>NC_141142.1:47865804-50265804 GCF_053477565.2 Lygodium microphyllum
AGTTTTTCAACAGCTTGGTGGTTATGTAAATTGAAGAGAAACTAGATAAATTGGCTAATCATGTTGGCAATACCCTTCATTGTTTTGCCAAGGAAATACAAATGTAGTATACATGTATGCAGGATATTGATTGCAAAATAAAGAGTGCACCTCTTACCCTTCGCAATGTTGCTAAAATGAGTCACGCTACAAAAATTTTAAGATTAATGACATAAAGTATTCAAATGAGCCAACCTTGCCACTTTGTAATCTTGAAGTGAAAGGTTCAATAAAGGCTATGTGTGAAATAAGGCGATTAGTAGATGTTGCAATAAAGGAAATGCATCATTTTGCAAAAATTTTGAATGGGAGCTATACATTAGACTCAACAGAGAATTATAAAATATATTTTTCTTAAATTTGTGGAACACTTGCCATTTATGCAAAAGGAGGTGTTATCTCTAAAGATGTTAGTTGCTAAATTCAATCGTTTATTAACAAAAATGGATTGACATCGCCAATCCACTGGAGTCGTTACGTAGGCTTTTCACAACATTATTTTGTATTTATTTTTATTTCCTACTAATCAAAAGTCCATCTAATTTTCTTTATTACAAATCTTATTAATTTGTCAATAATTATTTGTTTTTTTCCATGCTCGCATAATTAAGATTGTTTTTACCTTTTTAAATATTTAAATGGATAGTATTTTGTTGAGGTGTCATGATGACTAATATGTTTTTTTTTTCATTATTACTTTGTTATTACATTGTGTATTATTGAGTTTTCTATAGATTGGCTTATAAAATCATTGATGTCTCGATAGGTATTTTAATTAGATTCACTCATCTTTAGTTTGACATTTCCTGCTCTCTTTTTCATTCTTAATGTATTCAAGATGTCTCCTTTTTCAATTGCTCTTTTCAAATGTCTACCCCCATATATACATATTATCATGCTTCAACAACTCAATTGCATTTGTACAAGCAATTCACATATTCATTGACAGGTTTTTCCATGTGTAGAAGCCTTGCTTGGATTGTCAACTACTTCCTTGCACTCCCGTAGTTGGATTCTTTGAGTAATATGTTTGTGGAGGTGCAATATGGGACTTATCTCTAATGCTTTCACATTTTAGCCCATTTGGATGCCTTTGTGATACAAACAAGTCATTCTTTGTGCATCCCTCGATTTTGGGAGCATCATGAGTTCATGGATATATCATGCTTGGTTAGGTGCATCAATTGCACCTAAATGTAATTATTGAAAATGAAACATGGATTTGCACATCTACTTCCAATTTAGGTAACAATAAATTCATTTCTTTTCATTTTCACATCTCTTCTAATGCAAGCCTACTCCTAATAAGTGTTCTATGTCACTTTTCAAGTAAAAGGAAGTTTGTAAAAATGAATGGTGATAATCATTCATGTAAAGAAAATTTGACAACATTGTCATTACACAAAGTCATGGATGCTTTGGTGCTTATATTGGCAAATCCCATTTGAGGAAAAAAGGAAGTTTTTAAACGACTTTTATCGATCTCTATAAGTATAAGCAGTTTTGATGCATCGAAGAGTGTGCTTGATGTTGTAGTGCTTTTTATACATTCAACTTGATATGATTGCAATCCATATAAAACATCAAACAAACAATTATTTGATACTATTTGCAATGACATTCTTTGAAACGTGTTCTAAATTCCCATTGACAAAGTTATACATTTGTGTTTGTTTAAGATTGTGTAGAATCAATATATTACAGTCAATATATTACAGCCTTTAATTAATAACAATTTGTTTTTTACACATCTAGTGCACCATTCATTTGACTTTTGGTGTGTAAAGAGAAACAACCATGCCATCACGTGGTTGTTTCCCTTTACTCACTAAAGGGAAGCAAAGTCAGTAAGGCGTGCATAGCCTTATGAGCTTTATAACGATGCTAACCACACAAAGTGCAGAAACACTAACCAAGCCAGCTAGTCTGAAATACTCATAAAGCATATATGAAGTCTATATGCCTTCAATTGACAAACATATGTGAGGCAAACTCACATAGCTATGCAATGTTAAATAAGAAGATCCTATCAAAGTTGCAACAATACTAATCCACATATCCCCACATATGTTAGATGTAGAAAAGATTTCTAAAAAGTAAGGATTCCCTTCCACAGTAAAGTTAAAATGTGTGCTTATCAAATTGCTTTAAAATTAGGAGCTAAATGCATAAAAGTCTCAATAGCCCCTCGTTAAAATGGGTTATAAAAACACCAACGTGAAGAGTTAATGACTATGATCATTAGAAGGTGTACCTTGATTGCCCATATTTTACTAAAATCAAGCTTGTCCTCATTGTGACAATAGTTGAACACAAGGTAGTTGCATGTCCTTGCATTTTGTTCTACATTAAACTGTGGCCCTCTTCAAATGCACTATCTAAGGAGTCATTGAATGGTCTAATCATTTGGATGCGTCAATCATTGCAGTATGGTATTCAAAAAGAACAAATCAATAAGAGCATTAATGTATGGCACCTAACCTTTCCTAACATTGGTAGTAGTTCTTTATATATAATTCATATATTGTTAAAAAAAGCAAGTTGCATGTGTGATGGCGTCTTAAGATAGCTTCCATTTAATGGAGTTGAACCATGATTTTGCATCTTTTTGAATTTGGCAAGAATGAGGATTGTCGACAAATAATTGGCATGTGCACCAACATCATAGTACAAGTTTGCATCTTTTTGAAGTTGATCAAATTGAAACAATGTCAAGACCTACTCCACAAGGTAGCATCCACAGGCTTCTATTAACACTACTAATATTCTTCCATTCATTTGTTTGTCATCAACAAAAGCGAGCACCGTCTATGATGAAACCATAAGAGGGCTTCAATTGCATTGTCATGGAGGTGAACTAATATTTGTGTGCCTCTTTGAAAAGTTATTTGCACAAATTGACCCCACAAGAAAAGATGAACCATAATTCCCCCATTTTAATTGGTACTTGGTAGCAACTTGTACATGGATATATTCTCCCATAGGTGATGCTTGTAGGTGTGGCGAGGAGGAGGACATGAGCAAGAAACATGGATATAAAGCAACTAATGCACCACTCCCAAGTTGCATGGACATAAATTGAAATGCACTATTCCCAAGTTGCAAGGACCTCAATTAAAATGCACTATTCTCAAGTTGCATGGACATAAAGCAACCACATGAGATTGGGTGATGTTGATCTTGTGGACTTTGGATCCCATCTTGGATCTTGTTAAACTTAGTAATGTAGGTCATCATGGGTTTTATTATCACATACACACACACACACACACACTGTGTGTGTGTGTGTGCGTGTGTGCGTAAACGAGAATCATTTAAATAGAGTGATGAGAGAGACAATAACATTAAAGAAATATAAACTTGTTAAATTTTCAATTGATAGGATACGTAGTTATTCTTACATTAAAAATATATTGCTCTTATGGGAAAATGGGAAACCCTATGAATCAACACAATGGCCTAGCCTTTGTATGCCAATATTTGTGTGTGTACATGAGAGAGAGAGAGAGAGAGAGAGAGAGAGAGAGAGAGAGAGAGAGAGAGAGAGAGAGAGAGAGAGAGAGAGAGAGAGAGAGAGAGAGAGAGAGAGAGAGAGTGTGTGTGTGTGTGTGTGTGTGTGTGTGTGTGATTGTGAATTCTTATGTAGACTAGGGCTAGAAGAGTTAGCATTATGACACCTACAATAAAATGTATCAATCTTCTTGGGATCATTGCATGGCAAGCATAGCATATGGAAAATAAAATGATAGCTCAAGAAATAAGGAAAAGATATTATAGATCAAATTTCATCTTTAAATGCTTCAAGTAGGAATTGCTGCTAAGCCAGCCCATTCAAAAGCTTTTGTCTATAGTTTTCTAATATTATATTTAGTAACCCGAATCCTTAATACTAATGTTATAGCACTACATGGGTCCATCAGACTCGTGATTTGAAGACTATTGGTTCCTTATTTTATATAGTCATACATGGATTAAGCAATACATAATCAATACAAAGAAATTGGTTTTAGCTAACTCTAGTCCTCCTTTTTCTAAATCAAAAGATGTTAAGGGAAAAGTGGCCATTGGTTCAAAGCACAATTTGGGACCAAATGGTTTTTTAACACACACAAGTGCGTACTCGCGCACACACACACTTAGATGCCTTGGACTAGCGCAGAGGAGCTAGTTATATCGATCTTCCTCACTTCATTATATTGTCACCAAAACTTTATCTTAGAAGAGGTGCATGTATAGCCCCTATCATACGTATTCGTGTGCTACATGACAAAAAATCTCCAAATGAACTTGATGCCTATTACTCGAATCACATTCCATAAATTCAATAAAATAATAATTATAATAATTAGAGTTCATGGTTTTTGTGTTCCAATATGTATTTTGTTTGCAAGTGCTTGTAATCCATTACGAAACCTTAAAGTAAGACTATTTTTATTCTAATTTTGGACGTTAATACTCACTTCTTGCAACATACCTCATTATCATTGTAGGAAGGTTTTACCTCAAAATGCCATTGCAATTCATTTATTGAACTCTTCATTAGTAGATGTAGTCTCCCCACGAAGTGATGAAGAGGACCAACAAGAGAAAATTCCATGTATCTTTAACTTGTGACATTGAGAATGTAAGATGCACTTTAAGCATCTACAACTATCATAATTGGTTCTTGATTCTCACATAATCATTGGTTTTATGTTTTTTGCATTCCAAGCTATATTTTTGTTTGCAAAGACTTGTAGTCCATTATAAGACATGGAAGTAAGACCTTTTATTCTAAATTTGGACTATTATTTGTTTCTTAGAATATACCTTCCTCTTTGAAAAGCAACAAACCTTAGTTGCTATAAGTAATGATCACTTTCTCAAAAATGCCAAGCTACTAGTCAACGAGCAAATATAAGCTATATGCAAATGCAAAAATTGAATCATTTTGGTATAATAAAAATACGGTTTACCATAGTTCACAAAAAATTTCAATATCTTAAATGTAGTATTTGTTTAAACAAAGTAAAGTCCCAGTATACCATACCAAAGTTGAAATAAATTTCAATGTTTATAGAAAAAATTTGCTAAGAAATGAATGTCACACATATGAACGATACAATACCTTAAGTACCTTTGCTATAATTAGATTGTCATGTAGATTTCGGGCCATGTCTTGTAGAACAAACTTGAAAGGTGGAGCTAGAGTGGAAGCATAAGCAAAAGCAAGAAAGAAGCAAAAGCTATGGAGGTTCAAGCAAGAGAGAGCAAGACGGTATGTGGAAACTCCAAGAGTCACAATGTGTGACTTGCCTTTCCTTATTCTATTGTTATATTAACAATAAAGAGTGAAGTGACAATGATGGGCAGTCACCACCTGTA
Organism: Lygodium microphyllum; assembly: GCF_053477565.2. Taxonomy (NCBI): domain Eukaryota; kingdom Viridiplantae; phylum Streptophyta; class Polypodiopsida; order Schizaeales; family Lygodiaceae; genus Lygodium; species Lygodium microphyllum. Next base: position 47,871,208 of record NC_141142.1, read on the forward strand.
GTGTATAGGTGTGCGAGTGGTAAATATAAGTAAATGTAAGCAGCTAGGCATAAGCACCCTTTAAACCCCAACAACTTCCCACTTGAATGCCAATGTGCCCAAGTGTGAAAAAAATATTAAAAAAGTGAAAAATTACAAAGTGTACATAGAAGCACAATAGGACAAGGAATACACATCATTTCATTCTATGCCCATCATCTTCTTAAGAAAGGCATGATATTCCACTAGGAGATTTTTAGTGAGCACATCTGTAGGATTCTTGTTACTCGAGATTTTGACATTGACAAGCTTTATCTAGTTATCCTCAATCACCTCTCTGATGAAGTGATAATGGAATTCAATGTGTTTGGTGACGGCCTAACCATAGGGCCTCCTTGCAATCCTTAGTGGTGGCTACAATGCACTCAGCCATGGTAGTAGTAGACAAGGCCATGCATTTTTGCACCCTAGACATCCAAGTAACAACATCTCTAGCAAATGTGATGATATAGCCAAAGGTGGACTTCCTACTATTTGCATGTCTTGTATAACCAAAGTTTGTATAGCCCATAACTCTAGTATCCTAGCCACCATAACAAATGCACATATCTGTAGTGCCCTTAAGCTATCTTATGGTACCCTTTACGATGTCCCAATGTTGCATGCCAAGTGTCTTCTTATAATGAGCCACAAATCCCACTGTAAATACTATGTCAAGTCTACTGGCTATCATGGCATACATGAAGCTACCTACTACAGGTGCAAACAAGATCTTGGCTATCTCAACCTTCTCACCATCTGATCAGGGACAATATGCTTGACTAAATTTCACATGAGAAGGTAATGGGTAGCTAATAGGCGTATCATCCTGTACATAAAATAGCTCAAGGACTTTATGAATGTACTTTTATGACGAGAAGAGGAGTCCTTTAGAATGATTGCACATAATGTACATACTAAGTATGTGAGAGGCATACCCCATATCCTTCATCTCAAAGATCTTCTCGCGATAAGTCTTCAAAGCATCCAACTCATCATGAGAACTCCCAACAATTAGCGTGTCATCAACATATAGCATCAAAATGATAAGGCTACTATCACGAGCCTTCTTCATGTAAAGACACGAATCCATATCACTACGTGAATAACCATGTGAATACATAAAGGTATTAAACTGGTGATACATTTCCCTAGGTGGTTGCTTACTTTTATAAAGACTCTTCTTCAACTTGCACACTATGTATTCCTAGCCCTTTTCCTCAAAGCTCTTAGTTGTTTCATATAAATGTTCTCATACAAGTCCCCATGTAGAAAAGCCGTTTTTATATACATCTAGTATGAGTCCAATTCCATTGTGCAACCAAGGCCAATACCAAGCGTAGGATAGCCATCTTGACCGTAGGAGAGAATATATCATCAAAATCAACTCCCTTCTCTTGCTTAAAACCCTTAGTAACCAATCTGGCCTTATATGTTGGCTAGAGGCAACCATGGATACTCTTCAACTTACCAACCCATTTGCATGGCAACACATGTTTTCCATTAGGCAAAGAAGCCAAATCCCATGTATGGTTTTTTTGCAGTGAATCATACTTAGTCTACATGGCCCTCTCTCAGGAGTCATTATCACCTCTGTGCATAGCCTCATCATAAGTGAGAGGCTCATCAAAATCTATCACCATGATATAATGCATATTGGTCTCAAAACGATTGGGAGGACGTGAGGCTTTAGTGGAATATCTCAAAACTAGTGATGGGGCATGTACGACTTGTCCTCTCTATCTAACATCATGATCTTGTACAATACATGGATCCTTGGCCACTACATCATCAGCAGCAATTACAACGAGCTGTCTAATTGGGGGGCTAGCTATATTGTAACATGAGGATCCTCTTGAAAGATCACTTGTGTACCTCAATCACATACTTTGGTCTCATATGCGTATTTTATTCATGGACGATAGTATCATGGATGCGGATAACCTTTTGAGCCTATGAATCCCAAAGGTGATATCCCATCTCATTGCATCATCATATCTAAGAAAGATGCATTTGATGGACTTCAGATCCAACTTATTATGCTTGTCTTTAGGAATATGGTAGAAAGCCTGTCATCCAAAGACTCACAAGTGTACATATGAGGGAGGTTTACCAGACCATACCTCCTTTGTACCAAGAGTAGTGCACGGGGATTTATTAATTAGATGAATGGTAATGGTAATTGCCTTAGCCCAAAAGTATTGTGGTAAGCCTACCTGATTAATCATATTGCAGACTCTTTCTTAAATAGTTCTACTAATGCATTCTACAACACCATTTTAGGGTGGGGTGTATAGGGTACGCAAGTAATGCTTAGTACCCCTCTCATCATAAAGCTTCTCAAAGGCCTTGGAGATATTTTCGTCCCCATTGTCAAATCGCATGCATTTCAGACTATACCTAAATTGATTCTCAACCATAGCAAGAAAGCACTAAAATGGTGATAAAACATCTGACTTTTGCTTAAGAGGATAGGCCTGAGCCTTATGTGAATAATCAACTATGAATGTAATAAAGTACATTATGCCACCTAATGATTGATAGGGCATGGGAACACAAAAATCTAAATGGACAAGAGCTAAAGGCTCACCCACGTGCCTAGAACCTGACTTTTTATAAGAGTGATGTGTTTGGTTGCCATAAAGTCAATGATCACATGAATCAAAACATGAGTAATTAAGAGGTGGAAGATACAAAAAATGAGTAAGTACTTCCATTTCTTTCAAAGAGACATGTCCCCAAGACGACGATGCCAAAGGGATACATGTGGAAGATATCAGCCACACCCAAAATATAGTCAATAGACCTAGAGATAAGCAAGGGATAGAGGTTGCCAACCTTGGCACCTTGATCAAGAACAAGACTACCACAAGTAATCTTCCATGAAAAATCACCAAAGGATACATGTTACTTATCATCATCCAATTGTCTAGTTGAAATAGGGCTCTTAGTCAAAGTCGAGACATGATGTATATTATGAAGCACAAAAAGAGCACCAATACCACTACATTCTAACATCACCTATACCAATGATATCCAATGTAGTGTCATCTCCTAGTCTAATAGAAACCATAAAAAAACGGTAGCTATGAAACTAATGATAATGCGGGGTAATATGGAACGGAGCCCCCGAATCAAGAAGCCAACACTAAGAGTAAGAAGATGGAGCATCGATTAACTGAGTAGCATCAAATGATGAAGCATCAAGTATGTAATCATCAAAATTGTACTCCAAGGCATTTATATCCTCTATCTTCACATTGGACTTAGGAACAATGCTGTGATCATCTGAGGATTTAGCATTATCTAGCACTTTTCCCTTGCCTTTCTAATTGTGCTTATCATTGCACATTTATGGCATTGCGGTCTAGTGTGACCTTGTTGCCAACAATAATGGCATGTTAAAGAGGAATTATAACCTCGTGACTCACTACATGATTGCCCACGAGATTGAGACTTACTCTCATTGGGCTGTGAGTCTCTACCATGATTGTTATTTCCATTTCCACCAATTCTATCTCTCACAATAAGTGCACGAGGAGTGTGGGCTGCATCTTCTAGTTCACTTCTTTTATAAGTAAACCACTCTGTACATCATTACATTTAAAACAATCTTTAGGAGGATTAACACTAATAGTATTACGAAACATACCCCATGACTTTGATAGTTTGACAAGCAAGAACAAAGACTTTATGTTAGGCATTGATGAGATCACTCATTCTCACTCACATTGGTAGACAAAGATAATATGATAGTAGACTTGAATAGCTCATCAAGCTCATCCCAATCATCTTTATCCCAAATTTTCCCTTTTCTTTCAATGGCCTAACTTGCTTCTTTTGCAACAATACTTACCATGTTTGCATCTTCCAATGCTGGAAGTTGTTACCATCCAACTTCTCGATGTTGAAAATAGCACTATCATTGGATGCATATGAAGCTCCTACCATTATGTCAACAAAGTACTGCAAGATACAAGAGTACAAGCAAATGTAATTACAATAAAATAGCCCCTAATTTGAGCCACAAGCGAGTGCAAGAAGGGGTGAACTAAACTATATTTACCTTTCCACAAACAATAGGTACTAGAGTGCTCAAACAAGGCATCAACTCTCAAAGAAGCTGATTGTGAATAGTTTTTAACATTGTTGTTCATAAAACTACAATAAATGACTATACATGTGTAGGAAAATGACCAAAGAAGTAAGGTTTCATTGCTACAAATATTCAAGTAGCAACCAAGATACATAAAATGCACTTAGAAATGTAGCAACCAAATACCAAGAACTGTTAAAACATACAGTGTGTTAGACATATAGATGCATACAATAATATGTATCAATCATGTATCCATTATTGACAACCCACCAGCAATGATAGGTACAAGGTATCCAAGTGGTCAAAAGAAGCCCACAGTCATGAAGCTCTATAATGAATAATGCAATAAAGAGTCTCCCACTAACTCGAAGAACCAGTCTCTGCAATATAAATACAAATGGCTCCCACTAGAAGCAAATCCATGATGCCCAAGTGTATAACAAAGCTAAATACATCAAGCACATAGCATCCAGGAGCATATGCATCCAATATGTCTTCAACTCACGAGTGAAGAATCATTAAAGCAAATGGTTAACACTTGAATACATCCAATGGAGCTCAAATCCAAACTTCAAAGGTCACCATAAACATATCTAAGCATAAATATCAATGCCTACATCAAGATAAGCATATGGAAGACCCGAATAACATGTAGGCATGTAATATACAAAGCTTTGTGACCTGTAAGCTTGTTGTCCAAACTAGAATTGTTTTGTTTTGTGTAAAATAAAGAATAGATAATTGCATAGATTCAACTTTGTGAGTGCTCAATATATAGTTCTTGACGCACTCTTTGTTTTTAGCTATAGAATACCTCAATTTGATATTGTATATAAAAGTTATGGCAATAGCACAAAAGTGTTGTTAAGTTGCCATAATTGTCCACGACTTTTGTAGCATGCGATATATCCACTCAAAATGGATAGAGTGGCTATTTCTTGGCTTATAAGCACTCAATAAAGCTAAGCTAAGCCTTGGAAGCTCTTCAACTAGCCTAGAACAAGTACTGAAGGTAGGGAAGCCAATGCATACCTCAGACAAACTAAAATGGGATTGCAATATGTATAAGCTTCATATGTGTTACCTAGCAAGGCATTGAAATAGGTGAACTTCTAAATACTATAAACAATGAGAGAGATTTTTATCTCGAAAATATTGGTGGAAATTTGGTTTTGGGCTAATATTTATTGGTCAAAATAAACAAAATAAATAAACCGATTTACTTTTTTATTAAATAAAACAAATGTTTTTTAATGGTTAATACAACATGATAAAGGCATAAGCAAAAAACATTCCCTTCTCTGACTTTTGACCAAAGCTGTGTTGGAATGTTTGCAAAGCACTATACTAATTTTAAGAGTTGATTAGTAGGCTTGATAAATCAAATTTCATACTCACATGATCTCTTAAACAGAAAAGAGTTACACACATGAAAAATGTCAATGAAAATAGAGAGGAGCATGTTATAGTGCTTGATGTCTCCATGATATAGACATCGGTTTGGCATCATCCAATATGGAATCTTTTGTTACATAAATACATATTTTGCCTTACATAAACCATTATTTAATATGCTAATCTAAATGAGTAAGGAGCTTGCTTAGGAATTTGATGTTGGCACATCCTTTACAAAAAATCCATGAGAATATTTACCCTTGCCTACATGATATCGAATCTGTTTCATCTAATCGCAGTTTATCCAATCGTTATCCTCCATTATCCAATATTATCCCTTAATGCTGGAACTATCCTTATGAGAGGTGTGATTTGGAAACATTGTAGCTTCTTTATTTAATATCAAAATAAGGTAATTCATGTACTCAACCAATCAACACAATGTTGGAACAATCCATCACTAAAGTAGTACTTAAAGACAATGAGTAGGACATCAATTCAAAGCCTTCTTAGGCTCTTAGGTTCTTAAAAGGACGTTTAAGCACAAACTAATTAGTGTTACCCGTGTGCATGAAGAAGGATTCAAGTTTGAAGTAGAGGCAAGCCATGCAATTACGAAGTGCTAGAAATATTTCAAAATAGGTTTTTTAAAAAACATTGCATTACATAATTTTAGGCACTATCATCCACAATAAGTGATCATGATGTAATTTCTTATGATTGCACGTATAGGTTGTAACATAACTCAAGAGCTAGGTTCACTCTGTGGAATTTGTAAAATATTCCAAGATTAGATAAGAGGACTTGTAGGCACGAGAATTTATGGGTACTCATATTCAATTCACTTTTTATGAGATTAATCTAATTATCATAAGTTATATGCATGTTTTAGAAAGGGACAAGTCAAGAGCCCAAAAAGTGGAAGGGGCACTGATGCAACTTATTGGAAGGAACCCTAAATTTTAAGGCTCATGTATAAAAACTAAAAAATGATCGAAAGAGCTTATTTGAGTGTATGCAAACTTGAGAGTCTCCTTTGTTCTTCTTGCTTCCATCCATCTTCTTGTGCAATAAGTGAGAGTGAGGAACTTGGTAGAGTGATGCTTGTTGCTTCTCTTGCTATTATTCTCTTCTTTCCATTCATGGTGAGGATTGAGAGTGAGTTTATGTGTGAGGAAATGAGAGTGAAAAAGAGAGAGTGAGGAACCAAGAGTGGAGAGCTTTTCTCCATCTTCTCTATCTTCTCCTCTCTTATGGAGCACTTAAGGAGTGGATTGGTTGCAAAGAAGTGAGGTGATTAGATCAAGATGATATGGTTTGGATCTTGTGGCCATCATCGAGTCTTCATGGGCATACGAAAGTAAGAGGGTGAGTCTACTACAAGCTTTGGTTGGTTTCTTTCTTGCTTGCTTGGTAGAGTGAGAGGAGAGTAGATGATTGCAAGATAGGTGTGTGAGTTGACCATGTGAGAGGCGGTTGAGTTCAAGAGCATTGAAGCTCTTGAAACAATAGGAGTTCCATCTAGGTCTGGCATGTTCTGTGTGTAGATTGGCATTCAATTAGGATACTTGATACTTGCTCTTCTTACGACTAGTTGTGCATGCATCTTCCATCCCACATGGGTAGCCATGAATGCAATTGGGGATAAATCAATGCTTATCTTAATAATAGAAAGTGAAGAAAGTACACTATTAAGAGTGGAGCATGTCAAGGGTTGAATTTCACTTTAACCATCACCTTAAAGCTATAAGGTCACTCAGTATCCAAGATGCAATTGCTCATGACAAGCCCCTCATAGTTGGACTCAAAGAGTTAGGTCAAGGGAAGAAGATAAATAATTGGGCAATGGGATCTAGTACCAAACCTTTTTCTTGCTGGTCATAACTAGAAAACTAATGGAATATTTGAAGCAGAGTTGACTTGCAAGATAGTCACATCTTTGCTACAAATATACTCAAGTTGGACACTATCAACCTGAGTGTCCTATTGTCAATCCCAGACCATCAATTTCAAAGAAGTCTAACCCCTACCTCCCACTCAGTAACACATAAGCCCTCCTTGCACCAACCTTTCATGCCTAATTCTCCTAAGCATTATATAACCTACTATATAATGTCCCCATTACACAACAATCCACTTCAATAAACAATGTGAATACACAATTCACTTCAGTAAAACAATGTGTGTTTTAGAAACAAATTAATTAATGTGCATGTTTTTTTTGGATAAGTGATTTTATCAATGAAATGTGAATACTTATCACATTTGCACATTTAACATCATATTAAAATATAAAAAGACCTATATGTTTTAAATTAAGCCATTTAACTTTGAAAATAATAAATATTAATAACGTAAATGCATTTGTCTCAAAAGATTAATCACTCTACAATTTTATGGCAAAACATATTCGTATGATAGTGCTTATTTGTTGCTCCTTTCCTCTTTTTTTTTCTATAAACATCTATTATTACTCTATTTTAAGTCCATTCACACTCTCTCATACCCTCAACTCACTTCTTATGTGTATTAAGTTGGGAGGTCATTGGAAGGTCCAAATGACATTAGAGTGAGCCAAGAAAATTCATAGACACTAATGTAGACTTGCTCTACCCTTGATCAATGATAGACCTAGGTTTTAAAGAACATTCACATGCGCTTGTGAAAATTGTGCCTTGAATACAATTTCCATGGCCTTGAAGAGACATAAAGAGATTGCACAAGTTCTCATCAACAATGAAGTGATTGTTGAAGTTGAGTCTCAACTTAAGGCTAAAGCGCAACCTGAAGAGCCTTGGAGCCCACACAACATGAAGAAATAATAATTGCATGCCAACTTGAAGTTGTGGTAATTCCATGCAATGATGGATGGTTTTTATATGGCTTGTCACATGCAGTTAATGGAAAATAAAAGAATCAAATTGCGATAGAGAAAAAAGCATGCAAGGTTGTTCTTTTTCACTTTATAAAATTATCAATGACTATAAATACTTTAAAAAATACTTAAGAAATGTTGAAATGAACTTATAATTATTATTTTATTTCTAGGAATGAATATAAGATTTAAAAAGGGGTAGTTTCTATGTATGGCATATGTAGAAGTATGTTAAAAACATTGTTTTATGGTTATGGTTGCTTTTGGATTTGGATATGTAATGAAATATATTAGCTTATGGTTATGTGCTTGTGACAACTAGATGGGTTATGGATTATGGTGGTTTAAGACATTAGGATCCTTAGCCCACCAACACTCGTAATATTCTATAGAATGCCAAAAAACTCACCTACAGATGGGGGTCCTATGCTTTTGTGAAAGGTAGGTGTTTTTTGGTGATATGCCAATTTAATGAATCCTTGACGAATGTTTCAATATTTCATCAAGAGATATGTCTAGATGACTCCATTTGGAACTCCCATGGAATATGCAAACGTTGTGACCTCAGGTCGCTTGAGTCTACACTTACAAAGAAATCTTTGCTCCATTCCCACGAGGATTAGCCTATAGCAAGTGTTCTAAATAACTTATAAGGTCAGTTAATAACTTTCTAGTATCGTTATGGGTAGCTGCTTATGAAAAGATAACTTGAATTGATGCAAACCCATGTGGCACACGGTTTAAAGAGAATGAGAAATGAGGGGGAGCTAGACATGTCAACCCCTCTACCGATAGTGTAAAGTCTCACTCTAGTCCCCTAAAATGACATTAAGTTAGGTTTCTAAGTGCAAGGCCAAATATTATCATTACTCAGCCCCTAATTTACCTTATTGTTGAGATAAGAAGCCTCCTAATATGTTGGGACCATCCAACCATATGATGGATTCATCAAGAATCTGCCTACTATCCATTTTCCATTAATATGGGGTTTACTTAAATTTCTAATTACTTACCATATTACTTTGACACGTAGAACAGTTTTCTTGATTAGTCCCATTAATACAAGTTTGTGCACATAATTTAGACACAAATACAAAGACAATGTCAAACAGTCTTAGGCAATTCACCCTTTATCTAGAATAGGGTCTTCAAACTACTATAGACATTAGGCCATGGAGGTTTCTATCTCCATCCTAGGCCCAACACAAGATATCTAGCCCACATATTGTTGTAGGAGTGAACCTTACCTTCCATGGTGGCCTTCTCACCACCATGAAAGGTATCTAGCCCACATATTGTTGTAGGAGTGAACCTTACCTTCCATGGTGGCCTTCTCACCACTTGACCTTCTTTCTTTTATCTAGAATAGGGTCTTCAAACGACTATAGACATTAGGACATGGGGGTTTCTATCTCCATCCTATGCCCAACACTGGATATCTAGCCCGCATATTATTGTAGGAGTGAACCTTACCTTCCATGGTGGCTTTCTCACCACTTTGACCTTCTTTCTTTTATTCCTTTATCTCTATCTTCCTCTCTCATCTAGATATCTAGCTCTCCCTCACCCTCACCCTCTCCCTATCCCTCTATGTGTGTGTGTGTGTGTGTGTGCAAGGGCTAAAGTAGGATTAATCTCAATTGGAATTTAGGCTATGACAGGTAGGTGGGGGTTAATGATGATTATGGAGAGAAAATATAAGGCCAATAATTTCCATGAGAATTTGGTTTAGGAAATTCCATGCCATGCTCGAAGCTCTTTACTTGTTTTCTTTATTTTATTCCTCTATCTCTATCTTCCTCCTAGACCTCTTGCTAGATAGAGATGGAGGAGTAAAAGAAAGAAGACATAAAGGGCTTCCCTCTAGCCAAATATAGCTAAGTGAGAGAGGAAGATAGAGATAGAGCAATAAAAGAAAGAAAATGAGTAAATAGCTTTATTGGGCATAGTATGGAATTTCCTCAACCAATTTCTCTTGGAAATTCTTAGCATGTTGTTTTCCTTATAATTTCTCTCAATGATCATTGTTACCCCTTGCATACCTAGTCTAAATCTTGATTCTCTTTCTCATCCTAGCCTAAATTCTAGTTGAGATTAATCCTACTTTAGTCCTTGCATATTGTTTCAACCAATTCAAAATGGCTCTTCCTTATAACTCTATACTTGTCTTGATCCCTCTATAATAACCAACATGAGAGAGAGAGAGAGAGAGAGAGAGAGAGAGAGAGAGAGAGAGAGAGAGAGAGAGAGAGAGAGAGAGAGAGAGAGAGAGAGAGAGAGAGAGAGAGAGAGAGAGAGAGAGAGAGAGAGAGAGAGATGATAAGCAAGATGTCAATCAACCATCATGGTAGACCTTTCCCCATTAAAAAGGTAGGCAATAGAGATGAAAAAAATATTGCATCTCTTCTCTCCATGGACTTTTGTAGTTGTCATTTGACAATTTCCTCCTTCTAATAAGGACGCCTACTCATGTAAAGGGAACTTTAACTTATTCTTGATTTATCAAATGGATGCATGCTATTGAAGCTATAGACACTTGCAAGTTTAGAGATAATATTCTCATTGTTTTCCTAATCTAGGTGACGGCATTTAGAGTGGGAGATGAAAATGATGCTCATCTAGTTGAAGGCAATCAAGTTAGAGAAAGTGATAGAAGATAAGGAGATGATGACATATAGGCATTGTGGCTACATTTTGATGGGTTTTCATCCATTTCTACACCTTATTACTAATGCTTTAAGCTTTAGATAGTAGTTATTGTTTTTAAAATGGACTTGCTCAAGTAAAACGACCTTGTAATTGTTGAAACAATCACTTTAAGGTCGAAAGGATCCACTTTAAGGCTAAATCGACCTATTTATATTATTATTATTGATTTAGTTTAGGAGCTATTCATGTGGTGTGTAACCAGTATACTAGGTGGTTGCCAATTTATGCATTTAGTCATACGTTGTCAAAGCATTTGGGGTCGAAAGTCTACCGCGGGGGTAAGAGATAGTAGGGTGAAGGGAGATCTAGGGAGAGGAGTAGACGAAAGAGAAGGGGTTTAAAGAAATAGAAGATGTAAAAGAATACTCATAGAGGTGAAGCTTGTCAATTTATTTCTGCATCCTGAAAATATAAATCTCTTGTAGACCAAAAATGTGCATAAAACATTAGCTTCCTCTTTGCTGCTCAGACCGCCAATCTGATGCTTCGATTGGCTATGAAAAGGGGGGGGGGGGGGGAGGGAGGGGTAAAATACTAGGACACATTACTAGAATTCTCCCATATCACTCCTTCTTCCTCTCCCAGTTCGGAGTGCTGTTTGTTGCATGTAAACTACGATCGTGCGTCGTGCGATTTTGCCAATCCTTCTTTTTGCATAAAATCTCCCAAAAATGGCTGAAAGCCACTTGCTTTTTTTTTACATGTCATCTTGTTCTAGAAGTTATCTATAGCTTTTGGATATTTACAAGAAATATATCTAAAATATAAAAAATAGGCTAAACTTGTCCAAAAATCTAGTATTTTTGAGCCATCCACACTATTAGAGACACTTACACTAATGACTAATATGGCATTGGCTTCCTAGATCAATAAGAAAGCCGAATGACAATGCACTCTAGAGCACATTTGTTCCGCGTAGCGGCACAACAACATGATCTCATAACATAGTTTTTTCATTGGAACTCAACAATTCTCGGTTCATGAATATGAGCATGCAATTTTATTACTTGAGACTCCAATATTGATACACTAAGATGGTAATTTGTAATTTAAGAATGGTGTTTTATATCTATATGAAGGTAGATACATTATATCCTCTATTTTATGTCTATATGAAGGTAGGCACATTACGTTTTCTTTTTGGATCACTCGAGCACTTAAAAGGGCAAAGGGCCAAGTGATAAGTGCTTTTGTTACGTAGGATGACTTTAGAAACTCAGGAAAGCTTAGTGCACCTTTGAGCTAGTAAATTTGTTGTTGTTTGTAGAAGGAGTGCGATGATATATTACCCAACCTTGTAGGGTTGGAAGATCCTGGACAATTATCTTCTCTAGGGAGAGACAAATTTCATGCCATTCTATGGAGTGATAGTTATATATTCTCCAATAGTGTGACTAAAATAAACCTTGTGAGAGGAAAGTGGGTGACTTTGATTCCAACAATAAATTGTCTATGACTGAGTAAACCCAATAGGTTGGATAACTTTGGTAGCATAATTATCAGGATTAACATCATTTTAGGGGGTCATGGAGCTGAGATTTTACCTTATGGATAGAGGAGTTGAGTTACACTCCCCCCTCGTCTCTCACTCTATTTGAACTAAGTGCAACCTTAGTCCTACTCTTGCCTCTGATTGATTATAAAGAGATGTTTCTTAGATGGGTGTTTGATTGGTGTTAAGGGTGATCTGTCCAGGCTTGCCTTGTGAAGTAGAATTAAGATTCCCACGCTTAATTAAGTCTGAAGTTTCCTAAGGGGAGATTAGGCATTGATGTGCATGGACATAGATTTCGATTGACTACTAGAGGAATACTCTAGGTTTATGAGAGGAGATACCTTACACATGGTATTAGGGCCAAGGCTTTAAAAGATTGATAATCAATTACAAACAAAAAGGGATTAATTAAATAACAACATTATCTTGATTGTTTGTTTTTTTTAGTAATCCTAGTAAGTATACTAGGGCCTGTAAGAAATCAAAGAAGAAGAGGTTGCATGATTGGGGGAGATTTTCCCACTAACATATCAAATGGCTTTAGATTAGATGACTTCTTATATTGAGAAACTATATTGAAGATATTAGAGAAGGTTTTTATTCATCCAAATGTACTAAGGTGATTGGTATATAAATGACTTTTGGCTATGAAATAGGTCACACGTGGGGATATACAAAGGCTAAAACTTCTTGCTCTAATATGAATTATGGAGGATTTGTTGGGCTGAGCAACTAAAGTTAGTCAAGAAATATGTTTTTTTTGACACTTGTGATGAACATTTGTTATTAATTGGTACCTGAAGCATTGTGGGGCTATCAATAAGTATTGTAGATATAGTACCATGTGAAAGAGTAGCTATAATTCCAAGAAGGCGTACATTTGGAATTGGACAAGAGGGTACCCCCAACATCATATTAAGTGTGTTATCTATCATGGTTAAGAGAAACCACCAAAATATGAGGATATAGATCTTGATGAATCCCATAAGAACAAAATTCATGAAATGATGTTTTGGTAGATCGATGAGGACAAATAAATGGTTGTATGATCGATATACCAAGGTTATCTCACTTGATAGAATTGTTCTTATTTGGTGGATGAAGTCTAAGAATTATGAACTCCGTAAGTATCTTGATCTCTCAAAGTGTTATCGATTTTTGGAGACTAGGGCTAGTCCACCTTCCTTTATAATAAAAGAGCTTGATGAGATACATTATTGAGTTCTTGTAATAGTCATGCTCATAAAGATGTTCTTATTGTTTGATGGATATGTTATCATCTATTAGAAGATGATCATACCTATAAATGGTTCATGGTGTTCAAAGTAATGTACATGACTTGTTGTCAGTCTTAAAACATTGAGTTTTGTGAAATCATGATGATGATTCTTGAGAATCTATCAAATCCACACTATATTCATATCCAAAGAGGATGGCTACAAGGTATGCCATGAAGAATTTCTCAATCAATCTTGATGAGATTGGAAATATTTGAATTGATCTCAAGAGAAGTTGATGGATGGAAGAGCTAAATTTATTTGTTGCTTCTTGTTTAAAGGAAAAGGGACTCATGACACTATTGTGACAATTTATGAAGAAACAATGACTTTACATCATTGGGTATATGATCTCGAGTTACCTAAGTTGCAACCTTGGATTGTATAGTGGTACACAAATGGGAGACTTGCCCATAATGGATATGCTATTAGAGGATATCCTCCTATGCATATAGCCTATAGATGTAATATTTCCACACAATAAAAGTTAGTTGGTTAGTTCGAAATTTAGTTAGTCAATTAATAAGTTAGTAAGGTTACTAACTAAAGATTAACAAAGTAAAAATTAACTAACATTAATAATTAAGGATTTTTATTTAATTAATTTAGAAAAATCGAGAGTCATAAATCTGATATTTTTCTCGGATTGACAAGGACCGTAGCCACCCTTCACGTAAGTTACAACGTGAACGAGACTTATAAGCTATATTAATCACTACTATTAATGTGTATAGTTTGGATGTCATTTAAAAGAAAAGACAAATAATATTTTAGTTAGTTTTTGAGATTTTATAAAAAGAAAAATAAAAAAAAGTGATTGGCAAAATCGAGCGCATCGCGATCCAGTTCACAGACAAAAAACAACACTTCGAACGGAGAAAAGAAGAAGGAGTGAACTAAGAGCTTATTTACTGGTAGAGCAATTACAAGGAAGAATAGGTCAAGGGTTATGAATGGTATAGTCGTCAAAAGAACGGCATTAAAAGATTGTGCATACAAGTGCTAGGTTAAAGCATAGTCAAGGGTTATAAATAGCATAATTGCTAAAATAATATGACATTAAGAATCATGAATAGAGAGCACTAGTTTAAAGTTTAGATACTTCAAAAGTACTTAGCTTAAGAGTCCAAATATTAAGAAGAACTAGATTCTAGCTCAAGGCAAGGCTTGTTGGAGTCTAATTACTTAAGATAATCTCGCACTTATCTTATCAAGTATTTATACGTTATGCCTATAACATGTTTTGATATATGAGAATAATTTCCTGTTTGCCTCATGACTTGACTAAGAGCTAGTACAAGAAATTAATCATAAGGATTAAAACTAAGATGTTTTGAGATCCGTTGGATAACTACAATCCAATTGAGGATTGGGTTATCGATCAATGTAAGTGACCTATAGAACTTACGTCATGAATAGTGTTTGAACCCTTAACATATGCCTTAGTCGAAGGAAGAAAGTGTTAAGAAACATTTGCATAGTATCACTCTTAGATCCCAAGGGGAAGAGCAAATATGCAATGGAAATGTTATATCGTCTATTCTTGCATTGTTTGGAAAGAATATAATTGTTTTTTTTTTTTGTTGATTGATCGAACAACATCCAAAATGCTTTTACATTCAACTGGTTGTTGATTTGTTGTTTGGATGATTATTCCAAGTGCTTGTGATTTATGGTAAATGCATGGCAAGGGCTTGTGATGACAAGTTGCCATGGGAATAAAGGAATGTTTTCTTGGAAAAGGATATTAGGGCTGAATGCATTGTTTGTGCTTGATTCTTAAATGATTTAATTAAGGAAGGATCGTGCTAGGCTACCCCTAAGCTAGCGGCAAGATCCTACTCCAAGGGGGTCATGATTCTCGCTACAAGAGGCTTGGACCGGTTCTGTAGGCGAAAGGTTTGTCAGTAGGGATAATCTCGGGCAGTAGGAAATGTGGGTGCTAGAGGGGGCTCTGTTTGTAAATCCTACATTGTTCCCAAAATCTATTCATGACCCAGGATGGAATCCTGGAACCCTAAATACTAGTTACAAGGGTGCAATCTTGGTGGGCAGAATACCCTCGTGGAATTCTATGTATCTTCCGTTAGGTCGGAAGGATATGGAATTTGTGGTGCCATGTGATTTGGACCAATTACTTTTGTTGGACAGAAGGGATATATAATTTCTCCTGTATAGGCGGGAGACAAAGATTAACTTGAAGATAAGTTAAGAACCTTGTTTGCCAAAGGATTGCTTGCTCTATTTTCGTGTATGTGCTGTAAGTTACGCGAATAAACCCTGTTTCTAAAAGGCTTAATTAATGAAGCTGATTTTAAATGTCGCACATAAATGTGGTAGGACCTAATTAGAAAACTAAAGCTATCAAGGGAAGTGGGTGGGCAGACCCCTGACGGGTCTATCCTACGGTAGGGTGGTCCCAGAGAATTGGGATGCTTCTCATAAGGTTTTACCAATGTTCGATGACCCTTAGGAATTGTTAAATTAGAACCCTGATTCATATCGTTTTAGGGCACCGGAATGGGACTATGCCCTACGGGCAGAGAGGTTGAGTAGTGCATCCCTCTCATTTCCCATTCTCTTTGAACCAAGTGCGACATGGATATGCTTCAGCTTGGGTATCTCTGCGTAAAGTAGGATGCCCAAGATTCAACACTAGAATGTTGTTAGGAGACCTTGGCCACTAGGAGCCCAAATTTTAGGTCGATCCTAGTGGGTTTGGCCATGAACATTCTGTTGCGAGGCGGATTTGGGAAACCCTAGGCGACAAAACTTGAAACATTCTATGGGAGTGTCGGGCAATTGACGCTTAGATTCATTTCTTGATAGACCGCTAAAAGCGTGCCTAGACAGTCAATGGGCGGGCACCCTACAATAGAGCCTTAATAATAATGGAGAAATCCCTTGTTCTTATAATCATGCCATTGAACAAAGTCCATGGTTGAGGATCTAATATATCCAATGTCATTTCGATAATAGAGATTGCAATAATCTTTTGTTATTACAAGATGTGTAAGAGAGGAAGGTCTAAAATCCTTGAAGAATTAAAGCCTAATATTTGATTTATGTGTGCCAATGAGAATCACTAAAGTAATGAGGATTGATGACACTTACAAGAAGCTACAAGATGAGAAATTCTTTCTAAAGCAAACTCAGCCACCTAAGTTTAATGGAGAAGGATCCAATGTGATAAGACATAAAGCTTGGATCAAAGCTATGGATGATTACTCTGTAGCTATAGAAAATATAGTTGCTAGTCAACCCATGATTACATGTCTTTGTTTCATTGACGAGGCCAAAATTTGGTGGAAACATTGCTATTGAGATAAGGAAGTGATTGAAGCTTCCCAGACTTGGGAGCAAGAAAGGGAAATATTTTCCCCCGCCTTTAGAATCCATCAAAATGAATGAATTTAATAGCTTTCCTTAACTTAACTTAACCTTTGAAGGATATTATTCGAATTTTGTGAATCTTCGTAAGTATGTACCACCAAAGACAATAGCTCAACATATTATAAGTTTTTGCCAAGGATTAAATCCACCACTAGACACTTGCCTTTAATCAATAATACTGGCAACCCTTGATGGTACCCTAATGTGGACAAAGTCCATATCCAAGGAGATTACATAGAATGGTTAAAGGAACTTGTAAACAACAAGTATGAAAGAAACTATCCAAAGTGTGGAGGTAATATAGTGAATGCCAAAGAAAATGGTTGAGCTAATACCATTACTCAAGGATCAAATGGATTAGACAATATATAGTACTACCAGTGTGGAAGGATTAGACATTTGAAAGCTAACTGCCCAAATTGTCCTTTAAATCCTAATCCAGTAGTTAGAAAAGGCCATGAAAACCATAATAAAACAACAATTAAGATCATGGACATGAAAGAGTGGCCAAAGATCAACTCAAAGAATGTACCTTGGGTGAGGAAAATTGAAAGAGAATCAAGAAGCACATCGATAATGCTTTGTCATTCAAACTCTAACTACTTTGATTGACTATGGAAGCACTCATTTTTTTCTTGCACCAAAGGTAGTCAAAAGATTGCATCTAGAATCTAGAGAGATAAAGAAATTGGTAGTAGAATTGGCTTGTAGAAAGGAAGTTACCTCTATTGATATTATAGGAAAGATACCATTTGTTGGGATAAAGGGCAGTGCCTGTGTTCGCCCGTAAGAGCCAAGTTGTACATAGTACATATACCTATCTAAAATCATTAAAGAGGTACACTCTTCAGTACCACAAATCGTGTGTCTCTATCTCTTCTCCCTCTCAACCTGCATCTCTACACAGAAGCTCTATTGCAACTAACTCAACAAAGTGGTATCAGAGCGCTTGGTTCAGGCAATCAGGAGCTTGGCATTTCTTTAGGTGCAGGAGCTTGAAGTTGAAGAAGAGTTCACTGTGAAGAGTTTGCAAGTAGGGCAGCAAGGTTTGAAGCTTCTTCTTGAAGCTTGAAGCTTCCCTCTTCATTTGAGCTTATTGAAAGCCATCATTGGCCACTTGGGGACCCTCCCCATAATCCCCAACACTTGGATTAGCATTCCAATCTCTTCAGGGCTAAAGGCATCATTAGTGTGGGTATGCAGATCTAGTTTTCAGCATGCTCAGGATCTATAGCAGCAGCTGCTCCTCTTCATTTGGAATCATGGTTGTGCTCCAGACTTTGCATCTAATGCTTAGCATTGAGCATTGAAGTGTAGTATTATACTTGGGGCTGATATACATTCAGCTTCAGGTCCGAAATACACAATATTTAGATATGTAAAATAAACAGGGGAACAACTATTTCTTGAGTGAATAATGCTTATGATTCACGTATGTGATGACTATTTGATGCTCATTTGGGGCTATATGACTTGGAGATGTTATGTCCGTGATTAGAGATCATTTTGGGGCGATTAGAGTCATCATTTTGCTTGGTTTTGATTTGGCTACTAGAATAACAGGGCTGAATGACATTTTGATTGCGTATGCATTATGTCTTGCTTCTAGACTTGGTCTCGGGCATTCTAAACCAAGTTTTCATGCTTATGGTTGATGTTACATGCTTGGATTTGATTCCAGAATGTACTTGAGCAGTGATTAAAGCTAATTTTTGGATCAGCTTTACCTATAGGTCTACTGTTGTACATTTAGAACAGTTTCCTGCATATTTAGGACAACATACCTCACTGTTAAGAAATTTGATATGTTTCTATGCAAGAACATTACGGTGATGTTTTGAGCAGCTTTGCATGATCTTTGGAGCTCAATCTCACTCAATCTGAGAGGATATTTTAATTTTGAATTTTCAAGATAGATTTTTCTTGAATGTCAGGACCGCACTCCTGAATTGCAGGTCAGCCACCTGTATTGTCAGGAATTTCAGGATTGCAATCTAAATTGGTATGTTTACTGTCATTGAATGCTTTTAAGGCATTTTGGGCAATGAATTGATGTATGTTCTTGTTGCTACATACTTGGTGATATTCCTAACATTGGCATTAGTTGTCATTTATTATCATACAATTATTTAGATATAAATCATGGCTAGTAGCAATAGTGATAGAAGAAGCTTGAAGGAGCACACAACTTTACAGTTTGGCAAAAGCAATCCTATAATATATTGTTGCAGAAGAAGTAAGCAAAGCCGATTAAAGTAAAGGGAGCAAAACTAGCTAATGTAGAGTAGGACGACTGGGATGAGCTGAATGAGCTTGCATGCTTAACCATTGAGCTATCAATTTTGATGCTTGACTGTTTAACATTGAAGGGTTGGATTCTGCTTATGACATTTGGAAGTGACTGGAAGAATTGTATGGTCAAAAGAGTGCTGCAAGCAAAGTCTACTAGCGGAAGAAACTCATGGATTTGCGTATAAAAGAGGGTACTGCAATGTCTACTCACCTTAGTGAGTTTAACTCCATTTTCAGCTAGCTTGCCACTTTGAAGTTCAATATTGATGATGAGTTCAAGGCTACGTTCTTGCTTTGCACTCTGCTGATACCTTTAGGACTGCTATGAGCAATTCTAATGCTATGCTTTTGTATGCTGATGTAGAGAGTGCTCTACTCATGGAAGAAATGAATTGGCAGAACAATGCATCCAGTAAATCTTCCTCTGCTTTGCATACTAGAGGCAGATCATGACACAAAGATAAATCTGATAGCAAGGGACATAGTAAATCATGTGGTAAGGATGTTGAATGCCATCATTGTGGCAAGAAAAGCATCACTTCAAACGTGAGTGCTATAAATGGAAGAAAGAGAAAGGGAAGGGAAAGAAGAGTGATAATAGCAAGAAAAAAAAGAAAGAGAGTCAGCCTGCTAAGAAGAGCAGTGTAAAGATTAAAGAGGTGAATGTAGTAATCCATGAGAGTGATAGTCTCTTCGTCTCTTCATGTTTTAGTGCATACGCTTTGATAGCCGATACTACGGATGATGACATGCATACTTGGATTTTGGATTCAGGTGCCTCTTTTCATGTCACCTCTCACCGTGAGTGGTTTACAAACTATACAAGAGGTTTACATGGTGCTGTCCATCTTGGGCATAATTATGCATGTGACATTGTAGGCATTAGTAGTGTGCAACTACAGTTTCAGCATGGGTCTGTCTTCACTCTTCAAAATGTAAGGCATGTACCTCAACTCAAGAAGAGCTTGATTAGTACTGGACATCTAGATAATGATGGATTTCATACCACCTTTGGCAATGGAAAATGAAAGATCTATAGAGGATCTAGGGTTATTTTCAGAGGCTCAAAGAGCAATACTTTGTATCCTTTCCATGTATCTAGTGTGTGTGACCATGTTGTTATCGTGATCGAGTAGCCAAGTGTTTCCTTGTGGCATGGTTGGTTGGGACACATGACTCAAACATGAATGAAAGTATTTTCTCGTTTGGGTTACTTGCCTTGTCTTTATTATGCTAATTTTGAGCACTATGATCATTGTGTTTATGATAAGTAATCTGGCTTTTTTACAAACCGGATACCACAAAATTTGGTAAAAACCCCTATCAAGAACCTTACCCATAGCTTAAGCCCTACATCTTATCACTTTGGGTTTACTCTTCAAGCATTAGGTATGCTACATTGCTTCTCGGTTATAATAACTCTAGCAAGTGGTAAAATAAGTTCTTAGAAGGGATGTCAATATAAAGGGTAAAAGGGATGGGTTATCTTAGTGAATGTGGAAATTGATTACACCTAGGGGTTGAGTGAGTACATGGATTTTTTCAAAGGACTAGCCTCCAACTACACGTGGGTTCCACATGCCTCACCAAGATTTGGGATCTATCGCCATCATTAGAGGACACCTCATCCTTATACACAAGTCAATGTCCACATAATTGTGTCATTTAGATCTTACAAACAAGCTTACAAGCATGGACTCTCTCTGTCACATGCTTATATATATATATATATATATATATATCTATATATATATATAAGGAACTAAAGTCAAAGCAACTTTTGGAAGCCATATTTTATAATTTTAATAAATCCTAGGAAAAATCAAATTTCAAGAAAATTCTTGCGATGCTCAATCGATTTTGAATTGGTCTACAAAGTTGCAGAAGAATATTTTTTCAGATTCTTCACCGATTTGAAGTTATGAAGGCACAGACTGCTGGCTGCACGCAATTTTCTTCTCTCTTTCACCCTTATCACATCAACTTTCCATTTTATGCTTCTTGTAAATATATTATAATAATGTGCTTTTGACACCCACCTCTTATAATCTGACTCCCTTTCTCTAGCATTTCTACCACCACCCTTGGCTTCTTGCATGATGACCAAGGTGGGGACTTGTCCCATCCACTATTCTTCATATTTTCAAAGATGCCATACATTATCTAGGATTATGTTAATCAATATATTAGCTTAATCTAATCCCTCATGGAGGCTATATAAGGTGCCTATGGATATACAAAGAAATACAATGATGACAAGTACATGAGAGCACTCTAGAACACCCTCATGTTAGTCCATCGCTTTGAGGTAAGCTATGAGTGAGTCTCTTTTATTATATAGCATTCCATGAATACATAATGACAAGATTCCTCTATATCTTCTCCTCTTGTCTCCCTCTCTTCTCATACATACATACACACACACATATATATATATGTATATATATATATATCTCATATTCTAATATAGTGTCTAGATCATATGTACTCTCTTCTAATTCTCGCTCTACATTCATACTTAAACTTATTAAGTAAGACTTGCTATATGCTTTATTAGTGGGGAATTTTTATTTCTTGATGTTATATATATGTTCATAGGAGAAATTAGGTGCCATCACCTCTCTTAACCTTCCATCATCTTCATTTCCATTAAGATGGGCTACAAATTCTCTCTCATGAAGTTGTGTTTTGGTTCTTTCCATTTTCTTTGAGGAAAGGGATGTCCAGCCCATCCTCCCTTTGGCTAGGTTGTGGCTTTCTTTAGCTCTCTTAGTGAGGATTGAAGGCTAGGTGGATAAGAGGCAACCCACTCATCTTTTCAGCACTCATTTTTGGTGCCCCCACTGAGGACTTCTCAAGCTATGCTCTACAATTTCTATGAAGGAAGAAACATCTAAGGAGTTGTTCTCTTCTTCAACGAGTGTTTGTCAAGGGATCACTAAGGATGAATCTTTATAAAATCCTATTCAAGGGTTTTCATTACTCAAGAGTACCACAATGGTCTCCAAAAGAAGCTCAAGAGAATAAGAATCTTTATCGGTAAATGGTACGTATACGGGTAAAGCAAGTTAATTACACACACTCTTCTTTGCTTCAAGAGAAATCTTGCTCTTATCAAGTCTCTAGGTCAAGGCATTGTGTTGAGTACTTGGTGTCTAGTGTAAAGACACTCCCTAAGGAGCCTCGTCTTCAAATGGTGAAAGTGCTTTTAAATTTCGAAACAAACAAGTCTTTGGAGAGGAGTTACACATCCATGGTGTGTGGTATTAGCAAGAGGCTAGATATGGTGATGCGCTTCAACTACTACTAGCAAGAATGCTCAAAGTAATTGAGAAGGTAGCTATCGAAGCCTATGAACTTTACAAGGCTGATGATAGGCACACAAAAGCTAGGCTAATCATTGACAAGCAAATCCTTTGCATCTCTCGAATGGTGGGATCTAAGAGGCGAGAGCTTCAATAACACGCTTCATGAAAGTTTGTAGTGAAAATTTGTAGTTAATTCATAAATGAATAATCATATTTTCTACAACTTTCAATCGGTTCAAAACATTAGGGTGGATGTGTGAATTAGTAGAAATGTACATTTTTAGCAAAGGTTGGTCTTTTATTTTGGAGATAAGAGGTTGAAAGATATCTTGTTGTCCCCTGATCCCATAACATTCCCTATTTTGGATTATAACATCTCCTTTAATGTGCACATATTCATTCTACTCTAAGTGCATCCCATGAACCATAGAGATTTGTACAAACCTATCCGTCCTCTTGCTAGACAAACCATGCACATAATAGTTAGCACAAAGCTTAGGTTTCAAAATATCATAAGGGGATTATTGGGCCCTCGTCGTCTTTTTGAAATTAATGCATCTGTGAATCCATTTATTCTATCCTTGATAAGATATGACTTGGGTCTAGACGTGTTTATCTTTATTTTGTATTGAGCTAGATCAACATCTTCCTATCATGGCTTTTCCAAGCTTTTTTAGACACAAAGGGGAGAAAGCTCTAGACTTTCTGGATGACTTAGAAATGGCATTCCTAGTCACAGGCTGGGATGATGAAGCAACCAAAGTACGTGACTTCTCTTTAGTTCTAAAGGGTGATGCTCGAGGGTGGTATCAAGCTCTCCCGGAGGCTACAAGGGGTAATTGGGAGGATCTCAAGACTGCATTCTTGCACTAGTACCAAGATACAGAGCCTCCTGAAGATCTTTGGAGACAACTTCTAGATCTTTGCCAAACCTTACCAGGGGAGTATCAAGCATATGAAGGGAGGTTTATAAAATTGTGGGATAAATGGACAGCCTCCTTAGCCGAAGGAGAGAGAGTACTTGATTGTCTTAAGAAAGATTATTTTCTAACCGGACTTCACCCTCTACTAAGGGAGAAGGTCAAAGGCAAGTTTTCCACATCCTATGAAGAATCAGTCACTTATGCTAGGGATAAATATAGGAAACTGAAGTATGCAAGTTTTACCAACCATGTCGAGTCCTAGAGAAATAATAGAGGCCCCACCCAAACCAGAGATGCCACAACAAGAGCTCCTACAACGCATTACTAATATAATCAATTTGAAAGCCCTTCGTTAAATTTAATGCAAGGAGTTTGGTCCCCTCTCCTCACAAATGAAGGCAATCAGGGCCCAAGGAGACAAGAAAGAGAGTATGTTTGTTATAATTGTGGGGAGACTGGCCATGGTATTTACTTTTTCCCTCATCCCAGGCATTTGCCAAGAAATGGGTTCCAACCGAGAAGGAGGGGACAACAAGTGACACCACCTAGGGAGAGGCTTGTTCCATCGAATCTAGGGCCTTCACTATCGGTTCAAGTTCCCTAGCATCCTCGACCACTTACAGAGGCGCCGCCCTTGCTTGTCCAGCCGCTTGAGAATCGTGACGTCAGGATGATCAATTTGGATGAGAGTGATGTCAAAGGAAAGGCCAAAGTAGCAGAGGTTGAAGCAATGCCAGTGAAGAAAGCCTCTAGAATTGAGAGAATGGAGCCTACACCACTAGAGGAGGTTGAAAATATGGAAGAAGAGGTAGAGTCTTCTAAGGCTTCAAAGATACGAGTAAAAAGAGGAGGGCTTGCTCACGCCGACGCATTGAGCCAGATGATTTTTCCTTGGGTAAAGGTACTAGAGCTTATGATTTGCTTGCTGATGTGAGGGATTAAGGGCCAAAAATTTCATGGCCACAATTACTGCATCTATTTCCAATAGTGCAGCGACAATGGTCAAAGATGGTAAGTATTAGACCCATGAAGAATAGACATATGAATGCAATCAAGGCTAGAAAGATGAAAGATATTGTGCCTCTAGTGGAAGCCGAAATCAATGGACAGAGAGTATTAAAGACATGTAGATGGAGGTATAGAGATTTGTGTCATGACGAAAAAGTTGATGCATCGTTTGGGATTAGAGGTAAGTGAAACTACTAAATTTGGGGCCAAAATGGCTAACAATGTAGTAGTAAATTGTTTGAGAGTTATAAAGAAAGTCAAGTTAAAGGTGTGTGGAGTGTAATTGGAGCTTGACATGTATGTGATGCCAGTGAAGGGGGACGACATTTTACTCATTCTTGGATAACCACGGCTAATGGGAATGAAAGGCAGACAAGATTGGGAGACATGGGCTTTAGAGCTAAGGCCACATAAGGGGCTGCAGAAAAAATGGAAGAGCACTGTCTACAACATGAAGGAGGGCCGATAGGAGGATCTTGTGTTAGAGACCATAGTTGATGAATGGAGTTTCAACGAGGATTGGTTATCTACGACAGAGGGCGAGTCTTCTAAAGAGGAGGAAGAAAGCTCTCTAGAAGTGATGGGGATTACATTGAAAGGGCCTTCTAGTAGTGAAATTCCGTAGCAGCTTCCAAAGGTTGAGAATGAGGGGTTAGAAAAAATCTTGGCTAAGGATCTATGAGTTGAGGAGAAGGTAGCCTACATGGAAGTGGTGATAAAACACTGCACATTTTATTTCAGATTATGAACACATCACAGGTGTGACAGCAGTGCAACATCACATTAATCTAAAAGATGGAGCAAGGCCAATGGTGCAATGGCTACGACGGTTGGGAGTAGTTCAACAACCCTCTACTCACTGAGGTGCAATGACTTTTGAAGGCATGTTTTATCTATCTAGTAGGGGACTCAGAGTGGTTTTCACTTGTCGTGGTGACACCTAAGAAGAATGAAAAATGGCAGATTTGTGTGGACTACAAGCCGCTAAATGCTGCAACAAAGAGAGATCACTTCCCTCTTCCCTTTCAGGATGAAATACTCAATGAGGTGGTTGAGCATGAGAGATACACTATTTGTGATGGGTATTCATGTTATTTCCATATTTGAATAGCTGAGGAGGATCAACAAAAAACCACCTTCATCACACCTTGGGGGTGTTTTGCCTACAAAGTAATGCCATTTGGATTAACAAATGCCCCAGCTACCTTCCAGCGATTCATGAATTATGTCTTTCAGCCATATTTTGGTAAGTCCATCAGGGTCTTTATTGATGATTTTTATATTTATAATTCTAAAGCTCTACATCTAGGGAAGATGATTGAAGGTTTCAACCTCCTCGCACAAATGGGAGGGCAACTAAACCATGAGAAGTGTCGTATTGATGAAAGCAATGTAACTTTGTTAGGGCATGTTGTAAGTGAGAGGGGCATTGAAGCGGATCCAAACAAAATTAAGGCCCTATTGGCGGTGCCGTCACCATCTTCTGTGAAGCAACTAACCTCTTTCATTTAGAAGGTGCAATATATGGGGCGGTTCATTCATCTCCTCTTCCAATTAGTGTTTTCATTATAACAATTGACCTCCTCTGAGGAGCTCCTGTGGAGTGATGAAAGCGAAATGTGCTTTCACGAGGTGAAGAAGGCTCTCAGCACCCTTCCCATAATTTTATAGCCTTGCTAGGATTAAGAGTTTTTTGTCAACTCGAGTTTTGGGGAAGATGCTCTAGGGGAAGCACTAATATAAAAGGATGCTAAAACTGTTGGGGCTAAAGGCGCCTCTGCCTAGCCGCCCCTGTATTACTATACTGGCAGTACCTGCCATTGCACACTGCAGGTGGAGGGCGCCCGTCACTGTCACTTTATTCTTTATTCTTTTAGTGACAGTTTGAATAAAGAAATTTGAATAAAGGAAGGCCCGGTCACACATTATGACTGTTGGAGTTTCCATTTGTGTCTCTCTCTCTTCTTGCTCTTACTCTCCGCCATAGCTCACTTCCAAGCAAGCTTTGATCCTTCTCACCTTTCAACTGGTATCAGAGCGAGGCTTCATGAGTTTCCAAGCTTGGTTTATGGCATTCTTAGCTTCCATTCAAATACCTACAGCATTGGGTTTCCTTCTCGGCAGCCATAACCGACCTCCTCGAGCTCTCGTCACTCCTTGGCTTCTCAAGCACCTTTCGGGCCTATGGAGGCACCCTTAGGGAATTTCTACAAAGATATTGAAGTGTTATTTTAGTGCTTTTATTCAGTTCTTAGGTTGCAGTCAATCAGGGTAACCATAGCTTAAACCCCTGGAGCTTGGATCTTGCTCCCTCTTGCATTTGGGTACTTGCGGCTTGTTGTGTGCCTCCTTGGGCACCCCCTGGAGCTTCCTTACCATCTTGACTAGCACAATAACAGTAGCAATAGAAGCCCTCAGTAGATCAATATGATTTGCACCTGATCTATAGGCTCCTTGGACAGCTCATCTTCCACTTGTTGAAGGTCGTGCCTTGCTCCTGGATCAATTTAGTACCCTTGGCATTAATGCTTGACATGCTTTGAAGCCTCCCGAGACTTGGACATTGATCTGAGGTCTTGTAGCACTATTTTGAAATAGTTTACAATCCCCTACAAACTTTAAATGTCAATGCTACACTAGCAGTTGATGCCTATGCTTGTTGGTGCTTCCTAGTTAAGCGGTTTGATACCTATTGATGAAATTGATTGTTTGGGGGATGCAAGGCATATGTTATGCCATCATTTTGGACTGATCTTCTTGTTGAAAATACTCAGTTTTGAACAATAAATCACTTCCATACCACAGTGGGCTGAAGCCTATTACCTCATGTTTGGTTATGCCTATTGGCTTTGGGCTATGTCTTTGAGATATACAATACAATGAAGTATTGACCTTCAAGGTATGACATCGAGCTTGTCTTTGGTTCCGAATCTTTATTTGCACTCAAGCTCAGCTTTGGAATGCATTTGATGCTCTGTCTTGGATGTACATATGGCATGTATGTTACCTATGTCTGACCGGTCTTGACATGCTTGGCCTATGCCACTACTACATGCTCGTTACATTGTTTGGAGCCAATTGCTACTAGTGCCTTGTCTTGGCTTGCATCTGGCTTCTCGAAACTTACTTGGGATATTTCTTGGCTTGCCAGAGTTGTATTTGCGATACAACTGATGTTTATGGATGCTATACTTATACTTGAAGGCTACAAAGCCTATATGCTCATGATGTCTTATTGATGTCTAGTCTTGGATATTTCATCATTGGTGCTCTTATATGCCTTTCTTGAGCTTCTTAGATTGATCCATATGGCTTTTCTGCCAGTGGGAGCATCGTTGGATGTTTGACAGACATTGAGCATGTAGTTTATGCTATTGAACTTTGAGTCTTTTGAGATTGGGATCCTCTTCACTTAGATGTTGCATGGTTGATATGCCGTGGTCCGCATACATGTACTTGGGCTGATTTGGGCTTCGCACTTACTGAGCATACACCTCTTTGTGTCAGGTCTTGCCAGTGTTATGTACACTTTGCCTTATTACACAGGGGGTGTGCCGGCTTATTGACGAATTCATTTGACATGCTTGGGTGTTTGCTCAATGTCCGTATGACTATCATATGCTGATTTATGCTTGCTTGATGCTGGTTATGCTTTGACAGTCCGTGGTTGACTTGGTGCATTGATTTTGCCTACATTTTGCTCTCATTGTACATGGCTATAATTTATTATAACAAATAGTTATGTATGGATTGATGTGGAATTTTCATGTTGAATCATCCTAATTTTATGTACTTTTGATGGTACTTGGTGGGCAACATCATTAGCTATTAGTTTGTGGTAATTTTGCCTTGGTTTTGGTGGTATTTTGGCTGTTTACAATAGAAAACAACAAGCAATTTTGAACTGTCTGCACTATTTTGGAGTGCATTATGGGTTCTTCTTCCACTGATAGTGCTATCTTCAACATCACTAAGCTTGATGGTACGAATTATGCCTATTGGAAGAGCCAAGTTTGGTAGGTATTGGTGCAGAAATCACAGATAAAGCCACTAAGGATGCATGGCGAGTGGCTTGAGACTTTGACAGATGACAAATGGGATGAGCTTTATGAGTTATGCAAGTCCACCCTGATCTTGTCTCTCATTGAATAGGTGAGTTACAATGTGGTTGAGGAAGCATAGAGTGCTTGGTAGCCTTGGGATAAGATAAAAAACCTCTATGACAATAAAAGTCGAGCAAGTCAGACGTATTGGTTGAAGCAACTTATGGACTTGCACATGAAGGAGAATATGACGATGTTTGCTCACTTGAGCCATTTCCATGCTATTCTCAAGAACTTGACTTCGCAGGGTATTACCTTTAATGATGAGGTTACTCCATTGTTTTTGCTTGGGACTCTAAGTGAGTCATGGGATGTATTCTGTACTGCCTTATGTGCTCCTCCTACTATTTTGAACTTGCCTGATGTAAAGAGTGCTCTCCTGTAGGAAGAGATCAACCGTAAGAACTTGGATGCCTCTCGTGTGTTGCATGCTTTGATTGTTAGAGGCAGAGATGGTAATGGCAAGAATGACCGTGGGAATGGCCGTGGCAGAGACTCACAGAAGTCTAGGTCTAAGTCACATGGTAAGGCATGCATCAAGTCTCGTGGGAGAAATGCTAATGTGACATGTCATCATTACGGCAGAGAGGGTCATATACGCCCACAGTGCCATGAGTTGCCCAATGAGAAGCGTAAAGAGAAGGGGAAAGAAAAAGTATAGGAAAGTCCTCTAATCATAGCATTATGCCTACGAAATCCAATGTGAAAATCGAGGAGATAAATGTCATGCAAACTAATGACTTCGATGGGGAGTATATAATTGCAGCTAGTTTTTGTGATGCTACATCATTGACCGATGTTCACTCTATGTATGCGCAGTGCTGGCTTTTGGATTCTGGTGCTTCATTTCATGTTACACCATATTGTGAGTGGTTCCACTCCTACCACATTGTCTCTAGTTCAGTTTGTTTGGGTGACGACAGGTCACTTGCTATTGTTGGCATTGGGGATGTACGATTGCAGTTCTCTACTGGTAATGCTTTTCTGTTACAAGATGTACGTCATGTACCTGTGCTTACATGTAGTCTTATGTCTGCAGGAAAACTTGATGATGCTGGGTTTCATGTTTCATCTGGGGATTCTGCCTGGAAGATCACCCGTGGCAGACTTGTGCTTGCTAGAGGTGCTAAAGCTGGCAGCCTCTATCCTCTTGTAGTTGATGGGTCCTCTGTTGACCATGTTTTGTCAATGGGTTCCATCCCACATGTATCTCTTTGGCATGCTCGTTTGGGCCATATGTCCTTGAAGGGAATGAAAATGCTTTCTGGTTTTGGCAGTACTTACCACCCCTTGACTACACATGTTTTGATTAATGTGAGCATTGTCTTTATTGTATACAGACTAGGAATATGCATAAGAAGTCTGGTAGGATGCGCATGAGTGAGCCCATGGTATTGGTATATTAGGATGTCTATGGGCCCATGCCATGTTAGTCTATGGGTGGTGCAAAGTATTTTGTGATGTTCATTGATGATTTTTCGTGTAAAGTCTAGGCTTACTCCATTAAGCTTAAGTCAGAAGTCTTGGCTGTATTTCAGAGATGGCTTGCATTTGTTGAGAACTAGACTTGGGCTTAGGCTAAAATGCCTTAGGATTGACAATGGGGGAGAATATGCGTCATGTGCTTTTGAGCAACTATGTGATGAGAGGGGTATTAAGCGTCAGATGACTGCCCCCTATACCCCACCCCAGAATGGTTTGGCTGAGCGGATGAATAGAACCATTCAGGAGCGTGTACGCAGCATGCTTAGCCATGCAGGCTTACCACAGAGCTCTTGGGCTGAGGTAGTCATCAGTACAGCTGTGCATGCCATAAATAGATTACCTTCTAGTGGTTTGGATTTCCAGGTTGCAGAGGAGGTATGGATTGGAAAACCTCCATCTTATGCGCATCTACGTGTCTTTGGATGTGAGGCATTCTGCCATGTGCCCAAGGACAAGCATACTAAGCTGGATCCTAAGAGTGTCAAATGCATTTTCCTTGGCTATGGAGATGTAGGTGAGATGGGTTATCGCCTCTGGGATTCGCATGCGTAAAAAGTCATCCGTAGCCATGATGTAGTCTTCCATGAAGACAATATGCATAGGCAGCCTGAGAGGGTGGTAGAGATACGCAGGGTTATATTCTAGAAAGAGCCACGTGCTCCTGCACAGTCGGTTGGACAGCCTGCAGTAGCAGTTAGTACACATGGCCAGAGTGCTACATAGGCAATTGAGCCTGCCGTGAGACAGTCTACTAGAGATAGACGTTCCCATCTGATAGATTTGAGCCCTTGATGCATTATGTCTTGGTTATAGATGTAGGAGAGTCTCTCATCTATGATGAGACTATGCCAGGGGTGACAATCACTTCTGGGAGAGGGCTATGTAGTCTAAGATAGACTCCTTGCACAAGAATATGACTTGAGATTTGGTTACATTGCCTTAGGGCAAGAAGGCTTTGCCATGCAAATGGGTGTACAAGCTGAAAAGTACCCTTGGAAACCCCAAGCCAGCTTATAATACAAGACGTGTCGCTAAGGGTTTTAAACAGGAGCATGAAGTTGACTTTGATGAAGTCTTCTCTCCTGTGGTCAAGATGACCACCCTATGCTTGGTTTTGGCCTTAGTTGCGTAGCTTTACTTGGACATGTATCAGATGGATGTCAAGACTGCATTCTTGCATGGGGATTTGCATGATGAGATATACATGGTGTAGCCAAAGGGCTTTGCAGAACTTGGCAAGGAGGAGCACCTGGTGTGCAAGTTGAAGAAAAGTCTTTATGGCTTGAAGCATGTACCTAGGGAGTGGTATCATAAGTTTGATGCCTTTATACAGTCACAGGGCTACAACAGGAGTGCTATGGATCCGTGTCTTTACACAAAGACAGCCCTGATGGCTCCTTGCTTATTTTGGTACTTTATGTGGATGATATGTTGATAGCAGGGAAAGCTCATGATGAGTTGGTTGCTCTTAAATCTCAACTAATGAAGAGCTTCGAGATGAAGGATTTGGGATAGGCCTCTCACATTCTTGGTATGCGCATTAAGCGTGACAGGCATCAGGGACTACTCTACCTCTCATAGAGGGAGTACATTCATAAAGTCCTTGAGCTTTACCGCATGTAAGACGTAAAGCCTATTGGCTGTCCATTACCTTCTTATGTGAAGGTTTCACAGGGCCGATTGTCCACAGATAGATGAGCAGAGGATTAAGATGGCCGAGATTCCTTATGCATAAGCCATGGGCAGTTTGATGTATGCCATGATAGCCACTCGTCTAGATATTGCATTTGCAGCTGGTTTTGTGGCACGCTATATGGCTACACTTGGCAAAAAGCATTGGGATATCATAAAGGGTATCATGAGATAGTTGAAGGGCACAACGGATATGTTATTTGCTATGGCAGCCAAGATACATGAGTTGTAAGCTACACAGACTCTGATTATGCAGGACATACAGATAGTAGGAAGTCCACTTCTGGCTATGTCTTTACCTATGCTGGAGATGCTGTTTCTTGGATGTCCAGGGTTTAAAAATATACGACTCTCTCTACCATTGAGGTCGAGTATGTTGTAGCCACTGAGGCTTGCAAGGAGGCCATATGGTTGGGCCGTTTGGTTCATGACCTTGGGATTGATACTATCCCTATACTACATTCAGATTCTATGAGTGCTATTCAACTAGCCAAGAATTCGGTCTTCCATGTGAAGACGAAACACATTGAGGTGAGGTATCATTTCATACGTGGGGTCGTGGAGGACAAGTCTGTTGACCTTGTTAAGATCTCCACTGGTGAAAATCCTATAGATCTGCTCACAAAAGGCCTCACTATTGAGCACTTTGCCTTGCTCAAGAGATTGATGGGTGTTGGATGAGATGACATTTTTCCTCATCCTGTTGTACATGTGTACATTGTACTGTCTTTCCTTTTTCTTTTCCCTCCTCACTGGGGTGGATTTGCCTTTAAGTGGGAGGTTGTTGGGGGTAAAGGCACCTCTGCCTAGTTGCCCATGTATTACTACACTGACAGTACCGACCACTGCACATTGTAGGTGGCGGGGGTCCGTCAGCGTCACTTTATTCTTTATTCTTTTAGTGACACTTGAATAAAGGAAGGCTTGGTCACACATTGTGACTGTTGGAGTTCCCATTTGTGTCTCTCACTCTTCTTGCTCTTACTCTCTGCCATAGCTTACGTCCAAGCAAACTTCAATCCTTCTCACCTTTCAAAAACTGGCATGATGAGGCCGGTTTACTTTTCTAGCAGAGTAATGATAGCATCAGAATGAGGGTACAAGATGGTGAAGGTAATGGTTTTGTCTCTAATGTTTGCTATAAGAAAGTTTCATCCTTATCTTCTCCT
Organism: Lygodium microphyllum; assembly: GCF_053477565.2. Classification (NCBI taxonomy): domain Eukaryota; kingdom Viridiplantae; phylum Streptophyta; class Polypodiopsida; order Schizaeales; family Lygodiaceae; genus Lygodium; species Lygodium microphyllum. The sequence continues at coordinate 47,904,449 of NC_141142.1, forward strand.
TAGGCCGTTCATTTAGTGATCATGACAGAAGAGCATTTTCCCTATGCCTTACAGCACATGGATGTTTCAGCTAGAATCGCTAAGTGGGTGACACAACTCCAAGAGTTTGACTACACCTTCAAGGTGGAGGACTCTACTCGGGCATGCCTAGCTGATTTGTTGACCCATAGATGCCATCAAAAGAAGAAAAAAGAGGAGGGAAAGGTAAAAGAGGAGACACCTCCTCTTGAGGACCCACTACGAGTGGAGAATGCCTAGGCCCTCTACTTTGACGGGGCCTACAAGTGTATTAAAGACAGAGTGGCATCAAGAATAGTGGTGTTCAGTCTCGAAGGTGACAAACTTTATGGAGATCAGCTTGGAGGATGTCCATTCTAACAATGAGGCAGAATATCAAGCCTTGCTTTTAGGTTTGAGGTGGTGTCTCTCACATGGTGTCACTCGACTTAATGTTTTTGGGGATTCTATGCTAATTGTTAAGCAAATGAAAGGAATTTGGACTTGTAAAAATGATAACTTAGCCATGAAAATGAGATAAGCTAAAGCTCTCATGAGGAAGCTACAGAAAACCCAAATCTATTTTGTGCCGAGGCGCACAAACGGCAATGTAGATGTTCTAGCAGGTGAAAAATTGAAAGAGGTAATGGTGGGCATCATTGCAGTAAAGCTCCCCTTGTTTCAGGGATGCATTTCTTAGAAGGGTGCCAATAGCAAAGGAGATTATGGATGCGATTAAGAGCTGCCATGAGGGGGTTTGTGGTAGACATTTTGCTCAAGAAATAACCAACAGAAAGATTCTCCAAGCCAGTTTTGTGTGGCCTAGTCTGTATCGAGATGTGCAATATTGGTGCTACACTTGTGATGCTTGCCAAAAGGCTAGACCAAGGAAGCTAGTGCATGAGGAACAAAATCCCATAACTACATATGGCCCATTTGAGAAATGGGGGATCGATGCAATAGGCCCACTCCCACGAACTTAGTCTGGCAAGGAATACATCATAATGGGTGTGGATTACATGACAAGGTGGGCTGAGGCTTTAGAAAATAGTAGGATCACAGTCGAAGAAGTGGAAAAATTTGTGTTTGAAAATATTTGTTGCAGGTTTGGCACACCTTTAAAAATGATATTTGACCGGGGTTTTGGTTTTAGGGCTAATCTAGTGGGGGAGCTAATGGAAAGGCTAAAAATCAAGCGCAGGCATTCTACTCCTTACTATCCACAGTGTAATGGTTTGGTTGAAAATGTGAGTTGAATGATTTGTAAGATAATTACTAAGAAAGTACACATGCAGCCCAAGCACTGGGATAAAAAATTGAGTGTAGCTCTTTGAGCCTACAAGACTTCATTCAGAACCTCACTTGGCTATACTCGATTTCACCTCGTTTATGGCCAAGAGGCTTTGCTTCCTATAGAAGTGAAACTAGCTAGCTTACATGTTTTAGTAGCCAGTTGAGAGAAGAATCAAGATAAGAAGTTAGAGGAAAGGATCTTGGATCTAGAGAGGTTGGAGTTAGATAGAGAAGCAATAGTCCAACACTATTCCATGCAGACTGAAGAGAGGAGGAAGACATTTAATAAGAAGCTGGCTAGTAAACACATAAGGGAAGGATCACTTGTGCTACGCTATGATAACCGCTTTGATAACAGAAAGGATGCTAAACTTGTGTTCAAGTGGGAAGGGCCATTCATGGTCATAAGGAGATATCCAAATGGCAGCTATAAGCTAGGTGACATGGATGGGAGGGTTCACAAGACAAGGGTAAATGGATGGCGACTCAAGCTTTATTTTCAAAGAAATAGAGATACTTTGGAGCTGTTATTTGACAAAGAGCCACCAATGAGGGGGTGCAGTCCTCCCTGCTCTATTGGACCATCATTAGTAAGCTAGAGGCATCAATGCCTCTAGCCTAAGGGGAGGGCTAATGATTTGGGTTTTTAACAAACCAGATTTCTACCAGAACCCCTATCAAGAGCCTTACCCATAGCTTAAACCCTATATCTTATCACTTTGGGTTTACTCTTTAAGCACTAGGTATGCTACATTGCTTCTCGGTTATGATAACTCTAGCAAGTGGGGAGACAAGTTCTTAGGAGGGATGTCAATGTAAAGGGTAAAATGGATGGGTTATCTTAGTGAAGGTGGAAATGGATTACACCTAGGGGTTGAGTGAGTACATAGATTTTTTCAAAGGACTAGCCTCCAACTACACGTGGGTTCCACTTGCATCACCAAGATTTGGGATCTATCACCATCATTAGAGGACACCTCACCATTGTACACCAGTCAATGTCCACATCATGGTGTCATTTGGATCTTACAAGAAAGCTTACAAGCATGGACCCCCTCTGTCACATGCTTATATGTATTTATATATATATAAGTAACTAAAGTGAAAGTAGCTTTTGGAAGCCGTTTTTTATAATTTCAAAAAATCCTAGGGAAAATTGAATTTCAAGAAAATTATTGCAATGCCCGGCCGGTTTCGACCTAGTCTACAAAGTTGTAGAAGAAACTTTTTTCATATTCTTGACCGATTTCAAGTTATGAAGGTGTAGACTGCTGGCTGCACGCAATTTTCTTCTCTCTTTCACCCTTATCACATCAACTTCCCATTTTATCCTTCTTGTAAATATATTATAATAATGTGCTTTTGGCATCCACCTCTTGTAATCTATCTCCCTTTCTCTAGCCCGTCTACCACCACCCTTTGCATCCTAGTCATATTCTAGTGGTGAGGTGCAATCTTTGGTTTCATGTGGGTTCTTGATGAAATGAGAGGACACGTCAAACAGCAAGAAAGTTATAAGATATCTTTTCAATCGTGTCAAAGCAAGGTCGCCTTCCCTCAACAACAACCCTATTTTTCTATCTAGATTACACAACCAGCAATCAAATTTGACATATGGATTCATAAAGGTTATAAAATGGCTAGGATTGTGTTCATGTGGAGAGAGTATTTGGTGTGGACTAACTAAGGGATAGTAGGTCTGCAAATTTCTTTTAATGCTCGCATTGGGTGCTGACAGGTGAACTTCAAGCAACCACTTGAATGGTGGGGTGATGGGGATAGCTCTATGAAGCTAAATAGTCAAAGGAAGGGGGAGAGCATGGAGTTGGATTATGCTTCAGTATCTGAATCGATCAAAGTTGATACGAGTGTAGATTGGAAAGCTTATATAAATGCCAACGATAAGGTTTATAATGTGAAGAAGAGAGTTGCTCGTTGCTATCTTAGAGGCAAGATAATAATTAAGGCTTGGATGCCTTCTCAAAGCAACACATTAAGGCATATCAATTTCACACTTGGAAGCCTATTCCTACATTTCATGAGCTGACCCCTTTTGACAAAAAGTTTAACCAATGGATATGGGCTACATATGGCTCTAGGGTTTCATGGTAACCATTTAGATTTTTTGGCAAGGAGTTTTATTTGGTGGTTGTTGACTCTATATTTGAAAGAGATAAAGTAATTAGCAATATTCATAGTTTTGTGGAAAATTTGGTGTATACCTTACCTTAGGCCTCAAGGATTTCTCTTGATGGTGTTTTGCATCATGAGTACCATGTGTGAATCTCCTTTCCAGACTTGTGTTGTTTGATAAAGAGGTTGCTACTTTTTTTGTTATTCGAGGCAAGGTCTTCTATGTGCTTATGGTATATTTCATATTTCTATTCTAGCTTCTTCATTACAGTTCTCAATGTTGAAAGACATCGTATATTCTCTAGCACAAAGATAATGGATCCACTAAGATGCTTGAAGTATATGATATTAATGATATGGAGCTTGTGTTTGAAGTAATGTTTGCTTCTTTTCTCGAATCTTGCTACTTATGCATGGAGGAGGTCATTTTTCTAAGTATGGTCCAAAGAAAGGTTCATTTAGGTGTGCAAAATTATGTTTTTCTTATTGAAGTTGTGAAGGCATCCAAAGAAGAAAAGGCTATTAGACATGCTCCTCCCAAGAGGCAAGTCCAAGAAAAGCATACAAAGGTGAAATAAGGACCTAACAATGGCAAAAAGAAGAAGGCCTTACAAACAAAGGATGGCAACAAAGATGGTTCAACCAAAAATAATACCTCCTATGAAGATCATAGAGAATGTACCAATTTGGAAGGAGAATGCAAAGAGAAAAGTGGATTAGGGAAAAGGTAAAGTTTCCCTTAATAAGCCTACATGGTAGCCCTATTGGGTAAATACCAATGGCCAATAGTTGAGTGGGCACCCTTATATAAGTATACATTGTACAATCATATACAAGTGAGGATAACAAAGATTAAGGGTAATATTCATTGTAACTACTAAGCTCACTTTTATGCTTCTCTCTCTTAATCCTCTTCTGCTCCATAGCTTCTACCTTGCATATCACCATTGTTTTCCTCTCAAACTAGTATCAAAGTGGTATTCATATGAGCTCGTGCTTGGATCAAGTAGCACAATGAATGAAGCTTCATCACAAATATTGAGAATTTGATATTCTTCTATGACATTTATGCTTAGAGTCTACATCTTGATAGAGATAGTATTCTCATCACTAAGCTCTATACCTAAGTCAAAGATGTGTTCTAGTTTGAAGAGCCATTTAAGCTTGATTTGGGGGCTTCCATTGCTTGATTGGATGCATTTGGGTAGTCATTAGTGGATGGAAATCAAATCAAACATCTTGACTTTGGATGCTCAGAGAAAGAGGTTTTGGTACTACATGGTTTTGATGTATACAAGCACATGGGTTGCTTAAGCAAGGGACAACTTGTTATTTGTAAGCAGGGGGCCTACTTGTTGAAAGCACAGGGTTTAAGTAGGGGGTTTGAGCATATTGCCTTCTTGTGAACCCAAGCAAGGGGTCTGCTTATTTTTGTCAGAAACAGAGAAGAGAATGAGACATAAAGATTTGACTTTCATGCCTTGGATGTGAGTTTTGGGATCCCCTAAATTCAAACAACCATTTCTAGAGGATTTTTTCTACTTTATTTGATTATACACTTGCATTTTTAAGGCCTTGTCTATTCAATGCCAACTATAGCAATTTGTGCCTCATTCTTTTACAAGAAAGCTTTCTAAGACTTAACCCAAGCCTTAAAACTCATTCACTTTGCCTCGTTCACATTGGTTGACTCTTGAACCACTTGTGATCCCCCTCGTGATTGAGTTTGACATCAATCTTTTGTCATCTCGGAGAATTTTTTTATGCATTATATACTCAAACTACAATAGTTATGCTAATTGCATTGGATTTGTAAGGGAAATTTGTGAGTATTTGATTTTCAATAACTAGTGAATTCTTGAAAAGTAGCAAAAATTTTAAGAAATAATTGAAGGAATTTCATATGCAATTGAGAATATTTTTGGTATCTTGGTGTGCAGGACATATTGTAGCTATCATGGCCTTTTCATCCACTTGAAGTAAAGCCAATTAAATGCAGAAATGTTCCACTATCATAGTGACATTCTCAAAGTCCTTATATTTTAATTTCAAAGATATAGAAAGTGGTGCATTTGGTGTATGGAAAAAATCTTGGTGACCTATACAAGAAAGAAAGTGTAGCTTTGTAGGTTTATTGGTTGAAAAAATTCATTGATTTTTGTAAGAGGAGGAGGATTCTATGTCCAACCATCTCAATGAGTTTATATTATTTTTACTCGGTGGACATCTTAGAAGATCACAGTCCATTATTCAACTAATGCTATATTCTTGTTGGTCACCTTATTTAAGAGGGTAGACACTTTAAGGACAATCATTAGTAATTTTATACCTATAAGTGGTTCAATGAGTACTAATGTTAAGAGTACTTTGTTAACTAAGGAGGTGAGTGGAAAGAGCAATGCATGGTCAAAAAGCACTAGTGCACTCATTGTGAGAGGAAGGTCAAATGCCAAGGGGAAGTCTCGTGAAAGAGGCAAGTCAAGGAGTAAGTCTCACAATAAGAAGGATATGGAATGCTTCTTTTGTAATAAGAAGGGACACATAAAGAAGGATCACTACAAGTGAAATAATAAGTAAAAAGGTAAAAAGAAAAATGAAGCAGATGGCAAAAAGGAAGAGAATGACAAGCTAAAGATAGAAGAGATTAATGCATGCAATAGTAATGATGCAGATGCCCTTTATGTATCCTCTTTTCGTGATACATTCTTGGATGCCATGGATAATGGTATATAACAAAATCAACTTTTGGATTTTGGAGCATCATTCCATGTCACTCTACATAAAGAGTGGTTCATTAATGATATTAGGAGATGAGGATGCACCTATCTTTGTAATAACTATGGATGCGACATTGTTGGTAGTGGGGATATAAATTTGTCACAACCTAATTAATCTTCTTTTGTCCTATGAAATGTATGACATGCTTTAAACTTACTAAGAGTTTTATTAGTATAGGTTAACTTAATGATTGTGGTTATAAGATGATATTTGGATATTATATATGGAAAATTTGGAAGGGGTCTCTCCTTGTTTCCAAAGGGCCTAAGTTTGACACTTTATATTCTTTGCATGCTTGTGGTGTTAAAGACAATGTTATAGGTGTTACTAAATAGAGATCACTTTCTTTATGTGGCATTTCCATTTGGGGCACATGTCAATTACTAGAATGAAATCTTTATGCCATTTGGATTCTCTTCTATAGTTGATATTCTCAATCTTGGTTTTTGTGAGCATTGTATTTTTGGTAAACAAACAAAATAATTGCATATGAGAGGTGATGATATGAGAAGATTGGAGTGCTTGGATTTGGTTCATAGTGATTTGTATGGGCCTATGTCCATAATCTCATTGGGTGGGGCTTTATATTTGGTTACTCTCATAGACAATGCTGCTACGAAGGTTTAGGCTTACCCTTTTTATAAGAAGAGAGGTTTGCTAGCCTACATTTTGAAAATTTATGGCATTTGTGGAGAATTAGTCAAGAAAAAAGCTTAAGTGCTTAAGAACTGTCACTAGTGGTGAATACACTTCTCATGCCATTAGAAACTTTTGTGAAAGTCATTATATCAAAGGAGAGTTGACAACTTCTCAAAATCCTACTCAAAATGGTGTGGCTAAGAAGAGGAATAGGAGCATTTAGGAAAGGATTCACCCTCTAACATTGGTCTCACTTATGGGTTTTGAGTTGAAGCTATAAAGATAGCAATGCATTTGAATTACACATCTTAGTAAGTCTGTAATATTTCCACGCAATAAAAGTTAGTTGGTTAGTTCGAAAGTTAGTTAGTCAATTAATAAGCTAGTAAGATTACTAACTAAAGACTAACTAAGGTAAAAACTGACTAGCATTAATAGCTAATAATTTTCATTCAATTAAAAATATAATAAAAAAAATTGAGAGTCATAAATCTGACATTTTTCTCGGATTGATAAGGACCATAGCCACCCTTCACGAAAAGTACAATGTGAATGGGACTTATGAGCCATATTAATCACTAGTATTAATGTGTATAGTTTGAATGGTCCAAAAATATTAGATTCTTGGGGGAATAAAAACTATTATATTTTAGATATTATCCTAAAAAGATAGAACTAAAAGTCATTTAAAAGAAAAGATAAGTGATGTTTTAGTTAGTTTTGGAGAATTTATAAAAAGACAAATAAAGAAAAGTAATTTGCAAAATCGCGCGCGCCGCGATCGCAGTCTATAGGCAGTAGAGATCACTTCAAACAGAGAAAAAAAGGAGGAGTGAACTAAGGGCTTTCTAAAGAAGTGTCTTGGGGTTTTACCCCCCTTTTGGAGCCAATACAACCATTAGATTTATGATTTGAGCATTAGATCACTGAGTCTTCTAAGAGCCCCTCCACTCTTGTTCTCAGGCTTATCCCCTCCTCTCTAATTCATTATAAATATGAGGCATGGGGAGGCACAAGGGAGCACAAGGAGACCTTGAAAGGCTGCAAGAGAGAGGGAGAGAGAGAGAGTATACCCCTCCAAGAGATTGTGAGAGAGAGCTTGAGAGAGAGAGAGAGAGAGAGAGAGAGAGAGAGAGAGAGAGAGAGAGAGAGAGAGAGAGAGAGAGAGAGAGAGAGAGAGAGAGAGAGAGAGAGAGAGAGAGAGAGAGAGAGCGAGAGAGAGAGAGAGAGAGAGAGAGAGAGAGTTATCCCGAGAGGTTGTACAAATTTCCTCTATCTTGATCCTCGATTTAATCATCTTCTCTTTCTCTCTCCCATCTCGAATCTATTCCACCTTCTTAGTATCTTGAGTCTACTTGCAGACGATGGCCTCCAAGCGAAGAATGTCAAGTACGGATGACAATCCTACAACCGGCAAAATAGAGCTTCGGGCGAAGGCATCACTATTAATCCAATTGCGGTACCGGTCGTAAGTAATGTATTTTCAAATTGATAGATACTTGTTTTAATGCTCGCAAAAGATGCATTAGGCTCCACACCTTGTGATGCTAGAATAGATCATTGAAAAGGATAAATCGCATCTCAAATATTCAAAGATGAAGTTTGTGAAGTGCTTGTATCAAAGGGAGTTAAATTGCACCTAGTTGCTATGTGATGAATCCATGCATAGCATAAGCAACATATGGGACACTAAAGTATTGAGCATCGATGAGTCTTTGATTAATCTTTACCGAGGATAATATTGTTTAAAGTTCGCAACTGCATTTACACGGTACATACATAGGAGAGATTATGTAAACTTTACATCGATGACATGCGACTCCTTGCCTTAGGAGAAAGGAAGATAAAGCCAAGAAAAAAAAAAGTTGCATAGTAGAAAAATGCTAAAAGATAATTGTCACTTAGAGAAGAGGCATAAATGCTTTTGCTATATTGATTAATTTGCATTGGAATGATAGGACTTACGTCATGTATAGTATTGGAACCTTTAGCATATGCCTTAAGCTAAAGGAGGGAATATTAAGTAAATTCTACTCTTTGGTCCCAAGGGGAAGAGTGAATATGCGATGGAATTATTGTCACGTCTATTATTGTATTATTTTGGAAAAATACAATTAGTGTTGTTGGTTGATTGAACAACACCCTAAATGTTTTTCTTTCAATCAAGGGATTGTTGCATTGTGATTTGGATAAATATTCCAAGGCTTGTGTTGATGGCAAATGCATGGTAGGGGTCTATAATGACAAGTTGCCATGGGAATAAATGAATGTTTTTCTAGAATATGATATTAGGGTTGATTGCTTTGATTGTGCTTGAATTTTAATTGGATTAATTAAGGAAGGATATTTTGCACGCGTGGATCATCTCCAAGATCACATCACGGATTATCCCGAGAGGGCACTGCTCGATTCACAGGCCAAGGGTCGAGTGGTGAAAAGGCCAACCACGGAAATGGCATCTCACTCCTAGACCGCTTGTGGGTCAGGTGGAGCTCTGGACACCCCATTGCCTGTCCAGATTGGAGTTGGAGATCCCCAGGAGCTCAACGTTTGGGACGTTGGAAGATCCTATTCTAAATAAAGGATGGAAATTTCGATGCCATGAGATTTGGATTGGGTACTTCTATTAGATAGAAGGGATACATAATTCTCCTGTATGGGCAGGAGATAAAGATTAACTTAAAGATAAGTTAAGGAACTTGTTTGATAAAAGGACTGCTTGTTTTGTTTTTGTGTATGTGTTGTAAATTACATGAACGAACTTTGTGCCCTAAAAGGCTTAATTAATGAAGCTGATTCTAAATGTCGCACATAAATGTGGTAGGACCTAATTAGACAACTAAAGCTATCAAGGGAAGTGGGTGGACGGAATCCCTTGATGGGTCCATCCTACGACTGGGTGGTCCCAAAGAAATGGGAGGCTTCTCACAAGGATTTACCGTCGGATGACTTTAGGTACTGTTAAGTTAGAACTCGATTCATGCCGTTTTAGGGGACCGGAATGGGTCTATGCCCTACGGGCAGAGAGGTTGAGCGGTGCATCCCTCTCGTTTCCCATTCTCTATGAACCAAGTGTAGCATAAATTTGCTTTGACTCTGTTGTTCCTACCCAAAGTGGGTCATCTGGAGCTCGACACTAGCTACTTCCTAGAGACCTGGCTGATAGGAAAGAAACCCTGACTTCAGGTCGGTCCTAAGTGGGAACGGTTAGATACTTCTGCTTCGGGGCAGACTAGGGAAGTTCTAGATCGCAAACCTTGTGACATTCCTTGCGAGTGCCAGGTGGCGCTTTCTAGTCTCCCCTCCCGATGGGCTGCTAAGACGTGTCCCACAAGTGGTCAAGTGGACACAAAGTCATTGGTTGGATGGTAAAATTCCAAAGATTTTTTGGTCAAGAAAAAGGACAAGTTATGATTATTTGCATCTCTTTCAAAGGATTGTGAGGTATTTATGCATGTACATAGAGACAAGCTAAGTAAGCTTTCTTAAGTCGAAGAAATGTATATGTCTTGAATATAAGAAGTTAGGAATGGATTATCACTTATGGAATCTTGAGACTAAGAAGACATTGTGTAGCCATAAAGTCATTTCTAATGAGGATAAGGTACATATGTAGCCCATTAGAATAGTTAAGCTAGTGTTCCAAGAGGATGGACAATCATCACATGAGTAGTATCTATAGCTTGTTCCACATGATACAAGACTTGTATGACCATGTAATATTGAGATATGAGTGCCACAAATATATCAATGGCCTCATGCTTTATAGAATGGATAATTGGAACAACCACATAGGCTCATGTGTTCAGCTAGTGGTCTACGAGGATTTCTAGATCACTAAATAGATTGTAATACTTCCATGCAATTAAAAGTCAGTTGGTTAGTTCGAAAGTTAGTTAGTCAATTAATAAGTCACTATGGTTACTAACTAAAGTAAAAACTAACTAATGTTAATAACTAGTAATTTTTATTTAATTAAAAATATAAAAAAATCGAGAGTCGTAACCTGACATTTTTTCTATCATCACAAGGCTGTAGCCACCCGTCCACGGAAGTTACAACGTGAACGAGAGTTATGAGCCATATAAGTCATTAGTGTCAATGTGTATTGTATGGAGGGTTAAAAGAATATTAGATTTTTGGACAAAACTAGTATATTTTTTATATTGTGGATATTATTTATTGTAAATATCCTAAAAAGATATAAAATTTCTACAACAAGATGTCATGTAAGAAAAGCAAGTGACTTTTTTAGCTACTTTTGAAGATTTAATGAAAAAAAAGAATGATTGGCAAAATTGTGCGCATCGCGATCGCAGTTTACAGGCAATAAAAAGCACACTTCAAACAGGGAGAAGAAGAAGGAGTGATCTAGAAGATCTCTAATCAAGTGTATTGGAGTTTCACCCCCCTTTCAGAGCCAACGAAACTATCAAATTTGTGATTTCAGCATTAGATTGCATCTTAGAAGTTTTATATCGCTGATTTTGCCAAGATCCCCTCCACAAAGAGCTCTTTTTCTTAGCCACAACCCTTCTTTTCACATTCAGCTAAAAATATGAGGCATGGGGAGCAGTTTAGAAAAGCAAGAGACCTCGAGAGGCTGCGAGAGAGAGATAGAGAGAGAGAGGTAGAAGAATATCCCTCCAAGAGGCACAAAGAGAGAGAGAGAGAGAGAGAGAGAGAGAGAGAGAGAGAGAGAGAGAGAGAGAGAGAGAGAGAGAGAGAGAGAGAGAGAGAGAGAGAGAGAGAGAGGCTTCAAGGGAGAGAGTTAGCTCAATTCCCCCTATCTTAGTCTTTGACTAGGCCATCTTCTCTTACGCTCTCCCATCTCAAATTTATTCTGCCTTCTTTATCTCTCGAACATGCTTATCGGGATGATGGCTCCAAAGTGACGAGGTTGAAAGACCATGGGAACCACTGCAACCGGTCAAGGAACGGGTATTGCTAGAGATATGAGAGTGCTTGAGGTTGCCACAATTGCCACTACCAATGGAACATCGGGTGTGGTGAACGCAAGCGCGAGCAAAGACGAAATTCCCAATGTCATCGTGCCAAACAAGGTTATTCACTACTAGGTTACTATTTCGCCACATAAAATAAGAAGGCTTATTTGCATAAAATGATATAAGAACTACTTATTAGATTGCACGGACAACATCCATATATGAATTAATATATAAAATATTAGCTCTATATTTTACACTTACACGAATTGGCAGTTTCATCTAGAAAGCATACCAGTACATGCATAAACAATTAATCGCTATGATTTGTAGATAGATTGATTGAGATTCTAAATCGTGGAATCATGATGAAAATAGTTACAAGAGATTATTGCATATATGACTTTATGCGCACTCGAGTTTAGTAAAATAACTTGATATAATTATTTTAACGTGACAATGTTGTGTTGCTTAAAAGGGGAAACTCTATTTAAAGGATCTGTACATCATCTTGTTAAGTTATTGGCTCAATATATTTCTTTAAGGAATTTCGCTTATGTTGGGTAAGATAGCCCAAACGGAAAATTCATGTCTTGCTTAACATGTGGTAAGAGATGTACTCAACACTTCTTTATGGGGAGGAGAATCCTCATTAGAATATAAGGTTATCGTAGGATAAGGTCTACCTTGGCTATGGAAGCTGTGAATTGCAGGATGGTGTGATGGTCATTGCATCATTTGATATGCGTTTAAAAGGACTATTTGTGTTTGCTAGAATCGAGATCTCTACTACGCCCAAGCTAGAAGCAAGACCCTACTCCAAGGGGGTCATGGTTATCGCTTCATGAGGCTTAGACCGACTTTGTTAGCGAAAGGTTTGTTAGTAGGGATGGTCTCGAGCAGTAGGAAATGTGGGTGCTAGGGGGGGCTATGGCCATAAATCCTGCATTGTTCCTAGAATCTGACGAAGGACTATGGCCATAAATCCTGCATTGTTCCTAGAATTTGACGAGCCCCTTCGTAACCTAGGATGGGATCCTAGAACCCTAAATACTAGTTACAAGGGTGGAATATCAGTGAGCAAAATACCCTCATGGAATTCTGTGTATCTTCCGCAAGGTTGGAAAGATGGAAATTGTAATAAGCTTCCAATAGAATAAAGAAGTTTGTTTTATTCAAGGATTTTTTGAATTGTATGCGTGTCTATGAGATAAGTTATGTGAAGGAACATGCGATTTAATGGACTAATTAAAAAAGTTAGTTGTATATGTTCTAATAAATGTGATATAGGTAATTAAAAAAATAAAGATGATTCCATCATCAAAGAAAAGTGAGTGGGTGTAACCCCCAACGGTGGGTGTGTCTAATGGTAGGGTGGTCCCGGTTAGTTGGGAGCTTTTCTATATCGGCAATAGAAATAGGAAGACCACTAGTCATTAGGTAGAATCGACTTACATTGTTTTAGGGGGCCAGAATGGAAATTTCCCTTATGGGCAAGAGGGTTGATGTACGACACTCCCTTCCATCTCCCATTCTCTTTGAAGCAAGTACAATGGCAAGTCCGCTTCAGATTGAGTAATCCTGTGGAAGTGGGAACTCGAAATTAGTGATGCTAGTTGGCTGTTAAGAGACTCGTCCGATTTTAGGAACTCGAGAATTTAGGTTGATCCTAGTGGGTTTAGCCGAAACTCTCCCGTTGGGAAGTTGACTCAGTAGGGCCTAAGTGACAAACCCCATGACATTCCAAGGGAGCGACGGGCGGCATCATTTTTGGAAAACCTACTTATGGACTACTAAAAGGTGTGCCGTGGATTAAGACTGGCGAACACCTCACAGTTGGTATCAGAGTGCACGTTAGTATAGAATACAACGTGAGCTTCACACACACACACATACACACACATGTATATACATATATATATGTTTATACATATGTATGTGTGTATATGTATGTATGTATGTATGTATATATACAGCCTAGGATATGTTTTCTTCTCTTTGTTAATGTATGTTTTTGAATTATGGCCAAATAATGAATTTTAGAAACAATTCTGGATCTTTCGAGAGTAATGTTTATGTCAGATATGCATTCATCCAGTTTCACTTGGAGAATTTAGATGATGCGGGTGTCAGATATGTCAGATTAGCGGAGGATACTGCTATATCAATGCAAGCCATCTAACTTATCTTCAAAATAATCTGAAAAGGGTAAAATGGATGGAAGATCTTAAAGCTGTCAAGATCTATCTATTTTATGAGGCCAATTTAAACTCGACTATGTATACTAGAGGCAAGAAGATCAAACTAAACCACTATATCTATGAGGAAGTTACAAATATCCTTCCGGCTGACAAAATAAAAGTCATTGGTTCCTCAAAAATATATATTTCCTAAACTCCCTCAAAAATATAGATTCCTAGATATCTACTCTCTGAATTCAAGTTACTTCATAAAGGATGTATCAAAGTGTCATACTTAGATTATAGTAGGGAATCCTGTTGAGTTTCAAGCTCACAGTTGTCTACCTTAGTTGAATAAGGTTAAGTCCCATTGACTTAACCATGGTTAGATCTAGGTCATTTTGATCTTTTGTGTGGATTGTACACACAGTTAACTTTGGTGGTTGAAGAAATGGAATGACAAGGAGCATGTTTGCTACCCTTTGAGCTTGTGCCTTATGTCCATCTCTCTCTCTGAACTCTAATATGGTACCATAGCAGTTCCTGTAGTAGGAAGTTTCTGCCCAGAAGACTGTTGAACTATGCATGTGGCAGGAAGTTCATTTACCCCACCATCTACAAACACGATGAAAAGTGGTCATTGCAAGGAAGAATGTGCATCCGTGGTCATGTTCTTCCCAAAAAGAATAATCCAATATGGCTAACAGAGCCCGCATCGATGTGGGCTATTTGGGTAGGCTCTCATTGTAAAGTTTTATTGCTACCATTAATCAATACTCAAGGTGTTGAAAAAAATTTGGAGTGGTAGTAGCGTCCGCCTATATCAGTAAAGTCAGCAACGTCCTTTTGTGTGGCAACCATTCTACTGCAGCAGATGCATCTGCTACATATTGCAAAATTTGGTCATAATATTGATGATGTCGTGCAAGTATAACAATGCTACCCCCATTTTGTGTGTCTGAAGATGGAGATGTTGCCCCTTGTAATGCCAACTTCTCAATTGATACATGGTTGACATTATCCACATCATGTGCTACTGACGAGCAAGGTGATTCACCAAGAGGAATATGTTGTTGAGCAGAGTGATGAAGTTCTGCCCGATCCCTATTGACTGAGGAGCTCCGCTAATCCAGCACATTTGTAAGCAAGAGTAGCTGTTGCATGATCTTTAATGCGTTCATATTTGAGAGCACTAATATTACTAGCAGTACGTAGAGAACTTGGCCTGTTGACACACAGTGGCCAGTGTGGGAGATTGTGGATCCCAAACGAGTTGTAATCGTTGGACAACCTCTGAGAAAGCCTTGGTTTCGAGAATTGTCTGCTGAGCCACTGCAGAGTCTCAGTCTTACCCTGCCTGATCAGTGACCTGTTGCTTGCTCTCCTCTCTCAGGTGATTAGAGTAATCTAGAAGGGGATGTATTTTGTAGGTTGAAACTCAAATATACACACTGTATGGTACTCTTGGGTGTAGTGGCAGGTGAATCTTAGCACGGCCAGATTCACAATATCTCAACTTAGAGATGTTAAACAATGTGGATCAGATGCTCCTAGAATGAGTCCCTTCTCAATTGAAGATTACAGTGCAGATGTTATAAAAAATTTACGAAAATTGCCATTCATCTCTGGGCTATAGTTAGTGGGATGACAAAATTGTTGCAAGACAATGGAAAACAATCGTATAAGCTTGCATGGTAGCAAAGGGATAACTCAAATGGTGTGCAGAGCAAAGGATGCCACGGACTAAATAGACAAAGCAGCTGATTAGTGTGTTGAGAGATACCACGAAACAATTAAAACAGCAAGCAAAGAAAGCAGAAGTAGCATTGATTGCAAATGCACAAGAAACAATAGAAGAGGACAAAGCAAATGTAAATTTACATTGCTAAAAATGCTCCAAATCCAATCAAAGATATTGATGCTATCTCTACAAATTTTTTTTTAGCTCCTCTAATGGACATGGTCTTCTGGTTGCAAGACCTGAATACTTGAAGTTATTCAGATTATAAAGGTTGCTTAGCTTGAGAAGCTTGATGTTGTGTAACTGCAATTAAATGGGGACAAAAGACATCTACTGTCTGAAAATATAATAGTGGTTATTGCTGCAGTTTTACAATAAAAAATGGTTGCATTATAGGGTATTGGAGTACATTGCCTATTGGCATTTTGAGAAATTGATTGGTTTGCAAAGCTGAAGACTTTGAAATGGCAAATACAGGAGAGAAGGACACTATCACTCAGATAGTTGGTGAGAAGCTGGATTACAACAATTTTGTTCTATGGAAATTCAGGATGTCTAGTTTCTTAATTGGAAGAGGCTATTGGGAGCTAGTTACAGGTCTTGAAGATGAGCCCAAGCTATCGTAGGATAGACCTCCAACACAGGATCAATTAAAGGCAAATAGGACTTGGTTGGAAAAGGATAGCAAGGTCTTGCATTGGTTGTCATTATTTGTGTTAGACACAAAAGCTATGCAAATTGCAAACTGTACTTCTCCAAAAGCTGCTTGGGACTTATTGATGAAGAATTATTGGCATGTCACTCATGCGAGAAAGACACAACTGAAGCAAAAATTCAGCCACATATCTAGGAATGAAAGGTCTATTGAAGACTATGTCAGTGAGATCAGATCCATTGCAGAACAACTAGGCTCAATTGGAGCTAAAGTTGAGGATGATGATTTGGTGGCCACTACCCTCCATGGACTTGGACAGGAGTATAACTAGTTTGATACTTCCATTTCAATGCGTCAAGAGCAGCTTGACTTTGATGAACTTGTGGCACTTCTATTTCATGAAGAAGTGAAACTTGGACTCAATACAAGTTCCAGTGGGTCTAAAAACAACATGGATAGTGTCTTCTACTCAAATCAAAGGGGTAGAGGTGGAAGAGGAAGATCAAATTTTAGAGGAAAAGGTGTTGGAAATGCATATGCAGCCCGTGGACAGTAAGCTACTGGATGGCAAAATAGGCAACCTCAAGAAAATATAGGTGTCTCAAATGCTTGTGGAAGAGAAGGTTATTCAGCTAGAGGACAAGGCACTTGGCAGCAGCCTCAAATGAGTCATGGACAACAATCAAATGTAAATAAGGATTGCCATTATTGTGGCAAATACGGACATGTAGCTAAGATTGCTACAAGAAGCAGAATGATCAGAGAGCAAGAGGGAAGAAACATGGTAATTATGCTTCTTTTAGTGGTATGCGGGAGGATGACAGGTTGTTTGCTATGCAACATGTGAAGAAAGGGTTGCCTACACAAGGCAAAGCAGATGATGTATGGTATATAGACTCAAGGGCATCTAACCACATGATTCCTCATGGAGAGTGGTTTGACACTTTGGTAGAAGGTGCTCATGGATATGTTTGCATAGGGGATGATACGCATCATGACATTATGCATACATGTACTGTTCCCTTGATGATGCATGGTGATAGGAAAAAGAGTCTCTATGATGTGTTACATGTACCCTCCATAACCAAAAACTTGATTTTTGTGGGACAAATGGCTGAACATAATCTACAAGTTAGATTCAATAGAGATGGATGCTACATTGAAGAGTATGGTCAAGGATGCAAACTCATTGCTAAAGGCAAAAGAGATGGCAAGATGTTTACATTGGATACAAAAATTTCAGCATTGAATGCTGCTATGTACTCACATGACAATGTTGCAATAAGGGACATTGAGATATGGCATAAAAGGATAGGTCATGTAAATGTTCAAAAGCTGAAGAATATGCAGCATAAGCAAGTTATACTTGGACTCCCTAAGTTCAAGCATGCGGAATTGGAACATATATGTCAGTCTTGTCAATTTGGGAAGCAATCAAGGCTTCCATTTATGAGGCATGTAAGCATTACTACTAGACCATTACAGCTTGTACATTTTGATGTATGGGGACTCTCATAGAATGCATCTCTTGGGGGATCACGTTACTATGTGTCATTCATAGATGACTATAGTAGGTACACATGGTTGTATGTGCTGAAGCACAAGAGTGATGTCATGGATGCTTTTCAAGATTTTAAGAGACATGTGGAGAAAGAATTGGCTTGCTACATCTCATGCTTGAGATTTGATAGTGGTGGAGAATATGTCTCTAAAGACTTTGATCACTTCTTGGCAGCTCATGGGATTAAAAGGCAATTGACATGTAGGTACACACCACAACAAAATGGTGTGGCAGAAAGGAAAAACAGGGTGATCATGGAATCGGCAAGAGCCATGCTGAATGAGAAAAGCCTACCAAATTCATATTGGACAGAGGATATAATGACTACAATGTATGTCATGAATCGTACACCAATAGTAGGTATACATGAGGTGACTCCTCATGAGAGGCTTTATGGGATAAAGCCGAACATTAGCCATCTGAAGGTTTTTGGATGCTTGGCATATGTACATGTTCTAGATGAAAAGAGTAAGAAGCTTGATCCAAATGCAGAAAAGGCCATCTTTATTGGGTATGCATAAGATAGGAAAGCATGCAAATGCTACAATCCTTCTATTCATGAGACATTGGTCTCAAGAGATGGGCATTTGATGAGTTGAAATCATGGCATGAGAAGAATATCACTTTGATGAATGATGATGATGGTTGTCAGGAGGCTTATGTACATGCAAGTACAAATGAAAGTGCATAATTTTTTGGGCCTTCTAAAGGTGCTACTTCTTTAGTTAGTCCTTGGAATGGTAGATTGAGGATTTCACCATCTTTGTTCACTGACACGAGTGTGTTAGTGAGGGGGAGAAATGTGGATAAAGGCAAACACAAACTTGATGATGTTACAGGGCCACTCACTTGAGGATTTCACCATCTTTGTTCACTGACACGAGTGTGTTAGTGAGGGGGAGAAATGTGGATAAAGGCAAATGCAAACTTGATGATGTTACAGGCCACTCACTTGTGGTTATGATTCACCTAGCACTGATAGCTTGGATAGTGAGTTTGGTATTCCATGAGTTGTGACTCCTAGTGTGAGACATAGATATGTACCACCTCATGAGAGAGGAGAGTCTCATACTGCATTTTAGTTGAGGAGATCAGAAAGAGTCAGGAAGCTTGTGGATAGGCTTACATACAGTGGCTACATAGTGAGGCACTATGCATATATGGAAAAAGTCACCAGCTTCAAGGGACCCACAAAGTTTTCTGAAGCTATTTTGGATGATCATTGGTGCAAGGCAATGGATGAGTAATATTCAGCATTAGCTGAAAATGACACTTGGGATTTGGTTGATTTGCCTAAAGGAAAAATTTCTATTGGTTGAAAATGGGTATACAAAGTGAAATGCAAATCAGATGGCACATTGGAAAGATACAAGGCAAGACTTGTGGCAAAATTGTATGCACAACAATATGGTCTTGATTATGAGGAGACATTCAGACCTGTTGCTAAAATGGTAACTGTGAGGACAGTGATTGCTTTGGTAGCATCTAAAGGATGGAGTATGTATCAGATGGATGTGAAGAATGCTTTTCTCAATGGTGATTTGGTTGAGGAAGTATACATGGATTAGCCCGAGGGCTATGTACATCCAAATTTTCCTACACGTGTGTAGATTGAAGAAAGCATTATTTGGGCTAAAGAAGGCACCTAGAGCTTGGAATGCTAAGATAAATGCATGCTTACAGAAACTTGGTTTCAATATGGGCAAGGCTGATCATATCCTATTTACAAAGAAGACAAGGGCTGGTTATGTGGTATTAGTCATCTATGTGGATGACTTGATAACTAGAGGGGATGATGTCACAGGAATTGGAGAGATCAAGGAAATGTTACATGCTGAATTTCAGGTCAAAGATTTGGGAGAATTGAAGTATCTCCTTGGGATTGAGGTTGTCTCTACACCTCATGGTACTTGGATGCTGCAAAAGCAATATGCACAAGACACGTTGACCAAGTATGGTATGTTGGATTGCAAGGCATTGAGCACTCCATTGGAGCAAAATGTTAAGCTACTTGTAGATGTTGGACATGAGATTGAGAATGTCACTATGCATAGACAAATGGTGGATAGCCCGATTTACCTTACCCGGGATTCAAGAAAAAGAAGGGGATTGACTTTGATGAGATATTCTCACCAATCCAATAGTCAAGATGACCACTAATCAAGATGGGCAAGGGATTCAAGTAGGAGAAGGGGATTGACTTTAATAAGATATTCTCACTAGTAGTCAAGATGGCCATCCTTTGCATGGTACTCACATTGGTTGCCAAGGAAGATGAGAAACTTGTTCAAATGGATGAAATTCAACTTTCATGCATGGAGACTTGCATGATGAAATTTATTTGTAGCAACATGAAGGGTTTGTTCTGGAAGGCAAGGAATAGCTTTGAAACTGTGTATCATAAATTTTCTTTTCATGCAGTCTCAAGGGTGCATTATAAGTGAGACAAACTATTTCTTGTAAACTAAAAAATCTGAGGATCATAACCTTATGATTTTGATTCTCAATGTGGATGGCATGCCAATTTCTAAAAGATAGAACATGGATGTGGATACACTAAAGAAAAGGTTGCATAAGACCTTTGATATGAATGTCTTGGGAAATATTGGTCACATCTTGGCATGTGCATTATGCAGGATAGAGAGAAAATGGTACTTTATTTGTCTAAAATGCATTGGGAAGGTATTAGAGCATTTCAATATGGAGAGTGGAAAGGCTATTAGTGTAACAATGCCTCCATATTTGAAACTTAGCCAAGAGGATAGACCTATGAGTAGAAGATTGAAATTGCCAAGGTAACTTATATATCTGTAGTTGGTAGCTTGATGTATGCCATGGTTGCTACATGTTTAGGCATTTCCTATGTAATTGTGGGAGTGGTTAGTAGATATATAGAAAACTTTAGCAAGACACATTGGGTTGCCAATGAAGAGTATTATGAGATACTTGATTACCACTATAGCTATGTCCATATGCTTTGGAAGGAAGGATGCATCTATCATTGGATATGTAAATGTTGATTTTGCAAAGAATGTAGACTTTAAGAGGTATACTACATGTCTTGTATTTACTTTCATAGATAGAGTAGTCTCTTGGGTCTCTCAATTGTAGCCATGTCGCAACCACTATGGCATGCAAGGAATCTATATGGCTTAGTCATCTAGTGGGAGACTTAGACATTATAAAGAGGTGCCTACATTGCACTATGATAGTCAAAGTATCGTTCAAGTTGTCATGAAACCTTGTTTGTAAAGATAAATCACATTAGGCTAAGGTATCACTTCATCAGGGAGGTGCTTGAAAACAAGTTTCTTGAGCTTGTCAAGGTCTATACAGACGATAACTTTGCACATCTTCTCAAGAGTACCTTTTGAGCACGTGGCACACTAATGAGTGATGATGGGCATTGGATAGTAACTTCACTTTCTTTGTATACTCCTATAATGGCACATCAACCTTTAAGTGGAAGGTTCTTGGAGTAGAGGCCAATGGCTAATAGCTGGGTAGGTGTCCCTTGTATAAGCACACATTGTATAGTCATATATAAGTGAAGGGTACCACCATTCATTGTACCCACTAAACTCTATTGTGTACTTCTCTCTCTCAACATTCTTGTACTTCATAGCTTCTAGCTTGCATCCCACTATTACTTCACTATTGCTCCCCTCCTGAATAGCATTTTTCATGGCACCTTTGAAGATGAGGAGTTTCAAGACATTAACAATTAGCATGTAGAGATCATAAGCTAAATGCTTTGATAGTTCTTGATTGATTGTGGCTTAGGCTCAAGAAAAATAAATGATGTTTACAATGGTATTCTTAGGGGGAGG
Organism: Lygodium microphyllum; assembly: GCF_053477565.2. Classification (NCBI taxonomy): domain Eukaryota; kingdom Viridiplantae; phylum Streptophyta; class Polypodiopsida; order Schizaeales; family Lygodiaceae; genus Lygodium; species Lygodium microphyllum. The sequence goes on from NC_141142.1 coordinate 47,926,202, forward strand.
AGACTAGTTGTTATTTCTCTTTACAAAATGAAGCTTAATGACAAAGATGTTTCAGCTTTATAATTTGATGGATATTCTATTTTGGGTTATTGCAAAAGAGTTAGGAGGGACACTATACTACTAGTAAGAGAGACTTACAACAAGCAAGCCTTACTCTAGGTAAGAGGGAATGGTAGTGCTATTGCTATCAATTTAGTTGTCAAAGATGAATCTATTGAAATAGTCTTTGTTTAGGAAAGGTCTACACTAATCTTAAAAAGTGGCAATATTCTACATAGTTGGCTATGCACATTACATTAGTTTGTTATGAGTAGTTTTTGTTTTTCATAAATATTTAATTAGCATATAGGTTGACTTCTTTGTATCTAGATGAAATACATGTATGATAAGCCATAACTTTAGTTGAAACAAGAATAATATTTGAAAAATGCAACCCAAATATTAAAAATTTAGCCCAAAATCTTGAAAAATAGGCTAATGAAGTTGTCTACACTTGCAACTATATATGTGAAGATTAATGTGACTTTTGAGTAGCTTAGAACTCAAGTTTTAGACTCTCTTTTTGTGATACTTTGATTCTCTCTCTAGTGAAGGTATCAAAAAATTAGATTTTCAACCTTAGATAGGTCAAATGAGGCTAGGATAATGGGACCAAACCCTGTCATGGAATTTGTAGGATAACAACCATTTTCTCATTTTGAGAGGACTAATAGCATCGATGGATCATCCCATGCATTAGAAAGCATGAAATTAAGATGTAGCATCATAGTAAACCAGAATTTGTTAGGCTCTACAAGAGCTCAACAATGTGAGAATTTGGACAAAGACATATTCTTTCATGTATTTAGCTTGAGCCACCAAAGCTCTCTCTCTCTCTCTCTCTCTATATTCCAGGAAAACAAAGGAAGCATAAAGAAATCAAAGTCTATTTTGTAGGTTCATTATTGCTCATCTTACAATTTTGGGCCACCAATGAAGGGAGTGATAGATCACCTCATGATTTGAATATGTGCTCCTCATGTACAAGCTCTCAATCCATGGCCATATGGTCCCCTCCACTTTGTCAAGAGTATGAAGATAAGTAAGACAATAGAAGAAGATTTTCCTTGGTTGTCTTGCACTCTTTGCCTCTCTCTACATATGTAGATGCTCGATGTACTATGAGATCAGAGGCCGCTTCCACTGTCTCTTCAAGGAGGGATTTGAACGACTCTCCCAAATACTAGAGTTCCCTGACCAAAAATGCCTCGGGCTCTTCCTCCTGGAGCTACGCCGACATAGGGACCACCTTCTACGGATCTGGGACCAAACATCGAGGAACACGCAGCAACGCACCCTCCAAGAGTTCTACAGACCCTCGGCCACCCCCTCTTCAACGAGGACTACAGCCAATCAACTAATGGCCCCACCACGAGGAGTCACTTGGATAGAGCTATACAGAGAGAGGCAGAGCTTGCTGCCCACACCCAACAAGCCCACGCCCCCGCAGGAGATACCACCTACAGATACAGTAGATACTACAGTGCCACCAAGGAACCATACCCCACCGGTTCATAGCCTCTCCATGCTAGACAGGCCCATGCGGAACATCTTAAGATGACCACACTCCATGAGTAGCTTTACACTACACTTGAAGTGCATCTAGATTTTATCAAGTCTGTATACCATTTTTGTACCTACTCACCTAGTTCACTATAGCACCAGATAGTAGCTTTACTGGGACTTGGAAAACTTCCCATACATTTTATATGTAACCTTTTGGTCTCATAGGCCAACTTGGCCTTTTGTAGAAGTTAATATAAATTTCTTTCTTTCTTTCTTTCTCATTCTCCTAGGCTCTCATGAATAGATATGGATACCACAAAGGTGCACTTGAAATTCCCACTCTTGCTTTAGGATTTTGGCCACATTAGATGCCATTATAGATTTTGCACTCACATCTTCCTATGCATTGATTGAAGCACTCCCAATGGTTGAGAACCCATTTCTAGTTTGCCATTTGAATGAGAAATAGGGATGGTTTTCATTCTATCAGGCTAAATTCTTTACAAGTAGCTACTATTATAATGTTTCCTCTAGAGTGGCTATTCAACAATGTATCATCAATGACTGGTCCTAGCACCACATAGAAATCACCAGGATAGTAGGATCAGAGACCGAGTCCTAGTAGGCATTGACTCACCTTGAGCTTTCTTCACACCTTTGCAATGACTACTACTATCATTGATTCCACCTGTAGCACCAAAAAAGTAGGTCAATTTGGTCTAATAATTTTAAGAAGGTGATTCCAAAAGGTTAGAACCAAATTCAAGACTTGGCATAAGGGAATCCTTATAGAATAAGGTGGAAGAATAGGTTCCATTTGTGGAAGTTGAGCTTTTACAAAGTGTAAGCATTTAAAATCATGTGATTGAAATTCTACTAGAATAGGGATTACCTGCAAATCAGACATGGTGGCTAGAGCATTTGCATACCATTCCACCACGATACCAAATTGATTCTTGATCCACCCATGAAATGCATGTAGGTTTTGTGCGGTGTTAGCTTCACTCTATTGTCAGAACAAGTAATCACATTCACAATGAGGTTGGGATATTATTCCAACATCTATATGCTTATTGAAGGTATTGGTGCTTTATCTTACTCTTTTTGCTTCTTCCAATTATATGCTTGAGCCCTTGGCCATTTTTCTTGTTAATGGACTTCCTAGTTGCAAAAGAAGAATTGTTTGCCTAAAAATCAAGGGGCTCCTTGGTTGCCTCAACCCCACCCTCAACCACCTCGACCAATGCCAAGGGTAGGAAAATCTAACTAGGCATAAGACTCTACTAGTAGTGTATACACCTTGAATGGACCTGGTGCATTCCAATTTGTAGGGCATTCATTTGTGTACCCTATTAGCTATTAATACGAGCCATCGGGCTGTGCACATTATACCAACACATATCAATTTTATGAGTTGAAGTTTTGCAAATACCACACCATTGTTGATTTAGGTTGCCTAGCAAGTGGCTTGAATTATTACACTTGGGATACTAGGTACCTATTGGGGGGAGACCAAAAGCTTCCTCTTGTTATCTTCAATCTTTTCTCTCATTCTCTACCTAGGTTTAGTTCCTAAATCTAATGAAGCAGACTCATCTTGCAAACTTCTTGTGGGGGTAAGCCTTCTTTATGGGCTAACTCTAAGGCTCCCATTGCCTCTCAATCATCAAAATCTATTAATGGAGGTGAAATGGTCAAACTTACATCATCAAAGATTAGGTAATATAGATTTTTTATTTAGTTATTTTATGTATGGTTCATATTGAATTTTTGCAAGTATGCTAAGGTGGGTAATTTTAGGGACATCAAGTTGCATCCCAACATGTTTGAAGATCCTTTATGTATTTCTAGGACATCTAAATCCCATTTGTAATCTCATTGTTTGACTTTCCCTCTCTGGATTTTTCTTGAAATATCCAATGTCAAAGTTGGTAGGTAAATGAATTGGCATTTGAATCTATTTTTCATTTCTTTAGTAATCAATCCAAGCCTATCAATTGCTTACTACAAGCAGACCCTTCATTTATGCAACATAGATCGTACATTTTTTTGTCCTTTGTTCATGACTTGATTCTACAATTCACTATCATAACACACTATGCATCCTTGGTGCAAGGAGGAAAGTATCAAAAATGTGTTTAAGGAAAGCATGGACACATCCAAAGTGCTGCTTGTCACAGTGACATGCTTTTCTAACAAATGAACTAGAATTATTGCATTGACATAGCCCATGACCAATGTTAATCAATTCGTTATTTGACATTCCAAGTAAGAAGATTATGGAGGACCTTTCGGCGCTTGGAATTGGGTACATCCTTCATGTCATTGATAAAGCAAAATTTTCTTGAAATAAGTTTTTTTCAAACATTTAAAAAACGTTATTGATATATAAAGCTTCTAATTTTTAAATATTGCTACTTTTGACATTTTTTAGTTAATGAATAACTTCTTAAAATTATATATTAATATATCCTATAGTTTTATTTAGTATTTTAATCCATGTTCATTTCAATAAGCTATTTTGGCTTTTTCTTGTACATATTAATAGTGACCCTAATATTATTTATTGGATCGAATAGAATCCAACTTTTTCAAATTAAAAATGTGAATAAAAATGTAATATTTTTGCACGAAATATCAATAACCCTCCACACAACTCATAATATCAATACCACTCCCGTGCCTCCCGGGATTTTAAAATCCGTGTTTCCCAAGGCCCAAACTCTCGTGCCGCAAGGAAGATCCCGAACGGAAAGCGATTTCAGAAATCGGATAAAGGACCAGGAGGAGTTTGTTGAGTCGAGGATCTACCTCTTCGATGGCCCCAAAGCAAAAGTCGTGAGGCGCACACACGGGAGCTTCCACCCCAAGTTTGCATGTGGACAACACTTTGAATCTTAATGCCCAGGTTCCGATTGTATTCTCGCATGAAAGGGACGCATTAAGCATGTTGGTTTTTAGGGAAATTTAAATGCATTTATTCATTCATTTTACAATGTTTAGTGCATGTTGAATATTTGAAATTGCTCGCACTCCCGTGGACAAGGGTAGTTGCAACCTTCTTGAACGTATAATGCATAACTTAGAAGATGATATCATGCTAAGAAGGATAGAACTTATGTCGCATGATGCACTTAGGAATTAAAATCATGGTCGTGGTTCATATAGAGGATAATCTTAGATGCCCATTGAACGATGTCCAAATTGTCGCAAATGCATGGAAAGGAATTATGAACTTGTAAATTGCATGCGAGGATGGTTACATTTTAGGTTGGTTAAGTGTTGAAGGATGAATTAAATCATTAATGGTCTCATGGCATTCACTCAGGCATGGAGTTCTTTAATCGAAGTTTGTATTTAGGAAAGGATGCATTTTCATACTAAAGCTTGAATTCAATGCATTAAATGAAGGATTTATAGGCATAGTTCTTGATGTAAATCAACGTAGGGCTTATACGAGTTAGCTCTAAATTGTCAATCATTATAGTTTAGGCAAGGAAAAGTAACGATCATTGTAGAACTTATAGCTGCATAGAAGGAAAAAGTTTATGAATCGCATATTTTCATGGAATGTTATATCTTGCAATTATTTACATCTTTTAGGAAAAGTATTGTTGCAAGACAATTAGATCAATTAGGTAAATCGCTTGTAATGGTGTAACTCAAATGATGATCACCTCAATGCACTAGGTAGAGCTAAGTCGCAATAAAATTCTGCCTAGTATCGCACTCGGGAAACCAACTTAATATTTCTGACTTCAAAGGTCCTATCCACATTCATGGAATGTTAGGGTTAGTTAAACGCCTATGCAAGAACGATCTAGGGTTCTCACCCTAAGGATCAAATGACCGAACGCTAGATTTCCGCAAGGAAATTAGGAACCCTAGGGCCAAAACGTTATCAGCCTAGTGGGGTTAGGGTTGGATTGGGTCATGAGGACTCTCAAACCCTACATCTTGACCAAAGGTATTCTTGACTAAGGAATACCGTGTGATGGGAGAAATAATCCCACAAGTTAGGCGCGACACTTGTCTCGTGCAACAAGATGCAACGTCGCATGGTTTTGTGTCTAAACCACAAAATAGTATTGCCACTCATTAGAACAAGGGTTGGTAGGTTCTAAGTACAAGTCTAATTTTCTAGAGGATGAGTAGACATCCTGCTACATCACCCTTCTTTGAGGCTGATTTGCCAAGTTAGGTTAATTATGAATTACCTAGCAAGCAATCAAATTAGGGCAACGAGGTTGTCTAGGATTTATTGACCTTAATGTAAGGAAACCTAAGGTATTTGTTAATTTGGGTTAACAAGGTATAAACCCTAACCCAAGGAAAGAGAGTAAACAAGCAACTCAGCTTACGAAACCCTTGGGATCTTGCCAAGACACAACTGATCCTGGATCGAATGCTGGATGTATTCCAAGAGAAGGAATTATACCTTAGCAGTTGGCTGTATAAACGACCACTGGAATGCTTGTGTTTGTACAAGTTAGGGGCACTATTTGTTCTTCTTTGCTCAAGGAACTAATGCTGGAAAATAACTAATGCTTCAGGTTGAAAGCCTGGAGAGAGAGAGGCAGCATCAGTTACTCTCGACTATCTGCCTGACCCTATCCAAGGGGGTTGTTAGCTGCGGCGGGTACGTGGACTGAACCTGCTGTGAGAGGTCTCTTCGTGGGTGCTACTTGGAGCAGGAGGATGCTTGGGTGCCAAGGGGGCTCTGGCCGTAAATCCCTTGCCTCCGGGTCCTTCACAAGAGGCTGATGTGACTCGAGATTGGATCTCGAGGCCCGCATATTAGTCAACGGGCGGAAACTTGGAATAGCGATCCCTGAGGATTGCTGGAAATGCCTTCGGGCGGATTATGGAATTGCCTTCGGGCGGATTATGGATTAGCCTTTGGGCGGATTATGGATTAGCCTTTGGGCTGGATTATATGATGTATTCCAAAGACTGATAAATAAATATCAAATGTTGAAAAGGAACTTGTTTGACATTGTTTTTCTATGTTAGTGCCTAAGTTACGTGAAGGAACCAGTGAATAATTGGTTAATTAAGGAAGTTGTCTTTGCTTGTCAAACTAAATGTGGTAGGTAATTAGATAACTAAAGCAACCTGAGGAAAGTGCGATGGATGTGACCATGGGTCCGTCCTATGGAAGGGTGGTCCCGGTTGGCCGGGAACTTTTCTCAAAGGAAGTGACAGCAAGGTAATGATGACCTAGAATCTAGAGAGCTAGAGTCCCGATTTATACTGTTTTAGGGGAACGGAATGGGACTATGCCTTATGGGCAGAGAGGTTGAGCTTTGCATCCCTCTCATTTCCCATTCTCCTTGAACCAAGTGCAGTATAAATCTGCTTTGACCCCGACATTTCTGCGTAAGTAGTTCGTCTAGGGCTCAACACTAGTTACCATCTAGGAACTTGACCATTAGGAAAACCCTGATTCAGGTCGGTCCTAAGTGGAAACGGCCGGAATGCTTCTGCTTCGTGGCAGACTCAGGAAGACCTAGATCGCAAACCCCGTGACATTCCATGGGAGTGTCGGGCGACGCTTTCTAGACTCTCTTCCCGATGGGCTGTTAAGACGTGTCCTACAAGTGGACGGTTGGACACGTTACAAAAAAGTGGAAATAAATAAAGGGTAGTTTTTAGCTCCTGGTGATTCGATGTACTTACCTAGTATTATATAAAAAGGATGTGTGTTTTTTTTAATGGAATCTTTGAGGTATAGTTGTTATGGAATTACATTTATCATGGTATTTAACAAAATTTATTATTGTGGATTTTGTATTGTGGTGTGGTGGAAAAATAATTAGATGAAGCACATAATGTTGGTAAATTAGATAATTAGATAATTAGATAATTATCCAAAAAGTGTATTTGTGTTGTGGTGAGCATATAATTAGACAAAGCTATGTGAAGTTATTATTTTTAAAGTGTGTAATTTTTGTGCATAGAAATTATGTACTCTACAACTTGGAAAAATATTACTAAAAGCATTATATTTTGTATGTGCCTATTAGCACAAGGACTTTGTGTGTGCACATATGCAATATATTTATTTTTGATATATTTATTAGAGAATATAAAAATATTATTTTTGGTAAAGCTATTATAATAGAGTGTGTTTTGATTTATTTACAGAAAAGTAAGTCGTGCAAAGTGAGGAAAAGTAAAGGAACACAAAAAGGATGTCTTCAATGTATTTTGAGCACAAAAGCTTATTCTAATATTATGAATACATGCATGGGGCAAGTGCTCACCCATGCATGGGGGAGATTATATCCAATCTTGTGTCATGCAAGCTTTTGGTATTTCTCCTCTCATGCTGGCATGTGAGGTGCCTCCTCTAATAAACCCAAATGAGTTCTCTATTAGTCAATCGAAATCCATATCCATGCATATCACTACTGAGTCTCCCCCCAAGAAACATCAAACTTAATTGAGCATGGGAATCCCAGTTCTACTTCACAAGGGAAGCATCGACGGATCAGATAATAGCAAATTTATTGGCTCAAAGCCTTGATAAGTTTCCATGAGCCTCCAAAGTTGCCCTACATAATAAGGGCAATTACCACTCAGCCCTTTGCTCTTTCAGGTGCTCAAATGATCTTAAAACAAAAACACCTACCTCCCTCAAAAGCATAGGACCCCTATCCACCACATATGAGTTTTTTAGTATGCTATAGAATGCTAAGGAGCATTGTTTTAGGATCCCAACATTCTAATCCACCATAATCCATAGCCCATCTGGCTTTTACAAGCACACGACCATCAGATAATATATTTCATCACATATCCAAATCCAAGGTCAACCATAACCATAAAACAATGTTTTTGACACACTTCTAAAACACATTGCATAGAAAGTACCCCTTTTTAAATCTCATATTCATTCTTAGAAAGAAAATAAAATTTCTAAGTTGTCACATATCCAAATCCAAGAGTGACAATAACCATAAAACGATTTTTTGGCACACTTCTATACACACCATTCATAGAAACTACCCCTTTTTAAATCTCCTATTCATTCTTAGAAATCAAATAAGAACTCTAAGTTAATTTCATTATTTTCTAACTCTTTTCCACATAGTCAATAATAATTTTATGAGCAAAAAATAATAATCTTGCATCCTTTTTCGTTTATCTTTATTTTATTATTTTATTTTCCATTAATTGTGTGTAACCAAGTACATAAAAATAATTTAGAAAATTGAGATTTTCTTGGAATAATTTTGGAATACCAAAATTAACCCCATAATTCAATTGCAAATTCATTATCATCTCTCAACCATTCATTGTTGCATGGAATTACTACAACTTTGGGTTAACATCATGCAAATAGTGTATCTTCAGGTTGCTTGGGTTCTAAGGGCTTCTTCAAGTTGTGGTTCAAGCCTGAACTTCAACAACCACTTTGTTTACAATGGAAACTCATGGGGTCTCTCTATATCGCTTTACGGCCATGGAAATTGTCTTTAGGGTATGATCTTCATGTGTGCATGAATGATTTTTAAAGCCTAGGTTTGCTATTGCTTAGAGGGCATAGTAGGACTATAGTAGTGTCCACAAGTTTTCTTGGCTCATTCCAATGTCATTTAGACCTTTCGATGATATTTGGGCTGATACATAGAAATAGGGTCTATAGTAAGCGAGTTCGGGTTATGAGACAATGTGACTACACTTAATGTAACAATAGATATTTATGAGGAAAAAAGAGGGAAGGAGAAACAAATAGGCACCATCATGGGAAGTGTTTGATGAGATTGCTCATTGCATCGATTGAGAAGCTTAAAATAAATAGCATACTTAGAATCCTCTCGCAAAGACATGCTCCAAAGGTTCATCCTAACTCATGCATACGAGAATCTATGGTTTCTTGCTCAATATGGAAGGTTTATATAAATGTTATGGGGGAAAGAACATAATATGCTTTTCTCTCCTCTTTACTCTTTTGTCTTGTTTTTTTAATTTGGCCTTGGAGAATGTATTTTTCTCCCAAAAGCATGCCTTTCTTTTTAACTTCTCTATTTTTGCACAAAATCCAAAATTCACATTTTCTTTTTTTTTACTCTAAATTTTTTCTCTCTCCTTATTTTTTTCTTACCCCAAGAGCCCTTAAATCCCCACTCCTTGCATGTAAGGTCTAATGCGCTCCTAGTGTCAGATTAACATGCCGTAAAATTGTAGAAAGAGTGATTAATTTTTTGAGACAAAGGCATCTACGCTATTAACTTTTCCCATATTCAAGTTAAATAGACCATTTTCAAAAGTTTTTTTAATTCTTTAATAGTATGGGTTGATTTTCACTATTTTAATATTATGGGTTAAGTTTTACTAAGTGCGCCTATGTTTAACAATGTGTAAATGTGCAAATGTGACCAAATATTCACATTTCATTAACAGAATCACCTATTCTTTTCTTTTGAACATTAATTAATTTTTTTGTGAAACATGTATCATTTTATTGAAGTGAACTGCATATGCACGTTGTTTATAGAATTGGACTAAGTAATGGGGACCTTAAATCCTCCCCCATTAGAGAAATTGAGATATCCTCATCTCGAGAGTAAGTGGGGATACTCTTCCGTAAGCGTTTTGTCGCATTGACCCACGTGGTATGCTCTTCAAGTTAATCCTTCCATTGTATAAGGTGTTCTCTTAGGATTTGACTTTTCTGAGGCTGCATGTCCAAAATTCCTTAAGTAAGCATGACTACTTGCTCATCATTCAGTACATGTTTAGGTACATACAGCTTGAGTAGGTTGGATATCTAACAATTGGGCTATCATGAGTCTCCCATAAGATTTTGGCCTTGACCTTTTGTCCTTTTCAAATACAACGACGATTTGGTAGTATAGACAACCATTGTTTGCATGATATTCCTTTATCTTGGATCATTCCTTATTATCAAATCTTCCACCTTGACGTATTCTAGCCAAAAGCATTTTATATTCCTTGTCTTGAGAAACGGCTTGACATGCAAGCTCTAGGATAGGTCGTCATGTATTGACACAATTTTCGGGCATCGTATCTTAAAATTTCTATTGAGGAATGCTTTCTAGCTCAAGGCATCTACAATGATATTATACTTTTCTGCACAATATTTGATCTCAAAATCAATCTATTGCACTGTTTCCATCCAACTTCTCTACCTCATGTTTAGGTCAACTTGGGTAAAATTTCACTTAAGACTCCTATGATCTATCACTAAAGTGAACCTTCTTCCCACTAGATAGTATCTTCACATGTTTAAGACAATGATCACTACGAAACTCAAGATCATGAGTAATATAATTTAACTCATACAACTTTAGTTTCCTTGAAGTATGGCCTATAGGTATCCCTTCTTGTACTCATATTCCTCCAATTTTCTAGGCCACGTGCATAATCGATTACCTCAAATGGCTAGGTGAAGCCTTTAGTACTTCGACATTAGTTACATCTTCATTGAGCTTATCAAAGCTCTTTTGATATTGTAAGAAGTTGGGAATACGTGTGTTAGTGAGAGAGAGTTAATAATACCTTGTCACATTGACATAGGTATAAAAGGTGTGAGACATGTAATTTTTTATATATTTTATCATAATACAATTATTGTCTCTCATCTCACCTACTTGCACTCAGTTTTCATGGCTATTCTCTCTTCTTTTCTATCTTTCTAGTATTTCTCTCTCTTTTGCTCTTTTTTCTCTTACCTCTCAATCCTCTCCTTGACAAGTGATATTAGAGCTTTGGTCTTTGATCCACTTGATATAATCTCTTCTTGGACTTCTTCCACAGTCTTATTACTTCCTAGTTACTCAATGACAGGGTGTCACTTTGGAAACATGGACAATTGCAGTGACCAAGGAGACTAAGGACACCTAGTAGAGCCAACTGAAGTACTTGAAGGCAAAGTTGGAAGCATCTTGGATAAAATGGTAGGTCGTGCATCCATAACAGGCTATTTTTGGAGGTAAAATGGTAAAAGAAATGGAAAATAGAGTTAGTCTTGGTTGGTAGTCCAGTTACTTTCCAGGATAGGCTTTCTCTTTCTTCTCTCTTTCCAACTTTTGACTAAAGCTTTCATGGTAGCTACCAAGAAATCTCATATTTTTCTTCTCAGTAATCTTATCCTTCTTCCTTAGCATGGGCCATTAATTCCCTACCTTCTACTGATCATGAACATTACCAATGTTGAGCATGACATTCAGTGAGCAACAAATCAACAAAGAGCAATAAATCAACACCAGAAATTTGCACCACAAATTGCGTTGAATTCCTTGCTCCTGTTTTCCAACTAATGACAACCAATAATCTCTTCTCTATTGCTTTTCTACTTCTTGGACAAGTTTTTTATGTCATTCTCAGCATGGATACACACTTCATAACCTTTGAACTTAATTCTCTTGTTGAAAACCCTAATACATAGCAAGTAGCCATAGCTACAAACCTGGAAGCTTAAATTTCTTCAATATTTGGCTCTTCCCAAACTTTAAGCTCCTCTACTACCATTTCAGAGCATGATTGGCTTCAAGATTGAAGACATTTCAAAGATTTTAGCATATTGAGCCTCTTGAAGCTCATATTGGAGGTATATTTTGAGGCTTTTGTTCAAGGAGCTTGAATATTTGATATTCAAGTGTTCAAGCAAGCTCGCAGCATTGATTCTTTGTGAATTTAATCTTCTTCAAGCATGTATGGACTAATCTTATGGATTATTAGAACTTCACGATGGATTATGGAAGTTTTCTCAACTATTGGATTGAAGTTTGAATCAATCATCTTCTTCAAGCTTGATCAAGGTATTTTACTTGCTTAGTCTCTAAAATCTCTCAATATCCACTTGTTTTTAAGCTTGTCCACTTGTTGATGGGAGATTATTGATCAATTAATTCTCTGAATAGATCAATAGATAAGAGATTAGTGCTCTTCTCATTAATCAAGGCCCTTTTCATTGAAATTTAGCATTCATTCCTATTTGTTGAGATGGCAAGCTCAACACGTGCGGACATTGATGATGGACCGCCTAGCTAGATGGGTCTGCACGTCTACACTTAGCACATTGGTGGTCATTATGATACTCACATGGCCACTGACTTATCCCTTATTATATTTAGTTTGTTACACCTATCTACAACTGGCAAAGATATAACGCTGGTCGATTACTATAGTCGGTTACACATTGTTTGACTTAGAAGGCCACTTTTCTTTATGTTGTATCTTATCTATACTTTGTGTACATTATATAGTGTGCATACAGTGTGTTTAGTGCAGCAGAGCTGAAGCAAATCCCCCCACCATGCGATTCTTGACATGGTATCCGAGCTGCGCCACTGAGAGAGGCTTATTTTGAAGGCTGAAGTGAAGGAGAAGAAGCAAAGTTCGAGCAAGCAAGCAACGGGTAAGAAGCTCTCCCATTCTTCCACTCTCTCTCTTGGATAATGCTTGTGGAGGCACCGGAAGCAGGGTCGAGCAAAAATCTCAGATTGTTGTGAGATTTGGTGTGTGAGTAGAGCACTCTATATTCTACAAAAAAAGCCCTTTAGGGTTTTATCCACAGTTATTTTGGGCATCTGAGGCCATTTCAGGCCTCGTTTTAGAGCTGCAAGGTTGCGGACAATAGTTTCAGGGTACATTGTGATTTTGGCTGTATTGACCGAAAGTGTGTGCGCAGGTTACAGATTGCGAATCTATAATTTTTGAGGTGTTTGCAAGAAGCAAACATAAGGTTTATCTGCAAAACAAGTTGCATATTACATGTACTATTGAGCAATCAATGAAAATGATTGCTTGGTGTATTGCTGTGCATGTGTTGTGAAAGATTGCAAAAGACTAGCTTGCAATGTTGTATCCTTGTTTGTGATAATGGCAGAGAATAGTGGAAATCCCATTATTGAGAAGCTCGACAAGAACAACTACCCTTCATGGAAGTTCCGTGTGATGAACTTCCTCATTGGAAAGGGCCTTTATGAGTTTGTTTCAGGTGAAGAAAAGGAGCCAAAGCTGGGTATCCCTCCGACTGTAGATGAGTTAAAAGCATGGAAAGAATGGAATGCAAAAGATAGAAAGGTGATGTACTAGTTATCTGCAGTCATTGATAATACTATGCTGGGACATATTAGGAATGCAGAAACTTCACATGCAACTTGGACAATTTTGGGGAGTATGTTTTTATTAAATACAAAGGTGTGAAAGATTCAACTCAAGCAAGAGTTGAATGCCTTGAAGAAAGGGAAAATATCTGTCAATGAGTATGTGTTGAAGGTGAGGAGCATTGCAGATGCCTTAGCAACGATTGATGCAATGCCGGATGATGATGATTTGGTTTCATCCACTCTGAGTGGCCTTAACAATGAGAAGGCATGGAAATCATTTGTTACTTCAGTATATGTACGGAAGCCATTTCCAGATTTTGATGAGCTGAGCTCTCTCATGATTACTGAAGAGATCAATATGCAGGGTGATTCGTCTGAAAGAAATGGTAAACATGTCCAAGCATTTTACTCGAGTTCAGGAAGGGGATGTGGAAGACCCTCTTTGAGAGGCCCTAGTATGGGACGTGCTGCTGATAACTAGCAAAACAGGTTCAATCAACAGTTTAGTGAAATGCAGGTTTCTAGAGGTAGAGGAAACTTTAGAGGTAGGGGGAGCTCTAGAGAAAGAGGTGGATGGCAAAATAGAGGTTCTGGATATTTTGCTATTGTTTGCCATTATTGTGGCAAAACATGCCATATTGCAGCCCATTGCTATGCAAAGAGGGATGATATTCGCAGTGGTAAATTGCAGCAGGGAAGCTATGCATCGTCTTCATGACAGAATGAAGACAAAAATGAGCATCTATTTATTATGCAGCATATGATGAATGTAGTTACAGGGAAGGGGACACATGATGATGTATGGTATGTCGATTTAGGTGCATCTAATCATATGACCAGTCATGTTGAATGGTTTGGAGAGATGCAGGACTTACAAAACCCAGGTTATGTGCAGACGGGTGATGATTCATGCCACCCAATTTCACACATTCGAAAGGTTCCCTTGTCCTTGTATGATGGCCAGACAAAGAGTTTGACAGATGTATTACATGTGCCATCAATTACAAAGAATCTAGTATCTATTGGCGAAATGGTAGAGTAGGGATTGCAAGTCCGATGCAATGCAAAAGGTTATTTTGTAGAAGACTTTAATGATAAGTGTAGGTTGGTTGCAAAAGAAAGTAGAGTTGACTGAATGTTCACTTTAGATGTTGGAATTCCTGCAATGGATGCTGCTATGTATGCTAAAGGAAAAGGAGTAGCTGCAGATATTGAAATATGGCATAAACATATTGGACATGAAAATGTGCAAAGGCTGAAATTAATGCAGTCCAGAGGATTGGTTACAGGGTTGCCTTCTTTTAGAGTTGCAGAATTGCATAAAGTCTGTGAAGCATGCCAGTTTGGTAAGCAGGCAAGACAACCCTTCTCACATGATAGAGAAGTGAGCAAAAATATACTTGATGTAGTACATATAGATGTTTGGGGACCTACACAGAATTATCTCTTGGTGGTAGCAAATACTTTGTCACATTTATTGACAACTGTTCAAGGAAGCTATGGGTATACTTCATGAAGGAAAAGAGTGATGTGTTTGAGCACTTCAAATCTTTTAAGACAGCTATTGAAACAGAAACAGGCTTAAAAGTGAAGTGCTTGAGATCAGATGGAGGGGGAGAGTACCTCTCTAATGAGTTCAATGGCTTCTTAAGGACTCATGGGATAAAGAGGCAAATTACTTGCAGGTATACCCCATAGCAAAATGGTGTTGTAGAAAGAAAAAAAATGCATATTGCAGAAGTTGCACGGGTATTAATGGTTGAAAAGAATATGCCCAAACATTTTTGGTCTAAGATTTTCCATATTGCTGTCTACATTATGAATAGAACTCCCACAGCTGCAGTTCATGGGATGACTCCTGAAGAGTGGTTTACTAGCAAGAAGCCCGATGTATCGCACTTGAAGGTATTTGGATGTGTTGCATATGTTCATGTGCCATATGAGCTACGAAAGAAGCTTGATCCAAAGGCTGAAAAATGTATTTTTATTGGATACTCTTTAGAGCAGAAAGGGTATCGCTGTTATAACCCTATCACAGGTGAGTTCAGAGTAATTAGGGATGTTATCTTTGATGAGATGGGTAGCTAGTATGCACCTACTAATGATGTATTAGATGATGATAATGATGAGGACAGCTATGTGCAGAAAGATAAACAAGAATCACGAAGTCTTAGTGGACCAGAAACATCATTTGGTACTACACCTATAGTGAGTCCTTGGTCTGGGAGACTAAGGAGTAGCCCCACATCTTCAGGTGGATCTATAAGTGTTGCAAGGGAGGACAAAGGAAAGAAGAAAGTGTTGGATGGTAATGATGCATCTACCAATCATTTGGGATTTGATGGAGATTCTAGTGGTTTGGAGAGTTTGGATGATGAGCTTGGCATTCCTTCAGTCAGGATGCCAGGTGTATAGAGAGCTCATAGTAATGTAAAGGCTCCATTGAGTGATCCGGTGGTACGCAGATCTAGCAGGGTCAGATACCCTGTTAAAAGATTTGGTTTTGAAGGTTATGTAGCTCACCATTATGCTTATATGGTGAAGCTAGTTGAGGATGTTGAGCCCACTTGTTTTGAGGATGCTGTTGGTCATTCTCATTGGGATGCAGCAATAGATGAGGAGATGGCAACATTAGAAGCCAATAAGACTTGCGATTTGGTACCCTTACCTAAGGGTAAGAAAGCTATTGGCTGTAAGTGGGTTTACAAAGTCAAGCATAATGCAGATGGTTAAATTAGCAGGTATAAGGCTAGGTTGGTTGCAAAAGGCTATGCTCAAACATATAGCATAGATTATGAAGAGACATTCAGTCCAGTTGCTAGGATAGCAACTGTTAGGTATGTGATTGTCTTGGCAACAGTCAAAGGTTGGATTTTGTAGCAAATGGATGTTAAGAATGCCTTCTTGCATGGTGAATTGCAAGAAGAAGTGTATATGGAGCAGCCAGTAGGCTATGAGGATTTAGAGCATCCCGCATATATGTGCAGGTTAAAGAAGGCGCTCTATGGGCTGAAGCAAGCACCTAGAGCATGGTCTGACAAGATTGGAGAGTATCTTGTCAATATTGGATTTTGTATTTCTGATGCTGATCACTCACTTTATGTGAGAAAGAGAGATGCAGGTTTGGTCATCATAGTCATCTATGTGGGTGACTTGATTATTACACGTGACAGTGACAATGGGATTGCTGAAGTTAAGGACTTCTTGAAGAAGAAGCTTGAGATGAAAGATTTGGGTGAGCTGAGATACTTTCTTAGTATTGAGGTGATCAGATGTGATGATGGTATATGGCTATCCCAAAGGCAGTATGTCTTGGATATGTTACCCAAGTATGGTATGACAACATGTGAGCTTCTTTTAATACCATTGGAGCAAAATGTGAAGTTGAGTGCTGATGTTGGAGATGCGATAGAAGACCCTACTATGTTTAGGAGGATAGTAGGGAGTTTGATTTACATGACTATCACAAGGCCAGACTTGAGCTATGTTGTTGGCCTTGTCGGTCAGTTTATGCAGATGCCTAGAAAGCCTCATTTGGATGCAATTAGATGTATATTGAGGTATGTGAAATCCACTTTACATTATGGACTATTTTATGAGGCAGGTAAGGACGTACAGATCTTTGGATACAAAAATGCAAATTGGGTTGGTAGCATGTCAGACAGAAGATCTACAAGTGGATTCATGTTTTCCCTTGGTAGTGCAGCAGTTACATGGAGCAGCAAAAAGCAACCTATAGTTGCTTTATCGAGCATAGAGGTTGAGTATAGAGGTGCTACTATGGCAGCATGTGAGATGGTATGGCTGCAAAAGTTATTAGGTGATTTGGACATGTAGGGAGATGGTCCAATTGTCATTCATTGTGACAACATGAGTAGCATACAACTAGCTAGGAATCTAGTGTTCCATGCTAGGACAAAACACATTGAGGTGCACTATCACTTTTGAGAGAGAAGGTACTTGTTGCAGGAGAGATTGACTTGGTATATGTCAGCACACAGGATCAGATAGCTAACATTTTCACAAAGGCATTGGATGCAGAGAAGCTTCGAAAGTTTCGAAGCTTACTTGGAGTTGCAGAGATAGAGTTAAGCTTGAGGGGGAGTGTTGAGATTGCAAGCTCAACACGTGCGGACATTGATGATGGACTGCCTGGCTAGATGGGTCCGCACGTCTACACTTAGCACGTTGGTGGTCATTATGATACTCACATGGCCACTGACTTATCGCTTATTATATTTAGTTTGTTACACCTACCTACAGCTGGCAAAGATATGACGCCAATCGATTAATGTAGTCAGCTATGCACTGTTTGACTTAGAAGAACACTTTCCTTTATATTGTATCTTATCTATACTTTGTGTACATTATATAGTGTGTGGAAGAAGAAGAAGAAACCAACAAGAAAACATTTTGTCATCCATCTCTCTTCTTGTGTTCTTGAGTGAGCTTCCTCTTGTGTATACAGTGTGTGTTTGGTGCAGCAGCTCAAGCAAATCCCCCCACCACGTGATTCTTGACACTATTTCATCATGGAGGTAATTTACATTGTCTTGATGCATAAGCCTGATTTGGGTGTATGATTTTATTTGCCCATGAAACAAAAATTGTAAAGGGTAAGTACTAGCAATCAGTGAGCCATTGAATTGCATTAGTAAGACCATTAGCCAACCCCTATTTCTTCATTCCAATCTTTCATTGATGAATCATGCATATCATTGAGGATTGAAAGAAATTTTCCATTATGCATTTCATCCTTGATTGATTAATTAGAATGCTCCTGCCATGTTGATATTCCCATTGAGGAAAAAGGTGGATCCCTAAGGAGATAATGGGATAATAGAGAGGTGACCCTCCCCCACTATTAAAGTTTCCAAAAGGATGCAAGTAACCCTAACCTAGGGGAAAATTTTCCAACCTTTTGGTGATTCTCGAAGCCCATGTAGGGAGCTTGTCATGATGTTATATCCCTCACCACAAGTACTACTAGTGGAGTCATTGAAGATCTAAAGACTTTAGCTGGATAGTATTAATTGAGACTCCATTGACTAGTTACAAGGATTATACAAGTTGTTACATGTTTACTACAGGAGGAGTTTCAACCATTATACTCCTTAGAGTAGGGGACATCTAGAATTTCAATCGTTATACTCCTTAGATTAGGGGAAAAGTGTATTCAATGGAAACAAGACATTTGGGCCTTCATTTGGATGAGTTCTCAATCATCTACAAGTGTTACAGGTCATTCTAGATTGGTTATAGGTCTTACATGGGGTATTTAACTCAAACAATGAATTGGGACCACTTTTTGAAGGTTTTTTACTTGGTTACAAGTGTTACATAGTAATTTAGAGAATTTTTAGAATGTATACAGGTATTGCAAGTTGTATTTAGCTCCTACAGGTCATATACAGGATACCATTGGGTTGGAAGACCTTATCTTGGACTTAGGGGAGGTGGATACACTAAAACACTGCTTTTACAAGATGTAGGACTGTTTTGGACAGTAGTAAAATAATAATATTATAATATTTTTGTTTTAATTCTAAACAAGTATGATAGCTCATCCTAAAGAGATATTTATGGGCTTCATTTTCCATTAAAAAGTTCTTGATTCCAATATTAGAATCAAAAGTTATAGCCATTTTTGTATTAGGGTAGGACTACACTATACTAGCGAGAAAAAATGGCTAGGAACAAGGGAAAGAACGAGCCTAATGATGATGTTCAACAACAAATTAGGGAACCACATGAGGCAATACCTAAGACACATCATGATAATGAAGATTTGTAAGAATATGGTGCATATGGTATTCTTAATGCCGCACTTTGTAGCCATGAGATTAGGCATTCCATTAGACACATGGAATTTGTTTCTAAATTGGATTAGGTGATTGAACAATTGGTTCAATCCAATATGCAAACCAAGAAATTCATGGAGCACGAGGGGAGCACATGGTCCAATATACTAAGGATTCCTTAGAGAAGTTTGCTTCTTCCACTAGAGATTCTTTGGACAAACTTAGTACTCCTATCTTTATGCTTGTGGCAGCACAAATGGCAAACAAAGAGAGCAAATATAAACAGTCCTTTTAGCCATCAAATAATAATCCTCAACTAGGTATTATTGGAAAGAAAGGGATACCACATATCACTTATGACATTGGGGAGACTTCTTTTAGAGAAGATGAGCCTATGTTGAGCATTCATGGGTCAAATCCTCCTCAAACCACTAGAAGCCAGACACCTATTCCTCCAAGCAGGTTTCAAACCAACTATCATAGGAATGTCTCTAATCTTTCAAATCCCAATGGCAGTTACATGGACATATAGCCCCAAGTAACTAATAGACAACAAGATTTTTTTGAGAAAGAACTTTGTGATAAGATTGTGTTAACCAAATATAGTGGTCATTCTTCATTGCTACGAATGATTTGGAGTGGACTTCAAAGTTAGAGTCCTACTTTGACATTTTTCCTACGTCAAATGACCAAAAGATTCACTTGGCTACTCTTCACCTTGAGGGCTTTGCTCATACATGGTGGGTTAATATCAAGAGGGAAAATCAATACAAGTAGATAAATTGGAGGAATTCAAAGCTAAGATGGCTTAGATGTTTGTAGTCCCATTGAGAAAAAAAAGTTGGCAAGAAGATGGTATTAGTTGGACCAAAGAAGCCTATCAATTAGAGAGTATAAAAATCTATTTTTGAATCTTACCATGGATGTAAAGAGTGTGAGCAATGATACAAAGTTACATAAGTACTAGAGCCTAATTTGTTAGGTGATGTTATGGCCCTAAAACCCGCCACACTATTCTATGCCATTGAGCAAGCAGAGAGATATGCTTGTAAGTATAAGAGGGACATTCCTATGCACGATTCTTTTGGACAACAAAGGGTTGCTACTAAATAAGGAAACTTTGATGGCAATTATGGAGATTCCAAAAAGTCATTTGGAAGTCCCAAAGTCCCTATATACCCTACTTTTAATGCTTTCTACTCTAAAGGATGGCTCTAGCAACAAACTTGCTCGTAGGTTCTATTGGCCCTAGAAGAACTTGAAGCATATTGCAGACTTGGTATATCGATTGGAACTTCCCTCTTCCACTAAGATTCATAATGTATTTCATATTAGTAAGCTCAAACCCTTTTATGGTACCCAGGTGGAAATAGTTGATGAGCTACCTCCTATGGATGAAGAAGGACTTATTTAGTATATTCATGAGGAGGTTATAGGTTAGCGTGAAAAGAAGCTTTGCTCTCGCTCCATCATTGAGATTTGGTCAAGTGGAAGGGTTTTCCACTTGAGGAATATTTTTGGAGGCTAGATTCCATTTTGGATGAGTTTTCCTATCTATGGAATGCGTTGGCGATTGAGACATAGTCACATCGAACCAGTTGTACTCTAAACAAGGTCTACATAGCAATTTGTTTTAAAGCATATTCTACTTAGTTTAATTTTGAAAATTCTACCACCTATATAGTGTCAAAGTACTCTTCAATAGCTATGTTTTGATATATGGTATGCCCTATTTGGATACTTCTGTCAGAAGTTATAGTAGTTTTAGCATACCCTATTTTTTACTGTAGGTTGTCTCTTCTTTACAAAGTTTATTTCTTAAAGATTTGAAAGCTCCAATTAATTTTGAAGAGATCTAGATTACGTATATGGCAAAGGATTTTCTTTATGTCTTCATTTTAGTAAATAACTCTTCATTACTTGATTCATTTCTCATCTTTATATAGCTGAAATCAGAGTAATACTTTGTTTCATCCATCCTTCTTTGTCATTATAAATTTGTTTTTGTGGACAAAAATTTATGGCAAGGATGGATTGTAAGAAACTAGGAATATATATGTTAGGGAGAGAGAGTTAATAATACATTATCACATGAACATAGGTATAAAAGGTGTGAGACATGTAATTTTTGACATCTTTTACCATAATATAATTAGTATCTCTCATCTCACCTGCTTGCACTCAGTTTTCATGGCTTCTCTCTCTTCTTCTCCATCTTTCTAGTATTTCTCTCTCCTTGTCACTCATTCTCTCTCTTTCACTCTTCTTTCTCTCACCTCTCAACCCTCTTGTTGACAGATATGCAATTATCGATATGATCATAATGTTCTTCTTCAAGAGATTAGTCAAGGGTGCTGTAATGAGGGAATAATCCTTGATGAAGATTCAATACCATCCTATCAATCCAAACAATCATTGGATTTCCTTAATTAACTTAGATCTTGGATATCCTTCACCTTTGAATGGTCTATTGAGATTCAAATGGCAAAGACAATGTCTCCTAGGTATTGAATTTTGTTAGTGAAAATTATACATTTACTCTTCTTCACTTAGAGCTAGTTTTTATAAAGGGTTTGTAATATGATCATTATATTATCTTCATGGCCCTTCAATATGTGGAGTATACCAATATAGCATCAAAGAATACTAGCACAAAGTCACCTAGGTATGGTTGAAATATATATTGCATTAGTTGGGTTGAATCCTTGTTCAAATGGCAAAGACAATGTCTCCTAGGCATTCGATTTCATCAGTGAAAATTATATATTTACTCTTCTTCGTTTAGAGCTATTTTTTATAAAGGGTTTGTAATGTGATCCTTATATGATCTTCATGGCCCTTCATTATGTGGAGTATACTAATATAGAATCAAAGGATACTAGCACAAAATCACCTAGGTATGGTTGAAATATATCTTGCATTAGTTGGGTTGAAATATACAGATTGCAAATCTATGGGCAAATAAACCCTTGTTCGATCAATTACCTGAGTTGTTCCTTAAGGTTAATGGCTTCATGTATGGACATTTTTTTTGCTCATTTGGATATGAGATCAACTCTAGGAATTACCTCTATCTCATGATCAACTTATGGGTGTGTGAAACAATTGAATTCGCTCTTCTAGAAAGACATTCTCCAAGTCATTGATCCACATAAGTAACGTGCATTCTTTAGTCTTTTCAACCTTAATTGGATCGTATAGACTAGATGCCCTTTTCTTAATCCTTTTTAAAGTTGGCTTGCCTTGGCTAGACTCTCGTTTTCCTAGCTTTTCCATGTGTCTTCACAATGTTCCTTCTAAGTCTTGGAAGATCATATCCTCTCTTTGACATATAGAATTTGAGATTTATTCTTCTTAAGCTAATCCATTCCCAAGATACAATCATAGCATCCCAAAGGTATAATCTAGAATTCTAATTTTAGTTACTTGATTGTTTAGTTCAAAGGGTGTTGAGTTAGCTGCAATGGAGCTTCTATGTAGAGATGCAGGTTGAGAGAGAGAAGAGATAGAGACACATGATTTGTGGTACTGAAGAGTGTACCTCTTTAATGATTTTAGATAGGTATATGTACTACGGGCAAACATGGGCACTGCCCTTTATCCCAACAACCTCCCCCCTAAATGCAATGTGCCCAAAGGTAGAGGAAAATAATCAACTAAGTCTAAGTATGTACAAAGGTGAAGAGTCTATACCTATCCAATACCCATCATCTATCAACAATGGGCAAACCTCTTTACTGGAAGACCTTTCATGAGAAGGTCTGCAAGGTTATCATCAGTGTGCCCCTTGACCAACTCAATGCTCTTGCTGTCAAGTACCTCTTTGATGAAATGGTGCTTCACCTGTATGTGTTTTATCTTTGCATGAAAGACAGGGTTCCATGCTAACATGATAGCACTCTGACTATCATAGTGGAGAACAAGAACCTCAGTAATCCCAAGCTCAGCAACAACAAAACGTGATAGCCATAAGGCTTCTTTGCATGCCTTAGTGGCAGCCACATACTTTGCCTCTGTAGTAGACAGTGCAACACACTTCTGCAACCTGGATATCCAAGAGATAGATCCCCTGTGAAGTTAAACACATACCCTATAGTGGACTTCCTGCAGTCCACATGTCTAGCATAGTCTGCATCCATAAAGCCAGTGACAAATGTCTTCTACTTCCGAAAGTAGATACAAAAATCCTTTGTGCTCTTGTGGTATTTCATAATATCTTTCATTGCTTCCCGATGTTTCTTGCCAAGGTTTGCCATATACTTGCCAAGCACTCCCACTGCAAAGGCAATGTCAGGATGTGTAGCAACCATAGCCTACATCAAACTACCAATGGTTGAAGCATACATAATACTAGCCATTTCAGTCTTCTCATCATCAGATGTAGGGCTGTCCTCTGCACTAAGTTTCACATATGGAGGCAACGGCACTCTGATTGCTTTTCCCCCCTCCATATTGAAATGCTACAAAATCTTGGACACATACTCCTGCTGAGATAGATAGAGTAACCCATTCAATCTATCCCTGAGTATCTGCATCCCAAGAATGTGATTGGCATCACCAAGATCCTTCATGTCAAAGATCAAAGGCATGAGTATCCTGGCCAGCATCAGCATGTCATCAACATAACAAACCAATATAATCAAGCTACCATCTGCTGCCTTCTTGGTGTACAAGCAGTGATCAACTTGATTTCTCTAAAAGCCCTGAGACTGCATGAAAGTATCAAACTTATGATACCATTTCCTTGATGCTTGTTTCAGCCCATAAAAACTCCATTTGAGCTTACATACCATCTTCTCTTTGCCTTTAGCAACAAAACCCTCAGGCTGCTACATATATATGTCCTCATGCAGATCATCATGTAAAAATGTAATCTTTACATCCATATGTATGAGCTCCATATCCTTAGCTGCAACCAATCCCAAAATGGTTCTTAGAGTAGTCATCTTGACTACGGGAGAGAAGATCTTGTCAAAATCAGTTCCATGTTCCTGCTTGTACCCCTTTGCAACTAATCGTGCTTTGTACTTTGGCGAAGAACCACAAGTGACCTTCATCTTTTAAACCCACTTGCATGGAAGACTTTTCTACCCTAGGAAACTGCACCAAGTCCCAAGTACCATTCTTATCAAGTGATTCCATTTTCGACAACATGGCCTTGAACTACTTTTCTTGTTGTTCGGTCTAGTCATTGCTTCCTTGAAACATGATGGTTCACCACAATCCGTCAACATGGCATAATCTATAGCATACTACTCACCAGGAATAAACCTATTTGGCTACCTTGAGGCTCGAGTTGACCTATGTAGTGAAGGTTTTGCATTTGCTTGCTGCTTGGCCTGCAAATTTACATTTACATGTTATTGTCCTAAAATACGGGCCTATAATTCTGCATGTACAGGTTGTTGTCGTGAAATTCCAGCATGTTATCCTAACAGTTCAAGGCTATCCTAATTGCATATTTTTAGGTTGAAACTGTGGTGTATCATGGGAAATACCTTGCTAGTCATTTCCAGCACCATTGTCTACATTTTTAGGAGTATTTACAACATGTATATGCTACTGTCCACCACTGAGCACAAATGGCTATCTAAAAGGTACATCCTCCTTGAAAACAACCCTCTTAACTTCCTCAATCTTGTTGAGCTAGTTATGCATGTGATCTTCACGAAAGATGATGTCATTACTATATTCTATCTTTCTTTTCTCAAGATCCCAAAGTCTATACCCCATCTCACCCTCATCACCGTATCCTAGGAATATTCATTTAAAAGACTTTGGTTCCAATTTGTTGCTTTCTTCTTTCCGTATGTGCACAAAAGCCTCATAACAACCAAACACTCACAAATGTGCATAAGAAGGTGGCTTGCCCGACCACTCTTACTAAGGGACTCCTCCCCCAAAGACCTGTTCAGTGTCCTGTTAATAAAATGAACAGCTATCATAACAGCATCTGCCCAAAAGCCATGGACTAATGCAGCATGAGACAATATCGTAAAATAGACCTTATCATGTACGGTCCAATTCATGCGCTCTACAACTCCATTTTAAGATGGATTATGAGGGGCAGTGAGCTCTCTCTTTATCCCCTTGCTGTCACAAAATGCTTGAAAGGATTTGGATGCATACTCCCCACTATTGTTAGAGCAAAGATACTTAAGTGTCTTATCAGTCAGGTTCTCAACCAATGCCATGAATTTTTGAAACTTGTCAAGCACTTCGTCCTTGCTATGAATAGGGTAAACCCATACCTTCCGAGTAGCATCATCGACAAATGTGACAAAGTATTTCCTTCCTCCTAGAGATAACCCTAGCATCTAACATACATCGAAATGTACTAACTCTAGAGGCAAAGATTTCAATGAAAGAGACTTTTTATGAGATGTTTGCACATGCTTATTGAGAGCTGAAAAGATGAGTGGGTTGCCTCTTACCCACCTTGCCTCCAATCTTCACTAAGAGAGATAAAGAAGGGCACCACCTAACCAAAGGGAGGATAGGATAGGACATCCCTTTCCTCAAAGAAAATGGAAAGAACTAAAACACAACTTCACGAGAGAGAATTTGTAGCCCATCTTAATGGAAATGAAGATGAAGGAAGGTTAAGAGAGGTGATGGCTCCTAATTTCTCCCATGAACATATATATAGCATTAAGAAATAAGGATTCCCCACCAATAGAGCATATAGCAAGTCTTACTTAATAAGTTTAAGTATGAATGTAGAGGGAGAATTAGAAGAGAGTACATATGATCTAGACACTATATGAGGGAGAGAGAGAGAGAGAGAGAGAGAGAGAGAGAGAGAGAAGAGGAGAAGATGTAGAGGAAGCTTGTCATTATGTATTCATGGAATGCTACATAATAAAAGAAACTCATAGCTTACCTCAAAGAGATGGACTAGCATGAGGGTGTTCTAGAGTGCTCTCATGTACTTGTCATTGTATTTCTTTATATATCTATGGGCACCTTATATAGCCTCTATGAGGGATTAGATTAAGCTAAGCTCTTGATTAATATAATCCTCAATAATGTATGGCATCTTTGAAAATATGAAGAATAGTGAATGGGACAAGTCCCCACCTTGGTCATCATGCAAGAAGCCATGAGAGAGAGATAATTCCAAGCTTGCTCATGTCATGAGAGAGAGAGAGAGAGAGAGAGAGAGAGAGAGAGAGAGAGAGAGAGAGAGAGAGAGAGAGAGAGAGAGATCCAATAATTGATTATTACATGTCAAGAACTTTTATGAAACATATATATATATATATATATTCTTTCTTTCTACTCATTACCAACCTTACACTACTCTTTTCTTTCTATAAGTACCCATTTTTGAGAGATTTCATTCTCTTCCAACCATCAAAGCTAAGAAGAATCCCAAATGTCAATCCAATCTTGGAGTCCATTGTGATGCAAAGCTCTAGACATTTTCATAGTGGTATTAATAAGCAGAAACATGTCATTAGGCATTATTGCAAATCTAGATAGACTAATTCAATGATATGTCTCCTCTTCCATTGTTAGGGCTATACCAATCTTCCCCTTTGATTATGGCTTTCCATGTAGTACCTAACCCATTAATTACATTAGATGCTTTGACTTTTAGTGTGATGGCATTGTTGATATAAGAAGATCCTCCCATGACCCGTTCTCCCCCTGAATAGGACATTTGGATATAAGGTGTCCTCTTTGATAACAACCCATAGCTAATCAAAATAGAGCCTATTCAAAAACTTGAGAAGTTTGTTAGCTCTAAATTAAAGGGACTCCACCCCCTAGACCACCCTCTTTCTTACTTGTTGTAACTATCACACACAAGAAATGGAGTACCAAGACTAACCTTCTTGCTTGGCCCATAGAAAATCCTTGAACATCCTCTCTAAGTCATTCCACGATGTCTTTTCAAGTTCAAATATGCTAGCAACAAAGATTAGTATAGCTAGCAACATTGGTCTCAAAATCACTACCTTTGAATGAAGAAAATCCCTTGCTCCATCTTTGCACCTTAACTTGGACCTTATTTCTACAACTAGAATCTTTGTGATTGAGTAATTCCTAACCCTTTAGGGTAGCAAGTATCTAAAGACCTCACCTTTGCCAATCATTTTGAGACCATAGGCTAAGAGGTAGCTAGGAGGATCATCATAGCTAAGATAGATAAGCT
Organism: Lygodium microphyllum; assembly: GCF_053477565.2. NCBI lineage: Eukaryota > Viridiplantae > Streptophyta > Polypodiopsida > Schizaeales > Lygodiaceae > Lygodium > Lygodium microphyllum. Next base: position 47,953,792 of record NC_141142.1, read on the forward strand.
CATATTTACTTTGACTAACCAGAGAGGTCCAAGAATGTTTGATATGTTTCCATCAATTGATCTAGTTGCTCTTGAATAGCTTGGATAATATTGGAGTTTTCATCCACAAAACATTGAGCAATCATTGCGAAGATACAAGACCTAGAGAGCCTCTCTGCACCAACCAATCCAGCCTTCTCAAATAACATAGAGGGGCTATCAACTAGCCTTGATGAACTGATCTTCTCAAAGAAAAGGCCTTGGATAGCTTGTCATTAGTGTACACTTTCTCCTCTACATTGCAAGAATCATGAATTCCATTGATATTCAGTCGTAGGCTTTCCCAAAGTCTATATTCACAAGTATGGAATTTTGTCCACTTACCAAGGCTCAAATCAATTGTTGTGTCCAAGGATTTCTCTTCTTATATAGTTTATGGAATAATCTACAATTTTCTCTATGCTATTGCACATATGTATATACACATGTACACAAAGATTTAGTTATTATATCATCATATACACATATACCATATATACACATACATTATCCTCCTCACATATATACATATAGATATTTTTATTTTGGCAAAATAATCATACGTGGATACATGTCATTTTGTCATCAACACCAACAATATAAATGTAGAAAGCACCTCACACATGCTCATGTCAATGCCAAAAAACATATACATAGACACTCTCACATGAGTGCATATGTATACACATATTCTATGAGGGTGATAGGGATGGCAACTATGTATTTCTGTTGACAACACTAATGCCTTGGCTACCAACTTATATGACATGCTAAACATGGTTAAAGGTCTCCAATCTATTAGCTTGAACCTAGTTATAGCCTTAGAGATAACTTTAATTAAACCAATATTAATATCCTTGGGAAACTCAGCTTTAAAAAATAGTGATTAACAAAGGTGATGAAATCTGAGCCACGAATCTCTCATATATTTTTGAATAGCTCTAGAAGCATACTGTCAATTGCATCTCTCATCTTCATGAGTGCAAAGCAGAGTTCATCCTTGGTAATTGTTATGTTGACCTCTTTGGCTTCTTCTTTACTTACCAAGGGACCATAGCCTTCAAAGAATTCCATTCACTTTCTATTCATAATTATGAGCTTTAGTGTAGCACTGCCCTACAATGGTAGCCATGTGCTATTGAAACATCGCCAAAATCTCATCATGATCCCTTGATCATCTCTATGAAGCTAGCCATCTCCCTTGGTCTCTTCTCTTTCAATGGATTGAAGTAGAACATCGATGGAGCATCACCCTTAGCTTCCCAACAAGCCCTTATTTGCACTTTTGGAGCTTGTCCTCAAGCATGCTCTTGCCTTGCCATGTAATTCTCACAATCCTACATGATCATAACAAGCACAACATCACCATTAGTGCCATGAACATTAGAAAGAAAATCAAGTTTAAGTTTGGAAGCATTAGCCACATCCCTTATCGTTTTTTTAGCAAGTGTTTTGCCATGGCTCTTTTCTACTTGTGTAAGAGCATGCATGGAATTTCTCCACATTTCATTTGGGTCCTACTAATCCTTTTTAGCTACATTCCACATGTTCCACAATCTCATTGCAAAAGTGAGGGTCTTCTAGAAAGGATGTGTTAGGGTTAAAAATGGATGGCCCATTAGTAGACCCTATTGAGACTTCAAGATCTTGTGTGTGACCGACAGTGTCTTAGCTGCGTCCAGCTATACATGTGTTGGATATTCAATAAGTTGTGTTATTCAGTGTGACCTAACCAGAGTTAGTCTTGGTTAGTGAAACCTAGTGTATAACTCACTCTTTAGTAAGTGATGAAGTAATGGAATAATGAATAGAAGGATGAGAGCATGGGTGAGCTCTCTCTTGGTTTTTCTCTATTTGTCTCTCTCCGTCTCTCTTAACATGGTATCAAAGCCATCTTGGATGGGCTCTCTGCAGTTGAACAAGTGAAGAAGACCTGAAGACTGAAGAGATAGGATCTCTAAGAAGAGGAGCACATTGCCATTGCTCATGCTGAGTAAGTATCAGGCCATCTATGTTTCTCTTTGCTATTGGAGTGTGCCTAGGTCCTGTCTAGAGCACTTGGAGGCTTCATTGATCATATTAGAGAGAGCACTGATCATCAGTGGGGCTGGAGATTTGCTGGAATACATTTAAGGCAGCATCACGTGATTACATATGTAGTCCAAACTATTTTCCATGGTTGCTAATTAGGACAATAATCACTACTTGAGTGATTTACAAATTGCATACACACTTTGGAAGGTACTTGAAGGTCTTGACATGGCAATGCATTGATGGAAGCTCTATTTAAAGGTTATGCATGGGTACACAGACTTGGAACAAAGTTTGAACTGCTATAAATAGTGAGTATACATCATACACTGGATCTTGGTTGAAGCATTGAAGCTATTTGACATGCATTCTTGGCTCCATTGAAGTGTAGATACATCCTGGAAGACATATGTATTGTGGCTTATGCATTTGAGTTGTGATTTCTTGAAGAAAATACTAAGATCTGGAAGTCTATGATAGGCTGAAACCGTCATAAAATTGTGGACAACAACAAGCACTCATTGATCCTGAAGCATTACATAACATTGGTTAGCTTCATTCAAATGTTTGACATGGCATATGTCTGCTGAATGTCTTGAGGACTGAGATGAGCATTGAATGCTCATGAAAGATGAAGTTTGAAGCTGGAAACAAATGCATTGATATTATCTTGGATGGCTACAAACATGGAATGCATGCTATGACATTGTCTATTGAAGCTAGAGTGTCGATGGTTGTCTGAATGGTCATGTATTGACCCCTACACTTGATAGCACATGCATGAAGTACTTTGAGGAAATTTTGGAGCTGGATAAACCTAGTTTGATTGAGTATTGGCTAACTGCAACTTGCAAGCAAGGTATTTAACACTTGTACTTGATGTATATGCACTGAATTGTGCCTGCATGATCATGTATGGACTCTTACATGTATTAGTAGATGTCTGAGAGTTTTAATTGCATGTATGACATTTATACATCTCAATTTTAGCCTTGAAAGAGCTATTGGTCATCGTAATGTGTCACCTATCAGCTGTCCAAGCACGTTTTAGTGGTCCCCATCGAGAAATGAATCTAAGCATCATTGCCTGGCACTCCCATGGAATGTTCTGGGGTTTGTCGCCTAGGATTTCTCGATTCCGCCTCGCAACGGAACGTTTGCAATCGACGAACCCACTAGGATCGACCTAAAATCTGGGTTCCTAGTGACCAAGGTCTACTAATAGCATTCTAGCATTGGGTTTTGGACATCCTACTTTACATAGAGATACCCAAGTCGAAGCAGACCCATGCTGCACTTGGTTCAAAGAGAACGGGAAATGAGAGGGATGCGTCACTCAACCTCTCTCCCCCTAGGGCATAGTCCCATTCCGGTCCCCTAAAACATCATGAATTGTTCTAACTTAACAATACCTAAAGGCAAAACATAGGTAAAACCTTGTGAGAAGCCTCCCGATTTTTTGGGGCCACCCTACCGTAGGACGGACCCGTAGAGGGTTGCAACTTAACAATACCTAAAGGATGAGCATTAGTAAAACCTTGTAAGAAGCCTCCTAGTTCTTTGGGACCACCCTGCCGTAGGACAGACCCGTCGGGGGTTTCGCCCACCCACATCCATCAATGGGCGTTCTTTAGTTATCTAATTAGGTCCTATCACATTTATGTGTGACATTTAAAATCAAATTCCTTAATTAAGCCTTTTAGGGAACAGGGTTCATTCGGGTAACTTAAAGTACCAATACGAAAACAGTGCAAGCAATCCTTTCAACAAAACAACTTCAACTTATCTTCAAGTCAATCTTTGTCTCCTACCACACACACACACACACACACACTCTCTCTCTCTCTCTCTCTCTCTCTCTCTCTCTTTCTCCCTCAGTATCACCCTTTCTCTCTCCCTTCGGCATGCTGTTTCAGGCCTTCCCTTGCATTGCGATTGGGGGGGTTTTATAATAATGAAGGAGTTTATTATTGGGGGGAAAAGTGATAGGGGGGAAGAATGTCATCGTCTCCATTGCCATCTACCTCTTCATCATCTCCTTCTTTCTTGTCATCACTGTCTCCTTCCTCCCCTCATGATCATCATTATCCTCGTCCACGTTGATGGCGCCTTTTCCATGTCATTATCCTCCTTTCCTTCCGTCGATGTCATCATCTTCCTTTCCCCCCAGCCACATGTCGGCGACAATAGGGGGAGGGATTAATTTTTTTTAATTATTGTTTAAAATTGGGACGAGGGGGTTTCTATAGGCCGCGACAGAGGGAAATATTTCATCCTCTCCCCCTCAAAGAACTCAAGATGTTCTCATCTTGGAAGAACTGGGGAAGACAAGCATTAATGGGGCTTAAGGCCTGTGGGTTAGGACCCACCATGCGTCCGCTGCGCTTCTCTTAATGTTTCAAGTAGTGCAACTCATATTATTCCAATTAACCATAGGTACAAGAGTAGGATTTATTCCTGATATAAGTTGTATTGCATGTCGATAAAATTTCTAGGATTTCAAATCATCCTGAAGAGGTGTAATAGGTTCTAGGTCTTCATCTTCATCTGATTCCTCCATATAGTCGAAGACTTTTGAAATACACGGGATCTAGAGCATGGCAGATGCGGAAGCTGTGGAGGTTGAAAGAGGAAAAAGAAACTCATGGAGACATTGACCCTGACTAGGACAAATTGTTACACAAGTGAATTAGGTTCCAAGATTGAGACTTGGACTCATAAACACAATCTTGTGTATTGATAGTGACATGACACTATACTGGAAAGAAAAGAGTACTATCATTGCATTAGAAAAAGAGTGCAAGTACAATGCTTTATAGGAATTGAGTGGTGGTACTTTCTCCTACTGTGCATATGGGATTCTGGTCTTGAGGCCTCACTACTTCTCACAAAGGGACTAAAGTAGGTGTGATTGAAAATATCTCAACACCCCTCCTCAATCACAACCAAAAATACAAAGTGTGTAGAGACTTTAGTGAAAGCAACACCTGCAAAGTTTGGGAACACCATAAACATGGCAAAAACACCAGAGGCTGTCGCAAAAAAGGCTAAGTGTGGGTACCACAAACATGATGGATATCCAGAGGTTGTAGCACGGACCTCACAAAGTGTACAGAGGCTGTAGTACAAGGATAATTGAGGAGTTTACAAGTTTATGTTTGAGGCATTAGGGCTAGGAAATACAAAACTAAAAAAGTCTATCTAAATAGAAGGACTGATGAGGTTTGTCCTTCTCCTGGTGGTCTTCTTCTTCTTCTTCTTCTTCCTTTGCTCCATTTTCTTCTTCTTCTTTGACTTAAACTAGATAGGCCTTTTGGGACCTCTTTCTGGCATGGCAGAACTTCTCGGTGTGTCCGGTCCTTTTGCAGAAGTCATAGAAGAGCTGATCCTTCTTGCCTTTGTACCTGTTGCCAACATATAATGCATGCTCATCTCTAGAGGTACTTGGTTTCTCCTTAGTTTTTAGCTTCTTTTCCTCCTATAATAGTGATGCTTGGTTTATCAACAAGTTCAGGATTTGGCATGTTGATTAAAGTTGTTGATACATTATTATATTCAGGAGGAAAACTCTTAAGTAGAACACCGATGCAAACATCTTCTTCCATTTTAATGTTGATTCCTGCAAGTTGGGTTAGAAGTCCTTCCATGTAATTTAGATGTGTGGCAAGTGATGTGTTGGACTTCATTTCAAGCCTGAAAAACTCAATTAGGAGACCATTCTTTGATGATTTAGACTGTGCACCGAACAAGGTGTCAAGTCTCTTCCATGTATCCTGTGAGGTCTCACAGTTATCCACATGGTGGATATAGCTATCGTCTAGCTCCAGTTTGATAATGGCTTGAGCCTTATCATCATTCTTTTGCCAAGTGATAGCAAGATCCACATCACAAGGCTTCTTTTCTTTTCCAGTGGTAATGGCCCAGAGGCCCTTCTTCATCAGGATCAATTTGATGTAGGTCTACCAGGTATGAAACCCGACTCCTTTGAAACGGGCAGTTGGAGAATCTTTGCCCATGTTTGACTTGAGAGACCAATGGCAAATTAGCATCAAATGACTGAGAATAACCAGGAATGAGTTGATCTTTGTATGTGTCAAAAGACAGAAGCAATGGCAGTGAAGTATCAAAAGATACTAGTTTGAAATTTGATGTTTGTTGCTTGAGTTTGACTTGATGATCTTCAAAAAATCTTCATAGCTTTCCCTCCTTGGTGATTTTGATGGTTGAATACTTGTTAAAAACTTCAGATTAGAGTGGCCTTAGCTTGGTTTAAGTGGAAGGAGAGAGAAAATGAAGGAAAAATGACCTTAAGGGTAAGTGGCTATGGCTGTCCTGTCAAAACAGGGACTAGCAACTACCATGTGAAATACGCGGGATCTAGAGCATGGCACATGCGGAAGCTATGGAGGTTGAAAGAGGAAAAAGAAACTCATGAAGACATTGACCTTGACTAGGAAAAATCATTACGCAAGTGAATTAGGTTCCAAGATTGAGACTTGGACTCATAAACACAATCTTGTGTATCGACAGTGACATGACACTTTACTGGAAAGAAAAGAGTACTATCATTGCATTAGAGAAAAAGTGCAAGTACAATGCTTTATAGGAATTGAGTGGTGGTACTTTCTCCTACTGTGCATATGGGATTCTGGTCTTGAGCCCTTACTGCTTCTCATAAAGGGACTAAAGTAGGTGTGATTACAAATATCTCAACAAGATTGTACTTCTGTAGCTTCGTTTTCTTGGATTTTCAATATCTTCCGGCTTGGATGCGCCCTAGCTCTTCGCCGCACGTGTGGCATCTCTTGTCATGATCTCGGGAATCATATTTGTCACAATTGCCCAATCTAAGTTCTTGGATGATTGGCTTCGCTTGAAGTAATGCATCTCGCAAATATGTTGGACGATAAGACGATAGTTCAGAGGAGCGTTCAGGCACCATGGCAAATTTTGGATACTTGGTGTGCAATATCCATAGGGGGTGCATATTTTAGTAGGGTTACAAACTTTGAGTAGTAAGATTCCAAGGTTAATTCTAGTTGCTTGAGCTTGAAGAAATCATTCATTCTCAAAGTCTGGTAGGTTGATGGAAGGTATTGTCCGTGTACAACACCTTTTAGTTGAGCCCAAGTAATAGTGGCTTCACAAATACCTTGATCTTTGCACCATTGCTTCCATCATAACCGAGCCTAGCCAACTAACTTAAGTTTTGGCTATCATTACTTAATTGGAAAAAGTGAAATTTGAAGCATAAAATAATCATCCATTGACTCAATCCATATTTACACCTCTGCTACGATGTCTATCCCTTCTCCATCAAACTTAGGTGCCTTAAATTGGTTGAGAAGGAATTTCTTCTTTTGCATGTTACCATTCGTGGGTGTAGAAGGTGCTCGACAATCAAGCCATACCACATCGGTTATTCTTTTTAGGATCTGTCCACAAACCATAAGTATCATTACGAAGTTTTGCTCTAATATCAACTATAAGGTGCCGCCTACTATCGACTGTCCAAGCACGTTTTAGCGGTCCATTGAGAAACAAATCTAAGTGTCATTGCCCGACACACCCATGGAATATTCTGAGGTTTATCGGCTAAGGTTTCCCGAGTTTGCTTTGAACGGAACGTTCACATCCGAACCCACTAGGATTGACTTGAAATCTGGGTTCCTAGTGATCAAGGTCTCCTGACAGCATTCTAGCATCGGGTTTTGGACATCCTAGTTTATGTAGAGATACCCAAGCCAGACCCATGACACACTTGGTTCAAAGAGAATGGGAAACGAGAAGGATGTGTCGCTCAACATCTCTGCTCGTAGAGCATAGTCCCATTCCGGTCCCCTAAAAGGATTGGTTGGGGTATTCTCCCACCCGCTTCCCTCAATGGGCATTCTTTAGTTATTTAATTAGGTCCTACCACATTTCTTTGTGACATTTAAAATCAGCTTCCTTAATTAAGCCTTTTAGGAAATAGGGTTTGTTCGTGTAACTTAAAGCATCGACACGAAAATAGTGCAAGCAATTCTTTTGACAAAACAAATTCCTTAACTTATCTTCAAGTTAATCTTTGTCTCCTACCCATATAGGAGAAATTATGTATCCCTTCTATCCAATAGAAGTATCTGGTCCAAATCACATGGCACCATAATTTCCATCCATTATCTAGAATACGATATTCCAATGCCATATACGTTGGGTTCACGGCAGTCTTCAACTTCGTTATGGACTAAGGAAGGGGTGTCTAGAACTCCACCTGACCCCAAGCAACCTAGGAGTGAGACACAACTTCTGTGGTGGTTGGCCTTTTCACTACTCGACCTTCGGCCCGTGAATCGAGCAGTGCCCTCTCGGGTTGAAATGCGGTGTGACCTTAGAGACGATCCACCTGTGCAAAATATCCTTCCTTAATTAATCCAATTAAGAATCAAGCACAATCAAAGCAATCAACTTAATATCATCTTCCAAGAAAATATTCCTTTATTTCCCATGGAAACTTGTCATCACTGACCCTTGCCATGTAGTTACCATCAAACACAAACACTTGGAATAATCATCCAAATCACATCCCAACAATCAGTTTAATACAAAAGCATTTAGAACATTGTTTGATCAATCAACAAAAACAATGGTGTTGTTTTCCAAATGTTGCAGGAACAGTTGTGATAACCTTTCCATCACATATTTGCTCTCCCCCTTGGGATTAAGAGTGGTTCCATGTAAAAATTACTTAACACAGCCTTCTTTGGACTAAGGCATATGTTAAGGTTTCAAACACTGTACAAGACATAAGTTCTATTAATCACTTACATTGGTCGATAGCTCAGCCTCCTTTCCAACAAGTACAAAAGCATCGGCCTTTCTTTTGACTTAGGGTTTTCTAATCCTTGAGCTCTTCATATACAGCCTTCTTTGGACTAAGGCATATGTTAAGGTTTCAAACACTGTACAAGACATAAGTTCTATTAATCACTTACATTGGTTGATAGCCCAGCCTTCTTTCCAACGAGTACAAAAGCATCGGTATTTCTTGTTGACTTAGGGTTTCCTAATCCTTGAGCTCTTCATATGCCTTGGAGTTGTTTTTGCATCTAGCCCAACCCCGAATAGCATTGATAAACGTAGTCGCTATCGGATGGATCTCAAGGCATCTTAGTCTTAGTCCTTATGGTCGTTGTTTGTATTAACTACACATATCATCAAGATCCCAATGAACTAATAGATTCATGATATTAGTAAGAGATTGGGCAAAGATCTTAGAGATTCGAGATTGAATTTCCCCTAGACTAGATTACTTATCATGCAATCCGTCAAGCGTGCAAGCTATAATGTACTTTTAGTGTGGGGAAATACCTATCTGTTATTTTTACAAAAAGGAGAGTTGACAATACCTTGGAATGCTATTATGCTATGTACAAGTTTTTCGCATAGCATCTAGAAGCATTTTACTTCTATTGATACCCGCACTTTGCAACTCTATCTTTCGAATGTATGAGATGAAACCTAACTCTTTCCATGACCTATTCTCGTGCCGCATCTAATGTACCTCATGCAGGAATCAAAACAAGCATCTTATTAGTTTGGAAATTCATTACTTATGACTGGTATCATATTTGGAGTGATGCCCTTGCCTGAGGCTTCATTGCTTGTTGAGGGATTGCCATCCGCATGCGACATTTTTTGCTTGGGGGCCATTCTTGATCTTCATCTCCCTTAGATGTGAATCGCATTAGACTTCCACGCCTTGTACTCGATTAGCAGGGGCCAATTGGGGAGAGAACTAAGCTTGAGGTTGAAGGGTAATATCGTGGAAATGGGGTATGGGTTCGTGGCAACGGGGAAAGAAAGAATGCACATGGACACCCTCTACGGAGGGGAAGGGAAGGATAACCTTCTTGGGAGGTTCTCTCTCTTACTCTTTGTCACTCCCTCTCTCCCTCTCTCTCTTTCTCTCTCACCCTCTCTCTTCCTCTTTCTTTCTCTCTCTCTCTCTCTCTCTTCTTCTTCTTCTTTGTCTCTCTCTCTCTCTCTCACCCTCTCTCATTCCCTCTCTCTCTCTCTCTCTCTCTCTCTCTCTCTCTCTCTCTCTCTCTCTGTCACACACACACACACACACTCTCTATCACCCTCTCTCTCTTTCTCCCTCCGTATCACCCTTTATCTCTCCCTTCGGCATGTCATTCTAGGCCTTTCCCTACATTGCGATTGGGGGTGGGTTTTATAATAATGAAGGGGTTTATTATTGGAGGAAAAGCAATAGCGGGGGGGGGGGGGGGGAGAATGCCATCGTCTCCATCATCATCTGCCTCTTCATCGTCTCCTTCTTTCTTGTCATCACCACCTCCTTCTTCCCCTCACGATCATCATCATCCTCATCCATGTCAACTTCACCTTTTCCACGTCCTTATCCTCCTTCTTTTCCGTTGACATTATCCTCTTCCTTTCCCCCTTTCATTGGCGACAACAGGGGGAGGGATTAAATTTTTTTTGATTATTCTAAAAATTAGGGGGAGTTTCTATAGGCCATGGAGGGGGAAATATTATCGTCACTAAGAGTTTGCAGATTTTAGATTGCATGTTTGGTTGACTATAACAGGGTTGCATGATACAGAGTTTTAGCAAGTACATGGTTTGTGTGTTGATCGATGTATCTACAGGTTATGCCATATGTTTGTGGATGGTTTCGAGATGTTAATGGGTTGAAATATCCTGATTGTACAGGAGACAATTAATTGTAAAAAATTATCACGAACAGTCAAAGATTGCAGTTGGTATGTTAAACTTGTTGGCTTTGCAGGAAGTCAAGCATTGACAAGCCATTGTTTGTTACAATGTGGCAAATGCAAACATAACCGACAACATAACCCAGATAGTGGGGGAAGAGCTCGACAACAATAATTATGCCATATGGAAGTTTCAAATGGAGAATTTCTTGATAGGTAAATGATATTGGGGCTTGGTGATAGGCATTGAAGCTGAATGTGAAATCCTAGAGAGGAATCATACAGCTGATCATAGATGAGCACACTGAGCTTGGTTGGAAAGAGCTCACAGGGTGCCACACTGGTTATCTTTGTGTATGTCGGATGCCATGGTAATGTAGATCATGAACTGCAAGTCACCAGTAGATACATGGAACATATTGATCAAGTATTATGGCACAACTATCGATGCCAGGAAGATATAGTTAAAGCAGAGATTCAACAACATGGAGAGAAAAGGCAGATCTTGTAATATTCCCATTACTTAGTTTATTTTAATGTGCATATACATTCCAAAGAAAATCGATTTATGTTGCACATTAAAAAAAAGAAAAAGAAAAAAAAAAAACTAGCTCTAATTATGAGATTGAATCTCATTATGAAGATAATTATTAATAATAGTATGGCATTATATGCCAGTTCATGGAAGAAAGACTTGGGAGACCCTCCCAAGACTAGCTTATTAAAACTATGTTTGTAGTATAGAACAAGAAAAAGAACCAGCCTAGTGGATAGTCACTTGGTAGTTAAGTGTACTTGGGTGATGACACTGTCGGGAAGGGTGACCTCCCGGAAAGATTTTCCTACAAGCTAGTGGGAGCTTCTCGCACACAACCAACGGCACAAATGAAGCCTTCATAGCCCATTGCCAAGTATGCCAAGGCCAACACACCAAGGTCTAGCCACCTTGGAGTGATGGCCGCCCGATGACGTGCCATGCGGTGCTCTCCCATATATTCATAAATTTTTATCTTTGCACTATAAAAATGGATCTCCCTCTCTGATGTCATCAATGATGTCATAAAAAATGCTAAAAGAAAGCATTCTCCCTTTTTCATTAATGATGTCATCGAAAAATGCTAAAAAGCAAGCGTCCTCTCTTTTATGCCCTGCAAAACTATAAATTGAGGGCTTGGGGATGACCAAGAAGGGGGACAAGAGCAATCTTAACAAGGGCGAGATGTCGATCAGGAAGGAGGAGACTCTATTCCGTGAGACGAAGAGACATCATTCCATTCAACCTGGGGAAGGGGATATGCAGAAGGTCTCTCATCGTCTTCTACTTTAATCCGAGAAGAGAAGAAAATGAAGAACTTTATCCTATTCTATTGATCTGGCTAGAAGTCATACCTCTACTCTCGTCCCTATTCTGTCTACTAGAGAGAGAGAAGTATTGCTCTCCATGAGACAATAAGAACCATTCGTGAGGCCTACATAATTGAATCCTGCAATAACCATCATCATCATCGAGAGTCTTACACCCCCGTATTAGTGCCATGTTCTTCTTCTTCTACGAATCATATTTCCATCATGGCCCCGAAGAGAAAGAATTCAAAAGCAGAAATCCTGAATGACCCTACTAATGTGGAAGCAACAATCGGAGTTGCAAGCGCACGAGAGTCACTAATGGAGTCACGGACATGGATAACAACCCTTTACCAATTTCGATACCATAAGGTTTTTTTCTAAATCTGAATTCAATAGAAATAAGATAAGTTTCTTAAGAAATATTGCAATCTTAGAGTATTCACTTGGTAAATTATTAGAACATCTTATAGGATAGAAATTGTTAGAGAAACTACGAAATTCTAGAACTCAAGAGAAATCACGAAGAATTTTTCAAGACGAATTTATTAAGAATGAACCCTGAAGAAATTAGTCAAGGATATAGTTTAATCTAGAAGCTTTGATAGAAGATTTTAAGATAAAAAATATCTCTAAGTTGAAAAAATGGACTTAAGGCCAAGAAACTTGGTTACAAGAATGTCATTATAAACCTTAAACGGAGAGGTTAGAGACCCCAAAATCTAGATACCCTAGGGAAAGAGCTCACTGTGTGAATTTCAAAGGTCGATTGCTACAAGATTAATCATCACTTCAAAGATGCATGAGTGTCTGAAGTCATAATTGCTTGAAGACATCAATCTTGTTTGTGATTTTCTAGATTAGATCTTAATTGAATTAAGCATTGGAATAGATATAAATTGAGGAGCCCTATACCTCCCCCAAGGATAGGTGCTGAATCCCCATACCAAGTGGGGATGTTTTTATTGCCACAGAAGCATGGACCGTGACTTCGATGGTGAGAGGTCTCCCAGTAGGGATCATATTAAGTAGGAGGTGGTTAAGGTGCTAGGGGGGACTTTGGCTAGTAAATCCTTTATGCACCTAGAAACTACTTGGTCCCTTGTATGGCCCAAGTTCTACTTGGGATACCTAAAACCGCTAGCTATGGGTGAATTTGATCTTCGTGATGTGCATATGTGTTGGATGAGGCATCATGTGAAATTGTAAATTTTCTTGTGTATAGGTAGGTGAACACACATTATGGAATATAATTAATGAATTTGTTTTTTTCTGATTGTATGTTTTTGAGTAAATTACGCAAACGAATAATTGTGCATAAAAGGATTCTTTTTAATTAGTGAAGCTATTTTTATATGTTTCATGTAATGTGGTAGGTAATTAGATAACTAAGAACTTCTATAGAGGGAAGTGGGTGGATGGATTCTCGACGAATCTGGTCCTATGGTGGCAGGGAGGTCTCAGTTAGCCAAGAGGTTTTCCCAAAAATAAATGTTAGGAAGAAACTCTAGGAAGGGTCGATTCGCTAATTTACCTAGGGTTTGTTCTCAAAACGTGAACTGTAAATTATTTTAGGGGAAAGGTACAGTGACTATGCCAGAGCACTACAAGGGATTTCATAAAGCCTTAGTCTGCTACTGGAAAAAAGCGTTGTACTCCATGAACCAAGGGTAATGGCAGTTGCTCCTTCCGAAGGACAAGAAGCCTCTCAAAGGACATCTTCGGGTGTGAGCTAGTTGTTGATAGGTGATTGTTAGGTCAATTAGGAACCTTTAGGTCAGTTGGTCCTTCATGGGTAATGGCAGGACACTTCCCCTGCAGGGTAGACCTATGATTAACTAGTCAGATAAAATCTGATCATTCTTGTTAGACTACGGATGGAGATGACTGGACAGTAAACTTTGGGCAACTACTAAAATGTTATCTGTCACATAATCAAGGGCAGGTATGCTACAATTGATATCAGAGCCAAAAGAAATCAAAAACTTGGTAATTGTAGCTTGAGATATGAGTTGTTTTTCCCTTCCCTTGCGAATATGTGTTTTTATCCTACCCAGAGAGATGGAGATTGGGAGCGTTTCCTAGTCTTTCGAGCAATGCAAGTAATGCAGATTCTGGATCGCGTCTATGATCCTTCTCCACTATACTAGGAAATATGCTGGACGATAAGTGGTGGATATTGTTATATCGATGCAAACCATCTTGCCTTCCTTCAAACCAATTTGAAGAGGATAAAATGAATGAAAAACCTCAAAGTCGTAAAGGTTTATTTATTCCATGAAGCCACAGTGAATTCAACTTTATTCACTAGAGGTTGGGAGGTTAAACTAAATTGATATATTTACGAGGAAGTGACAAAGGTCTTCCCAATGGACCAATTTATAGTTGTTGGTTGCTCTTAATGCTGCAACTACGCCAAAGATGGACTTCTTGATCTTCCTTTAAAGTACTGATTTTTAGATATCCATTCTTCAAAGCCTGATTATTACCCAATGGATGTATCCAAATGTCATGCTTAGATTGTATTAGGGAAATTTTCTCTCCCAAATAACCAGCCATCCCAAAATAAACCATGTATTTTTTCCCTATAGCAAAAGAAATTATTTTGTCTATCCATTGAATATGAAATTGGTTATCATTCTAGTAATTAAAAATTATGAGTTAGTAGATATATTTGAAGTCCATGGGTAGATTCCTTAAGTTAATTTGGAAAACTCTATCATGAAGTAACACTTCTCAAGTATGAACCATCTATGGATATTGCATTGCAAATATCCAGGTTTTGCCACGGATTGGATGATCCCCTGAACACATAGCTTGAAGCAATGCATCCATCCAACCTCCAAGACGCATTGATAAGAGCAAGACCAATTGTACATGAATCTAGTCCAAACCAAGAAACAATAAGCCTTGGAATAATAAGTTCCAAACCAGAAATATAGCTAGGGGCTATGCAAAAAGAGCCCAAGGTCAATTCCAATTTGCTAATAGCAAGAAGGTTAAGACATCGGCAATGGAGAACTTTACCGGTGGTAATAAGGATACTTTTAGGTGCTATTATTGTAACAAACTTGGCCACATCCAAAGGTGATGCGCAAAATTTGGACATAACAAATGTCAAAGCAAGTTTCGTAATGACTAGAGTCGGCGCTACAACCACAGCTAGAGGAAGAGTTGCTGGCATAACCCTCAAGGAAGTAGAAGATGATGAAGGCTTCACTTTGGAAACCGACATGGAGAGAGCAAGAATTCATGCCTCTCTCAACAAGAAGGGACCAAATCGACAGTTCTCAGTGATTCAAACGCCATCAACCTATAACGATAAACCCTTTAAAATTTTGATTGATTGTGGAAGCACACATTCATTCATATCACCAAGGTGTGCTAGAAAACTAGGCATAGACACAATGCATGCACTTGGTTGATAGTTGAGTTAGCTGATGCAAAAGAAGTTTCATCAACACAATAGACAAGTACGGTGGAGTTTAATCTGGGTGGCAATCAGACCAACATGCAATTCAGAGCGATGAACCTAGGAACCTATGAGTGCATGTTAGAAATGGATTGGTTAATTCCCAATGATACTCATATTCATTGTGAAAAGGGCCAAGTCAAATTCTTGAATCTTGTAGGACAACAAGTGACCACACAAGGAGAAGAAGGGAAACCAAAGATTCAATTAGCGAAAGCTTCTCAAATCGCTAAAGGTTTAAGAAACTTCTCACCTATATACCTAATCAAATTAAATAAGACTAAACTGGATAAAAAATTCGAAGATGAACTGTTGTGGCTTTAGGAAAATGCTGATGTATTTCCTGAAGAATTAACTAAACTTCCATCACAAAGAGAAGTCGACCACGAAATCAAGCTAGTACCAAGAGCTGCACCAGCTGCAAAGCAACCATATTGAATGCCCATTCTGGAAGCCATAGAACTAAAGAAATAACTCAAACAACTCTTAGATTAGGGATACATTAGACCCAGTAACTCACCCTAGGGAGCTCCGATGTTATTTTAGAAAAAGAAGGATGGGGCTCTCCATCTCTGGATTGATTATTGAGGGCTAAATCAAGTAACGATCAAGAATAAGTATTCGATTCCAAGGATCGACGAACTACTTGATCGACTACAAGGAGCAAGGATTTTCTTAAAGATTGATCTCATATCGGGGTATTACCAGATCAAAATCAAGCAAGAAGATATCCCAAAAACTGCTTTTAGCACAAGGTGTGGTCATTATGAGTTTATCGTAATGTCATTTGGATTAACAAAAACCCATGCTACCTTCAATATATTAATGCAAGATATATTCAGACATTATCTTGATGATTTTGTCCTTGTATTCTTCGACAACATTTTAACATATTCCAAGGATGAAGGAAGTCACGAGTCACAAGTGTAGATAGTTCTTGAGATAATGCGGACTCACAAGCTGTATGCTAAGAAGAAGAAGTGTGCGCTCTTCAAGAAGAAAATTGAGTATTTAGGGTTTATAGTTTCAGTAGAGGAAATCTCAGTAGATTCGGCCAAGGTCAAGGATGTACAAGATTGGCCGCCTCTCTAACCACTATAAGTGAAGTTCATAGCTTTTTGGGTTTAACAGGATGGTATCGGATCTTTATCAAGAATTATGCTTTGACTGCTGCACCCCTCACCGACCTACTCAAGAAGCAAGTTGCCATTAAATGGACCCAAGTTGAACAGTCTAGCTTTGATAGGCTCAAGCTAAGCTTAGTCATAGCCTCGATTCTCAAACTACTCGATCTTAGCAAATAATTTGAAGTGGTGACCAATGCGAGTTCTCTTGTCTTGGGATGTGTACTCATGTAGGAAGGACATCCAGTAGCATATTCCTCCAAAAAATTGAAGATTCACGAGAGAAATTATGCTACTCATGACCTGGAATTACTTGCAATTATCCACGCTCTTAAGTTATGGAGACATTATCTACTTGGGAAGAAATTCTCACTGGTAACCGACCATAAAAGTCTTAAATGGATATTCACTCAACCAGTTCTAAATATGAGGCAACGTCGCTGGATGGAGGTCTTGCAATAATATGATTTTGAGATCAAATATAGACCAGGCAAAGAGAATGTAGTTGTAGATGCTTTAAGCTGCAAATCATTTCTCAATACACTTATCTCAGAAGAACCTCCTAGAGCTCAAACACTAACTAGAATGGTATCAATGCCTAGCAATCCCATCATCGAGCCAGCTAAGGAAAAGGTAAATAATGATCCCAAATATTAGCAAATGCTGAAGGAAATTTAGAATAAAGAATAAAATTCTAAGCTTAAGATAAAGTATCTTAACTTCTCTGTTGATGAAGGACTTGTCTACTTCAAGACAAGATTATGTATTCCTTCAAGTTAAGAACTTAAGAAGAAGATACTATGGGAAGCTCATGATTCCCCATTTTCAAGACATCCTGGCTATGCTAAAATTCTCAATGTAGTTAGGAAAAGCTATCATTGGGAGAAGCTCAAAAGTGGCATACTTAAATACGTAACCGAATGCTTGAGTTGCCAATGAATAAAAGCTGAACGAGTTAAGCTGTCAAGAAAGCTACAATCACTTGATATTTCATTAGTATGGATTTTGTAGTTGGATTACCCTCAATTCAAGGGGGATACAACTCGATCATGGTAATTGCGGATATGTTGACTAAGGTTACCCACCTTATTTCGGTCAAAACTAGCTACAAGATCTCAGATATTTCTAGGTTATTTGTCAAAGAAATCTTTAGACTTCATGGATTGCCAAAGAGAATTATCAACGATAGCAATTCTCTATTCACTTCACATTTTTGGAAGGAATTATTTGAAGCTCTCAGTACACAACTTTGTTTTAGTACATCTTATCACCCTCAAACTAACGGGCAAATAGAGCGTGTAAATCAAGTCATTGAAGACATACTTAGGGCATATTGTTGCAAAGAACCCAGACGGTGGATACAATAACTACCTTTGGTGGAGTTTGCTTACAATGCATCCTATCATCAGAGCATTCAGATGACCCCATTTCAAGCTCTATATGGGCAAGAATGCCTAACTTTGCTAAACTTCTTCGACCCTACCTTGAAGGTTGAAGCTTCTAAGAAGATGCCTGAAGAGATGGATGAACAAGTCAAAACCATCAAGCAAGATATAGAAGCTGCCAAGGATCGATAGAAAGCCTATGCTGACCTAGGGAGAAAAGAGCGGGACAAGGTTTTTATCCGTGTACATCCAAAAAGGAGTTCTTTATCCTTGGGAAAATTCAAGAAGCTAAGCCCAAGATACTATGAACCTTACAAAGTCATAAAGGCTCTTGGACCTAAGGCTTATAAGCTGCAACTTCCTAAAATCCTAAAAGTTCATGATGTATTCCATGTCAGTCTCTTGAAACCCTACGTACCTAATCTTGATCATATTCTTGATGATCAACAAGTTGTAATGCCGACGAGTCAAGGTTTACTTGAACTTCAACCTGATAGAATATTAGATGTAAGAGAAATAATCCTTAGGAATAGGACCCTAAGAGAACACCTAGTACAATGGAAGGATTATCTTGAAGAGGATGCCACTTGGGTTGATGAGGTAACCCTTATGAAAGAATACCCCCAGAACTCGAGATGAGGATATTTCGATTTCTCTAAGGAGAGAAGAATGGAATGTTCTAATTGCTTAGTTTATTTTAATGTTCGTATACATTCCAAAGAAAATTGATTTATGTTGCTCATGAAAAAAAAAGAAGAAAAACAAACTAGCTCTAATTATGAAACTGACTCTCATTATGAAGATAATAATAATTATTAATGAGGTATTATATGCCAGTTCATGGAAGAAAGACTTGGGAGACCCTCCCAAGACTAGCTTATTAAAACTATGTTTGTAGTATAGAACAACAAGAAGAACTAGCCAAGTGGATAGTCACTTGGCAGTTAAGTGTACTTGGGTGATGACACTACCGGGAAGATTTTCCTACAAGCTAGTGGGAGCTTCTCACATGTAGCCAATTGGTCCAATGAAGCCTTCGTAGACCATTGCCAAGTATGCCAAGGCCAAGATGCCAAGGTCTATGCCGTGGTCACTGCCTTGGAGTGACAGTCGGCCAATGATGCGCCATGCAGTGCTCGCCCATATATTCGTAAATTTTTATCTTTGTGCTACAAAAATAAAGCTCCCTCTCTGACATCATCAATGATGTCATCAGAACTACTAAAAGAAAGTGTTCTCTCTTTGTCATCGATGATGTCATTGAAAAATGCTAAAAAGCAAGCGTCCTCTCTTTCACCCCCTACAAAACTATAAATTGAGGGCTTAGGGATGACCAAGAAGGGGGATCAAAGCAATCTTGATGAGGACGAGACGTTGATTGAGAAGGAGGAGGCTCTATTCCGTGAGACGAAGAGACATCATTCCATTCAACCCAAGGAAGGGGATACGCAAAAGGTCTCTCATTCTCTTCTACTCTAATCTGAGAAGAGAAGAAGAAATTTATCCTATTTTATCAATCCGGTTAGAAGTCATACCTCTACTCTCGTCCCTATTTTGTCTACTAGAGAGAGACAAGTATTGCTCTCCACGAGGCAAGAAAAACCATCCGCGAGGCCTACATAATTGAATCCCGCAATAACTATCATCATCATCGAGAGTCTTACACCCTTGCCAATCGGTATTATTGCTGTGTTCTTCTTCTTCTACGAATCATATTTCTATCATGGTCTTGAAGAAAAAGAATTCAAGAGCATAAATCTTGAATGACCCTACTAATGTGGAAGCAATAATTGGAGTTGCGAGCACGGGAGTCACTAATGGAGTCACGGGCATGGATAACAACCCTTTGCCAATTTCAATATCACAGTTTTTTTTCCAAAAATTTCTATCTGAATTCAATAGAAATAAGATAAGTCTCTTAAGAAATATTGCAATCTTAGAGTATTCACTTGGTAAATTATTAGAATATCTTATAGGCTAGAAATTATTAGGGAAACTACAAAATTCTAGAACTCAAGAGAAATCATGAGGAATTTTTCAAGACGAATTTATTAAGAACGAACCCGGAAGAAATTAATCAAGGATATAGGTTAATCTAGAAGCTTTGATAGAAGATTTTAAGACCAAAAATATTTCTAAGTTGAAGAAACGGACTTAAGGCCAAGAAACTTGGTTACAAGAATGCCATTATAAACCTTAAATGGAGAGATTAGAGACCCCAAAATCTAGATACCCTAGGGGAAGAACTCACTATGTGAATTTCAAAGGTCGATTGCTACAAGATTAATCATTACTTGAAAGTTGCATTAGTGTTTGAAGTCATAATTGCTTGAAGACATCAATCTTGTTTGTGATTTTCTAGATTAGATCTTGATTGAATTAAGTATTGGAACATATATAAATTGAGGAGCCCTATACCTCCCCCAAAGGATAGGTGCTGAATCCCCATACCAAGAGGGGATGTTTTTATTGCCACAGAATCATGGACAGAATCTGATGGCGAGAGGTCTCCCAGTAGGGATCGTATTAAGTAGGAGGTGGTTAAGGTGCCAGGGGGACTTTAGCTAGTAAATCCTTTATGCACCTAGGAACTACTTGGTCCCCTGTATGGCCCAAGTTCTACTTGGGACACCAAAAGATGCTAGCTATAGGTGAATTTGATATTGGTGACATGCAGATGCGCCGGATGAGGCAACATGTGAAATTGTAAATTTTCTCTTGTATGGGCGGGAGAACACACATTATGGAACATAATCAATGAATTTGTTTTATTCTGATGGTATGTCTGTGAGTAAATTATGCAAACGAACAACTATGCATAAAAGGATTCTTTTTAATTAATGAAGTTGTTTTTATATGTTTCACGTAATGTGGTAGGTAATTAGATAACTAATAACTTCCATAGAGGGAAGCAGGTGGATGGATTCCTGAGGAATCGAGTCCTATAGCAGGGTGGTCTTGGTTAGTCGAGAGGTTTCTCCAAAAACAAACGCTAGGAAGAAACTCTAGGAATGGCCGATTTACTAACTTACCTAGGGTTTGGTCTCACAACTCAACTGTAAATTATCTTAGGGAAAAGGTACGATGATTGTGCCAGAGCAATGCGAGGGATTTCATAAATATTTAGTCTGCTATTGGAAAAAAGTGTTGTACTCCATGAACTAAGGGTAATGGCAGTCGCTCCTTCCGGACAAGAAGCTTCTCGAAGGATACGTCCAAATATGAGCTAGTTGTTGATAGGTGGCTATTAGGTCAATTAGGAACCTTCAAGTTGGTTGGCCCTCTATGGATAACGACAGGACACTTCCCCTGTGGGGTAGACCTAGGATTAACTAGACAAAATCCAATCATTCTGGTTAGAGTATGGATGGCGACGACTGAAAGATAAACTCTAGGCAACTACTAAAACATTATCCATCACATAATGAAGGGTCGGTACATTACAAATCTATACAAGATTATATCACACAGATTAAGACTATTGCGGATTAGCTGGCATCCATTGGCACACAGGTTGAGGATGAAGGCACGGTTACAGTGAAATTAAATGGTTTGGGATCTAAATATAAGGCATTTGATACTTCCATCTTTGTGTGGGCTGAAATGCCAGATTTCAATGAGTTGGCTGCATTGCTTTTATTCATGAGGAAGTTAAATTGGGATTGGCTACAAGATCTACCAGTATCAAGAGCAAGGATGCTATCTTCTATTTGAATTAATGCGATCGCGGTAGCAGTGGTAGAGGTTATGGTTCTGGTAGAGGAGGCCAACAAAATGTATATTTTATGGCAATAATAATCAACATGGTTCAAATGCAAGAGGAGGTGAAAATTTTAGAGGCAAGGGGAGATCTAGCCCTAGAGGTAGAGGCCCCTGGCAGTAGCAACGTCCATCTAACAATCCTAATAAGGATAAGGATTGTTAGTACTGTGGAAAGTATGGTCATATTACCAAGGCCAGCTGGAAGAAGCGGGGCAATCAAAAGGGCAAGAAGCATGGACATTATGCATCGTCCAATTAGACAGATGATGCTTCTGGGGATAGACTGTTTGCCATGACATATTGAAAGAAAGGGCTACTCATGAGAAGTCTACTAAGGATGCTGTTTGGTATATTGATTTGGGGGCATTGAATCATATGACACCTCATGGTGACTGGTTTATTGACATGGTGCCTGAGAGTAATGGCTATGTATGCATAGGGGATGACACGCAGTATATCATTGAACATAAGGCAAATTACCTTTTCTAATCCATGATGACAAGAAAAAGAACTTACATGATGTATTGCACGTCCTGTTAATTGGTAAAAATCTATTGTATGGGGACTAGATGACTGAGACGAATTTGTAGGTTAGGTTTAATAAGCATAGTTGCTTCATTGAGGAGTTTGGTAATGGCTATAATTTGATTGCTCATGGTCATAGGTCATAGGAATGGCAAGATGTTTACTCTTGATGCCACTTTACCACAGTTGAAATTAGCCATGTTTGCCCATGGCTTTGGCACAATTGGAGATTTAGAAATATGTAATGAAAGAGTGCGGCATGTTAATCTTCAGCAATTGCAAATGATGGAAAATAAACAACTTGTTACAGGTCTACTCAAGTTTGGTCATGTCTGTGGTGCTTGTCAATTTGGTAAACAGTCAGGGTTGCCATTTGTCAAGCATGTAAGAAATAGTAAGTGAATGTTGTAGTTGGTCTAATGTGTGGGGGCTAGCCCATAATGCATCTATGGGAGGCTCTAGGAATTATGTGACATTCATTGATTACTTTAGTCACTATACTTGGGTTTATATACTGAAAACAAAGGATGAGGTGTATGCTGTTTTTCAGCAATTTAAGCAGCAAGTTGAAAAGGAATTTGATTGCTATATCTATTGTTTGAAATCTGACAGTGGTGGGGAGTATGTGCCAAATGAGTTTGATAGTTTTTTGGTTGAAAATGGCATAGGTAGGTAGCTTATATGCAGCGAGACTCCATAGCAAAATGGGGTAGCTGAACGGAAGAACATAGTCTTAATGGAAGCTGCACGTGCAATGATGAATGAAAAGAAGATGCCACTCTATTATTGGGTTGAGGCTGTTATGACAGCCATGTATATCTTGAACAAGACTCCCACTATAGGTACTCATGATATGACACCATTTGAGAAGCTGTATGGCTACAAGCCTGATATCAATCACACGAAAGTATTTGATTGTCTTGCTTATGTGCACATCCCTGATGAGAAGAGGAAGAAGATGGATTTGAAAGCACATATGTGTGCCTTTGTTGGTTATTCGCATGAGAAGAAGGAATATTAATGCTATGATCCCTCTACTCAGGAGACACTAGTCAATAGAGATGTTATCTTTGATGAGATGGCCTCCTGGTATGCATCACTGGGGCTATAGTGCCATTGGATATGCCTTCTACAAATGTTTCTAGAGTTGATTCACAGTAGAGTACTGCATTGATAGGCACTAGTGGTACGACGATATCTCCATGGACAAGGAGATTTCTGAGCTCTGGCTCATCGTCCACTGACATCACTATGTTAGTGAGGAGGAGATATGATGTGATGGACAACAAAGGGAAAGAAAAAGTCATTGAGGATGCATTTGGTATGATGACACCTGGCATGATGACTTCTGGCTATGACTCAACTGACAATCTAGATAGCGAGCTCGATATTCTAACTATGTGTACGCCTGGCACTAGGTAGAACATATATATTCTCCCTCATGAGATATGGGAATTGAGTAGTGCATCATAGCTTAGATGCTCACAAAGAGTCATGCACCCTAAGGCTAACTTATAGTGGTTATTCTACGAAGCATTATGCTTACATGACAAAAGTGTCGGGAACCTGCTACATATGCTGAAGTAGTGATGGATAAAAATTGGTGCATAGCTATGGATGAGGAAATATTTGCCTTGGTTGAAAATAGAACATGGGATCTTGTACCATTGCCAGAAGGAAAGAAGACCATTGGCTACAAATGGGCCTACAAGATTAAATGAAAGCCGGATGGCAATGTAGAGAGGTACAAAGCTAGGCTGGTTGCTAAAGGATATGATCAACAGTATGAGTTAGACTACTAGGAAACATTCAGCCCTGATCGCATTGGCTATTGCTAAAGGCTGGAATTTGCAATAGATGGATGTTAAGAATGCATTTCTCGATGGTGATTTAGTAGAGGATGTTTATATGGATCAGTCTAAAGGGTATGTACACCCTAATTTTCAGCATTATGTATGCAAACGAAAAAAAGCATTGTATGGGCTGAAGGAGGCTGTGAGAGCCTACATGCAAGGATCAGTAATACTTGTAGAGTTTGGGATTCATTATTGGTAGGGCTGATCATAGTCTATTTACAAAAAAGACAAGGTTTGGTGGTGCTGGTCATCTATGTTGATGATTTGATAATCACATGTGATGATGACTTTGGGATAAAAAATGTTATGAGAATGCTAAAATTTGAATTTGATATGAAAAGTTAGGTAATTTG
This sequence comes from Lygodium microphyllum, assembly GCF_053477565.2. Lineage (NCBI taxonomy): Eukaryota > Viridiplantae > Streptophyta > Polypodiopsida > Schizaeales > Lygodiaceae > Lygodium > Lygodium microphyllum. The sequence continues at coordinate 47,978,382 of NC_141142.1, forward strand.
AAGTATTTCTTGGGTATTGAGGTAACCAAGGCTGAAAATGGTTTATGGCGGATGCAAAAACACTATGCCATGGAAATGCTAAAGAAATATGGCATGGCTAAATGTAAACCACTAGATACACCTCTTGATCTGAATGTCAAGTTGGACATTAGCACTGGCGCTGAAATTGATGATGTGACTATGTACAAGCATATAGTTGGAAGCTTGATCAACTTGACCATCACCAAGCATGACTTGAGTTATGCTATTGGGCTCATAAGTCAATTCATGCAGAAACCTAGAAAGCCACATTTGGATGCTGTTAGGTGGATTATGAGATATGTAAAGTCCATTGTAAATTATGGGGGGCAATTTTACGCGAAAGATAAGCCCTTGACACTGGTTGGATACATGGATGCATATTGGGCAGGATGCTCATATGATCGTAGATCTAAAAGTGGTTATGCTTTTGGACTTGGAAGTGGGATGATCAGTTGGAGCAACAAGAAGCAATCGATGGTTGCATAGTCTATCCTTGAGGTGGAGTATAGGGGTGCTGCATTAGCAACATGTGAGATTGCAAGGTTGCTCAAGCTTATGGCTGATTTGGACATATAGGTGGATGCTCCAGTGACCTTGTTATGCAACAATCTTAGTAGTGTACTACTGGTAGATATCTTTAACAAGTCGTTGGGTAAAGAAAAAGTTGCAGATATCTTTAACAAGTCTTTGGGTAAAGAAAAAGTTCAGTCGATTTCGACAGCTACTTGGTGTATAGGTTTTATCTCGAGCTTGAGGGGGAGTGTTGATACTTCAAGCTCTTGTGTGTGACTAACAGTGTCTTAGTTGTGTCCAACTATACATGTGTTGGACATTCAATAAGTCAGGTTAGTTGGTGTGACCTAACCAGAGTTAGTCTTGGTTAGTGAAACCTAGTGTATAACTTACTCTTTAGTAAATGATGAAGTAATGGAATAATGAATAGAAGGATGAGAGCATGGGTGAGCTCTCTCTTGGTTTTTCTCTATGTATGCAGATGGTGTATATCTCCCTTGCACTGCCTCTTTGAGTTTATCCCAAGTTACTATTCTTTCAACTACTGCTTGTGGTCCTTACACCATTTCCTCCACAGAGCCTAGCTCTGTCAGCCAGCTTGAGTTGGCAATCATAGCCTGGTTTGTAGGTGCTGTTCATGCTGCACTAAAGTAATCCTCCATGGATTCAATCCATACTTTAGCATTGGCTTCAACAGTTTTCCCTTTCCCATCAAATTCTAGTGGTTTGATTTTGTGTCTGATTTTATTAAAATTTCCTCGTTAAGATTGCATTACACATCTCTTCACAACTTGTCTCAATGCACCAATTTTGATTAAATCACACATACTTCAATACTATGCAACAAGTCAGGTAATCATAAAATTCTCATTTATTCAAAAGAGGTATAAGCCTCAAGTACAATCATTCGGGGGAGATAGAGGTAGGCTGGATAATTGTTCAAAAGATCCTCAACGCCATGAGAACAACTCCTTATTGGATTCTTTTATAGGGATAGAGTAGTAATATGGTTTTGGGGAATGGATTCTCAAGAAGTGATAAGTCATGAGAAGTTTAGAAAATCCCAGCTTCTGATAGCCACGATGTTCGCATCACCCCATTATTTTAATTCTATTTGTTGGCAAGTCTTTGATCACCTCTTCATAGATGTAGCGAGTATGTTCTACCTACCGATGTCCGATGTGTAGGATCGAGTTCACATGTGCCTCATGGAAGATGAATAACTTGATAACCTTCAAGTTCTCCAACCATTTTAGTGTCTTTAGATTGTTTCCAAGATAAGCAAACTGATTGGCATCTATGTAGTAGTAACCTGCACTCCAAGTCCAACGCCTTTCCACAAACAGCGGTGAACAGTTGTAGAGGCAATCCAGGATCCCCATCATGTTGGTTCTTTGGCAATAGCTTGAGGAGCTCAAAGTAGTCCCGAACATGATATGAAATATGATGAATTTGCTCTCGTAGGTCTGGAGACAATAACAATCCTCACATGAGTAACAAAAAAATATTTTCTAGTGAAAACATTACTTCACTCTGCTTGATTCACTCTTATCTTGCTTATATTGTTTATTGGTTTGCTTTGATACCAACTGTAACATGTCTGGGCCGCAACACATTTTAGTAGTCCAATGGGAGTCTAATCTAAAAGATGTTGCCAGCTGGCACTCCCATGAAATGTCACAGGGTTTGTTGGTTAGCAAATCTCGAGTCTACTCCGCAACGAAATGTATCAGCCAACCCTGTTAGGATTGACCTGAATCTTTCAGGGTTTCTGATGGTCAAGTCATTCTACATCGTTCTAGTATCAGTCTTCTACTTTGCATAGAGCATCTAAACCGAGGTGGACTCATATCGCACTTGGTTCAAAGAGAATGGGAAATGAGAGGACTGCATTGCTTGACCTCTCTACCTGTAGGGTAAAGTCCCATTCCACTCCACTAAAATGATATGAGATAGGGTTCTACCCTACATTATCTAAGATCAATACATCATCGCAATTTGAATGTTGAGAAGCCTCCTAGTTCCTTGGGACTACCCCATAGGACAAACCCATCGCGGTTCCGCCCACCTGCTTCCCTTGATAGCTTTACTTTCCTAATTACCTAAGGGCGCATTAGTGGTACGCATACAAGCAGCTTCCTTAATTAACCTGTTAGCCACATGTTCCTTTACGTAATCTTATGCACTGAAACGAAAATAGATCATATAAATTCCTTGAAAGTAAACTTTATATTAAAATTTCAACCGACATACAAATCTTGTCCATGGGACGATTCCCACAATCTGTAAGGATGTGTGTTATTTTCCTCCAAGTTTTCACCCTTGCACTAGTAACAGGGCCTAAAGATTCCTTTTTGAGTCATGTAGACCATCTGAGTAGGACTCGGAGGCAGGGGATTTATAGCCAAAGCCCCTTGGCACCCGAGCATCCTCCTACAAATAGACGTTTCTATGAAGAGGCCTCTCACGATGGGTTTGGTCCACATTCCTGACGTGGCTATCAAAAACCCCCTTGGATAGGGTTGTCGGCTAGCTGGGGGGTGCTCAGCACACCTTTGCCATGTGCTTCAACTTGAATCCAATTTGAAATATTTTCTTCTTATCAATTCCTTTGTTAGATGACTCCTTTTCCAAACAGGTATTCTTAAGAACAAACACAAGCAAAAGTGCACAATATGTACTAGACAATTCTTTGTTCTCTCTACCGAAAGAAATTTTGATTTAATGCGATAGCGTCTAGTCTCGACTTTATCGTTTGAGATTTCCAGAGATAACCTAATTTAATTTCCTCATTTTTTTGAATGAAGAAGTATCCTTGCAATGTTGATTGCAGTTTGGGACATTAGTTTCCTTGCAACGAAACCCTACGTATTTATTTGAACTAGGGTTTGTCGCGTAATTCATATAGTTACTTAAGGACTTTGAATTCCTTTCAGCTTCAAGCAAGATGGGTCTTGAGAATAATCCTTTCAACTCTTTGGGGTTTGAAATTCTTTCAACTCCTTAGGAATCCTACGTATTCTATCACAAGTTCAATCTATGTTTTGTGAGATGTAATAGGATTTTCCTATTATTTCAACCAAGAAAATGGATGCGGATGCATAAAATCTATCTTGCTTAATTTCAGCTTAATGCGTATTCTTGACACTTTTCATATATATATATGTATATATATATTAGCATGAAATCTCCATGCGATTTATGTGCAATTTAACGGCTTCTGGTGGATAAAATTTTCCTAGTATGCTCAATATCTCGAAACAAGCTCAATTAAGTTGCGATACTTAATGTAAATGTTCTTCTATCCCAATTTCTTTTCCCTAATACAATGGGGTGCACCTGATTCATAAGAGATGCATTTCCCATAGTTGTGGTCCCTTGGTTCGCGGTCCTGTTAGTTGTGGTGGGAGTTTTAGCATTTGGAGAGATATTTCACTTGGGGGCCATTGTTTGCAAGTGGATTTGAGAGATAAAGAAGGAGGAATGGGGATTTGAGATGGGAGAGCATAATGAGAGAAGATAGCTTAGTCAAAGACCAAGATAGGGGGAATTGAGCTAACTCTCTCTTTCACAGCTTCTTGGGGTAACTTCTCTCTCTCTCTCTCTCTCTCAAGCTCCTTCTCACAATCTCTTGGAGGGGTATCCTTCTACCTCCCACTCTCTACCTCTCTCTCGTAGCCTCTTGGGGTCTCCTTGTGCCTCCCTAGCTGCTCCCTATGCCTCATATTTATAGCTAAACAAGAGAAGAAGGGTTGTGGGGTTGAGAAGAAGAGCTCTTTATGGAGGGAATCTTGGAAAAATTAGTAATCTGATGCTCAAATCACAATTTTGATAGTTCCAATGGCTTTGAAAGGGGGGTAAAACCCCTAAGACACTTGGTTAGAAATCTTCTAGATCACTCCTTTTTCTTCTCCCTGTTGGAAGTGCTGTTTATTGCCTATAAACTGCGATTGTGATATGCACGATTTCACCAATCCTTATTTTTTTGTATTAAATAGCCAAAATAAGCTGAAAAAACCACTTTCTTTTTTTTACATGACATCTTGTTCTAGAAATATCCATAGCTTTTTTAGGATATTTACAATAAGTAACATCTAAAATATACTAGTTTTGCCCAAAAATCTAATATTTTTGGACCATCCATACTATACACAGTAACATTAGTGATTAATATGGCTCATAACTCTCGTTCACGTTGTAACTTCCATGAAGGGTGGCTACATTCCTTGTCAATTCGAGAAAAATGATGGATTAAGACTCTCCATTTTTAATATTTTTAATTAAATAAAAATTGTTAGTTATTAATGTTAGTTAGTTTTTACTTTAGTTAGTCTAGTTGGTAACCTTACAAATGTTTGTTAGTTTTTACTTTAGTTAGTCTAGTTAGTAACCTTACAAACTTATTAATTGACTAACTAACTTTCGAACTAACCAACTAATTTTTAATTGTGTGGAAGTATTACAGACCTAAAGATAACTTTCCTAGGAAGGAGTGCTCTCAAAGTCTTTTAGTGTTTGGTACTCCTTCAACCACACTCTAGACATACCTATCCCAAGATGTGCATTGTGTACATTACTCAAATGCTTTGTCCTTGTGCTTTTTATGTTTCTCTAGGTAGGTTTTCAAAGTCTCACTAATTTTGAGCTCAAGTTGTAAGGATTAATGCAAGTCATCTGTTCTTGGAGTTGAGGTTATGTTCATCTAGATCAAACTACTTGCTTCTTATGATTCAAGCTATTCTTGTGAGAATAGGCTATGCATATGGGTGGAGTGTAAGTCCTATAGATTTCTAAGTTTTGCAAATATCAAGAAAAGATGATTATAAGATTCAACTCCTCTCTCCTTCAAGGATGAAAATGTGTCTCTCAATGTCAAGATTGTGGGAGAGAAGGAAGGAGTCTCACTTGTAGCTTTCTTGCTTGCACAATGGAGGAATACACACAGAGGTGGAGGTTGAAAAACAATTTTTCTCTTCTTAGTTTGTGTAAGCCAAAAGAACTCTAGTACAAAGAAATAGAAGAACCCTATATATGGGTCTCAAACTAAACTCAACTAACTAAGGTGGCATACTAACTAAGCCACGAACTAGAGTAGATAAGGATAGCTGTCATGTAGCTATTATTCATGGGCGGTGTACCTGCATCTGCGCTCAACTTCACATTCTGCTCCAAAGGAACTGAAATAGGCTTACAGCCTGTCATCCCATATTTGGACAGCATGTCCAATCCATACTACCTCTGCAAGAGGTGTATCCCACTTCGTGATCTAATCACCTCAATGCCCAAGAAATAACGCAGCTCTCCCAAATCCTTCATCTCAAACTTCTATTTCAATAGCATTTTCACATGAAGGATATCTTCATCACTGTCACCTGTCATAATCAAATCATCAACATAAATGATAAGTAGCATAATACATTTCTCTGTTTTTCTCACATAAAGTGAGAAATCTGCCTTGGAAATCTGAAAGCCAATAGTGACAAGATACTGTCCTATCTTATCAGACCATGCTCTAGGTGCTTGCTTCAAGCCATACAAGGCTTTCTTCAACCTGCAAACAAACTCAGGATGAACAGCGTGCACATAACCTGGTGGCTGCTCCATATAGACCTCTTCTTGCAAATCACCATGCAAGAAGGCATTCTTTACATCCATCTCATGTAAAGACCATCCCTTTGATGCAGCCATAGCAATGACTGCTCTTACGGTTGCCATCCTTGCAACCGGACTAAATGTTTCTTCATAGTCAATGCCATATGTTTGTGCATACCCCTTGACTACTAATCTTGCCTTGTATCTATTCACAGAACCATCTGCATTATGCTTCACCTTATAAGCCCACTTACAGCCAATTGCATTCTTACCTTTAGGCAAAGGTACCAACTCCCATGTAGCATTTGCTTCCAAGGCATCCATTTCTTCATCCATGGCTTTCTCCCATTTTTCTTTTCCCATGGCTTGCCCAAAAGAAGTGGGTTCTAGTTCCTGTATCACTTTGACCATATATGCATAGTGAATGGTTGTAAATCCATCATATTTCAGCCTATCCACAGGATACCTAGCTCTGGTAGACCTGCGCAAAGTAGGTTCACTCCCATGTGCTCTCAAAACATCCCTGGTCTTGCTTACTCCAGGTGTAACAATAGAAGGAATACCCAACTCATCATCAATGCTCTGTTCTGAGCCATTGGATTCACCATCCACATAAGAGTGACCTACATTCACATCAAACATGGGCTGATCTACCTTCTCTTTTCCTTTTCGTGAAACCTGCATACCACTATCTGCATTGTTTTGAGGGGATTCTCCTGATCTCAATCTGCCTGTCCATGGCAAAGAATATGAACCACTGCTAGAGGACACTCCAGGTCCACTAATATTTTGTGACTGCTGCTGCTGTGAATTCTGTGCAGCATTACCATTTTGTGCATCTACATCATCAATCACATTTACTGGTTTATACCAGCTACTCATCTCATAAAAAACAACATCTCTGCTCACTATAAACTTACGCGTAGAAGGGTTATAGCATCTATACCCTTTCTACTTGTAGAGAGTAACCAATAAAGATGCACTTCTCAGCTTTTGGATCCAACTTGGATCTCAACTCATCTGGCACATGAATATAGGCAATGCAACCAAAATTTTTCAAATGAGAAATATCTGGTTTCCTACCAGTATACCTCCCCTCTGGAGTCATCCCATGTATTGTTGCAGTGGGAGTCCTGTTCATTATGTAGACTGCTATAGCAACTGCCTTAGCCCAATAAAAATCTGGCAGGTCTTTTTCATTGAGCATGGCACGAGATACCTCTCCAATATGCCTGTTTTTCTTTTTTGCAATTCCATTTTGTTGTGGGGTATGACTGCATGAATATTGCTGCTTTATGCCATGCTCCTGCAGGAACCTTGAAAACTCATTTGAGAGGTACTCTCCCCCTCCATCTGACCTTAGGCATTTTATTTGCAGGCCTGTTTCTTTTTCAACCATATCTTTAAGAGTTTTGAAATGCCCAAAAACTTCACTTTTCTTTTTCATAAAATACACCCAAACTTTTCTGCTATAGTCATCAATAAAAGTGACAAAATAATGACAGCCTCCAAGAGATGCAGCTTTAGTAGTCCACACATCAGAGTAGATTAATTCCAATGGCTTCTTACTCTCTTGAACATGTCTAGGAAATGGTTTCCTTGCCTGTTTTCCAAACTGACAGGCTTCACATACCTTATGCATTTCTGCAACCTTGAATTTTGGCAATCCTGCAACAATATTTTGGGCCTGCATTGATTTAATTCGATGTACATTAACATGACCAATGCGTTTATGCCAGATATCAATATCTACAACTACACTGGTCCCATGTACAAACATTGCTGCACTCAATTCAGACATGTCTACATCCAACGTAAACATTCTGCCCTTCTTCTTTCCTTTTGCTATCAAGCGACCTTTATTTTTCATATCCTCAACAAAGCATCCATGATGATTAAATCTAACCTGCAAGCCCTGCTCAACCATTTGACCAATAGAAACCAGATTCTTGGTGATATTCGGGACATGAAATACATCGGACATGTATTTCTTTTTCCCATCCTGCATAGACAAAGGAATTTTTCCAATCTGCACAATAGGATGTGCAGTATCATCACCAGTCTCCACAAATCCTCGTTTTTCCATTTTCCTTGCATCCTCCATCCATTCGGCATGACCTGTCATGTGGTTTGATGCACCTGAGTCAACATACTACACATCGTTGCTTTCTTCTACACTTGTCACAGAATTGTTCATGTGCTGCACCATAAACAAATGCTCATTTCTGTCATCACCCTGTCTACTAGAAGATGCATAATTTCCTTGTTGCAATTTTCCATTCATGATGTCATTCTGCTTTTTATAGCAGTCTTTAGCCATATGACCCATTTTACCACAGTAGTAGCATTCAACATTGCTGTTTGCATTTTGGCCTCTTTGCCATCCACCATGACCTCTTTGGCTCCCCCTGCCTCTAGAGTTATCACCTCCTCCTCCATAGGACTGGTTTTCTTGAGTTTGCTGCATATTCTGATTTCTACCACGGCCTCCAGATCGGCCTCCTCTACCTCTGCCTCTACCTCTTCCAACATTTGAGTAGAAGACAACTTCTTTTGAAGCTGCTCCTGAAGAAGATGCACCACCATTTCTCTGCTCCTCAGAAATTAGAAGATCAATCAACTCCTCAAAATCAGGAAATCTTTCACGGACGGAAATGGATGTTCAGAATTGTGCATAATCCTTTCCTAGACCATTCAAGGTCACAGAAACTAAATCATCATCTTCCACAGGCAACCCAATGGAAGCAAGTGCATCTGCAATCTTCTTCACCTTCATGTGGTAGTCATTGATGCTCATATTTTCTCTTTGCACATTATGCAACTCTTGCTTGAGCTGCATTTTCCTGGCTTGCGTATTTGTGCTATACATTTTTGACAAAGTATCCCATGCCTCCTTTGACATACTTGCATCTTGAATATGCACAATCATAGAGTCTGAAATGCTGATAGACAGCCAGTACATAACTTTCCTGGCTCTCTCATGCCATGCTTTAAATGCCTGCATTTGCTGTTGATTGGGAACATTAGGAAGAACTGGTTCTTATTCATTTCCTACAACAAATTCCCAATATCCTTTTCCTATAAGGAAATTCGTCATTCTAAACTTCCATGCTTAGAAGTTGTTCTTGTCAAGCTTTTCAGTGACAATCTGTGAAAGAGAATCAGACACCATTACAGAACACTGCAAAAAATTTTGTCACTGCAAAGAACACAGCTTCAGCCTCACAAGGGCAAATCTGCAAAACTGACGAAAGTGGTATTTGACCACATAGTCACTTCCTAGTGACGATTTTGCATCAATAGACAACAAGGATGATTCTGTAACCCCCAATGTCTCTATGCATAGGCATACGATGCAATTTCTACAGTAACTTTTCACCGACCTGTAGAACAGTGGTTGCACAGCATAAAACTGGGCCTTTTCGTGAGTGCGTGCAGAAAACTTCCGCCTCCAAAACAGGCTCCGAAATGGCCTCAAATAAAAGAAACAGGGTCACCGAAGGCTAAAGCCCTTTCCCGCAGCATATACTACCCTCTTGCTTCACCGCGAAGGGCGTCTCAACCTGAGACAATGCACTCTTGCACTTTCCGGCTGTGCTACCTGCAGAGACTTGCTCCCAAAATAGAAGAATGAAAGCAACATTGGTCCTCTTACCAAAACACTGCAAACTTGGCTTGCTTTCTTGAGCTCCTTACCACGAACACTGATCTGATACCATGTCAGGATTGTGGAAGAGAAGGAAGGAGTCTCACTTGTAGCTTTCTTGCTTGCACAATGGAGGAATACACACAGAGGTGGAGGCTGAAAAACAGTTTTTCTCTTCTTAGTTTGTGTAAGCCAAAAGAACTCTAGTATAAAGAAATAGAAGAACCCTATATATGGGTCTCAAACCAAACTCAACTAACTAAGGTGGCATACTAACTAAGCCACGAACTAGAGTAGATAAGGATAGCTGTCATGTAGCTATTATTCATGGGCGGTGTACCAATCGCATCTGCAAACTGACACGTCGGTGACATAAATGCACAACGGTCACCCTGGCATATCACGAGTGGAGCTCAATATCTCAACATTCAAAGTACCTTTTGGTAGTGCTCTTGAGTGGATAAAGTGGGGTCAATATTTCATTAGCAAAGGGATCCACAAGAGGTAAAGTGGAAGCATGTTGAGCTTGATAGGACTAAAAGCAACTTGAGATATGTACAATGTTGAAATTAAGGTAGGTGGATGAATGATAAGTATGCCAACTTGAGATAAGTGACAAGGGCAACCCTTATATTAGTTGTAAGGCAATGTGCTATGACCATTCCTAAGTGGCTTGTCATGTGATCTGGTGGCCCTTGTAATAGCTATGAGGCAATGATGTACAAGCTTCCCCTAACAGCTTGTCATGAGATCTAGAGACTCAAGTTGATCATCAAAATGCTTCTTGAGTTAAGTTAAAGGAGCATCTTGAGGTAGGCCCATATGGCACTCAAGACAAGGAAATGGTAGGTGTGTGAAGTACTTGGCAGTTAGGATGGTATAGCCCTCTTATTAATTGTCAATGTAAGTGACTTTTGTTCATGCTTAAAACTTGAGGTAGGTTCAAGTAGGGATCAAGGTAGATAGAATATAGAAAATTTCTATTTGCATTAGGGCATAAGTGCTAGTGCAATTCGTGAAGGTGCGAGTAACGAAGTCATGGGGCTATTGAAACTAGAAATAAAGTAAGGAAAAGACTCATACATCAAGTGTCTAGGCCACAAAGGTGTGGTAATGGTTGCTTGGGATGGTGGGAACAAAAGGTCATGTGAGTCACTATAGGTCAAATGGTTGTTTTTGATCCAAGTGGTAAATATCATATCATATGTCATGGGAGCCCACAGATAGTAAATCTATACAACACTAATTGTTGAAGATGCAGAGGGAGAAAAAGAGAGATAGAGTGAGGCTATCTCACAAAGCAGACAACTCTTAATCTTCTTCATTATTCATTATACTCAAGTAACACACAAAAAGCCAAAGTACACTAACCATATTGTAAACACCTAACCTAGTAGCTAACTCTAGTTAGGTTGTCTTAACTCATTTATTAGCACACATGAGGTACATTGATAACCTATAGCTATGAGAGTCAGTGAGCTTGATTCTTCACACTCCCCCTCAAGCTCAAGTCACCTCCTGTATCCCAAGTAGCATAATAAAATGAGTAAACTTATCTCTACTAAGTAATTTGGTAAATATGTCTCCTACTACCCGGTCTTTTGTCTTCACATAGATAAGTTCTGTCTTGCCTTCAAGTACCATTTCCTTGATGAAATGGTAATGCACTTCTATGTGCTTTGATCTTTCATGATAAATAAGATTATTGGCAAGATGTACACTGCTCATGTTGTCATACTATAGCTTGACTAGTTTATCCACACATACACCCAAGTCATCCAACATCTTAACTAGCCATAAAGGTTCACATGCAACTAAGGTTGCACCTTTGTATTCTTCTTCAGTACTTGAGAGAGCCACAGTGGGTTACTTTTTACTATTCTAGCTAATCATGATGTTGCCAAGACCAAATGCATACCCACTTGTTGACCTTTTGTTGTAGGCACATCTAGTCCGATTTGCATCACTGTAACATTTCAACTCAAGAGTCTTACCATACTCATAGAACAACCCATAGTGTAATGTAGCCTTCACATACCTGATAATCCTTCTCATTGCATCTAAATGAGGCTTCCTTGGATGTTACATGAACTGACTAATCAATCCAACTGAATAACTAAGATCCAATCTAGTGATGGTAAGATAAATCAAGCTGCCAACAATCTGTCTATACAGGGTTACATTCTCAATCTCATTTTTTGTATCAATTGTCAACTTGACATTTTGTTCCAACGGAGTATCCATGGGCTTGCACTCCAACTGTAATATTTCCACACAATTGAAAATTTGTTGGTTAGTTCGAAAGTTAGTCATTAATTAATAAGTTAGTAAGATTACTAACTAAGGACTAATTAAAGTAAAAACTAACTAACATTAATAATTAATGATTTTTATTTAATTAAAATTATATGTTAAAAAAATCGAGAGTCGTAATCCGATATTTTTCTCGGATTGACGAGAATCGTAGCCACCCTTCATGGAAGTTACAATGTGAACGAGAGTTATGAGCCATATTAATCACTAGTGTTAATGTGTATAGTATGGATGGTCCAAAAATATTAGATTTTTGGGCAAAAACTAGCATAGTTTAGATATTTTAGATATTGTCCTAAAAAGATATGACAATTTCTAGAACTGGATGTCATAAAAGGAAAAAAAAAAAGAAAGTGATGTTTTAGTTAGTTTTGGAGATTTTATTAAAAAGGAAAAAAAAAGAAAAAAGAGAGATTGGCAAAATCACATGCATCGCAATCGCAATTTGCAGGTAGTAAACATCACTTTGAACATGGAGAAAAAGGAGTGATCTGAAAGATGTCTAAGCAAGCGTCTCGGGGTTTTACCCCCCTTTTGAAGCCAATGGAATCATCAGATTTATGATTTGAGCATCAAATCACTGATTTTTCCAAGATCCCCTCCACAAAGAGAGATTTTTCTCAGTCACAACCCCTCTTCTCTTATTTAGCTATAAATATCGAGCATGGGAGCACAAGAAAGCACAAGGAGACTCGAGAGGTTGTGAGAGAGAGGTATAAGGATATCCCTCCAAGAGATTTCGAGAAGGAGCTTGAGAGAGAGAGAGGGAGAGAGAGGAGTTGCCCCGAGAGGCTGCAAGGGAAAAAGTTAGCTTAATTCCCCCTATCCCGATCTTCAACTAAGCCATCTTCTCTTATGCTCTTCCATCTCAAAATCCCTTCCTTCCTTATCTCCTGAATTTACTTGTTGACGATGACCCCCAAGTAAAGAATGTTGCATGCGGATGGCAATCCTACAACCAGCAAAACGAAGCTTCAGGCATTAGGCCCCATACTATGATGCACGAGTATATGTTATCAAAAAGGATAAATTTCATCTCACATATTCAAAAGATGGAGCTTGCAAAGTGCATGTATCAAGGGAAGTTAATTGCACCTAGTTGCATATGGCTTATTCGTTGATAGAGCAATTATAAGGAAGAATCAATCAAGGGTTATGAATGGCATAATTGTAAAAAGAATGACATTAAAAATTGTGCATACAAGTATTAAGTAAATTTTGCATAGAATCACTCTTTGATCCCAAGGGGGAGAACAAATATGCGATGGAATTGTTATCACGTCTATTCTTGTATTGTTTGGGAAAAATACAATTGGTTTTTGTTGGTTGATCGAACAAATCCCTTAATGCTTGTACATTCAACTGATTGTTGGATTTGGCCGATTACTCCAAGTGCTTGAGATTGATGGTAAATTCATGGTGGGGGTGTGTAATGACAAGTTGCCATGGGAATAAAAAACTGTTTTCTTGGAAGATGACATTAGGGTTGATTGTCTTGATTGTGCTTGATTTTTAATTGGATTAATTAAGGATATTTTGCGCGGGTGGATCATCTCCAAGGTCACGCCGAGTTTCAACTCGAGAGGGCACTTCTCGATTTACGAGCCAAAGGTCGAGTGGTGAAAAGGCCAACCACGGAAGTTATGTCTCACTCCTAGGTCGCTTGGGGCCAATGGAGCTCTGGACACCCCTTGTTTACTCCGGAACGGAGTTGTAGACTACCGTGAGCCCAACGTCTAGGGCGTTGGAAGGTCCTATTCTAGATACTAGATGGAAATTATGGTGCCACATGGTTTGGATTGGGTACTTCTGTTGGACATAAGGGATACATAATTTCTCCAGTATGGGCAGGAGACATAGATTAACATGAAGATAAGTTAAGGATTTTGTTTAAAATTATTTGTCAAAGGATTGCTTGCTCTGTATTTGTGTTTGTGCCGTAAATTACACGAACAAATCTTGTTCCCTAAAAAGGCTTAATTAAGGAAGTTGATTTTAAATGTCACACATAAATGTGATAGGACCTAATTCGGTAACTAAAGAATGCCCATTGAGGGAAGTGGGTGGATGGAACCTACGACGAGTCCGTCCTACGACAAGGTGGTCCCAAAGAATTGGGAGGCTTCTCACAAGGTTTTACCAATGTTTGACATTTAGGTATTGTTAAGTTAAAACTCGATTCGTGCCATTTTAAGGGACCAGAATGGGACTATGCCTCATGGGCAGAGAGGTTGAGTGGTGCATCCCTCTCGTTTCCCATTCTCTTTGAACCAAGTATGGCATGGGTTTGCTTTGGCTTGGGTATCCTTGCATAAAGTAGGATGTCTAGAACCTGATGTTAGAATGCTGTCAGGAGACCTTGTCCACTAGGAACCCAAATTTTAGGTCAATCTTAGTGGGTGACCGCGGACGTTCCATTGTGAGACGGACTTGGAAAACCCTAGATGACAAACCCCATGACATTCCATAGGAGTGCCAGGCAGTGTCACTTAGACTGGACCTCTAAAAAACATGCATGGATAGTCGATAGATAGGCATGTTACAGTTGGTATCAGAGCAAAACTTCGTAATGTGATTGATTAATGTATGGTTATTGGATACATCATAAACATAATAACCTAAGTGGTATGGCTTGATTGTCAGGCACCTTCTGCGCCTACGAATGCTAACATGCAAGAGAAGAAATTCCTTCTCAAGCAAATTAAGCCCCCGAGTTTGATGGAGAAGGAATAGATGTCGCAGCCGAGACGGAGATATGGATTGGGTTGATGGATGATTATTTCTCTGCTTCAGCAACCGCTTTCTCCAATCAAGCAATGATAGGAAAACTTAAGTTAGTTGGCCAGGCTCGGATATGGTGGAAGCAATGATGCAAAGGTCATTGTGTTTCTAAAGGCGCTGTCACTTGGGCTCAATTGAAAGATGTCGTACGCGGATGATACCTTCTGCCAACCTACCAAACTTTGAGGATGATTGAATTCTTCAAGCTCAAGCAACTGGAATTAACCTTGGAAGCCTATTACTCCAAGTTTGTAACCTTACAAAATACGCATGGCCTATGGATATTGCACAGCAAGTATCCAAGTTTTGCCATGGGCTGAACACTCCTTTGAACCACCATCTAGAGGCAATGCATCCAACAAACTTGTAAGATGCATTACTTCAAGCAAAGCCAATTGTCCAAGAACTCAAACTGGGCAATTGTGACAAAGATGATTCCTGAGATCAGGACAAGAGATGCCACATGTATGGAGAGGTAGAGCACATCTGTAGGAGATGTCCCAACTGCTGATGTTTCCAGTGCAATGAGCTAGGGCACATCCAAGTAGATTGCCTTGACTTAAGGCCAGAAGATATTGAGCCTCCAAGAAAACGAAGTTATACAAGTGCAGTCTTTGGATATATAGGCAAATCAGATGAAGAAGAAGACCTAGAACCAAGTATATCCCTTCAGGATAATTAGAAACCCTAGATATCTTTCTAAAATGTAATACACTCGGTATTAAGAATACCCTAATAAATCCTACTTGTATACCTATAGTTAATTTGCATAATATGAGTTGCATTGGTTTTGAAGCCAAGTACTTGTGTAACTAGAGTAGCGCAGCAAAAGCGTGGTGGGTCCATAACTCACAGGTTCTTGAATGATATCCTCGAGTACTCTCGAGATGAGGACATCTCGATTTCTCTAAGGGGAGGAGGATGTAATATTTCCATACAATTAAAAATTAGTTGGTTAGTTTAAAAGTTAATTAGTTAGTTAATAAGTTAGTAAGATTACTAATTAAAGACTAACTAAAGTAAAAACTAACTAACGTTGATAATTAATATTTTTATTTAATTAAAAATATATGTTAAAAAAACTGAGAGTCATAATCTGATATTTTTCTCGGATTGACAATGACCATAGCCACCCTTCACGAAAGTTACAACATGAATGAGAGTTGTGAGCCATATTAATCACTAGTGTTAGTGTGTATAGTATGGATGGTCCAAAAATATTAGATTTTTGGGCAAAAACTAGCATATTTTAGATATTATCCTAAAAAGATATGGAGATTTCTAGAAATCGATGTCATAAAAAGAAAAAAAGAAGAAGTGATGTTTTAGTTACTTTTGAAGATCTTATTAGAAAGAAAAAAAAGAAAAAAAGAGAGATTGGCAAAATTATATCCGTCGTGATCACAGTTTGTAGGTAGTAGGCAACACTTCGAACAGAGAGAAAAATAATAAGTGATTTGAAAGATGTCTAACCAAGTGTCTTGGAGTTTTACCCTCCTTTTGGAGCCAATAGAACCATTAGATTTATGATTTGATCATCATATCAATGATTTTCCCAAGATCCCCTCCACAAAGAGCTTTTCTTCTTAGCCACAACCCATTTTCTCTTATTTAGCTATAAATATGAGGCATGGAGGCACAAGAAAGCACAAGGAGACCCGTGAGGCTTCGAGAGAGCGGTAGAAGGATACCCTCCAAGAGATTGTGAGAAGGAGCTTCAGAGAGAGAGAGAGAGAGAGAGAGAGAGAGAGAGAGAGAGAGAGAGAGAGAGAGAGAGAGAGAGAGAGAGAGAGAGAGAGAGAGAGAGAGAGAGAGAGAGAGAGAGAGAGAGAGAGAGAGAGAGAGAGAGAGAGGAGTTACCTTGAGAGGCTGCAAGGGAAAGAGTTAGCTCAATTCCCCATATCCCAGTCTTCAACTAAGCCATCTCCTTTTATGCTCTTCCATCTCAAAATCCATTCCTTCCTTATCTCTCAAATTTTCTTGTGGACAATGGTCCCCAATCGAAGAATGTCGCATGTGGATGACAATCCTACAACCAACAAAGCTTCAGGCATTAGGCCCCATACTATGATGCACGAGTATAGGTCATCAAAAAGTGGAGCCCCAAGAGGAACACCAAGGAAAAGAGAATTATCTTGCAAGAAAATCTATCTTGTAACATTAACAAGCTTTTATTTCATTCTTTTGATCATCAAAACAAAGAAAACAACAATTCTTCACGCAACATCATAGTAGATATCTCTCATGGATTTGATAAAATCAACCATAGTCTTCAACATATTCATATAATTCTTCAATGTAATAAAGAACACAAAGGAATACACCATCTTTGAATGGAAATCAATCACATATTATTCATCTCCAATGTCTTCATAGTTCTCTCTCTCAATCTCTCATATACAGTTACACTGTTTTGATAGAATTGACTATCTCTGGCTCTCTCTCTCTCTCCATCAATAGTACATCATATCCTCACTATAATACTCTCCTAATAACTCTCAATAATCATTCTTAGGTCGTGGATGCACCTCCCAAGAGGTATGTCTGATATGGAGAGTCACCAGAGCCACTACAGTGTCTTTTCACAGCTCACTACTGTCACTGTCACTTAGTCTTCTGTTCAATCTTCAGCAGCTATTTCTTCCACTTGTTTTAGCTCTTTTGAACTTAGATTCATCATTTCCAAAGGTTAGAAAACTTTTCCAAAGTCACACATACATTCTACAGAACACTTACAGAAGGTCTACAGAACAGTTACAGTACAACACCAGAACAGCTACAGTACAGTTACTGTACAGAGACAGAGCAGAGACAGAGTCTCTATAGAGAGTCTACAGAAGGTTACAGGAGGTCATCAAAACCTCATAACTCATACTCAAACCATTCCAAACTATAAAAAACTATTCAATAAGCTTTCAAAAGATCTCAAGCTACATCAATCATCAATCCATGCTTCATACAAAAGACAATCAGAACAAAACAGAAGCTATACAGAACCAATCAGAACCTCAACAGAACATCATAGAACCTTATATCTCCACTGAGAATCATCATGAATTTCCAAAACATAATCAATATCATCAAAAAAACTCTCAAATACTTTCTTTAACAACTATACATCACTCTAAATCCATCAAAAATCAATCATTCAGTCCTCAAAAACAACAAAAATCAGTCAAAAATTTAGTCTTTTTCCACTCTCAACATATCCCCACACTTAGAAAGGAAGCGTCCTCGCGACCTAAGGAAAAGAAAAATATAAGTTCATTAAAGAGCTCAATTTTAGCTTCCATTAGATCTTCAATAATCACTTCAAACCACAACCCCAACTTATCACCTATATTTGATAGAAAAAACTACTAAAGGAAAACTTCCGTTATTCAATAACTCATCTGATCAATCATTTTAAAGCCATAACAAATTTGTAAAGGATATAAGAAGTTCTCTTGAGCTTTTCACCATAGGCTTTTCATCCACCATCAATAGCTTGAAACGAGCTCTCGATTAAGTTATTCTCAATCAGCACGAACTCATCACATACAATTATTATAACACATACACAAACACTAACACAACCATCTAAATGACACCTCCAAAAAGAGATATATCATTAAGAATCATAAAAAATACATTGCAAAGGCATAAATGAAGATGATCCCTTTTGAAGGCTTGGTGGTTTTGAAAGCGATCCATGGAGAAGGATTCATCTACAAATGTCTTGGGAGGATTTTGAAAGAACTGCAGGTAGCACATCCATTCTAACAAAATAAGGTATCTGCTAGGGAGACATACGGCATGAAAATACAGGACATCCAACTGGTGGGAGTCAATGTTCACATTGACATTCATACAAAGTTTTGGAATGGCCTTTTGATCATTATGGGAATGCCTATGCATGTATGCTAGATACCAAGCAAAATGAGCTGTTAGTCTCAGCGAAGGATCCAGAGATTGTGAATATTGGTGAGCAAAATGAAGGTAGTTCTGGTATGCTTGATCGGAAGTTGTCCAATCCCCTAGAATTATTGGCCAGTTTATTTGAGGTCCTTTAAGAGAATCAGTCGAGCTCCATCCTCTTCTTCTGGTAATCTGTTGATCAAACCCTTCATATTCACTAACCAACTGAGGGGGTTGAGAGATAGAAGTGATAGGAGATGGAAGTGGAATAAGTAAAAGAGGATGAAGAGATAGATAGGCAAAATCATAAAAGGAGGAATAGGTTAAAGGAGTGGCTGAAAATTTGAGGGAATCAGTTAGGAAGGGTGTCAATTGATAAATAGGAAAGGTAGAAGGTACACGGATGGATGGAGAAGGGCATGGTGGAGAAGGGAAAAATACTCTATCTTCAATAAAAGAGCAATATGTAAATAATGGAATTTGAGAAAAAGATTGAGGTTGGAAAAGAAGGGGTAAGATTGCTGTTGAATTGGTTTGATAGAGGGAAAGATATGTATCATAACGGTGAGCCATTTGTTGGTAGTACAGTAGGCTAGGAACAGAGGGACCTAAGATAGATCTTCTTTGATAGGCATAAAAAAAGGTTAAATCAAATGGATTATTTTTGGAAAGGTGAGCTAAGAGATCCACCCTCAGTTGGTTAGTGCTCTGTACATAGGTAGAAGCTGTGTTCTGACATTGATTCAAGACCACGGAATCAATCATGGAGTGCCAGGAATTATCAGGACAAGTAGCCACTTTTGAGGAGTAACTCTGAAACATGTCATCTATTGGCAACTCCAAATAGTTGACATACAAAATAACTTTTAAAACCACGTCTCCCACATACCAGGCCATATCCACTTCATCTGGAATCAACAGATCTCCCCATAGATACATATATGACATCAACATGGTATCCGTCGTCACAGAATCTTCAAACACCATACGGACCACTTCTGTCCAGCAAATCAAGAGACCAAGCCCCACTCCAACCATCCTCTAGAAGAGGAAGATCCATCGTTGAAAGCTTCATGTAAAAGGCCAACTTTTGCAATTGATAGTGGACAAAGAAAGAATGGTCCGGAGGAACATATTCCTGGAAATGCTCAAATGTAGACCATAGCAGATCCATCTTGGACTGCAATCATTCCACCTTATCTTGGAATAAAGGACGCAAGGTAGCCTGTCTCTGGAGAACTGCCAAGTCCTGCTTTGAGAGAGAAGGAATCAGGGGAACATTAGGGCTTAGAGGAACAGACTGTGACTGTCCCAGTTGGTCTTGCAACTGCTTGATTTGGGAAGCTTGTGATTCCACTGTGTCAGTAGTAGTTTGTAAGGCTAAGAGTTTAACATTGAAAAGAGTCTGAAACTCTTGAGCTTCTTTGGACATCCTCTCTTTCTCCTCGGAGATTTTAGTGACCTCTAATTGAGCTTCTGTTAATTGATTCTTCAAAGAAGATATCTCTTCTTTTTGGGTCTCAATCATTTGGGTTTGTTGCTCCATCTGCTTAAACAGATTTGCTAGTGTGTCTTTAGTAGAGGCTAACTCGGATGTTGCGTTATGCATATGGTCTTTGGATTGCATCAGTTCTTCATAAAAGGAAGCATATAGCTATTGAACACAGGCTGTCACTGACAGTTCAATAGAACTCTGGATGTCTTTACATAGGAAGGGAATGGCATCTCCCGACACTAGACTGTTTAGTGAAGGGACTGATATGTCCAAGGAACCCTCTCTATGTGCTCTGAACAAGTTGTTACATGTGAGATAAGCAGGGAGATTACTACCAGATATAGCAGGAGTTGTAACTGAAGGAGCCTTATCTGCCACCCACTTCAAGCGTTTGCGTTGTATGACCAGTGGAGGAGGAGAATCCAGATCCTCTATATCAATTAGTTCCGACTCTTTTGAAGGTGGAGGGGGTACTGGATCAGATGGAGGAGGTGGAGGCACACCCTTCTTTAAACCTGAGTAGATCAAGAAAGCAGACAGGTAGGATCCATAGGTGACATTTGTGACATTGCCCCTGGTTACTTTGATGAAATGTTGATCCATCTTGGTGAGTAGGTAAGTGCTCCAATCAATAGCTACTCCTTTTAACACCATCCTTAAAGCTGTAAAGAGCTCTTTGGACAAGTAATGGGATGGTGTTTTTGCAGGCATAAACCTGCCTTGGAGAAACTGGCAGACCGAATTTCACATAGGATCAGTGATCATGGAAAAGGAAACTCCTGAAGTGTTGATCACTTTCTTAACATCCAGAATTTCCTTGGTCTATTTTTGTAACAGCTTCAAAATCTCATCGTTAGAGAATAGTTAGCTGTAACAAAGGGCTCTCCTTTGTAGGGAAGAGACAACCCTCGAGGTGTCAATGTCATGGAAGTACCATGGACCGGTCCCGACTTCTTGCTGTATGAGGTAAGGAACTCATCACACATGGATGGATCTTCTGGAATCAAGGGGAAGGAGACAACCACAAAAGTTGCAAGTCCTGCCTTCGTGAGAGGCTCAAAAGTGAGTAGGGAAGAGTAATCTCTACTAACCAATGGGACATACTGGATAGGGGGAGAAGCGTGAGGTGCCATTCAGATAGTAAACACACACACCACAACACAGACAGTCACAAAGAATGCATTTAAAACAACCAAAGGGCTATAAAAAAGGAATCAATCAAAAAAAAAAAAGGATACTCATATAGACATAGACGTAACTAACCCATTTACCACTCCAGACAAAATACATCCTAGAAAAAATTCGGCATGACCTCTACACATATGCGACCGAAAGCTTCATGCGATGCAACAAATAGGCACCCAAATCCCCGTATCAGGCAAGAAAGAAAGAATTACATACCGCACTCGTAATCGTAACACATAGACAAATCAAACTACCATAAGAATATACATCAAGACTTGACCATAACCTGGACCATCAGTGTCAACTAAAAGACTTTTACGCACCCATCCTACGAAGCGTGTTTATTAAAAAGGGAAAAAAAGTGCAGTGAGGGAAAATTATTTTAATGAAGGGTTCATTGTAAGAAATTATTAACAATGGGTGACATTTTATTATGTTATAAACCTTAATAAGAAAACGGCGGTTCCTTTTTAAAATTTAATTACAAATTATTAAGGTGAAATGGTGCTTTAGCGCAACCTGAACTACGATTCCTAGACTGGGTCTCTAAATGCAAATTCCTTAATTAAAAATTAATAGTGATGTGGAGTGTTTTTTTGCCAGCACGTGCTTGTTCATGACGGCTGGTTCAGTTTTATTACAAATTGAGGTGCCTCTTAAGCGCACGTAGCGCGTGCAAAGTGAACATCTGGTTGATTTTAAAATTATTAAATTGTGTGTTTAGCGCGAATGCGCGTGGAAAATGTGGGTGAATAAACAGTATATTTTAGCAATTAATTGTGATTAAGGGGGAATAAAAATAAAGCTCACAAAATAAATATCTGGTAGGGGTGTGTATGCAATGGCCGGAAGGCACACGGAAGAGTCCCCCAAAAGCAATGAATCTAGTCAAACAAAATCAAAGACCACTGACGGAAAAAAACAGAAAACACCTTAGTGTTTGTGTTGATTTTTATTTTATTTTTAATTGTGTTTTAAAAAAAGTTTGTATGGTGTTTGTTTTATATTTTAGGTGTATTTGTTTGGGGTTTATAGTGTGGTTTGGTTAATTTATTTTATTATGTGTGGTTATTTGTTTTATGTATTTTTTTCTATTTTTGTTTTTTAATAAATTATATGTGGTTTTTTTCAAAATGAATAATAATTAAATGAAGATATATAACACATAGATATGTGATGAAAGGAAAAAAAAAAAGCCATGGAGGAAATATCCACAAGTTATTAAAATTAGGGTTTTAAAAAAATGTTTATTTTGTTTGTTTGATTTTTTTACAAAGAATATTGGTGCCTGGTATGAAAATATTTTGAAGTGAGAAATTAGTGAAAAATGATCAGGGGGATGGGTGAAATTTTTTAAGATTTTTTTGAAAATTTTACTAATTTTAAATGAATTTTATGTATTTTTAGGTAATTTTGAATGAATTATCAAATTTTTAATTTTTTGGAATTTTTTTTGTTGAAATTTCCACCTGACAAATTTTCAAAAAATTGCAAAAATATAGGGAAAATTTTAACCTTTTTTTATAATTTTTCTGAGTTGAAATGAAGTTTTAAATTAACTAAATCAATTAAATTATGTAAATCAGGTTAGTGTGGTAAGTAAGGTCAAGTTAAGTCAACTAAGTCAACTAAGTCAAGTTAGTATGGAGAAGTCAGGTAAGTCAGGGCTAGTGTAGTCAGGTTAGTCAAGGTTGATTAGGTTAGTCTGAGTTAGTCTAGGTTAGGAAGGTCAATTAGGTTAGTCTGGGGTCAGTTAGGTCAAGTTAAGTTAGTCTAGGCAAGTAGTAACTAACCTAGGTGAGACTAACTAACCTAGGGTTAGTTAGTGGGGGGGGGGACTAACCTGAGGTAGGTTAGTTGACTGTCTACAGTTAGGTTAGGGTTAACCTAACCCTAGTTAGGTTAGTTGTGACCTAAACCTAGTTAGGTTAATTGTGGTAGGTTAGTTGTGACCTAACCCTAGTTAGGTTAATTTTTAACCTAAGTTAAGTTAGGGTTAGCTGAAGCTAGGTTAGTGATTAACCACAATTAGGTTAGTGTTAACTGAATCTTAGGTTAGTTGCTAACATGGGGTGGGTTAGAGCGTGGGAGGAGGAGGAAGAGGAGGAGGCGGTGGAGTAGGTGGAGGTGGTGGGGAGGAGCAGGAGGTGGAGGAAGGGGAAGAGGTGGAGCTCATGGATGAGGGGGCGGTGGCGGTGGCGGCGCGTAGAGGGGCCCAAGAGGACACTGTCGGGAGGAGCGGCGGGTGGAGCCGGTGGAGGAGGAGGAGGCGGGGCCGAGAGGAGACGAGGGAGGTGGCAGGTGCGGTGGGCGTTGCAAGACTGGGCGGAGCCGGTGGAGGAAGCCGAGGCGGGGCCAAGAGGAGACGAGGGAGGTGGCAGGCGTGGTGGGCCACGAGAGGGAGAGGAGATGGAGATAATGGCAGGGGCAGGCGGCAGAGTTGGAGAGGGAGAAGAGGGGGAAAAAATGGTGGGGGCAGGTGGCAGAGTTCAAGAGGGAGAAGAGGGGGAAAAAATGGCGGGGGCACGCGGCAGAGTTGGAGAGGGAGAAGAGGGGGAAGATAAGAAATGGAAGGAGAAGAAGAAGAAGTGGAAGGAGAAGAAGAGGGGGGGGGGGGGGGGGGGGGGGAGAACCAGCAGGAGAGGAAGGAAGAAGGGGAGGAGGAAGGGGAGGGAGGAGGAGGAGGAGGAAAGAGAACTGAATCGGTAGGTATGTGGTTTTTTTTTTTGTTTTTTTTTGTTTTTTCTTTCTTTATTTTTCTTGTTTTTCTTTTTCCTTTTTGTTTCTATAAAAATGTGGATGTTCCTATGTGATTGAAGAGTATGTGTGTTTTTTTTTCTCTTCTGCTTTTGTTTTTTTAAAAATTGTATATATAGTATATTTATATATTTTTTCTCTTTTTATATTAAATAATGAAAAAAATAGAAAAAATAAGAAATGAACACATCCTCGGCTCGTGCGCATGTGCGGGCAAGGGTTAAAAAAAATTTGCAATGACGGGGTCAAACGGATAGGGACAAGGACGCACGAGCCACCGACGCCACGGGGCGTCCTGAGGCGCGTAAAACCAAAAACAGGCGCGTTCACGCGCGAGGTGAGA
The DNA here is from genome assembly GCF_053477565.2 of Lygodium microphyllum. NCBI lineage: Eukaryota > Viridiplantae > Streptophyta > Polypodiopsida > Schizaeales > Lygodiaceae > Lygodium > Lygodium microphyllum. The sequence goes on from NC_141142.1 coordinate 48,002,925, forward strand.
AACACAGTTAACGGGAAAAATAAAGAAAAATTAATAACATCCAAATCGTTTGTCGGATCAAAAATTCATAAAAAGGAAAAATGGGCCGGGACACGAGGAGAAAATGTTGGAAACATGCAACACCAGTTCCGGAACAAAATCAGGGTGTTCACATGGGAAAAATGCAAAAAAGAAAATCGAAAACGCCTATGGGTATTAATATCGAAAAATCTGTGCATCGGAATGAAGTACGGAAAGAAGAAAAAGTGTGCATAACAATGTGTTCGACAACCCTATCACAAGAAAATACAGTTCCGATCGAGATAGGATGCATTCACATGGGAAAGACCCCAAAAATAGGCCTGAAAAGGGACTCGAAAAGTAATATGGGAAAAATCCTGCATCGGAATAGCAGACAGTAAAAAGGAAAATTGTTAAAAAAAAAAGAATTCACAGGACTGGCACATCAAAGCTCCATTTGGGGGAAATTAGGAAGGGTTCACATGGAAAAAACATAAAAAATGCATTAAAAAACACTCAAAAAAATTAATAACTAAAAATTCGACAGTCAGAAGAGGGGGGAAGAAAAATGAAAAAGTGGGGGAAAGGTTGGCAGGAGACGATTGTCAAATCAAACTGGAATCCCGGTGAAAATAGAGCAGGTTCACATGGAAAAATGTGAAAAATAAACACGAAAAAAGTCCAAAAACCTGCAAAAATTAATAACGGATGAACTGTGCATCGAAATGACACGGAGTAAAGAGGAAAAATATCAGGGGGAAGGGGTAGGACAAGGTTGACTCATCAAATCAGGGTTCCAAAGCAATAAAGATGCGTTCACATGAAAAACTGTCCAATTTACGGGAATTGCTTCAAAAATTAATAACTTGAGAATTGTCTGTCGGAACAGGGGTCAGTAAAAAGGAAAAATAGGCAGCTCAAAGGGACGAACAAGGCTGTAAAGTTGGATTGAGCTTTCGGTAAATGTAAGATTTGTTCATATGAAAGAAGCGCAAAACCAAGAATGAATTAGAATGTAAGGGTGGGGAAGGGACCCCATCAAGGTAAAATGAAATCACGGCATAGATGCATGATCAAAATAGAGTGTATGCATGGGGGTATGCAACATAGACGCGCAGGGATACATCCCCACACTTAAGACCTTAACAGGAAGGATAAACCAAACTTCAAAGACTTGGTACCTCACATTAGACCAACCATAACGTCCCCATACTTAAAACATGATCAATATTGAGAAAGAGAAGGTGTAGGGTTAGAAAAACTTGGCCCATATTGCCGAAAAGGAATGTCGACTATCGAGGTTGTGTCTGATGTCGTTGTCGACTGCTGCAGGAGGTAACAAGGTGTCTTTACAGTACACATTCTTCATCCTTCGTGGCAGGGACCAAGCGGCAGCACCCAGGGAGGTAGTTGATTGGAGGAATCGCTGGAAATTCATCGATAGCGAGGAATATTGCACTCAACTCACGATCACTCAAATGGATTGAAAGAGCAAGCACTCGCACCATGACTAATATCACGCGAGAAATAAGAATGAAAACCCAGAGCTCACATCCGATTTAGGAATCGACAAGGGAACGATGTAGAGAGAGTATGCTAGGGTGCACAATTGATGGTGCATCAGTGCGTCCAACCTGTCTGGCATAGGTGTAAGGAGAAAGGCCAGGGAGCCTTGCAGTGCAGTGTATAGAATAGAATGATGTGTCCTATGCTAATGGTAGAAACCCAGCCCGTGGGTACATAAGGAAATAGGAACGTACTTGACTCCAAAGGTCGTAACGTCCCTCAATCCTCACCTCTCGGTAATTGATTGAACAAACTCCAGTCACACTCAGCCCACCCTCTGTCTCACGCTCGGTTGAAAGATACAGAGGCAGCCCTTTCCTAAAACCCATTGATGTAATCCTCACGATCGCTTGTGCAGAGGTTGTATGCCTTGTGCGCATTTGATGGCGCAATTGTGCATCCCACCCTGTGCCGGCATACAGTGCAAGAAGGAAAGCTAGGGAGCCTTATGGTGTAGTGCATATAAACAGATCATGCTTCGTGCATTGAGAGGCCCATCCTGTGCGTGCAACACTCTGTTCACACATCTCACCTCTCATTCTATTGGAAGGGAAAGACTGGTCACTCACCCCACCCTCTGTCTCACTCTGTTGATAGATACAGAGGGCAGCCCATACTCACATCCCCATCCTGTTAGGATGAAAGCTCACATCACTCCAGGTGTTGGTGATGAAGATCATGTCGGCTGTTGGTGTCATTAGGATCTTGAGGAGGAGGCATACCCAAGGAGGAAGCCAACAAATCTCATACTTCAATGATTGGTAAGAAAAATCGTCTGTTAAGAAGGACATATAGACTGATATTGTAGAGACAACGCACCAAGGGAGGTGGCTTCAAATTACTTTCTGAAGAGGTTTTGCTCTGGTGATGAGTTAGCTATCCTGAACTGCGGGGTGTTACCACCTTTTCCACAGTTAGCTTCTCACCCAAGGGTGGGTGTTTCCACATTTTCTTGGAATGAGGCCTGTTATGATAGGGAATCTCTTCCTTTTCTCCCATAACAGTTTTGTTTGTTTTTGTTGTTTTTGTTTTTTTTTTCTTTTCCCTTTTTCTTTTTTTTTTGGGTGTTTTTTTTCTTAAGAAAGAGAATGGTAGAAATACCATATATCAGGACCAACCTCGCTACCGTTGTTGGATCAGACAAGAAGAGAACAATGTCAGATTGAGATGTTTCTGCGAGGGGTTAGCAGAATGAGACCGCATCATGAGGAGAATCATAAGAGCTATTAGAAGTGCAACGTCCAAAAGGGAGAGGGTAGGTTGGCTGTGATTGTCAAGATCCCTAGGAAGGGAAGTACTTCTTCAAGTGATAGCCATTGATCAGGAAAGGATCATCAGAGGCATCAACGGTCTGCACCTGAACAGAACCGTTAGGATTGATAGCAAGTACCTTGTACGGGCCCATCTACCATTGTTGAAGCTTGCCAAGAAACTTGCCAAATCTTGAATCATAGGCTAGAATAATATCACCTTCTTTGAACTCCTTGTGCTTGATGAAACTGTCATGATAGGCCTTGCGTCGCACTTGAGTGGTTTCCATACACTATAGGGCCATTCGCCGTATCTCATCCGAGCATTCCAAGTGCATGAGACGGCATTGCAGTGACTCATTATCTCCCAAGCGTTCTTTAACTACCACTCGCAAAGAGGGCAATTCCAGCTCAACAGGGAAGACAGCTTCTGTACCATACACTAGCTGGAAAGGGGTCTATCCTATAGCTGCCTTATGGGAGGTTCTGTACACCCAGAGGGCCTCTATAAGTCAATCGCCCTAGTCGCGACGATGTGCAGCAATCGTTCTTGTCAGAATCAAGCAAAGGATGCGATTGGTGACTTCAACTTGGCTGTTGGCTCTGGGATAATAGGGAGTGGACTTGCGATGATAGATCTTATACAGTTCTGTCAGCTCCTCTATGATTTTGTTAAGGAAATGGGTACCTCTGTCACTTACCAGCTCGAGGGGACAGCCAAAACGGGTGATAATATTCTCGTACATGAACAGGGCTACACTATTACCATTATCCCGCTTCAGGGCTTTAGCTTCACACCACTTTGTGACATAATTTGTACATACTAAGATGTATCTATTCTGCTTCTGTCTGGTAGGTGGATCAATGGGACCCACAAAATCAATCCCCTACTTCTCGAATGGCTTTAGGGGAAGAATGGGTTGTAGTGGCATGGCACTTGTTTTGGTGGGTTTCCCCATTCGATGACAAGCATCACATCTCTTGTAGTAATCATATGCATCCTTGTGGAGGGTCGGCTACCAGTATCCTACTAACAGAGCCTTCCTGGCTATCGCTTCTCCTGCGAAGTGTCCAGCACATGGTTCGTCATGTCATGCTTTCAATACTATGCCGATTTCATTCCCTGCAACACATCTTCGCAACACTTCATCTTTGCCTTTCTTGTACAGTGCACCGCCTAACAAAGTGTAGGGGGTTGATTCTAACAGAAGCTTCTTCTTCTCATGGCTTGAGATGCTAGGAGGATATTGTTGAGTTGCCAGGAGATTGGCTATGTCTGCATACCAGGGAGTAACTGTTTCAACTAGAAACAAGGAAGCATTAGGAAGATTTGGATCATCCTGTTCCTCTTCTTCTAGTTGAGGGATTCGTGATAGATGATCGGCTAGGACACGGGAATGGCCAGGCTTAGTGACTACTTCAAAGTTGAACTCTTGGAATAAGAGTAACCATCTCATCACTCATCCTTTAACATCTGCTTTGTTCATCAGGAAGGATAGGGCTTCATGATCCACGTAGAACTTGAAATGCGTTGACAATAGATAGTGTCGAAACTTCTCCAGTGCAAACACCATTGCCAAGCACTCAAGCTTTGTCATTGTATAGTTCCCTTCCCTATCAGTGACCTTTTGGCTTGCATAATATATTGGTTGATCTAATTTAGAGGGGCCCTTTTTACATAGGAAAACACCTAGCCCTTCAACTGATGCATCTGTGTGCACATGGAACTCCTTCGTCCAATCAGGAGGCTGCAGAATAGGTGCTTGGATCAGGCACTGTTTTAGGGTATTAAAGGCTTCTTCACAGTCATCTATCCAAAGGAAATCAGCTTCTTTCCTTAAGAGCTTGTGCAGAGGGCTGCCTTGGTTGCAAAATGTGCAATAAATCTTTTGTAATAGCCCACATGGCCAAGAAATCCTCTCAATTTCTTGAGGTTTGTTGGTGCTATTAAGGCAACAATCTTTTCAATCTTTGCTGGGTCTATTGCAATCCCTTGTTTCGAGACAATACGACCTAAAAGAACTCCTGAGGAGACACCAAAGACACATTTGTCAGGATTGAGAGAAATCCCATACTCTTGGCATTTGTCAAAACATTGCTCTAGGTGTCCCTAGTGCTCTCGGATCAAACTATAGACACAAAAGTCATCAAGATACACCTCAATGAAATCGTGCAGATGATAGGTAGCCATCATTACTTGTTGGAAGGTGGTAGGAGCATCGCAGAGCCCAAATGGCATCACTCTGTAGGCATAGGTCCCCCATTCTATGGTGAAGGTTGTTTTGGATTGGTCCTCTTCTGCGATTTGGACTTGGTTATATCCGCTTAATCCATCCAAGAGGGAATAAAGCTCATGGCCTGCCACTGTGTCCAACAATTGGTCTGTAAAAGGGATAAGGAAATGATCCTTCTTTGTCTTCAAATTGAGCTTTCGAAAGTCGACACATATTCGAAGTTTCCCGTTTTTCTTGGGTACTACCACAATGGGTGAAACCCATTCACTGTTAGCCACGGGATAGATGAACTCTGATTCAAGAAGTTTCAATAATTCGGCCTTCACTAGAGTAGAGTAATTAGGATTCATATGCCTTTGTCTTTGTCTTACAGGTTTAGCATCAGGCTCTAGGTCAATGTGATGTTGGCATACTGTGGGATCAATCCCCTTTAGGTCTTTATAGGACCAAGAGAACACGTCTAAGTTCTCCTTTAGTAGGTCTCGCAGGACCACTAGTTCTTCTTCTGGAAGATTGAGACCCACTTTCAGGTGACGTTCAGTACCATCAGCATCCAAGAATGTTACTTGTCTTTCACCTTCCACTTCGCGGATAAATGTCCCACGAATTGCTTCTGGATAGAGGTCGGACTCTTTCAAGAGAGTAGTATCCTCGTCTGATGTTCCACTAGAACCAGTGTCCTCCTTCTGTACAGATGACTTATTCATCTATTTTAAGATTCATCTTTTGGACTTAGGGATTCATCTTCCGAAGATGCATCTAGAAATATCACATAGCATGGACCTACTAGAGGCCGGGGCTCTGGCGGCTCTAGCTTCTATTGGCAGGGGGCATCATCATCATCTTTTCTTTGGATTGAACAGTCAGGGCGACAGGAGCCACTGGTGAACTTAATTTTTATGCTTTTAATCCATTGCTTATACAGATTCTGCATACTTTGTGGTCCATTGATCAACCCAAATGGAACCATAGTCATTCCATCCAGCACCCGGAGATCTTCGGCCTCTGAGGTCTCTGTAGGGACATCAAAAAGATCGTCCTCTATCAGGGGAAATTCTTCATCTGCACTTGCATAAACTGCTTCATTTTCTTCCTCATCATTTTCATCCTCTTCCTCTGAAGGCTCTGTCTCTGCTTCTGTAGAGGCTCTGTAAGAGAATAACAGATATTCTACCTCTGTATGCACTTCTGTTTGTGTCACAGCTTCTGACTCTGCTTCTGCCTCTGGCTCTGGCTCTGTATCTGTTACTATCTTTGTAACTGTCTCTGTATCCGCTTTGTCTCTGTTCTGTAGCCGCTCTGTATCTGCTCTGTCTCTGTACTGTCTCTGCTCTGTAACTGTACTGTCTCTGTACTATCTCTGCTCTGTCTCTGCGCGACCGTCATGTAACAGGGAGAACAATACATCCATGCTTCTATTTCACTGTTAGAGGTGATTTCAGAAGTTAATTCTAGTTGAGGCAGGAGGTATTTACCCATGGACAAGGATTTTACATCCCGTGGCAGTTGGCTTATAGTGCCCACTATTAGGGACTGTGCCTCTGTTTTCTTAGGAAATATCTGCTTAACAGCCTCTTCATCTCGTGAAGTACCATCTGCTACCTCGTTATAGGAGTTAGTTATGACTTCAATGGATGTGAATCCATTGCCTTTTTGCGATCCATACAACTTTAACACCGCTTTGTTGGGTCCTCTGCCTAGGGTTAGGGTTCCTTTGAACCAGTCTGTCCTGGCTCTTGCTTCAAAAAGCCAAGGTATTCCCAACATCAAAGGGTATGAGGTCCCATAAGAATTGGGTTTGACCACCAAATATGTCAGCCAATAATCTCTTCCTGCAAGGGTTGTTTTTACGTATGGGAGGATGCCCAACGGTTTGACTCTACTTTGGTCCGCCAATCTGATAAGCCACTATGTAGGTTGAATTCCTTGCAACCCTAAGTCCTTCATTGTGACATCCGTCATTATGTTTACTGATGAGCCTCCATCAATCAATGCATCTAAAATAAAGCATCCTTCTATCCATACACTAATCTCTGGGGTTCCAGGATCTAGGAAGGCGTTAGCCACATCGACTTCCTTTATAGGCTCTGGGGCCTTATTGGTCTTGGTCACTGTTGAAGGAGCAATCCTTAGTCCATGCCTTTTTGTCAAGATGCTTTTGAATATCTTTCGGCAGCTGGGAGACAACATCAGCAACTGTCAGAATGTTAGGTTTGGTTTAAAAGTGTCTAGGTCTTTGACCAAGTCATAATCTTTGATAGGATCCACAGGCTTTTCTAGCCTGCTGGGGAATGGGACTACCCCCATTTTCATCTTCCCTTTTTCTGCTAATAATTGCAACATCGGCACTTTTTTCTGTCTCTGGAAGTGCTTCTGTATCATCCATCTCCTGGGCCTCTGGTCCTATCTTTGGGACTGTCTCTATAGCTCTCTGTGGCACTGCAGTGCTCTGAACTGTACTGTTCTGTTCTATACTGCCTTGTCCCTCTGTAGGTAGGTTGAACTTCACAGTCTTGGCAGAAGAGTTATTTTCATTCTGAACCACTGGTTCCTTCTTCTTGGTGCGCGTAATAGTGGCAACTTCCAACTTGACCAAATTGGAAGCATGCTCTTGTACCTTCTGTTGGGTATCAGTGGCATTGGCCTTTACAGGAGCTGGACTTGGATAGTCCTTTGCAGTGTGACCTTCTCCTTTGCATCGGCTGCATAAGGGCTTGTAATCCATAGATTGTCTAGGGTTTGGACAATTTGGAGAGATATGTCCCTTTTCTCCACACCTATAACATTCCACCTTTGATCTCTGACCACCGCAAGACTGTCGTTCTCTGTAACTTTGAGAGGAAAATCTCATTGGACCAAATTCCCTAGGCTTTGGTCCAATATCCTGTGTTGTCATTTTGGATTTCAGCAAGTTGAATCTTGCACTTTCATCCTTCTTTCTTCGTTCATGCATCTCTTTCAGAGAGCAAATATCCTCTGTATGGTTCTTCCACAAACAATAGGAATAGAAGGCTCCAGGAATGGTTGGTTTTTGGGTACATTCAATGGCTAAATGTCCCGCTTGATGACACTTTCCACACCATGTATTAGAGTGCATCACATCTCTTCCAGCTCCCGCAGGAGTGGATACATTGGCGGTATTCACCTTCAGCGTCTGTAGCTGTTCTGTAATCACATCCAGAAGCTCTTTCTTGGTACTTGCAACTGAGTTGGATAAGTAATCCTTCAGATTTTCACCTCTTGAAGTACTTGTAGTAGGGTTTTGTGAAGCCTCTGTAATTACTACATACACTGGTTGGGTAGATCCAGAGGGTCCTCTTTTCTGACTCTGATTCAGAGCTCCTGTTGAGACTTCGAGTTGTTGATTCCAGTTGGTAGGATTCCACTGTTGTTGTGGTTGAACCATCATTTGAGGCACTGTCGTCTGCAGTGACCACACTAGATTAGGTGCATTATACTGCGGCATTGTTTGCATCTGGGGATAGGGGTAGGGAATTGTCCCTGGGACTGCATTTGGTGTGTATACCATTCTAGGCATGGGAGGAGGTAAGACTCCTCTTCCTGGAGTCATTGATATCCTTGCTTCAACTTCGTCATACAGTCTTGCACCTTCCACTGCAGCTTGCAGATTGATTGGTCTTCTCAATTCTACAAACTTACGAACCTCTAGTTGTAGGCCCCTTAGAAACACTCCTTTTTGGATACCTTCATCCAAATGATGGTTAGTCCATCTCTTCAGGATGGATTCCATTCGCAAGACATAAGCTTCTACTCTTTCTCCAGAGGACTGACTTAGGTTCATGAACTCCTCTCGCATCCGCTCTTCGAAACCTTCACGTCTAAATTTAGTGAGAAAGGCCAACTTCAGGTCGTCCCATGTGCCAAAAGTTCTTGCTGCTTGTCTCTCATACCACTGAAATGCCGCGCCCTTGAAAGTGGCGGGGAATATTGCTAACCAATGCTCAGGGGTTCTGGCATTGTTAGCCACACATGCTACCATAAACTCTGCTACATGAAGATCAGGGTCTTCATTGTACTCTCCCTTAAAAACTGGCAATGGGACTACATTTGCTCGCATATCATCAATATTTGTAGGACGAATCTGACTAGGAAGGGGACCTTGAGTTGCCATGGGGACTTCTGTAACGAGTGCTTTTAAGGTATCAAAGGAAGCTTCTGCTGCAAGCTCGTTCTCAGCTTTAACTTTTGCCTTCTCTCTTCTCACATACCTTTGGACTCGTTCCAACGCTTGCCTCTTTATTGCGTCATTCATCACGGGTTGGCTTCAACTAGTTGTTCTGGACTCAACAAGATAGTATCAGAGAGGGCTTCAGTCTTTTGATGGATTCTTTGGCCAACATCTCCTCTACTTCCTTCTTTTCAACATTTCTGAATTCAGCTTTCAAACCACTACAGAGGGGAAGATATTCCATTTTGAAAGTATCAAAACTCATTCTTCTTAGGATTGTTGTTGCGTCATTATAATAATGCTAGCTTCTGAGGGTTTCAACAGTGTATGTTGTGAAAAATACTCTATCTACCAACTTCCAGTGAGTTGCTAATTGGACAAACGGAAGATTGTTAGTGCACCAAGCATCCCATGTATCTTGTTGTTGAGCATCCATGAACAAATTCCAACTCTTTTCCTTCTTGTCTTCGTGAACCTCTACAGACCACGACTCTTGAAGTTTCTTCACAATCTCCCACTTAATGATGTTTGGAAACTTGTCAATGAATACCAAATCTTCCATGGATGGTCATTCTCTCTTTTTCTGCTCTTCAGTTTGTTCCCAAACAGTTTGCCACCAAGATGCAAGTTTCTGCTGCTTAAACAGGAAGAGGAAACAGTCCACCACATAGAGCATGCATCATAATGGTGATATGTTTCCGCCATTGTGGGATGAACTTCTTGTGAAAAGTGGCTTTGATAATGAGAAATTCCAACTCTTCAGTGGAAGAAGGAACTTTACAAACATCCATTGAATTCTTCTCTTCTTGGCAATGCCATTTCCTTCATTTTCAGCCTCTTCAGATGCTTGTTGTTGATGGCAAGTTTCCCTGACTACGCACCAAAAACATGGATCCCCAAGAGGAACACCAAGGAAAAGGGAATTCTCTTGCAAGAAAATCTATCTTGTAACATCAACAAGCTTTTATTTCATTCTTTTGATCATCAAAACAAAGAAAATTGCAATTCTTCACGCAGGATCATAGTAGATATCTCCAACGGATTTGATAAAATCAACCATAGTCTTCAACATCTTCATAGAATTCTTCAATATAACAAAGAACAAAAAGGAATACACCATATTTGAATGGAAATCAATCACATATTATTCATCTTCAATGTCTTCATAGTTCTCTCTCTCAATCTCTCATATATAGTTACACTGTTATGATAGAATTGACTATCTCTGGCTCTCTCTCTCTCTCTCTCTCTCTCTCTCCATCAATAGTACATCATATCCTCACTACAATAATCTCCTAATAACTCTCAATAATAATTCTTAGGTCGTGGATGCACCTCCCAAGAGGTATGTCTAATATGAAGAGTCACCAGAGCCATTACAGTGTCTTTTCACAGCTCACTACTATCACTGTCACTTAGTCTTCTCTTCAGTCTTCAGGAGCTATTTCTTCCACTTGTTTTAGCTCTTTTGAACTTAGATTCATCCTTTTCAAAGGTTACAAAACTTTTCCAAAGTCACACATACATTCTACAGAACACTTACAGAAGGTCTACAGAACAGTTACAGTACATCACCAGAACAGGTACAGTACAATCAAACCATTCCAAACTATCAAAAACTATTCAATAAGCTTTCAAAAGATCTCAATCTACATCAATCATCAATCCATGCTTCATACAAAAGACAATCAGAACAAAACAGAAGCTATACAGAAGGACCAATCAGAACCTCAACAGAACATCATAGAACCTCATATCTCCACTGAGAATCATCATGAATTTCCAAAACATAATCAATATAGTCCAAAACACTCTCAAATACTTCCTTTAACAACTATACATCACTCTAAATCCATCAAAAATCAATCATTCAGTCCTCAAAAACAACAAAAATCAGTAAAAAATTCAGTCTTTTTCCACTCTCAACAAAAAGGATAAATTTCATCTCATATTCGAAAGATGGAGCTTGCAAAGTGCATGTATCAAGGGAAGTCAATTGCACCTAGTTGCATATGGATTATTCGTTGATAGAGCAATTACAAGGAAGAATCAGTCAAGGGTTATGAATGGCATAATCATAAAAAGAATGGCATTAAAAATTGTGCATACAAGTATTAAGTAAATTTTGCATAGAATCGCTCTTTGATCCCAAGGGGGAGAGCGAATATGCGATGGAAATTTTTATCGCATCTATTCTTGTATTGTTTGGGAAAAATACAATTGGTTTTTGTTGGTTGATCGAACAACTCCCTTAATGCTTGTACATTCAGATTGTGCTTTAGCCGATTACTCCAAGTGCTTGAGATTGATGGTAAACTCGTGGTGGGGGTGTGTAATGACAAGTTGCCATGGGAATAAAGAAATGTTTTCTTGGAAGATGATATTAGGGTTGATTGTCTTGATTGTGCTTGATTTTTAATTGGATTAATTAAGGAAGGATATTTTGCGCGGGTGGATCATCTCCAAGGTCACGTCACGTTTCAACTCGAGAGGGCACTGCTCGATTTACAGGCTGAAGGTCAAGTGGTGAAAAGGCCAACCATGGAAGTTGTGCCTTACTCCTAGGTCACTTGGGGTCAGTGGAGCTCTTGACACCCCTTGCCTAGTCCGGAATGGAGTTGTAGACTGCCATGAGCCCAATGTCTAGGGCGTTGGAAGATCCTATTCTAGATATTGGATGGAAATTATGGTGCCATGTGATTTGGACCGGGTACTTCTATTGGACAGAAGGGATGCACAATTTGTCCTGTAGGAGACATAGTTAAACATGAAGATAATTTAAGGAATTTATTTAAACTTTTTACTTTCTCTGCATTTGTGTTTGTGCCGTGAATTATGTGAATGAACCTTGTCCCCTGAAAAGGCTTAATTAAGGAAGTTGATTTTAAATGCCACACATAAATATGATAGGATCTAATTAGATAACTAAAGAACACCCATTGAGGGAAGTGGGCGGGCAGAACCCCCGACGGGTTCGAGGGTGGTCCCAAAGAACTGGGAGGCTTCTAACAAGGTTTTATCAACGTTCAATGTTTAGGTATTGTTAAGTTTAAACTCAATTCATGCCATTTTAGGGGACCAAAATGGGACTATGCCCTACGGGCAGAGAGGCTAAGTGGTGCATCCCTCTCATTTCCCATTCTCTTTTGTTGCAAATAGAGTTGGAAGTATGAAAGAGTGTGCACAAGAGGGAGAGAGAGAGCTCAAGTACAAGAATAATATCTTGTTTAGTCAGTTGTTCAAGGTACAACTAGTATATTCTCCTCCACTATGAGTGTGTACTTTAGGCTATTTATATAGCCTTTGGAGGAGTTAGGGTAAGGGTTTTCCCTTAATCTCCTATCCTCCAATCCATTTACACCTAGCTACCCTTATCCTCTCTAGTATAAGGAGAGTACCCATGCTTATTTCTCAACACCCCCCCTCAATCCCAGGTGGAATTGGATACAACATGATCGGATGCCCCCTCTTAATCCATAATGAGATGCCTTTATAAATCAGGCTACAAAAGAAGGCTATAGGTAGAGAGTGTTTACAAGACTCAAAAGAGTCGGTCATCTGTGGATTGGGAGGCAAAGTTGGCTTCCAATTCCTTAGGTACTTCTGAAACATTGGGACACATATTGGTGATATGCCCGGTCTTTTTGCATTTATTACACTTCATTTTGTCAGGATATTTCTTCCAACAATTGCTTACAATATGCCCTTTTTTGTGATAGAAGGAGCACTTAGTAGAAGTTGTATGGACTAACACTTGCTTATGGGAAGTAAATGCTGAAGTCCCTTTAGTATAAAGTTGCCAAGATTTATCTATTCTATGAGGCCAAAGAAAACTTGAACATGTTCATGAGACGATAATAAGTCAAATTAAACCAGTATATCTACGAGGAGGTCACAAAGGTTATAGCGGTTGACCGAGTGATGGTTATAGGATGCTCCGGTCACTACAACTACAAAAAAGATGGATTACTTGATCTTTTCCTAAAATATAGATTTTTGGATATCCATTTTGAAAACTCTAATTATTATTTAATGGATGTATCACAACGCCATGCCTAGATTGTAATAGGGAATCCTCTTCCAAGAATAATATAAGCCTCTAAGCTACTCGAATAATGTATTCCCTTCCTATTGACGTAAGAAATTACTTTTGTTCATATGTTGTAATCAAGATTGGTTGTCACCTTAGTAATCAAGAATAATGGAATAATATTATTTGCATTATGTTGCAAATTTTATTTTAAAAAAAAGAATTCTAGATTTGTTGAACCCTTGTGGAAATAGGATTATTACAAACTAACAGCAATTTATTTCAAGGTAATGGAGCTAGAAGAAACTCCTTGTATTTCACGCCATGTGTATATCCACCATGCATTTGTTGGATTACAAATGGTGAAATAATTCTATGACTATCTTAGAGAGAATATATGGTCCTTATCCCTCTTATCTAGAATGGCATTAGGGGAAATATGGGATAGATTGTTACATTGAGGCCAATCATCTTCATTATATCAAGATCAACCTTAGGCGAATCCAATGGATGGAAACCTAGAACTATTTCTCTTTGATGACTCTGAACAGAATCCTATTCTTCATATTAATGGCCGATTAGATCACCAAAATCATTACATGTATGAAGAACTAACTAAGTTCACCCTGATTGATAGAATTGCTATTCTAGGGAGTGACCCTTGTTATTAAGTACTATAGAGAAGGATATCTAGACCTTCCTACTGAATACTGAAATGGGGATGTACACACCACAACTCCAGCTGATAAGATATGTTGAGCTATCAAGATTCATGGATAAGCCGAATAACAGAAACAATTTTGAGCTCTAATTTAAACTCTATTTTGATATACAAACCTTGATTATTATTAGGAAGTGTAATATTCCCTCCCCTCCCTCACCCCCCGTCCCCGTGACCCCCGCGCTTTCCCCCCCATGTGAACCCCTCCCCCCCCTTAGAATTTTAAAAAAATTACACAATTTTTTTTCTCTCCCTCTCTCTCCCCCTCTCTCCCCCTACTGACTGCATGGTGGGGAGAGAGAGAGAGTGTGTGTGTGAGTAATGAGTGGGGGGCATGCAACCCCTAGGTGGGTGGTGGCGGACAACCGTCTTTTCCCCCCTCCACCATATAAGGGAGCCTCCCCTCTCCTCCCTCGTGTGGACAACCCCCCCTCATGGTCTACTGCAAAGCATAGCCCCCTCTCCATCGACGGATAGCGCAGCCCCCCATCAAGACACACCCCCCCACCCTCGTAAAGAGCACCCCCTGGCAGTCAAGAAGAAGGAGAAGAAGAAGAAGAAGAAGAGGGAGAGAGAGAAGGAGAAGAAGAAGGAGAGGAAGAAGGGGAAGAAGAGGGAGAGAGAGGAGAAGAAGAAGAAGAGGGATAGGAAGGAGAAGAAAAGGGAGAGAAGAGAAGAAGAGGAAGAAAAAGAAGAGGCAGAAGGAGAAGAGGGAGAGCTGAGAAGAAGAAGAAGAAAAAGAAGAGGGAGAAGGAGAAGAAGAAGGAGGAGAAGAAGGAGAAGAAGAGGGAGAGAGAGAGGAGAAGGAGAGAAGAGGAAGAAGAAGAGGGAGAGAGAAGAAGAAGAAGAAGAAGAAGAAGAAGAAGAAGAAGAAGAAGAAGAAGAAGAAGAATAAGAAGGAGAAGAAGAGAAGAAGAAGGAGAAGAAGAGAAGAAGAAGGAGAAGAAGAAGAGGGAGAGAGAGGAGAAGAAGAAGAAGAAGAAGGAGAAGAAGAGAAGAAGAAGAAGAAAAAGAAGAGGGAGAAGGAGAAGAAGAAGGAGAAGAAGAAGGGGAAGAAGAGGGAGAAGGAGAAGGAGAAGGTGGATGAGAGAGAGAGGAGGGATAATCATAGGGAGAAAGGTAGAGGAAGAGAGAGAGAGAGAGAGAAGGGAGAAGGAGGTTGAGAAAAGTGGAGCTCAAGAAGAAGAAGATCTTGGCAAAGTTTTCCACGATGGCACCGAAGCCGAGTATTGCGACGAGTCTCGATCATAAGTGGAGCCAGAGACACGAGAGATGCAGACGGAGAGGCAAGCATCAACTATGCACCTACTCCTGCAAATCAAGTCCAAGATCCTCAAACTCTTGTTTTCTCTAGATGTTTATATCATCACACTCAAAATCTGTAGACTCATTCATGTTGCGCATAGCTTGCCATAGGAGTTGAAACAATAGGACAATGTTAGCCTTGATCAAATTAGGATCAAGAGGAAGACCACTCTAGAAGGAATTTGTTAAATTGACCTTGCAAAGCCCTAACCCAAGGGGGTTAAAGGATCTAGAAGGAATTTGTTAAATTGACCTTGCAAAGCCCTAACCCAAGGGGGAGAGCAAACTTTATGGTAGTTGATTTATGCTAAGTATGTTGCTTGGGACTATTGAAATGGTTTTAACAAAAGTTGATCTTGTTAAAGATGGAAAAAGTGATTGCTAGGTAGAGTGGTTACTTGCTAGATTAGGAAAGGATGTTTTCCTAGTTAAAGGATATTAGGCTGGTTGTTTCAGCTTGATTGTTTCCGAAAGGATACTTAAGGATTGGTTGTGGTTTTGGATGAATATCCAAGTGATTATATTTTCATGGCGGGAACTGTAAGGATAAATTGCCATGGGAACAAAAGGGATGTTTTTCCTAGTAAATGTTATTAGGTTGGTTGCTTCAGCTGTGGATGATTTCATAAAGGGATAATTAAGGAAGGATGACGCTAGCTACCCCTGCGAACCACCAAACCCTAACCAAGGGGGTTATGAATCTGCACCGAGAATGTGGACCGAACCCACCATGAGAGGTCTCTCCGTGGAAATTACTTGGCGTAGGAGGACGCTTGGGTGACAGGGGGGGACTCTGGCCATAAATCCCAATGCCTCCGGACCCTACACAAGTGTTCTACGTGACTCGAGATGGGATCTTGAGGCCTTGATATAGTTACAAGGCAGAATCTTGGTAGGATAAACCTTCGGGTTTTTATTGCCGGGAGACAGAAGGATTTTTCTACGGAGGACACTTAATTCTCCTGTATGGGTGGTGGACAAACATTAATTTCAAGATAAGTTAAGGAAGTGTTTGATCTTGTTTTATCTTGTCTTAGTGTCTGTGCCCTAAATTACGTAAAGGAACCTGTGATTAACGGGTTAATTAAGGAAGCTGCTTTTATGTGTTAAAGATAATGTGGTAGGTAATTAGATAACTAAAACAACCCCCAAGGGAAGCGTGGTGGATGTGATCGTCAAGTCCATCCTACGGTAGGGTGGTCTCGATTAGCGGAGAGCTTTCCTCAATGGAATTTATTTGATGCGAATGTTAGATAGACAAGGACCTTAGAACTTGTAAGTTAAAAACCTGATTCATACTATTTTAGGAGACTGGAATGGGACTATGCCCTATAGGTAGAGAGGTCGAGCGATGCATCCCTCTCATTTTCCATTCTCTTTGAACCAAGTGCGGTATGAGTCTGCCTTGGTCCAGTTGTATCTAGCAAAGTGGAGCGGATGTCGACCAATGCTAGAAGGCTGTTAGGAAGACTCGACTACTAGGAACCCTGACTTCACGTCGATCCTAGTGGGAACTGCCGGATAAGTTCTGTTGCGAGGCAGACTCGAGAGACCCTAGTTGGCAAACCCCATGTCATTCCTTGGGAGTGCCAGGTGGAATCTTCTAGATATATCTCTCAATGGACTGCTAAGACGTGTCCCGCAATTTGAGGAGCGGGTATGTTACAGTTGGTATCAGAGCAAAACTGCTTAAGCTAAGGGCTGTGCTACATGAACAAAGTTGCGTAGCGGAAGCGTGATGGGTCCTAACCCACACATTCTAGAACCCAATGATAACTTGTCATCAATGAACCCTAAGTGCATTCGAGATGAGGACATCTCAATTTCTCTAAGGGGGAGAGGATGTAATATCCCCCCTCCCCCCCTCCCTGACCCTCGGGCTTTCCCCCCATGCGAACCTCTCCCCCCTTAGAATTGTTAAAAAAGTGCACAATTTTTTTCTCTCCCGTTGCCGACTGCATGACGGGGAGAGAGAGAGAGTGAGTGAGTAATGAGTGGGGGGGGGCATGCAGCCCCCAGGTGGGTGGTGGTGGACAACCATCTTCCCCCCCCTCCACCATATAAGGGAGCCTCCCCTCTCTTCCCTCATGTGGACAGCCCCCCCCTCGTGGTCTACTGCACAGTGTAGCCCCCCCTCCATCAAGGAATAGCGCAGCCCCCCCCGTCAGCACGCCACCCCCCTCCTTCGTAAACAGTGCCCCCCTAGCCATGAAGAAGAAGGAGAAGAAGAAGAAGAAGAAGAGGGAGAGAGAGAAGGAGAAGAAGAAGGAGAGGAAGAAGGGGAAGAAGAGGGAGAGAGAGGATAAGAAGAAGAGGGATAGAAAGGAGAAGAAGAGGGAGAGAAGAGAAGAAGAGGAAGAAAAAGAAGAGGCAAAAGGAGAAGAGGGAGAGCAGAGAAGAAGAATAAGAAAAAGAAGAGGGAGAAGGAGAAGAAGAAGGAGGAGAAGAAGGAGAAGAAGAGGGAGAGAGGAGAAGAAGAGAAGAAGAAGAAGAGGGAGAGAGAGAGGAGAAGGAGAGAAGAGGAAGAAGAAGAGGGAGAGAGAAGAAGAAGAAGAAGAAGAAGAAGAAGAAGAAGAAGAAGAAGAAGAAGAAGAAGAAGAAGAAGAGGTAGAGAGAGGAGGAGAAGAAGAAGAAGAA
Organism: Lygodium microphyllum; assembly: GCF_053477565.2. Taxonomy (NCBI): domain Eukaryota; kingdom Viridiplantae; phylum Streptophyta; class Polypodiopsida; order Schizaeales; family Lygodiaceae; genus Lygodium; species Lygodium microphyllum. The sequence continues at coordinate 48,020,857 of NC_141142.1, forward strand.
GAAGAAGGAGAAGAAGAGAAGAAGAAGAAGAAAAAGAAGAGGGAGAAGGAGAAGAAGAAGGGGAAGAAGAGGGAGAGGGAGAAGGAGAAGGTGGATGAGAGAGAGAGGAGGGATAATCATAGGGAGAAAGGTAGAGAGAGAGAGAGAGAGAGAGAGAGAGAGAGAGAGAGAGAGAGAGAGAGAGAAGGGAGAAGGAGGTTTAGAAAAGTGGAGCTCAAGAAGAAGAAGATCTTGGCAAAGTTCTCCATCATGGCACCGAAGCCGAGTATTGCGACGAGTCTCGATCATAAGTGGAGCCAGAGACACGAGAGATGGAGACAGATAGGCAAGCATCAACTATGCCCCTACTCCTGGGAATCAAGTCCAGGTTTCTCAAACTCTTGTTTTCTCTAGATGTTTATATCATCACACTTAAAATCTGTAGACTCATTAATGTTGTGCATAGCTTGCCATAGGAGTTGAAACAATAGGACAATGTTAGCCTTGATCAAATTAGGATCAAGAGGAAGACCACTCAGATCTCTAGAAGGAATTTGTTAAATTGACCTTTCAAAGCCCTAACCCAAGGGGGAGAGCGAACTTTATGGTAGTTGATTTATGCTAAGCATGTTGCTGGGAACTATTGAAATGGTTTTAACGAAGGTTGATCTTATTAAAGATGGAAAAAGTGATTGCTAGGCAGAGTGGTTACTTGCTGGATTAGGAAAGGATGTTTTCCTAGTTAAAGGATATTAGGCTGGTTGTTTCAACTTGATTGTTTCTGAAAGGATACTTAAGGATTGGTTGTGGTTTTGGATGAATATCCAAGTGATTATATTTTCATGGCGGGAACTGTAAGGATAAATTGCCATGGGAACAAAAGGGACGTTTTTCCTAGTAAATGTTATTAGGCTAGTTGCTTCAGCTGTGGATGATTTCCTAAAGGGATAATTAAGGAAGGATGGCACTAGCTACCCCCGCGAACCGTCAAACCCTAACCAAGGGGGTTATGAATCCGCGCCGGGAATGTGGACCGAACCTACCACGAGAGGTCTCTCCGTGGAAATTACTTGGCGTAGGAGGACACTTGGGTGCCAAGGGGGGCTCTGGTTGTAAATCCCAATGCCTCCGGACCCTACACAAGTGTTCTACATGACTCGAGATGGAATCTCGAGGCCTTGATACCAGTTACAAGGCATAATCTTGGTAGGATAAACCTTCGGGTTTTTATTACCGGGAGACGAAAGGATTTTTCTGTGGAGGCAGAAAGGGACACTTAATTCTCCTATATGGGCGGGAGACAAACATTAATTTGAAGATAAGTTAAGGAAGTGTTTGATCTTGTTTTATCTTGTCTTAGTGTCTGTGCCCTAAATTATGTAAAGGAACCTGTGATTAATGGGTTAATTAAGGAAGCTGCTTTTATGTGTCAAACAAATGTGGTAGGTAATTAGATAACTAAAACAACCCCCGAGGGAAGCATGGTGGATGTGACCGTCAGGTCCATACTATGGCAAGGTGGTCTCGGTTAGCCGAGAGCTTTCCTCAATGGAATTTATTTGATGCGAACATTAGATAGACAGGGACCTTAGAACTTGTAAGTTAAAAACGTGATTCATACAATTTTAGGGGACTGGAATGGTACTATGCCCTACGGACAGAGAGGTTGAGCGATGCATCCCTCTCGTTTCCCATTCTCTTTGAACCAAGTGTGGTATGATTCTGCCTTGGTCCAATTGTATCTACGCAAAGTGGAGCGGCTGTCTGCTGCTAGAAGGCTGTTAGGAAGACTTGACTACTAGGAACCCGGACTTCAGGTCAATCCTAGTGAGAATGATCGGATAAGTTCCATTGCGAGGAAAACTCGAGAGACTTCATCAAAGTCAACACCATGCTGCTACTTAAAACCCTTAGCAACCAATCGAGCCTTGTATGCCGACCTGGGCATATCTAGGAGACCCCTATATACCTGGTATACCGACCGAGGTAGTATGTATCAGAATAGCACCCATAGGGGTGCCACCTGCGGATGGCTAAGAAAAAATTAGAGTGAGTGGAGTAGACATCTCCACAGGTGTGACAAATCTCAGAGGTGACGCAACTCCAGTAGAACGATGAGATGGAGACACCGGTCCGTGCCTCCACAACAACCACCTGAGCCACGCTCTCTGGACTCTTGGGGAATTCAAGAAGCTAAGTCTCCAATATTGTGGACCACATAAGGTGCTAAAGTGTCTAGAACAACCTAATGCTTATAAGCTACTGCAACTCCTTGACAACTTGAAAGTACATAATGTATTCCATGTCAGTCTACTAAAAGTCTATGTTCCTAACCCTGATCATGTACTTAACGACCAACAACTTGTGATACCAAGTCAAGGGGTCCTCAAACTTCAATGAGATAGGGTACTTGACATGCGAGAGAATGTTCTAAGAAGTAAAACCCTTAGGGAGTATCTCATCGAGAGTGGAAAGACTATCTTGAAGAGGATGCCACTTGGGTTGATGAAAAATCACCATGTAACCAATACCACTAGTTTCATTCAAAATGAGAACATCTCAATTCCTCTAAGGAGAAGAGGATGTGATATTTTAACTTTTTCAAAATTTTGTACATTAAATTTGAAGAGCTTAGATTGTCAAAAGTGGTGTCTCAAATAAAATAATCTATATCCCATAACTCGACACCTTCTAAGATTGATATGATTGTGAATATCTCAACATGAAAAATGCCAAGTTCCAATACTAGTTTAGGAACTGAACTTGGAGAGAATAATACCATTGGGTTGACATCATTTCTAGATTTAACAGAAAACATTGTAAAATTTTATTTTTCTTAAAGGAACTATTGAGAAGCGATTGCTTTCCTTTGTATTTGTGTCATGAAATAAAGGCATGTAACGAATTTGTATCAGGAGATAATCAAAGAAGGTATTTTTATATGTTGAATCTAAGGGGGTAGGTAATTAGGTAATTAAAAATGTTCTCTCAAGGGAAGTGGGAGGATGGTGGACCCCGACAGATCTAGACCTATTGTAACATGCTGCCTATCAGTTGTTCAAGCATGTTTTTAGTAGTCTGTCGAGAGACAAGTCTAAGTGATGCCACCCGATACTCTCATGGAATGTCACGGGGTTTGTCGCCTAGGGTTTCTCGAGTCCATCTCACAATGGAATGTTTATGGCCAAACCCATTAGGATCGACCTGAACTTGAGTCCCTAGTGGCCAAGGTCTCCTAATAGCTTTCTAGCGTTGGTTTCGGACATCCTGTGGGTCATTAGTTTCTCTTGACAAAATTCTACCATTCTTGGCAATTATAAGTAACAATTACAAAACAACGTTGGACCTATTTCGACAACTTCTAATGTCATTTTTTCATTCTGATGTATGCAATAGTTTTATACGACACATGATGCCCATGTCAAATCCTCGGTAGGTGATTCCAAGATGGATAAGAAAAAGGGTTAATGCATGTGAGGGGTACTAAGAGGGCTTAAGACGGAGTAGGGACTGTTCTAAAGAGAACCATCTTGACCAACCATGGATAGAAAATCTTGATCAATTAAGATCAGAGATAAAGGTACATAGGTACTTCAAGGGATCTAGGAGATAACCATCCAGTTGACCATGTGAAACCTTAAGGGGGAGAGTAATCTCTAGAAAGGTAGTCTATCATAGCTGAATATAACTTGATTAAGGATAAGCTAAATTGTATCCTTGAAAGAATGCAACACTTTCTTAAGAAACCGGTTGAAATGGTTTATCATTGATGTTCTTAATGAGGATTGATCTTGTTAAAGATGGAAAAGAGGGTGCTAAGTAGAGTGGTTACTTGTTGATTTGGAAAAGGATGTTTTTCCTAGTAAATATTATTAGGCTGGTTGCTTCAGCTATAGATGATTTCCTAAAGGGATAATTAAGGAAGGATGCCGCTAGCTACCCGCCACGAACCGCCAAACCCTAACCAAGGGGGTTATGAATCCACACCGGGAATGTGGACCGAACTCGCCGTGAGAGGTCTCTCTGTGGAAATTACTTAGTGTAGGAGGACACTTGGATGCCAGGGGGGGCTCTGGCCATAAAATCCCAATCCCTTCGGACCCTACACACAAGTGTTCTACATGACTTGAGATGGGATCTCGAGGCCTTGATACTAGCTACAAGGTAGAATCTTGGTAGGATAAACCTTCAGGTTTTTATTTCTGGGAGACGGAGGGCTATTTTCTGCAGAGGCAAAGAGAGACACTTAATTCTCCAGTATGGGAGGAAAACAAAGATTAACTTGGAAATAAGTTAAGGAACTGCTTGATCTTGTCTCTTGATCTTGTTTCATCTTGTCCTTGTGTTTGTGCCCTAATTTACATGAATGAACCTGTTCCCTAACGGGCTAATTAAGAAAGTTGCTTTTATATGTCAAACATAATGTGGTAGGTAATAAGATAACTAAGCAACCCCGAGGAAAGTGTGGTGGATGTGGCCGTCGGGTCCATCCTACGACAAGGTAGTCTCGGTTAGTTGAGAGCTTTCCACAATGGATTTTATTGATGAAAACGTTAGATAGACAAAAAAAACTTGTAAGTTAGAACCCGATTCATGGCGTTTTAGGGGACCGGAATGGGAATAAAATCCGATGCTAGGCGTCTGCTAGGAGACTCGATTGTTAGGAACCCTAACTTCAGGTCAGTCCTAGTGGGGACGGCTAGATACATTCCATTGCGAAGCCGATTCAGGAGACTCTAGCTGACAAACCCTATGTCATTCCTTGGGAGTGCCAGGCGGCGTCTTTTAGGATTATCTCTCGATGGACTGCTAAAGGCGTGTTCCGCAAATAGATAGGTAGACATGTTACACCTATGGTTGAGTGGACTCGGTGTGAGCCGAGAGCTTTCCTAAAAAGAAATAAAAATTACATTTTTGATAGACCATTAGAGATCAGGAAACCTAACTTGCATCGCTTTAGGGCCATGAAGAGAAGGGATCGAAGTGCCACACTCCCCTTTGTCTCCCATTCTCTTTGAACCTAGCACAATGTAAGTCTGTTTCAATCAGGCAATTCTATAAGGAGTGGAAACTCGAATAACTGACACTAATTAATAGTTAGTAGTTTATTTGACTCATAATAAGAACCAAAAAACTCAGGTCGATCCTCATGGGAACGGCCAGAACTTCCACTGCGTGGTAGACTCAAGCAAGCCTAGTTAGCAAACTCCAAGGGTTTTCATCAAATCCCAAAAGGTGTTTTCTAGGACATCTCTTGATGGGCTACTAAGAACATGACGAAAAGGAAGCGGCTCGGGCGGGCACATTACAGTTGGTATCAAAGCGCATGTTGATATAGGATACGACGCAAGTAAATAAAAGTAGTTATAATTACAACACAAAATATATTTCCCTTAAGTTGTGAAAATCTTCTCTTATTAATATATATTCTCGATTTCTGGTAGAGAGACAAACCTTGGGAACGATTCTTGATTTTCCAAGTTATATTTATAACAGCAATGCACTCCTCTAGTTTCAGCAGGAGAAACCAAATGATGTGAATATTAGATTAGATATACAATCCTTCGCTCTTGTATTACGAAAGATAGTGGATGTTAAGCGGAGGGTATTGTTACATTGAAACAAACCATATTGCTTACCTCCATAACAATTTAAAAGAGGCTAAGGTGGATAGAAACCCTTAAGATTGCCAAGATTTATCTCTTATGTGAGGCTAGAGTGAACTCAAACATATTCATTGGAGGACAACAAGTCAAATTAAACCAATACATTTATGAGGAGGTTACAAAGGTTATACCGGCCGATCGAGTCATGGTTGTAGGATGCTCTAGTTGCGCCACAACTACAAGAAAGATGGATTACCTTATCTTTCCCTAAAATATAGATTTCTAGATATCCATTCCCACAATCCTAATTACTATGTAATGGATGTATCACAATGCCATGCCTATATTGTGGTAGAAAAACCTTTTCCAAGAATAATATGAGCTCCCGATCTACTCGAATAATGTATTCCCTTTCTATTGACATAAATAGTTATTTTTATCCACCCTTTTGTCTCCTTGATAATTAGGAATAGTGGGAAGATATTATCTGTTTGATGAAAATATTTAGAGCCTAATAGAAAATAGAGTTAACTAACAGAGGTGACGAAGTCAAAAGAAATTTTGTGCATTTTAAGCTCTGTATATGTCTGTGAAGTATTCAAACAATGAAATAATTTTTGACTGATTCATAATGGATATACAATTCTCACCTCTCCTATCCGGGATGGCAATATGGGATGGATGGATTCATTGAAGGTAACTATATCATAGATCAACCTTAGGTGAATCCAATGGATGGAGGACTCATAGGCACATTAAACTATCCTTCCTTAACATGACCCCATTTTTCATAATAATCGACCAACTAGATTACAAAATCATCATGTAAGCAAAAAAACCAAGTTCATCTCGATCGATGGATTTGCTATTTTAGGGAGAGTAACCCTTATCATAAGGATATCTAGACCTTCCCACAAAAATATCAAGTTATGGATATACACACCATAACTCCAGCAGGTGAGGTTTGCTAAGTTACCAGAGAGATTCACAGGTAAGTTGAAATAATTTTTAATTAAGATTAAAACTCTCTTTTGAAGTAAAACCTTGATCATTATCAAAAAGACCAAGTAGTACATGATTTCCTTCCTAAATTAATGAGCTAGATTAAGTCAGTTAACATCTTTTTGAATATGGTTGGAGAGAAAATTGATCATAAAAATTGCATAATTATCAAGAGCGTCACTCTGAATCTCGATATTATAGAAGCTCAAGAGAAGAAATTTCTTCTCAAGCAATACAAGTCACCGAAGTTTGATGGTAAGTGGAGGGATATTCCAATTGAAGCAGAAACATGGATAGAATCTATGGAAGACTATTTCACTACTGCAAGGACTACACCGTCAAATCAAGCAATGATAGCCAAACTAAAACTCATAGGAGATGCCCATCTTTGGTGGAAACAGTTGTGCAAGGACCCAAGAACATCCAAAAAAGTGCTATCACTTGGGACAAGATTCAGGACGATGTGTGTGGGAGATATCTTCCACCCACATATCAAGCCTAGAATATAAATGAGTTTTTCAACCTAAAGTAGTTAAGCCTAAGCCTAGAAGCTTACTACTCCAAATTTGTAACACTTCTAAAATATGCACTTACGATGGATGTTTCACAACAAGTATCCAAATTTTGCAATGATCTAAATCCGCCCTTGAATACATGCCTTGAATCAATGAGACCATCAGATGCATTGATTCGAGCAGCTCCAATAGTTCGGGAGATCAAATAAAGGCCAAAAAATGCAAAATTTTGGAACAAAAACCATTAGAATAAGGGAAACTTCCAAGGATATGCAAAAAGAGCCCAAGGGTAGTATCACCCAAATAGGACAAAGAGAGCCAAATCAAATGCAATGGGAAACTTTATACCCATAGGAAAGAGCAGTGAGGCTCCAAGGTGCTTCTATTGCAAGGAACTAGGACATTTCAAGAGGTAGTGCTCGAAGCTTGGCCCAAAAATCCACCAAGGTCAATTTTGTAGGCAAAACCAAGATGTCAGGGGGAAGGTTGTTGGAATAAACCTAAAGGAGGTTCGTAATGATAATGATCCAACAATGGAATCCAATATGGAAAGAGCGAGAGTACATGCCACTCTCAATAAGAAGGCTCCAAATTGCCAATTCTCAGTAATTCAAACACCAACAAATTATCAAGATAAACCCTTTCGAATTTTAATCAATTGTGGAAGTACCTACTCTTTCATATCACCAAAATGTGCAAAAAGCTAGGCATAAACACTACTCTTGCACCTAGTTTTCTTGTGGAGTTAGCAAATGGTAAAAAAATTCTATCAACACAAAAAACTAGCAAGGTAGAATTTAGCTTGGGTGGCAATTCTTCCAAAATGAGCTTCTGAATTATGAACCTCGGGGCTTATGAATGTTTGCTAAGTATGGATTGGTTAATTCCAAATAATGCCCATATCCATTACAGAAAGGGCCAAATCACATTTCAAAACTCAAAGGGAGAACAAGTAACCACTCAGGGAGAAGCAAGGAACCCTAAGGTTCAATAGCTGGCTAAAACTTCTCGAATAGTAAAAGGACTAAAGAAATGATTACATGTCTACCTAATTAAACTCAACAAGGTTGAGCAGGATAGTGAAACCAAGGATCAACCATCTTGGCTAAATGAATATGCAGATTTTTTCCAAAAGACAAGGCAAAGCTTCCACCAAGAAGGGAAGTAGATCATGAAATCCAACTAATTCTAGGCATTGCCCTCATCACTAAAGGGCCCTACCAAATGTCAATTCCTGAAGTCATTGAGCTAAAAGAACAACTCAAGAAGCTATTAGACCAAGGATACATCTAGCCAAATAATTCACCATGGGGAGCCCGATACTATTTTAGAAAAAGAAAGAAGGAACACTCTGCCTTTGTATTGATTACCTTGGATTAAACTAGGTGATAGTGAAAACAAATATCTAATCCCCAAGATAGACAAGTTGCTTGATCAACTCCAGGGGGCAAAGATATTTTCAAAGATCAATCTCAGATCAAGCTATTATCAAATAAGAATTAGGGAGGAAGATATCCCTAAAACTGCTTTTAACACGAGGTACGGTCATTATGAGTTTATTGTGATGTCATTTGATTAACAAATTCTCATTGTGCCACCTTTAACAGGTTGATGCAATACATTTTTTGACCCTACCTTGATGACTTCATCCTCGTCTTCTTTGATGATATCTTAACATATTCCAAGAATGAAGAAGATCATGGACCACATCTATAAGTAGTTCTTGAAACAATGAGAGTCCCCAAACTGTATGCTAAAAAGAAGAAATGTGCCTTCTTCAAAAAGTAGATTGAATATCTAGGATTCATAGTATTAGTAGATGACATTTTAGTGGATCTTTCCAAGGTCCAAGACGTACAAGATTGGCCACCCCCAACAATGATCAAGGAAGTGCAAAGCTTTCTAGGGCTAACAGGTTGGTATGGAGTCTTCATTAAAGACTATGCCTCAATCATTGCGCCTCTCACACTGACCTTCTTAAAAAGCATGTCTCCATTATATGGACGTTCGCTGAAAAATCTAGCTTTGAGAAGCTCAAGAAAATCTTGGTAACTGCCCCTATCTTAAAGCTACCTGACCTAAGCAAAGAATTCAAAGTCATAACTAACACAAGCTCTCTTTCTTTGGGTTGTGTGCTTATGCAAGAAGGACATCCAGTAACCTATGCTTTAAGAAAATTAAATATCCATGAAAGAAACTATGCCACACATGATCTAGAATTACTTGTTGTAATTCATGCCTTTAAATTATGGAGACATTCCCTGCTTGGTAATAGGTTTTCTCTAGTCATTGATCATAAAAGCATAAAGTGGATTTTTACTCAACTAGATCTCAATATGAGACAACGCCGATGGATTAAAACCTTACATGAATTTGACTTTGAAATCAAATATAGACCAGGCAAGGAGAATGTGAGCAGATGCCCTAAATTGTAAATCATTTCTTAATGCTCTAATACTAGAGGAACTCTCTAGACCTAGGAACTCTTGCTACTATGATTTCAATGCCCAGTAACCCTCTCATAGAAATGGCTAAAGAAGAGGTAGTGAAGGATCCAAGCTATCAAAGATTGTTAAGAGAGATTTCCGTCAAGGATTCAAATCCAAAACTCAAGTCTAAGTATCAAGATTTTTCCATATACGAGGAGCTTGCTTATTTTAAGACAAGACTATGTATTTCTACAAGTCAAGAACTCAAAAAGAAAATACTCTAGGAAGCTCACGATTCTCCATTTTTGAGTCATCTTGGTTATGCTAAGACTATTAATACAGTTAGAAGAAGCTTCTCTTAGGAAAGAATCAAGGGTGATCTACTCAAGTATGTCACCAAATGCCTGAACTGCCAATGCATTAAGGCCGAACATGTCAAGTTGCCAGGAAAACTCCAACCAATTGACATCCTTCAAATGAAATGGGAGTATATCAGCATGGACTTCATAGTTGGATTACCCCTAGTACAAGATATAACTCCATAATGGTAGTCATTGATATGCTAACAAAAGTTACACACCTTATTCATGTAAAAACCAATTACAAGGCTTTTGATATCACTAGGCTTTTCATTAATGAATTTTTTAGATTAGATGGATTACCCCAGAAAATCATCAGTGACTATGATTCTCTCCTCACATCAAACTTTTGGAAGAGTTTGTTCGAAGCTCTAGGAACCCATCACTGCTTTAGTACTACCTACCATGCCCAAACCAATGGTCAAACAGAGTAGGTGGTCAACCAAATTATTGAAGGACATACTGAGAGCTTATTGTAATAGGGAACCCAAATGGTGGATCCAATACCTACCCTTAGTTGAGTTCACCTACAATGCATCATACCATCAAAGTATTCAAATGACTCCTTTTTAGGCACTATACGGGCAAGATTGTCTTACACCACTAAATGTTTCCAATCCTACCCTCTACAGGTAGAAGCATCTAGGCAAATGCTAAAAGAAATGGATTAGCAAAGTAAAGACTATAAGGCACGATATTCAAGCCACCAAGGATCGACAAAAGGCATATGCTGATCAACAAAGACAAGAATACATTTTCAAAGAGGGTGACATGGTTTTCATATGAGTTCTTCCAAATAAAAATTCATTACCTTTGTAGAAATTCAAGAAACTAAGTCCCAGGTATTGTGGACCATATAAGGTGCTAAAGTGTCTAGGACCAAATGCCTACAAGTTGCAACTCCCTAATAACTTGAAAGTACATAATGTATTTCATGTCAATCTATTGAAAGCATAGTATGTTCCTAACCCATACCATGTACTTAGCAACCAAGAAAATTGTGATGCCAAGTCAAGGAATCCTAAAACTTTAGCTAGAAAAGATACTTGACATGCGAGAAAAGACTTTAAGAAGCAAAACCCTTACAGAGTATCTTGTCCAATGGAAAGACTACCCTGAAGAGGATGCCACTTGGGTTGACCAAAAATCACTATGTAACCAATATCCACAGTTTCATTCAAGATGAGGACATCTCGATTCCTCTAAGGGAAAGAGGATGTGATATTTGGACTTTATTTTCAATCTTCTTGACTTCTCGCAATTAGATTTGGAGAATTCCAAACCATTAAATAGAGGAAGTCTTGAATAAAATAATTCAAAATTTGTAACTCGACACCTTCCAAGGTTGATAGGATCTATAGACATCCTTCACAAAAGTCACCACACAAACAAAAGTCATGGGCCATAAGTCAAAACTGACTAAACACGTTTAAAACTTAGGAAGTAAGGGAAAGTTTAAAAGCTTTAATCTTTAAATCTTAAAGCTTTAAAGAAAAAAAAAAGATTAAGAAGAAGATGATGACAAATAGGTTGCCCCCCCTTTTTTTAAATGAAAAAAGATGCCATATTTTTTCCCTGTGTCCTCCTAAATTTGAAGATGTTGAAATCACGAGACAAAGCTTGAATTCTCCTCCTCAATCTCAACATAAGACTCTAGCAATCTCCCCCTCCTCTCTCAGTTCAACAATGAGAGGCTTAGATTGAAGCAAGATCATCCGAGAGCCATGCGAATTAGTCATGGCATCTCTGGAAGCCTCTCTGGACCTCAAAGATCAGATCACCAGTATCAAATTTCACCTTGAAAGCTTCTAGATTAGTAGATTGCCAAGATATCCTCCACAAAGAGCTCCTCTTCTTGGCAACAATCCTTCTTCTTCAATTTAACTATAAATATGGGGCATGAGGAGCCGTTGGGGGGCAGCCTGAGCAAGAGAGGATAGGCTCTTCTCAAGATTATAGAGCAAGAGGGAGTGGGGCAAGAGGAGTGCAAGGATAGGAATTCTCATCATCAATCACGAAGAAAAGGAGAGGATACTCCACAAGCTCTTGGAATCGAATCCCCTATCCCTTCTACCCCCACTTCCCTATGGAATCAAGACTCTATTTGATTTTTCTAAATTCATGTAGATCGCCATTCCCCATCAATCCAATTGCGACAACCCCCAAGCTCTCTTGCCAAAATCCCCTCTACAATCTTGTGATTAAAGACCATGGCCCCAAAGAAGAAAGTTATGAAGGTCACTACAAATGGAATGATGAGTACTGGGATTATAAACAAATCTACGAGATATCATCAACCAAGCACTCGTCATAGATACTCATGCTATAATTCAATATTAAAGGCAACTAGCAGGCCATCATTCTATGAGTTGGCAACAAAAATCCGCATCTGTAAAATAGGATATTGTAAATCTCCTACACAAAATCTTTTAAGAAATTCTTAACCACAAATTCCAAATGATAATTTGGGTTTGTACAAGAGGTACCAAGGAGAAGTACAAGGAAGATACCGTGTTCCTAAAAAGACTCAAGAGTTTTGATTTTTATTTAACTAACGGAACCTCTAATGGATAAACATGGACGCTAACTCTGAGTATATACAAGGTCTTGAGATGAAATTATTTAAAAAATACTTTTCATAATAAGGCAAACCAATTTTTTTTGGCATTATCACAAGCAAGACCCCACGAAACTCCATTGAGAAAAGTCCATCTAGGGAGTTGTTCTCAAAAATAGAATTATTGTTTAGATTCAATCCGAACAAGATCCCGAGGGAGGAGAATTCCAAGAAGACTATTGGAAGGTATTGCCACTTATGCTAGGTTTTACCTTGATATTATTATTTTAGGAAAGAAAATATTTATTGAAACTTTATATGTAATGCATTCAAAATAAGATGTTTGTGATTGTAAGTTAGGTACTAATCTTTCCTAAAATCATCACGCTAAAAGATGAATAATCAGGTAGTACAGATCACCAACCGAGACAGTATTCTGGTGAGACAAAACACCGATTGAGACAGTGTTCTTTGATGGCAATAGACCTCCCCAAGGCTAGCGTGGATAAAACCTAATCCAAGGAGTTTTCTTTCTTGTTTTCGTGTTACTAAGTATAGACCAATCATGGTGCAAAAGGTCTTATCGTAGGGAACCCTAGTCAGTAGGAGGAGGTGAGGATACCAAGGGGCTCTAGTTATAAACTTCTTAGGCTCTTACAAACTTCCAACTACACTTCTAATTCTAGATAGTATCCTAGAAGTTCCAATACCAGTTTAGGAACTGAACTTGGAGAGAACAATACCTTTGGGTTGACATCATTTTTAGCTAGAACGGAAAACATTGTAAAAAGTTATTTTTTTAAAAGGAATTATTGAGAAGGGATTTCTTTACTATGTCTTTGTGTCATGAAATAAAGGCATGTAATGAATTTGTATCAAAATATAATCAAAGAAGATGTTTTTATATGTTGAATCTAAGGTGGTAGGTAATTAGGTAATTAAAACTGCTCTCTCAAGGGAAGCAGGAGGATGGACCCCAATGGATCTAGACCTATGGTTAGGTGGACTCGATGAGCCGAGAGCTTTCCTAAAAAAGAATAAAAATTACATTTTTGATAGACCATTAGAGATCAGAAACCTTGACTTGCATCACTTTAGGGTCATGGCAATAAGGGATAGAGTGGTATTCTCTCTCTCCATTTGATCTCAAGCACGTATTTTTCAAGTCTGTTTCAATCTCAACAAAATCCTTGAAAGTTTTGAAGTACTCAAAGACTTTACCTTTTTTCTTCATGAAATATACCATAGCTTTTTAGAGCAACCATTGATATACATAACAAGATACTTACTGCCACACCAAGACATATAGTTATGTAGGTCCCCAAATATCAATATGCACAACATCAAGCATATCCATTCTTACATTTCTATCATGCCAAAAATGCTATCTTTCTTGCTTCTCAAATTGGCATGCTTCACATACCTTATTTAGTTCTATAACTCTAAATGTAGATAAACTTGTAACCAACCCTTTGAATTGCATTAATTTCAAGATTTGCACATTTGCATGTCCAATACATCTATGAAATATTTCAATATCTACAACTACAGGGCCTTTTCCTTTAGTATATATAACATCATTTATAGCAATAATTTCAACATCCAAAGTAAACATATGGTCAATTATGCTTCCTTTTATAATCAACCTATACTTATTAATAAAATCATTGACAAAAAAACCCTTTCACTAAGTCTAACTTATAGCCCTTTCTCTAAATCTAACCGATAGATACCAAATTCTTTGTGATGGATGGTATGTACAATACATTTGACAAAAACTTTGTCTTGACTATTATGTAAGGAGTAATGAACTTTTCCCATTTGTAAAATTGGATGCCACAAATTATTACCCATCTCTATATAACCTAGACTTTGTAAATATTGCATCTCTCCAAACCATTCAACATGGTTGATTATATGATTAGATGCACTTGAATCAACTTATCATTCATAATCACTTGTCCATATGTTGCATGACAAATATATTTTTATTTTTATTTTTAGTTTGTCTTAAAGACAATACAAAATATCCTTCTTGTAATTTTTCACTATGAATGTCATCTTTCTCATCATAATAATGGGCTACAATATGACTGATTTTTCCATAGTAATAATAGATAGCACTAGAATTATTGGAATCTCTAATCTTCCATCCACCTCTTCCTCTAGAGCTCCATGTAGCTCTATAATTATCTTGCCAGCCTAAATATATATGTCAACAAACTATTGTGATTTAACTTATTTTACTAGTTACTACCAGTATATCCTATATCATGGCCTTTTGAAGAGGGACTACCACATCCCCTTCTTGAAGTGAGTAGAATTCTTGGACATATTCACTACTTCTTTCAAGAAATTTACCTTGCATCTTGATCTCTTCAATAATCATGAGAGAGACTAACTCATCAAAATCTAGAAATGACTTTCATACATACACAGTCTTGCTTCTCTTTCACTTCAACCTCTAAAAATCATCCTCTATCAATGGTGTAGCTTTGATATCATGTCATAAATACACACAATACATGCAATGAGAATCTCACTAAAGAGCAAAAGAAGAGGGATGGAGGCCACATTTTATGTTTTCCTACTAGTTTTTGTTTCCTCTTCCTCACATTATGCAATGCACAAAAAGTATCAATGAGGTATAGTATAAAGAAAAGTTGGATACTAAGTCAAACAATGAAAAAATATAATAGGTGATGAGTCAATGGCCATGTGAGGATATGACCAATGACATACTAACATGTGGATCCATCTAACAATATATTCCATCAGCAATGTCCATAATGTTGAGCCTCATATCTCAATAGACATGTCACCAGTGATTAGTGATGGAGAGCATGCACTAGGATTTGATAACAATTTCTATTACTCCTAGTTATTTTCAATCTAACAAGAAGAAGCAATGTTGTTTCAATTTGAAGTTACACCCTACTTGGAAAAAATTATAGTACAAATCTTAGCACACATACTTCCTAAACAATCCATTCTAAAAGCATGAGTATACTAGGTATTACTCAAAAATCAATCTTATAATTAATAGTCAGATTATTATAAGCTAGGTCAAGATGGGGTCTTATGAAGATGCTCTTGATGATGTTTTGCAATAGAATCATAATGAAATAGTGGAAGATTGTTTCAATAGCAAGACAACTGTATGCAAAGTTCTCCAATCACAAATCCCTTGGACAACTCTATCTGAGGATGTACCTTGCTATTTTAAGCACTATGATGAGATCTAGTAGACAAAAGTTTCTAGCTAGAAAGACAAGATGTAGTTAACCCCCATCATAGCTTACTATCCCTTTAAGGATTGAGGCATAGATTTCATAGATCTAATCAATCCAACTTCTTGTATTGTTTCCAAAGATTATCTAATGAAATGGGCTGAGACTAGAGCCATTAGAAATGGGATGAGACTAGAGCCATTAGAAATAAAGATGCCCGCACCATTAAAAGTTTCTATGGGAGCATGTGTAATATCACCATTTCCTTTAGCATCATCAAACCTAAATAGAATCAAACATTAAGCTCCTAATTTTTTTCTTTCACTAGTAGGGGAGAAACCCCCTAATAGGCTTAAAAACATTATTCTCAATAGGAAAGGTTATCAAATAAAAATAATCAACCTCAATAGGAAATGTATTTTTCTTAATTTTACTTAAGTTCTTCAAGACATTCTAAAGATTATCAATTACTTTGTAGTTGGACCAATGCCTTATACATGAAAAATCAAGAGAACAAGTTGCTTCTCAAGAAAATACAACCATCCTTCTTCAATGGACATGGATCTAAGGTACAAAAGGATATGACAACTTGAATAAAATCCATGGATGACTATGTTCTCATCACTAGTACTGCAACATCAAATAAATCTATGTTTCCTTGATTTTGCTACTATGAGAGTGATGCAAAGTTCTAGTGAAAGAAACACTCTAATGATAGTGATATAATAGAATATTCCCAAACTTGGAAAGAATTAAAAGAAGTACTGAAAAATGATACATTTTTCCTTCTCAAGAATTTATTATAATGAACAAATTCTTTAGCTGAGAGCCAAACAAGATGTCATTGATAGGACTATTCTAAATTCATTACCACTTAACAACAAGTGGCCCCATTTTGTCAAGGACTTAATGCACCCTCGGATGCTTGCTTAGAGGTAATGCATTCCACTTGCATTCAAGATGATCTTGTCAAGTCTAACTTTCTTGGCTGAGCGATAACTATAACTTTGACTTAGAAGAGGGGTGACCATGTGACCTCTCCCAAGGGCCAATATTCTAAGAAGAAATATTGTAGAAGCCAAGTCAACACTGTCTATTCTTTTTGTACTAAGCATAAGATAAGTTCCTTCAATTACAATGAGCTTTGACGCCATATACCAAACTGTCCAAAGATTAATTCAAGTTCCCTAGGTGCATACTAAGCAAAAAACCCCAAGAACAACATTCCAAGGCTCAAGACTCAAACAGGGGAACCTAGGAGGATAAGACAATGGAAATGGAGGACACCAAAACTTAAGAATGGAGAAGGATGTGGATGATACCATGTAGCTTGTAGCCATATGAAAATGGAGCCAACATTTTATGAGGGAGAGGAAGAATAAGATTGAATCTATGTAGCTATAGAGAACAAAGGCCCAATCGACAATTTGGAGTTATGCAAGCACTAACTACATATTATGTCATGAAGTGAACTAGGAGAGAAGAAAGTATACAAGAAGAGAGAGAAAGAAATAAGAGGTGTGAGAAACACTAGAAGAAGAGAGAGAAACATAGAAAAGGGAAGAAGATGACAAGTGTCAAAGTCAGAGGAGAGAGATAAAACAAGAAAAAACTTGTACTATATAAAAAACTAGGTAGAAAATGATTGGTACCTTCACCTTTTATACATGCACCCCATCCTTTACATTCCATCCCCACTCAAAAGAATTTTTTATCCTCAAAAACATATTGAGACTATTTACAATGACTGAATGTAAGGGAAGCCAGAGTATTACTCTACCATTACAAGTGACTAGAAAAATAAGGAAGTTGCTAATATGTACTAAGTAATGGATGGAGTCAAAAGTGGAAAACAAAAAAGACCATATGTGCATCCATTCTAGATTATAAAACTAAGAACTAGACCATTATAACTCCAAGAATGATATGAAGTAAGAAACATAATCTTGACCACCCGTGTCAAATGGGTACGGAAAAAGCCTCCCCATAATCACAACTATAAACATATCCATTATCCATCAGATCATAACTATCATGAATCTCATATACATCCTCATCATCAGCATAGTAATCATAATATTTGTTAGCAAAGTCTTCATAATCATAATCATATGAATATCGCTCTTCTTGTGGTTGGTGTAGAACTTGATTGAGTGTGAGTTAATGCATATCCTCAACTAGTCCATCATAAGAGTGATCAAAGACTTCAAATTCTCCATGTTCAACATTTTCATATCCTTTCACAATTGGTCCATAAAGCTATTCACTTACTAAGTGATCCTCATATGCATTGTAATCTTCTAGGTGATCCTCATATCCATTATCTTCTTCTAGGTGATCATCTTACTAGTCATCTTGGTCTTCTTGTTCTTCATCTTGCTTATTGGCCTCTTCTTGTTCTTCCTCTTGCCCATCATATTGCATGTTTTCCACTTTAACATCATCATTACCTTGAAGAAACAAAGAATTCAACATTGCATTTGGTTGATTTCCATTAACATGTTGTACAAGATCAATGGAATAATCCTCTTCATCATTATATGTTGCCCATGATTTATTTCTGCTAAATTTAGACATGTGACCAACATCATAATGCTCCAAAGAAATTACTACATCTTATAGAATAGGCTAAATTTTACTCTCATAAGTCTACCTAGTGGCAATCAATGCAAGCATTTTCTTTTTCAATTCAACATGCTTCAACAAATGATTTATTGCCATCTCCACACAAGTGACAAAGATACTCATGTAGATACAAAGACAATCAATATAAAGTACAATATTCTTTTATCTTGGTAGAACCTCTTTGAAAACTGAATTCATGCCTACATGCGCAATTTCCTATGCTAGTTGTCCTTCAACGGAAGCCTATGAGTGCTTGTTAACCAATGAAGGTGTACAAATTATCATAGCATATTGTGATTGGCATCAATCTCTACAATGAGAGTGGAAAGAAATACCACTACATATTTTAACTACAAACGAGATGATTGATTAAGCAATGATACAAGCAAATGTAATAAATCTCTACCTTGAAAATATTGAAAAAGAGTAGTATCAACGCTACAAAAATACTTCAATGATGCCAATAAATTAGGTTGAACCTCCAATTTGTCCATGGTTAGCAATCCCACCAACATTCTTTTGGCTTCCACATTACATATACATCTTTGTAAAACAATGTTATCATAAATATTGATAAGAACCTACATAACACCTTGCTAAACCAAACTGAGAAGTGTGAGGTTTTAACTGATAAATAAGGACTTGCTTAATCAAAATCACATGTACCACCTCTACTACCATTTTAGAGTCATCAAAAGTTAGGAATGTAAATGCCAAAGTACCCATTATGTCTACCAAAGGAACATCCAACCTACTAGAACCTATCTCTTTGATAAGACTCATAATGCTCTATTTCCATGCTTGTGGGGAGTGCAGTCCCACAATACCTGTAATTACTAAATCAACAGTAACTTTTGATTGAAAGCTCCAATCAATAAAGTTCTTGATTCAAATTGAAGCTAACTTTTTTCTCTTCAAAGAGAGAACTTACCAATAAAATTTTTATCAAGAAAAAAATATATATAACGGCCCAAAGTTGGCTGATTAAAACTATCTAGAACTTATCCCTATTTAGATGAACCTGTAAGAGACCTATAGATCTAATTTTGATCATGTTTAGCGCCCGGTCTACTCATTGATAGAGCTAAGGGCACTATTTAGGATACCAAGACACTCTAACCATCATTTCTTCTAGCTTTAATAGACCTACAAGTCACAATCCATGTCTTATACATCCAGTAGTTGTCTGAAATAGGTTTTTATGATGAAAATTGAGATTGAATATGAAGAAAAAGAGGAGAAAATGGATCAAAGACTAATGCTCTAATACCACTTGTCATGAAGTGAATTGGGAGAGTGAAAGATAGGAAAGAGAAATATTGCTAATAGAGAGAAAGTCTACTAGAAGAGAGAGAAAGGAGGAAGAGGTGTAAGAAACAGTAGGAGAAGAGTGAGAAACACAAAAAAGAGAAGAAGATGCTAGCCTTGAAAGCTAGAGGAGAGAGATGAAGCAAGATAAGAATTGTACTATATCAAAAATTGAGAGAAAAATGATTGGTACCTCCACCTTATATACATACACCCTATGTACCCTATTTTCCATTCGTTATATATTAGGGTAAGATATTTTAACTTCTTATGCATATTGAAAGGGCATATTCTTTTATTTCACAAGGACATATGAGTAGGTTACATGTAAGCTAGCCTATAACTTAGATTATCATAGTTTAATTAGCCAATGGGTTAGGGAAATCAAGTCCGAAGCTAGGGTAGGAAACCTTCATTTTGAATTGGGGTCAAATTTGACCCATTGTGGCTTTAGGGTTCTACCACTAGAAATATACGATAGGATATTAAAAAAGGACTAATTATTTGCCAATGATGCAATGATTTGATGAGCACAAAGGTTTTCCTTAATCAAGATGGACAAAAAGTTTCTATGCAAGGAAAGACAACCTAGTCCAATGTTTGGCTAGTGAAGGTTAAGCATCTCCTAAGAGCAACCTAGAATGGCCAACACATCTTCCCTATGAAACTTAATATGAGTAAATTGTGAGAAATGCGGGATCTAGAGCATGGAAAAAACGGAAGCTATGAAGGATGGAAAAAGAAGTGTAGACTCATGATGGAAAGGACACTGTTTGTTACATAAGTGAATTAGGTTCCAAGATTGAGACTTGGACTCATAAACACAATCTTGTGTATGTGGACAATGACATTGACACTTTACTGAAATGAAAAGAGTACTATCATTGCATTAAGAAAGGAAGCAAGTACAATGCTTTATAGGAAAGTAGGAAACTGCAGTAGGCACCATTGTGCATATGGGATAAGTGAGCCTGCATATCCTTGACCCTGAGACTCCATACAAAGAGGCTGTTTGAGTGTGATTGCTGATTCTCAACACCCCTCCTCAATCACAACTAGAAAAGGCACAAAGTGTGTAGAGGCTGTAATGAGAACCACCTGCAAAGTGTGGGCATACCACAGTCATGGCAAAACACCAGAGGCTGTCGCAGAAAAAGATAAGTGTGGGTACCATAAACATGGTGGACATCCAGAGGCTGTAACAGGGGCCTCACAAAGTGTACAGGGACTGTAATGCCAAGTTACATAAGGAGTTTACAAAGCTTATGGCAGGAAGCATTAGGGCAAGGAAAATACAAGGCTATTAAAACAGTCTATCAGAATTATGAGAGTACAAGGACTGATGAGTCTTGTCCTTCCGATCCTGGTGGTCTTCATCTTCATTTTCTTCTTCCTTTGCTCCATTTTCTTCTTCTTCTTTGACTGCGACTAGATAGGCCTTTTGGGATCTCTTTCTTGCATGGCAGAACTTCTCGGTGTGTCTGGTCCTTTTGCAGAAGTCACAAAAGAGCTGATCATTCTTGCCTTTGTACCTATTGCCAACATATAATGCATGCTCATCTCTAGAGGTACTTGGTTCTTCTTTAGTTTTTAGCTTCTTTTCTTCTTCTAACAGTGATGCTTGGATATCAACAAGTTCAGGATTTGGCATGTTGATTAAAGTTGTTGATACATTATTATATTCAGGAGGCAAGCTCTTAGGTAGAACACCGATGCAAACATCTTCATCCATTTTAATGTTGATTCCTGTAAGTTGGGTTAGGAGTCCTTCCATGTAATTAAGATGTGTGGCAAGTGATGTGCTGGACTTCATTTCAAGCCTGAAGAATTCAATTAGGAGACCATACTTTGATGATTTAGATTGTGCACCGAACAGGGTGTCAAGTCTTTTCCATGTATCCTGTGAGGTCTCACAGTTATCCACATGGTGGATATAACTGTCATCTAGCTCCAGTTTGATAATGGCCTGAGCTCTGTCATCATTCTTTTGCCAAGTAGTTGCAAGGTCCGCGTCCCGAGGTTTCTTCTCTTTGCCATTTGTGATGGCCCAGAGACTCTTTTTCATCAAGATGAGCTTGATGCAGGTTTGCCAGGTGTGAAACCCGACTCCTTTGAATCGAGCATTTGGAGAGTCTTTGCCCATGTTAGATTTACGGGAACAGTAGCAAATCAACTTCAGACTTATTAGATTTGAGCAACAGAAGAATTGGTAACAGAAGAATTGGTTGAGAGACACAAGTGCTAAAAAAACACTAACTGAGTGTCAATGAATACCAGATCTGCAAAAGTCTTTTACTCTTTTAAAATCCAAGTGATCTTCCCCTTCTTGATTTGATGCTGATGCCTTCAGATCTAAGTGACAGTATTTTAATGAACTTCAGAGAGTATTGCTCAGTGATTAAAATCACTGTTGATAACTTCAGTGAGAGAAACAGTGAAAAATGTCAAGATTTTGAAGCTTTGGCTATGGTGGAATTAGGGTTTCTGAGACAGGGGCCTGGTTTTTTGCTGATTGCAGGAGCTACAGTGGATCATTTTCAAAAAATTTTATATGCCTAGGAAGCTGATTTCATGGGCTACCAAAGCCCTATCATAATCGTCAAAATCGTGGACAGTATGCAGCACGCAGGGGGCGCGAACAGAATCGGCGCAGTCTGGGGCAGCGACGTCGAATTTGTGCAATGCCAGAGCTGTAGCTTGCCAATGTGGGTATTTGTTGTGCCAGGATGAAGCGCCTTGAGCAGAGGAACAACTCCCTAGAAGAAATCGTGGGCTGAAATGGCTTGGTTGAAGAGTTATGGAAGCTCCAAGTAAGGTAGGTCCTATCTGGCTATGGCAGACACAGAGCAGAGATTGAGGATTTTCACAATGCTGAGCTCCAGATGGTCCAATGTCCTAGATTGATGTGATACAGGGAAGCTTTGTGAGTTGGGGAATACTTTTCTAGAAGGAAGCTCCAAGAGATTTGACCTGTGGAGTGAGATATAAGCAGCTCAATCTGACAGGGTGTTGCTGGCTATGGCTGCCATGGAAGCTTCAGTGAGAGTAGAGTTGGGAGATGAAGTCATGAGCTGACATTGAGCTAGACTGAGGTTGAAAGGAATCAAGAGAGGCTAGACAAGCAATGCCATGCCCAACTGGGCTCTGATACCATGTGAGAAATGCGGGATCTAGAGCATGGCAAAAACGGAAGCTATGGAGGATGGAAAAAGAAGTGTAGACTCATGATGGAAAGGACACTGTTTGTTACACAAGTGAATTAGGTTCCAAGATTGAGACTTGGACTCATAAACACAATCTTGTGTATGTGGACAATGATATTGACACTTTACTGAAATGAAAAGAGTACTATCATTGCATTAAGAAAGGAAGCAAGTACAATGCTTTATAGGAAAGTAGGAAACTGTAGTAGGCACCATTGTGCATATGGGATAAGTGAGCCTGCATATCCTTGACCCTGAGACTCCATACAAAGAGGCTGTTTGAGTGTGATTGCTGATTCTCAACATAAATAAGAGGAAGAGGATAAAATACATACATGGCTTTGGGAATTTGACAAAACCTCTCTTGAAGAACTACTAGATATTTGCCACCTTAAGAGATTCATCATGAGATAGAGATAATCCCAAGACCCCAACCAATCTCAAAAATACCATACAAGAGAGCCTTACCAGAGGCCTTTAAGCTTAAGCCTTAACTTAAGACCTCATCAACCAAGGTTTCTCCTCTACTTTAGGAATTCTCCCTAAGGAGTACTTGTGCTATTTTAAAAGAACAATGATGATACTTTGCACCTTTGCATTGACTATAAAGGTCTAAATCAAGTGACTATAAAACCTTTTTCTTGCATGGCTACCATAAGATGTGGACCAATTAGGAAGGCATCTTGAATACCACATTTAGTAATTGTTATGGCAACTATGAGTGCATTATCATGTCCATTGGCCAATGCATTGTTTCAACACATTCAATAAATCAATGCAAGTTACATTTCAACTATACTTGTATGAATTTGGCTCGCATTCTTTGATGATATCCTAATTTGAACACATTTAACTTATCAATGTAGGTTGCATTTCAACTATACTTGGATTAATTTGTGCTCACATTCTTTAATGATATCCTAATTTATTCTAAGTTAGAAAAAAGCACGAGGAGCATGTCTACAAGGTGTTATGCTTTATTGATGCTCACAAGCTCTTTGCAATAAGGATAAGTGTATCTTCTTCACTTCTTAGATTGAATACCTATGATTCATTGTTTCCAAGGATAGTATATCTATAAATCTTGATAAGGTTAAATCTATGATGGAGTGACTAGAGCCTAAGATGACCAAGGATTGTTGGTTCTTAGGTCTCATAGGCTAGAAAAAACCTTTATTCAAGGCTATGCCCTTATAGCAACACCTTGATCAAGCTTCTTAAGAATAAATGCATGAGATATGGACACCAATGGCTAGCTTTGATTATCTCAAAAATATTGTCACGCATGCAATGCTTCTCAAACTCCTAGATTTCACCAATTAGTTGAGTTGTTTGTGATGCAATTGAGTGTGTGCTTGATAGCATCTTTGCACAAGAAAGGAGACTAGTAGCCTATGCCTTATTCAAACCTAAGTCTTATTAATCAAATTATGTCATTCATGACCTAAAATTACTCATGATAATGTAATGTCTCAAATTATTATGACATTAACTTTTCAAATACAAGCATGAGTTACAATCAGCTACAAAAGCCTAAAGTGGATCTTCGCCCATGATAAAGGAGATGGATAGTGATTCTTCAAGTGGATGACTTAAACATCAAGTACTAACCAAACAAGGAAAATGTGGTGGTGGACACCCTTAATTAAGATGCTTTTGTTAATGTAATCTCCACACCCAATGACTCGATAATGGCTTAATAAGACAAGCCACCGCTCATGATGAGCTTTATCCACATATATAATTTTCTCTACATTAATTAAATCCATCTAAATAAGAAAAATCCAATTCAAAAATTATGTTCTTCATGAGGGGTGCATGTATTTTAACTAGCTTTTCCCAAGAATCGAAGACTAAAGAAGCTCACTTTGCAAGAGGCCCATGATAGCCTAGTAGTAGGTCATCCATGCTTTTCAAAATCCATGAATGTGGTAAGGAAGAGCTACTGTTAGCCAAGCCTAAAGCAAGAAGTACTTGTTAACTATTAATGGAAAACATGATGCAAGTCAAGCAAGATCATAATGTATCAATATTATATTTTTTAATTGCAATATGATAATTTGGGAATCGTTATCTGTTATGGGCAAGCCATTGGACTATTATTTTGAAATTAAATCATAGATTAGCTGCACTATTCTTTTGTAATGTAAATTCAAGATTCGGCATGTAAATTGTATTAATATAAATAAAATCCCAAGGATAAAGAAATATTTTCACTAATTTCATCTTAGGATGGCTCATAAACTTAGGAAAGGCATGCAAATGAAGCAAGATTGGCCACAAAAGTGAGCTACACACCCAAAACAGAGGTGGAAACCATGAAATTCATGCATAAAAAGGAAGAAAAGGAATAGAGCGAGCTTCTTAGCTATTCATTTGTGTGCAGACTTTGGGACCTTATTCTTTCTTCTCTTTTCATGCTTGTGTGAGAATCAAGGGGAGCGAGAGATGTGAGATTGAGGGGTTTGGTGAAGGGAAGCTCTTCCCATTCTACTTTCTTCCAATCCATCCCTTCATGATGAGAATGTGGTTGAGGGTACATGGGTGATGTTGAGTTGAGAAAGAGTGAGGGGTAGATCATAAGCTCATATTGCTCTACTTCTCCTCTTATTCTCCATATTCTTCTCTTCATATTTTGTTCGAAGGTAGAAGTGAGGACATGGATCACACTAAGTAGCATCATATAGTTTGTAGAGAAAGCAAACAAACTTG
This sequence comes from Lygodium microphyllum, assembly GCF_053477565.2. NCBI lineage: Eukaryota > Viridiplantae > Streptophyta > Polypodiopsida > Schizaeales > Lygodiaceae > Lygodium > Lygodium microphyllum. Next base: position 48,046,382 of record NC_141142.1, read on the forward strand.
GACAACATTACCTATAATGAAGAGGTGAGTTTCATTCACTACAACTCCATTATGGATTTGCAGTTATCATTTCTTGCATGGGAATGCTAGATCTTTCAACAATTTGAGAGCAATGTTTGGTCATGGTTATGTGAGAGGTAGCTATATGATGGTAGTGAGTCAAAACTCTTGAAACAATAGGATTCCCTCCTAAGTCTCGTACATTCTGTTCCTATAGTGCAACATTTTGGTTCCATTTGGGGATAAAGAATGATCAACCCCCCCTAAAAAAATGAAAATTTAAAAATCATTACAATCAATAAAATGACCCCTTATGAACTCATGTCACAATAAGCTCATTAATATCTTGGGGATTTATAAGGTTTTAAGAAGAGGGGATCATAAGAAGCCTAAGAAGGGGAGTCATAGTGGTAGTTCTAGTAGTATACCAAAACATCAAATATATAATTTCTATGCATCTGAGGCTCACATGGGCCATGGCCATGGGTATTGCATGGGCACATTAGACATGGGCCATTGCCATGAGGTGATGGTGCTAGAGAGTCAAGCCAACTACGTTGACAAGAAAAAGGTCTACATGGGCTATGAGTTTGTTCCCTTGTTGCAAGGACAACATGCAACACCAAGGTGATGCTATCTGCAAGGTGGTATTGATGGAGAGGGGCCAAAAAAGCTTGGGTGATGCTTATGGAAGAAAACTAGCAAGGATGACATGTTGCGGGATAGCTATAGGTGGCACTAGCAATGAGTGCCTTTGACACCATCAAAAGGCTAATGGAAAGCCTCAATAAGCTATCCTACATATTAACATTCACATCTTTTCTAAGCACTAACAAGAACACATAGTATAGCCTATTTTCTTAAAGGTTCATGGGGTTTCTCATTCATTCTTGAAATGTTCCCTTGCAAACGCTCTTGTTAGTTTCTAAGGTTTTGTCCATGGAGGGTTTATAACATCTTGCCAATATTTGAGGTTTTGTCCATGCATTCCCTCCATATTCTTTCTTCATCTCTTCCATGCCCTTATCTTCCATAAGTTTCCATATGCAAATCACCATTATATGATTTGGTGCTCATTTGAGTATACCTTGATTCTATAATTATTGATCAACTTAGGTAAGATTTCATATTATCTAGAATGCAAAAAAGTAAACTATCAAAATCAATAACCTCTTTAGCCTTGAAAATGTGATTTACATGTATGTATGCTCATCCTTCCTCATTCATATCAAATCAATTCAAGCACAAAAATTCCATATGAATACACTATGACTATATTTGACATGACTAGAAGTGGCAGTCTACCTTGTTCTCTCTTTCAAAGACCAATTTGTACCATGCGCTTATCCTAATGTCTTACCTTGTCATCATGCCTTTGCTTGCCAATAAAATAACTCATAGTATTCATTGCCCTTTACAAAGGCACACTCAAATAGGAAGCCTAGCTTGTGGTTCAAGTTGGAGTTTATGCATGAAAGAATTACATGTCACTCTTGCACACACAAGCTCCGACACATCTTTTAATTTTGAAATTTTATGAAATAGAATTGTAAATAATAATGTAATGAAGCGGTAAGCATTACAAGTCACTCTTACACACAACCTTGGATACATCTCTCAATCAAGAGCTTTTATGACATAGAATTGGAAATAAGAACTTCCTAATAAAATATCTAGTTAGTGCACATTTTCTAACTAATATCACCCTAGGGTTACAACCTCTCATAGTATCACAATGAAATAGGACTACTATATTATCTAGTCTAGTGCATGACATTGTAATAGCCACCCTATGCACCTTTTGTAATTTGGCAATGAGTATGTCAATAGTGACCTAGGGTGTACATGCCATGAGTATATGAGTGGTAAACTAGGGAGTACATGCCATCTTTACCATGATAATGAGAATGCCAATTATCAATATTTTCCATTTCTTTGAGAAAGTTCAAGAAAATCATGATAATAGCCTTGACACGATCATTGTCGCATTAAGTGAGAGGTGTTTTTAAAAGGGAAGGGGTAGATCTAGTGCACAAGAATTGACGAAGAACTCATGACTAAATAATGTTTGACTTTTTAACTCATAAGATTGATGTTCTTTTTATTAACTACTCATGATGATATCATGCTAACATTTTTTATGTATATGTTTTATAAGTAGTATAAAAATCACATACAAGTTGTGTAATAGAATTGGTAGAACCCTCAAAACTACTCTTGAAAACTAGGCAAAGTATTTTTAATCGCTCATTTCTTAAGTATCTAATGTGAGATGAACACTTCAGATGTCATGAAATTTTTCTTTTAAACATTTAAGAGGAGTCAAAAGTATCCAATGAACCCTTATTCACATTATTTATAGAGAAAATTATCCAAAAATACCCTTGTTCACATCATTTGTAGAGATATCAATCCATGGATTTAATCATTACTAGTGAAACAAGAGGGAAAGGTTTTAAAAACACCCCTACATAACTTATGTGATATGCAAATCTTCTTGTTCTAGTTTTTAATTTTATGACACAGTTTAGCTTGTTAATATTAAAATACTTGTTATTAGACCCCCTCAATAAAAAAGGGGAAACATATGGAATATTCCTTTTAATATGACATCTTAACAAGCCCCTTGTAAAAATCTAGGTCATGAACTTTTTGACCAATGTAGTTTTCACCAAAAAGGTGCCCCTTATTTCCCTCACAAAGGGACAAGTTGCATGTCATGGAAATTCAAAGAAGTGATCAGTTGGTCCATTATAAAGGAATCTAATAATAAAGTCATAACTCATGATATCTTATCTTATTGATGTGTGTTGGAATATCATCAAAACATTAAATTGGTCTATCCCACTTGAACTATGATAGTGTTTAAAAAGGTAAACATGTAAGGAATCACTTTTGTAGATAAATGAAAGTGTGTGCTCTATTGTTTCATGATAATCATTTGAGTCATTTAGCAAAGCAAGTGATTACATATAATTTTATATAGGAGTAGTAATGCAACATTTTCAATTGTAAATGGCATAGCATTATGTCTACCTTTGCAATTGTAAATGGCATACCATTATCTTCAAGTTAGCCAATTAACAAATGGCATAGCATCATGTCTACCTTTGCTCCTATTGTCCACATTTTGCTGGTGTTTCTTCAATGACTAGATGAGATACATCAATCCACACTAAGGACATATGTTTCAAGTTCTTTTAATTTTTATAAATTAAAATACACTTATAGAATACATTGCTAAACAAGTAGTAATATTATTCCAACCTCTAAGGATGAAATTCCATCTCATGAGTTTGATTTCCAACATCTACGGATGGAATTCAAACTCATGCACTCTTACAAATTGATCACACAATTTTCATTTCACATTACAAAAGATAGAATTCAAATCATAGAGTTTCACATAAGGATATAAACCATATTTCCATTACACAAAACTCAAAATATTGTCCCTAATGAGCCTAGCCTATAAACACAAGTTAGTAAATTCTTGGGTCTCATAAGATCACGTATTCACTTTAGGAACTTTGACATCTCTAGGTGAACATCCTAAAAATATAAATTATTTGGTTCTTTTTTATTGATTATTTTGGTGCTATTGTGATATGGCTAAGTTGGATGAAGCTCTATTTGGAGCTCAAATTTTATGTTAAGTCAAAAATTATGAAGACTACAAGGGAATTTGATGAAGAGAGCTAAAAGTTGGAGAATATTGTTACTAGTTGACAAAGTTACATTTTAGTTAAGATCAAAATGACATTCAAGGATTCATGGAAGGGAACATGTGTACAAAAATCCTAGATTCCATAGTATGGAGGTATGACAATCTAGTTTTGGTAGTATGGTGTCCATCTAAAGCTCCAAGTGTTTATTGGTTTATGGGTTAGATTTGTTATGTGCCTTTTGGGATATGACTATTTCTTATATCTTAGACATGGATATATGCACATGACATGGTTTTGACCTCCTCCTATCCAATCCAAGTAGCACCTCACTATTGCTATACTGACAATAAACTTCATGGCCTTAACTATCTCACATGAAGTATTGTCATGAATGCATGATTTATATGCTATCCTTACTTAGTTGTGGAATCACTAGCATATCCTCCATGTCAATCACCTAAGGTGCCAATGCCAATTAGTAAAATATTTCCATTATATTTTCCTTCAATCACCTATTTTCTATTAAACAAATGATCCTTTTTGTGTGATTCTGATGTAGAGATTTTGTGAGGCTATGACTATTTTTTGGAACTTTCATGTCTCATGCATGGTTTTCATGATAAGTTAGACAACCTCATTTTATGTAAACAATCCTTATAACATGTAGAATTCCCTCCATTAGAATATATAGCTTTGGGATTTATTTCATGTTTTCATTATTTCAAAACTTCCTTTGCATTATTTGAAGGCATCTTGACTGTATATGACAAGATTATGCTTGAGATGAGCTACCTATATAATTTTTTGTGATAGACCTATCCAAATTTGAGCAATGGGTTCATTAATAACTATTCAATCGTCAAACTAGGTTATAGGAGTGTGTGGCTTGGACCGAAAATACCTTCAACATTGGTCAAACTAGGCAATCGAGTTCTAGAAACACTGTACCCTTGGGATGGAGACATTAGGACCTAATGTGAGTCAAATTGCACTTGGTTCTTCATGGAGAGTAGAAAATGCCTCCATAGGCTCAAGGACCAGTACTCTACCACTCCTTTTTCCCAGAAAAAGTTGATCTAAGGGATCTGTCTTCCCAATCTTATTTTTAATATTATGATAGGGCATGACCATTAGGGAACTTTCCACCCACTTTCAACCACATTGTTTGGCATATAAATGCAACTTCCTTAATTAAACCCTTTTACACAAGGTTCCTTTGCACACTCTTTAATCACATGCCAAAAAAATAATAATCAAATACTCCTTTTGAAAAAAAACTTTAAAAGGTATGTGTGCAATTGATTCCTCTATAGCAAATATCCAATCACTAAGATATCGTCTTTCTCAAGGCTCATTTCCCTGTCCAAAATGGGACTCTCCAATATATACAATGTAAGACTAATGGAGGCTTCCCTCTCCATCATATGACTATTGAATATCAAAGCCCCATTGATTTTATTGCTTATTGCTACCATAGGACACCATGAATAATTCAACTTGTCCATCTAAAATGTGTGAATAATCAATAAGTGATTTCTTTAACGACTAGGCACAAGAAGTAACCAATCATGATGATTAACTTGAAAACAATCCATGGAATCCTAACAAATTCCTTATGTCTTTTGAAGAGAATGTCAAAATTAGGTTTAAACAACAATTCTCTAAATAAAATCAATTTCAAGGATATGCTATTTGAAGGATTATTCACAACGTGGGATTGTTTAATTTCCATTTTTAGGGATTTGGGTGATCCCTACTTTAGAATATATCTTCCAACAACCTCTTAGGCTATGATAAATAATAGTTTGGTTTCTATGATGTGAGAATCTAATGATGAAATCTAATGGTTGTGAAAGGTAAAGCCCAAATGGAAGCACACAAGCGGAAGCAAGAGCTCTAGTAGATGGAGCAAGAGAGCAAGAGATAGAGACATAGTATGTGGGAACTCCAATAGTCACAATGTGTGACCGGCCTTCCCTTATACAAGAGTCTCTAAAATAATAAAGAATAAAGTGATAATGATAGATGCTTGCACCTTCAATCTATAGGTGTGTGGGAATGGTGTGTGTAGTAAATATAGGGTGGCATAAACACAAGTGCCTTTACCCCCAACAACCTCCCACTTAAAGGTGAATATGCCTCAAGTGAGGAGAGAACAAGAAAATGACAAGGTATAAATGTACATAAAGTACAATAGGATGAGGAATAAACATCATCTCATCATATGCCCATCAAACTTCTAAGAAAGTCAATATGTTTCACTAAGATACTTTTAGTGAGTAGATATGCAGGATTCCTATCAATCGAGATCTTAACAAGCTCAATAGACTTATCCTCTACCACCTCCCTGATGAAGTGATAGTGCACCTCAATGTGCTCTATCTTCACATGGAAGATTAGATTTTTGGCCAACTAAATAGCACTTATAGAATTTAAATCCAGTGTAGTAACAATAATACCAAGGTTTCCCACAATATGCCCTAACCATAGGGCCTCCTTGCAAGGCTTAGTTGTTGAAAAAATACACTATGTTAATAGTAGATAAGGTCATGCATTTATGCACCCTAGATATCCAAGAAACAAAACTTCCAACAAAGGTGAAAACAAACCTAGATGTGGACTTCCAACTATCTATATATCCTACATAGTCGAAGCCAATGGAACCCATGATTGTAGTATCCTAGCCACCATAGTAAATGCACATATCTATACTACCTTGCAAGTACATCATGATATTCTTCACATTGCCCCAATGTTGCCAGCTAGGTGTAGCCATATAGTATGCCACAACTCCCACTAGAAATGCTATGTCAAGGCGAGTAGCTATAATGGCATACATCAAATTGCCCACTACACATACATAATGGATGCTATCTCGGTCTATGGCTCATTTGACTAGGAATAGCTAGCTTAACCTTCACATGAAAATGTAAAGGACTATCAATAGGCTTAACGTATTGTATATAGAACCACTCAAGCACCTTCTGTATGTATGCCAAGCATATGTGAGGCCTTTCAAAGCTCTTCTTGAGCTAAGTCTTCAAAGTATCCAACTTATCATGAGTTCTCTCAACAATCAATGTATCGTCGACATAAGAAAGTACCAAGATAATAAGGCTACCATCACATATAAAATGGATCCATATCACTATGGGTATATCCCTATGAATGCATGAAAGCATCAAACTTATGGTACCATTCCCTAGGTGCTTTTTTAAGGCCATAAAGGCTCTTTATTAACTTATACACTAGGTATTCTGTACCCTTTTCATTAAAGACTTTAGGCTATTGCATATAGATATCCTCATGCAAGTCCCCATGCAAAAAAAGTTATTTTCACATCCATCTGATAAAGATCTAGATCTAATTGCAAATCTAAGGCCAAAACCAATTGTAAGGTAGTCATCTTGACTATGAGAGAAAAGACTTCATCAAAGTCAACACCATCACCACCAAAAACTAATTTATTTTTTAAAAGAAAAAGGCGGGGCAAGGGGCCAAGCCCCCCTTTAGAGTATATATAGCTCGTAGGGGGGAGGGTGTTTATGAGACCCCCTATCTCTGCCCCAAACAAAGAAAAACAAGGTGAATGGAGCCATATACCCTTCACCTTTTAAGTGTGTTTTAAATGGGGTTGGGGCCCTCCCCCCGGTCCCAAGCATCTACGCACATGCATATGCTTGGGGGGGGCCCACAGGCATCCCCTTAGATAGTTCGGGGGGCTATGCCCCCACTAAAATAAATCTAGCAAGGTGAAAGGGGGATGGGGGATGAATCCCCCACTCCCCTTCTCTTTTTTTTAAACAATAAATGTTCAAGGAGGGGGATCCAAGAGCCTCCCATCTTTTAAATGTATTTTAAATGGGGTGCCCATGAGCACCCCTTTAGATGGCTAGGAGGCCAAATCCGTCATTTAAATAATTGCAGTAGGGCGATAGGGGGGCGTGAGAAACACCCTTTGCCCAAAACTTATTTAATTTTTTAAAGATATATATGGTTTGGGTAGTGGGTGGTCCCCCTAACTAAAAAATATATGGCAAGGCTTGGCTTGAGCCGCTTTGCCCCCCACCCCCAAATAAAAAAACTATGAAAAAGAAAAAAAAAATGAATGGTAAGGGAGGCATGGGGCCCCACTTTTTAAGTGTATTTTAAATGGGGGTGGACCCCCTGCCAAGAGTTTATGCACACAAATTCTTTGGGGGGGGATGATGGATGATACCATCTAAAAACTTATTTTACTTTAAAAAAATTTAAGACCAAGGGAGCCACGACCCCCCTACCCCACACCTTTTAAGTGTGTCTTAAATGGGGGTGAGGGCCCTCCCTCCAAGCATTTGTGCATACATAGACGCTTTGGGAGGGACCACAAGCACCCCGCCCTTATATGGTTGGAGGGGAGGGCATTAAAAGAGAAATGGTAGGGCATGGGGGGAGATGAATTCCCCTCCCAAACTTATTTTATTAAAATAAATTTGTAGGTAGGGGGAGCCATTATCCCCTCCCCCTCGCAATTAACATAAGTATAGAGGGGATAGGGGCAGGGAGGCTTGGCCCCCCCTCCATTAATATAAGTACAGAGGGGGTGAGTGGGGGAGGCACAAAAGCCTTGCATTTCCAAAACTTATTTATAAAAAAACTTTGAAGAGTAGGGGGAGGGGGGCACAAGGGCCCCACCTTCCTCCCCCCTCCTCCAAAAACATATCTAGAAAAAAAATTGCAAAGCAAGGTAATGTACCTGATGAAGTTTGATAATTTGTAAGAAGAAAATTTTAAACCCTTGTAATAGAAAAAAAAGTGCATAGTAATACCTAACTTAAAAAAATATGTTTACTCAAATACAAGAAACCTAACCAAATAAAAATATTTATTAAAAGTCCTATTTTTTCAAAACCTATTTAAGAAAACAATATTTTTTAAAAATTGATGCTCCCCAATTTAGCAATGTTGCCACGATTGTGGCAGCGCACAAGGGGTTGGGGACACTATTGATAGCGCTCCATGAGTTGGGGGCCAAACCTAGATTAGACAAGAGCCCTCATGAGGGGGTTGTGTGAGCCTCATGGGGTCTCATGGCCCTCAAGAGGAAGGGGGTTGCCCTCCATGGGTTAGGGGCCATCATGGCCCCAACCTTGTAGGTAGGGTAGGTACCCCCTACTAGGGCACTTTTGCGGGAGCTCTATAGGGCCTTGTCCCCCTTACGAGGATGCCCCTACCATAAAGAGCCCTATTCTAGGTGGGTGAGAGGAAATGCTACATCACCCCCTTACCACCAATCATTTGTTTGGGGTGTAATTAGGGGATAGTATGCTACCATCATCCCCCTGCTCTATTGCCTATTAGATAAGAGCCCCTACAAGGGGGTTGTGGGAGCCTTGTGGTCTCTCGTGGCCCTTGGGGGCGTGCTCCCCATGGGTTAGGGGCCATTGTGGCTCCAACCTTGTGGGTAGGGTAGGTGCCCCCTTGGGCACTTGCACGAGCCCTACAAGGCCTTCTCCCCCTTAGGTGGGTGGCCCAACCACAAAGAGCCCTATTCTAGGTGGGTAAGAGGTGGCGCTATGGTGCCCAACTCCCCACCAATCATTTCTTTGGGGCATAGTTGAGAGGTAGTGTGTTGACATTCCCCCAAACCCCCCCCTTCCCCATCACCGCTCCCATTGAATAGTTTTATCATCATAAACACATCTATATTACATCCTTTGAATGTTACATGGAAAGCTATTGCCTAGATACTCTTGTGATATTCTAATCGAATGTTTATGAGGAATATTATGAATTTATTGTGTTGGGACCTAAAACGGACCCGACATTAACTCTAAGCACTAGCCATGCCTCTCTATACTCAAAGAACACACACCCCTCCCCCTCATCCTTACGGTCAGGAGCATCTAAGGGACACACTGTCCTAACTGCAATCATAAATTTTTCATTTATTTGAATTATAATGCAACGGTTAAACCTTCCCCACACTCCTCTGAGGGAGTCCCTATACATATATCGCTGCAAAACACCTCGTAAACATAGACAAAAGGAGGCACCCCTCAGTTGAATGCCGCAACCCCACTGCAATTCTCTTACACCTCAGGGATTGGCCCCTTGATGCGCCGCTAACACAAATAACAAGGACGTCACAAACTCCACTCTTATTTTCAAACATTCCAAGAAATAAGATATTTCCTCACTTAACAATTCCCCAAGGAACCCTATCATCTAAACCTACAGCTTAGGTATCTCACAACTTAGCATAGGCCATATGTATAGGAAAACAATTGCAATGCATCCAGGAATTACCATGCGATATGCACAATGCAACTGTGAATGGACATAGTGCTCAAAAATTTTATTTTTAAAAAATTAGTATTGTGTAGTGCAAAGACATTTCTTTTAATGATTTCAGTCTACACGTAATGCTGTGTTGCTAAGAGGGTCAACACCAAGCATCCTCGTGCTGCTTAATCCATTTAAGCTTCAATTATACACGTCTTATATGTATACATAAGCAAATATATCATAATTTTAAATGTTATCAGCAACTAATCAACATCAAGTCCCCTCCTCCCTACCGTTTAGGTTGTGCATCGTTGATAGGTGTAGAAAGCGGTTTTTTCATGTGTTTCTCTTGTAAAAGTAGTGAAAACTATACTTTAACACAAATACAAGGCTTAACTAAGGCTTATCCCTCATTTTCCAACCATGCCATACATCCACGATCATAAAGCATGTTTTTTCTTAATTTTCTAATGCAAAAACCTATTTTTTTCCATTTTTTCATTATTTTTCTTTAATTATTTAGATAAAAATTTGATGTTTTTAATTTATGGGTTGCAACTCATCACAATCACTAAGAATTGATTTTATATTCATTTCTAATCCATGTGAATCCCAAAATCAACAGAACTCCCAAAATGTATCATTTCCATGAAAATCGCATAATCGCAGGTTTTGCGTGTTTTGATATAAATCATTAAATGACTACAATTTTTGGTTTTCTTCAAGATTTGTGAAAAAATTCAACATTATCAAACAACGGAAATAATTTCCACAAAATTCCATTAAACATTTATCATGAAACAAATAAATCTATTACTTATGCAAAGAAACATGGTTTTGGAGACTCATACTTCATGATTGGGAGGCCATTGACGCTCTTTCACAGCTTGGGGGATCTATGATCTCCTTCGTTCTCATACCATCATTCCATCAGCATCTTGCATCCAACTCGATCCCCTTCTCCCACACATAGAATCACGTGTGTGAACAGGCAAAGAGAAGAGAGGAGGGAGGAGAGAGAAAGACTGATTTTGCATCTCCTCCACCTGGCGGCCATTTTTTGATCAAAGAGTGGTGATAGAGAGTGTAAAAATGGGGAAGATTTTGGCATTGATGATCAGTTTGATGGATTTTTTTTAGGCCTCCACCTCCAAATCATCGCCATTTGCGGGGGGGGGGGGGGGGAGGCAACAGCTTTTTGCACCATTTGAAAAAATGCCCCCTTCCCCCTGAAATTTTTTTAGGGGTCATGGGTTCCCTAAAGCCCATGCCCAATTGTTTTCCATTTTGTTTTTTGTCAAATTCAACCTTTGCAACGTCCATCTCCTTGCAATTCTTTTGTCTAGTGCCCAATTCCAAATCTGAAAAATCAAGCATGTCCAGCTTGACATCTCGAATGGTCAAGAAGCTATCTTTCTTCAATCCAACTGTCGAAAAAATTACTAAAAATCCGCAACCACCACAACGACCGAAGTTTGCATTTTTGTCTTTCTTAGTCTCTAAAAATTGTCGAATCTTCATGGTTCCACTTCCATCGGCTTTAAATTCCCGCATAAAATTTGCAGTAGTCCACTTCTTTTCAACACTTTATGGGTCTTTAAATGCTACTCTCATTGGCGACCATCACAGGATAGGGCGACTCAGCTCGTCGAATCCCACGAACCAATCTGCACAAATAACGACTAGAGAAAGCATCAAGCTGCCACAAAAAATATACTCAACAAAGCACAAGAACAGCTCTCACTCTACCCCCCTAACAGAATCGAGGCATGAGAATCCACAAGGGATAGGCCTAGCATAATCTGACAGAATTCTAGAGCGAGTTGCTAACCACAACTGCTCTAACATTGGATTGGCTAAAAAACCTATCAAAGAGGTCATCCTAGTGGTGGTCTGAACTAACTATCTAACTTAGGATAACGGGACCAAGACCTCCTACTAGAGGACTCATATAGCCTAGTCATCATATTTTTCTTATAGTACATTTGCCTCCCAAAGTTTCCATACTCTGTAAAAAGGAGGGAGTTGAACATAAAGTGACCCAAGGAGAACAAGGCATCGACCTCGGGTCCTGACTCAGTACCCAAGAACCTACCAAGCTCTCATGAGGTGACACTTAATATTTTTTTATTTCACTCATTTTTATTTTTGCTCCAACCTTCCTTATTTCTTTATTTCAGCTAGCTGCTACCCCAAAGAAGAGCAAGGCATCAGGATTCGTCCCCAAGAACCTACCAGGCCTTCACACAGGCGATAATCAAATTGCTTGTAGGAATTTTCTTTTTCTTTTTTCATTTTCTAATTGAGGGGTTAGAACCTCTTTTTACACACCTCTATAAATTTTTATCCTTAGATATGTTCAGAAATTGATCTTCTTTTTATGTTGGCAGGCTTCTCTAACTGCCTCACACTAGCAAGGACTCCTAGGACAGCTGCCTCGCAAGCAAGAAGGACAGGGTCACAAGGACTATCCTTTATCAGATGTCTTTAATGCCTGATAATGTCCTAACAGGGGGTAGATTACTACTCAAATTTTCCCTAGATATACCTAACCAAACCTTAGGACTTCATGCCTTGATTGCCGATCCCCACAAATGAAAAGAAAATAACCCCCACATACACATATAACACTATTAGCTTAAGAGAAAAACTCAGAAAGGCGATTATACTACCTAGAATGGCCACAAGAAGCTCCACGCACCAAAGGCTCCCTCCAGGCACTTCATCCAACCTATGTGATGCAATCACTAAAACAAAATACCATTAAACGTACATGCACCAAACAGACATATGGCCCTCTTGGCCTAAAGAGATATAATATTCCACAACCAACATAATAGCCTTCTTCCCCTTATGAAATAAAACATTAGAACTCGATAGAGATAACCCTCTTGGCCTTATGAAATAAAGCATTTTACTACCATTTAGCATAGCATACTATTGAAACAATCCCTTGGTCCTAATGTTACTCAACTAAAGCACAAACTTGACCAAGGAGGGCTCTTAGGCCCTACACTAAGTGCGCCAGGTTATTAGCTAACCCCCTTGCATAAATACCCAGGGGTGTCCGACAAATATGACAATACACAATCCTATGCATCCATGACAAAGTAAGAATGTGCTCACTTTCTACCTAACTCATAACCCAAACTAACCATCGGCAAACCAAAATATGACGTGTTAGCAAGAAGACCCCAAAGTAATCCAGGGCTAATGTTAGGAGGTAATTGTAAGGGCTCCCCTAGACCACAATTAAAAAAGACATCTTCCACAAAAGCATAGTTAGCCAAGGAATCCACAAAGCGATTCCATTGTCGAGGAACTAACTGACAAGTCACCGTCTCAAAGATATGCAACATATCCAAGGCTGCACAATGGTACATCCGTAAGATGGGATCCCGCACACTATAGGTCCCATTTAGCTTATTGATTACTAACTGTGAGTCGGCTTTAACCAATAATCGACAGATACCACCACATCAAGCTACATTCAGCCCCATGATCAAGGCCTTGTATTCTGCCATATTATTAGTAAAAGAGGGTCCTAAATAGACTCCCATCTTCATGGCAACCCATGTCGAGGATTTTTAATGGCCACACCAACATCTCACTCGTACTTATGATAATCAAAATCAAGCCAAGAGAGAGTATGTATAATAGGCACAATCCCTCCTTCCTTGCTGAACTCAATAGGAATGCTTCTCAGAAGTCGTTGATAGTGGTGGCAGTAGACCTTAATTTCCCATATAAAGGATCCGTCTTGCGACTCAGTAATCTGATACCCTTTGCTCCACTAGGTCACTCAACCTTGGTGGTAATTTTGCTCAAGATACGGATGCTCTAGATAGGGAATGATGTGTCCCATCAGCTCGTCTTGGAACCTACTACATGCTAAAGTTGAATCCTGAAGGACCTACATAGTCACCAAGCCCAACATCAGCCCTTACACATAGTAAGGCTTCAACTTATTGAAGTTAACTTTAGTATTAAACTCTACCCCCTACAAATCTCCGCTAGAAGGGCCGTAGAGCCATTCTTTCCTAAACGTACAATATTGTATGGTCCATCCCATTTGGGTTCTAATTTTCCTGGAAAGAGCTCCCGATGAGCATCTTAATACAACACTAAGTGACCTTTTGAAAATTTATACTTCTTAGCTCAAAGATCATGAAGGGCTTTCATTCTCCTCTTCCCGATTGCTTGATGTAGCAAAGCATGCAATCGAATCTCATCAAGATATGCCAGAGAAGTATACCATTCCTGTAATGCTTCTTCCTCTCCAATGAATGATTGAGGGCAAAACGCACAGTGGGGAGCTCTATTTTTTATGGCAAAAAGCACTCCTCCCCATACACTAGCTTGAATGGGGTGTGGCCTGTGGCTCTCTTGAATGTCATGTTGTAAGCCCACACTACCACGTATAATTTCTTATCCCAGTTGGGCTTGCTTCCTAATACTATCTTGGACAAGATTCTCACCAATCGTTTATTTGTACTCTCAACCTAACCGTTCGCTTGAGGATTATGTGGGATAGTCTTGTTGTGTTAACCTTCAAATCTTTAGTTAGGGCCCCTATAACCTTATTCAAGAAGTGTGTCCCTCAATCAGACACAATCTCCTTCGCTGGACCGAAATGGCAAACAATTTGCTTCATAATGAAACTAGCCATCTCCCTAGCATTGTCCCCTTCACTATTGCTCGAGCTTCATACCACTTTGTAAAGTAATCCATTGCTACAATAAGATACCACTTTCGTGTAGTTGATGAAGGGTGTATTAGTCCCACAAAATCAATAACCCATTTTTCAAAGGGTAACATAACCAAAATGGGATTTAGAGGTCACCTACGATTTTCCCTCTCATCATTATTTGATAGACATCATAGTACTTAACATAACTAAAAGCATCTTGGAAAATTGATGGCCACCAAAATCCAACACAAAGAGCTTTTTGGGTGGTTAGTCGGCCAACAAAATGTCCCCCACATGCTGAATCATGGCACTACTCAAGAATAAATGGTACCCCATCGGGTACTGCACAATGACAATAAATATCATCTACTCCTCTCCGATACAAGATACCCGCTATAATCAAAAAGAAAAATGCTTGTTGCTTGATCTTCCTCTTTTCAGACTTTGATAAAGCATTCCCAAATCCTCTTGTAGATAAATAATGTGTTATTGCCACATACCAAGAAGGGACAAAAGCTGTATCGATTTTAAATAGACCTTCAATATCACTTCCTTCAACTAGAATTTCCTTGGACTCCTCGAAATCCACAAGACATTCTACAATACCTTGCAGCTTTGGTGGCTTGCTTCTAATCTCATAATTGAACTCCTGCAAAGTGACTAACTACTTTTCTAAACTGTCAAAGGCGGCTGCAACTTGTTCAGCAACAATCTGAGTCCTTCCGCGTTCATAAAGAATAGTACATCCTCATAGAGAATATAATGCCTAAATTTATTCATTCACAAAGACCATTCCAAGGCATAATTTCTCAATGTATGTATAATTAACTTCAAAATTCCCCAATTTCCTACTAGCAAAGGCAATTGGATGATACCATTTCTCCTTCCAAATTTGAGCTAAACAATAGCCAGTTGATACTATGCATTGTGACTGCTAAAAATACATAGAAAACTTCACCTCTTCTGGGTGCTTTTAGGATTGGCGCTTTTGAAAATTCCTACTTCACATCCTCAAAGGATACTTGACAAGCTTCATTCCACTCAAACAGATAAAAGATAGGAGGTTCATCAATGGCAACGCTCTTTTCGCCAATGCATTGATAAATCTTCCATAATATCCCACTGATGAGATAGAAAGCTGTGCACCTCTTTTGGAGTACGTGGCGGGCTCATAGAGATGATAACCTTTATCTTTTTAGGGTCTATCCCAATACCAATTGTACTAACCATGTGGTTGAGTAACAACCCATAGGGCACTCCAAATATGCACTTCCTAGGGTTAAGAGAGCAATGCAAAACTATCTACAATGCTCAAAACATTTCCTCAGAATAATCAGTTGTCGCTTCCTTGTGGTGGATGCCCCCAGATCATCAATAAAGACTTTTAACTCCTCTGGGGAGATATCACCAAAGGTCTTATCAGTTGTTCATTGCCAAGACCCAGGCGCATTGCATAGACCAAAGGCCATCACATGATACACAAAAGTACTGAAGACAGTGATAAATGTTGTTTTCAATTTATCTTCCTCCATAATAGCCATTTGGTTATATCCAGCAAACCAATCCATAAACTAATAGATTTCCCTATCCACTAACTGATCCAAAATCTCATCAATGAAAGGCAACGGGTAGTAATCCTTAAGTGTCTGCTTATTAAGCTCTCTGAAATTTTCATAAAGCTGAATCTAATTGTTCTTCTTCTTCCTAATAACAATTTGTGAACACCATTCTATGTGTTGAATCGGAAATATTAGGCCATCCTTTCGTAGCTTTGTCAATTCTTTGAATAGCCCGTCCCTCAATTCAAAAGACATATGCCTTACTTTCTATCACAAAGAGCGGCTACCTTGCTTCAAAGGAGTTGTATGAACAGCTAGGCTAGGAGGAATGCCTCTTAGCTCATCATAACTCCAAGCAAAGATATCGCAGAATTCTTGAATCAAGGACACATAGTCTTTCCTTTCTTCCAAACTAAGAATGGACCCTAATTTAATTGTCTGTGAATCATTCATCATACCAAGGTTAAACTCAATTACATCTGCATCCCTTATCCTCTCTTGAGCCTCTATTGGCTTATTCAAAGTCACTTAGTAGATATCCTCTGTAATGGACCCCTCATTGGATTCATCACTTGATGACGTCTCACTAGCAGATGGAGCATCTAGCATATCAAAATATGACAAAGATAAAGGAATCTCACTTTGAGGAGATTCTTGATAGGCATCTACTACTACATGTCTAGCACCTCAACCAAAGAAATCACCCATTGGGTATATCAACTTGACCGTTTGCTTGTAAGATCCATGGCCTGTCTAGCAATACTTGATAGCTGGGTTGCCCTGCAAACCTAATGACCCTAAAGTCTAGAATGCATTCTACATTGGCAAGGTCACATGGACTTTAGTAATATAACCTTTGAGTTGTCTTAAACTGTCATCAACCATTCGGAGGATTGTGGAGGCATCTTTTTTTATTTCTAATCCTAGTCTCTCCATCAATTCCGAACTCATAATGTTGACAAAGGATCCTATGTCCACAATGGCATGGCCCACTAATTTTCCATCAACATATGCTGCTACTTAAATAATGCTTTTCACCATGCTCAAACCAATCATCTCCTACTCACACTATTCCCAAGGGCTCAAGGATATACCCAGTACGTAGAATCTTCTTAAATTCCTTGCGCATTCTTGGAGACAACTTAATCAACTGTAGAAGATTTACATCTGACTTAACTTCACAAGGAGAACTCGCTAAATTGAATTCATGATAGCTAGCAAGAGTTCTCTTTCTCGCCAAACCATTCTCTCCTTTGGTCTTTGAACCAGCTTCGGTGCTTCTTTCTTGGCTTTTTCCCTCTTTGTTTTGAAACTCCTTATCCTTCTTAGGGTCGGCTTTACCATCTACAACCTTGAGAGGCTTTACCATCTACGGCCTTGAGAGGTCTGCCTTCCATATTGGGATTAAGAACTTGCATCCCCTTATCATCTTGCTTGGGGGTTCCCTTGACAGGTTTTGCCTTGGCTTTGTTGACCTCTTTACCCTTTTAATCTCTCATAATAACCCGTAGATTAGAAGCTTCAGTGCCATTGATGTAAATAGCTTCTATAAGGCTAACTCGACTACCACTAGGTAGCTCCTCTACCGTAGCTTTCCCTCTTTGTAATATTTGTTTCAGTTCTTCATCTTGCTGGAGATATTCCCTTGCGCTCGATGATTAATTGGACCTGGTTGTTTACTTCCTTGTTGGAGAGAGCTAATGTTACTCCAACATGTACTACTAGCTAAATGGTGGACTTTCCACATATGTCACATTTAATGTTTGGGAAATTCCTAGGGAAATGTTGGCCACCATACCACTTACAAATGAATCTTGAGGGGCCACCCTCTTTAAAGCGTCGACTCCCTATCAAATTCTGCTGCTTCTTAAGGAAATTAACATCAACAGCTATTTTTCTATATTTTTCGCTAATCATATCAGTATAGTGCTTCATCATATCTTTAACTTTGCCAAGGACATTTGAGGCACTTGACTCATAACTATGATCCTCTACCTCTCATTCTATTGTCCTAACCACTTGATTAGGGATTGGTTTTTGATTCCTTGGAACAATAGTAGGATTTATCATTGGGCTTCCAATAGTTGGTGGAGCCATCTGACTAGCCATAGGAATATTCACACTAGGAGGAGCTAGTAACATGGTCACATTTGGATTTATGCTTCATCTCCCATTAGGAGGACTCATGGGCATCCCTTGACCTCCATTCGTCAGTGCTAAAGTATTTTCAAACCCTAAACTCGGATTCTAGTTTGCCCAAGAGGTATAAGTCACTTGTAATTGCAATTCTACCTCTTCTGCTCGTGTAATAGCCGTATCAATGTCGGTAAGAGCAACACTGCTCAACTGCACTTGAATGTTAAAGTCTAACCCATTCAAAAATTATTGCAACTAAGAAAAGGTGGAATAGGAGTATAGGTTTGCAACTTATGAAATACCTCATTTAGTATCTTGGCATATCCACGGACGTTCTTGTGAGGTTCTTGACATGTAACATTGAAGACACGTAGCCAATACTGACCTCCCCTTTCATGGGCAAACTCTCTTCGAAAGGCCACAAAGAATAAGTCAATCGTATAGTTATGGTTCCAGCCTCTAGGGTGTGATATCACATTGCATCTTGTCCTTTCAGAGTCATGTTGAAGAACATCATCAAGTGTTCCTCATTTTGAATTCGACAATTAAACATTAACTTTTGGAATTCATTGATGTGAATTTTCGCATCTTCCTCTACTAACCCATTAAAAATTGATACAGGAGACCCTAAGGATGGAAAGCCCAGCATCCCTGTTGGGATTGCAATGGGTTGCGCTACCATGGTAACAACCAAATTCACTAAAGGAGCTTGAACAATTGGAACTATCACTCCACTTGAAGTGGACATGACTGATTGGAAGGGGGGAAGTACTAGAGCTTCCTCCCCCTAATGGACTATGCATCCAGCTAGGGTTACTAAGACCCCTCCCTTGTAAGGATATTGCCCCACTCCTTTGCAAAGAATATCTTCTATTTATTTCAGTCTGCCATCTAGCCCACTCAGCTCTTTCTTGCTTTTGAAGCTCGACTTGACAGTTTTGTGAGTCTATCTCATTGATTTTTTGCATACACTAATGAATTGGTTCCAATTGACTGAGATTCGAAAACTGCCACTTATGAACGGCTCGCGGCAAACACACCACCTGTTGAAACCAAAAACCAGCCTGACACAGGCTCTAAGCATTACTCTCGGGCCTCTCAATACTCAAAGAACACACCCCCTCGGCCTCATGGCTAGGAGCATCTAAGGGACACATTGTCCTAACTGCTATCGTAAAATTTGCATGTGTTTTGAATTGTAATCCAATGGTTAAACCTTCTCCACAATTCTTCAAGGGAGTCCCTACACATATATAAGTGTAAAACACCTCATAAACATAGACTAAAGGAGGCACCCCTCGATTGAATGTTGCAGCCCCACTGTAGCTCTCCAACACCTCAGGGATCGGCTCCTGATGCACTGCTAACACAAATAACACGAACGTCACAAAATTTACTCTTATTTTCAAACACTCCAAGAGATAAGATATTTCCTTACTTAACAATTCTCGAAGGAACCCAATTGTCTAAACCTACAGCTTAGGTATCTCACAACTCAGCGTAGGTCATATGTACAGGAAAACAATTGCAATGCATCCAGGAATTACCATGTGATATGCACAATGCAATTGTGAATGGCCATAGTGCTCAAACATTTTATGTTTTAAAAAGTAACATTGTGCAGTGCAAAGACATTTCTTTTAATTATTTCAGTCTACACGTAATGCTGCTCTCCAAGAGGGTCAGCACATAGAGCATCCTTGTGATGCTTGACCCTCTTAAACTTAAATTATACACATCTTATATGGTATGCATAAGCAAATAGATCTTAATTTCAAATGTTATTAGCAACTAATCAACATCAAGACCCCTCCTTCTCCCTACCATTTAGGTTGTGCATCATTTGATAGGTGTAGAAAGTGGTTTTTTCATGTGTTTTTCTTGTAAAAGTAGTAAACACTATACTTTAACACAAAGAAAATGCTAAACTGAGGCTTATCCCTCATGCTCCAGCCGTGCCATACATCTACAAACATAATGCATATTTTTTCTTAATTTTCTAACGTAAAAACTTAAATTTTCTACCATTTTTCTTCATTTATTTAGATAAAAATTTTGATATTTCTCATTTATGGGTTGGGACTGATCAAAATCAGTGAGAATTGATTTTATATTCATTTCTAATCCATATGAACCCTAAAATCATAACAAAACCCCCAAATTTTATCATTTTTATGAAAATCACATAATTGCAGGTTTTGCGTATTTTGATATAAATCATTAAATGACTAAAATTTCTAGTTTTCTTCAGGATTTGTGATAAATTTCAGCATTATCAATGAAGGCAACCATTTTCACACAATTTCATCAAACATCTATCATGAGACAAATAAATCTATTACTTATGCATAGAAACACAGTTTTGGAGACTCGTACTTCATGGTTGGGAGGCTATTGACGCTCATTCTTGGCCGTTGACACTCTGTCACAACCCAATCTACAATCTCCTTTGCTCCGGTACCATCATTACCATCATTCCATCAGCATCTTTGCATCCAACTCGACCCCCTTCTCCCATAGAATTACTCATGTGAACATGCAACAAGAAGAGAGAGGAGGGAGGAGAGAGAAAGACTAATTTTCTATCTCCTCCACCGGGCAGCCATTTTGTCAATTAGAGAGTGGTGATGGAGAGCGTAAAAATAGGGAAGATGCTGGCATTGATGATCAGTTTGATGGATTGTTGTTAGGCCTCCACCTCCTCTCTCCTCCAAATCGTTGCCATGGGGGGCGGGGGGCACGGTTTGCTCCGTTTGAAAAAATGCCCACCCCCCCGCTCGTCCCACATGAAAAAAAAATAGGGGTCATGGGCCCCCTAAAGCCCATGCCCAATTGTTGTCTATTTTGTTTTTGATCAAATTCAGCCTTTGCAATGTCCATCTCCTCGCAATTCTTCCATCTGATGCCCAGTTCCAAATCTGAAAAATCCAGCATGTCTGGCTTGACATCCCAAATGGCCAAGAAGATATCTCTCTTCAATCTAGCCACCGTAAAAAAATTTACTAAAAATCCAAAACCACCGCAATGGCCAAAGTTTGCATTTTCGTCTTCACTGGTCTCTAAAAATTATCGAATCTTCATGGTCCACTTCCATAAGCTTTAAATTCCCGCATAAAATTTTGCATTAGTCCACTTCCTTTCAGCATTTTACGGCTCTTTAAATGTTGCTCTCATATTGACATGTTTAAGAAATGATGCACGTTTTTGGATTTTCATGGTTAACACCCATTGGTGGCTATTATGATTTTCCATTAATGATGACAATGGTCAAGACTATCACCATCTTATCAGTGAAGATTCTAATATTCCATTTTTCACTTTTTTGTAGTAAAATTTTTATTGTGAATTAAAAAATTATGCTGTTATTTTTCTCGTTTTAAGAGATAGTGACTCGTGTTGAATGAGAGACTATCATCTCTATCTTTCTTTCATGATTTTCTCATGGATGAAGCTATAATCGAGTGGTTAGTTGGATCTCAATGCCTTGAGCAGATTATGCCTTCTAATAAGCTATTTATTTGTGCGATTTGTTCCCCTTCTAGTATAATGCTTATGGGAGTATATGCAATGGTCAAGTCTGCTCCTTATGAGAAAAGCAAAATTAATTCCCATTCTTAATTAGATGGGGGTGAATATTTCCCTCTTGTTTTCTCCCTATCATCTAAATATCATATGCTTACTTCACAAAAGTACGATCGTGTTGAGGCAAAAAAACATTCTTAAGAAGAGGAGCTACTAGTGTAATGTGCCCACTCGAGCCACTTCCTCGTTAGCACATTCTTAGTAGTCCATCAAGAGATATCCTAGACAATGCCATTAGGGACTCTGTGGAATACATCAGAGTTTGTTGTCTAGGCTCACTTGAATCTACCTTGTAATGGAAGTTTTTGGCCGTTCCCATGAGGTTCAATCTAAGTTTTGGGTTCCTAATATCGGTTAGTTAGCATCAGTATTTCAAGATCTCACTTCTAACAAGATCACTTGAATTAAGGCAAACTTGGATTGCACTTGATTCAAAGAGAATGGGAGATGAAGGGGAGTGCAACACATCAACCCTTTTGCCCATAAGAAAAAATCACATTTCAGCCCTATAAAATGATGCAAGTCATGTTTTTCCTAATATCTAGTGGCCATTCATTTTGACAATTTACTATGGTAATTTCTATGAGAAAAGCTCTCGGCTAATCAAGACCACCCAATTGTAGGTCTAGAGTCATCGGGGACCCATCCACCCGCTTCTCTCAATAGAGTATTTTTAATTACCTAATTACCTACCACTTTAGGTTTGACATATAAAAATAACTTCTTTGATTATCTCCTAGCACAAATTCATCACACATATTTATTTCACAATACAAAAATAGTGTAAAGCAATTCTTTTTCAAATTAAAAAAATATCTTTTTATAGTGCTTCCTATCCTGACTAAACATAATATCAACTCGAAGGTATTATTTCCACCAAGTTCAATCCCTAGACTAGTATTGGGACTTCAAGAGTACTATCTGGGCTCGAAGGGTAATTGATAATTCATAAGAGTTTAAGGAATTTGTGACCAAAGCCCCCTCAAATCCTCAACTCCTCCTGTCCAACTAGAATTCCATGTGACAAGACCTTTTGCATCATGGTTGGTCCGTACTCACCAACATGAAAACATAAACACCTTGGAGTAGATGGCTTATTCACGTTGACCTTGGGGATGTCTAGTGTCATCACAGGGAACACTGCCTCTCTGTCAATATTCTATGCTCAATTATCTATCTTTTATCCTAATAATTCAATAAAAATTAGAATCTAATTTACAACCACAAAAAACTTGCTTCAAGTGTATCATGCACAACAATCTTAATGAATTTCCTTTGAAGACAACCCTTTTCCTAGAATGATAATATCATGGCTGAACTTAGTGTAAGTGGCAATATCTTCTAATAGTCCTCTCGGATTACTCTTTCCCTTGGGATCTAGCCTAAGTTAAATTTAATCAAGGAGTTTATTTTTCAAAATGTTTCCCTTCAAGGGTTCAGACAACGCATCAATCCTTCCAAGATTGCTAAAAGACTTCTATAAGCAAAAACTTCTGTGATGATCTTTTTCCTTTTTAATGGATTTTGTTGATCCTTGTCTAGTGATAACTTACTAAATCCAAAACCCTTGGATATTTTATTATAGAAAGTATTCTAATAACTCCATCTCGAGATTTTTCTAAGACTTAACATTTGTATTTATCAATCGGAGGTCCCACAAATTTAGTACAAATCGAATTCAAAATTTTAACTACTTAAGTATTTCTTGTTGCAAGAATCATAGTCCTTGAGTCTAATTTTTGTAATTCCTACTTATTGCAATAAAATCATAAATTCTTTTAAGGTAGTATAGTAATTTCAATGTGTCCTATTCTTAATAGACCTCGTGTAATCCAAATTAATCCTTTGAATTTACAATTAAGAATTATCTTTAGTAATTTTTCTATGCATGAGATTATATGCAAAATCCTACTCTTACTACTGTCATGGATGCAATTTTCCTTTACCAGCTCATGAGATGATGATCTATTTTTCATATTTAATATTTAAAATAATAGTCAAATATGGCACTTGGGGATTTACATAAGTGATTGGTTGTTGTTGGTATTTGCAGCTTCATTTGTAATTCCGGTACTTGCCATTCCATTTGTAGTGGTTGTATACTCGCAACATTATTAGCAACTCTTGCTTCCATCATGGCCTTTGTAAATTTTCTCTTCGGGACCATGGTCTTTGATCAAGAAATTGAAGAGAAGACTTTGATGATAGAGTTATGGGTCGTCTTGATCTAATTGATAGAGATGGTAATAATAGGAATTGAGAAGAAAACGAGCAAAGTCTCAATTCTACAAGAGAATGAAGGTAGAAGAGATGGGATTCGACTTAGAAAGGTGGTAGTATATCCCCCTTGTCTTCACAATAAGAATTCTCTCTCTCGCTCTCCTCTTACAGGTACGGATCACTCATATCCGAATATCCAGGTACTAATTAGGCTATATCACTTCAGCATGCGCATGAATTCATGTAAAAGGGTAGCTTGAATTTATTATTATTGTTATGATTTTGACATTTTGATTTTTGCTTTTAGGATACTATTTGGAATTCGAAGGATAGTTGGTAGTTTGTAAGAGCCTAAGGAGTTTATGACCAGAGCCCCTTGGTATCCTCACCTTCTTGTGCTGACTAGGGTTCCCTAGGATAAGACCTTCTGCGCCATGATTGGTATATAATCATTAACATGAAAACAAAAAAGAAAACCCCTTGGAATAGGTTTTATCGACACTGGCCTTGGGGAGGTCTATTGCCATCAAAGAATAGTGCCTCAATTGGCATTTTGTGCTCACCGGAATACTGCCTCAATTGCGATCTGTACCCGATTATCTATCTTTTAGCCTGATGATTTTAGGAAAGCTCAGTACCTAACTTACAATCACAAACATCTTATTTCGAATGCATTATATATAAACTTTAAACAAATCTTTTCTTTCCTAAAATAATAATATCAAGGTAAAACTTATCATAAGTGGCAATACCTTCCAATAGTCTTCTCGGAATTCTCCTCCCTCGGGATCTAATCTTGATTGAATCTAAACAAGAATTCTATTTTTGAGAACAACTCCCTTGATGGACTTTTCTCAATGGAGTTTCATGGGTTCTTGCCTATGATAATTCCAAAAAAAAATATTGGTTAGTTTTATTATGAAAAGTATTTTTTAAACAATTTCATCTCAAGACCTTTTATATACCAAGAGTTAGTGTTCGTGTTTATCCATCAGAGGTTCCGTTAGTTCAATATAAATTAAAATTCTTGAGTCTTTTTAGGAACACAATACCTTCCTTGTACTTCTCCTTAGTATCTCTCATACAAAACCAAATTATCATTTGGAATTTGTGATTAAGAATATCTTAAAAGAATTTGTGTAGGAGATTTAAAAAATCCTATTTTACAAATGCAGCTTTTTGTTTGCCAACTCATAAAATGATGGCCTGCTTAGCTGCCTTTAATATCAAAATAAAGTACTTGGGGATCTATGACGAGTGCTTGGTTGATGGTATTCGTAGCTTCATTTGTAATCCCAGTACCCGTCATTCCATTTGTAGTGGTCATATCCATAGCGTTATTGGAAGCTCCTACCTCCGTGACCTTCATAACTTTCTTCTTTGGGGCCATGGTCTTTAATCATGAGATTGTAGAGGGGATTTTGGCAAGAGAGCTTGGGGGTTGTCACAATTGTATTGATGGGGAATGATGATTACTAGGAATTTAGAAAAATTGAGGACTCTTGATTCCACAAGGAAGTGGGGGTAGAAGGGATAGGGGATTCAATTCCAAGAGCCCATGGAGTATCATCCTTGTCTTCTTGATGAGAATTCCCATCCTTACGCTCCTCTTGCCCCGCTCCCTCTTGCTTTATACTCTTGACAAGAGCCCCATATTTGTAAGGACAGGGATTTCAATGGTAATGGGGATTTACAACAAAGGTAATGGGGAAACATAGGTAAAAACAAAGGTAATGGGGATTTACAACAACAAATCAAAGACTCCATGAACCCTAAGGTGGGAGACATCCATGGGGATGATTGTGAAGAGGATTCTTATGACATGGGTGCCTATAGTGCATTGAAGAATACATTATGTCTGCATGGAACAAGACATTCAAATAGACACTATGAGTTATTAAATTCTATGACCAAGTTTGGCAATCAAACTCAGACCTCTCTTGTTAATCTTACCACTCAAATCTCAAGATGTATGGATTTTCAAATGCTAGAGAAGGAAAAGGAGAGACAAGAGAAAGAGTAAAACCAGTCTTCTATTGACAAACTTATTGTCCAAATTACCCAATGGATGGAATCACAAATGAAGGAATTGGAGAAGGAAAAGGAGCCACAAATTATTTTTTATAAAGTGCCAGGGTCATCAGCCAATGCAAATCCTAAACCTTTAAGCATTCTAATGAAGATTCTCCATTTCACCTGTGACATTGGTGAGGCTTCATATAAAGGTAATGATCATTTGGGTAATGCAAGTGAGGGTGGTTATGGAGGTGGATGTAGTTTCTTTGCCATTAAAGTACCTATTCTAGGTGTTAGACCTCAACCTCTCTTGCCAAGAACTACTCTAACAGTGGTAGTTATGGTGGCACCAATAATAATCAACCTCATGGTAGTGGATATCCAAATCATGGTGAAAGAGAGTTGAGAGATAAGATCATACTATCTAAGTATGATGGCCAATATTCTTCCCAATTAGACCTTGAGGAGTAGCATTCTAAGTTGGAGGATTATTTTGATATATTCCCTAGTCCATGTGCTCACAATTCCATAAATGGATTATAGTATCAAAAAGTTGGCAAGATCATCCCTCACAAAAATGCATATCTTTGTACTTGTATGTAACTAATTTGCATTAGAGACCATGGTGATGGAGTATGTCACTATGATGAGTGGTATCCCCTTTATGTCTAGATAATTTCATCTAGAAACATTAGAGAATTCTTGAGGAGTGATATCAAGTGTGCTTCATCTACCTTACTGAGGTCTTAGATAATCTAGATAGTTTTATATGTTTCTCTTTCCTATATTGTGTTCATGACCTTCACTTTTTCTAGTTCCTCTATGAGTTGACTACTCGCCAGCTCTCTTTTTTCATCCAACATTACTATTACTTAATCCCCCTTCTTGTCTTTGTGAAAGAGTTTGGGAATAAATTGGGATTTATTTTATTGATAAGCTTAAACTATATTTTTTCCTCTTTTTGACTTTTTACTCCTCAAGGCTATGGAATCTTAGCATCACTCTCAATGACGTTGTTCATTCCAAATTTAGATGAGCTAGCAAAGGATTTGCCTTTTAAAGGTAGATTACTTGGTTTGATTTCCACATCAAAGAGTCAAATTTTATACATTGTCTTGTTCCAACCTAGTAATGATCTAAGGCTTCCATGAGCTCTAGCTACTCAAGATCCAAATCTAATTCTATCACTCCTTTGATGGGAAATTCTAGGATATTACTACCCTATAGATCTACTTGGATTTTCTTTATGTGTCATTGGTCTAAATCATTGTTGGTCATTTTGTGCATGCTCAAGGGATTTTTTGTACAACTTAGTAATATTTTTGTATCCATTCTCATTATGAGTGCATAGCTCATTAGCATCTAAGAGGTCTTCTAGTAGTCTCAAGTAGGCTAGGACACTTTGGCTTTGTCAAAGCATATCTATTGCTTTACCCATCTCATTTGATAAGGTATTTCCTTGCATGAATTACAAGTAGATTTAAACATAAGTTCAAGAATGCTTTCCAAACCTCTTTTTAAATCTACTTCTTTATGTCTATTAATGTGATTCATTAGTGCTCTTTGCTACATATCATTAGGACTCCTATTGGTAAGCATGAAGTTAGCAAGCTTAAATTCCTCTGTGTCTCTAAACAATAAGTCTAACAATGAGAGGATATGCATCTAGTCTTTCTTGTCCTATTAAGGTGAATATATGTATCTACAAATGAAATTAGAGTTTGGAGTGTTCTCCTCCCATCTTTTTTTAAAATAAAGATTTCAATCTAGATATAAAGGAAAAGTCTTCCTTGTCTCACTTTTAACTCTCACTACTTTATTTTTATTCTTGAATAACTCTTAACTATTTCCCCAATCTTGTATGGCTTCATCATTTCTTATCCATGGCCTTTCTGAGAGAAATGATAGTCAATCCCTTTCATGAGGATGAACTTAATTGATGATTGCACACTTGTAATAATCAAAGGCCAATTCTCTTACATAGCTCTAGGTTGACTTTGATGACGACAAAATTGATTGAGTATTGCACAATCATAATCTTGAAAGGCCAATCCTCTAGGACACCTTCCTGTTAACTTTGGACCCATCAACTATTGTCAAGTTGAAGTATACATTCTCAATATGGTGGTTTTCTCCAACATACTCAAAAGCTTACTATGCCCACCCCTATTGTTGTATCTGCAATGCCACAATGGCTTGATTCACCTAGGGTTAGCATTAAAAGCATTGCATGTCATTCTACTCCTTCCCAAAAATTATTAACTCCCAAATGTGTTAGGAAGAAAAGTGATTCTATTAAAGGTGTTGGAAAGCTTAGGTCTATGCTTCTTTGATCATCCTTTCTACCCAAGCTTTAGGTCCGTACCATACCATTTGGTTCCCTTTCTACAAAACTCACGAGTGTGAAATGTTTGCCATGGCTACATTTGTGATTTCCCGTGTGAGGTGCCTTCTCTAGAACCTAGAGTCATCTAGTAGTCAATGAAAAGTCAAAGTCTATACACAATGCCATCAAGTCTCCCTTTAGGAAACAATGAAGTTAGTTGGAGATGGGAGTTCTAGCTCTACTTTGTAGGGGAAGATTAGGATGGTTACCCCTAATAGTAGTTTAACACTCACCTAAGAAGGGTCACTTTGTAACCAATCAAAGGTGAGAGTAGGCTATCATTACACTTGGCTCAAAGCGAGTGAAGTTAAATTAAATTTCT
This sequence comes from Lygodium microphyllum, assembly GCF_053477565.2. Taxonomy (NCBI): domain Eukaryota; kingdom Viridiplantae; phylum Streptophyta; class Polypodiopsida; order Schizaeales; family Lygodiaceae; genus Lygodium; species Lygodium microphyllum. The sequence goes on from NC_141142.1 coordinate 48,075,228, forward strand.
ATGGCCATTAAGACTAGTACTCAACCACACTCTAGTCCCCTAAAATGGCTTTACGTTGGTCCTATCCAACCAAAATTGAGGGGACACATTCTAATAGCTCTATTTGATGTTAGAAAAGTTAATGTATTGAGTCCACCTAGCCATAAACTCGTAGTCATTGGGGCCAAGGTCTCCCACTTTTCATGACAAGTTTAGTTTAGTTATCTAATGAAGCAAGGTATACTGCTACACCATGTGAATATATTAAAACAACTTCCTTCTATTAATCCATCACACAAGGTTCATTAACATAGTCTCTAAGTACATTAACAAACACCTCACAAAAAATACTATGTTAATCATAAATTTATTACAAAACCATGATTGGGGTCTCACTTGAATCACTTGGCCTATTTAGACTTAATTTTTATGCCATAAAAAGTGCTTTTATGTGCCACCCATGCTAAGGGACAAGCAAGTCATCATTGATAACATAAAATATATCAACTTAGTAATAACAACTTTGTGTCACACTAAAACAATCCAATATGTGGTTTTGCACATTCTACTACTTTCCCATCCATTTTTGATAGTGGTCATACAAGGATACCATTCATATCAAGGTACTAAGGTCCAAGTGCCAAAGTGAAAGTTTGTCTACTCAATGCTATATTGATTGAATCTTTTGACCATCCTATGATCAATCTCAAACTAGTTTCTTGTTTCCTATAAGAGTGGGAGAAATTATCTCACCTAAGATGGGACCTTCCAACCTCATAGAGGTTAGGCTATATGTGATGGTACTCCTTCTATGGTCATGGGAGATTTATGAGCTCAAAGCCTCACTAAGCTCTCCCACTCCTCTAAAGTTTTCCTACATCATGGGGGCACTTAGCACTCAATCCTTTTCTCTAACACATACATGATCAATCAAACAAAACATTTGCTACTCCTAGAAAAGAATAGGACCCTCATCTTACAAGATGAGTGTTTCCAATATCTCGTACGATGCTCAAGAGTCTTTAGAGTGGAGATCCATTATGTTATTCTCTTTTCACATAGTTTTTTATCACAAGCATAAATTTAGGACAAGCATCATTTAATTATTAAACAATCGTTTACCCATGAAGATACCATTGCTTTTTAAAAAATTTACTATTTTAGTCCTAAAAATAAAAATGATATCTAAAGCTGGTTTCATGGTCTTTTGGGTTTTACATAACTTCATTTTGAGTCCTCAAGGTAAAATTTCATTTCTAAGATGGTTTTCTATCACTTCATTTTTGCCACTTCTTTAATATGCACACAACCAACCACATGATTTTAAGTGAGAAAATTGAGGATCCATAAGTAAAATTTAAAGAAATATTATGGATCGATAATCTACCCCCATCCTAGTTATTATTTGCTAGTCCAACCCTCGTTATGTGGAATTACTACAATCTTAGGTTTACAAACAATCATTGCAGTTTTAGACTGTGGGGCTTCCTTGGGTTGTGCTTTAACGTTAGCTTTCACCTTAGTTTTAACCAAAGATTTGTTGATGAAGTGTTTGTGAATAATCTCTACATCACTTTAGGGCCATATAATTTAGTCTTTGGGGGACAGCTTTTGCATGCACACAAGGAAATAGCCTCCAATGTCAATATACTATTGTACAAGGTAGAGGAAGTCTCTAACAACACCATGAAATTTTTGTGGCTCATTTCGATGTTCCTAATCACCATCTATTTGGTCTTTTCTGAAATAGGGATTAAAGTAAATAACTTGGGGGAGTCTATGTATAAACAGACTTTAGGAGAGAAGTAACACATGATGTTCTGGGTAGGAGAAGAAGATGTAAGCAGCAAGAGGTTGAAAATGTTTTTTATGCTTGAGAATGAAAATTCTAGCACCATTCCTATCACATCAATCAAAGCACATTGATAAACTCCTCTTCTAAATCGAGATCACATGGTTTCAAGGGTTTGTTATGATTCAAAGCATGGATGATCATGTGCTTTTTCCCAAAGAGAGAAGTTTAAACAAATATTGGAGAAGAACAACATATTTTTCTTCTCTTTTTATTCTTTTATTCTCAAAAAGGCAAGGCTATTTTGATTTTATTTTGTGAGTCTTGCCTTTCAAAAAAAGTAAATTGTTTTTCATCCTTTATCATTTTTCCTAAAATAAAATTAGAATTTTCTTTTTTACTATTTTTCTTTTATTCTTCCCATTATTTAATTATATGTAAAGTGTATGCTCATTTATCCCTTTAGGAATCTAGTCTAATATGCTCTTTGCATTGAATTCAAGTGTCATAAAGGTATAGAGTGACTAATTTTTCAAGTGGATGCACCTACACAAATGGTTTCACTTGTTCTATTATTAAATATCCCATTCCATATTTTATTTGCATAAATGTACAAATGTCTTAACACTTCACATTTCTTCACCGAAAACACTTGTTTCAATATTACTTTTGTACATTAATTTAATTGTTTCAAAATTTTACATTATTTTATAAAAATAATGTTATTGGAATATTAATACTCTCACCATTAGAAAAGGCAAGATGTCCTCAACTTGAAAGGAAATATGATCATTGTTTCTAAAGGGTAGCAATCTTGTTTAGCATAGTCTTTCCACTATAGAAGGAATTCTCTTAATATGTTACTTCTCTACGTTTTCTCCCTCATCTCAAGAATCCTTTTTGGTTTCATTTTGAGAATCCCTTTAGGTTGGCATTACTATTTTTCATCATCGAGTACATGCTTAAGGTTAGGCACAACTATTTTGAGCAAACTTACATGAAAAATCATCTCTTTCCTTGATGGTACATATTGTACTTCTTTGGGGATTTGATAGGGACTTTTGCTATAGTCTTGTGTAGTTTTGATGTAATAACGAATGGCCTGAACATGTTGATTCATTTCTTCAAACATAGCTCTAGAAGACTCCACCTTGACAATGGGGTTTGAACAATCCAATGGAATTTGGCATTCTTGTCCATATGGAGCTTATAGTAGAGACATCTTGATCCTTTGTTGGTATGTAGAATTATAGGAAAATTCTACTAGTGTTAGATGCTCAATCCCCCTTTCAATTCTTTGCCAAAATAGGATCTTAAGATATCTTAAATGATTTGGTTCACCCTCTTAGTTTGGCCATCAGTTTGCAAATGACATGTAGTATTGAAGTATTGTTGAGTTTCAATGGATTAGAATAAGCAAGTCCAAAACCTAAAGGGGAATCTAGAATCTTTAACATTGACTATACTTTTTGGTAGTTCATGTAATTTTAATATCTCCTTGATACTATACTTTTTGGTAGTCCATGTAGTTGTGATATCTCCTTGATAAAGCTGTGAAATATTGAAAGATTTATATGTAGTCTTGATCTAAATCAAGTGCACAACTTCATGTTGAAGTTCTCCTAGCATCCTAATACTTTTTGCCTTGACACTTGGCAAGTTAGACACTAGGTCAAACACTAGAATACATCCCTTTCCATTCCTACCCACCAATAATAGCTCTTGGAAACAATGTTAAGAGTCATTGAATTAATCATATGTCTATCTAATGGTCTATCATGCACTTTCCACATGATCTTAACCTTAATATACAAAGTTGATCGTGGTAGTTAAGGCATCCATTACTCATGTGGTAATCCTTTGCTGCCTTAGCTCATTCCTTATCTAAGCTTCTACCTTGGAGCACTTTTTGCATAAATACCTTATACTCCCTATCATGGGAAATGGCTTGGCATACAAGCTCTAAAGATATGGTTATGGATATTATGGGTCTTATGTTTTGTGCCTCAAAAATATTATCAATAAATGATTTTTTTAAAAAGCAATCTTTGATTGCATTATGTTTTCAGCATCAATCTTGATCTCAAAATCAAACTCTTGTGGCATCTTAATCAATCTTCTTTTCCTCTTGTTAAGGATTGCTTGTATGAAGACCCACTTAAGAATCTTGTGATTTGTCACTAGAATGAACTTCCTTCCTAGTAGATAATGTATCCGGAGCTTCAAGGCATGAAGAACTATAAGTAGTTTTAGGGCATGCATGGTATAGTTGGATTCATATGGTTTCAACTTCTATGAGGTATAATACACAAGTCTTCCTTCTTGTACCAAGACTCCTCTAATTGCAAGTGTCAAGGAGAGGACTGGGGAGAGAGAAAGAGGAGAGAATACTGCAGAAAATAGAGAAGAAGAGAAGTAGAAGAGAGAGAAAGAGAGTGATGAGGAGAGAGAAATACTAGAAGAAGAGAGAGAAAGACATAAAAGGAAGGAAGGAAGCCATGAAAGCTGGAGAGAGGGAGAGAAGAAGGAGACAGGTTTTTTTTTAATCTGATGAGGACAATGTCAAGTCCCTTACATCTTATATACCGCCAGTGTAGTAGGTATTTTCCTCCATTATTTTATTCTCGTATTTTTCCCTGTATTCCCCATCTCTTACAATCCATCCCCACCCAAAGGTTTTTTCCCTCAAAAACAAAATTGGCACTTATTACAAAATAGGGTAGGGCAAGGCAGTCTAGAGTACTACTCTGTTGCATGATTACAAGGGGTTATTCAATAAATCATGTGGGGGGGTTATGTATGTATGTTGGGTCATGGATATATTATGATGTATGGGCATGATTGGGGAATAAGAAAAATCCAATTTTGACCCATGTTCAGTTAGGAATTGAGTGCTACAGACAGTGGACAGCATGTTGTCTACTATAAGACCGTGCTATAGTAAATTTGCAATAACTTTTGATAGGTAACTCCAATCAGGGAGTTTGTCACATAGAAATGGAGCTTACTTCAAGTACTGTCAGTCCATGTATGGCATTGAATGTTGTCCATACTTCAAAATCAAATCTGGTTGAAAACATAGAGTTGTTGCATGCTGTCTCAGGCTACCTGTTGACTACATTTCAGCCAAGTTAGCATCCATAAGATGAGGGAACTCTTCCATGATTGAAGCTGGTCGCCAAGAGGCCTCTTCAAGGGGAAATCCTTGCCATTTGATCAAGTATTCCATGATTGATCTTGAGCATAGATTCTTTTCCCTTTTACCTATGACTGCCTCTGGAATGTATTGGATGATACCCTCTTCATCCATAGGAGGGAGCTGTTCTAAGTAATCCATTGATGATTCAATGAAAGGTTTGAGTTGACTCACGTGAAAAACATTGTGAATCTTGGTGGAAGGGGGTAATTCCAAGATAAGCCAAGTCACCCACCTGCTTGATAATCCGATAGGAGGGCCGATAGAACCTGTGAGCTAACTTGTTGTTGGAGCCATCCTTTAGAGTGGCATACCTAGACTTAGGTACCTTTAGCAAAACCAAATCCCCTTCTTCGAACTCAATGTCCAATGTTTTCTCATCACCATAAAGCTTCATTTGATCTTGAGCTCTCTTTAAGTTCAACTTACATTGCTGAAGTAGGGCCTGCATCCTGTCCAATTCTTCATTGCTTTGAGGATTGATCTTGTCATTGAAGATGATCGTGGGGAGAGGGACCTTATACCCATATAAAGCCTTGAAAGGTGAGACTCCAATGCTAGCATGGGTGGAGTTATTATAGGTGAACTCAGCCAAATGTTACCATGCATCCCAAGCATGCTGAACATCATGACAAAAGTGTATCAAATAAGTTTCCATCCATTTGTTGACCCTCTATGTTTGACCATCATTTTGGGCATGATAAGCTATAGAGGGAGCTAAATTGGTGCCCATAGAACTGAATACCACTTGCCAAAAATTGCTCATAAATTTTGTATCCCGATCATGTACAATGACCTACGATAAACCATGCAATTTGAACACATGTTCCATGAATTGGATAGCTACTTGTGATGTAGTAAATTGGGCTTTAGTGGGGATAAAATGAGCTACCATTGTGAGCCTATCCACCACCACATAGATGCTATTCCACCCTTTCTTGGTGAGAGGTGGACCTATAATAAAATCCATGGTTTTATGAGTCCACTTGCCCCCTCGGGGACAAGCAATAGCTGGACCTCTTAGGTTCCTTGCTGTAATATGCACGCAGAATATCCTCAATTACTTGATTAACTCGTTTTATCTGCCCATCAGTTTGTGGATGATAAGCAGTAATGAACAAAATTGGGTTCCAATGGCTTCAAATAAACTTTTCCAAAAATGTGATGTGAAAAGAGAATCACGATTACTAATGATCCTTTTAGGTAACCCATGTAACCTAAAATCTATTTCACAAAATTCTTGCAATATCTGAAGCTTTGTAATTGGTTTTTGTTGGAATAAGATGAGCGACCTTTGTTAGCATGTCTACTATTACCATTATTGAGTTATATCCTCCTTGTAGAGAAGGTAACCCAACTACAAAGTCCATGCTAATAAATTTCTATTTCATTTGGGAAATGTCAAGTGGCTGGAGTTTTCCTAGTAACTTGACACGTTCAGATTTTACCCTTTGGCAATTTAGACATTTAGTGACATACTTAAGTACATCACCCTTGAGTTTTTTCCAGTAATAGCTTTTCCTGACAACATTAAGAGTTTTTGCATATTCAGGGTGTCCTAAAAAATGAGAGTCATGTCGTTTCCAAAGTATCCTTCTCTTGAGAGTCTGATTTGAAGGAATGCATAGTCTCATTCTGAAATAAACAAGTCATTTGTCTTCATTTGTAGAGAATTCTCGATACTTAGTCTTGACTTTGGATCTTATTCCTTATTTTGAACTTCCCAAAATAAACGTTGATAGTCTAGGTTCTTATTTTCTTCATCCTTAGTCAACCCAATGATAGGATTAGTTGGCATTGATACCATTGTAGCTAGAGTTTCTGCCCTAGATGGTTCTTTAGTGATAAGAGCATTAAGGAAGGCTTTATGACTAAGAGCATCTGCTACTACATTTTCTTTACAATGTCTGAACTTAATTTCAAAGTCATACTCTTGCAGAAGTTTGATCCACCATTGTTGCCTCATATTAAGATCACATTGAGTAAAAATCCACTAAAAACTTTTATGATCTGTGACTAAGGAAAACTTACTTCCAAGCAAGTAATGTCTCCATAATTTGAGAGCATCAATCATAGCTAACAACTCCAGGTCGTGAGTAGCATATCTCTTTTCATGGGCTTTCAATTTTCTTGAAAAGTAAGCTACATGATGACCTTCTTGCATTAGTACGCATCTCAATGCAAGAGAGCTAGCATCCCAATGCAAGAGTTTCTCAAACCTAGATTGTTCAATTGGCATCTAGTTAATGACAACTTACTTTTTTAGTAGGTCTGTAGTAAGAGGTGCTGCAATTTGGGCATAGTTTTTTATGAATATTCTATACCATCCTGTTAGACCTAGAAAACTTCTCACTTCCTTGATAGTGATTGGGGGTGGCTGATCTTGAACATCTTTGAACTTGGCAGGATCTACTGATATACCTTCAGCAGACACTATGAATCCCAAGTATTCAATCTTTCTTTTCATGAAGGCACACTTCTTCTTCTTGGCATACAATTTGTGTGTTTTCATTGTCTCCAGGACAATGTGAAGATGTGGTTCATGATCTTCTTCTTCCTCAAAATAAGTTAGGACGTCATCAAAGAATATAAGAACAAAGTCATCGCGATGAGGCCTAAAAATGTCATGCATCAACTTGTTGAAGGTAGCTAGGGCATCTGTCAACCCAAATGACATCACGATGAATTCGAAATGACCATACCTTGTGTTGAACACAGTATTAGGAGTATCTTCATCCTTGACTTTGATATGATAATATCATGACCGAAGATCGATCTTAGAAAAGATCCTTGCTCCTTGTAGATGATCAAGAGCCTCATCTATCCTCAAGATCGGGTACTTATTCTTTATTGTTACCTATTTTAGCCCTTTGTAGTCGATACAAAGACGGAGAGTTCCATCTTCTTCTTTTGAAATAATACTGGGGCTCCCCATGGTGAACTACTTGGCCAAATATACCCTTGTTCTAGTAGTTGTCCGAGTTGCTATTTTAGTTTGATGGCTTCAAGAATAGACATTTTGTAAGGTCTTTTTGCCACTGGAGTGGCTCTTGGAACAAGTTTGATCTCATGATCAACTTATCTTTCCAGAGGTAACTTAGTTAGCTCTTTAGGAAATACATCAGCGTACTCTTTTAACTAGGATGGTTCTTTTTCTATCTGACCATCTTGATTTACCTTGTTAAGCTTGATCAAGTAAACATGCAATTCTTTCTTCAAGCCTTTCGCAATTCAAGAAGCTTTTGCTAATTGAACTTTAGGTTTTCCTATTTCACATTGTGTAGTTGTTATTTCACTGTTCAAATCTTGAAATGTGACTTAACCTTTTCCACAATGGATATGAGCATCTTTGGGAATCAACCAATCCATTCCTAGTAAACATTCATAAGCTCTTAAGTTCATTACTTTGAACCTTATACTTGAAAGGTTTTCTCCTAGGTTAAACTCTACCTTGGCAGTTTGCTGTGCAGAAAGTACTTCCTTTCCATTTACTAATTCCACAAATATTTTTGATGCATTTACTGTACCTATTCCTAACTTATTGGCACACTTGGGTGAAATAAATGAGTGTGTACTTCCATAATCAATAAAAACTTTAAATAATTTACCTCGATGAGTAGCTGGTTTTTGTATTATCGAATATTGACGATTTGGACCTTTCTTGTGGAATGCAACATGAACAATATATCTTCTTCCATAGTAGGGTCTTTCTCCCTATTAGTCTCTTTTAGGATAATATTTGACATTCTTCCTCTTGCTATAGCTACTTGACCATGGCCTTGGGGGGCAGCTTTGCCTTGACCTCGAAATTGGCCTTGGCAATGGTTTTCACCAAGCTTTGGACAATCTCTCCTGAAATGTCCTAGCTCATTGTAGTGAAAGCACCTATGGCCATCCCTGTTTCCATGGTGGGTAGGAACAAAATTTCCAACTACATTGGATTTTGCCTTTTTCTTTTGACCTTTGAATCCTTTGAATCCTCCTTTGTTCTGGTTATTGTAGCTCCAAAACTTATTATTGTTAGGCTTTAATTGTACTTCCTGCATAATAGGAGCAACTCAAATCAAAGCATCTTGGAGGTCTATTGGGTGCATTGATTCCAAACGAGTGTTTAGAGGAGAATTTAGCCCATTGCAGAACTTGGACACTTGTTGAATAGTATCCATGGGAGGTCCATATTTAAGAAGAGAAACAAACTTGGAGTAATATGCTTCCAAGGTCAGTCCCATTTGCTTCAAATTAAAGAACTCATTCATCTTCTAGGTGCAATAAGTTGGAGGTAAATATCTTCCTCTTACAACTTCTTTCAGCAAATCCCAAGTAATGGTATTTTCAAGGACACCTTGATCTTAGCACCACTACTTCCACCAAAGTCGAGCTTCTCCATTTAATTTTAGCTTAGCTATCATGGCTTGGTTGATTGGGATAGTTCCAGCAGCATTAAAATAATATTCCATGGATTCGATCCAAATTTCTACATCGGCTTCCACATTCTCACCTTTTTTGTCAAATTCTTGAGGTTTGATTTGCTTCAAAAGACTCCTTTTCTCTTGGGCTTCATTGGGAATTATTGTAGGTGCAAAATTTTGGGAAGTTTTCACCAATTCCCAAGTTAAATTTTATGAAATTTATATAGCATTAATATTAGAGTTTGATACTCAAATTATTTCTTTAAGCTTACGTTGTATTCTATACTAATATGTGCTCTAATACCAACTGTGAGGTGTCTGCCAAGCTCATTCCAAGGGGACGATACCCACATTTCCTACTGCCCGAGGCTATCCCTTCTACAAACAAACCTTTTGCTACTACAAATCTAGTCTAAGCCTCTCGAAGCGATAATTAGGGAACCCTTGGAGTAGGGTCTTGTAGCTAGCTTGGGGGTAGCCTAGTGTGATCCTTCCTTTTATCATGTTTGTCAATATTTTCAATCAGAGATCTAGATTCTAGCAAATAAAAATAGACCTTTCAAATTGAGGGCTGGAGTTTGGGAGCAGTTTTGAGCCAGATCTTGAAGCAGTTCTAGCTGGTTTTGAAGTGGAAACATGGCCGCCAGGATGTATCAAAGAGCCAATTTTCATGAAAACTCAAATGGTGGCAAATGGCTGAGTTGGAGTTTTCCTAGATGCATTTCGATGTCTGAATCCAACGCAAGTCTCTGTTCGTCGATCGGAGGTCATTTGACCCCCCATTTAATCCCCCCAAGGTTTGGCGTTACAAAGCAGCTACTGGATCCATGAGTCGCAAAGTGCATGACAAAGTCTAGATTTATAGATTTCAATGTTGTGAAGTTGCCTGTCTAGACGGATCTTGAATCTAAGTCCATTTGCCCATCCAAAATCGAAATATGCACTTGCGGGATAGTGTGAAAACAAAAAAACTGAACCGATTATTTTAAAGTTTTAACCTTAGGCTTAATAAAAGCCTTGAAACTAATGGAAAATTTGTCAAACTGAGAGGAAAGCATCAATGCCCTCTCAAAATCTGATCAATGCCTCTCCAATACACACGTTTGGAGAGAGAGAGAGAGAGAGAGAGAGAGAGAGAGAGAGAGAGAGAGAGAGAGAGAGAAAGAGATTAGGACGACAGAGAGGAACGAGATGGCTATAAGATTGCCTATTTTAATAGAGGATTTAAAAATTTGATTTTTTAGTATTTCTCTCTCCTCTCTCCTCTTGAGGGTTGTTCATATGCATCAACGAAAGAGAGAAGGGGATGGGGGTGATGACAATTTTGAAGCAAACGACGTTGATGGAGTGGTAGAGGATGTAGATGAGGGTTGGAAAGCATGTCAGCAGCAGCAAGAGGAAAGCATCAGTGGCCTCTCAATCTTGGGATATGCGCCTTGAACACATAGGTTTCTATAAGTGTTATTTTTCTTCGTTTGATGAAAGATAATTTAAGGAAATGATTGATGATGATTGATCATGGTTTCAATGCTAAGTTATCTCTGAAATAAAAGAAAAAACTAGAAATTTTGATGAGATAGTCATTTTTTCTCAAAACACATAAAACCCACAAAGTGTGGTTTTTGAAGAAATCATAAAAATTGGGGGTTTTAGTGAGTGTTTTGAGTTCCCATGGAATAAAAATCAATATAGAAATGGGGCTAAGTACCTTTGATCAGTGAGAGCTCATAATTCTGATTTTTCACAATTTTTTGAAGAAATAAATAGAGAAAAATAAAAATTTAGGTTTTTTCATGATAAATAATTAGGGAAAAATACGATCCATGTTTGTGCATGTGTTGCAGGGTTGAGACATGGGGATTAAGCCTCAGATTATCATTTTTTGTATGTTTTAGTACATTTTTATCACTTTCCATATGAAAAATGACACAAAAATGAACCCTACACCTATGCAACGTTGCAAAACCTAAACAGTTAGGGGGAGAGAGTATTTGTGAGTGTGTTTAGTTGTTGGAAATACATTAAATTTTGATTCAGTTGGTTTATGCATAGCATATAGGCCGATAAAAATTTAAGTTTAAGAAGATTAGTAGCACGAGGAAACTCGGTGCTAGTCTCTAGCAACGCAATGATGAGTAGATCGAAAATCATTAAAATTTTGTCTTTGCACACCATGTGACTGAATTTTTAATCATAAAATTCTTTCTCACAATGGTCATAAACTTCTACATTTTGCATGCCACATGGTACAAAATCTGGATGCATAGCACTTGATTGCTAAATAAATAACCAACGTGGAGTGTGTGAGGATTTCTAGGCTATAGGATAGACAAGTGATTCCTTGGGGTAAGTTTAGTGAGGAAATATAAACTCCTGGATCGTTCAAAATATAAAAGAGTGGAGCTTGTACATTTATTCTTTATGTTGGAGTAGTGCATCAAGGGGCCAATCCCCAGATGTAGGAGAACTGCAGTGGGACCATGGTACTTAGCCGAGAGGTTGAGATGTCATCATAATAGATGGAATTGATTAGAAATTGCATCGTAAATTGCCAAAATTCTTGCATAAAGTGCATTTCTCCTTGCACAAGTTCTTGCTTAAAATGCATTTCAGAGGACATTGAAAGAAACAAAGTGCATGTTCGTATCGCAAGAAAGACTCTAAGGTACATGTAATAATTTACAAAAAATGTTAAAGTGCAGCTAGACTCATACAATGATCACATAAAGTTAGATCATTCAAGAAGGTTATAGATCGTGTAAATAATTACATAGAGGATAATGTTAAGATTGCATGCATGGAAAGTACCTTCGCATGTGTGGCATAAAATATCGTATGGATTATATCAAAATTGTAAGCATTGAAATGAAGGCATGACATTACATTGCGTGTATTAAAGTTTTTGGGAAAATTCAACGTGTTGTAATTTACCAAATGGGACTAAGATGTTAAGAAGTAAAAATTGCGGTCATGCAATGCTACATTGGATGGGTGATAAGGTAAAGTAAACACCTCGCTTAAGAGGGGGTGTTGAGAATGTAAGCTTCGGTATTTGCGGGTGTGTATTATGTGAAAGCACTCTTATGTGCTTAAGATTGTATGGTGCATGAATATGGATGAGAGATGTGGAGTAAAGTGTGCCACATAGGGCACACATGTAAAGTGTGGGTTGTATGGTGTCACATGGGGACACACATGGAAAGTGTGAGGCTACATAAATGAGGCCTTATCTCTTCTATAAAAGTATAGCCATTGTATGCAATGAATAATAAGAAGAGAACATTTGTTGAGTGTGCATATTGTTTGCCTTCTCTTTGTAGCCATGGAGTTCCTTGTCTATTACAATCCTCCGTGATAATGTATCAATCATTTTGTACACACCATGATCAACCCCACATTGGGATTATTGACATGGTATCAGAGCCAAGGTTTAGGGCTCTTGATCATGGTGCTTTTTTTAAAAAATGTATGTAGCCTATATCATTCTATGCCCTTAGTATATTTTAGCCATTCCTTTCTTAAAAATTGTGCACACTCATTATCATTATGATAGCAAATGAGGGAGTTGAAAAATTTTTAGGATTATGAAGAGGCCATCAACATCAAATGAAGGATCTTTGTATAATGGAAGTTGGAAATGGAGTTTTCCAGCACAAGTCGTGGAGCCATTGTCAACAAAGAAGCTGCTAATAGAAGGCAAAGGTATTTGGTTGTTCTTTTTTCTCCGGTTACTATTTTTGAGCATGGAAGAATGCTCAAATAAGAGAAAGGTTGTTGTTTGTGGACATTGTTGTCCTATTGGCTCTTGCTATTGAGCAAGAAGCATGTAAAGATGCATATACTAGCTATCATTGGTATGGCAAGTGGTGTTGGGTTGGTTGCAATCCAAGTTGGAACATGTTGGTTGAGGCATGTCTCATATGTACACTCAAGGATGAGTATGTGGAGTGGAAGCAAGGAAGGCTTTTACACATTGGTACCTTGAAGGCTTCTCAAGAAGAGAAGCATGTGAAATGCAACCTTGAAAGTGTATGTCAAAACAGAGAATGGAGACCTACAACCATGGCGAAAAAGATTGTACTTCTGGAGATAAAAGAGAATTACTTGCATCAAATTGATCTCCTCTGATCGAAACAACTCCACCGACAGAAAACCAGAAGGCTCCCTCCGGTCTGCCATCGCGTAGATCTTTGGTTGACAAGCAGCGTACTAATCCTGCTTTACAAGGGAAAAGAATGCATATCACTTGCAAAAACCTAATGGACCCGATCCAGAGGGGCTAAGGGTTTCCCGCAGATAAAAGCCAACTACATGTGTGTTAAGTGTGTGCTTATCTCTCTCTGTGTGCCTCTTTCACAGTGAGACTGCAGCGGATCCAACGAAAGCAAAAGGCGACCTGCTCAGATGTATCCATCTCACGGAAGACAAATTGAATCGAGACATGTCAAATGGACCCTGCACGCCTATATGTGCAAAAGGGGGATGAGAGGAAGTTATTTAGAACCCAAAATTGAGAGAGAGAGAGAAGAAAAAGCAGTGCAGGCAGAAGAAGAAGAAGCAGGGGAGAGAGAGAGAGACTCTCATTTTCTCTCTGCCAAGGAGAGAAGAAGAAGTAGAAGAAGATTCAAAGTCTGTGGTAGAGCAAATTCAGGGTCTTTCTGGATGGTGCGCCATTTCCTGGGGCCATGCTTCTCCACGCCTGCCCACAAGGTAGCCTCCTGCTTCCGCACCCACTTCTGCTTCGATAATGCAGTGGGCCATCTATATCTGCAAAGATTGTGGAGAGGTTATCACCATTGACTAACACACGAATATCTTCGGGGGGGCTTTCATCAAGACTTTTCAGCTTGCGTGCAAGCTCTTTAATAACCCGAGGCGAGCACGCCGATGAACTTGAACATGATGCATCTACTGTGAGCTTTATGGGAGCGATTATGAAGTCCCGGAAGCTCGTCCCCTATCTTCTATTGCTAGTGGGGTTGTCGCAAGGCACATGAGAGATGGGAGAAGAGAGAGCATAGAAACGAAGAGTCGAACAAAAAAAACTTGTCAGTGACAATGGGACGAAGGAGTTGCCATGTGGCAACCTTATCTTTTCTGGGTGTTTGGCATGTGTAAAGGCCCATTCATACACCAAAGCAAAAGTTAAGTTATACATTCTAAATATGTTTGTGTGAAACAATGTGAAAAAAAAAAAACATTCACATTTGTATTGTGGATAATGATAGCTGAACTTGAGAGTTGAAAATGAAAAATTGTACTTCATCCATGGTATGAGGGTACTCTACCCGAGCCCACCTAGAGGCTCAGAATGAATGTATCTACATGCATGTGTGTCTCAAAAGACTCTATTTGAGACAAGGTTGCACAACAATTGGCTTGTGTGAGGGGTTCTCTGCCCGAGATTGAGATCTCAAAAAGAATTTTGCGAGTGCGTGGTGTGTGCACATGACTGTTGCACCTTGAGGTTTGTCATACCTTTCCCGAACATCTAGGATTGTTCAAAAAGGATGGGGTAGGTTCACCCGAGCAAGTGGTGCTCAAACGAACATTGTACACGCACATAAAACATGCATATGGTGGACTAGAAGTGTCTAGTCATATAAACACTCCAATATAGCATTGAGGGGGAGTGTTAAGAAGTAAAAATTGCGGTCATGCAATGCTACATTGGATGGGTGATAAGGTAAAGTAAACACCTCGCTTAAGAGGGGGTGTTGAGAATGTAAGCTTCGGTATTTGCGGGTGTGTATTATGTGAAAGCACTCTTATGTGCTTAAGATTGTATGGTGCATGAATATGGATGAGAGATGTGGACATGGATGATGGACTGCCTGGTTAGATGGGTCCACACGTCTACACTTAGCACGTTGGTGGTCATTATGACTCTCACATGGCCACTGACTCATTACTTATTATATTCAGGTTGTTACACCTATTTATAGCTGGCATAGTTATAGCGCCAGTCGACTAGTGTAGTCGGTTATGCATTGTTTGACTTAGTAGGCCACTTTCCTTTTATGTTGTATCTTATCTATACTTTGTGTACATTGTAAAGTGTGTGGAAGAAGAAGAAGAAATCAGCAAGAAAACGTTTTGGCCTCCATCTCTCTTCTTGTCTCTTGAGTGAGCTTCTCCTTGTGCATTCTGTGTGTGTTCGGCGCAGCATCTTGAGCAACCCCCTCCACCACGCGATTCTTGACATAAGATCCATGAGTCCCACATCAAAGTCCTTGGTGACTTCAAGAGGGATAGGTAAAAGCTTAAGCACCTGTGAGTATTATTAAGAGGGCTTAAGAAGATTATACTTAAGACCGAGTAAGGACTGTTCTAAACAGAACCAACTTGACCAACCATGGTCAAGGGGATAGACAATCTTGATCAATTAAGATCAAAGATGAAGGTACATAGGTACTTCAGAGAATCTAGGAGATGACTAGCAAGTTGGCCAACTGAGGACGACGGGGTTGTCCATGATCTATCTTACAAGGAGACCTAAGGTAAGGATAATAAGGTTCGGTAGGGTACAAACCCTAACCCAAAGAAAAAGGGGAAACAAGCAACCTAGCTTGCCAAGCCCTTGGGATCTTTCCATGTCGCGAACGATCCAGGATCGAATGCTGGGAGCATTCGAGAAGAAGGAATCACACCTTAGCAGTTGGTTGTACAAACGACCTCTGAGATGATCATGATTGTACACTTAGGTACATTGTTTGAACTTCTTTGCTCAAGGAATTAACTCAAGACAAATCACTTAATGCTTCAAGTTAAGAGCCTGGAAGGAGAGGCAGGTTCAGTTGCCTCTAACTGTCTACCTGGCCCTATTCAAGGGGGTTGTTAGCTGCGCCGGGTATATGGGCCGAACCCACCGTGAGAGGTTTCTCCGTGGGTGCTGCTTGGAGCGGGAGGATGTTTGGGTGCCAGGGGAGGCTCTAGCTGTAAATTCCTTGCCTTCGAATCCTACACAAGAGGCCGACGTGACTCGAGATGGGATCTCGAGGCCCATGTACTAGTCTACGGGCGAAAACTTGGAGCAGCAATCCTATTGATTGCTGGGATAGCCTTCAAGCGGCATGATACTTGATGTACTCCGGGATTATGATAAATAAAGATCAGATAGTTGAAAAATGAACTTACTTGACATTGTTTTTGTGTCAGTGCCTAAGTTACATGAAGGAACCTATGATTAAATTGATTAATTAAGGAAGCTGCTTTTGCATGTCAAACATAATGTGGTAGGTAATTAGATAACTAAGCAAATCGAGGAAAGTGCGGTGGATATGACTTGGGTCTGTCCTACGGAAGGGTGGTCCCGGTTAGTTGGAAACTTTTCTCAAAAGACATGATAATGAGACTATGAGGACCTAGTGTTAGTAGAGTTAGAATCCCGATTTATGATGTTTTAGGGGAATGGAATGGGACTATGCCTTATGGGCAAAGAGGTTGAGATTCGCATCCCTCTCGTTTCCCATTCTCCATGAACCAAGTACAGCATAAATCCACTTTGACTTTATTGTTCCTACACAAAGTGGTTCATCTGGAGCTCGACGCTAGCTACTTTCTAGAGACTTTACTGATAGGAAAGAAACCCTGACTTCAGGTCGGTCCTAAGTGGGAACGGTCAGATACTTCCACTCGGGGCACACTCGAGAAGACCTAGATCGCAAACTCTATGACATTCCTTGCAAGTGCCAGGCGACGCTTTCTAGACTCACTTTCCAATGGGCTGCTAAGACGTGTCCCACAAGTGGATGAATGGACACATTACATTGAAGCAGGCACCTATGGAGTGGTATCATAAGTTGGATGCCTTTATGTAGTCACAGGGCTATAGCAGGAGTGCTATGGATCCGTGTCTTTACAAGAAGAAAGCCTGTGATGGTTCTTTATTGATTTTAGTACTCTATGTGGATGATATGCTATTAGCAGGGAAAGCTCATGATGAGCTAGATGCTC
The DNA here is from genome assembly GCF_053477565.2 of Lygodium microphyllum. NCBI lineage: Eukaryota > Viridiplantae > Streptophyta > Polypodiopsida > Schizaeales > Lygodiaceae > Lygodium > Lygodium microphyllum. Next base: position 48,092,560 of record NC_141142.1, read on the forward strand.
TTAAGGCTCAGGTCAAGGAGAGCTTTGAGATTAAAGATCTGGGACAGGCCGCTCACATACTTGGTATGCGCATTAGACGCGACAGGCATCAGGGACTCCTCTACTTGTCACAGAGGGAGTACATTTATAATGTCCTTGAGCACTTCCGTATGTAGGACGTAAAGCCTATTGGCTGTCCATTGCCTTCTTATGTGAAGGTATCACAGGTTGATTCTCTGCAGACAGATGAGTAGAGGGCCGAGATGGCCAAGATTCCCTATGCATCCGCAGTGGGTAGTCTTATGTATGCCATGATTGCCACTCATCCAGATATTGCCTTTGCAGTTGGTGTTGTGGCATGCTATATGGCTACACCTGGTAAGAAGCATTGGGATGCCATGAAGGGTTTCATGAGATACCTGAAGGGCACTGCAGATATGTGCATATGCTATGGCAGCCAGGATACAAGAGTCGTGGGGTACACTGACTCTGATTATGCAGGACATGAAGATAGTAGGAAGTCCACTTCCGGCTATGTATTCACCTATGCTGGACATGCAGATAGTAGGAAGTCCACTTTCGGCTATGTATTCACCTATGTTGGAGGTGCTGTTTCTTGGATGTCCAGGGTGCAGAAATACAGGGCCCTTTCTACTACATAGGCCGAGTATGTTGCACCCACTGAGGCTTGCAAGGAGGCCATTTGGTTGGATCATTTGGTTGCTGACCTTGGTATTGATGCTATCCCTACACTGCATTCGGATTCTATGAGTGCTATTCAATTAGTCAAGATAGATCTTCCATGCAAAGATGAAACACATTGAGGTGAGGTATCACTTCATACGTGGCGTCGTTGAGGACAAGTCTGTTGACCTTGTCAAGATCTCGACTAACCAGAATTCTGCAGATGTGCTCACAAAAAGCCTCTCTATAGAGCGCTTTGCCTTCCTCAGGAGGTTGATGGGTGTGGGATGAGATGACATCTTTCCTCATACTGTTGTACATGTGTACATGTTGTACTGTCTTTTTTCCTTTTCTTTTCACTACTCATTAGGGTAGATTCGCCTTTAAGTGGGAGGTTGTTGGGGTAAAGGCACCTCCGCCTAAGCCGCCCATGTATTTACACTAACAGTCACCGCTGCTGCACACTGCAGGTGCGGACGCCCATCACCGTTACTTTATTCTTTATTCTTTTAGTGACAGTTTGAATAAAGGAAGGCCCGGTCACACATTGTGACTATTGGAGTTCCCATTTCTTGTCTCTCTCTTTCTTGCTCTTGCTCTCCCGCCATAGCTCTCGAGTGCAAGCTTTGATCCTTCTCACCTTTCACAAACTCAGCCTCTTCTTGATTGGAAAGATGTCCTATAGGACTACCCTACAAAAAACTACTTGTATCTTCCAAACCATAACTCGGATTGCCAATATTTAAAAAAAATGTAGCTCTACTTGTGTTCTACAAATTTATTGAAGACACTAGGACCAAAATTTGAAGGTATTAGCCCCTAAATTTTTTTGTGCAGCATGCAATAGTTCTTTACAGCATGTAGTCCCGGTCAAAGACATCACCTTTTTCAACCTCGTAACTTTTGCATATGAACCTATATGTCTACCAAAATTATGAGGCCTTCTCAAGGTATCAAATCCCATTTGGATATATCAGTCTATTAATTCACTTCTTATTGAAATAAATTTCAACATCTTCAAATCTGCCTTGCATGTCCACTGTAATCTCTTACAGTCATTTTGTTCTCTTCGGTCTCCAAATCTACACATCCTTTGGCATATGCTAGAGTATTGGTATTCAACAGATTTAGAGTCTTACTCATCCATATCCATGTCGTCGTCATCATCATCATCATCATCATCATCATCACCTTCTTCTTCTTCTTCTTCTTCTTCTTCTTCTACATTATCAAGGTCAATACTTGTATTTAGCTTATCCAATTCATATGGGTAGTCCCCTTCACTTAAATAGCTTGATTTTTTTACTAGCTATAGGAAATTATAGTCTGAAAGAAGAACTAGTCTTATCTCCAAGCGAAAGAAGAACTCTCATCCTTCATTTACATCCAATTCATCCCTATTTGTTGTAATTTTACCAACACACCCATATCGACAAAAAATCTCTTCCAAGAGAAATGTACACACTACTTGAGTAGTCTTTGTCCTAAGTACTTTCCCTTCTAATTAATTTGTCAAGTCTTCACATGTAGGCATGAGGTATTACTTTTGCCATAAATCTATAGGCATATTAACCAAATCTATTACCCATTTAAAAAGAAGAGACATGGGATAAGTTGGATGCAACCCATCTTGAGGCCTCACCAAAAAATAAATTTGATATCTAATATAAATGCAAAGAAGCTAATTCTCACATCAAGTTAAAAATACTGAAAATAAAAGAAATACACTAAAATACCAAGAAAGCCATAACCAAGGTTGTAAAGAAGATAGACTGCCATGAATCATGTTACCACTTGAATTTAAAGGCTGAGAATCATTCATGAGAAGCTGTAGCATGATATCCTCCTCATGCTATGGAGGGGCATGGAATCCACCCCAATGCCATGGTGGCCAAATATTATGCACCCTCAATGGATGGTGGGGGAGGTGGAAACCTCAAACAAGAAATAATTGCAATTAGAAAAAGATGCTTGGAAAGTTATAACTTAGCCTTTTATATCTAACCTTGGACCTAAGGCTAAATATTGGCTAAGATATTAATTTTTCTTTATTACAAGCCATCCCGACGTAAAAGAGCTTTGTTCTCAAAGCTAAAATTAGGACAAATTACAAATGAAGTCTACAAGGATAGCTCAAAGTATATGGATCATGTTGAAATATAACTTCAAGTTGAAGAGTATCATGTAAGTCAATGAAGGAGAAGTACACTTGGTGAAGAAACTGTTGTAGGCTGTCCAAAATAGGCTACAGTATAATTTTGGCCATAACTTGAAGTAGAAGTGTCCAAATTCCATGTGCAAACTATATAAATATAGAGGACAATATGTAGAATCTAGGCATGCCATCAAAATCCAATTTTGATGAAAATAAGGCAATTAATTTATGTATAGAAATTTAATACAACAAGTTGTTTACTAGTCAATTGAGAGAAGTTTCCTCTTGAAGTAGCCATGGAAATCGATCTAAATATGAAGCATGTTGCCAAGAAGACTCTTCTATAAGCAAACCCTTCCACTTAATGAGATACTCCACAAGAAATTGACTCCTTAGAAACTTCTCCTACTTGCCAAAAATCCTTTTGGGTTTGTAAATGATCAAATCATCTTCCAAGGGTAGGTAGTTCTTCAAGAACTTGAATTTCAGGGCTAACATACTTCTTAAGTTGAGATACATGGAAGACATTATGGATATGAGTATTTGAAGGAAAATCAACTTGATATGCAAGATCCCCAACTTGCTTTATTATTTTGTATGGACCATAAAAATGATGTGCAAGTTTATTATGCCCTCCCTTAAGAGAAGCATAATGAGATTTTGGAACCTTCAAGAAAACCCATTCAACTTTGTCAAATTTTACATGCTTTTGTTTCTCATCTGCATAGGATTTCATTATCTCTTGAGATTTTCTAATATTTTCCTTGTATTGCTTCATAAAATCCTCCATCTTCTCTAACTCTTCACAAGAATGAGGATTCACATTATCATGAAATAATATGGAAGGAAACTTGAACTTTGTAACCATACAATGCTTCAAAAGGAGACATTTCAATACTCATGTGTGATGAGTATTATTATAGCAAAACTTTGCAAGGTGAAGCCAAAGATCCCATGCATTTTGTGTATCATGGCAAAAGTGTAGCAAATAGATCTCTAGCCATTTATTGATCCTTTTGGTTTGGCCATCCATTTGTGGATGATAAGTAGTGTCAGGAGTCAAAATAGTCCTTGAAGAGGAGAACAAAATCTTCCAAAGTTTCCCATAAATTTAGTATCACGGTCAGACACAATCTTCATTGGCATTCTATGAAGTTTGAAGATACTTTCCATAAATTGATCAGCTGCTTGTTTTGCTATAAATTGAACCTTTGTTGGGATGATTTAGTCAACTGGTCTTCTACAACCATATAAATGCTATTCCACCTATGCTTTGTTGTAGGTAACCCCTTAATAAAATCCATGCTAATGTCAATTCACTTTCCATCAGGAATAGGTAGTGGTTGAAGCAATCCATCGAGTAGAAGTGTGGAATCCTTGTTTTGTTGACACTGAAGATAGCTCATGACATAATCCTTAACATCCCTCCAAATTCCTTTCCAATAAAAAATCTTATGGATATTATCAAATATCTTGAACAAACTATGATGGCATGCTAAAGGTGAAGGGTGCATCTCTTGCAAAGGCATTTGAAAGATGAATGAGGAGTCAAATAGACCCGTCTATGATATCAACGACTGTTATGCCATTTATAACTTGAATATTCTTCTCCTTTGCCCTTGCTGAAATTCCTTCATCATTTTTCATGTTTGGTGATCAAGCAAGTACCATTCTTGAGTGTCATGGATCCAATCTTTATGCATGGTGGAGATAGTGAAAATGGAACATGCCCACATTCTTGACAAAGCATCCACTTCCACATTATCTTTTTCAACCATATATGATATCTCAAAGTCATATCCTTAAAGAGTGGCCAACCATATTTGTTTCTTGGGAGACAAATTTGGTTGCAAAAGAAATTATGTGAGCACATGGTGATTGCTTTTGACTTTGAAATGGTTGCCATAGATATAGTAATGCCACTTTTTAATATCATGCAATATTGCTAACATCTCTTGCTCATAAACATGTAGTTAGAACTCATTGTCATGAAGCTTTTAGTCTCATAAGCTATGACTCTATGATCCTGATATAAAATAGCCCCTACTCCTCTTTCACAAGCATTCACATATATCATAAACTCCTTAGAGAAGCCCAAGTATGCAAGAATAAGTGCTAAAATTAGAAGAGATTTCAACTCATTAAAGCTTTTGTTGGCTATGAAGTCCCAATAGAAAACTTCTTTTTAAGCCTATCTATCAATGGAGCTGCCACATGAGTATAATTCTTGATGAACCTCCTATAAAAAGAAGATAATCCAAGGAATCCTCTCAAATTTGTAGAGGTAGGCCATTCTTTGACACATTTCACTTTCTTTGGATCCAATCTAATTCCTTACTCTCCCACAATATGACCTTAGTATTCCATGTCATCTTCCATGGAAGAACTGTTGAGATATCGAGCTCCACTCGTGATATGCCAGGGTGACCGTTGTGCATTTATGTCCCCGACTTGTCAGTTGTAGATGCGGTTGGTACACCACCCATGAATAATAGCTACATGATAGCTACCCTTATCTACTCTAGTTCGTGGCTCAGTTAGTATGCTACCTTAGTTAGTTGAGTTTGGTTTGAGACCCATATATAGGGTTCTTCTATTTCTTTGTATGAGAGTTCTTTTTGGCTTACACAACTAAGAAGAGGAAAACTGTTTTTAGCCTCCACCCTTGTGTGTATTCCCCCATTGTGCAAGCAAGAAAGCTACAAGTGAGACTCCTTCCTTCTCTCCCACAATCTTGACATGGTATCAGAGCCTTTTTCGTGGTAAGGAGCTCAAGAAACCAAGCCAAGATCGCGGTGTTCTGGTAAGAAGAGCAGTGTTGCTTTTATTTTTTGTTTTGGGAATAGATCTCTGCAGGCAACACAACCGGAAATTGCAAGAGTGCATTGTCTCAAGTTGAGACGCCCTTCGCGGTGAAGCAAGAGGGCAGTATATGCTGCGGGAAAAGGCTTTAGCCCTGGGCGACCTTGTTTTTTTTATTTGAGGCCATTTCGGGGCCTATTTTGGAGGCGGAAGTTTTCTGCACACACTCAGGAAAAGACTCGGTTTTATGCTGTGCGACCACTATTCTACAGGTCGGTGAAAAGTTACTGTAGAAATTGCATCGTATGCCTGTGCGCAGAGACATTGGGAGTTACAGAATCATCCTTGTTGCCTGTTGATGCAAAATCATCACTAGGAAGTGACTGTGTGGTCAAATACCACTTTCGCCAGTTTTGCAGATTAGCCCTTGTGAGGCTGAAGCTATGTTCTTTGCAGTGACATAATTTTTTGCAGTGTTCTGTAATGGCGTCTGATTCTCTCTCACAGATTGTCACTGAAAAGCTTGACAAGAACAACTTCCAAGCATGGAAGTTTAGATTGACGAATTTCCTTATGGGAAAATGATATTGGGAATTTGTTGCATGAAATGAAGAAGAATCAGTTTTTCCTGATGTTCCCAATCAACAGCAAATGCAAGCATTTAAAGCATGGCATGAGAGAGCCAATAAAGTTATGTATTGGCTGTCTATCAGCATTTCAGACTCTATGATTGTGCATATTTAGGATGCAAGTACGCCAAAGGAGGCATGGGATACTTTGTCAAAAATTTATAGCACAAATACACAAGCCAGGAAAATGCATCTCAAGCAAGAGTTGCATAATGTGCAAAGAGAAAGTATGAGCATCAATGACTACCACATGAAGGTGAAGAAGATTGCAGATGCACTTGCTTCCATTGGGTCACCAGTGGAAGATGATGATTTAGTTTCTGTGACCTTGAATGGTCTAGGAAAGGATTATGCACAGTTTCGGATATCCATTTCAGTTCGTGAAAGATTTCCTGATTTTGAGGAGTTGATTGCTCTTCTAATTTCTGAGGAGCAAAGAAATGGTGGTGCATCGTCTTCAGGAGGAACTTCAAAAGAAACTGTCTTCTACTCAAATGCTGGAAGAGGTAGAGGCAGAGGTAGAGGAGGCCGATTTGGAGGCCGTGGTAGAAATCAGAATATGCAGCAAACTCAAGAAAACCAGTCCTATGGAGGAGGACGTGGTAACTCTAGAGGCAGGGGGAGCCAAAGAGGTCGTGGTGGATGGCAAAGAGGCCAAAATGCAAACAGCAATGTTGAATGCTACTACTGTGGTAAAATGGGTCATATGGCTAAAGACTGCTATAAAAAGCAGAATGACATCATGAATGGGAAATTGCAACAAGGGAATTATGCATCTTCTAGTAGACAGGGTGATGACAGAAATGAGCATTTGTTTATGGTGCAGCACATGAACAATTCTGTGACAAGTGCAGAAGAAATCAACGATGTGTGGTATGTTGACTCAGGTGCATCAAACCACATGACAGGTCATGCAGAATGGATGGAGGATGCAAGGAAAATGGAAAAACCAGGATTTGTGGAGACTGGTGATGATACTGCACATCCTATTGTGCAGATTGGAAAAATTCCTTTGTCTATGCATGATGGGAAAAAGAAATACCTGTCTGATGTATTTCATGTCCCGAATATCACCAAGAATTTGGTTTCTGTTGGTCAAATGGTTGAGTAGGGCTTGCAGGTCAGATTTAATCCTCATGGATGCTTTGTTGAGGATATGAAAAATAAAGGTCGCTTGATAGCAAAAGGAAAGAAGAAGGGCAGAATGTTTACGTTGGATGCAGACATGTCTGAATTGAGTGCAGCAATGTTTGCACATGGTACCGGTGTAGTTGCAGATATTGATATCTGGCATAAACGCATTGGTCATGTTAATGTACAGCGACTTAAATCAACGCAGGCCCAAAATATTGTTGCCGGATTGCCAAAATTCAAGGTTGCAGAAATGCATAAGATATGTGAAGCCTGTCAATTTGGAAAACAGGCAAGGAAACCATTTCCTAGACATGTTCAAGAGAGTAAGAAGCCATTGGAATTAATCCACTCTGATGTGTGGACTACTAAAGATGCATCTCTTGGAGGCTGTCATTATTTTGTCACTTTTATTGATGACTATAGCAGAAAAGTTTGGGTGTATTTTATGAAAAAGAAAAGTGAAGTTTTTGGGCGTTTCAAAACTCTTAAAGCTATGGTTGAAAAAGAAACAGGCCTGTAAATAAAATGCCTAAGGTCAGATGGAGGGGGAGAGTACCTCTCAAATGAGTTTGCAAGGTTCCTGCAGGAGCATGGCATAAAGCAGCAATATTCATGCAGTCATACCCCACAACAAAATGGAATTGCAGAAAGGAAAAACAAGCATATTGGAGAGGTATCTCGTGCCATGCTCAACGAAAAAGACTTGCCAGATTTTTACTGGGCTGAAGCAGTTGCTACAGTTGTCTATATAATGAACAGGACTCCCACTGCAGCAATAGATGGGATGACTCTAGAGGAGAGGTATACTGGTAGGAAACCAGATGTTTCTCATTTGAAAATTTTTTGTTGCATTGCCTATGTTCATGTGCCAGATGAGTTGAGATCCAAGTTGGATCCAAAAGCTAAGAAGTGCATCTTTATTGGTTACTCTCTGCAGCAGAAAGGGTATAGATACTATAATCCTTCTACTCGTAAGTTTACAGTGAGCAGAGATGTTGTTTTTGATGAGATGAGAAGCTGGTATAAACCAGTAAATGTGATTGATGATGTAGATGCACAAAATGGTAATGCTGCACAGAATTCACAGCAGCAGTCACAAAATATTAGTGGACATGGAGCGTCCTCTAGCAGTGGTTCACATTCTTTGCCATGGACAGGTAGATTGAGATTAGGAGAATCTTCTCAAAGCAATGCAGATAGTGGTATGCAGGTATCACGAAAAGGAAAAGAGAAGGTTGATCAGCCTATGTTTGATGTGAATGCAGGTCACTCTTATGTGGATGGTGAATCCAGTGGCTCAGAACAGAGCATTGATGATGAGTTGGGTATTCCTTCTATTGTTACACCTGGAGTAAGGAAGACCAGGGATGTTTTGAGAGCACCTGGGAGTGAACCTACTTTGTGCAGGTCTACGAGAGCTAGGTATCCTGTGGATAGGCTGAAATATGATGGATTTACAGCCATTCACTATGCATATATGGTCAAAGTGATACAGGAACCAGAACCCACTTCTTTTGAGCAAGCCATGGGAAAAGAAAAATGGGAGAAAGCCATGGATGAAGAAATGGATGCCTTGGAAACAAATGCTACATGGGAGTTAGTACCTTTGCCTAAAGGTAAGAATGCAATTGGCTATAAGTGGGTTTATAAGGTGAAGCACAATGCAGATGGTTCTGTGAACAGATACAAGGCAAGATTAGTAGTCAAGGGGTATGCACAAACATATGGCATTGACTATGAAGAAACATTCAGTCCGGTTGCAAGGATGGCAACCATAAGAGCAATCATTGCTATGGCTGCATCAAAGGGATGGTCTTTACATCAGATGGATGTAAAGAATGCCTTCTTGCATGGTGATTTGCAAGAAGAGGTCTATATGGAGCAGCCACTAGGTTATGTGCATGCTGTTCATCCTCAGTTTGTTTGCAGGTTGAAGAAAGCCTTGTATGGCTTGAAGCAAGCACCTAGAGCATGGTCTGATAAGATAGGACAGTATCTTGTCACTATTGGCTTTCAAATTTTCAAGGCAAATTTCTCACTTTATGTGAGAAAAATAGAGAAAGGTATTATGCTACTTGTCATTTATGTTGATGACTTGATTATGACAGGTGACAGTGATGAAGATATCCTTCATGTGAAAATGCTATTGAAGCAGAAGTTTGAGATGAAGGATTTGGGAGAGCTGCATTATTTCTTGGGCATTGAGGTGATTAGATCACCAAGTGGGATACAGCTCTTGCAGAGGCAGTATGGATTGGACATGCTGTCCAAATATGGGATGACAGGCTGTAAGCCTATTTCAGTTCCTTTGGAGCAGAATGTGAAGCTGAGCGCAGATGCAGGTGAGCTTTTGGAAGACCCTACTATGTACAGACGCATAGTAGGAAGCTTGATTTATATGAATATTACCAGGCTAGATTTGAGCTATGTTGTTGGATTGGTAAGTCATTTTATGCAGGCTCCAAGGAAATCGCATTTGGATGCGGCTAGACGCATACTCAGGTATGTGAAGTCCACATTGCAGTATGGACTATTTTATGAGACTGGGGTTCAGATACAGTTGCATGGATACACTGATGCTGATTCGGCTGGTAGCATTTTTGATAGACGTTATACCAATGGATATGTGTTCTCTTTTGGGAGTGCTGCAGTCACTTGGAGTAGCAAGAAATAGCCTACAGTTGCCTTGTCGAGCACAGAGGCTGAGTACAGGGGTGCAGCAATGGCTGCATGTGAGGTAGCTTGGTTGCATAAGCTACTTTATGATATGCATCAGCCTACAGATGGGCCAGTTGTCATTTATTGTGACAACATGAGTAGTATACACTTGGCAAATAACCCAGTCTATCATGCTAGAACAAAGCACATTGAGGTGCATTATCACTATGTGCGGGAGAGGGTTTTACTAGGTCTTATTGATCTAGTTTATGTCAGCACAGAGGATCAGGTAGCTGACATATTTACGAAGGCATTGGGCGTAGAGAAGCTGCGCAAGTTCAGAGACCTACTTGGTGTGCAGGAATTGGGATTGAGCTCGAGGGGGAGTGTTGAGATATCAAGCTCCACTCGTGATATGCCAGGGTGGCCGTTGTGCATTTATGTCCCTGACTTGTCAGTTGTAGATGCGGTTGGTACACCGCCCATGAATAATAGCTACATGATAGGTATCCTTATCTACTCTAGTTCGTGGATCAGTTAGTATGCCACCTTAGTTAGTTGAGTTTGGTTTGAGACCCATATATAGGGTTCTTCTATTTCTTTGTATGAGAGTTCTTTTTGGCTTACACAACTAAGAAGAGGAAAATTGTTTTCAGCCTCCACCCTTGTGTGTATTCCCCCATTGTGCAAGCAAGAAAGCTACAAGTGAGACTCCTTCCTTCTCTCCCACAATCTTGAAAAGAACACTTCATCATCTTGGCAAAGAGTGCATGTATTCTTAGTGTATCAAAGACCTCCTATACATGCTTCAAATGCTCACCCTTGGACTTGCTATAGATAAGGATATCATCAAAGAATACAATGACTATTTTGAATATGAATGGATGTAATATTTTGTTCATAAGGACTTGAAAAGTAGAAGATGCATTGAAAATTACAAAAGGCATAACCAAGAAGTGATATAATCCCCTTTTAGTCCGAAAGGCTATTTTGAACTCATCCCTTTTCTTCATTCAAATTTGATAGTAATCCAAACAAAGTCTATTTTTGTGAATACTTTTGCGTGCTGAAGCTCATCCAAAATATCGTTAATGTGGAGAATAGGATATCTATTTTTAATTGTTGTCTTGTTCAAATCCCTATAATCAATGCACATGTGAGATGATCCATTCTTCTTCTTGATCAAGAGCACGGGAGAGGCAAATGGTGATTGACTTGGCTGAATTAAGCCTATTTCAAGCAACTCTTTGACTTGGCCCTCTACCTCTTCCCTCTCAAACTTAGATAAGCAATAGGGAGGTTTGTTGATGGGATTTGTGTTAGGCAAAAAGTCGATAGGATAGTCAACCTTTCAATTAGGAGGCAAGGATGATGGTGGACGAAACAAATCCTTATATTCCTCCAATAGCTCTTCCAATCTTGGGTCCTTTTTCTTTGAAGAAGAAGATAATAGATTTGATGATTGATCTTAGGTCCTTTTTCTTTGAAGAAGAAGATAGTAGATTTGATGATTGATCTTCATCTACTTTTGCAAGAAAAAGAGTGAAAATACATGACTTGGCATTGATTCTCTTCCACAATTTCTCCATGAGATACGTTCCATGCATTTGTGGTCAATGCCCTTCAATTCTATGTGTTGCCCTTACTAGTTATATTCCATTTTCTTTTGTTCCAAATCCAAAATAAAATTTCCAAGATTTTTTAGCCAATTACAGCCAATAATAACATCAATTGGCCCCATATCCAAAGTGATCAAATCCACTTTTATGGTGCAATTAGGAGACAATTCAATAGAAGTATATGAACATACTTCTTTACTAGACTCATAGGCACCGTTTGCAACTTGTATATGCAAGGACAATTCCATATTAATGGGTATTAACTTCAGCCCGCTCAAAGAGTTGGTATTGTTGACGAAGCTATGAGTGCTACCCGTATCCACAAGAATATGTGCAATCTTACCATTATACCTTTAAGTCTAAGTGTATTTTCTTCTTTACAGCCCATCCATGCATAATGTGAAATAGCACATAAGGGAGCACTTTGTTGAAACCCTCATTTTCTTGCTTGAAACCCTCGCTCGGTTGCTTGAAAATTTTTTTACTGAAAATTCCTTGCATCTCTCTTTTATTTTTAAGAATATATTTCATCCAACTGAATTGCTTCATGCAAATTTTTGGGTTGTTGAGCTCCCACTTTTAGTGACAAGGCTAAGTCAAGACAAAAGATATACTCATTCAACTTTGTAAAATCTAAAATGCCTCATTATATATATATATATATATATATATATAGGTATTTGAATAATCTCTAATGGACATTTTTCTTTGAGCCCATGCATACCATCTTCTTTTAAGTCTTTCCTTCTCTAAAGGGGGAACAAAAACATCAAGTATGGCTTGAACTCTTCCCATGTAGAAAAGTGTTAACCAATCTTGCGTATATATCGCCACCAAGTATGAGCATAGCCTTCAAGGTGAAGAGTTGCAAAATAATTTTTTGCTTCATCACTTTAAGGATAAAGAGTGAAATACATCTCAAGTTTGTATATCCACTCCTCGCACTACGAAGGTGAAGAATTTCCCCCCTTGAAGTTACCTCGCATTGATGGTAAAAGGATTTATAAAAGGAGTCACATTCATGATAATCTTCATCCACCTTAATGTCATCTTGTTCATTGACATATTCATGATCATCTTTAGGGCTACTGAACTAAGGTCTTGAAATATAATTGCCATGAGCTTGTGATGAAAAGAAGTTATCCTTCACTTTTGATGGTTCACCTCTTTCAAAAGACATAATAGACTGAGTACTTTCCTTATTGGGATGGGCTAGATTGGAATCATGAGAGACTCTATGAAGGTTACCAATAGGTTGGGATTCTCTTTGGGATTTGTTATCCATATATTCCTTATTCTAAAATAAGCTCTTCTGTAATATTTCCATGTAATAAAAGTTAGTTGGTTAGTTCAAAAGTTAGTTAGTCAGTTAATAAGTTAATAAGATTACTAACTAAGGTAAAAACTAACTAACGTTAATAGCTGATAATTTTTATTTAATTAAAAATATATCTTAAAAAACCAAGAGTCATAAATCCGATATTTTTCTCAATTTGACAAGGACCATAGCCACCCTTCACGAAAGTGACAACGTGAACGAGACTTATGGGCCATATTAATCACTAGTATTAATATGTAAAGTAGGATGTCCAAAGCCCAATGCTAGAATGTTGTTAGGAGACCTTGGACCTAGGAACCCAGATTTCAGGTCGATCCTAGTGGGTTCATGGCCGTGGACATTCCGTTGCGAGGCAGAATTGGAAAACCCTAGGCAACAAACCTCGTGACATTCCATGGGAGTGCCGGGCAGCATCGCTTAGACTCTTCTCGATGGACCGCTAAAACGTGCTCGAAAGTTATTTAGTCAGTTAAGAAGTTAGTAAGATTACTAACTAAAGACTAACTAAGGTAAAAACTAACTAACGTTAATGGCTAATAATATTTATTTAATTAAAAATATATCTTAAAAAACCAAGTGTCGTAAATTTGATATTTTTCTCGGATTGACAAGTACCATAGCAACTCTTCATGGAAGTGACAACGTGAACGAGACTTATGAGCCAAATTAATCACTAGTATTAATATGTATAGTATAGATGGCCCAAAAATATTAGATTTTGGGCAAAACTAGCATATTCTAGATATTTTAGATATTATCCTAAAAAGATGGAACTGGATGTCATGTAAAAGAAAAGACAAGTGATGTCTTAGTTAGTTTTGGAGATTTTATAAAAAAGAAAAAATAAAGAAAAGTGATTGGCGAAATCGCGTGTGCCGTGATCACAGTCTACAGGCAGTAGACAACACTTTGAACATAGAAAAGAAGAAGGAGTGAACTAAGAGCTTTCTAAGAAAGTGTCTTGGGGTTTTACCCCCCTTTTGGAGCCAATGCAACCATCAGATTTATGATCCGAGCATCAAATCACTGACTCTTCCAAGAGCCCCTCCACTCTTGTTCTCAGTCTTATCTCCTCCTCTCTAATTCATTATAAATATGGGGTATGGGGAGGCACAAGGGAGCATAAGGAGACTCCGAGAGGCTGCGAGAGAGAGGTAGAGAGAAGGATACACCTCCAAGAGATTGTGAGGGAGAGCTTGAGAGCTTGAGAGCTTGAGAGAGAGAGAGAGAGAGAGAGAGAGAGAGAGAGTGTGTGTGTGTGTGTGTGTAACGTGTTCCCCTGTCCTCTTGTAGGACATGTCTTAGCAGCCCATCGGGAAGAGATTCTAGAAAGCGCCGCCTGCCAGCACTCATAAGGAATGTCATGGGGTTTGCGATCTAGGTCTTCCCAAGTCTGCCACGAAGCGGAAGCATTCCAGCCATTCCCACTTCGGACTGACCTGAATCAGGGTTTTCCTAATGGTCAAGTTCCTAGAAGGTAGCTAGCATCGAGCCCCAGACGAACTACTTTGCGCAGAAACATCAAGATCGAAGCAGATTTATACTGCACTTGATTCAAGGATAATGGGAAACGAGAGGGATGCGAAGCTCGACCTCTCTGCCCGTAAGGCATAGTCCCATTCCATTCCCCTAAAATAGCATAAATCGGGACTCTAACTCTATAGATTCTAGGTCATTGTTACCTCGCTATCAAATTCCTTTGAGAAAAGTTCTCGACCAACCGGGACCACCCTTCCGTAGGACAGACCCAGGGTCACGTCCACCGCACTTTCCTCCAGTTGCTTTAGTTATCTAATTACCTACCACATTTAGTTTGACAAGCAAAAATAGCTTCCTTAATTAACCAAATTAATCACTGGTTCCTTCACGTAACTTAAGCACTGACACAGAAAAACTTCCTTGGCAATTCATTACTACCTTGGCTTGACAAACCAATCTTCCAAGAAGAGTGTTGAAGTAGGATGACAATTCAATTTCTAGAAAATTTAACTTGCAATTTGAACTCGCAACCTTAGTCTAAGGAGTAGCAATACTATTTTGTGATCTAGACACAATATCATATGACGTTGTACTTGTAGCACGAGATAGGTGTCAGTATCTAACTTGTGGGGATTATATCTTTCTTCGTACGATCTTTCTTGATCAAGAATACCTTTGATCAAGATAAGGGCTTGGGAGTCCTAATGACTCAATCCAAAACCTTGACCCTATTAGGCTAATAATCGTTTTGGCCCTAGGGTCCCTAAATTCCTTGCGGGAGTCTAGCATTTGGTCAACTGATCCTTAGGGTGAGAACCCTAGATTATTCTTGCGCGGGTGATTAGGTAGTCCTAACATTTCAAGAATGTAGGTAGGACCTTTAAGATTGGAAATATTAAATTGGCATCCCAAGTGCAATACTAGGCAGAATTTTAACACAGCTTAACCCTACCTAGCACATTGAGGTGACCGTCATATGCTAACTAATCATGCCTTTATGAATTTCATGTAGGCTATTCATTGTACGTGAATTACTTAATTGATCTAACCAACCCACGACTAAAGATGAATTTTCCCTTAAAGATGCAAATACTTTCTTCTAAACTTGCAAGTACTTTCCCTAAAAGACGTAAGTAATCGCAAGATGTGTGAGATGTACCATTCCATGCAATTTTAAGACCATAGACCTTTTTACCTTTATAGGATCTACAATAATCTTTCTTTTCCTTGCCCTATACTATAATGATTTGGCATTCAGAACTAATTCTTATAAACCCTACATTGATGCATCGAATTCAAGCTTTAATATTTTTAATGAATATGCATTCAAACTTTAATAAAAGAACTCCATGCATGAGCAAATGCCATGAGTCCATCATTGATTTAATCCTTCCTTTAGCACTTAACCCAACCTAAAATGTAACTATCATCACATGCAATTTGCAAAGTTCATAAATCATTTCCATGAATTGCAACTATTTGGACATCATTTAATGGGCGTCTATGATTATCTTATACACGAGTCACAACTAGGAAATTATTACATAAGTGCATTATGTGTTATATGCCCTGTCCTTTGCACGATGCAACAAGTATGCCTTTGCACAATTCGGTCTTTTTACTTATGCATCATACATTCAAAATTGCAACTACCCCTGACCACGGAAGTGCAAGCAATTGCAAATACTCGACATGCAACTAAACTTTGTAGATTGAATGAGAATATAAATTTCCCAATGCATTTAAACTTCCCTATGAGAATTTAAAACATGCTTAATGCATCCTTTCCATGCGGGGTTAATTTTCGAAACCTGGGCATTTAATATCGGGGCGTTGTCCACTCTCGTGCTTTGGGTGGAAGCTCCCGTGTGCACTCCTCTCGACTTTTGCTTAGGAGCCATGGGGGGGTTTATATGGGTTGAAGGGGGGGGGGGGGGGGGGGGGGTAGGCACACAAGTGGCAGGTAGCATGCTTCCCCTTCCCATGCCCTTCCACCACTCAAGCTCCACACATACTCCCTCTCCCCGCCATGCAACGGCTGAAGGGGAGGGAGTTAAATAAAAATTTACAATGAATTCATTAACTTTTTTGTCCCTTGAAGGGGAGTTCCCGTGGAGGCTTACAGTTTTGGGCTAGGGTTTCATATGCACTACGCGGAAATGGTACTGTAAATGCACGATGATGGAGCACTTAGGCCAATGTATCTTTATTGCAAGAGATTTCTTTGGGTTGCTTTTGTTCAGGGTCTAGGGTCGTTAATATTTCATTGCGGAAATATTACATTCTCTCCCCCTTAGAGGTATCGAGATGTCCTCATCTTGAGAAGATTTGGGGGTATTGTTGGTTGAGAGTACTTTCATCCATCCAAGTGGCGTCCTCTTCGGGGTAATCTTTCCACTGGATGAGGTATTCTCTCAAGGTCCTGGATCTCAAATGCCTCTCTCTAACATGTAAAATCCTGTCAGGCCGTAGCTCAAGGACTCCTTGGCTTGGCATTACAACTTGTTGATCATCAAGCACGTGACTAGGTTAGGCACATACTTTTTCAATAGGCTGATATGGAATACATTATGAACTTTTAGGTTTTCAAGGAGTTGAAGTCTGTAAGCATTAGGCCCTAGGCACTTGAGAATCTTGTAGGGTCCACAATACCTTCGAATTAGCTTTTTGCATTCACCCAAGGATAGGGAACTCTTCTTTGGATCTACATGAATGAAGACCATATCACCTTCAACGAAGGATCTATCTTGTCGTTTCAGGTCCGCGTAAGCCTTTTGTCTGTCCTTGGCGGCTTGGATGTCCTGTCTTATTGATTTGATTTGGTCATCCATGTCTTCCAGCATCTGCTTTGAAGATTCAACCCTCAAGGTTGGATCTGAAAAGCTTAAAGGAGTACGACAATCATGCCCATACAATGCTTGAAAAGGGGTCATCTGAATGCTTTGTTGGTAAGAAGCATTGTAGGCAAATGCAACTAGTGGCAAATATTGAATCCACTTTTTGGGTTTGCGCCAGCAGTGTGCCCTAAGTATATTGTAGAGGGAGCTCACACTCAACTGCCAAGACCCACAGACCGCTTATTGCTTCAAGCATTTCAAGCGAACTCTAATGGCTATCTCTCACCTAGCCAACGCGCCGTCGATCCTACGAGTGTAGTGAGCTTACCTTGATGTTGATGTGAGTAGCCTCCTCCCTCACACACCTTGGTAGCTCCACGATTCTTGATGCAAGCTCAAGCATCCTCAAGCCTCCTCCATCGCCAAGCTCCATCCTCCATAGCTGCGCGTGAGAGAGAAGAGAAGAGAAGAGAATAGAAGAAGAGAAGAGGAGATGGTGAAGAGCTTCACCCTCTTGATCCCACACACTCACTCCCTCACACTCTCACACTCCCTCTCTCAAGAGCACACACAAGCAAGAAGGAAGAGAAGACGATAAGAGCTCTTGTTAGCCACACACCAAAGAATGAGCTTCCATTCATTTTTTTGAACTTTATATACAAGCCCTAAAATCCCATGGGCACCCATCCCCTTTTTTACATGACTGGCCATTATGGAAAGGTCCTTTTTCCATTTTACTCTTCTAGCATTATGCCTTTAGCCTACACCCATCTAATATTTTACAATTGGCACAGGAGGGAGCCTAGATCTCTTTTACAAGAATTTTCCAAGTTTTTAAGGTGCCTTTCATTTAAACTTGCGCTTTTTATCCCGGCTTAGCTTTAGCGGTCGCCTGCGTGTATTTGCTCTTTTTCCATACTTTTTCTGCTTTTTCCTTCATTTTTCACCATCTTGACTCGGGGTTAACATTACCCCCTCCTAGACGCGTGCCAGTCCCATGGCACTTCTGTGTTGTTGCAGAGTGGTAGGCAGTTGGACAAATGATGATGTAAAGGGGAGGGCCACGTGGAGATTTAGGTGCTCGTGGAAGCTGAGGAAGGATGGTTGTCGGAGAAGTTAAATGGATAGCGAGTGGTTGATGAGGCCTCCGAAGTTGGTGGTTTATTGCTTTTTGTGATGCCTAATAGGAGAAGGTGTTGTGCTCTACCTAAGGGGAGTGTCTACCGTACCGTGTTAGTTTACTGTGCTCATGCTAGTGGAATGGGAAGGTGGGTCTAACCGTAGGCAAGCCTGGGTGATGTCCCACACTTGAGGATCCCATTTGTGCCGAGGGAGGTGTGGTGCAAGTGGCTTAGGGCGATAGGTCTAACCATAGGCGAGTGCTACCTCCCTAGGTATGTCCCGCCCTTAATGTGCCCTAAGGGTGAAGTGGGGGAGCAAAAGGGGCTAGGGGGTTAGGAGCGGAGCCGGCCGACTGAAGCCACCGGGCACGCATAACTTGAGGACCCCTAGGTGCAATGATAGTGCTTATGTGGTGATTGAGTGCTTCTACAAGTGAGTGCTTGTGTTGTCATGCTTTCTGCTTTGCCTTTCTTTCTTATCTTTTCTCTTTTTGTGCGTTCTTTGCTTTTCTTTTCTTTTCTTCTCTTTTTTTTTTAAAGAGAAGAAGTTACAGAGGAGGATATGGCTACTATTGCTCACTCTGATCATGTTGGGGTTTGCCGGATCTATTAAGGAAGGGTTGGCTTTGCAGATACCTACGTAGATCGAGGCGGGTTTGGAGTGTGGTGGTGGAGAGAAAGGGATGATTACAAGTCAAAAATCGGCTGTCGCTCATATCCTCTAAAAGGGCTAGGCAAAACGAGGGTAGGAGTGTGGCTCGCATCATGAGACGGGCCATGGCACAGCTATCAATCATGTTAGGATTGAAGAAGAGAGGGGGTAAGTTGCGCTCTTGCAGAGTGGGATCTATCCTAAGGAGAATTCTAAGTAGGCAAAGGTAATTACAAGTGGTGATAAATGCTGGGTCAGGGCAAGAGGAGAATGTGTCTAGGAAGTGTACATTGGCATTACATAGATCGCTAGGGATGAAGGTAAGAGCATCCTCGTAATTTGTACAATTAGGGTTGTAGATGATTGGGAAATCATACCTTCCATGGGCACTTGGGTCAAAATTGACTCCAATCCTCCGAGGGTATGGCATGTGAGTGAGATCATTACGCTTAGAGGGGAGTGCATTGCAAAAGGTCATCCAAGTGTCCATATTCATCAAACATAGCCTTCTCCTCCACAGAGGTTGACTTTCCAATCCTGGCACAGATCTTGGCGGTCTGAATACCTTGTTCTGCCAGTATTCGCTGTCTACATTGCTCCATGCAGTCGGATACTGCTCTCTTTCCAGCAACCACCTATCTCTTATAAGGCCTCCCAGTGACACCTATGACTTCATCCACCACTTTAATGGGTAAAACTCTTCTTAAGTTTGTGGGGAAGCTGAAAATGAAGTCATAGGGTTGTCTATTCAACTCATGTTGCTCCTAGGCGGTGATGTTTGCTTGGAAGCGCACAGGGCACTCTTCTAGGGTGGGTGGAATTGGCACTGTAGCCGCTATCACTGGCCGAGCCCTCTGTCTAGCCTTGACCTCTTCAATAAGCTTCCTCTGCCTTTCTTCTTGAGCGGCTGCTCTCTCTGCGGATGGGTCAATGGTGGGCCGCTGGTCTTCTGGTGGTGGCGAAGGGGGTGGATGGACCAACTCCTCCTATTGAGGTCCCATTTCGAAATTGAAGTCGGTCTCATCCCCCTCTTGCCATTGTTCTTGCTACACTGCCTCTGCTGTGAAGCCCAATGAGTCTATCTCCTGGGGAGATAGCCCTGCCTCTAGTAGTGAATTACGTTGTTCTTCCAGGCTTGGGCTGGCTCTTGTCATTCGAGCCGGCAGCTGTAGTCCTGCTTTTAGTGCTCTGCATGCCATTCCTAGTTTCTTGCAGGCTATTTCCACGGTCTGTTGTCTTCTGGCACTGTTACGTCCAGCAGGGTGGTCATGAAAGCACGTTGTTGAGCATTGAAGCTCATGGAGATGGCACCTACCCTGTTTTCTGCCATCATTTTATCTTTCTCCAACTTTCCTAGGCATTGGGAAAGAGTCTTCACCCGCCTTTCATTGTGAGTGGCCCACACCTCGGCCCTCTTTCTCATATCCTCCAGACTCTCGCCTTGCCTTTTAGCCAGCACTGTTAGTCGCTGCTCTTGGTCTTGCATGTCCTTCTTCAACTGTACTTGTTTCTCTTGCTCCACACTCAGCTCCTGTTTTAACTTTTCTATCTCTTGCTCATACCTACAAGATCTCTCTTCTCGTACCACTTCTAGGTCATTCGCAGCCTTTTGGATCTTCTCCCCCTAGGCTACAGATCCTCGCAAAATCCTACAAGTTCATCATTTCACTGTCTTAAAGATGCCATGACCTCGGCATCTTCACTGGCCTTGGTCTCATACTCGGCTTCCGCATCCTCCTTTTCCTAGAGCTGCCCTTTCAGCTCATGTAGTTCTCTCTGAGCTGCGGCTAGCTGCCTCGTTGTTTCCAACTAGAAGGCAGCTCTAGCCTCTTTCTCAGCTTCCAGCTCAGCAGCCGCGCTGCTTTCTTCTCTTCCTTTACCTTTTCGAGTTGAGCTAGTAGCTGCTTCATGTATTCATCATATTCTTGTGCTGGCATGCCTGTTGTGGGGACAGAGGTGGTGGAAGTTTCTGCTTTTTGTCTTTTTGGGTCCCTTTGCGATTCTGCATCAGCAATATAGGTCTCTTAGTTTCGGGTGCAGAGGGCGTGACCTCTCCTCCTCCTTGGCTCATCTGCTTGTCAACCAAAAACTGCACCCACTCCAAGACATTGCTGAGATCGACCTTGGGAGTGGAGCCTTGGGTGGCAATGGTAGTGGGCATTGTTGTGATGAGAGTGGCTGGTGTGGTAGGTACAAAGAGAGGGGGAATTGGCGCCATTGGTTCTTTGCCTTTTCCTTCTGCTGGGGGCGGGGGTGTGATTTCCAACACACTGGTACGTGAACTAGGTGCTTCTATTCTACGTGAGCTCTTTGTGCCCTCCTCATCTCTTTTGTGCTGCTCCTCAATGGAGTGATAGGTGGCTAGCACTATTTCTTCCTCTTCCTTTCTTCTCAACTCCTCTTCAGTCTTCTTCCTCTCCTCCTCTACCTTCTTTGATTCCATCTCAGCTAATCTTGCCTTCTCTTGCTCCTTCTTTTTTCTCTCCTCCTCATCCCTGAGCGACTCCCTCTGAGCCCTCTCCAGATCTTCTTTTTCTTTTTTCTTGCGTTCTTCTTCTCTCTTTCCATGCAGGGCTTTCGTTCTTTGTTCTGTGTGCCTCTGTGGGCTGCCCTGGGACTCTCCCTCTTCGTCTTTGTCAGTCACTGTTTCATTTGAAGACCTGTGTTGTTCTTCTGTGTGAGGTGGGGGTTGTGACGGTGACTCGTCACTTCCTTCTTCGTCTCCCTTCTTATCTTCTTCTTCCCGTCCTTGCCCTAGTGCTTCTTGGATTATGATAGTAAGGACGCCTCCCAAACCCTATGGTTGAGGCCTTGGAGGACGATGCCTTGTGTTTTGATCTGGATGATGGGGATTCTCCTCTAGTGGCTCTTCCTCTCATTTCTAGAGCCTTAGCTAAAGCCTCTATGGTTCTCCTCACAAACCCGTTCAGGTTTACCTCGTCTAATGATTGTGCCGCAATGCTGTCGAGCAGAGGCAAGTTGATCCGGCTCATTATGGTGTTGTACCTTTGGCTCGAGAACAAAGTGTGCACTATTTTTGCTTGCAGCTGGGTATTTGGATTTGGGATATGTGCCAAGCTAATCCCATCGTTGGTATGGACCTTCACCTTGTCCATTTCCAACATGGTGTAGACGTCCCTCTTTGGCTTTCTTTCCACTTTAGTTGGCAGCCCCAGTGCCCTCTCCACCAATTCTGGGGTCAGCTCAATCTATACTTGCCGGGTGGCTTCATTCTCGTGCACCGTGATGGTGCCTCTGTTTCTGTTAAGGGTGCGCAAAAAGTCAGCGCATTGGGTATAGTCCACCCCCTGGCCCACTACTTCTAGGTATTTCTATAGATGGCACTGGTCTATAATCTGGCGCACTGCCGGATCTTCGATGGCCACATCTTCAAGGTTGAAGATGTGATGGAACTTCAACTGGCTAAAGGCTCTAGTCTCCGCCGTGAGCCCATACTCCGCTTGCTCCTCCTCCGAGAAGGGGAGCTTGCCAGCCTTGTCTTGGCTTGCCATGATAGATGCATGCAAGTTCAGCCATTTCCACTATTAGTGCTTTTTGACAAGTAACTTGCTGAAAGAAGAAAAGCGTAGCCATTTTATTGATCTAAAATATTTTGAGTATAGCCTTAACTTTTCTTTTCAGACTTTTACCATTACATTTTACCATTGCATTTCAACTTTTATTGACATTTCATACTTGGTTCACTTTTTAAATTCCACCTTACTCCCTCCCCCTTTAGAATGAGAAGAATTCGTCCCAGGATTGGAGGTTGAGAGGACAAGGGCATTCAACATACAGAGCATTGGTCTATTTGCGTAGGAGCCAAGCATAGAAGTTGGGATTGTTCTCTAGCTGAGCTTCACAGTCTAAATCGAATGGACAGATACCCATGTGCATGATGTATGTCAGAACATTGGTTAAGAGATCGCCAGAATCGTCGCGACTAGCAATGTGGAGTTCTTCCTCTATTAAGAGGCGGTCAAGGTAGGGATGCCCCTTGATGTGCTCTTCCATGGGTCAGCCACAAAGAGTGGTTAATACTCGATACGAGGTTGGCACAACGTAAGTGGGATCGTACTCTGCTGTTTTGATTACGCGGTGCTGCTCAGCATTGGTCATTATGCAGCACCCCTCAACTTCCCATTGCAGCCTAAGAGTGTACCAATGCTTCAAAAAAGTAGAGTCAGTATCAGCGAGCTTGGATAACTCTATGATTTCCTGATCAATGATAGCAGAAGTGGTTTGCTGATCGTAGGATGTGATGAGACGTTGTTTAATGGCTTGCTCTTTGGAGATCTCGTTGTTGAGCAACTCAGCAACAGCAGAGCGAGAAGCTTTTGCAAATGCGAATTCAAAGGTCTCCCAAGAGCAAGGCATATTGCGCACTTCCGTTGCAAAGGGTCCTTCTAATAGACCTAAGTCCAAGCGATCGTAGCTGAGGGCTAGTGACATGAAGGTGGCATCGAGTCGTTTAATGCATTCCACCATGTCATCCCCGGTGTCCTCAGCGAGTTCGGCGGCCAGCCCTAAAAAGGACTTACATTCATATGAGGGCGTAAGACCGACGGGTGGTCGAGGTTTGCTAGAACTAGAGGCCTTGACAATACAGAGTTGCAGTTGGGAGTTTCCTTGAGCCTGCAGTTGGGCTCTTTGGAATATGGGTGGATTAGGGTCAGCCACAACAGATGGACTGCTACATTCAGGTTTGCTTTGGGGAGTCGGATTGACTTGGTCGGATGATGCCTCCTGCAGTGGCTGTTGCTTGGGCTGATAGGCCTGTGCGACTCTCTTGGGCCGAAGTGTAGATGAGTCGGATGGCTGGGGCTCTGGAGAGCACTGCGGCTTATGGTTTTGAGGTGTTATGGGACGTGGGCTGATCAAGCTTGAGGGTGGCATATGAATAGTGCCTCTGACCGTGGGGGCCTTAGGGATCCACAGCCAGGTATTTCCCTCGTAGTAGCCTTGCGCATGCAAGAGGGCTTTAGGGACCCATCTTTGCTTGATCACGTGGCGCTTCCTGTGATTGCGTCTTGGCCTCCTAGGTTTAGAGTTCTGGGTCTTATGAGGATAGGAGCATCGACTCCTAGGTGGTTGTTGTGGCTATTTAGTCACCCATTGAAGGCGAGGCTGTTGGGCCTTAGCTTTGGCTGTTGTGGGTTACAGTTTATGGAACTTGGGGAGTGCCGGCTGTGCACTACCCCCTCCTTAGTCTTGCCTACGGATGTTTCTACCGGTGGCTTTGCCAACGGTGATGGTGTCGCGCAGCCCTTGCTAAAAGCTATGACAATGCGCACGTTGCCTATTGCTAGGTGGATGCGCTGCGACTCATAATCAACATTGCAGTGAGTCTACTTTTTGAAGGTTCGCCCCAGTAGTGACTCCGTGCCTGCTTCTGTAGCACTTGGCAATACGTAGAAAAGCATTGGAACAATCTCAGACTCGATAGAAACGATGACTTTGCACTTGCCGAGAAGTGCATATGAGTGGGCCCCATATGGGTTTAACTTGACAGTTGTGGGTTGAAGTAGTGGTTTGCCAAGTTGGATCCAATGACTGTGGGTTAAGACATTGAAGTATGCTCCCTCATGGATCAAGGCATTGAAAGCGCATATTTGCTTGGCAGTGACTGTGATACGGAGGTAA
The DNA here is from genome assembly GCF_053477565.2 of Lygodium microphyllum. NCBI lineage: Eukaryota > Viridiplantae > Streptophyta > Polypodiopsida > Schizaeales > Lygodiaceae > Lygodium > Lygodium microphyllum. The sequence continues at coordinate 48,117,291 of NC_141142.1, forward strand.
GCAAGTTCTACGGCTTCCTCATCCTCTTCGTTGATTTCAGTGATTGTAGCTACTCGTACTTTGACTGGCGGTTCTAACAATGGTGGCTTATGCAAAGGATGTGTGGGAGGGTAGTATTTCTTGACACGACTTCCATTGAAGAAGCCTATTCCCTCACCATCTAGTGTCTCAAGCTCGACATTGCCGGTTCGACTGATTGCACGAACATTGAAGGGTCCGAGACCTCTGAATTTCATTTTTTGCTTATGCCCCTTAACTGAGTAAAGGAGCACTAAGTCACCCTGTTCGAACTCGCGTTGCTTGACATGCTTGTCAAACCAACTCTTGCGTCAGGCATTCTCATAGATAAGCACGTGGGTGGCTAGAAGACAAGTCTCTGATAGGCGTTCAAGCTCGACCAGGCATTGCGTCCATGTCTCCTTCCCTTCCCATCATTCTTGAAGTGCTATTCTCAAGCTAGGAACAAAGAATTCTAATGGTAGAATTGCCTCAGTTCCATAGGTCAGCCTAAAGGGGGTTTTGGCCGACAACCATTTTATAAGCTGTGCGGTAGGCCCACAAAGCTGCCATCAGCTTGTTGTCCCAATCGCTGCGTGAGACTAAGACTACTTTAGTCAGGACATTGACAAGAATCTTATTAGTTGATTCTACCTGGCCATTCGCTTGAGGGTAGTATGGTGAGGATTTGCAATGGATAATGAGAAAGGTGGATAGGAGGTGTGCTATCACTTCATTGATGAAGTGCGTGCCTTGGTCACTGACCAGTTCTATGGGGCAGTCGAATAGTGAGATCACTTGCTCCCATAAGAACTTGGTAGTCATCCTAGTGTCGTTCTTATGTGTCGCTCTTGCCTCTACCCATTTTGTGAGGTAGTCCGTGGCCACAATGATATATTTGGCTTGTGAATATTGTGCCGTAGGACTGATGGGTCCTATGAAGTCAATGCCCCATTTTTCGAATGGTTGTTGAGCAATAACTGGGGTCAACTCCATCTGATCCTTGCAAATCGGGACTTTTGTCTGTTTTGGCACTCGTCACAATGCTTGACGAATCGTGCTGCATCGTGGAAAAGAGTGGGCCACCACAGTTGAGACTACAACACCTTTCATGCTATCATGTCCCCGCTAAAGTGTCCTCCCGCAATGCCATTGTGTGCCTCTGAGAGCACATCGTGCATCTCGTGGTCGGATATGCATCTACGCAGCAATCCATCTTGCCCTAGCCTATAGAGTTGGCCTGCAATCAGCTGATAGGGCTGGAACTTAAGGATTAATTGCCTAAGTTGGGCTTTTTCTATTGGTCGCTCAGGCATTCCGTGCTCAAGCACTTGGACTATGTCATCCGCCCAATATGGCCTTAGATCATCCTTGAATAACTCTCTCGCTAGACAGGTTAAATAGATGGGCATCGGGTAATTCATCAACGATACCTTGTCCAGCGGCTTCTCTCGTGGGGATGCATGACATGTGATCAGCCATGTAATGCTTTTTTCCCTTTCATACTACCATGGAGAAATCGAACTCTAGAAGCAGAAGGAGCCATCGAGCTATGCATCCTGTAGTGCAAGGTTTATTTACGAGATAGAGCAAGGCTTGATGGTCCACAAAGAAGGTAAAGGGTGTGGCCAAAAGATAATGCCAGAATTTCTTCACAATGAACACCATGGCGAATCCCTCTCTTTCTATTATCAAGTAGTTCATTTCTGTCTCTGTGAGTTGTCTGCTAGCAAAGCTCACTAGATAATCTAAGTTGTGTTCGCCAGGTTGGCACAACACTGCCCCCACGGCAAACTTAGAAGCGTCGATGTGCATGTGGAAGGTAATGGTCCAACAATCTGGGGCTCGTAGAATTGGTGCTATTGTTAGAGCCTTTTTCAATTCTTCGTACGCTTATCGGCATGCCTCGATCCATTTGAAGATGATCAGCAGCTTGTATAATGGTCTGGTGATCAATGCATAGTTCAGTACAAACTGTCGATAATACCCCATATGGCCTAAGAAGCTAGTCAACAATAACCCTGATCTTCGAGAAGTTAGTGGCAATGCCATTCTTCGACACCACGTACCCTAAGATGCATCTATGCTTAACCAAAAACTGGCACTTTAAGGGGTTCAAGGAGATACGATATAAGTGACACTGCTCAAAGACTGCGCAGAGTTTGTCTAAGTGCTCGATCCAGGTTGAGTGGACACAGTGATCGTCAACAAAGACTTCTAACTCCTTGCAAAGCATGTCCTTAAAGATGGTGCACATGAGACATTGGAAAGTGGCAGGGGCATTGGTCAACCGGAAGGGCATGATTATGTATGCAAAGATGCCCCACTTAGTGGCAAAGGCAGTCTTATGCCTATCCACAGGATGCACTTGCACCTAGTTGTACCCTGAGAAGCCGTCCAAAAAACTGTAGGCTTCCTTGCCTGCCACCCTCTCAATCATGTGCTCGGTGTATGGCAATGGATAGTTGTCCCTCATCGTAGCACCGTTCACCTTCTTGTAATTGACGCACACTCGGATTTTTCCATTCTTCTTCATCACAATGACTATGGGTGATACCCAGCCTGTGTGCTTAATTTCATAAATGAATCCATCTCTCATCAACTTGTCAATTTCCTCTTTGACAGCATGAGCGTGTTTTAGAATCATAGGGTACGGTTGATGCTTGACCGGCATTGCGTCTGGCGTCATGGATATGTTGTGAGTCACGACACTCGGATCTACCCCCTTAAGCTCCTCTAAGGACTAGGAAAACATGTCTATATACTCTCGCAAGAGAGCGATAAGACTCGTTTCTTCTTCATCAGTCAAGTCATCGGCAATGAATACTGGTCGGGGTGTTTCCCCTTCCTGGGCTAAGTCTACCTCCTTGACTTTGGCTGGTCCCTCGATTGGTTCGCTCGTCTACCCTTGAAGTTTGGCACCTAACAAAACTACTACCCTATCCCCTTTTTTGAATTTCGTGAAGCGTTTAGGGAGGTCCTACGGCTTTCGTTGTTCTTTTGTTCGTGTATCCCTGGGTTGCTTTGCCTTTTCCTGCCTTAACTGTCTGCGCCTCAGGTGGACGGGTAGGTCCCCCTGTCAAGATTGTGGGAGAGAAGGAAGGAGTCTCACTTGTAGCTTTCTTGCTTGCACAATGGGGGAATACACACAGAGGTGGAGGCTGAAAACAATTTTCCTCTTCTTAGTTGTGTAAGCCAAAAGAACTCTCATACAAAGAAATAGAAGAACCCTATATATGGGTCTCAAACCAAACTCAACTAACTAAGGTGGCATACTAACTGAGCCACGAACTAGAGTAGATAAGGATAGCTGTCATGTAGCTATTATTCATGGGCGGTATACCAACCGCGCCTGCAACTGACAAGTCGGTGACATAAATACACAACGGTCACCCTGGCGTATCACGAGTGGAGCTCGATATCTCAACACTCCCCCTCGAGCTCAATCCCAATTCCTGTACACCAAGCAGGTCTCTGAACTTGCGCAGCTTCTTTGCACCCAATGCCTTTGTGAATATGTCAGCTACCTGATCCTCTGTGCTGAAATAAACTAGATCAATAAGACCTAGAAAAACCCTCTCTCGCACATAGTGATAATGCACCTCAATGTGCTTTGTTCTAGCATGATAGACTGGGTTATTTGCCAAGTGTATACTACTCATGTTGCCACAATAAATGACAACTGGCCCATCTATAGACTGATGCATATCATAAAGTAGCTTATGCAACCAAGCTACCTCACGTGCAGCCATTGCTGCACCCTTGTACTCAGCCTCTGTGCTCGACAAGGCAACTGTAGGCTGTTTCTTGCTACTCCAAGTGACTGCAACACTCCCAAAAGAGAACACATATCCACTGGTAGATCGTCTATCAGAAAGACTACCAGCCCAATCAGCATCAGTGTATCCATGCAACTGTATCTGAACCCCAGTCTCATAAAATAGTCCATACTGCAATGTGGACTTCACATACCTGAGTATGCATCTAGCCGCATCCAAATGTGGTTTCCTTGGAGCCTGCATAAACTGACTTACCAATCCAATAGCATAGCTCAAATCTGGCCTGGTAATAGTCATATAAATCAAACTTCCTACTATGCGTCTGTACATAGTAGGGTCTTCCAGAAGCTCACCTGCATCTGCGCTCAGCTTCACATTCTGCTCCAAAGGAACTGAAATAGGCTTATAGCCTGCCATCCCATATTTGGACAGCATGTCCAATCCATACTGCCTCTGCAAGAGCTGTATCCCACTTGGTGATCTAATCACCTCAATGCCCAAGAAATAACGCAGCTCTCCCAAATCCTTCATCTCAAACTTCTGCTTCAATAGCATTTTCACATGAAGGATATCTTCATCACTGTCACCTATCATAATCAAATCATCAACATAAATGACAAGTAGCATAATATCTTTCTCTGTTTTTCTCACATAAAGTGAGAAATCTGCCTTGGAAATCTGAAAGCCAATAGTGACAAGATACTGTCCTATCTTGTCAGACCATGCTCTAGGTGCTTGCTTTAAGCCATACAAGGCTTTCGTCAACCTGCAAACAAACTCAGGATGAACAGCATGCACATAACCTGGTGGCTGCTCCATATAGACCTCTTCTTGCAAATCACCATGTAAGAAGGCATTCTTTACATCCATCTGATGTAAAGACCATCCCTTTGATGCAGCCATAGCAATGACTGCTCTTACGGTTGCCATCCTTGCAACCGGACTAAATGTTTCTTCATAGTCAATGCCATATGTTTGTGCATACCCCTTGACTACTAATATTGCCTTGTATCTGTTCACAGAACCATCTGCATTGTGCTTCACCTTATAAACCCACTTACAGCCAATTGCATTTTTACCTTTAGGCAAAGGTACCAATTCCCATGTAGCATTTGCTTCCAAGACATCCATTTCTTCATCCATGGCTTTCTCCCATTTTTCTTTTCCCATGGCTTCCTCAAAAGAAGTGGGTTCTGGTTCCTGTATCACTTTAACCATATATGCATAGTGAATGGCTGTAAATCCATCATATTTCAGCCTATCCACAGGATACCTAGCTCTCATAGACCTGCGCAAAATAGGTTCACTCCCAGGTGCTCTCAAAACATCCCTGGTCTTCCTTACTCCAGGTGTAACAATAGAAGGAATACCCGACTCATCATCAATGCTCTGTTCTGAGCCACTGGATTCACCATCCACATAAGAGTGACCTGCATTCACATCAAACATGGGCTGATCAACCTTCTCTTTTCCTTTTCGTGATACCTACATACCACTATCTGCATTGCTTTGAGAAGATTCTCCTGATCTCAATCTGCCTGTCCATGGCGAAGAATGTGAACTACTGCTAGAGGACGCTCCAGGTCCACTAATATTTTGTGACTGCTGCTGTGAATTCTGTGCAGCATTACCATTTTGTGCATCTACATCATCAATCACATTTATTGGTTTATACCAGCTACTCATCTCATCAAAAACAACATCTCTGCTCACTGTGAACTTACGAGTAGAAGGATTATAGCATCTATACCCTTTTTGCTGCAGAGAGTAACCAATAAAAATGCACTTCTCAGCTTTTGGATCCAACTTGGATCTCAACTCATCTGGCACATGTACATAAGCAATGCAACCAAAAATTTTCAAATGAGAAATATCTGGTTTCCTACCAGTATACCTCTCCTCTGGAGTCATCCCATGTATTGCTGCAGTGGGAGTCCTGTTCATTATGTAGACTGCTGTAGCAACTGCTTCAACCCAATAAAAAACTGGCAAGTCTTTTTCATTGAGCATGGCACGAGATACCTCTCCAATATGCATGTTTTTCCTTTCTGCAATTCCATTTTGTTGTGGGGTATGACTGCATGAATATTGCTACTTTATGCCATGCTCCTGCAGGAACCTTGCAAGCTCATTTGAGAGGTACTCTCCCCCTCCATCTGACCTTAGGCATTTTATATGCATGCCTGTTTCTTTTTCAACCATAGCTTTAAGAGTTTTGAAGTGCCCAAAAACTTCACTTTTCTTTTTCATAAAATACACCCAAAATTTTTTGCTATAGTCATCAATAAAAGTGACAAAATAATGACAGCCTCCAAGAGATGCAGCTTTAGTAGTCCACACATCAGAGTGGATTAATTCCAATGGCTTCTCACTCTCTTGAACATGTCTAGGAAATGGTTTCCTTGCCTATTTTCCAAACTGACAGGCTTCACATAGCTTATGCATTTCTGCAACCTTGAATTTGGGCAATCCTGCAACAATATTTTGGGCCTGCATTGATTTAAGTCACTGTACATTAACATGACCAATGCGTTTATGCCAGATATCAATATCTGCAACTACACCAGTCCCATGTGCAAACATTGCTGCACTCAATTCAGGCATGTCTGCATCCAACGTAAACATTCTGCCCTTCTTCTTTCCTTTTGCTATCAAGTGACCTTTATTTTCAATATCCTCAACAAAGCATCCATGAGGATTAAATCTGACCTGCAAGCCCTGCTCAACCATTTGACCAACAGAAACCAGATTCTTGGTGATATTCGGGACATGAAATACATCGGACATGTATTTCTTTTTCCCATCTTGCATAGACAAATGAATTTTTTCAATCTGCACAATAGGATGTGCAGTATCATCATCAGTCTCCATAAATCCTGGTTTTTCCACTTTCCTTGCATCTTCCATCCATTTTGCATGACCTGTCATGTGGTTTGATGCACCTGAGTCAACATACCATACATCATTGCTTTCTTCTGCACTTGTCACAGAATTGTTCATGTGCTGCACCATAAACAAATGCTCATTTCTATCATCACCCTGTCTACCAGAAGATGCATAATTCCCTTGTTGCAGTTTTCCATTCAGGATGTCATTCTGCTTTTTATAGCAGACTTTAGCCATATGACCCATTTTACCACAGTAGTAGCATTCAACATTACTGTTTACATTTTGGCCTCTTTGCCATCCATCACGACCTCTTTGGCTCCCCCTGCCTCTAGAGTTACCACGTCCTCCTCCATAGGACTGGTTTTCTTGAGTTTGTTGCACATTCTGATTTCTACCACGGCCTCCATATCGGCCTCCTCTACCTCTGCCTCTACCTCTTCCAGCATTTGAGTAGAAGACAACTTCTTTTGAAGTTCCTCCTGAAGAAGATGCACCACCATTTCTCTGCTCCTCAGAAATTAGAAGAGCAATCAACTCCTCAAAATCAGGAAATCTTTCACGGACGGAAATGGATGTTCGGAACTGTGCATAATCCTTTCCTAGACCATTCAAGGTCACTGAGATTAAATCATCATCTTCCACTGGCGACCCAATGGAAGCAAGTGCATCTGCAATCTTCTTCACCTTCATGTGGTAGTCATTGATGCTCATACTTTCTCTTTGCACATTGTGCAACTCTTGCTTGAGCTACATTTTCCTGGCTTGCGTATTTGTGCTATACATTTTTGACAAAGTATCCCATGCCTCCTTTGGCGTACTTGCATCTTGAATATGCACAATCATAGAGTCTGAAATGCTGATAGACAGCCAGTACATAACTTTCCTGGCTCTCTCATGCCATGCTTTAAATGCCTGCATTTGCTGTTGATTGGGAACATTAGGAAGAACTGGTTCTTCTTCATTTCCTGCAACAAATTTCCAATATCCTTTTCCCATAAGGAAATTCGTCATTCTAAACTTCCATGCTTTGAAGTTTTTCTTGTCAAGCTTTTCAGTGACAATCTGTGAGAGAGAATCGGACACCATTACAGAACACTGCAAAAAATTCTGTCACTGCAAAGAACACAGCTTCACCCTCACAAGGGCAAATCTGCAAAACTGGCGAAAGTGGTATTTCACCACACAGACACTTCCTACTGACGATTTTGCATAAACAGGAACCAAGGATGATTCTGAAACTCCCAATGTCTCTGCGCACAAGCATACGATGCAATTTCTACAGTAACTTTTCACCAACCTGTAGAACAGTGGTCGCACAGCATAAAATAGGGTCTTTTCCTGAGTGCGTGCAGAATACTTCTGCCTCCAAAACAGGCCCTGAAATGGCCTCAAATTTAAAAAAAAGGGTCTCTTGCTTCACCGCGAAGGGCGTCTCAACCTGAGACAATGCACTCTTGCAATTTCCCGCTGTGCTACCTGTAGAGATCTGCTCCCAAAACAGAAAATGAAAGAAACATTGCTCCTCTTACCAGAACACCGCGAGCTTGGCTTGCTTTCTTGAGCTCCTTACCACGAACAAGGCTCTGATACCATGTCAAGATTGTGGGAGAGAAGGAAGGAGTCTCACTTGTAGCTTTCTTGCTTGCACAATGGGGGAATACACACAGAGGTGGAGGCTGAAAACAGTTTTCCTCTTCTTAGTTGTGTAAGCCAAAAGAACTCTCATACAAAGAAATAGAAGAACCCTATATATGGGTCTCAAACCAAACTCAACTAACTAAGGTGGCATACTAACTGAGCCACGAACTAGAGTAGATAAGGATAGCTGTCATGTAGCTATTATTCATGGGCGGTGTACCAACCGCGTCTGCAACAACTGACAAGTCGGTGACATAAATACACAACGGTCACCCTGGCGTATCACGAGTGGAGCTCGATATCTCAACACCCCCTTGGTACGTCTCATCGTGGGCGGCCTAGGGATCTCTGGATCACTATCCAAACTAACTTCCGATTCAGAGTCAAACCCTCCGTCTTCGCTAGAAGAGGTGGTCTCCCCTGGTGTCCGCAATTCAGATGGTGATTCAGTCCTAAGTATTGATGGCTGGGCTAGGCCTGCTTGCTCAAGGTCTATGGCTCCTACGTGTTCGAACCAAGCGCGATCACATTCCATGCGCATGATTCCTCGCTCTACCCTAAACGTCTTCCTTTTTTGTGCCTTGGAGTCTGCTCGTATCTACTCAATTTCTTGTCCTTCAGTGTCGTATTCTACGGTATCTACTTCACCCTCGCTCTCATCATATGAAGGATTGGTAGTCTTCGTATTCGTTGCTAGAATCTTTGTCATTCAACTGCTCGTCGTCTCCTAGGGTTTGGTATGTCTCGTGTCATTGGCCAGGAACAAGGATCCAGTTATACATGAGGTTTAAATCATGCACCCTGGTCCATTGCTACTTGGATTCCTCTAAGAGATCCTGGAGTGGTTTGAAGTTTGCAGCTAGATTGCCAGCTAGCTTGTCCGTTAGGTATTCCAGTATCCCCTGGAGTTCCCTTTTGTTGGATGGTACTTGGAAGGTGACAGGCTTAGGCTTTCCATGGAGGCTTCCTGCCATCATGCAGATTGGTATAGAGAGTGCTTCATTAGACTTGTCAATCATTTTGATGGCTTGCTCATACGCCTCATGATCTGAGAATGGCAGGTCGATTATAGGAGAACGTGCATCCAATCCCGCTCATCCTCTGGGCATGGGATATACTTGGTCAAGGGCCCATAAGACTTCTTGACCTAAGTGTTACCCTTGAGCATAGTAGAGATGGTATCTAGGCCGACTGGTGAGGTCTTCCAAGTGTCCATCACTATCCTTACGGCATCCATTCTATTGCCAAGGAAGATCAAGCCGTTACCCCAATCTTCGATGACTCTAGCGTTGCGCATCCAGGGTCGGCCTAATAGGATATCGTAGTGATGACCAAGAAATATGTGCAAATATAGGTACCAAAATGTGCTCAACATGGAAATATCCTTTGCAAATTGATACTTTGCTTTTGTACCATCTTATGAAATTTCAAATATGAAGCAATGTAAAATGTGTAGTCCAAAAGAGACACACTATAAAATATTCCTAGGAAAAGGAAAGGTCAAAAACCCTTTTGTCTCATTCCAAAAATTGAAGGGTCTTTAGACCTTAGCCAATGTATGCAAATTTGAATTTTATAATTCAAGAAAGGAAAAGGAGGTGGTTGCAGCCGTGGGATTTGGGGAGGTGGGAGGTTGAGGTGGTTACACCCTCTCTCTTCCTTTATCTTCTTCTCTCACGGTTCATTTTTCTCTCTCTCATTTTGGCACAACTCTTGCCTTCTTGTTCTTGTTTCCCTCTCTTGTGCTTCATGCTCATTTCTAATGGAGAGTGAGGAAGAGGAAGAGGGTGAGGATGGAAGAATTGTCAAATTTCTTGTGTGTCTCTCTCTTGTGTGTTTGGAGAGCATGGTTCTTGGTGAGAAAGAAGAGGTTTCTTGCAGGTTTCATGGCCAGCAATGTATTTGCAGCCTCTACCTAGCCGGTTCGTTGTTCTATTTGTGCCGTGGCAGGGTGCTCTTCATTTGGTCCACTGGCCGGGAATCAAGAGGTGGTTATGAAGCTTGCAAGAGAAAGAGTTTGTAGCTACAGTTTGGCCATGGGAAGCTATCTTTCTTGGCTACATTTTGAGAAAAGAAGGGTCTATTGTGGAAGGTTTCATGTCGGATTTTCAAGATTGGAGAAGATGGGGACCAAGGTTTGATTCCATTGTAAGCATATGGAGAACAGGAAGAGGGTGAAGGTCTTGGACTGTTGAGCCTCTGTCAGATCTGGCATATCCACGACAGCCCTGCTTCAACATCCTCAAGGGCCAGTGCTATACGAAAATCTCCTCTACTACTCCCTTCTATGCCTCCATGTGCCGCCCTGCACTGTGCTGATGGATGTGGAGCCTCTAGTATAACCATGGATGGCGACTACTTTTGGGGGCCTTATGATCAGACCTTCCGCCCACAGGGTTTGCGCCCCTCTGGCGAAGCTTCTCCATCGAGAGAAGGAACTTGCCGCTTGTCCAAAGCTGCCCACAGTAGTGGCGGCGTTGCTGCCTGTGCTGATGATGATGATGATTGTAGCTATAGGCAATGGGCATACATGGACGAGCAAGCAACGTGAAGGCATGAAGATCGACGTTCGTCTCTCTCTGTCTCTGCCAGAGATCAAGAGATGACTGACTTCTATCAGTACCTCGCCCTCACCACAAGCGTGAAGTGCAAGCCTTCAAAACAGTGATGCCGCCTTTTCTGTCACGACGCCAGCCCCTCATCCATCCTCCACGTGGTTTCAGCAAATTGACGTCTTCTTCTTCTCCCTTATCAAGATGTGACCAATCAGAAGACCTTGAAAAATCAATACAAGAAACCTTAATCTTTAATCTTTTCTACAAATAAATTCATATGCTTACTATCCATACCCTCAATTCAACCTTTCTTTTACCAAGATTGTCATCCATTACACACATTGAATCTCCTTAAGTTTTCTTTTGGTCAATTTTCATTTTTTGTTTTTCATAAGACTTACCTTCCTTTTCTTTCCACAATATATTTTTCTCGGTGGAGTGCGTAATTGCCATATCTTTTGTGAGGGATGCTGGATGGTTATATCTTTTTGGGTTTTAATGAGCTTCATGGCGTGGTTGTGTTTCAACCTATCTTGGGTGTGATGTTAACTTTGCGTGCAAGTTGAATAAGAGCCCTATGTTTTGTGTGCTTGGTGAAATTTTCTTGTGGAGTGTTTGTGACCTAGGCTAAACGTCCTAGTTGTGTGTGCATTTTTGTGTGTTTTTTCCTTTTCTATCCCATGGCAAATTCGAGATCCAATTCAAAGAAGATTGAAGAAAAGAAATGAAGATTGACGACCGAAGATGAAGATGAAGATTTTTCCAAGAGCTGATTGTGGTTCTTCTTCAAGTTTGTTCGCGGGGACGCTTCACACTTAAGTGTGGGAGGAAATGATGACCAAGAAATATGTGCAAATATAGGTACCAAAATGTGCTCAACATGGAAATATCCTTTGCAAATTGATACTTTGCTTTTGTACCATCTTATGAAATTTCAAATATGAAGCAATGTAAAATGTGTAGTCCAAAAGAGACACACTATAAAATATTCCTAGGAAAAGGAAAGGTCAAACCCTTTTGTCTCATTCCAAAAATTGAAGGGTCTTTAGACCTTAGCCAATGTATGCAAATTTGAATTTTATAATTCAAGAAAGGAAAAGGAGGTGGTTGCAGCCGTGGGATTTGGGGAGGTGGGAGGTTGAGGTGGTTACACCCTCTCTCTTCCTTTATCTTCTTCTCTCACGGTTCATTTTTCTCTCTCTCATTTTGGCACAACTCTTGCCTTCTTGTTCTTGTTTCCCTCTCTTGTGCTTCATGCTCATTTCTAATGGAGAGTGAGGAAGAGGAAGAGGGTGAGGATGGAAGAATTGTCAAATTTCTTGTGTGTCTCTCTCTTGTGTGTTTGGAGAGCATGGTTCTTGGTGAGAAAGAAGAGGTTTCTTGCAGGTTTCATGGCCAGCAATGTATTTGTAGCCTCTACCTAGCCGGTTCGTTGTTCTATTTGTGCCGTGGCAGGGTGCTCTTCACGTAGTCCACTCCCTTCATTACTATAAAGTCAACAAAGAACTGGACACCTGCAATCTTCACTGGCCAATTCTTAAGTACCCCGAATGGCTTCACTCTCATCCCGTTTGCTAATGCGACATTAAACCTAGCAGTTTCGATAGGTGGGTCTCCCCAAGTCTGAAGCACTACGTGGCTAAGCACACTAACCCCAGCTCCCATATCTACGATCCCCTTTCTTGTTGTCTCACCTAGGGCTAAAACCGACAAGACCGCATGCATCTCGGAACCTTCCCAGAAGGCATTGACGTGCAAGGTTTTAGGCATAGAGTGCAGCGTCAAGCTCAGTATTTGCATTTCTGTGTCATTGTCTTGAGGGTCTACCGTGACCTGCTCTCGTGACCCTTCAACCCCACTGCTTAAGATCTTGCCATAGGTTAGGATGCTGCCTAAGCAAATCTCCTAGGCAAAGTGTTACAGGGGTGGTCACTAGTGTGGTCAGGAGATTGTTGTGTGCTCATCTCTCCCCTAACCTAGATTGCCCTGGCCAATGGCCGTGACTGATCTGTGGCCCTGTAGCGTCAAGGCTTGGTCTTAGCGGCATGGCTTGTGGTGCAGCTGTGTCTCTTGACCTTGGTTGAGGAGGTGATATTGGCATGCTCACATTGGAGAGATCATCGATCTCATCCTCTATGATGGGCTCAGCGTCCTTGAGATGCTCTTGACCCTCCTTTGCCCATTTCTTCACTTTTTCTATGGCCTCTAACTATCGCTTCAAATGCAGGTATTCCTCTACCTTAGTCCTTCCCTTTTCGGCCGTCTTAGGGGCTGAAGTCTCTGCCTCTGCATCAGAGATATTCTCTTTCTAGCAGGCAGAGTTGTAGCACTCTCGGTTTTTAGTGCAACTTTAGCTTCCGATCTCTTCTTTTTCTGCCTATGACTTTTCTTTCCTATAGAGGCTGCATCAAGATTGCTAGGTCTTGGAAGAAATATGCCAGCCTGCTTCGTTTGGGCTCAGGTCATGACCCCCAATGGGATAGGTGTGGCCTCCCCATTGAGGTTTTCGACACCAAATAGCCCCAATGGGACAGATGGTATGTTGGCTGAGCTAGCAGATGGCTTTCGCTTTGAGCAATCGATGAAGACATGGGTGATTCCGCACTCTGAACACCTTTGGTCCGCCTTGTCTCTATTTTGCTGCTCTCTTTCAGGGCAGCATGATGAAACTTGACCTGGGTGACCACAAGTCCAACAGATGATTGGATCCTGTGTCTGCCCCCCTAGGCCTCTACCTCACCCCCTTCCTAACACCATCACTAGCACGTGTCGATAATCCATGAGGACTGCATTGCCCTCATCGTCGTGCAAGACGTAAGGGTATATGTAGGTCTCTTCCTCATTCGACTCCTCCACGTAGTGGACTGGAGCGTCACTCAGTGGATGGGTCACCTAAGGACCAAGTGGTCTAGGAATGCCTGTAGGGTTTATGTCCATTCTAGGGATGGCTGGTTTCATATCATTAGGCGTGGGAAGAGCCAATGGGGCTCCCCTTCCGAAGAATGGTTGCGGCCTATTCGCTAGGTAAGGCTGGCCGTAGGGTTGCGAGTACAGAAGTCTTCTTGATAATCTACAATGCTCGACATCATGGCCAAACCTACCGTAGTTAGCACAAGGTCTTGACCTAGGGTCTTGACACTCGGCCGGCAAGTGGTTTCCGCCACAGTACACGCATTGAATGTGCAGGCGCGTTGGTCGTCTCAACATGTCTCGCAACTTGGCTAATTCCATCTTGACATCAGCCACTATCTCAGTGGCTTTCCCCTTATCTTGGGATGATGGGATTGATCGCTCACTAGAGGCTAATGCTCTCTCTGAGCTTTGTGAGTTGGTTTCCTCTAGATTCGAGCTCCTAGAGTTTCGCTCCTTCAACTGATCATCGACTCTGATGGCTTCCTCAAACACTCTAGCTATCGCATCTCGCTGCAAGCTCGAATTGCCTGCCAAAGCCTTATATAACTCCTCATCCCAAATGCCGCTAATGAACATAGTCGAAACTGCTCTTTTAGTCCGTCGGTCGCCCATAGGGATTCTCTTGAAGAGGCTCCTCACATGGGTTACGTAGTCACGGATGTCCTCCTCTTTCTGCTTGATGTTCATCAAGCGTACTAGTAGATTATCGGAGTATCCAAGCTCAGCAAATCTCTTAATGAAGAGATCCTTGAGGCTATTGAAATTGGCATGCTCTACAGCATCTAAGCTCGTATACCACATCCTACCCTTGTCGCCTAGGGAAAGCCCGAATGCTTGCGAGCTTTGAGTTTGGTCGTTGAGGCCGTTGGCTTCGCAGACTTGCTCAAACTACTCAACAAAGCTGTATAGGTAGTCATGAGGTTGGTACTTATCGAGTTGCTTGGCAACAATCGGTATTTTGGCCTGGCTCTTTGAGCCTTGGCTTGCCCCTAATCCTGCGAGCAGCGACGTTGCTAGTGTGGTGGCACTCTGCTCTGTTGTTGTATTATCGAGTAGCCGCTTCATGAGAAGCTCGCTCAACGTCAAGTATCCCTCTAGTGCTCTCTCATGGTCCGTTCGGTTTCGGCCAGCTAAGTTCAGCACTCGCTGCACCTCATGTAGCTCCATGCTTTGCCTTTGGATCCTAGCCTGCTGATCCCTATTGTACTCGGCTATGCTCTGCAATGCTTTGCGGGCTAGCCTTGTCTCCTCTTCTAGATCTGCAATGATTGTGTCTACTATCCTACCGCGGTGCTCATACCGGGCGCGCGTGTCATAACTGCTCATCAGTGCTGACTAGCATCTGGGAATACGTTCAAATCGAGCTCCTCATTAGAGATGGTCTGAGCTCTCTTCCGCCATGGTCGAGTACTCGCGCTCCACTAAGCTATTGATCAGGTTGAATAGACTTGACAAATCCACGTAGTTGGCGCTCCTTGCTTGGTCCTACTCTGCGCTTTGATGGTTTGTCTATGTCTTGGTTCTCTCTTGCTAGTGGGTTCCTTGAGTGGTTTTATCTAAGTGAGTTCCTTGACTTATTGAATACAATCCTCAATTTATGATCACTCAGTGTGTGTCGTTTCTCGTGCACTTGTGGTCAATCAGGCTTTCAGCTTTTTTATGTGTACTTCAAGTGTGGAATTCAATGTGAGTGCAACAAACAATCTCTATATGCCTTACGCACTCTTGTCTCATCTCGGGCCTGATAAGCTTCGTCGCTCAAGTCCGAGCCATTCTAGCGGATTCTAGGGTCTACGGTGCTTCTTGCTGTTCACTCGGGGGTCGATCACAGGTCCTACGATTGGATTTCCATTCTCAATGCGTCGGTCTCTGGGGAGTGCTCCAGCATTGTCCCCCTGTCCCTTGGTCATGACTCCTACGTCAGGAACTG
Source organism: Lygodium microphyllum (assembly GCF_053477565.2). Lineage (NCBI taxonomy): Eukaryota > Viridiplantae > Streptophyta > Polypodiopsida > Schizaeales > Lygodiaceae > Lygodium > Lygodium microphyllum. The sequence continues at coordinate 48,132,992 of NC_141142.1, forward strand.
CCTACAAGTCATTCGCTATGTTGTCCTGGAGCGGGTTGCGCTTCCAGTCGGTCGCGGGGGTCAATTTTTGATGTTTTCTTTTTTCCGCCTGAGGGTTTGTCCGATTCTGAGAATCGGACGTCCGATTTACTAGTGGTCCGATTCTCAGAATCAGACCAAGTGGGTCCTATTTTGAGCTGTCCCATTCTCAGAATCGGACAGGGGTCGTGTCCAATTTTCGAAAATCGAACAAGTGGTCCAATAGGACCAGGTGGGTGGTCCGATTTGCTGACGTGTCCTAATCCGTGGGTCCGATTCTACGAATCGAATAGGGGTGGGTTCGATTGCCTCGATCGGACGAGGCATCGGATCGGACAGGTGGTCTGATTTCCTATGGTCCGATTTTCAAAATCAGACGGGTTGGTCCGAGTGGTCGAATTGGACAGGATGGTCCGATCGGACGGTTGTCTGAGCATCTGATTCTCAGAATCGGACACTGGATCAGATGTCCGATCCTGCTGGCCCAAATGCACTTTCAAGCATGAAATCGTCAAAAATCTTAAGGTATTGATTATTACAAGCTACAAGATTCAACAGGAATGATGCTGGAGTGATGGAGAAGAGATCTATATACCTAGGGATCACTAATAGCAACGTAACTCCTTGCACTGATCGATCGAAATGGGTCATCCAATCTCTCTCTCTCTCTCTCTCTCTCTCTCTCTCTCTCTCTCTCTCTCTCTCTCTCTCTCTCTCAACTAGTTGCAAATGAGGATTTCCTTGCCCTCCAAGAACTTATACCCTTGATGGACATTGCCCTGATGTTACCGATCACTCTCCTTGTGATTCCTACACATTCAAATGAGCATTTCCTCCATTTTCCACTTGTTTTCCCCAATTTTCTCCCTGTTTTACAGCAGAAAACCCTATGCCTCTCGGGTGTGATTTCCTAATGTTAGCCTACTCTAAATGCAACAAGAATCGAAAGCAAAAAACTGAAATAATTTCTCCTTATTTTCCAATCATCAAACACACAAAATGTCCCAAAATACTTACTTCTCTTTGAAGATCAAAAACACCCAAACTTCCTACCTATCTCAAGCTCCATTTCGGGGATGAATCCCCTACTTCGATGCTTTATATGAGGCGCACAAGTGCTCAAGCTTGAATCCGTTGGTCCTGGCAACGAAACCAAAATGTAGAGGGAGCTCACACTCAACCGCCAAGACCCATGGACCACTTATTACTTCAAGCATTTCAAGCGAGCTCTAATGGCTATCTCTCACCTAGCCGACGCACAGTCGATCCTACGAGTGTAGTGAGCTTACCTTGATGTCGATGTGAGTAGCCTCCTCCCTCACACACCTCGGTAGCTCCACAATTCTTGATGCAAGCTCAAGCATCCTCAAGCCTTCTCCATCGCCAAGCTCCATCCTCCATAGCCGCGCGCGCGAGAAAAGAGAAGAGAAGAGAAGAGAAGAAGAGAAGAGGAGATGGTGAAGAGCTTCAACCTCTTGATCCCTCACTCCCTCACACTCTCACACTCCCTCTCTCAAGAGCACACACAAGAAAGAAGGAAGAGAAGAAGAGAAGAAGATAAGAGCTCTTGTTAGCCACACACCAAAGAATGAGCTTCCATTCATTTTTTTGAACTTTATATACAAGCCCTAAAAACCCATGGGCACCCATCCCCTTTTTTACATAACCGGCCATTGTGGCAAGGTCCTTTTTCCATTTTACTCTTCTAGCATTATGCCTTTAGCCTACACCTGTCTAATATTTTACAATTGGCACATGAGGGAGCCTGGTGCTCTTTTACAAGAGTTTTCCAAGTTTTTGAGGCGCCTTTCATTTAAAATTGTGCTTTTTGTCCTGGCTTAGCTTTAGCGGTCGCCTGCGTGTCTTTGCTCTTTTTCCGTGCTTTTTCTGCTTTTTCCTTCATTTTTCGCCATCTTGACTCGGGATTAGCACATATCTTCAATGACTTGGTTGACTCGTTTTGTTTGACCACCATCAGTTTGGGGATGATAAGCTGTAGTGAAACAGGGTTGAGTCCTAATGGCCTTGAAGATAGCCCTCCAAAAGTGTGATGTGAAGAGAGAGTCACGATCACTAATGATTTTTCTGGGTGACCCATGTAGTTTGAAAATCTCCTTGATGAATAACCTTGCGATGTCTGAGGCTTTATAGTTTGTCTTAACAGGGATAAGATGTGCAACCTTGGTGAGCATATCCACCACGACCATAATGGAGTTGTATCCTCCCTGAACTTGGGGCAAGCCAACAACAAAGTCCATACTAATGAATTCCCATTTCATTTGGGGAATGTCAAGCGGTTGCAATTTTCCTAGCATTTTGACATGTTCGGCCTTGATGCATTGACAAGACAAACATTCCGTGACATATGTGAGAACGTCACCTTTGAGTCTATCCCAATAATAGCTCTTCCTGACCGCATTAAGGGTCTTGGCATAGCTAGGATGTCCTGAGAAAGAGGAGTCATGGGCTTCCCAAAGTATCTTCTGCTTGAGTGATTGGCTTGTCGGGATACATAATCTCGTCCTATAGTAGGAAAGTCCACTATTGATAGAGAATTCTTGATACTTTGTTTGTAGCTTTGGGTCTTGATCTTTAATGGGGATCTCCATCAGCGTTGCCTCATATTCTTACAATACTTCAATCCATCAACGTTGCCTCATATTCTTATAGTACTTCAATCCATCAGCGTTGCCTCATATTGAGCTCATTCTGGGTGAAAATCCATTTAAGACTTTTGTGATCCGTCACTAAGGTAAATTTGTTACCCAGCAAGTAGTGTCTCCAAAGTTTGAGAGTATGGATGACAGCCAACAGCTCCAGATCGTGGGTAGCATAGTTTCTTTCATGGCTCTTTAGTTTCCTTGAAGAGTATGCTACGGAATGACCTTCTTGCATGGGCACACATCCTAAGGTAAGTGCGCTAGCATCAGTTATTACTTCAAACTTCTTACTAAGATCAGGGAGTTTTAGGATGTGTGCTGATACCAAGCTTTGCTTTAGTTTGTTAAAGCCGGTCTGTTTAGTAGGTGACTATACAATTGATACTTGCTTCTTTAGTAGATCAGTCAGAGGTGCTGCAATCAAAGCATAATTTTTTATAAAGACCCTGTACCATCTTGTCAATCCAAGAAAACTACGTATTTCTTTGACAGAAGTTGGTGTTGGCCACTCCAAAACATCTCTGACCTTGGCTGGATCCATTGAAATTCCTTCTGTTGATACAATGAATCCCAGATATTCAATCTATCACTTGAAAAATCCACACTTCTTCTTCTTGGCATAAAGCTCGTGCGCTCTCATTGTTTCGAGGACAAAGCGAAGCTGGGGTTCATGATCTTTTTCTTGCTTAGAGTAGATTAGGGTATCATCAAAGAAGATGAGTATGAAGTCATCAAGATAGGGCCTAAAGATATCCTGCATTAACCTTTTGAAGGTAGCAAGAGCATTTGTCAGCCCGAATGATATGACTAGAAATTCAAAGTGTCCATACCTTGTGTTGAATGCCGTCTTTGGGATATCTTCTTCCTTGATCCTTATCTGATAATATCCAGACTTGAGATCTATCTTAGAGAAGATCTTCGCACCTTGAAGACCGGTCAAGAAGTTCATCTATTCTTGGAATGGGGTATTTGTTTTTAATGGTCAATTGGTTCAGCCCTCTGTAGTCAATGCATAGCCGAAGCGTTCCATCTTTCTTCTTCTGGAATAGCACTGGAGCTCCCCATGGCGAACTGCTAGGACGGATGTAGCCTTGGTCTAAGAGTTGCTCCTTGTAAGACCAAGTCCTGTTATTCCTTGGCTTGGTCTGCACCTCCTGTATTATCGGTGCAGCTCGAATGAGTGCATCCTGTAGATCCATTGGACGCATTGATTCCAAGCGGGTGTTTATGGGTGGATTTAACCCAGCACAAAACTTTGACACCTATTGTGTCATATCTGTTTGTGGCATGTGCTTTAAGAGAGAGACAAACTTTGAATAATATGCATCAAGGGATAGACCAAGCTGCTTTAGTTCATAGAATTTGTTCATCTTCTGTGTGCAGTAGGCAAGTGGCAGATATCTCCCTTGCACAGCTTTTTTAAGCTTCTCCCAAAAATTAACTCACCCTTCCGAGATCCCTTGGTCTCTGCACCATTGTTTCCACCAAAGTCTTGCTTCACTGGTAAGCTTCAGTTTGGCAAGCATAGCTTGTTAGCGGGTGCAGTATCTATTTCCTCGAAATAATCCTCCATGGATTCGATCCAGACCTCGGCACCAGTTTACCATGAATTCAGGTGGCTTGATCTGTTTGAGAAGGAACTTATTCTCTTGAATTACAACCGTACTTAGTGTAGGGGTCGGACTAGGAATCTGCACTTGAGGTTGCTCTTGAGCAATAAGATTCTTTACATTAGAAACTTGCTAAATGTTTCTCACATTACATTAATATGCTTAGTTCAGGTTTTAGCCAAGTGACCTAATCACTTAACTCCTTTACCAACACTTACAACCATGACAGACAGTGAAAAAAAAATCTTATTCATTCATGTCGACATAGCCCTTTCGAGTACATTTATTTTGGGAAGGTAGAACAAGCTGATACATCAGTTTGGGAAAAATAGGAATGTGTTACATTCGACTACGAGGACTGAGTAGTAATATGGAGAGGGGTCATGGATTTTCAAGAATCGATAGGTCATAGGAATCTTGGGGTATCCTTTCCTTTGATACCCGTTCTCATAACGTCCCAGCACCTTGATCCTGTCGGCAGGGATTATTCAAGTCACTTCCTCATACACATACTTATTCTACTTGACCTTTCGACTGCCACCGACATGTAGGGTTGCGTTTGCATGAGCCTCGACAAAGATGAACAACTTCACGATCTTTAAATCCTCCATCCACTTGATTCTCTTCAAGTTGGTCTGAAGGTACGCAAGTCGGTGGGCCGCTATGTAATATATTCCTGATTCACCTATCCATCTCCGTTCCATGTACAGGGGTGAAGGATTGTAGATACGGTCTAGAATATTCATCATGCCTAGCCTTCATCGATAATCCGAAGCACGCATTGCGATCATAAACATAACCTGGAACACCAAGAATTTGTTCCATGCTTCGCGACTCTGCAGGCCAGCATCCATAAGTAAGGAAATGTTCTTAACAGCAACATTGCTATATTTCCCCTTATTAAGTTTCCTTGTAAATATTAGATCCCGTTGGTTCGCTTTGATACCAACTATAACGTGTCCCCCTGTCCTCTTGTAGGACACGTCTTAGCAGCCCATCGGGAAGAAAGTCTAGAAAGTGCCACCCGGCACTCACAAGGAATGTCACAGGGTTTGCGATCTAGGTCTTCCCGAGTCTGCCACGAAGCAGAAGCATTCCGACTGTTCCCACTTAGGACCGACCTGAATCACGATTTTCCTAATGGTCAAGTTTCTAGAAGGTAGCTAGCGTCAAGCCCCAGACAAACTACTTTGCGCAGAAACATCAGGGTCGAAGAGAATTTATACTGCACTTGGTTCAAGGAGAATGGAAAACAAGAGGGATGCAAAGCTCGACCTCTCTACCCATAAGGCATAGTCCCATTCCGTTCCCCTAAAACAATATAAATCGGGACTCTAGCTCTATAGATTCTAGGTCATTGTCACCTTGCTGTCAATTTCCTTTGAGAAAAGTTCCCAGCCAATTGGGACCACCCTTCCGTAGGACAGACCCAGGGTCATGTCCACCGCACTTTCCTCGGGTTGCTTTAGTTATTTAATTACCTACCACATTTAGTTTAACAAGCAAAAATAGCTTCCTTAATTAACCAAATTAATCACTAGTTCCTTCATGTAACTTAAGCATTGACACAGAAAAACAATGTCAAACAAGTTCCTTTTTCAACATTTGATCTTTATTTATCAAAGTCTTTGGAATACATCAAATATCCAGCCCGAAGGCTATTCTAGCAATCCTTAGGGATAGCTATTCCAAGTTTCGCCAGTTGACTAGTATGTGGGCCTTGAGATCCCATCTCGAGTCACGTCGGCCTCTTGTGCAGGATCCGGAGGCAAGGGATTTACGGCCAGAGCCTCCCCTGGCACCCAAGCATCCTCTTGCTCCAAGTAGCACCCACGGAGAGACCTCTCGCGATGGGTTCGGTCCACGTACCCGGCATGGCTAACAACCCCCTTGGATAGGGTCAGACAGACAGTCGGAGGTAACTGGTACTGCCTCTCCCACCAGGCTTTTAACCTGAAGCATTAGTTGTTTTTCTTGAATTAGTTCCTTGAGCAAAGAAGTACAAACATTGCACCTAAGTGTACAATCACAAACATTCCAGTGGTTGTTCGTATGGCCAACTACTAAGGTGTGATTCCTTCTCCCCAAATGCTTCCAGCATTCGATCCTAGATCAATTGCAACTTGGCAAGATCCCAAGGGTTTCGTAAGCTGAGTTGCTTGTTTACCCTTTTTTTTCCTTGGGTTAGGGTTTATTGATGCCAGGAGGCATATTCCACGGTGGATTCCGTGAGGTTTTACGGTGGATTCCGTAAACTTAGATGACCGGGGCTCATACTCAAAGAGGATTCTTTGTGCGAGAAGTTGATGGGGACGCCTGTCCTTTTCAGGCGTTTCATTAATTTAGTGTGTACATGGGTGATTCCATAGCGGGTGATTCCGCAAAATGCATATTAAATTAATAAATGTTTATGAGTTTAGAGTGCGCACTCGTAATAAATTAAGGTTAGGATTTATTTCTAACCAGTTGATTTATTTATGTAGCTGAAGACTGCTAGGTATTCACTTTTGTCGGTTTAATTGTGTTATTTTACTAACGATTGTGAATGCTTCAATTGATGTGTAGAGATAGCAGCAGTGGCGGAGGAAAGCATTGGAGTCTAGCGGGTTTCCGATCTTTGGACTATATTTTGATAGGCGCCACGCCTATATTTTGTTATGTCTATAGAGACATCGATTATTTATTATTATTTTGTATGCGCTTATGCGCCTGGATATGTTATTTTTATTTGGACATTGAGATTGGGCGTGCCAGACTCTTTGGGCACCGTCCATTAGCTTTATTTTCCTATTTTTGGTAGAAAGCAAACTCAAAAGCTAAAAGCTTGTATATTTTTGTAATTGGGCTATTTTTGAGCATAAAGATTGGAAATATACATTAAATACATGCTTTGTGAAGCGCTCACACAAGGCATGGGGGAGATTCAACCCAATTTGTCTCTTGTCTCATGTCGTGCTTGTTTTTACATTGGTTTTTGTGCTAAAAAGTAGAGTGCTTTGTTCTTGGGGACCTTTGGGAATTCACTACGTGAGCTACCTGCGTCCGATCTGCGCACCATTTATACCCTGTTGACCTAAATTTTCTTTACCTTAGGTTTTCCTTAAATTATAGACAATAAATCCTGGGCAACCTTGTTGCCCTAACTTGGTTGGTCAATTGCTTCCTTGGCAATTCATTACTACCCTGCTTGACAAACCGGTCTTCCAAGAAGAGTGTTGAAGTAGGACAACTATTCAATTTCTAGAAATTTTAAGTTGCAATTTGAACTCACCAACCTTGGTCTAAGGAGTAGCAATACTATTTTGTGATCTAGACACAAGATCATATGACGTTGCAACTATAGCACGAGATAGGTGTCAGTATCTGACTTGTGGGGATTATATCTTTCTTCGTACAATCTTTCTTGATCAAGAATACCTTTGATCAAGATAAGGGCTTGGGAGTCCTAATGACCCAATCCAAAACCTTGACCCTATTAGGCTGATAATCGTTTTGGCCCTAGGGTCCCTAAATTCCTTGCGGGAGTCTATCATTTGGTCAACTGATCCTTAGGGTGAGAACCCTAGATCATTCTTGCATGGGTGACTAGATAGTCCTAACATTTCGAGAATGTGGGTAGGACCTTTAAGATTGAAAATATTAAATTGGCATCCCAAGTGCGATACTAGGCAGAATTTTAACACAACTTAACCCTACCTAGCACATTGAGGTGACCGTCATATGCTAACTAATCATGCCTTTATGAATTTCATGTAGGCTATTCATTGTACGTGAATTACTTTATTGATCTAACCAACCCACGACTAAAGATGAACTTCCCCTTAAAGATGCAAATACTTTCTTCTAAACTTGCAGGTACTTTCCTTAAAAGACGTAAGTAATCGCAAGATGTGTGAGATGTACCATTCCATGCAATTTCAAGACCATAGACCTTTTTTCCTTTATAGGATCTACAGTAATCTTTCTTTTCCTTGCCCTATACTATAATTATTTGACATTCAGAACTAATTCTTATAAACCCTATGTTGATGCATCGAATTCAAGCTTTAATATTTTTAATGAAGATGCATTCAAACTTTAATAAAAGAACTCCATGCATGAGCGAATGCCATGAGTCCATCATTGATTTAATCCTTCCTTTAGCACTTAACCCAACCTAAAATGTAACTATCATCGCATGCAATTTGCAAAGTTCATAAATCCTTTCCATACGTTGCGACTATTTGAACATCATTTAATGGGCGTCTATGATTATCTTATACACAAGTTACAACTAGGGAATTATTACATAAGTGCATTATGTGTTATATGCGTTGTCCTTTGTGCGATGCAACAAGGATGCCTTTGCACAATTCCGTGTTTTTACTTATGCATCATACATTCAGATTTGCAACTACCCTTGACTACGAAAGTGCAAGCAAATGCAAATACTCGACATGCAACTAAAATTTATAGATCGAATGAGAATATAAATTTTCCAATGCATTTAAACTTCCCTATGAGAATTTAAAACATGCTTAATGCATCCTTTCCATGCGGGGTTGATTTTCAGAACCTGGGCATTTAATATCAGGGCGTTGTCCACTCTCGTGCTTTGGGTGGAAGCTCCCGTGTGCGCTCCTTTGGACTTTTTCTTAGGAGCCATTGACGTAGCAGATTTTGACTCAGTGAACTCTCCTTGCCGTGACGGGTGGAGATGATGATGATGGTGAAGATAACGATGAGGGAGATGACGACGACGACGACGACGACGATGATGATGATGATGATGATGATGATGATGATGATGATGATGATGATGATGATGATGATGATGATGCGTAGCAGCTTGGCACCACGGCAGTGGGGTGGCAACAACAGGACATCGACGGTCAGGCAGCTCCATGATGATGATTCCCATCCCAATCTTGGGAGGGGGGTTTATATGGGTTGAAGGGGGGGTAGCCACACAAGTGGCAGGTAGCATGCTTCCCCTCCCCATGCCCTTCCACCACTCAAGCTCCACACATACTCCCTCTCCCCGCCATGCAACGGCTAAAGGGGAGGGAGTTACAAAAAAATTTGCAATTAATTCATTATCTTTTTTGTCCCTTGAAGGGGAATTCCCACGGAGGCCTACGGTTTTTGGCTACGGTTTCGTATGCACTACGCAGAAATTGTACTGTAAATGCACGATCATGGAGCACTTAGGCCAGTGTATCTTTATTGCGGGAGATTACTTTGGGTTTCTTTTTCACGGGGTCTAGGGTCGTTAATATTTTGTTGCGAAAATATTACAAAGAGAGAGAGAGAGTGAGTGAGAGTGAGAGAGAGAGAGAGAAGAGTTACCCTGAGAGGCTGCACAATTCCCTCTATCTCGATCCTCGACTTAACCATCTTCTCTTATACTCTCCCAACTGCGAATCTATTTTTCCACCTTAATATCTTGAGTCTACTTGCGGATGATGGCCTCCAAGCAAAGAATGTTGCATGCGGATGCCAATCCTACAACCAGCAACGAAGCTTTGAGCGAAGGCATCCTTGTCAATCTAGGTTCATAAGTAATGCATTTCTAAATTGATAGGTGCTTGATTTGATTCTTGCATGAGATACATTAGGCCCATGCTATGAAATATGAGAATAGGTCATGGGAAAGGATATACCTCTTCTCACATCTTCAAAAGATGGAGTTTGCAAAGCATGTATTAAGGAAAGTTAATTGCACTTACTTGTGTATGTCTTATTCATTGGATAAAGTAATCAGTCAGGGGTTATGAATAGCATAATTGTAATAAGAATTACATTAAGAATTGTGCATACAAGTATTAAGAAATTTTTGCATAGAATCGCTCTTTGATCCCAAGGGGGAGAGTGAAAATGCGATGGAATTATTATCGCATCTATCCTTGTAATGTTTGGGAAAAATACAATTAGTTTTGTTGGTTGATTGAACAACACCCTAAATGTTTCTCTTTCAATCAACTGATTGTTGCACTGTAATTTGGATAAATATTCCAAGTGCTTGTGTTTGATGGAAAAATCATGGCAAGGGTCAGAAATGACAAGTAGCCATGGGAAATAAAGGAATGTTTCACTGGAAGATGATATTAGGCTGATTGCCTTGGTTGTGCTTGATTCCTAAATGGATTAATTAAGGAAGGATATTTTGTGCGGGTGGATCATCTCCAAGGTCGCACCTCGAATTACCCCGAGAGGGCATTGCTTGATTCACAGGCCAAAGGTCGAGTGGTGAAAAGACCAACCACGAAAAGTGTGTCTCACTCCTAGGTCGCTTAGGGTTAGTGGAGCTCTGGACACCCCTTGCCAAGTCCAAAACGGAGCTGTAGACTACTGTGAGCCCAACATCTAGGATGTTGGAAGATCCTATTCTAGATAAAGGATGTAAATTTTGGTGCCATGTGATTTGGACCAGGTACTTCTGTTGGACAGAAGGGATACATAATTCTCCTGTATGGGTAGGAGACAAAGATTAACTTGAAGATAAGTTAAGGAACTTGTTTGTCAAAAGCATTGCTTGTTTTTTTTTCGTGTGTGTGTTGTAAATTATGTGAACAAACCCTATGCCCTAAAAGGCTTAATTAATGAAGCTGATTTTAAATGTCGCACATAAATGTGGTAGGACCTAATTAGAAAACTAAAGCTATTGAGGGAAGCAAGTGGACAGAATTCTCGACGAGTTTGTCCTACAGTAAGGTGGTCCCACAGAACTGGGAGGCTTCTCACAAAGATTTATTGCCATTTGAGTTTAAGTATTGTTAAGCTAGAACCCGATTCATGCCATTTTAGGGGATCGAAATGGGACTATGCCCTACGGGAAGAGAGGCTAAGTGCACATCCCTCTCGTTTCCCATTCTCTTTGACCCAAGTGTGATATGGATCTTCTTTGGATTGGGTATCTCTACGTAAAGTAGGACGTCCAAAACCCGACGCTAGAATACTGCTAGGAGACCTTGGACCTAGGAACCTATATTTCACGTCAATCCTAGTGGGTTCGATCATGAACGTTTCCGTTGCAAGGTAGACTCGGGAAAACCTAGGCAACAAACCCTGGAAAATTCCTTGGGAGTGCTGGGCAGTGGCATTTCGATTTGTTTGTCGATGGACCACTAAAGCGTGCTTGGACAACCGATAGGCAGTCACGTTATATCTTCAAATAGAGATTTGTTGCTTTACTGTAGTTCAATAATCCCCTTATTCATTTGTGCCACTCCTTGAATCAACCCATCATTCATTTGTGTCAAAACTTCATTCAATTTCATGAATGACATGTCAAACCTTCATTCAATTTTGTCAAGTCATCAGAAATCCCTTCATTCATGTGACCCCATCTCTTTTGATAATAATAGGTAGTCATTGACTGTATGTTGCTTATGAGTAGCTTCCATCCTTTGATGCATGATATAGGCAACTCCTACACTAATTTCTTCATCCACTTGCTCAATATGTTGAGCCTCATTAGTGTATTTTTGACCCTCATGAAACTCTTTCCCATCATCATTCATTGCTTCTAAAACAAGATCCTTCTTCTTGCTCTTGGCCATTGAAAGAAGAGTGTTGTAATAGTGGACTTCCGATTAGTAAATCCTTTGTATCTCCCCAAGTATAGCTCCAATCCAAGTGTTCTATAGCTCAATAGGAAGCTTATGAGGTGGGGATATAGTAGATTTAAAGAGGTTTGAACTTGGGATACATGTCTAGGTGAAATAATGTCAAATAGTGTTATGTTGTTCGCACTCCACCTCCTGTTAGTAAAACTGAAATATCTTGAGCTCTTGATATCAAATCAATGAGATTTTTTATTCAAAATGGAGATGAATATCCCCTCTATGTATTGAGCTATCAAAATCCAATTATGGATTAATAATTCTTTTTGTAAGAAGATCTTCATTGTTGTACTAAAGTTTCCTACACCCTATCTACTACTTGTAAATGCCTTGTTTGGACATGTTAAAACTCCATGGGTACAACAAACCTTGTAAACACATGTGGGATCCTAAAAAGGATTATGGGGCATCTATGGGGATTAAACTAGACTTCTAAAATGATGGTTACCTATTGTGCAAACATGTAAGACATGTAGGAACTTGTAGGTATCAAGAGGATAAGAAATACCCTATTCCTCATCCATTCTTTATTCCCATGTTTGAATGGGTTGAGATACTACTATGCCATTGTCAATCAATGCCAAGGATGATGTACCTATACATAAAATTGAAATTTGTGTGGGTTCCAAGACTTGAGGGGTGTGCCAAGTTCCGCCTCAAGCTGGTTGGTGCACCCCTTTAGGGTCATAATAGGAAGGGAGAGTCTGCTCTCTATTGTCTTCTTGATCCACATGGGAATGCACATAGTAAGGTACATGCTACTTGGCTCAGAAAACAGTGATGCTATGCATTGATTGAAAAACTCTTTGAATCCTTTAATAAAATGCAAGTGCAAAATATGAATTGACTGAATCAAAATGAGCTAAGGATAGGGTATTATCCTTTTACAGTTACTTATTGCATTATATGTATCCCACTTACCATTTTCATTAATATTTTCAGTCATGTACCATGAATGATTAGTCAACAAGTCAAGTTTCATGTTATATATAAGATGTAGGCAATGAATCAATGCTTGCAATCTATTTTGACACTAATCTTGAGTGGACAAGATGAAGAAATATGAGACAATCATAATCATCCCTATGTTAGGCTCTATATGCTCTTCTCAATATCAAGCTTAATGTTCAATTACTCTTAATCTCCCTTTTCCAACAATAAGATCATCTAAAAAATGGGATAATAAGAGAGATGAAAAGCATTAAGTAGTAGGAATACCTCTTATTGCTGATGAAGAGTATTGGATGGGCTTCAACCGATTAATCTTCCACATAATCCATCCCCAAACTGATCAAGATTGAGTGATATATGTTCAATTTCAACCAAAATTTGGTCCCATAATGCTTGCCCAAATTTGTCTCTAGCTTATATTAATGAAGAGTGCTCCAATGGATTATTAAAAATCCATGCTTGGGTAGATAACTTCAATCACCATAGGAGAAAAGCCTTTGAGTAATAAACAAGCACTAATTCTTGATGGAGATCAAGAATTGAAAAATATACCATACCTTCAAGTGTCCAAGAGAGTAAAAATATCTTCAATATTGATGATATGCCTCAATATTGGCAAAATCCCATTGGTATGGCTTTACTCTCGTCTTCCTTGAGTTGAATAAACCATAAACCCCATAGTTGGAGCCTCATTCTAGCAAAGATTTGAAGAAATTCATGGCTGCCTTGTTTCCCCCAAATTGGAATGAAGGAATTGCTTCAAATCTTGCTAATAAGCTCCAATGTCAACTCAATGATGAATGTAGATGCTTGTCTTCAACTTCCTGAGGCCAAGGAACACAAAAGCCCTCTCAAATCTTCAAGAAGTGGTCAAAATATACTTGCTGTCTTGAATCTGCCATAGCTAGGATTCCATAAAGCTTCAAAGACTTAAGAGAAGAGAAGGACCTTGAATATAACTATCAATAGCTATTTATTGGAGTGTATAGAGCTTGACTATAGCTCAAATGGACTTGAATATGTCATGTCTTGTTGAGGATGGCAAATTTTATGACTGAAATTCAACGCAAATTGCACTGATGCATCATGATGTACAGATGGTCTTCTGCTCAGCTTCCCTAGCATGTATGGTGCTCAATGGGTAGGAAATAATGTCACGAAGAAGCCTACACCATCCTTAAAACATAGAAGGAAGAAGGAAGAAAGATTGAAGCAAGAATCTCCATGAAAGCTTGTGAGAAAGCTAAGAGAGAGAAAGGTAACTCTTGATTAGTGAAAAGTGAACATGTTTAAGTCTTTTCCTAATCTTCACTAATCCTAGTTATACCAAATACCTCCAAAATGGGCCTCTTATTGATCAGGAACTACCAAAATATCCAAGAACCCTCAATTTCCACTTCAGATCTTCTCCAGAAGCTCTAAAATTGGTCAAGGCTAATTGGAAGAAACCCCGACTAGTCACAGTTTGAACTGTACAAAGTCATGTAACCAAATCTTGAATCCCAATTACTCAGAATGGTGTTAGTAACCAAATCTAGACTTCAAAACAACATTGCCAATTGTAAAGAAGCTAATTTCCACAGTAAGTTAAAAATACTGAAAATAAAAGAAATATACTAAAATGCTAAGAAATCCATAGCCAAGGTTGTAAAGAAGCTAGGCTACCATGAATCATGTTACCACTTGAATACAAAGGTTGAGAATCATTCGTGAGAGACTATAGCATGATATCCTCCTCATGCTATGGAGGGGCATGGAATCCACCCCAATGCCATGGTGGCTAAAGAGTATGCACTCTTAATAGATGGTGGGAGGTGGAAATCTGAAACAAGAAATGTTTACAATTGGAAAAAGATGCTTGGCAAGTTACAACTTAGCCTTTTATATCTAACCTTAGACGACCTAAGGCTAAATATTGGGTAAGGTATTAATTTTTCTTTATTATAACAAGATTCCACAAAGTGAGAAATGCCTGCATACATAGCTTGCCACCAATATCTTTCTTTAATTTTCTCAAAGGTGCCCCACACACCTCTATGACCAATCCACAAGTTTTCCTGGAACTCCTTCATAACTTGTACCTATGTAGCTCGATCTTCAAGAACTCATAGTGGAGCTCCCCTTTTCTTCTTAGCATGCTTACATAAATATCTATCATTTAAGAAGAAATCATATGCCTTTCTCTTGATCCTCTAGAACTCCTCTCCTAGCCATTCTTCCCTCTTGGAAAGAGTGTTGAGATATTAGCATATTCTTAGCCATTCCCCTTCACAATCCTCTTCACCATAACATCTCCATAGCTAAAACATAACACCTATGATGTTTTCTTCTTGATGTACCTACTTTTTCCATGGTTGAAAACTCCTTCTTTGCTATTGAATTCCCTATAATAGCAACATTCCCTATTGTATTTGTTGAATTTATTATTATTCCATAATTTACGCGAGTTGTATTGACATTTAAGACACTTTTACCTGCATATACAGTAGATTTACAATCAGCCCTTCCTAATTTTATCATTTTCAATAATAAACTCCACCTCTTCATCCTCATCCATCATGCCATCTTCATCTTTGGAGCGTGGTCGTGATAACATATTATCCATTGGGTTATTCCTCCCTACAATATGTTGTAAATTAGGGTTAAGTGACAATATATAAGCTATCCAATGGAGCATGGCAATGTTAGGATTAGAACAACTTGTTATCATACCTAGTAATGGTAGAAAATTTGTCTCCACCACTACATGAGCACCCATAAAATACTCTCTATCACATATAAGAGTTGTAACCACTCCCCAAGCTCCCTCTCTACTTGTGGATGCCTCCATTACCTCTCATTCAATATCTTTGCTTCAAATCTAATAGCATATCTATTTCATTTAGTATCATCTTGTCCCATTTTCCATCTAGTACCAACAAGGCTCATATTGACAGTGAGGATGATAGGCCTTCCATTTGAATAATTTGTCTTCTTCAAAGTTGGTGTAGAATTCAACAAATTCTTTAGCTTTTGAATAGCCTTTGTATGATGACTTTCCCAATGAAACTTTTTCTCCTTCCTTAATAATTGATAAAGGCTTTCAACCCACATGGGTAAAATGAGGGATCCATATCAAATAGAAGATGCATGCACCCAAAAACCTCATGACTTCTGATACATTGGAGTATACCTCCTACATCTTGCTAATCCCATCAATCTTAACTAGTGAAGGATTTTGACCATAGGGGCCACAAACATGCCCTACAATTAGCACATCCTCAATATCAAAGATAGATTTTGCACTAGTTAGATTGAGATGCACTTCCTCTAATCAAGTCAAAATCTTCTCGCAATCAATTATGTGGTTAGCAACAAACATCCTACAACCCTTGTCATCCAGCTCCTCATTCTTTTCCTACACCTCACAATCCTTAATAGGGACATTGTCAAGAAAGGGCATTGTGAGTTGTGGGATATAGTCTCTGAAGACCTTATGCATTGCATTCATCATGTAGACAAGTGGTGTTTTCATAGTAGTGATATCTCGGCTCTCTAGCACAAGTGAAATTGATCATAACCAAAGTATAAGTCCCCCATGGAATAAATAGCCTTATCGAAAAAGGCTTCTGCAAACTCATCTATGATAGGCCCTACACCTACATTCATTATCGTTATCTTCTTGATTAGTTGCATATCATGTATAAACTACAATGCCCCATTCTTCTTTGGGACTATAAACCAGTGATTAGAGTATGGAGTTGAATATAGCTCCAAAATCTTCATCATGTTTTTCTCATTTAAAAGCTACATTAGCTTAGGGATGTATGCATGAGGTACATGAATTGATTTGAGATTCCATGGAATGTGCAGCATTGTAAAGATCACCATTGGAGCCACAATAGTCAGATCCATGTAGCCATTTTGAGCATGTTGAAATGCAAAAGCCTTTCTATGCTTTGCTAACATCTACTTAAAATAATTCCTTTATGCTTTGGCAAGAGAAACCCATTATATCAAACCTTCACCTCTTTCAATGTTTCTGTATTAAATTTATGCCCTATACCATTTGGTGGATCATGAAGACTTGGTTGTTTCGACACTATCTCATTCAACCCATCACTATTAGGGATAAAGGCAAAGCCATGGGCTTAATCTTTTTGTGAACCATTTTATATTTTGTTTCCACAATGCTTCAGCTCTCTTTTGTAGCCTTTTACATTCTTTTTCAACAAATTCACGTATGATATCAAACTTCTCCAAAGTAGATACATGAATGACATGCTTTAGTCCTATTTCTAGCATTAATTATTGTAGTAATTTCAACTAATGTATCAGTAAAATTCAGCCCTTTAAATAGACCAAAATATAGTCATCTATAAGCCAAAATACTATATTTCTTCAACTCTTTTTTAGGTTGATATATATAACCCTTTTCAATCCTGCACATGGTTGCAATACTCTTGAATCTACTTGCATTGCTGACTATCCATTCTTGAAAACCAACCATAAAGATAGTTTTCCCTTTTCTTGGAGACAAAAACATGCACTACCATAGCCTCCATTTACAATAGTGCTATCTAAAAAACCTTGAATTCTCTAGCATTAGACAGAAGTAGATAATCTCCAAGTATATCTCAATTACTAGGATGATTGAGACATATAGCTAAAAATTGAACTACCCATCTACCATCTTTACTTTGCACACGAGCATAAGAAAAATCATCATCTATCACCTTACTTTCCACCCTTGATTCCACAATGTATGCATGTCCCAAGATAACCAGATAACTGCATGAATCTTACATAAATAAGTGATATTAATCTCACACATCTCCAATAGTCACTTGAATGCTTGTGCATGTACCATAAAACTCCCTTGATGAGTTGTTTGCAACCCCATATGCTTGCTAGGATCCACATCCGCTAGCCATCCACCATTCTCATATAGATTATGTTGTCATGCCGCTACGCGCACACTGTGTAAAAAAAATTTAGAGTGTGGCTTCCTTTTAGATTTAGAGGGCCAATGCCACTTTAGACATTAGTATTAGTGTCCATGGTTCAAAATATTAGATTTTTTTGGACAAGTTTTTAGTCAATTTTTGATATTCTAGATATTATCTCTTGTAAAAATCCATAAAACTATAGATAACTTCTGGATTAGGAGGACGTGTAAAAGAAAGCATGTAGCTTTCAGCCAATTTGAGAGGATTTTATGTAAAAAAAGAGATTAGCAAAATCACGCGATGCGCGATCGCTGTTTTCAGGCAGTGAACAGTACTTCGAAAGTGGGAGATGAAGGAGTGATCTAGTAGGATTCTGGTCAAGTATCCTAGTATTTAACCCCCCTTTCAGAGCCATTGGAAGCATCAGATTGGCAATCTGAGCAGTATAGAGGAAGGTATTATTTTGTACACGTTTTTATCTATTAGAGTTATATTTTCTCATAATGCTGAAAGAAACTACTAGGCTTCATCTCTGTTAGTATTCTTCTATATTTTATCATTCTTTTTGTGAGCATTCTTCTACATCTTCAATCTCTTCGAACCCCTTCTCTTCCGTCTACTCCTCTCCTTGAATCTACCTACACCCTGCTGTCTCTTATCTTCAAGAACTTGGCTTGAAACCTTCAACCCTTCTCTTATCTCTACCATCTCCAAAGTTTAAGCTCTTGAACCCCCATACATTCTTCTCTTGCCAAACCCCTGTGGTGACCTTCAACCCTACGTGCTGCGACAACGTGCCATTATATTAAATTTAGACCCATGCTCCAATAGAGCAATACATAGCATCTCTCACTCACCTATATTCACAATAGTTTTAGTTGTAGCTCTTGCCCAATGCGTATAAGAGTAGTGTCTTGTTAGGAATAAACTGAGCATCCTCTTCCTCATGAACCTACTGCTACATAACTCCCTTATGTGTAATATTGCCTAGTATAACATTTTCAGGCATAACATCATTATTTCCACCCTTATACAACCCATTTTTCATCATCAACGTGATTTATGACAATAATAGAATTATCAATAGATTCCAATTGAATACCCTATGAACCCATGTCTTCTTCAACTTGCAATAGTGCTTGGATAGGGTCTCCTACAAATTTCCTTTTTTGCTTAATGATATCTATAATCTCATCATGGAATTCACACTTAGTGATGCCAAGAACCTCACCAAGCATAAATTCAACCTTGCTTTCAAGAATGCATTCCTTAAGCACTTTTTTAATGTCAGTTGCTATCTCTATGTTAAATTACATCTTATAACCAGGATACTTGCCTCTCTTTTTCTTCTTTTGCTTCTTTGTTGCAAGATATCTTTCAATACATGTTTCGGACTAGCTTTTTCACTAGCCTTCTATTGCTCCATCTTGCTTCATGTCATGCATTTTGAAGGACATGCATCCTTATCCATTCTTCTCTTTTTCTCAACAATAGCATCTATATTATGCACCTTAGACAAATATGCATAGGTAGTAAATGAATCAACTAGAGCATCCAATTGGGCTTTATCTTGTATACTCTGACTAGTTCTTGTCAATTTAGCCCTAGTTGTCTTCCCCTTCTCTGCACAAGCCAAAGCACATGACCATATTGCAAATTTTACATCAACTTTATATGCATGCATAGAACCATACAATTTCTCAAGTTCTAATCTATATGTGGCAGCATGTACAGTTGCAAACATATTTCTCTAGTCAATTCTTCCAATCACTTTTGCATACCCCCTTTGCCAAAGTTTGGCTCAAGAGGAAATCCTGTTTCAATTGCATGGAATTTTCTATCTTTCCAAAATATTAAGTTCTTTTCTTTTGCATCACAATAAGCCATATACTCCCGCTTTTCATGTTGCAAGCTATCACACCATATACATTTTTGTCTCTTAAAACCTTCTCTAATAGGCCTTTGGGCTGCTGCTTGCCCCTTCTCTTCCATTTTCTCATCCAATTTTACAACTTTCCAAAATATCAAGTTCTTTGCTTGTGCATCATGATAAGCCATATACTCCCTCTTTTCATGTTGCAAGATATCACACCATATACATCGTCTCTTAAATCCTTCTTAACATGCCTTTGGGCTATTGCTTGCCCCTTCTCCTCCACTTTCTCATCTAATTTTACAACCTTTGAGTGAAGGTTTGCTAATTCATCCATAACATCTCCTTTTTGATGGACCAACAAGTATAACGGGTTGTTTAGCCATAAATATAGATGGCTTTGCTATAATTTCATGGCTTTTCATATATAAAATGTAGGTGTAGATTGTGTTCCTAAACTCAGTCTCATCCTTTCTCACTTCATAATCATATTTATAGCATTGGTGAGATGTACCCACTCACGTTTCATCCTAATTTCTAAGGTTTCATCTTCTAGTCAATTAGTCAGTTTTCTTGTAACATAAGATCAGCAGTTTTCAAGAATAACTCAATTTTTTGACTTTCCAAAGACTATTGGTCATCCACATCCAACTAAGCATAATGGATTTGAAAATCATGCAACAAGGCTGTAGTAGCAGTAAGACCTTCGTTGGGTATTTCCACCCAATTTGTAAATGTCTTTCATGTAAATAACCCTGTCTTTGAGGAAAAAATCCTATTCAAGATCCTTCTTAAAGGCAACCAATCGGCATCTCTTTGATACAATTTAGTCAATCATTCATGCAATACATGCATAGCAAGACAGAAAAAATATGGCTCCATGCATATTGAGGAACCCCATGAAAATCATCTTGTTTGCATATACCCATAGATAGGCTAATACATTCTATCTATTAAATTGCTTTATCTCATATCCCACATCTTGCAAAGTGCATATACCCGTAGATAGGATGATAGATTTTGCCCATTGAATCGCTTCATCTCATGTCCCACATCCTACAAAGCATGGATAGCTACAACATCGAGTCTTTTAGAATAATGTCTTCTTTTTTGTTGTTGATCTTACTGCTATGATTGGAATACTAAGACCACTTGCTACATAATATCTCCTAAATCAAAACCTGATGAATCGCCCATGATTACACCACTTCCATTGACCTTCACTTCAAGTTCACTAATGTCAGAGCATGTTGGGTTGAAGGTCTAATGTAGGGGTAAGAGTATAGGAAGATTCAGAGATGAAAAAACATAAAAGAAAGAGAGTTTAGAATTTGGAAGATTTAATGGATACAAATAAAGGTGAAACCAAGTGACTTCATTTCATATAGCTCATCAAAGCAATCAATTTTCAATACATTTGATAGATCTAATAGATATACCCAAGACAAAGGCACATGCACACACTTGAGATGATAGCCTATCACAAACAGAGACTATGGCTTAGCATACACACTAATACATGAATACACTAATAGCATACACACTAATAGCATCACACATGCACACGCTTGAGATGATAGCCTATCACAAATAGAGACTATGGCTTAGCATACACACTAATACATGAATAATCTTTGCTAAATGTAATCCAAAAGATATAGGTAACACCTCAAAATCTCATGCATCCATCAATCTGTTGATGGAACATGATAGATGGCACCACCATAGACAAGAGGCATGAATCGGAGTACATAAATCCTTGTAAATACCCCAAATCCAAGAGAAACATGGTATAGATGCTACCCCAAATCCAAGAGAAACTATCATTGTTGTCTATATTATGTCTACCAAAGGTAGAGATCAAGAATCAGGCAACAAAACTCAAGAGAAGCCGTGTTTGATCATCAAATCTCCATTTCTAGTTTGTTGCCATGTTCTTGACTATCATTCATAGCCCAGAATAGTCCACATGAAGATCATAAACTCATCAAAACTCCTATTTGATGATTAAGGAAGGTTCTCCTAAAGTTTGGGACCAAGAATCAAGTGAGAGATCACCTCAAAGACCATGTAAGAGGAATATCTTCAAGGATATCTTGCTGCCTTTCATTCCCATATTTTTCCCTATTCAAAATAGTTCCCATACTCTATACTCTCCAATGCATGAGCCTCCAACCCACTTACTTTCTTTGGCTCTTACCCCCCACCTTTCTCTTGTGTTCTCCCCTAGTTAGCATGCCATCACCTTCAATTTCATGGCCACGTTGGACAATAGCAATCTAATTAGTCTTGTTGGTGCCCCTAAATCTAAATTGAATGGTCTTCTTGATTTCATGCTTCATTTTCCACCACATAGCCCACAAAACAAGTCACTTAAGTGACTACTAATCACTACTTGAAGCCACATGGTCATTAACTCCCAAGACTCCACTTGAATAACTCCTATCATCATGACAATGAGCAAGGTAGAGAAGTCCACTAGCCAAGAAGTTTGTCACCTACCATTCAGTAGACAAATCATGAACTCTTCCACAAGACAAAACATACCCCATTTTCACACTCCGTGTAAAAAAACCCATGATAAGAGTAAATATAACTTACCTTTTTTAATTGTACTTGATGTATTACGGTCTTAGAAAATATTGATCTTGCTTATTCCTAGTTCATTGTATTTATGGTAATACACTAGATTGATTATCAATCCTTAGATACATAATTTTGAGATAATATGATGATGATTATCACAAAAATGCTTGAAGCTACAATATACCCAATCCAAAAGGGATGGTATATTAAGAAATGCCATGGAGAATATCTCATAACTGCTTCATGATAATATGATGATGATTATCACAAAAACTCTTGAAACTATAATGTGCCCAATCCAGTAGGTGTGGTATTAAGAAATGCCATGCAGAATATCCCATGATTGCTTCATGATAATCCAAACTATGTTGAAAATATCCAAGTGGAACTTAGGACAATTAGGTAGATGGAAGAACTAAAGCTGGTTCATTGCCTCCTCTTTGAGAGACAAAAGCTAATGATACTATGAATATTAATGAGGGGACAATGACCTTGCATTGCTTGGTTTATGATCAAGTCATCCAAGTGTTATCCTTGGTCATACTGTGATATAGAAGAGATATTCTTGAAATGGATTTGCCATAAATGAAGCCATTAAGGGACATTGTGAGGATTTTTCAAAAATCAAGCTCATGAGCTACAAGAATGTCTTACATACCTAGCTATGAATAGAAGGAGCATTAGCTATTTCCTTTTCTTGAATATATGAAAATCAACAATCTCATGTGTACTATGAAAGATGTTATATTGAGATGCTATTGTCCACAAAAACACGCTCTTGAATGTCATGATGTAATGACTTTTTAAGTGAGTTTAAAGCTACCACATGATCAAGCCTTATAAAGGCTATATTTAAGAAAGATAGTATACACATTTTTTATGAAAATGTGACACCTAGTGTGTGGGACGGCCATGATGTATAGTGGAGTATGAGTGCTTATTTTAATATCAACATAATCAAAAAGAACATTATCTAAACTAATCATGGAGATCTCCATGTTATTGTTGGAAGAGGGGGTGTTTCCTACTCTTGAGAAGAGAAAAATGAGTGAGAGTCAAGAAGCAGAGAAGAGAACAATATCACTTTCATCAATCCACATTGGATATTCACTTCTTCATCAAGCTCTTGGGTTCGTGCTTACAAGGAGGCAAGGCTTGAGTGTTCATGGTTTGAGATTGAAGGCCCTTGTAGTGGATTGAGAGACGAGAGTTCAAAATTGGAAGCTTCAAGGTTTAAGATTTTGAATCTCTTGTGGTATTGAGTTTATATTTTGTTGTCTCCTTGGATCACATTACCACTCTATGGGGTGCTTTGAAGAATGGTACTACTCATTTTATATGAGCCACCTATTAAGAACTTGATTTTAAAGAGATGACCATGACAACCAAATGATATTGGAATGAGCTACAAAAATTTGACCGCAATAGTAGATCAATGTTTGAAGATTGTTTCCTTGCATACGTGCAAAAGGTGTCCCAAAGACTAGTTTACATGGACTCATAGTGACATAGAGAGATCGTGCATAACAAACTTTTAGCTAGGTCTAAGGTAAAATTTGAGTCTTAAGCACATTTGAGCATAGCCTAGAAAAGCCATGAAAGATGCATAATCCAAAATTGTGGTGGTCATGCATCAACCTGAAGTTGTGACAATTTTACATAATGATGATTAGCTCAATGAAAATAACTAGATTGGGATTATCTTGACAGCATTTCTAGCATTGGGGATAGAGACTAGTTGCTAGAATAAAGACTCTGTGAGCATATTTATCGCGACTAGTTGCTAGGGTAAAGACTCTGTGAGCGTATTTACTTGATACTAGGTCAATCCATGATCGTAGCAATAATTTAGCTTATTTAATCATAGCAATAATTTACCTTATTTACAATTAACCCTAAATAAGTCAATTTAAAACTTGGGTTTCATTTTTCGAAATGTCTCTTGCAGTTAAGTTTAACAATTTACATGCGCATCTTGAATCTATCTTTTTGGATGAACCCCTATCATGTAGTGCAACCCAAATTATCCTTGATGCCACACAAATCCAGATGCAAGTCTTTCTTGAGTTGATGATGCAATGCAAACTTTCGTTCTTGGAAATTCATCTCAAGTTCATGAATTGTGACTTATATTTTTCTTTATGCGAGATACATGAATTCGTCATGCCTAATGTAAATGCAAGCCACATCTCTCTAATGTTTTATATATATATATATATAGGTAACCTAAGATGCACTTGAAAAAAATCATGCCTAATAATCAATTAGTATTGCAACAATCCATAGACACTTAATTGATTCGTGGCAAATCATGATCATCATGAACTTGATTCAAGCCTTTACACCTACCTTTTCAGTCATGCAAGTTACGTGATGCAAAAGTATGATTTCTTTCTAATGATGACTATGCTTTACTATTCCGTTCATAGGACTAGACACTGTAGCAGTACCTAGTTTTGGAGTGTCCAACTAGCATTTACATGCGATAAGTGATTCTTGTTAGTGGTGGCATCTTTTCCCGATCCTCCTTCCATGGTTGCGACCTTTCCAGTTATTGGGGAGAGTTTGCACTTCGAGGAAATTTCAAAGCTTGGAATGCAGACCTCCTCTTCTCTCGAAGCACTCCTTTGTGCTAGAGTTTCCTATGCTTTGCCTTGACTTCCGCAACATTTTTGCCAACTAGAGGGTAGTTGATGGAGAGATCTCGGAAATAGAGATGGGGAGAGGGGGTACTTGAAACTCCTTCCAAGAGAGGAAATTCCCTTGATGCTCTTCTCTCTCTCTCTCTCTCTCTCTCTCTCTCTCTCTCTCTCTCTCTCTCTCTCTCTCTCTCTCTCTCTCTCTCTCTCTCTCTCTCTCTCTCTCTCTCTCTCTCTCTCTCTCTCTCTCTCTCTCTCTCTCTCTCTCTCTCTCTCTCTCTCTCTCTCTCTCTCTCTCTCTCTCTCTCTCTCTCTCTCTCTCTCTCACACACACCTTTTACAATTTGGCAACAAGGGGGAAAGAATATCATGCTATTCTTTGTTTAAGGAGGGGGGATTTTTATAGGGAGGGGATATGGGTATTATTGGGGGGGAAAGGCACTATGATAAGGAGGCCTTAGCTCAACTCGACAACCATTGTGATAATTGCCATGTGGCCCTACTAAGGGAAAAAGAAGGGATAGGGGGGGGTTTGAGGTGGCACGCATTGTCGTTGTGTTGGGGGTTGAAGGTCTACCACCGAGGTTTAGAGCAGAAGAATAGTGTGGGATTCAAGGATTGGAGAAGGGAAAAAAGATTGGGGTTTGACAAGATTTGGGTTTTAGAAATGACTTAGTTGAAGAAGAAGATATCAAGCTTTTTCTGTTTATTTAGCATACACGAATGGAATGAATGACTTTGTCTTAATCACATCAAATGCATATGGGAATAATAAGTCTTTACATTAGGGATAATCTCACATTTAAACCAAATGCATATTCCAAATGTAAGTTCAAATGGTTTTCATTCCATGAACATGGATGGATATCAACTCCAAGAAACAAGTATTTTGATGGTAGATACAAGTACATTCAAGACATAGATCAAAGGCTCATGAAATGCACTAATAAAGCATAAGTTTAACTTCAGCCTTGTTTTAAAACAGTAATTTCCAGCCCATAATCAAGCTCCAAAAGTGTATATAATCTCAAGAATAAGCTCCTATAGTCATTCGCAAGTAAAGCCCTAATGTTAAGAGGTCAATTTCCTCTATTACAACCACATAGATCACTTATTTACTCATCAAAATGGACAAGAATAGTGGGCTTCCCTGTTTATGACTGGTTTTTTCAGTCCATAACAGCCCATACACCTTCAGAATCCTCCCCTTTGCTTGCCCCAAAGTCACTCAAGTACTTGGGTACAAGACGGGCTTCATTGGACCATGAATAAGGTAGAAGAATGAGAGAAAACGTACATAAGAGCAGGCTAAATACTTTTTCTTTGGACCATAAATAAGGTAGAAGAATGAGAGAAGACGTACATAAGAGTAGGATGAATACTTTTTCTCAGATTTCCCCCTTTTATGGACTGTCATTCCATTCATTTTCGTCATACCAAATAGATGGGTAAGAAGAGCTCTCACCTTCCTTGTTTGTATCTCATTCTTCAGCTCCAGTTTGTCTTGAATTTGCATGCTTTGGAGCATGCACCAAAGCTCATAGCTCCTTCTCCAATTGGCACAGGTATGCAGGCCCTTTTTTGCGCCAAAAAATGTGGGCTGCATCCTGCTCAGCTCCCACTTTTCACTTTGACCACTTAGGTCACTTACAGGTCATTTTAGTCCATCATTTCAGGTCCCACATGAACCTAGTGGACTTTTGGCACTTTTTTTTATTTCTAACCAAATTTTCCTCTTGAACCAATGTGACTTAGCCTGCAAATTGTCAATTACTTCCAGGTGATCAAGTTGTGGGTTCCCATAAACTTAATTTTTTATCAATATACATGATACAACCGAAAATTGTATGACAGATACAAAAGAACTTATGAAACTAAGTGATAGCTAAGTTGGTTGTTGGGTAACAATGACTGAGTTATGTATGAAAATTCCTCATATAAATCCTAGTCAAGTTCTTCTGTGTTCATAAGAATTCCATGATTTACATTATGAACAATAAACTTTCTGACAACGTGTGCCCCTCCCTCTTATCGAATCTGTTGTCATGTTCGATGCTTACCTCCGTAGCTCCACCACGTCATCTCACCTTCTCTTGGTGTCAATGGGCCACTGTAGCCCCACCGTCATTGTCATGTTCTTCACCTACTTCAACTAATATTACGGCCCCCCCTCCCTCCACCAGCTGGTGGCGTTGATAGGGGATGTTAAAGAAAATAAAATTTCATTCAATTTAAGCCACGAGGGGGATATATTACAACTATGCCTACTTTTGCATTTGTGTATGTTGAGGTTATCTTATCCTACATCCATGCTTGTGATAGTTGGACATAAAAAATGATATATTGTTAAAGAAAATTGGGATCCCCACATTGATCCTTAAGCATGTTGTGGGATGCCATAAATTTTTTCTTTACAGAGTGAGGATCTTACACTCTTGCAGGAGTGTTAGGTGTTTTGTTTTGTTTGATCAATTGGATCCTTGATAGGGAAATGATTTGAGTGGGTAACCTTTGATGTAAGACACCTCTAGAGGCACACATGGAACTTAACGGGACTATGAACTCATAAATCACGTGTGATTGTGGAAGGATCGTGATCACATACGACCTAATCTTGTGAGATTAGAAGGTTCCATTCTAAATAGGACAGTTTTGACCATTCTTGTAGAAGTGACGGTTTCCAAATTTAGTATATATTTTTGGTTTTTTGAGTGCTTCTCCTTGTGCTTAAATGTTGTGCTAATGAATCATGTATAATGGATTAATAAAAGAAACTAGCTTTTATATATCCATGTAGTATGGTAGTATACCTAGACTTAATTAGATAACTAAAATAAACTTATCGAGGAAAGTGGTAGACCTCGTCCCTAATGTTTAAGAGTCTATGGCTAGATGGACTCAATAAGTTGGGTAACATTCCTAAATACTAGATAGAGTTTTTAGAACATGACCCACCAATTTGGCTGGATAGAAATGGCTTAATAAAATTTTAGGATATTAAATTGTAGCTAAGTACTGGTCCTAATAGCCATGGAAGTTTAAATGAGAGCTCCATTCTTTGTGAACCAAGTACAATGTTAGCCCAATCTCACCTTTGATTGGCTACAAACTAACCCTTCTTAAGTGGGTGTTAGACTATTATCCCATGCTTTCCTATGAAGCTTAAACCAAAATTCCCATGTCCAACTAGGTCTATTGCTTCTCGAGGGGAAACTAGATGTTGTTGCAAATGGACTTATAGTTTTGGTTGACTATTAGAGGATTCATTTGGGTTTGAGAGGAGGGCACCTCATATATTTTTTCTAGAAAAGTTGACCTTGGGTTGCAATCCCTTTGGAATTTCGTAGGGACTCATTTAAATCATATAATCACTTTTTTTATGAGGGTGACATCCTTGAAACCGTTTTCATAATTGAGGATAGGTCATGTGGTTAGGTTGGAGGAACTTTCCAATTGACAATTTTTGGATCCCATCATATCTCACTCAAATATTTGGGAGCTTATTGAGAATCTCATAGGTGGCATATCCAAGATACCCATTACTTAAGAGAACACTCTTGTCTTCACCCTTGTAGAGATTTTAAGCTTCATAATCTGCACAAGCTACATCAATAGCAAAGAATAATTAGCTATTTTGTTACTAGGCTTCAATTAAGAGAACACTTCTTGTGTTTACCCGAGTAAATCTTTGAAGCTTCATGATCTACACAAGTTGCATCAATAGCATAGAATAAGTAGCTCTTTGTTACTACCTACGGGAGTCCATTGTTCACACTTGCAAGATGATACCCTTTCAATGGATTTACATTGCTTTGCCATCGCTTCTCTTTTGAATTTCTTTTTCAATGCTCTATCGATCCATCAATATGTAAAGCCACCCCAATAATCCTATTTAGCCCATGCATAATCAATTTCTAAAAAATCGAGATAGTGAGACACTCTTTTCATTGCCAAAAAATCATCTTCTTTATTTTTCTAAATTTAACATTTCAATGTTTATTTTTGCAATGAATTTTCTTAAATTTCTCAATAAATTAAGAATTTCTGAATGACTTGTACAAGTATTTAATAGGAAAATAATGTTTAGTACTAAAAATCACATTCTAAGGTGATATGAATGAGCACTTTATATAAAAGCAATACACCAACATTTTCAAGTAATCACCTTCAAATGCCTTGTAACAATCCTTAAGAAGAAAAGGGAGACCTTACTTCTAATGTAACAATTGGAAAAGATCCTCATAACAATAATTTAGCTTCCCAAAGAAGGATTATGTTTACATATGCACCAAAATTGAGCAAGTATATATTTCAAGCATTTACATAGGCTAGAAACATTGTTTGAGTAGACATATTTTCATGTTCAAAGGTATATTAGCTTTTGTATAAACATCTAAAAATGTAATTTATTTTTAGGTAATCATTAGACACAACTAGGATAGGTGCACATGGAAGTCTCTCAAACTAGCCTTCTTTCTACCAACAATGACTCATGTTACTTGATGATCGATGGCTCACACACTTGGTGGTTTCATAAGATAACAACACACACAAGACATACAAGCCAAATACTTCAAGAATTTCATGGATAAAATATTCTACTAGTGACATGTTTGTTATTTGAATCATCTACCATTTGAGATGCCAGATAGTCCAATATATCTATGATTTGGAGATACAATCAAATGCCTTAATTATCTTGCACAAGAATGATTATGGGACTTTGAATCTATTGTGACAGTTTTCAACTTGAATATGTATTTTTAAGTTTAAAGCATAACATTTCTACCTACAAATTACAAATATGTTTCATCTCTAAGGGACTCATGAATCATGCACAACTCAATCAAATAGTGAATGCTTATGTGTTGCTTACATGTTATAGAGGTGCAAAGGGCGTATAAATCTGGGATGAAATAGATGATTTATTATTATTATTATTATTATTATTATGGAATCTAGACAAATAGAAAAGCATTTAATTTGTATGCTCATATCGTAAAGCTTTTATTGTCCTTAACCAACACCCATGGATGTTATGGTCTTGTCTACATAGAGAGAACTTTGATAAGATGATTGCTAGACTTATTAACATTCCCCCGAAGGAGGGGCAAGTAACCTAGATGTTGTATGTTACTAGTTACAAAGGAGGAAGAGTACATTTGATGAGGTATGGTTTGTATATACATGGTACATAAGGTGGTTTCCACATTGCACACATGCAACAACTTCTCAATACTAAAGCAACTCCCACATCATAAGATTCCACCATGTTAGCCATACCAAATATTTATAGATGTACAAGCTTATAAAGAAAAATGAGGAAATTTATACTACATATACCTACAATACATAATGAGCTTGTCATTGATGGTGATTGACAAACCATCAAGCCTTAAACATGTTTGAACTTTATGATTGAAAGAAAGTAGGACTAGTTAAATTTTCTCTTTTGTGAAAATGTGTCTAAATTTATTTGCATTTGGTACAATTAGCTTTATGAGTATTCATCATCGTATTCATTGGATATATAAAACATTTACTTATTTCCTATTTGACAACATTGAATTTCACGTGAAGGGTAGCTTCCCACTTGTCTCACTTTGTTATTTGCACCTTTTGAAACCTAGCACAAAAGAGACTAATGAAAGAGAGATGAAGGGCTATAGTTGTAGGTATTGGTTGTCATTTTTAAAGTGGGGTGGACAATCATTAAGACACCTTTACTCTTTGTTCCAAAAACTTTAAAAGTAATTCAATTAATTAGTCTACATCACAATCTCTTATGGTAGTTTTTGGTACACCTTTTTAATTAGGATTGTAGTTCTAGTTTTGTGTCACTACTTCTCTAGTAGTTGTCACCTGATATCACCATATCTTTCTCACATGAGATCACATCCCTTTGTTATCATTTGTGTCCCTTATCCTAAATTATTCCCTTAAAGGAAGGCCTTTGCTTTATCATTCCCTTATAATATTATGTTGACATTGAAAAGTTAAAAGTAGACAATAGAGTCATTTGATAAGACAAGACTTCATACTGTATGTTTGTTAATATTCATAACATGAAAGTTAATAGTGTAATTATTTTTGCAAAGCATTGCTTCATATTGTGTGATCTTATCTCCACTTTGAGTCTTTACAAGAAGGAAGTTTATTAAAGTGAAATGCATAAGTTACATTGATGATTGCATTAATTCTCATCATTTTAAGTTTTTTTTAATTATTTAAATGTCACTATTGTTTCACATTACAAAATTTTCTTTGTTGGTGGTTTTTACATTGAGCTAATAAATTTTAGCTAGTTAAATTGTTGAGTATTTATTGTATTTAAAGAGAAACATCTCATAGGCCATAGCGGGATAGGGAATGATCCAACAAGAACATTGTAGCATGTGCCTTGACATAATAAAATATGTAGCATGTGACTTGTGTAATACTTCCATGCAATCAAAAGTTAGTTGGTTAGTTCAAAAGTTAGTTAGTCAATTAATAAGTTAGTAAGGTTCCTAACTAAAGACTAACTAAAGTAAAAACTAACTAATGTTAATAACTATCAATTTTTATTTAATTAAAAATATAAAAATTTGAGGATCGTAACCCGATATTTTTTCCGTATTGACGAGGACTGTAGCCACCCATCACGGAAGTTGCAACGTGAACGAGAGTTATGAGCCATATTAGTCACTAAGGTTAATGTGTATAGTATGGATGGTCCAAAAATATTGGATTTTTGGAAAAAAATAGCATATTTTTTATATTTTATATATTATTTATTGTAAATATCCTAAAAATCTATGGAAATTTCTAGGATAAGATATGTAAAAAAGAGCAAGTGGTTTTTTTAGCTAGTTTTAGAGATTTAGTGAAAAAAAGAAAGGATTGGTGAAATTGTGTGCATTCATGATCACAGTTTATAGGCAACAAACAACACTTCGAACAGAGAGGAGTGATTTGGAAGATTTCTAACCAAGTGTCTTGGTGTTTTACCCCCCTTTCGGAGCCAATGGAACTATCATATTTTTTATTTGATCATTAGACTACATCTTAGAAGTTGTAGATTGCTCATTTTTCCAAGATCCCCTCCACAAAGAGCTTCTCTTCTCAGCTGCAACCCTTCTTCTCCCATTCAACTACAAATATGAGGCATGGGGAGTAGTTTAGAGAAGCATAAGAAGACCCAAGAGGCTGCGAGAGAGAGGTAGAGAGAGGGAGGTAGAAGGATACCCCTCCAAGAGGCTGTGAGAAGGAGAGAGAGAGAGAGAGAGAGAGAGGCTGCGAGGAAGAGAGTTACCTCAATTCCCCCTGTCTCGGTCTTTGACTAAGCCATCTTCAATTATGCTCTCCCATCTCAAATTTATTCTCCTTGCATATCTCTCGAACACGCTCGCGGCGATGGCTCCAAAGTGATGAGGTGGAAGGACCATGGGAACCATTACAACCGGTCAAGGAATGGGTATTGCCAGAGATACGGGAGTGCCCGAGGTTGCTGGAGTTTTCACTACCATCAGATGTGGTGAATGCAAGTGAGAGCAAAGACGAAATTCCCAATGTCGTCATGCCAAACCAGGTTATTCATTACTAGGTTATTATTTCACCACATAAAATAATAAGGTTCATGCTGAATTTCTACAAAAAATAAATGTTAGCCTTTTCATCAAACGGTACAAGAGCTACTTGTTAGATTGCACACACAACATTCGTATAACAATCAATTATGTAAAATACTAGCTCTATACTTTACACTTACACAAATTGACAGTTTCATCTAAAAAGTGTGCTAGTTCATGCATAAACAATTAATCACTATGATTTATAGTTAGATTATTTGAGATTCTAAATCATAAAATCATGATGCAAATAGTTGCAAGAGGTTATTGCACATATGACTTTATGTGCACTCAAGATTAGTAAAATAGATCGATATAATTATTGTCAAACATGACAAAGTTAAGTGTTGACTAATTCTTAAAAAGTGAAACTCCATTTAAAGGATCTGTAAGTCATCTCGTTAAGTTATTGGCACAATATATTTCTTTAAGGAATTTTGCTTAAGTTGGGTAAGATAGCCCAAATGAAAAATCCATGCCTTGCTTAACATGTTGTAAGAGATGTACTCAATACTTCTGTTGCGAGCAATGGATGCGTGGTTTGCGCGTAGCAAATGGAAGAAGCTCCCTCTTTCTCTCTTTTACTCATAAAATTGCATACGACTCATTAAAAATTAAAAATAGACTAAAAGAGAAGGTAAAGTAAGATGAAGCAACTCAAGATTGGGTTCAATCTCACCTCGACATGAAGTGGGCAACTCCCTTCATGCCATATTTATAATAATATTATGAAATCTTCTTTGCCCAAGATTTAGGCCCTTTACAATCACTCTTTCCATAAAGAGTTTGAGTGAACTGGAAAAGAGATAGAGTAATCTGAATTAATGGATGCTAGCAGTTGTGCATCCCAAAACTCTCTAGAACCATTAATATTTTATTGGACATATCTTCTAAAAATCTATTTTGATAATAAATATTTACATAGAGGCTATGCGCACGCTTTATAAGAAATAGTGGTGCGTCTAATACAATAATCCAATAATTACCAAATAAATTCTTGAGGATATAATCTTTAGAATGCTTGCGAGTGGCGCGCGAGCTGCCAAAAATTTAGAAAATCATGTTAGAATAATAACCAACTGAATAATTGCAGCTAGCCACATAAATCAATTAATTTGGAATTCCATACAATAATTAATTCACGAAGACGTTAATACTCGTGTGGATAAAATGATACCACCCATGTCCATACTTGCATCGACGCCCGGAAAGGATAGGCGTCCCCATCTACCTTCCGGCTAAGATAATTCTTAGGAACGTGCCCCACATTAACGGAGAACCATTTAAGGACTGTTGTGAGCAACGGATGCATGGTTTGTGCGTAGCAAATGGAAGAAGCTCCCTCTTTCTCTCTTTTACTCATAAAATTGCATACAACTCATGAAAAAATAAAAATAGACTAAAAGAGAAGGTAAAGTAAGATGAAGCGACTCAAGATTGGGTTCAATCTCCCCCCGACATGAAGTGGGCAGCTCCCTTCATGCCGTATTTATAATAATATTATAAAATCTTCTTTGCCTAAGATTTAGGCCCTTTACAACCAGTCTTTGCATAAAGAGTTTGAGTGAGCTGGAAAAGAGATAGAGTAATCTGAATTAATGGATGCTAGTAGTTGTGCATCCCACAACTCTCTAGAACCATTAATATTTTATTGGACATATCTTCTAAAATTCTATTTTGCTAATAAATATTTACATAGAGGCTATGTGCACGCTTTATGAAAAATAGCAGTGCATCTAATATAATAATTCAATAATTTTCAAATAAATTATTGAGGAAATAATCTTTAGAATGCTTGCGCGTGGCACACCTTTCCAATTCTCCTTGCTCTACACATTAGCTTCCAAAAATTCAAAAAATCATGTTAGAATAATAACCAACTGAATAATTGCAGTTGGCCACATAAATCAATTGATTTGGAATTCCATACAATAATTAATTCACAAAGACGTTAATACTCGTGTGGATAAAATGGTACCACCCACATTCACACTTGCATCAACGCCTAGAAAGGATAGGCGTCCCCATCGACCTTCCGCCTAAGACAATTCTTAGGAACGTGCCCCGCATTGATAGAGAATCATTTAAGGTGCTCATCCCACCAATGTACACACAAAGGATAACCATTTAAGGTGCTCATCCCTTTGCGTAGGTGCCACTTGGCAACATACCCCAATACTACACCGATGCCAAAACCACTTGCATCAGTAACCACTAGAAAGAATGGTCTATTGAAATCAGGTAACTGCAAAACTGGTGCGTGTGTGAGTGCATGCTTAAGTATTTCAAACGATCATTATTGGTTGTCGCCCCAACGATAAACAAGACCTTTCTTCAACAAAATAGTTAACGGTAAAGCAAGCAATGAAAAGTTTCTAATAAATTTTCGATAAAAGCTAGCTAGTCCTAGAAATGAACGAACTTCATGTATATTTTTAGGTGTTGGCCAAGACTTAATTGCTTCAATTTTACGTGGATCTACATGTATGCCTTTGACAGACACGATATGACCTAAATATTCTATTTCAGATTGAAAGAAAGAACTTTTGTTAGGGTTAGCATATAGATGGTTTTTTTTTAAATAAACTAAACACTAAAGATAAATGTTCTTCGTGTTCTTTTTCAGTTTTGCTGAAAACAAGAACGTTATCGAAAAAGACTATTACACAATGCTGAAAATGTAAAAATATTATATTCATCATTCTACTAAATATAGCTGGTGCGTTAATAAGTCCAAAGGGCATTACCAAAAATTCATAATGTCCAAATTGTGTACGAAAAGCTGTCTTAAAAATGTCAAAAGTAGACATACGAACTTGGTGATATCCTGATTTTAAATCAATTTTACTAAACATTGTTGCATCCTTGTAATTTATCTAGAAGGTCGTCTATTTTAGGTATTGGATACCTATTTTTAACCATTATTTTATTAAGTGCTCTATAATCTATACACATGCGGTAAATTTGATTTTTCTTTTTAACTAATAATACAGGAGCTCCAAAAGGTAAATGACTTGGACGAATTAATTTTCTACTTAGAAGTTCTTCAATTTACTTCCGAATCTCTTTATGTTCTAATTGGTTATGGCGATAGGAAGCTTTGCAAGGTGGTTGACTACCAGGAAGTAAACCAATTTGGTGGTCTTCGGGTCGTGATGGAGGAAGTGGTAAAGGTAACTAATTAGAAAAGTAATAAAAAAATTTAGCAATAAAATGCTATTGCTTTGGAGTTAGTTCAGTTTTTGTAACATCAACTTCATTAATTGTAAGAAGATGAGAATAAGGAATTAGTGTAAATAACATTGATATTATGCCATGTCACACTGACATTGGTATAAAAGGAGAGGACATGTAATTTTACATATCTTTTTGAGACATTAATACAATTATAGACTTTCTCTCCCTTCTTGCTCACAGCTTCTATGGCTTCCCCTTCTTTCTTGTCTTTCTCTCTCTAAATCTAGTCTTTCTCTCTCCTCGTCACTCTTATTCTCTCTCTTCCTGCAGTATTTCTCTCTCCTCTGCAGTCTTCTCTCTCCTCTTTCTCTCTCCCTGGTTCTCTCTCTGACAAGTGGTATCAGAGCCATAGGTTCTTGATCCAATTGGCCAACATTCCATTCAATTATGTTTTTTCAAGTCACACAGATTTAAGAGCCACAAATACATATATATAGACATGGCAAGCAGCATTGGAGTGACCTGTGAACATTTCCAAGAAGAAGACAGGCAGCATTGAAGACCAATGGACATTCCCAAGAACAAGACATGCAACATTGAAGATTTTTCAGAAACTCGAGGCAGAAATGGAGGAAAGTATACCAAACTAGCAAGGAATACAATTTCTGAAGCATTATCTCGGTCCAGGGAACAATACGTGAGAAATGGCGGGCAAGATGGAGAAGCTTCATTCGAAGGGCCGCTTGATGAAGCATTAAAATGCCTTGTACAAAATCTGTTGTGATGTTTGAAAGAAATAAAGAATGCAAATCTATCTGCTACAAAGACACGTGAAGGAGGAGGTACAAAAGGAGACGAAGAAGAAAATGGTGCGGACACAAAGCACTCCAGATTGCAGGCCACTTGCAATGCCACCATGGAAGCTGCTTCACTCTGCCGGCACACTTTAAGTTCCAAGCGAAGCTTCAAGGCTCTCATGATTGAGTTGATCACCTCATCACTGCGAGCTGCTGTGTTAGAGGCTTCACTATTTCCCTCTTTAGCAAGGAGACGTGCGGTGAGCCAGTGCTGGCTCGAACTGTAGAGAGTGCCAATTTGTGAGACTCCTTGCGAAGCTCATTGAGGGAAGGAAGATTTCACATGATGGAATCAAGATGAAATTCTGAATCCTATAGGAATGAAGATTTCACAGAACCAAATTAGGATGGAATCCTGAATCCTACAGGATGGAAGATTTCACAGAACAGAATCCTAAACGAGACAGGGAAAATTTATGATCTAATAGCACATTACTTGGTTTAATATCTCCATGGATGACAGGAGGGTCACATTCTAGATGCAGCACTTCTTGCAAACTTCTGTTCTGCACATGCAGTCATAGACAAGCAATCTACCTTCTCACCATGGGAGGAATACCCTAAGAGCTTCACCACATACCTAGAGTCAAGGCGCCGGCAAATAGAGAGCTCGTTCTGGAACTCCCTCTCACCCTGAATGGAAGATGGAACAAACTTCAGAAGACCTTGCCAATATCTGCATAACGTTTATGAATCTTGCCATGTCCACGACATTAATCAACAATGAATGACCAAAAAGTGTCATTGCTATCAGAGAATTCTTATTTGTGTTTGCTCCTTGGGAAACTATATAAGTAGAGTCTTGACCCTTCCCAATGCCTGTAACAATGGCAACTGTGGAGGCTCCAGGAGCACCATCCAAGGTCTGCTCTTCCTGAAGAACATTCCCAGATAGCAAACTATTTGAAACCTGTTGCTGGTTGTTTACTGCTTGTCCTGAAGAAGTGGCAGCATTTTGCATTGTTTGCAACTCTAAAAGTGGCATGTTGTGCTTGGTTGCTACAATAGTTGTTTGGTGGCCCATTGACACATTCATCCATGCATTGGCCTTTGAATCCAGGCCTCCTCCTCCTCGCTCCCAATTGTCATGTTGCAGAAGTCAGGATTGCAGAAGCAACAACCTCTAAGATGTCATGATGGTGAGCCTCAGACTTTGAGGTCTTAACAGTGCTCCAACAACAAGCTCTGAGTAGTCAACTAGTCTTCCATCCACATACACCAGTAGATATATTGGGCGAGATTTACAAGCATCCTTCCAATACAAAGTTAATCAAAGCCTTTGCAACAACATCTCTGTTGGAGATGAATATCAGATTGGATGGGTTGGAATTAGAAACAAGAGTTAGGTTCCCTGTAATGTCATTAAGAAGATGAGCTTGATGAAGCACTGCCAAAAGTGATGAGGCTAGTACAGTGGCAATCAAGACTGTTGAACTTGATGCAGTCTTAGGAGGCATTGATGTGCAGTATAGATAGGTTCAAGGTCATGAAACTGACAAGTTCCTATCGTATCCTTGGCGCAGGAAAACAACAAGAACTGCAGGAGGAACTCTATGTTGCAGAATTTTCAAGAGTGCTCCTGTACTACTGGGTGACAGTGGATTGAAATCGATATCTTCTTCGTCCTCTTCATTACTCTGTGTGCAACCAGTACTGTCAATCATTAAGGCAGATAAACATGCAGTTACAAGTCATATAGCTGAACCTACTATGTAGACGAGGCAAATGTTGCAAGCATTTTAAAGCCAGCTATGAACAGGATTCTTGTCACTGCTCAGGAGGCTTTTGTTATCTGGGAGACGCAATGTTTCATATTGCATCAATAGTTTGATTGTCATCCATCGGCAATGCAACCAATGGCAGTTTCCCATGCTTCAGAGAAGATTTGATTGTCTCCTGGCTCACTGGAGATCCAGATTCATACATTGCATTAGCATCATCAATGATATCTGGAACTCTAGGATTGACAGTTTTGGACAGCACTAAAATTGTTCAAAAATTTTGAAGAATTTCATGGGGCTTTTTCTCTTCAACACTTCCTGAATGTTCTTAGCATCAGTTTTGACCGACAATATTTGAAGGTTCTTCCCCAACATTGAAGAGATTGAACCATTTCTTGAAGGCTCAGCAATGATCTATTTGATGAATCTTGTACCACTTGACTTCTCGTCATCAACCTATTGCCTATGGAAGACCGATGGAGCATTCTCAAGGGTATGATGCTTTGGGGATGCAATCTTGTAATGCCATATTCATGGAATGCTCTCTCCTACTCATTTGAGTGTATAGGTACTGGGTATTGACTCAAGTTGGATAAGAAGTACTCAAAACACTTGGAACAGGGCCAAAACAGGGTGCAATCCAAACAGGGACAGATTTGGAAAAGTTGCTACATAAATTAGTAGCATCATTCTAACGACAAAGAAACAATTGGAAGTGATACTAGACATCATAACCTTTGAGTGGAGCCATCAAACGTCTCATTTGGACACATATTTCTCGAGCTAGAGTCTATTTAGTACCGGCAGTTCACTAGCAGTTCACTGTGGATAGTTCTGGAAATTCTTAACAGAGAGGGGTATTGCTACTCCTAAATTCAAACCAGGATTTCTACTTGATACTAGACATCCTAACCTTCAAGTCAATCTATCATACACCTTATTTGGACTTATATTTTTCAAGGAACAACATATCTCTTCAACTTGACTGCAATGGCAGCTGAGAACAATAGCTCCAGCTCTAGTGAACAAGGTTGGCTTCAAACACAGGCTAATATTGACAAACTTGGACAAGGTTGGCTTCAAACACAAGCTAGAATTGACAAACTTGGAGTTTTGGCTGATCAGTGTATTGCTCTTATAGGCAGTTATGGAAAAAATAGCAAGACCTGAATCAAATGCTTATGCTCATGGCCAGCATCTATATGCTGATGGTACACTTGAATCAAATGCTTATGCTTATGGACAACATGTATATGCTGATGGTACACACTATGATCTACATGCATCTTATGAATATGAACAGCAACAACATGTAAATGAATATGAGCAGTATGCAAGTACATTTGGACAGCATGTTAATGCTTATAAATATGATGTACCATATCATAATGCAGAGTATCATTCCATTGAACCTTGGCAGCAGAATGGTTATTATGGTCAACATGCTTATGCTTATGAGCATCCATCTCTTCAGCAAAATAGTTATGATTATACTTGTGAAGCTCTCTTGGTTGACCAGCCCAGTTCTTATGGATGTGACAGAAATGGTTATGCTTATCAGTACACTTCTAGCTTTGATCAACAGCAAGCAAGTGATTATGACCAATGATGTGGGACTAATGATCAAAGGCAACATGCTTATGTATGTGAGCAGCAAACATCAGTGAAAGCAAATGCATATGCTCAACCAAACTATCCCTCTGATGTGCAACAGGGCTATTATCACCATATGTAGTATGGACAGCCATCTGTTGTACATGATGAGCATGGACAGCCATCTGTAGTACATGATGAGCATGGACAGCCATCTGTTATACATGAACAGCAAGATGACTATGAGCAGCATGTCAAAACTATTATAGAGCTGACCAATGGTGATGAGCAGGTGTGTAAATTGCTATCTAAGGCTAAACGTGTCAGACACCTTACTAGTGATACGATACGGGAACTACATGCTGCGGGCTTATGCTATCGATGTGCTAAGCCACTATCTTGTAATCACCAAGCCACATGCAGGGCAAAGTCTGCCAAAATATTCTTGGTGTTTGAATATTATGATGCAAATGATGGAGAACATCTTGTTAAAGACCATTTTGGTACGAGTCCACAACAAGAAGTTCAGTTCAAGAAGGCAGATTATGGACAGCATGTGGATTTGGATGATCATCATGCAATGGTGACTTCGTTAGTGAGTACCATCATGATGATCATGCTTCCAACAGTATTTGATTTCGATCTTATGAAAGTTGATCCAATGCATGGCAATGATACAACTTTTCCTTTTGATTCGGGTGGCTACAGGCTGATTTTGACCTCCTGTATAGATTAGTACTACTATTGAGTATTAGGTAATATTTTCCTTTACCACTTGTAATGCTGTACAAAGTAGTACTCTGCAACCCCCCCACTTGGCTATACCAATAAGTCCAATATTTATTTTTGAGGACAAAAAAACCTTCATTTTGAGTGGGGATGGATTGTAAGAAGATGAGAATAAGGAATTAGTGTAAATGACATTGATATTATGCCATGTCACGCTGACATTGGTATAAAAGGAGAGGACATGTAATTTTACATATCTTTTTGAGACATTAATACAATTACAGACTTTCTCTCTCTTCTTGCTCACAGCTTCTATGGCTTCCCCTTCTTTCTTGTCTTTCTCTCTCTCAATCTAGTCTTTCTCTCTCCTCGTCACTCTTATTCTCTCTCTTCCTGCAGTCTTTCTCTCTCCTCTACAGTATTCTCTCTCCTCTTTCTCTCTCCCTGGTTCTCTCTTCGACATTAATCCATACTAAGAAAGCTTTTGATTGTTTATGCAAAGCTCACTTTGCCTGTGTATGAATAATAATTGGAAATAATTCGGTTTTTGTTAACCCTTCGAGTAAAATTTGTTTGCCTTTGTGCTCAATGTGCATTGACTGTGTGTTGTAATCTATATTGGGGTTGAATTGGTGACGCCATGGCATTCCTAGAATTACGTTAGCAGATTGCAAAGGTGCTACTAAAAATTTTCACTTTTCCTTAAAAGATCCAATAAAAATTTCTAAATTATGAACTTCTTTAGTACCATTATATTGTTGTCCTAGAAATGGAGCCTTAATTTTATAGGTATATGGAATAGTTTTAAGTTGTAAGTTTCTAACTACTTTTTCTGAATCAAAATCATGAGTACTACCATCATCATGAAAAACGATCATATCATTACTATTAATTTTACATCACGTCTTTAATAAGGCATGCATAGAAATTTTACCAGCAAGGTCTTCAGGTTCATTAGAATTTTCACCAATAAGTGTAGCCTCATCGAAGTTGGGCATTGCTTCAAGGTCTTCGTTGGATTCTTTAGCTCCAAGAAAATTTAGATGCGCCGTGGGTTTCTTCCAATCATGGGTGTTGCCCATGGGACAACGACTCGCGATATGACTAGGACGCTTACAATTATAACAAATTACATTTTTGGAATTGGCATTGGAGACACTTGGGTTAACATTTTTAGGTTCACTAGATTTAGGCAAATTTGAAGGTAGATTGGGAGGTTTGGAATTGGAAACTGATTGAGCATAATTATTAAGAACATTTCGCATCCATGGCCATCAGTTAAAACGATTCTTTCCATATTGAGAATTGAAGTTACGGAAAGAATTAAAATGAAAGTTGTTACCCATGTTATTACCATTGGATGCCAGAAATTGCATTTGGTCTTTAGACTGCTTCTTTTTAGAGTCGTGAGCTAGGGATATGGCTTCATCCAGGTTATTGGGCTTGAACATGTTGACTTCGGCTTGGATGGATGGAATTAAGCTGGACATATACTTTCTCTTGAAGGTAGATTCGGCCACCACTGGCTCCACCATTTGGAGCTGCAAGAGAGTGCTCCAAAATCTTTCTGTGTATTGAGGGATAGACTCACGTTCCCATTGCATGAATAGGTCCCATTGTTGTTGCATGCTGAGCTCGAATTGTGCAGGGAGAAAATTTGCAAGAACCTTCTTGCGAAAGTCATTCCATGTGAGAGGAT
The DNA here is from genome assembly GCF_053477565.2 of Lygodium microphyllum. Classification (NCBI taxonomy): domain Eukaryota; kingdom Viridiplantae; phylum Streptophyta; class Polypodiopsida; order Schizaeales; family Lygodiaceae; genus Lygodium; species Lygodium microphyllum. Next base: position 48,175,247 of record NC_141142.1, read on the forward strand.
GATCAATGCTTTTACACGTGACATCCCACCATAATGTAGCTTTCTCAATAAAATAATGAGATGCACATTTTATTTTATCACTTTCTGAGTTTTTCTCATTGTCAAAATAAGCTTTGAACTGACTTAACCATGACAGAATTTTGCGACCATCTTTAAGACCATCAAAAGAATTAAATTTAAATGTATGCTTGCTTATCTTGGACTTCTTTTGACTAGCGTGGACATTCAAAGTAGCATTGATGGAGAGAACTAGGTTGTCGTTGTTGGTAGAAATTTCAATGGTAGGACGCTTGAGGGACTTCAGTTCTTGCTCCAGTTGTAGGCGGTGTTAACGCTCTTCTTCAAGTTGCATGGATATTAAATCCATATACTGCTCCAAGGTTGGCTCAAGAAGTGATGATGCAGAGTCAAAATTGGCCATGATTGCTTGATGGAGAAATTCAGAGATTTAGGACGCCTTGCTTGTCGTTGAAGAATTTTGACATGTAAGACCAAAATTTTAAATGGTTTTTGGACAAGAAATTATGGATGGAAGTAGGCAAGAAAGGTGGGAATTTTTTATGGGAATTTTGTGAAATTTATGAAGCTAGAAAGAACTGCGCGAGAACTACCTCTATGGAAGAGATAGTCAGCAACTTGTGAATATTTGCAGAGTCTATGTATGACACAGAGTAAGAGAGGTTGAAGTTGATTATGTAAGTTAGTAATGTAACTTGCTTGATAAGGCTTTAAGTCTTTTAAAAAAAAACTTGACGTTTTAGGACAAGAGGATGTCGTGGATGCTGCCGTGGCGTCAAAAAACGCCCCCCCCCCCACGAAATCAAAATAGAGCTTAAGCTCTTGATTAAGCTTAAGAAAAGCTTTTAATTAAGATTTAACTAAACTTACTAATCACCTGAAAGCTCCAATTCTTCACAAAACATGGCGCCATGATGTAGGAGTGGGTCTTCTTCAATGTCTGGGAAAATAACAGAACTTCTTGATTGTGATAGAGGGGTTTGGGGTTTTGAAGGCTTGGGAATCCAGCCGTGTAGTCAGTTCGTGATGAGACAGACCGTAGAGCCCGTTTGCAGTAGAGGGCTCGCCTTCACACCAGAGGGTAGGCGATTGGAAGCCTAAGAGGTAGGCTGGGTTCTGATACCACTGTTGTGAGCAACAGATGCATGGTTTGCGCGTCGCAAATGGAAGAAGCTCCCTCTTTCTCTCTTTTACTCATAAAATTGCATAGCACTCATGAGAAATTAAAAATAGACTAAAAGAGAAGGTAAAGTATGATGAAGCGACTCAAGATTGGGTTCAATCTCCCCTCGACATGAAGTGGGCAGCTCCCTTCATGATGTATTTATAATAATATTATGAAATCTTCTTTGCCCAAGATTTAGGCCCTTTACAATCACTCTTTGCATAAAGAGTTTGAGTGAACTGGAAAAGAGATAGAGTAATCCGAGTTAATGGATGCTAGCAGTTGTGCATCCCACAACTCTCTAGAACCATTAATATTTTATTGGGCATATCTTCTAAAAAATTATTTTGCTAATAAATATTTACATAGAGGCTATGCGCATGCTTTATAAGAAATAGCGATGCATCTAATACAATAATCCAATAATTGCCAAATAAATTATTGAGGAAATAATCTTTAGAATGCTTGTGCGTGGTGCACCTTTCCAAATCTCCTTGCTCTATACATCAGCTGCCAAAAATTTAGAAAATCATGTTAGAATAATAACCAACTGAAGCTCAACCTTTCTGCCCATAAGGCATAGTCCCATTCGGCTCCCCTAAAATAGCACAAATCGGGATTCTAACTCTACTAACCCTAGGTCTTCATAATCTCGTTATCACATCTTTTGAGAAGAGTTCCCAGCTAACCGGGACCACCCTTCTATAGGACGGACCCAAGTCACGTCCACCGCACTTTCCTCAAGTTGCTTAGTTATCTAATTACCTACCACATTATGTTTGACATGCAAAAGCAGCTTTCTTAATTAATCAATTTAAACACAGGTTCCTTCACGTAACTTAGGCACTGACATTTAAACAAAAAATGTCAAGCAAGTTCCTTTTCCAAATATTTGACCTTTATTTATCATAGTCTTGGAATATATCAAGTGTCATGCCCGAAGGCTATCCTGGCAATCAACAGGATTGCTGATCCAGGTATCGCCCGTAGACTAGTACATGGGCCTCGAGATCCCATCTCGAGTCATGTCGGCCTCTTGTGCGGGATCCGGAGGCAAGGAATTTACAGCCAGAGCCTCCCCTGGCACCCAAGCATCCTCCCGCTCCAAGCAACACCCACGGAGAGATCTCTCACGACGAATTTGGTCCATGCACCCGACGTGGCTAACAACCCCCTTGGATAGGGCCAGACAGGCAGTCAAAGGTAATTGAACTTGCCTCTCCCTCCATGCTATTAACCTGAAGCATTAAGTGTTTGGCCTTGAATTAGATCATTGAGCAAAGAAGTTCAAACAATGTACCTAAGTGTACAATCACGATCATTTCTGTGGTTGTTTGTATGACCAACTGCTAACGTGCGAATTCCTTTTTTTCGAATACTCCCAGCATTCGATCCTGGATCATTCACGACTTGGCAAGATTCCAAGGGCTTGGAAAGCTAGGTTACTTGTTTCCCCTTTTCTTTGGGTTAGGGTTTGTACCCTACCAATCCCAATTATCCTTACCTTAGGTCTCCTTGTAAAATAGATCTTGGACAACCTCGTCGTCCTCGGTTGGTCGATTTGTTTCTTGGCAATTCACAATTTCCCTAAGTTCGACAAATTGGTCCCCAAAAGAGAGAGTTGTAGTAGGGCGACTACTCGACTTCTTAACAAATCTAACTTGTAATTAGATCTCGCCTCTCTTGGCCTAAGATGTAGTAGTAGCATCTTATGATTTAGTTGCAATAGCATCTGACCCTATAGACTAGTTGCGCGAGATAGGTAGTAGTGCCTATCTTGAGGAATTACATCCCTTTGTTTGTCGATATTACTAGTATTCGTGTCCTAAGGCCTGATACTCTCTCTTACTTGCAACATAGGACGATCTAAGTACAAGAACGTCGGAATAACTCTGCAAGTGCAATACTAAGCAACATTTTAACTTAACTTACCCTATCTTTCATATTGAATGTAACTATCATTACATGCGTATTGCATCCTATATGCTTTTCATCAAATGAAATGTAACCCTTTTCCTTTTCATACATTTACTTGTGCATGCAGGTTATGCTATGTACAATTACAATGATATTGAAATAAATACATAATATTTTCCTTTCCCATGCAAGTCACGCGAAATAGAATGCAATTGCTTATGCGAAAATATAACCCTTTTATTCCTCTCCATAGCAACTACCTATTCTTTAATTAAACATCCTTCGACAAATCAACCTATTTATTGTCGTCACAAGGGATTTTTTATTGCACAAATGTATTGTGTACAACATAACTCATTCTTGCCAACATAAGTTACCCAATGCAAACCTTCCAATGCACATGAGCATCGCAATATATATTTAACCTATGTGCACGATGCAACTAGGACATTATTGCATGAGTGCATCTTTTAACACATGAACCATATATTCAAGAATGCAACAACTTTTCATAATGATGGTACGAGGAATATAAGTACCTTGTCATGCAATTTAAAACTTTTCTAATCATTCCTATGATCTTTTTAAACTAAGCGTTCTAATGATGCAATTAAGTTTTCCCTATGCGAATTTATACTTAATGTATCCATATCATGCGGAAACGAAAAGGGTGAATTTGATGGAACCTAAACTTCCACAGGAGGGGCATTATCGGCTCTCGCACTTCGGGTGGGGACTCCTACATGTGCTCCTTATACTCCCGCGCATGCTCCTCTTGTGTGGCGCTTTGGGGCCATCGCAATCGGGACTTGGGAATAAGTCGGCAAGTTGAGGGTGTGCTGAAATTCTCTGCAAGATGGCAGTCCTCTCTTCCCGCAGAGAAACTCCCTTCACAGACAAACTATGTCATTTACATAATCCGCGGTGAAGCACCCTTAAGAAGGCTCTTTGTGGAAGCTTCTAAGAAGCTTCTCTAGCTTCTTCTTTTCTGGCAGTTGAGCCCGACATCATCTTCTCCTCCTCAATCATGTTATAATGGAAAAATGGATGGTCGTGGCAGTGTTTGGCAGCCTAGCGGAGTGTTGGCAGGGCGGGGGGCGTGATCACGTCACAGGCGGAGCAGGGGGGCTGACGCTGAAGACGGAGCAAGGGGGGCAAGAGCTGTTGAAGACCACCGGAGGGGAGGGGGGCACTCTCCCCTTAAATAGTGGGGAGGGGTGGTTCACAAGGGGGGAGACCATCGTTTAATGGCTACGCCACCCCACACCTGGGGGGTGCATGCCCCCTTCTCCCTCTCTTACTCCCCCTCTCTCTCTCCCCCCGACATGCTGTCAGCAAGGGGAGAGAGAGAGAGAGAGGAAAAAAATTTGAGTTAATTTTTTTTAAAAAATTTAAAAGGGGGGCGTTCTTATGCATGGGGGGATGCTACATCCTCTCCCTCTTAGAGGAATCGAGATGTCCTCATCTCGAGAAGATCTAGGGGTATTGTTGGTTGAGAGTATTTTCATTCATCTAGGTGGCATCCTCTTCAGGATAATCTTTCCACTGGATGAGGTATTCTCTCAAGGTCCTTGATCTCAAATGCCTCTCCCTAACATCTAGGATTCTATTAGGCTGTAGCTCAAGGATTCCTTGGCTATGCATTACAATTTGCTGATCATCAAGTACATGATTCAGATTAGGTAGATACTTTTTCAATAGGCTAACGTAGAATACATTATGAATCTTTAGAGTTGCAGGCAGTTGTAGTCTGTAAGCATTAGGCCCTAGGCACTTGATGATCCTATAAGGTCCACAATACCTTGGACTTAGCTTCTTGTACTCTCCCAAGGACAGTGAACCCTTTTTAGGGCATACACGGATGAAGACCATATCACCTTCAACGAAGGATCTATCTTGTCGTTTCAAGTCAGTGTAAGCCTTCTGTCTATCCTTGGTAGCTTGAATGTCTTGTCTTATTAATTTGATTTGATCATCCATGTCTTCCAACATCTGTCTTGAAGCTTCTACCCTCAAAGTTGGATCCGAGAAGTTCAAGGGGGTATGACAATCATGCCCATACAATGCTTGAAAAGGGGTCATCCGAATACTATGTTGGTAAGAAGCATTGTAATCAAACTCAACCAGTGGTAAGTATTGAATCCACTTTTTGGGTTCGCGACAACACTGTGCCCTAAGAATATCTTCAATGACTTGATTGACTTGTTTTGTTTGACCGTCTGTTTGGGGATGGTAAGCTATGTTGAAACAGAGTTGAGTTCCAATAACCTCAAAGATAGCCCTCTAGAAGTGTGATGTGAAAAGAGAGTCACGATCACTAATGGTTCTTCTGAATAACCCATGAAGTTTGAATATTTCCTTGATGAATAATCTTGCGATGTCTGAAGCTTTATAGTTCGTCTTGACAGGGATGAGATATGCGACCTTGTTGAGCATATCAACTACAACAAAAATAGATTTATATGCTCCCTGAACTTGGGGTAAGCCAACAATGAAGTCCATACTAATGAACTCCCATTTCATTTGTGGAATGTCAAGTGGTTAGGTGCTTTGCCTAAATGCATTGACAAGACAAACATTTCATGACATATTTGAGTACGTCTCCCTTGATCCTTTCCCAAAAATAGCTCTTCCTGACCGTGTTAAGGGTCTTGGCATAACCAGGATGCCCTGAGAAAGGGTAGTCATGGGCTTCCCAAAGTATCTTCTGCTTGAGAGTTTGGCTTGCAAGGATACATAATCTTGTCCTAAAGTAGACAAGACCACTACTGATGGAGAATTCTTGATACTTCATCTTTAGCTTCGGGTCTTGATCCTTGATGGGGATTGCCCTTAGCATTTTCTGATAGACTGGGTCATGATATGCCCCTTCTTTTGCTAGCTCAAGAATCAGGTTGTTTGGCATTAATACCTTTGTGGCTAGAGACCTTGCTGTTGATGGATCTTGCAAAAAGAGAGAATTTAGAAATGCCTTGAGATTGAGTGCATCGGCAACTACATTCTCTTTTCTAGGCCTATATTTGATTTCAAAATCATATTCTTCCAACACTTTGATCCATCGATGTTGCCTCACATTGAGCTCATTCTTAGTGAAAATCTATTTAAGACTCTTGTGGTCCGTTACTAAGGAAAATTTGTTACCTAGCAAGTAATGTCTCCAAAGTTTGAGAGCATGGATGATAGCCAACAGCTCCAGGTCGTGGGTCGCATAATTCCTTTCATGGCTCTTCAATTTCCTTGAAGAATATGCTGTGGGATGACCTTCTTGCATAAGTACACATCCTAAAGCAAGTGCGCTAGCATCAGTTACCACTTCAAACTCCTTACTAAGATCAGGAAGTTTCATGATGGGTACTAATACTAAGCTTTGCTTTAGTTTGTCAAAGCTGGTTTGTTCAGTAGGTGACCATACAATTGCCACTTGCTTCTTTAGTAGTTCAGTCAGAGGTGCTACAATCAAAGCATAATCTTTGATGAAAATTCTATACCACCCTGTCAATCCAAGAAAATTATGTATTTCTTTGACAGAAGTTGGTGTTGGCCATTCCAGAATGTCTCTGACCTTAGCTGGATCTACTGAAATTCCTTCTGTTGATACAATGAATCCCAAATATTCAATCTGTCACTTGAAAGACACGCACTTCTTCTTCTTAGCATAAAGCTTGTGTGCTCTCATTGTTTTAAGAACAATGTGAAGCTAGGGTTCATGATCCTTTCCCTGTTTTGAGTAGACTAGGGTATCATCAAAAAAGATGAGTACGAAGTCATCAAGATAGGGCCTAAAGATATTCTGTATTAACCTATTGAAGGTAGCAAGAGCATTCATCAGCCCAAATGACATCACTAGGAATTCGAAGTGTCCATACCTTGTACTGAATGCAGCCTTCAGAGTATCTTCTTCTTTGATCCTTATTTAATAATATCTAGATCTAATATCTATCTTTGAGAAGATCTTCACCCCTTGAAGACACTCAAGTAATTCATCTATTCTTGGAATGGGTATTTATTTTTTATGGTTGCTTGATTCAACCCTCTGTAGTCAATGCATAGGCAAAGCGTTCCATCTTTCTTCTTTTGGAACAACACTGGAGCTCCCTATGGAGAACTGCTAAGTCAGATGTAGCCTTGATCTAACAGTTGCTTGAGTTGCTCTTTCAGTTTGATAGCTTCCAAGATGGACATTTTATATGGCCTCTTTGCGATCGGTGCAGCTCCTGGCACAATTTTAATTTCGTGGTCAACTTCCCTTTGGGGAGAAAGTTATGTCAGATCTTCAAGGAATACGTCTGCGTATTCCTTTAACCATGAAGGTTCTTCTCCAGATTCTTGATTCTAATCTAGCTTATTCAGCTTAATCAGATAGACACGTAGCCCCTTTTGAACACCTTTAATTATCCGTGTTGCTTTTGCCAACTGTATTTGTGGCTTACCAGCCTCACCTTGAGTCGTGACTAGTTCCCCTTCAAAATTTGGGAAGGAGACTTAGCCCTTCCCACAGTGGATGTGGGCATCATTGGGTATTAGCCAATCCATTCCGAGTAAACATTCGTGGACATCTAGGTTCATTACCCTAAATCTCACAGAAGTTGGCTTCCCACCCAGTAGGAATTTCACCTTAGCAATTTGCCTAGTACAAGTGACCTCACGACCATTTGCTAATTCCACAGGTAAAGTAGGTGCATCTATTGTGGCTATCCCTAATCTTTTTGCAAAGATTGGTGAAATGAAGGAATGTGTACTGCCACAGTCAATCAGGTTTTTGAAGCTTTTACCTTGATATACTGATGGAGCTTGAATCACCAAGAATTGGTGATTCGGACCTTCTTGTGAAGAGTGGCATGAACCGTTGCCCTCTCAATGTCAGCATCCATGGATGGATCTTCTTCATTGTCCAGCTCCTTGGTGGAAACATTGGAGATTCTCCCTCTTGCCATAACGGTGGTTCCTTGGCCATGAGCGGCTCTGTTTTGACCTTGGAATTTCCCCTGGCGATGCCCTCTGCCAAGCTTGGGACACTCCATCTTGAAGTGTCCGAGCTCATTGCAATGGAAGAAACGTGGGTTGTGATCATTGCTTTGTATTGGAACAAAGTTGTTGATAGCATTGACCCTAGCTTTCTTTCTTTGGCCCTGATTTTGACCCTGTGCTCTCTTAGTTTGAGCCTTAGACACGCCCTTATGCTAATCTTTGTAAGGCCAAATCATGTTGTTCCTTGGTTTGGCCTGCACCTCCTATATTATTGGAGTAGCTCGAATGAGTGCATCTTGTAGGTCTATTGGGCACATTGATTCCAATCGAGTGTTTATGGGTGGATTCAACCCAATACAAAATTTTGACACCTGTTGTGTCATATCCATTGGGGGTGCATACTTTAGGAGTGAAACAAACTTCGAATAATATGCTTCAAGGGGTAATCCTAGCTACTTCAAGTCATAGAAATCATGGAAATATTTAAAGGTATCAGAAATCCTGGATGCACAGCAATTGTTTTCATTAGGACCTTGACCTACGTTGAGTGAGAGACAGGACACCCTAAGCCATAGGCTAGTCATGGGGTCTAGGGAAAAGAGAAGTAAGGACAATGGTACATTCCTGTATACGACTAAATGGTACCTTGAGTGGATTTTTGTGCGAAACGTTTATATGTTGAGCGACGCATCGAGGGGCCAATCCCCAAGGTGTAGGAGAGTCGCAGAGGGTTGACGGCATTCAGCCGTAGGAGGAACCCCATGTGTATGTGATTCGAGCCTTTTGGCTATGTGAAAGGGACTCCCTCTGAGGAGTAATATTGGGTTAGGATCAGTTGGACTACAACGTATTACAAACACAATGTTTAGGAAGGCAGAGATTTTGATAGACGCTCCTGGCCGTGAGGCCGAGGGGTTGTCTTGTGCGTAGTGGCGAGGCCCGGCTAGTGCATGAGCCAGTGCCGGCCCGTTTTTAGGTCCATCACCTTTGCAAGACGACCCAATGCACCCTATGATCAATTTTTTTTGCATTCTGAAAGAAACTTTGAAAATTTGGGCCCTAACCAAGTTTAGATGTTCTTGATTGATAAATTTGACATCTAGCTTAAAGAAAGTGGTGCTAGTGAAGCCCTCAAAGCTTCTCTACTTATTTGACCCAGCACATGGTGGAGCAATGTATCTACTCGGTACATTAAATAAGCTTACAAAAATATCAGATCCACTTCTCATGGAGGAAGCTGAATTTGAATTTGAACATGAAGCTGAATCTAAATGGCAAGACTTGAAGTAGTGGGTTGAAGGATCATGAGAGCAAGTTGCTGCAGACCTACAAGAACATGAGGCAGAGACGCAGATACCAAGTTTGACATTGCACTCCATGCCTAAAGTCCTTACAAGTTAATACATGCAGTCTTACCGGTCTTAGCCCTAGGCGATACAAAAAGGAAAGGGATTGTAGACATAGGGGCAGGAGTTAGTGTACTGAGCCACATAGTGCTTCAGACTTGGGGCAACCCACCTGTCGAGACTGCGAGGTTCAATGTCACATTAGCTAACAAAATGAAAGTGAAGCCATTCAGGGTGCTAAAAAACTGGCCAGTGAAAATTAAAGGAGTCCAATTCTTAGTTAACTTTATAGTCATGAAGGGAGTGGACTACGATATCCTATTGGGCCAACCTTGGATACGCAATTCCAGAGTGATTGAAGATTGGGGGAATGGTCTCATCTTCCTAGGCAATAGAGTAGAAGTCATAAGGGTAGAAATGGACTCCTGGAAGACTACACCGGTCGACCTCGATGCCATTTCCACTATGCTTAAGGGTGATGCTCAGAACAAGACGTCCTATGGGTCCTTGACTAAGTATATCCCATGTCCTAAAGACGAGTGAGATTGGATACATGTCCTTGCTACCATCGACCTTCCATTCTCGGACAATGAGGAGTATGAAAAGGCCATTAAAATGATCAGCAAGCCCAATGGTACACCCTCAGTACCGGTTTGCATGATGGCAGGAAATCTTTGCAAAAGACCCAACCCTGTCACTTTCCAAGTGCCAAACAACAAGAGGGAACTCCAGGAGATTTTAGAGTATTTGACTGGCAAGCTAGCTTGCAATCCAGCAGCAAATTTCAAGCCACTCCAAGATCTCCTAGATGAACCAAGGTGGCAATGGACCAGGGTGCATGACCTAAACCTCATGTACAATTGGGCCCTAGTCCTCGATCAAAGACACGAGACATACCAAGACCTAGGAGAGACGACGAGCAGTCAAACGATGATGAATATGAAATTTGTCACTCCTTCAATGACAAGAGTGAGGGTGAGATAGATACCATAGAATACGACATTGAAGGACGAGCGATAGAATAGATATGAGCAGACTCCAAGCCACCAAAGAGAAAGAACACCTTCAAGATAGAGCAAGGGGTCATGCGTGTGGATTGTGATCGCGCTTGATTGGAACATATAGAAGCCATAAACTTTGAACAAGCAGGCCTAACCCAACCAAGTACCACACCAATGCTTAGAATAGAGTCACCCTCTAAGCTGTGACCACCAAGAGAGACTACCTCTTCTAGCAAAGATGGGGAGTTCGATTCTGAGTCAGAAGTGAGTTCAAAGAGCGACCCAAAAATACCTAGGCCTTCCAAGACTAGAGGTACCAAGGGGGACCTACCCGTCCACCTGAGGCGCAGATGAAAGGAAGAAAGGGCAAAACAGCCTAAGGACACATGAGCAGACGAACAACAAAATCCATAGGACCTCCCTAAGAGATTTACAAAGTTCAAGAAGGATGATAGGGTAGTGATTCTGTGCCGGGTGCCAAACGTCAAGCGCAAGCAAGTGAACCCATTGAGGGACTTTCCAAAGTCAAGGAGGTACACCTAGCCCAAGAAGGGGAGACACCCTGACCTGTCTTTATTGCTGATGACTCGACAGAGGAAGAGGAGACAAGTCTCATTGCTCTCTTACAAGAGTATATAGATGTATTCGCTTGGTTCTTAGAAGAGCTTAAGGGGGTAGAACCAAGTGTAGTGACTCTCATAACATACCCATGACGCCACACGCAACGCCGGTCAATAGCGACCATACCCTATGAATCCAAAACACGCTGTCAAAGGGTTTTCTGTTCATGGCATAAAACATGGAGTTCTTATGTTTGTAGAAGAACTTCATTAGGATTCACATGAGAGACTTTCATACATAATTCAATCATTATTCCCCTACATTTGTCTTAGATGCCATTTAATCTCATAAGTTCCTTTGTAACTTGACATGTAATTTTCAGTTTGTATCATGTAAATTGACAAAAATTAAGTCTATGAAGACCTTCAACTTGAACAACAGGTGGTAATTGATAGTTTACAGGTTATGTCACAATGGTTCATGAGTTGTATTTCCTTGGAAGTTAAGAAGAGTGCCCAAAGTCAATTTGGTTTGTATGGGACATGAAGTAATGGTTGTAAGAGACTTGTGTGACTAGTAAGTGACCTATATGGTCCACTTTTTGTGTGGAAGAAGGAGAGGAATGCAGCCCACATTTTTTGACGCATTTTCCAGGCCTGCACACCTATGGAAGATGGAGGGAGAGTTGAAGACTATGGTGAATGCTCCAAAGCATGCAAACATAGAGCAAACTGAAGACAAAGAGGAGATACAAACAAAGAAGGTGAGAGTCCTTTTTGCCCCATCCATTTGGTCACAAAAATGAGTTGTATGACAGTCCATAAAAGGGAAAAATAGAGTAAAAGTATTCAATTTGCTCTTATGAGCGTCTTCTTCCATTCTCTTACCATATTCGTGTACCATTGAAGCCCCTTCTTGTGCCCAAGTACTTGAGTGACTTTGGGGCAAGTCAAGAGGTGATTTTTGCCAATGTATGGGATGAATAGGCTCTTCCAAAAACTGTCATAAATAGGGCAGCCTAATGTTCTTGTCTTCTTGAAGGGAAATCAAGTGATCTATGTGGTTGCAAGTGTTGATATTGACCTCTAAACATCAGGGCTTCATTTGAGAGTGATTAGGGAGGCTTATTCTTGAGTTTATGTGCATTTTTGGAGCTTGTTCATGGGCTGGAAATTACTATTATAAAACAAGGCTGAAGTGAACTAAAATCTTTGTCAGTGCATTTCAAGAGCTTTTGGTTTATGTCTTGGAAGTAATGGAATCTACCACTCAAATACTTGTATCTTGGAATTGTTGTTCATTGGCATTCATGAAATTGTAATCGTTTTGGCTTGCATTTGAAATATGTATTTGTATTAAATATGAGATAAAATCTCTACATGTATTGGTCTATTAACCTCATAGGCATTTGATGTAATCAAGTCAAAGTCTATGATGCCATTCATGTATGCTAAGTATATGAAAAAGCTTGAGGTCTTCTTCTCCAACTGAATCATCTCTAAAACCCAAGACTTATCAAACCCCATTATTTTCTCTCTCTCCTTACCTTGAATCTCTCACTCCTCTTTTGCTCTAAACCCTAGTGGTAGACCTTCAACCCCCAACACGACGACAGTGGTGAACCCGATGTGAAGGTCAGCCTGCAGAAGAGAAAGTACAATGGGAGAATCATCAAGTTTGGGAGGAGATGCCTTGCAGCAGTTGGTTCATCTGATGCAAGAGAACCAACAACAACAATTGCAATTTCAGTAGCAGCAGATGCAACTGTAGCAACAACGGAGGCAAGATGAAGAGTGGAATGATGCTGCTGCCATTAAATCTTTGGAAGCAGTTGGGCAAGAGCTCAAGCAATTTAATGGGAAAAATGTGTCCTCTTTTGACCGCCTCTATACTGACAAGATAGTCTTCTTTGGAGTCCCTCATCATGCTTGGAGCCGATACTTTGCCCGTTTGGCCGTGCATGGCCTCCAAGACCGGATTCATGGTCTTTTCCAAAAAGATGCGGAATGGTCTGCATTCAAGAAGGCTCTTCGATAAGAATTCTTTCTTGAAGATTCTGACCTCATGACGAAGAAAATCTTCACTGAATCTCGACCTGTTCCTGTATCTCGACCTCCTGTTTCTATGGCCGAGCAACCAAGAAATCCTGATGTTCCACCTAGAAGGATGTCATGGACGAGCTGATCAAGAGTATGCAGGATCTCCATCTTAATCTAACGAACATTAATTCCAAGGTAGAAAGGCTTGATGTGAAAGTGGAAGAAAGAGGACGGCGGACAGCTGCCCAAAGACCCATACGAGAAGGCTTCAAAAGATGCTATACCTGGTGTGACATCCTACAGCATGATAAGAGGGAGTGTAGTGCATTCTGTGAAGCTAAGGCACAAAAATTAGTTTTTTGGAAGGATGGTAAAATTCATGCGACCAAAACTGGGCTTCCTCTTGAGCCAAATTTCGGTAACGGTGGCATGAAGAAAAGATTGGAGGATTTGACAACAAGAACAAACTATGCAGCTATTGATGCAGCTACCTATGGGCTGTAAATTGAGCCAACCAATGAGATTGATGTAAAATCTAAAGTGTGGATGCATGCCTTAGATCACATGGAGCAAGGCAAGGCGTCCAAAAAATGATTTGACTACTCCCAGTCAATGCATCCGAGGAAGAACCGAATGGACCGAGCTGGTTGATTCATTTTCAGCTTTCGCTCTGTTGGCTGAAATCAATAATCAAGAAGTTGTGGTAGAAGAAAAGAGAAGAAGAGAAGAAGATGTTGCCGATCCCTCCTCTTCAGGGCTAACCAAACGTGTGACAAGAAGTAAACCGGATCAGCTGAAGGCTGCTGAAAATCCACCACCACCATGCCAGAGCATGATATGGAAGATGCCCCACAAGCAAAGAAGACGGAAGGAAAGAGAAAAGGCAAACATCCTGGCTACAAGCTACAGTCTAACATAGAGACTGCGACGGATCTCAAGCGGATCCTAGAAGAAAGGATTCTTAGAAGCAAAATTGAATTTACATTGGGTGAAATTCTCGAAATTGCAAAATGAGGATTTCATGATGTAATAATTGATGTAATTAAAAGGAAAAGACAATATGTTGGTGAAGAAACTGAAGAATCTATGCATGCTCTTTTGCAAGCTCTTCATGTGTATTTGCAGGATGAAGAGAAGCTGAATACTCAAGGGATTCGATTGGAGGCAATCAAAGAATTGATTGTAGCCATACAAGCCAAAGATGAAGACATCTATGAAGCTGAAATTGAAGAAGCTATTGCAGAGAATGTTATGGTGGGGTCTTCTCAATCCAAAGAGCAGCCCATGTATAAGAAAGAAGCTCGTCTTCACAACATGCAAGAAGAGATTGATGCTCATTTTATTCCAAGTAGTCACTGCTCTCATACCCATTGGGCAAGGGCGTCTACTGAGACCGTTGTCAAGATTGGAGAAAGAGAGACTCCATGCATAGCCCTTATAGATCATGGTTCGGAGATCAACGTCATGTCAAGAAGTCTCTATGAGAATGGTGGATGGCCCATAGATGTGGATCCGGGATGGCGCATAAGAGCAGCCAATAATTCTTTTGGCAATCTCTATGCAGCATGTCCTTATGTACGAGTTACTATTGGTAATGTAAAAGGTGAACTTCATTTCTTTGTTCAAGATTCCTGTAGCTATCCTATCATCCTTGGTCAACCTTTTATTTCTGAATCTCATTTGGAGAAAAAGGCCATTGATGATGGTTCATCTTATGCTCGGATAAGAAGTAAGGATAATGACAAAGCTGTCTAATTTCTGACTGTTTGTGTAAATCATCATCGGAATAGAGATCAATTGAGAGATCATCCTGTGTCACCTAATGCCCAAGAATTTAAGGGTTTTGGGTTGCATTGCTATAAGTGGAGGCTATGGCAGTGCTTCATGTCATAAAAATTTGCCTCCACATGTAAAGAGGGCTATATCAAAGGTTGATTTGCAGGTATTTACGACCAACAATGTGGGCTGTTTATAAACAGTTTTCAGCCATGAATAGGGCTGAAAGAAAGCATTTATGTCATGTGGAACGGGAGCTGAAGCAAGTTGATGTTTTGGCTGAAAATGAAGAAATTTCAAGACTATTTTACGGGCTGACTTATAATGATACATTGGCTGAAATACATGCAGCTGTTCATGCAGAAAATCAGGCTGAAAATCAGTCCATACAGGTATGCACATTGGATATTTATGACATAATTCAAGAATTTTCTGATCATGAAGCTTTTGGATAGCCAAACAAGGATGAGGCAAGAGTTGAAACGAAGTACAAGACAGTTGACAAGAAGATCAAGCCGGTGGCAACTCCACTACCTCCCGAAAGTGAGGGACTGGCTGAAAGGGCATCCAAACAGCCAAGTCTTTGTGACCCCAAAGATATTGGTCACCAATTTACAGCTGAAAGCTTACGGGAGCTAAAAATTGGTGAAGACTCTTTTCTCTTGCTAGCTGAAAAGCAAGCTTTTATGCAAATATTAAAGAAACATGGAAAAGCTTTTTCATTTCAGCCTCATGAAATTGGCTGTGTGGATTCAAGTGTTGTGGCACCAATGGTGATTTTCACGGCTCCACATATTCCTTGGAATCTTAAACCAATTCTGGTACCAAGGGCTCATTTGCCTAAGTTACTGGAGCTTTTAAATGAAAAGATAAAGATGCGAATATTGGAGCCATCTTCACCTCCGTATTCTAACCGATGGTTTATCATGCCTAAGAAGAATGGATCTTTGTGATTCATTCAAGATTTATAGCCTGTCAATAAAGTCACTATTATAAATGTTGGTTCGAGGCCAATTGTTGATGAATTTGCTAAGGCTTTTGCAGGTAGAGCAATTTATTCCATGGGTGATTTATATTCAGGCTATGACCAATTTCAGCTTGCTTTAGCCAAGGCATTACCACAATGAAGATGCCTCTTGGTTTAGTCCACATGTGTACTCTACCCCACGGAGCTACAAATTCAGTGGCTCACATGATGAATGCCATGCACAAAGTATTGAGAGATTATATTTCCCAACTTACTCTTCCTTTCCTTGATGATGTACCGATCAAAGGATGTGAAATTCATGAGAAGAATGAAGAGCTCAATGAGCTTAGATGCCACAAGTTTGTTTCCGATCATATTAATGATTGTGCTCAAATCTTGTGTAAGTTGGAAGAAGCCCATCTTACTCTTTCAGGAGCTAAATTTGTTTTTGGAGTTGAAGAAGTTCTTGTGGTTGGGCATATGTGTGGCCCATATGGCCGAAAGCCTTCTCCAATCAAGATTGATGCCATCAGCAAAATGCAAGAAATATACACAAATATTTTGGAGGTGAGAAGATTTATTGGAGCGTGTGTTTTCTATCTTATTTGGATCCCACACTTCGCTCATGTTGCTGAAAATCTTTATCAACTATTAAGAAAAGGCTAAAGGTTTATGTGGGAAAAAGAGCATACTCAAGCTGTTCAAAAATTGAAGAAATTGCTGATTTCAGCCCCCACCTTGAAGAGGGAGGATTACTCTAATGGATAGCCTATCATACTCACGGTAGACACAAGTCCTATTGGGATAGGATGGGATATTGATCAAGATGATCTTGAGGGCAATAGG
Source organism: Lygodium microphyllum (assembly GCF_053477565.2). Lineage (NCBI taxonomy): Eukaryota > Viridiplantae > Streptophyta > Polypodiopsida > Schizaeales > Lygodiaceae > Lygodium > Lygodium microphyllum. Next base: position 48,191,851 of record NC_141142.1, read on the forward strand.
TATGCAATCCGCTTTGGAGCGAAGGTTCTTAATGAACATCAAAGAAGGTATGCTCAAATTAAAAGAGAACCTTGGGGAGTTGTAACTGCATTGAAGTGTGATCGGGAGTACTTCATGGGCACACATGTAGTAGTTGAAACAGATTGTCTTCCACTCTTGGGCATGATTGCCAACTGTTCCACTCCCGACATAGCTATGCTAAGATGGATAGCCTGTATTAAATCCTTAAATCCTGATTTGAAACATATTGCAGGAAGAGATAATCCAGTTGTTGCTGACATGCTTTCGTGTGCCAGATATAAAGATGAAGAAGAGATGATGGATGATGAAGTAACAGAGTCTATATTTGCTAAAAATGACATTGTAATTGCTGGTTCAAATCAAAAAATAGTAAGTACAAATGTTCTTAATTATGGTACATTTGTCATAAATGCAGGTACATCATTAATTACAGCAAGTACAATAAGAACTGCTACTGTAACAGAATTTACAACAACAAACAATGAAGAAACAGCCATGGAAAGACGGTGGGTAGCTAAAAGACAGCATGCTCAATGCTTTGTTTTAGTTTGTTCTCATTTTATGGAAGAATATTATGCAGATGATTGGCTAAAAATTGGCCAATACTTGAGCACTATGGCAAAGAAGGAAGATTGGATTGATGAAGAGTTCAAGAAAATTAGGAGAAAGAATTATGGTTTCTTTCTCAAAGACGGCTACCTTTGGAGGCATTCGAAGAAAAAAGGAGGAGTGCATGTTCGTGTCTTAAGAGACAAGAAGACTCAAAGACAGGTCATGCAAGAATTTCATGAAAGCCTATTGGCTGGACATAGAGGCATATGGGGCACTTTTGCCAAAATAAAAGAGAAATTTTGGTGGCAAAACATGTATATTGAGCATTTTGTTAAGACTTGTCATGTTTGTCAAATATACTCTATGATTAAGCATAGAGATGGGCTTCAGCCTACCTTTCCTTTATCTATTCATTACAGATGGGTTATTGATTTAGTAACCATGCCTACAGGAATTTGGAACGTGAGGTATCTAGTGCTTGCTAGAGAAGATCTCACAAATCAGGTGGAAGGAAAAGCCTTGATAACAAAGACCACTCAAGCTATTTGTACATTTTTACTTGAAGAAGTGTTTTGCAGGTATGGCTATGTTGCCAAAGTAACTGTTGATAGAGGAGAATTGGATGCTGATGAGGCTCACCATTTCTTTGCTCAATTTGGAATCAAGATATCTCTTACATTAGCCTACAATCCTGAAGGCGATGGTAAGAGTGAAAGAGGTCATCAATTGATTCTCAAAGCTTTGGCAAAGTCTTGCAAAGGGAAGATGAAAGAATGGCCTAAAATGCTTCCATTCACGTTATGGGCTGATAGAACTACCCATAGTGCAATAACAGGTTATATGCCGGCTAAGCTAATGTATGGGCAGCCACCTATTATGCCTATTGAGGATTCTATTATCACATGGAGTATCTTGCCTTGGGATGAAGGCATAAATAGAGAAGAGCTGCTGATTTTGTGCATAAGGCAGCTTGAAAGAAGTCCAGAGGATGTCAAGACAGCCATTGAAAGGCTAAAGGTAGCAAGGTTGAAGAATAAGAAGAGGTTTAACAAATGTCATCGACTTCGTCCAAGAGCTATTCAAGAGAATGATTGGGTACTTGTCTATGACAGCAGCCTGGACAATCAGTATAGTGCTTATAGGAAGCTAGCCAAGCGAATGGACCATATGTGGTGAAGGTAGTACATGATAATGCTACTTACACTTTGGCTGAAATGGATGGGACCATGATCAAGATATCAATAGCCGGCAAACGTATCAAGGTCTTCAAATGAAGAGAGTCTTCTACTTATGAGCTTGATGACTTGGATGTGAGCCATCTACTTGAAGACAAGGAAGAAGAACAAGACTTAGAGGATGAAGATGAAGATATGTCAAAAGAAGAGCCTCCTTAACCTGCAATTTCATGAAGTGGCACATGCCAGAGGATGTGCAGGTTAGGAGGGAGTGAATGTCAAAGGGTTTTCTATTCATGGCATAAAACATGGAGTTCTTATGTTTGCAAAAGAACTTCATTAGGATTCACATGAGAAACTTTCATACATAATTCAGTCATTATTCCCCTACATTTGTCTTAGATTCCATTTAATCTCATGAGTTCCTTTGTAATTTAACATGCAATTTTCAGTTTGTATCATGTAAATTGACAAAAATTAAGTCTATGAAGACCTTCAACTTGAACAACAGGTGGTAATTGACAGTTTACAAGTTATGTCACATTGGTTCATGAGCTATATTTCCTTGGAAGTCAAGAAGAGTGCCCAAAGTCCATTTGGTTTGTATGGGACATGAAGTAATGGTTGTAAGAGACTTGTGTGACTAGTAAGTGACCTATATGGTCCACTTTTTGTGTGGAAGAAGGAGAAGAATGCAGCCCGCATTTTTTGGTGCATTTTTTGAGCCTGCACACCTGTGGAAGATGGAGGGAGAGTTGAAGACTATGGTGAATGCTCCAAAGCGTGCAAACACAGAGAAAACTGAAAATAAAGAGGAGATACAAACAAAGAAGGTGAGAGTCCTTTTTTGCCCCATCCATTTGGTCACGAAAATGAGTTGTATGACAGTCCACAAAAGGGAAAAACAGGTTAAAAGTATTCAGTTTGCTCTTATGAGTGTCTTCTTCCATTCTCTTACCATATTCGTGTATCATTGAAGCCCCTTCTTGTGCCCAAGTACTTGAGTGACTTTGGGGCAAGTCAAGAGGTGATTTTTGCCAATGTATGGGCTGAATAGGCTCTCCCAAAAATTGTCATAAATAGGGCAGCCTACTATTCTTGTCTTCTTGAAGGGAAATCAAGTTATCAATGTGGTTGCAAGTGTTGGTATTGACCTCTAAACATCAGGGCTTCATTTGAGAGTGATTAGAGAGGCTTATTCTTGAGTTTATGTGCATTTTTGGAGCTTGTTTATGGGCTGGAAATTACTGTTATAAAACAAGGCTGAAGTGAATTAAAAGCTTTGTCAGTGCATTTCAAGAGCTTTTGGTTTATGTCTTGGAAGTAATGGAATCTACCACTCAAATACTTGGATCTTGGAGTTTTTATTCATTGGCATTCGTGAAATTTTAATCGTTTGGGCTTGCATTTGAAATATATATTTGGATTAAATCTAAGATGAAATCTCTATATATATTGGTCTATTAACCTCATAGGCATTTGATGTAATCAAGTCAAAGTCTGTGATGCCATTCATGTATGCTAAGTATATGAAAAAGCTTGAGGTCTTCTTCTCCAACTGAATCATCTCTAAAACCCAAGACTTATCAAACCCCATTCTTTTCTCTCTCTCCTTACCTTGAATCTCTCACTTCTCTTCTACTCTAAACCCCAGTGGTAGACCTTCGACCCCCAACAGGACGACAACGCTCATGCAGTCAAGGAAGAGATTGACAAGCTGGTGGGAGAGGGATTCATCTACAAAATTGAGCACACATACTAGGTGTCACCCATAGTCATTGTAATGAAGAACAATGGAAAGATTAGAGTGTACGTCAATTATAAGAAGGTGAACGCTGCCACTAAGAGGGACAACTACCCATTGCCATACACCAAGCACGTGCTCGAGAGAGTGGTGGGCAAAGAGGCCTACAATTTTCTAGATAAATTCTCTGGATACAATCAAGTGCAGGTGCATCCTGATGATAGGCATAAGACTGCATTCGCCACTAACCGGGGTGTCTTTGCCTATATAGTCATGCCCTTTGGGTTGACTAATGCTCTAGCCACCTTTCAACGCCTTATGTGCACTATATTTAAAGACATTCTCAAGAAAGAGTTAGAAGTCTTTGTAGACAACTTGTGTATTCACTCGACCTGGAGAGAACACTTAGACAATCCAAGCAGGCTTTGAACAGTATCGCCTATATCATCTCTCTCTGAATACCTTAAAGTGCTAGTTCTGGGTAAAGAATGGATGCATCCTAGGGCACATGGTGTCAAAGAATGGCATTGCCACGAACTTTTTTAAAGTCAGGGTCATTGTTGATCTTCCACCCCCAACTAACTATAAGAGAGTTAAATGCTTCTTAGGACATATGAGGCATTATCGGCAGTTTGTGTTGAATTACAGATTAATTGCTAGACCTCTATACAAACTTTTGATTATATTTGAATGGACTGAAGAATGCCAATGCGCATATGAGGAATTGAAGAAGGCTCTAACCACAGCACTGATTCTACGAGCCCCAAATTGGACCATTACCTTCCACATGCATATTGATGCTTCGAAATTCGTTGTGGGGGCAGTGTTGTGCCAACCTGGTGAACACAATCTCAACTATCCAGTGAGCTTTGCTAGTAGACAACTTATTAAGACAAAGATGAACTACTCAACGACAAAAAGAGAAGGCCTAGCCATGGTATTTGCCGTGAAGAAATTCAGCATTATTTATTAGTCACACATTTCACTTTCTTTGTGGACCATCAAGCCTTGCTATATTTAGTAAACAAACCTTGTGCTGCAGGGACACATAGCTCGATGGCTCCTTCTAACTTTAGAATTTGACTTCTCCATGGTTGTATGAAAAGGAAAGCAGTACTACATGGCCAATCAAATGTCACGCATCCCCATGAAAGAGGCTGTTGGACAAGGCATCACTGATGAGTTGCCAGGCAGGCACTTGTTTAGTCTATCCAACGAGAGAGATTTATTTCGAGCCGACTTGATGCCATATTGGGCAGATGACATAGTCCAAGTGCTTGAGCATGGACTACCTGAACAACCAATGGAGAAAGCCCTACTTAAGTGGCTTATCCTCAAGATCCAACCCTATTAGTTGATAGCAGGCCAACTATATAGGCTAGGGCAAGACGAATTGTTGCATAGATATGTATGCGAGCATGAGATGCACGATGCGCTCTCAGAGGCGCATAGTGGAATTGCTGGAGGACACTTTAACGGAGATACGATGGCCCACAAGGTGTTGCAGTCTCAACTATGGTCGCCCACGCTTTTTCGCAATGCGACGCGATTTGTTAAGCACTATGACAAGTGTCAACAGACAAAGGTCCCGATTCGCAAGGATCAGATGGAGCTGACCCCTATAATTGCACGACAACCCTTCGAAAAATGGAAAATTGACTTCATAGGACCCATCAGTCCTGCAACACACTACTTGCAAGCCAAGTACATCATTCACTGACTATCTAACAAAATGGGCAGAAACAAGAGCTACGAGAAAGAATGACGCTAGAATGACCGCCAAGTTCTTATGGGAGCAAGTAATCTCACAATTCGGCTGCCCCATTGAACTAGTTAGCGACCAGGGCACACAATTCATTAATGAAGTGATTGTGCTTCTTCTATCCACCTTTCTAATTATCTATCGAAAATCCTCGCCATATACCCTCAAGCAAATGGCCAGCAGGAATCCACAAATAAAATTCTAGTAAACGTCCTGACCAAGGTGGTCTCTACTTCACACAATGACTAGGATAACAAGTTGATGGCAACCTTGTGGGCTTACCACATAGCCTGTAAAATGGCTATATGCCAGACGCCTTTTAGGTTGACCTATGGAATTGAAGCAATTCTACCTATAGAATTTTTCGTTCCTAGCTTGAGGATCGCACTTTACGAACGATGGGAAGGGAAGGAGGCATGGACAAAACATCTAGTTGAACTCGAACACCTCTCGAAAACTCAACTTCTAGCTACCCATGCGCTCATATGCGAGAAAGCATGATGCAAAAGCTGGTTTGAAAAGCATGTCAAGCAGTGCAACTTTGAACATGGAGACTTAGTGCTCTTGTACTCTGTTAAGGGGCATAAACAGAAAATGAAGTTTAAAGGTTTGGGGCCTTTTAAGGTTCGTGCCATCAACCGAATTGGTAATGCCGAACTTGAGACTTTGGAAGGCGAGGGCATAGGCTTCTTCAATGGCAATCAAATCAAGAAGCACTACCGTCCCACGCATCCTCTGCATGAACCACCAATGTTAGAACCCCTTTTCAAGGTGCAAGTAGCCACAATCACAGAGATTGACGATGAAAATGAGGAAGCCGTAGAACTTGCTTACCTCTGCATCATAGTCACTGCCAAGCAAACATGCACATTCAACACCTAATCGATGAGGGAGCAGACTTCAATGTCTTAACCCACAATCATTGGACCCACATTGCCAAACCACAATTACACTCTACTCCCAAACTAAGCCCATATCATTGGACCCACATTGCCAAACCACAATTACACTCTACCACCACACTAAGCCCATATGGGGGCCGACCAAATGCGCTCCTAGGGAAGTGCAGGGCAAGTAGTTTCTATCGAGTCTGAGAGCATACCAATGATCTTTCATGTGTTTCTATACACTAAAGATGCAAGTACGTAGCTGCTAGGTCGAACCTTTAAAAAGCAAGCTCACTGCAATGTCGATTATGAGTCACAGTGTACCCACCTGATGGGACCTGAAATGGGCCAACACTGGCTATGGCACTAGTTGGGGACCTCATACTCATGACAGACAAACACACCCTCACGGCCTTGCGAACCAAGAGCATCTATCTACTGCTAAAGGACAAACTGCCCTAAAGCCTAATCTATGCGTTTATAGTTTATAGTCCAACGTTTCCCTTCTATAAACTCCACAGAGGGAGAACCCATACACACTGGCACTAAATACCACAATCACATACATGGAGGCAACCTCTCGGAAGAAACACCGCGGCCCCACTGCAACTCTCCTACATCGCAGGGATTGGCCCCTTGATGTGCTACTCAACATATAACGCAATCGAACACAAACTCCTCTCTTTTATATTTATCATATTTCCAGGAGATATACCATGTGTCCTTACTTAACAGTCCCTTAGGAAACCGCCCCTCTATCCTGCGACAAGGGATAACCTTACACTCTCAATCGTGGGTCAAATTCCTAAGAAAACAATTGCTATGCAGTCCAGGAGCTTTTCCGTTGATACCATGAACTATGCATAGTGCATAATGTGAACGGTTTAGTGCACAAACAGAAGAAAATCAGCATTGTGCATCGTGCAAAACCAATCTTTTCATGATTTCCATGCTAGCGTTTATGTAATGAAAAGAGAAAAGACACCAAGCCTTACGCTCATGCTGCCTTTCTCTTTATTTTAAAACAACGTCCTATAGGCATGATGCAACACATAAACCAGATTTTAATTTATTTTGACGCTCAACTTCCCCTCTCACCCTACCATTTAATGTTTTGCTTTCTTTGATAGGTAAAAGAGTCGTTTTATGTGTGTTTCCTTACAAAGAAAGCGATAAACATGAACAGAAACATAGAAACGAGGGTAAACCAAGGCTAACCTCGTGCTTTACCTCCATCATACACTGCACAAACACACATGTAATTTTTTGGAATTTTCCTTTTACCATTTCCTAATTTCTTCCATTTAAAACCAATTTTTCACCATTTTTTTGTTTTTTTTATTTTCTTCAATAAAAAATGACTAAAAATTAAGATTGATTGTGGGCTGTGGCCCTTAGGTTCCTTGATAGCAAAATTTGAGGTTTTGTAGGCATTAGGTATCATATTTTCCATTTATTTTGCAAAAACCCCATTTTTACCCCCTTAAACGCGTGTTTTTCGGGTTTTATAACATTAATTTCAGCCATATCACTTATGATTTTTTGGTTTTCAGATCATAATCATAATCAGCCCATGGGAACAATGTTTCATCAATCAAATAGCATAAAAACTCAATTTTTCTTCATAAAATTTGAATTACTGCTTAGGCTTCGTATTTCGGGATCTCGATTTTGGTGGGAGACTGCGGGTCAACCCACATTCAATGTCCAGCATCTTCACAATTAGTAATCTTCATGTCTACATTGATCTGGAAGCAATCCGGTCCCAACCGAACAAGCTTTCCTTCACCATTCTTCATTTGCCTCTTGCACACAAGAACAGCCCCTTAGGGGAGAGAGAAGGAGGAGAGAGAAAGACTAGATTTCCATCTCTTCATTTCCACAGCCATTTCACAGGCGAAGATAGGCGATAAGACCAGCAAAGAGGGAGAAGATCAGGGCCATGATCTGTTGCATAGGGTGTTTGTAACCTACCAATCCAAAATCCATCCATGGAGGCGCATTTTTTGGCCGTTGTTAATCACGCCATGCTCCCACATTCTCTCTCCACGTTTTTTGCTTCATTCTTGGTTTTAAAAAAAAATTTGGGGACGGGGGGGCGAGGGAGGGGGGGGGGAGAGGGCGAGGGGGTCGTCCAAGGCTCCAAAGGGCATCCCTTTTGGTCCTCTCAAATGTCCACCTCTTCATATCTTGCCCATTTTGTAGCCATTTCCCCGTGCGGCATCCAATTCGAGCTCTGAAAAATCCTGGGCATCCAGCTTGACATCCCGCATTTACTGGCAACTCCTAACATCTCGCATGACAGTTGAAAAATTTATCAAAAATCCACAAGTGTCTCTCAGGCGCCTTTTAAGAGTTGTGTTTCACTTGGTGCTTAAAATCATCCTAGCTGGAGCCACCGCCTTCAATGTTGAATATTTTTTCCCTAAATTCCAAATTTTTTGGCAAATTTTAGGCACATCCCGGGCTCAAAACTCCGCTCTCATTAGTGACCAGAGGATAGAGCGACTCAGCCCGTCGAATCCCACAACAGATCTGCATAAAACAACCAAAGGAAGCATCAAGCTGATACAAAATAGATATATACTTAAAACATAGCACAATGCTCACCCTACCCCCTGACAAAACCAAGGCATGAAATCCACGAGGAGTACGTCTAGCATAATCTGATAGAAGGTCTGAAGCTAGTCACTAACCAACTACTCCAACACGGCCAAACTAAAAAGAACTATCAAAGAGATCACCCTAAGTGGTGGTCTGAGCTACCTACCTAACTAAGGACAATACAACCGGGAGCTCCTACTAGGCGAGGACTCCTATAGCCTGATCAAGAAGTATTTTCTTTTAGCACATTTTCTCTTTTATGTTTAATGTTTCCATACTTGGGCATGTAAAAAGGAGGGAGCTGAGCGTAGTGACCCAAGGAGAATAGGGCATCGGCCTCAGGTCCTGTCTCAGTACCCAAGAATCTACCAAGCCCTCGCAAGGCGACACTTAATCCTTTTCTGATGCTCACTTTTATTTTCGCTCCAACTTCCTTACTTTCTTTCTTTTCCAGCAAGATGCCACCCCTAGGAGAAGACAAGGCATCAGCCCCGGGTCTTGACTCGTCCCTAGGAACCTACCAAGCCTTTGCAAGGCGATGATCAACTGCTTATAAATTTTCCTTTCCTTTCTTTTCTATTTTTATAGGGGTTAGAAATCCTTTTGCCACACGTTCGAATCTATTGATTGTCTTTCAGATATTTAGGGTTGTTATCATCATCATTTTTCATTTTGGCAAGCTTCTCTAACTGCCTCACAACTAACAAGAACTCCTAGAACGACTGCCTAGTAGGCTAGCAGAACAGGGTCACTAGAACTGCCTTCTAAAATAGGTCTTTCGATGCCTTGCAATGTCTTTACAAGAGGCAACGACTACTCAGACCTCCCTTAGACATACCTAACCTAAACCCTGGGACTTCATGCCTTGGATGCCGATCCCCAACAAGAAAAGAAATTTTTCCTATAAGTACACAGACACATATAGCATAAAAGCATGGTATTTGTAAAGAAGAGATATTACTTGGATAGGGCCACAAGAAGCTTCCACGCAACAAAAGGCTCCTTCCAAGCTCTTCTTTGAACCTGTCTAGCACAGAACTAAAACAAGAAACCATTAACCACACCTGCACTAAACAGACAACTGGCCCTCTTGGCCTAATGAAATATGTGGGTTATGGAACACCGCGCTTCTGCTGTGCTACTCTGATCTCTCACAGACATACGGTCTTTTGAAAAAAAACAACTTATGGTATTTGATATATTTGAGTCTTTGTTTACAATAGAAAATTTATTGTAGTTACATCTCATGGATATCTTCTAGGTTTTTCCTAAGCACTTGGTATATTCTAGATCACTGGAGCTTGTATGGCTTATTTCTTGTAAGCTGAAGTTCTCTTCGAGTTCCATTGGGACAATTGATATAGTTATGTCCAATGTTGTGGCACTCAGAGCATCGGTGTTTAGGGTGCTTTGGACATTCCCTTTTGAAATGACCTAACTCCCTGCAATAGAAACAGCGCAGAGCTTTATCACTTGTGGTCACAAGATTCTTGGTTGTCCTTGGCAGGATTTTCTTCTTTAGACCAAAGTGTTCTAGGATTCTTTTAGCAGATTGGAGTGGTCCTTTATCTTGGAAACTACATTTCTAGATTGTCCTGCCCTTAGTTCGGGACTGAGCTCCATGGACAATTGGCTTTGCTTGTAATACTAAAGAATACTTCCAAGCTTCGACATTCTGGTAAGACCCAATCTATATTAGTTGAGAAGAAATGACTTAAGAGAAATTCATTGCACATTATAACTATCATTCCTTGCCAGAGTATCTCTAATCATTTGCAAGTTCTAGGCTCAAAATAGACACAACTCATATTACTCAAGTTAACTGTAGTTACAAGAGTAAAGTTTATTCCAATACAAGTTGTATTTCATGTCGATAAAATTTCTAGGATTTCTAATAATCCTAAAGTGGTGTAGTAGGTTCTAAGTATTCGTCTTCATCTGATTCCTCTATATATCCGAAGACTGCACTTGTGTAACTTCGTTTTCTTGGAGACTCCGTATCTTTTGGACTTAAGTCAGGGCAGTCTACTTGGACATGTCCTAGCTCATTGCAATGGAAACATTGACGGTAGGGACATCTCCTACGGATGTGCCCTATCTCTCCACATGTATGGCATCTCTTACCCAGATCTCGGGAGTCATCTTTACTAAAATTTTCCGATTTAAATTCTTGGACGATTGGATTTGCTCGGAGTAATGCGTCTTGCAAGTCTGTTGGACGCATTGCTTCAAGACGGTGGTTCAGAGGACTGTTTAGGCCATGGCAAAACTTGGATACTTGCTGCGCAATATCCATAGGTAGTGCGTATTTTAGTAGGGTTACAAACTTTGAGTAGTAAGCTTCCAAAGTTAATTCTAGTTGCTTTACCTTGAAGAATTCATTCATCTTCAAAGTCTGGTAGGTTGGCGGAAGGTATCGTCCGCGTACAGCATCTTTCAGCTGAATCCAAGTAACAGTGGCTTCAAAAACACCTTGATCTTTGCACCATTGCTTCCACCATAATCGAGCCTGGCCAACTAACTTAAGTTTGGCTATCATTGCTTGATTGGTAGAGGTAGTTCCTGAAGCAAAGAAATAGCCATCCATCGACTCAATCCATATCTCTGCCTCTGCTGCAATGTCTATCCCTTCTCCATCAAACTCGGGTACCTTAATTTGCTTGAGAAGGAATTTCTTCTCTTGCATGTCAACATTCGTGGGTGCAGAAGGTGCCTAACAATCAAGCCATACTGCTTAGATTATTTTGTTTAGGATATGTCTACAAACCATTCATTAATCAATCACGTATCATTACAAAATTTCGCTCTGATACCAACTGTGAGGTGCCCGCCCATCGGCTTTCCAGGCACTCTTTTAGCGGTCTATCGAGAAACGAATCTAAGCGCCGCTGCTCGGCACTCCCAGGGAATGTTCCGAGTTTTGTCGCCTAGGGTTTCCCGAATCCGCCTCGCAACGGAACGTTCATGACCGAACCCACTAGGATCGACCTGAAATTCGGGTTCCTAGTTGTCAAGGTCTCCTATTAGCATTCTAGCATCGGGTTTTGGACATCCTACTTTACGCAGAGATACCCAACCCGAAGCAGATCTATGCCGCACTTGGTTCAAAGAGAATGGGAAACGAGAGGGATGTGTTGCTCAACCTCTCTGCCCATAAGGCATAGTCCCATTCCGGTCCCCTAAAACAGCATGAATCGGGTTCTAACCTATCAATATCTAAAGGTCGAATGACAATAAAAACTTGTGAGAAGCCTCCCAGTTCTCTGGGACCACCCTGCCATAGGACGGACCCGTCGGGGGTTCCGCCCACCCGCTTCCCTTAATAGCTTTAGTTTTCTAATTAGGTCCTACCACATTTATGTGTGACACTTAAAATCAGCTTCATTAATTAATCCTTTTAGGAAACAAGGTTCGTTCGCATAAATTATAGCACAAACACGAAAACAGAGCAAAGCAATCTATTGACAAACAAGATCAAACAAGTTCCTTAACTTATCTTCAAGTTAATCTTTGTCTCCCGCCCATACATGAGAAATTATGTTTCGCTTCTGTCCAACAGAAGTATCCCTTCTGCCCTGCAGAAGTAACTGGTCCAATTCACATGGCACCAAAACTCAATCCTTTATCTAGAATAGGATCTCCCAACATGCCCAGATGTTGGGGGCCACGGAGGTCTTCAACTCCATTCTTGACCTAGCAAGGGGTGTCCAGAGCTCCAACTGACCCACAAGCTGTCTAGGACCGAAACATCATTCCCGTGGTTGGCCTTTTCACCACTCGACCTTCGGCCCATGAATCGAGCAGTGCCCTTTTCGGGTTAATACGCGGTGCGACCATGGAGGTGATCCACCCGTACAATATATCCTTCCTTAATTAAATCCTTTAAGAATCAAGCACAAACAAGGCATTCAGCCTAATATCATTTTCCAAGAAAACATTCCTTTATTTCCATGGCGTCTTGTCATCACAGACCCTTGCCATGCATTTACCATAAATCACAAGCACTTGGAATAATCATCCAAACAACAACTAACAACCAGTTGAATGTAAAAGCATTTAGGATATTGTTTGATCAACCAACAAAACCAATTGCATTCTTTCCAAAACAATGCAAGAGTAGATGAAATAATATTTCCCATTGCATAATTGCTCTTTCTCTTGGGATCTAAGAGCAATGTTATGCAAAAATATTCTTAACACTTCCTTCCTTCGGCTAGGGTATATGTTAAGGGTTCAAACACTATTCATGATGTAAGTTCTATAGGTCACTTACCTTGATTGATAACCCAACCTTGAGTTTGGATTAGCAAAAGTCATCGTTATCCGATGGATCTCAAGATATCTTAGTTTTAACCCTTATGATTAATTTCTTGTACTAGCTCTTAGTCAAGTCATGAGGCAAATAGAAATTTATCCTCATATATCAAACATGTTATAGGCATAACATATAAATACTTGATAAGATAAGTGTGAGATGATCTCAAGTAATTAGACTTTAACATGCCTTGCCTTGAGCTAGAATATAATTCTTCTTAATATTTGGGCTCTTAAGCTAAGTACTTTTGAAGTATCTAAACTTTAAATTAGTACTTCTCTATTCATGATTCTTAATGTCATATTCTCTTAGCAATTATGCTATTTATAACCCTTGACTATACTTTAATCTAGCACTTGTATGCCCAATCTTTTAATGTCGTTCTTTTGACGACTATGCCATTCATAACGCTTGACTAATTCTTCCTTGTAATTGCTCTACTAGCAAATAAGTCATATGTAACTGGATGCAATTATCTATCCTTGTTATATGCACTTCGCAAACTCCATCTTCCGAATAGGTGAGATGAAATTTATCATTTCCCATTACCTATACTCGTGCAATAGTATGGGGCCTAACGTATCTCATACGAGAATCAAAGCAAGCATCAATCAATTTGAAAATACATTACTTACGACCGGAACCGCAGTTGGATTGATAGTGATGCCTTTGCCCGAACCCTTGTTGTTGGTTGTGGGATTGTCATCCGCAAGTGACATTCCTTGCTTGGAGGACATCGTCCGTAGGTAGACTCAAGAGATTAAGAAGGTGGAGTAGATTCAAGATGGGAGAGCGTAAGAGAAGATGGTTAAGTCAAGGCTCGAGATAGAAGGAATTGAGCTAATTCTCTTCCTTGCAGCCTCTCGGGGTGACTCTTCTCTCTCTCTCTCTCTCTCTCTCTCTCTCTCTCTCTCTCTCTCTCTCTCTCTCTCTCTCTCTCTCTCTCTCTCTCTCAAGCTCTTCCTCACAATCTCTTGGAGGAGTATCCTCCTCTCTACCTCTCTCTCGCAGCCTCTCGGGGTCTCCTTATGCTTTTTATGCCTCTCCCATGCCTCATATTTATAGTGAATTAGAGAAGAGGGCTTGTGGTTGAGAAGTGGAGCTCTTTGTGGAGGGGGATCTTGGAAAGATCAGTGATCTGATGCTCAGATCATAAATCTGATGGTTCCATTGGCTCCGAAAGGGGGGTAAAACTCCAAGACACTTGGTTAGAAAGCTCTTAGTTCACTCCTTCTTTTCTCTGTTCGAAGTGCTGTCTACTACCTGTAAACTGCAATCACGGTGCACGCGATTTCGCCAGTCACTTTTCTTTATTTTTCTTTTTATAAAATCTTCAAACTAATTGAAATATCACTTGTCTTTTCTTTTAAATGACATCCAGTTCCATATCGTTTTTTTTTTTTGGATAATATCTAAAATATCTAAAATATACTAGCTTTGCCCAAAATCTAATATTTTTAGACTATCCAAACTATGCATATTATCCTAGTGATTAATATAACTCATAAGTTTTGTTCACGTTGTAATTTACATGAAGGGTGACTACGGTCCTTGCCAATTTGAGAAAAATATCGAATTTACGACTCTTGATTTTTTTAATAAAATATTTTAAATTAAATAAAAATTATCAATAATTAATGTTAGTTAGTTTTTACCTTAGTTAGTCTTTAGTTAGTAATCTTACTAACTTATTAATTGACTAACTAACTTACGAACCAACCAACTAACTTTTATTGTGCGGAGATATTACAGATTTTCACATAAATCAGTGCTGCGACCCAAACTAGGTAGAGCTCCAAGCCTAGGCACATCACATGGGTGTATCCCAAGGCAGTGTATTTTGCCAGATGTATATCCACTCTCATCCTCTTGGGGGTTAGACAAAATATATACAAGTGGGATCCTTGGCCTTGCATCCGACACTCCTACCATAATTTTGGAGATTTTGGGTCTCCAAACCCATCTCATATTTCCCTTAATATTCTTGCATTCCCTCAATTTGCTGCACTAGTCTAACGAACTCAATGCAAACTTATCCCTATGACCAAATGGCCTCACATCCTTATGACCTTTGTGAAGCACAAGTGGACTTTTAGCATTTTGCATCCTCTTTACAAAATGTGTCTTTACTTGTTTACGTCCATACTGCAAATTGTTTTCCATAAGAACCATGCTTTCACTAAAGGGAACAATATCCACTCGGAAGCATGATTCCGACACCAAAGGTCTCTCAAGAGCCTTACTAGCAACAAAATTAGAACCACACATAGAATGCTTATCAACACTCATAGGCCCATTGGTTCGATCCATGTTGCCATCACAACTACCTCTCGTTAAGTGTTGCAAGCCCTAATGGGACTACATGGCTCGGAACCTGTTCACTGAGAGGTATGTCATTACTACTCATAGGATGGCCATTTTCTGCTTTGAGATTTTGGACACCAAGGTTCCCCTCATAGGCTGCCTTGGTATCATCACCAAGTGAGCTGTCTTCTTGCAGAAATGATTGGAAGCTAGGATGCACTTGTACTGAGCGAGGAAAACTCCAAAAGTTTTCCTAACATCTCTGAATATAACCCTCATAATCAATGGCATGCATTTTTGCTTCCTTTAATGACTTAGGATTCCACAGTCCCAATTGGATTTGCGTATTAATCTCTAAGCCATTCAAAAAGAGCTCACATAGCACATCATCTGGTAATGCACTGGCTCTTCTTGGCCAAAGCCTAAGAGTACTATCAAAGGCTCTAGCATAGTCTTTAACAGAAAGTTAAGATTCCTGTCGAAACTGCATAAGCTGCCCTAAGACCTGAATCATAAGGAGCTTCTTTTCATACTCATCTAGAAATCTATCACAAGACTCCTCAAATGATTTGATCAACCCTCTTGGGAGGCTCCACTACCATTTCCCTACCTCTCCCTTTAAGGTACTTGGGAATACGAGCATCCGATGTATATCATCGAACCCATTTGCAATGCAAGTTAGGCCATATTCTCTTAAATGAATCATCAGATCCTCTTTTGGCAACCCATAGAACATTGGGAGATCCCTATAAAGAGGAGGACATTTAGTCCTCCCTTTCGGGATCAACACTGGGTCATTAAAATCTTCATATTCATCATGATCTGGGTCCAGCCTCGACTCAACGCAAGGCTTACCATGGCATTTTTCTTCTTCCTCGCATATGATTTACACTTTTGAAAGTTTCTAGGTAAGCTCAAATAGCATTGGATGGGCCCTTACATGATATTCACTATCAACCCTAATGGCTTTGAAGCCATCAAAGCCTCTAATGATCCCTTCTTAATCAACGGATATTGCTTAAAGAAGTACTTTCCTCCCTAGGGATCTTGATAATCATTATGGCTAGTCCCTCTCCCTTGGGCATTGTTTACTACTGCTCTTCATACTATTGACAATAGCCATCCTTTTTATTCTAATGAGGTGGCATAGTTCTTATGTTCCCTCAACTCCAACTCCTACCACTTGCTTAGTTGTTTTCTCCCTCACATCTACAAATGTGGCACAGTTGGTTCCAATAAAGCGTGGTCCTCTTATAAAGAAAGACAAAAGAAAAAAAAGTACATATCTAGTTATGGAAGAAAATGACTTCAATCCCTGCCACTCCAAAAAACCCTTGGAAAACAAGGGGAAAAAGAGAAACAAAAAGGGAAAAAAAAAGAAAAAAAGAAAAAAAATTGTTATGGGAGAAAAGAAAACCAAATACCCTGTGTCATAATAGGCCCCACTCCAAGAAAAGGTGGTGACACCCTTGGATAGGAAGCTGGCTATGGAAAAGGTAGTGATATCTCATAGTCCAAACCAATTGACTCATATGTTGATCCTTTTAGGTTACAGTTTAGAAGCCTCCTCCTTAGTGTGCTATGTCTTATGACTCCACAAAATGTTTGACTCCTACAACAGATACCCAAGTTTCTCACCTCTTGGCTACCTCTCTAGGTACACCTCTTCATCACCAAATACTATTTGACATCATCGGCAAGCCAAACTTCATCAACAATCATAGAGTGACATGAGATTTCATCCTAACAAGAAGGGGATGTGAGTATGGGTTGCCCTTTATATCTATCAATAGAGCATGAGACTGAGGATGGGGCAAGTGACCAGTCATTCCCCTTTTAATCAATGTGAGGTGAGATGTGTGAATGGAGTGTTACAATCACGAGTTGTGTCTCTCAATGCACAAAGCACAATCTGTTTTATGCACAAAATTATAATGTTCATTGGCCTTCCTCTTTGCACCATATGCTAGCACAAGGCAAGATGCACTTACGCACCATCAATTGTGTACAAGTTATACAAACCTTGCACAAGTGGTAGTGAGGATTATATCAATGGGTGTCATGAATTGGGTTGCCCTTCTATATTTCTCAATGAGCATGAGACAAGGGATCTTGAGCATGAGTAATCTTCCATTCAATCAACTGAGAAGTAAGGATTGAGAGACATTATAATGAATGGAGATTGGTACGTGTGGGAGCTTTCACTCAACCGCCAAGACCCACGGACCGCTTATTGTTTCAAGCGTTCCAAGCCGAGAACTAATGGCTACCTCTCACATAGCCAACGCGCCATCCATATGTACGGGTGTAGTGAGCTTACCTCCGTGCCGTTCAAGTTACCTCCTCTCCCGCGCACTCCGGTAGCTCCACAATCCAAGTGCAAGCTTCAAGCAAGCTCGATCCTCCCGCTCCAAGCTCCAAGCTCCATTGCCAAGAGCAAGAGAAGAGAAGAGAAGAGAAGAGAAGAAGAGAGGAGAAGATGGAGAGCTTCTCCACCCCACGGTCCCTCACCCTCACACACTCACTCCCTCACACTCTCACACTCCCTCTCTCAAGCACAAGCTCAAGCAAGCAAGAACAAGAAGAAGAAGAACAAGAGGAGAGCTACTTTTGGCCACACACAAGAATGAGCTTCTCATTCACTTTTCAATTTTATATACAAAACCCTAAATCCCTTTTGGGCGGTCATCCCCTTTTCCTCTTTTTTACATGGCCGGCCGTAGCCTAGGCTCTTCTTCCCATTGTCCTTCTATCTTCCTAGATTCCTTTCCACCGCCCGTCTACATTTACAAATTGCACGGGTGAGAGCCCGGCACTCTTTTACAAGATTTTAGGGTGCGCCTTTTTATTTTAAAATGCGCCTTTCTCCTTTTGCATTTGCCTTTGACTTTTAAGGTTGCCCTTGCACTTTTGGCCTTTTCTCCTATTCTTTCTTCAATCGGGCTATCTTTTTTCCGCCTTTGCCCTACGTCTTTTTTATTTCCTTTTGCTTTCTTTGTGTTGGGGTTAACATTACCCCCTCCTAGACAAGTGTCAGTCCCATGGCACTCACCGTCGTAGGTAGCAGGCGTTAGCATGCACCGAAGACGTGGGTGGCAAGGGCGTCTGTGGTTGCCATGGTGAAGTGTTGGTAGTGGTGGGGAGGAAGGTCGTTGGGGGCATGTCGATGGGTTAAGTGGTAGGTGGTAGGGCAATGGGAGTTGGTGGTAGGGCTGTTCTTTTGGGGGGATTGCACTGATGGAGTACAAGTGGCGGTTTGTTGGGGATTGTGTACATGATGATTCTTGGCAGGCTTACAGGGTGATAAGGATAGGAATTCAGAGTTGAGTGTTGATGAAGAGTGAAGGACACCTTCGTTGGAGTCTTCAATACCTGAAATTGAAAAACCACTCATGTGGTCTCTCCTAAGGGGTAGTGCTAGGCTTCTTATCGTGCACAAGACATATTTTGATTAGTTTGGGAGACAGGTCGAACTCTAAGCAAGCCTGGAGTATTGTCCTACACTTGAGGACCCAAACCGTGTATAGGTTATAGTGTGAATATTAAGTGAGTACACGTGCATATTTAGGTATTACTTAGTTAGAAGATTGTTGGCCTGGTTCCTTGTGTAGCAATGGGTCAATGAAGCGAGGGCTTAGTTGATGGAAAATTTTGTCAATGAAGATGGGGAGTACACTTGAAGATTGCTTGAGACATCATTATGGTCTTGTCAAGGCAATGTAGCACAAGTAAGCTCTGTGATGTCTTAGCTTTTGGTAGCTAGTGGCTACTCGTAGTGCTTGAAAAGTATAGTATACTTTTCCATTGTCTTTCATGCCGTGCTTACCACTATTGATTGTAATGGCATTGAGATGGAGTGCAACAGAATTGTGCAAGTGGTTCAGGGTGACAGGTCTAACCATAGGCGAGGCGAGCTCCCTAGGTATGTCCTACCCTTAATGTGCCCTAAACAATTGTGGGGGACATACAAAGGGCTAGGGGAGTAGGGACGGAGCCAGCCAACCAAGGTCACTGGACGTACCTAATTTGAGGACCCCTAGGTGTGGTGATGTGATCGTGTGTGCTTTTTTCTTCTTCTTCTTTTTCCTTTGTTTCTTTCTTTCTCTTTTTTTTTTCTTCTTTCTTTTTCTCCTTTTCTTTTCTTTCTTTCTTTCTTTCTTTCTTGCTTTCTCTCTCTCTCTCTCTCTTTTTGTGGGAAAAATGAATACAATCAATGCCATACATTGAGGCTGTTAGCCTTTCATTTGGATTGAGAAATGTTGGGATTCAAAGGCTATGAAGAATTGATATTACAGAGATGATTGTGTCACCAGCCTTGATGCTAGAGGAACTGTTGTTGAGACGAAGAGATACACTTAAGATTTTGCAAACCTCTTCGTAACATGTGAGACATCGAACAATTGAGGTAGCAGTTGGAGTGAGCTGTGCATGGACAAGAGCAGAGCATCTTGTGAATTGAACCCTGGATGATGAAGAGATGTTCGCCCTTGTTGAGAGCGTGGCTCCTGCCCAAACATAGAGTTTGGCCAAGAAGGAGGAGGTAATCGATGATTATGCTTTGGCCATGCTCAGTTGCAATAGGTGCTTTTTCTGCAGAGGTGTCCTTGGGTTCTCATCCAGTTGCGTTTCCGCCATGGCTTTTGTTTCTTGGTATTCCTATCACTTCCTCCATAATGGTTCTTTGTGGGGCTGGTGGTTTTGTGGTGACTTGGATATTAAACGCTTCTAGACATTGACCTGTGTCATTCTGCATCCATTTGTCACTTCGTGAGAGTATATGCTCACTTGCGTTAAGTACACTGAACCAATGCAATCATGTTAAAACATAATTTTTCAGAATGCTATGATACCCATCCCCTTACTTGTTAAGGTCGCATACATTAACGATAGGTGAAAGAAGTGTGTACAAGTGGGGATCTTGCCCCTTTACTCATAAAAAACAAAAGTTATGGCATGATGACTTGTCAAGCTACTTGTACATCATAGGGGCTTAGTCGATAGGTACTAGGCGGGGTGAGTCCGGTTGGCTAGGCGACTGGGGCAGTGCTGGTGTGGGGATCCTGTGAGGTTGGGCAGGAAACATGTTGACTGGGACATGAATGGTGCAGTCCCGGGCTGCGATCGTTTCCAAAATGTCTTTAAATAGTTCATTAAATTCTTCCCTGTCCCGGGCCGCCTTTTCTGCCCTTGAGCATCTGGTGCCCGAACGAATGTTGGGGTTTTGTGCCACTGGTATTGCCACATTGTGTGCGCCTCCTTGAGTGTCCGCTCCCCTAGCCCGCGGATTCTTTGGCTTTCGTCCGGGGCGGTGTCGCTTGGGGCCGCATTTCTTGGCGTACCTTTTAAGAGTGGGCACGTAATGCACCGGCGAAGGGGCGTGTGCTGCATGTTCCCGTCGGCTGTAGAGAGGGTCCTTGCAAGCTAGCTGCCCTTGGTTCTCCATGTTTTCCTCGCGAGGGGCCTGTAAGATGCGAATCAAGGATTAGGATTTGTCACATGATAAGACCATTCATATGTAAGGGATTATAGTGCAGGTTATCAATCGCATAGGATGAGAAGGGGAGGGGTGGGGCATGCAATGTTGTTGTAGAGGGATGGCCCCCGTGAGATATATTTAGCCTCCTGTCATTAGCAGATCTTGGTTCACGCCGAGTTACGTCGGCTGGCGGTCATGGATTTAGGCAGGGCTCGTCCTTGGAAGGATAGACTGGAAAGGGAAGAAGGTGTATAGAAAGGGACTACACCCTGTCTACACCATCAGAGTTGTTGGTCAAGGCTTCCTATGGTGGTAATGTGGGTTGCATGCCCTTCACTTGGAGGTGGGGATTGTCACGTGGCTTTTAAATGCGTGATGAGAGGAGGACTTGAGGAGCTTAGCCTGTCAGACCCAACTCTTCTCCCTGCGTTTGACTATCATTGCTTGTGTGTGTTGATAGTGTTTATACATGGTGACACACAAATCAGTGTTTATTTATATACATATTTATGAATCCGTGTCACTTCACGAGGATAAGAACCAATTATAGAACTCGGGGTTGTACTCGAGTGTGGCACACGCATCTAGCACTCGTAGCAGCTTACTTAGTACCGGTAGATATTTTGCAACATCGAGCAGCATGGACCCTTGTCCGAGTCTACTGGCCACATGTAACTCCTCCTCAGTGGAGAACCTTATCAAACAGAGAGTTTTCTTGGCTAGGTTCAGCCAAGTCCGTACCCCAAATGGCAGTCAGCACACGAAGGGAAGTTGGTGCCACATAGGTTGGGTCTCTTTGAGACCGCCATTTGGCCAATCGCTCCTCAGATACTGTCATGATCTGAGCTCCTACTTCGGCCATTGCAATGCGGTTTTCACACCAACGTTGTTCAAATTGACTTCGGCCCTTTGTTAGTCGCTTTAGTTACTCTATCTCTAAGAGATTTAGTTGGCAAAGCACATCATTGAACGTGACAGTTAAGCGCAATTCGTTGGCTTCCTCGTCAGAGATGAGTCGTATGCATTCATGCACGAGCCTATCGTAGTGCTCATTAAGATGTTCATGCTCTTCCCAGGATAGAGGAAAGGGCAAGTAATCTCCAAGTTGCTCCTTGGGGATTGTGCCCACGTCCGCAAGGACGTAAACTCGTGCGAACACCTTGAGCTTAGCATCCAACTCAGCTAAGCATTTTGCGATACTTCTATGTTCAACGAGGGCTTGCTCGGTTGCCATCCCATGCAAGGTTCTAGGAGTTTGTCTAGGCTTTAGCATAGCTGGGGGTTCAGGCCTATATGAGCAAGATTGGTCAACACTAGGATTGCTTATGCTCTTGGGGTTTCCATGTTTCTCTTGAGGCTTCGTTATTGCATCATGGTTCTCCTTGGGTGTGACTGGTGTGAATTCATCATCCCGTCATGAGTGTTGTATCCACTCTTGATTGGTCGATGTGAGTTCTATTGTCGGTGGATTGAGTGTTGAAAGCAACTATTGATGGCAACAACTGCTTTGATTTTTCAAAGCACACGGATGTGTCTGAGGTTTCACCGCTATTAGGAGAGACATCAATGGATTCACTAGTGGATGGACTTGATGCTTTATTCCCCAGCTCTCCAGCGCTCTTGGTCTCAATGTTCTTGGGGTCCACAACCACCTGTAGCTATTGTTGTTTTCGATGTTTTCTCCTCTTTTTCTTGGTCAATGAAGGTGCATCTCTCAATGACTCAGGACCCTGGACTAGGTCAACCGTTGATGTGCTTGGTTGGGCCTCAGCATTCTCCTTCTCTAGTGTGTCCTTACGGGACATGGCTATGGCCTACTGAATAACCTCGCTAGGTTGTGAGAGCACAACTACCTCCCTTTTCGAAGAGTCTAGCCCTTTAGCCAACTCCCTTGTGTTTAACTCCTCCAGCCTAGGCTTTAGGCACTTTGAAAGTGCTGGAGTTGTCAAGGAAGTTGGTTGCGACACCTCCTCCACAGGTACACTTCTAAGGACACGTTCCACAAGGGGCATTGTCACAGCCAAGGGATGTGACTGCTGTGATCCCTGATTGGAAGTAGTAGTAGCTAGTTTAGTGGGCTGGCTACCCTTGGTGGATTGCGGTGTCATGTCCCTAGGGCGATCAGAAGTGGTTGTGTCTTTTGTTAGCATTTGAGCACTCATCTGTGTAGTTCAAGCATGAGTTGATCTAGTCACATTAGGTGGCTCAGGCATATCCTTGGGTCGAGAGCTACAGATGGCGTCATGTCCCACCTCTTGGACGTTTGGAAGCTTAGATGGAGATAGAGATTGGAATTGAGCAGTTTCCCTTGACAACCGCTGTTGTGCTTCCTGTGTCAATTTGGAAAAAGAGGATGTAGGAGATCTAGGACTCTTAGGTGGACTTGGCACTGGCTGAATGATTTGCTCGAGGCTATTAGACGATTGTGCCATTTGCTTTGTTGAGCCATCAGCCTTGCCCTGAGCAATGTTGTGCCTATGATGCCTGTTATCCTCTCGAAGAATCAAAGGCTCTTTGGGCACTAATGGCTTTTGGGCATGCTCAATGGCTACATATGACATCTGCTTATTAAGCATGCTAGGCTATGGCTCTTTCTTTCAAACACTCATGTCTGGTTTCTTGCCTCGAGACCTAGAGTTTCTCTTAGATTTCCTCCTGTGCTTCGTTGCTTTTGATGCACTCTGGCCCTCAGCTGATAGAGGTGGTTTAGCAGGCGATTTTGGTACCCAAATCCATCGATTACCTGCATAATACCCTTGAGCACGTAGCAGTGCTTTGAATATCCATCATGGCGTTGTGCTAGCTCTCTGTTGATGCCTTCGTCTATAAGGCTTGGGCTTCTTTCGTGGTCTCCTACGATATTTGTAAGTCCAAACCCCATCCTTGGCCTTGTCTCCTAACCTTTTTGTTTCAAGCATGGCCTCACTCACTGGTTCTCGTTGCTCGACCTGTGCTTGTATCAACTCTTCCAACAAGTCCTTGCCCTCGTTAATAGGCTTGACTGTTACATCAGCACCTTCCTTGCCTTTCCCTCAAGGTTCGCTGAGGTCACCCTTGCTAAAGGTTGTGACTATCCTCACACCCGGTAGTGTCAGGTGTATCCTCTGAGCTACGTAGTCAGCCTCACACTTGGTCTCCCTTTTGAAGGGTCTTCCTAGGAGGGTTTCTTTCCCACAGCTAGCACTATTTGGAGGAATATGAAATATGATAGGCAAGCTTTCCGTTTCAATTGTCGCAAGGATTTTGCACTTCCCTATGAGTGCTTGTGGGCGTCCCCCGTAAGGGCTAAGAGTTGCACTAGTCGGTGTGAGCTCTGGTTGGCCTAGTAGGGCCCATGATTCATAGGTCAAGATATTAAAATATATTACTTCATCAATCAGAGCATCGATAGTATGCTCTCTTTTCGCGGTGAGTTTGACCCTAAGATAAGCAAGTGGTACTATGTCTTCATCTTTCGGGTCTTGGCTTGTAAATTTAAGCCTTCTGACAGATGCCCTTAGGTCTCCACTTGCATGACTGGACGTGGATTCTCCACTAATGTCTTGGATTGTATATGCAGTGTTGCTCAAGGTACATCTCTCATCAGGACTGTCATATCTAGTCATTCTCACTATTGTAGCTTGATGTTGTTGCTTTCCGCTTTGACTAGATGTAGTCTGAATGCAACACGTATGTGTTTTTGTAGTGTGGCCTTTTTGCCCTTGTTGGCTAGATGGGCCCATTGAGGTTCTAGGGTCTCTGTTTCTCTCTGTTCGGGTATGAGCTTTTGGTTGCTCTTTTGTAAGTGAGAATCCATGCTCGTGTAAAGCCATTACTATACTAGGGTCCAATTTGGAGGACCTGTCACGGCACGTGTTTTCTCTCCAACCTACTTGGGGGAGGTGGGGAGGGGGCAGAGCCCCCTTTGCGAGGGTCCGAGGGGGACAGCCCCCCAGGCCCGCAGGGCCGTTACAGTAAAAGCCATGCACAATTTGAAGAACTGTTTATAGCCAAATTTTGAACTACGTGCTCTAAATTTTAGCCCAGTGATGGATCTGTGATGTGCCTTTAGCTTTACATAGGCTTTGGGGTCAATCTCGGGGTTTAGATGTGTCAAAATTTGCGTTCTAGATACCTATCCGATTTTCAGGACTCCGATTATCAGAATCGGACGTTCGATTTTGGGTTGGTCCGATTTTGGTCACGTCCGATTCTAGGAATCGGATCGGATAGGGTGGTCTATGGTCCGATTCTGGACTGGTCCGTCCGATTCTGGGCTAGTCTGATTCGGGTTGGTCCGATTCAGGCTGGTCCGATTATGCGATTCGGACAGGGGTGGATCCGATTTCCTCAATCGGACGAAGCATCCAATCGGACAGGTTGGTCCGAAACCAAGTGTCCGAGTGGTCCGAGTCCGAGTGATCCGAGTCCAAGTGGTCCGATTTCCAAAATCAAACGGGTTGGTCCGAGTGGTCCAATCGGATGGTTGTCCGAGTGTCCGATTATGGACTGGCCCGATCGGGTCCGATTCTGGGACTCGGTTGAGCTAGTCCGACTACGCAGTCGACGGCCCATGAGTTGCACGCGATGCCTCTAGGCTGACGTCTACTACACCGAATCGTCCAGCACCTTCCAAATAGGTACAAAACACTACAAGGAAATGCCAGACATGCCTGGAATCACTATGGTGCTCGAATCAAATGGCACTCCAAGGATCTGTGCCCCTATTTCCCTGTTTTAGCCTGTTATACAGCAACAGAAAACCCTATTGTTTACTTCTTTTTCTTTGTTTTTTCCTATCCTAAATGCATACAAATCACAAAGCAATCACCTACACTACTCCAACATGCTTTTCCAAATCCAAAAAACCAAAAACCTACTTGCTAAGGAGATCAAATACCTCTTCAAACTCCCTCGCTTCCTACCTATCTACCTCAAGCACCGGTTCGGGGAAAACCCTACTCCAATGCTCGATTCGAAGCGCGCAAGTGCTCAAGGCTTGAATCTGTTGGTCTCGACAACAAAACCAAAATGTGGGAGCTTTCACTCAACCGCCAAGACCCACGGACTGCTTATTGTTTCAAGCATTCCAAGCCAAGCACTAATGGCTACCTCTCACATAGCCGACGCGCCATCCATACCTACGGGTGTAGTGAGCTTACCTCTGTGCCGTTCAAGTTACCTCCTCTCCCGCGCACTCCGGTAGCTCCACGATCCAAGTGCAAGCTTCAAGCAAGCTCGATCCTCCTGCTCCAAGCTCCATTGCCGCGAGCAAGAGAAGAGAAGAGAAGAGAAGAGAATAAGAGAGGAGAAGATGGAGAGCTTCTCCACCCCACGGTCCCTCACCCTCACACACTCACTCCCTCACACTCTCACACTCCCTCTCTCAAGCACAAGCTCAAGCAAGCAAGAACAAGAAGAAGAAGAAGAAGAAGAGAGCTACTTTTGCCCACACACAAGAATGAGCTTCTCATTCACTTTTCAACTTTATATACAAAACCCTAAATCCCTTTTGGGCGGTCATCCCCTTTTCCTCTTTTTTACATGGCCGACCGTAGCCTAGGCTCTTCTTCCCATTGTCCTTCTATCTTCCTAGATTCCTTTCCACCGCCCGTCTACATTTACAAATTGCATGGTGAGAGCCTGGCGCTCTTTTACAAGATTTTAGGGTGCGCCTTTCCCCTTTTGCATTTGCCTTGGACTTTTAAGGTTGCCCTTGCGCTTTTGGCCTTTTCTCCTATTCTTTCTTCAGTGGGCTACCTTTTTCCCACCTTTGCCCTGCGTCTTTTTTATTTCCTTTTGCTTTCTTCGTGTTGGGGTTAATAGTACGCTCTCATTTCCCTATTATGCACACACAGGATGAGAACACTGCCACAACACAACATCTATGTTCTGTGCACTATCCTATAAGGCTCTTTGGCCTCACACTTATGCCAACTAGGTTGAGATGCACTAATGTAGCATCAATTGTGCATTCTAGCATACTTCCTCTAAACCCTCCCTCCCATCCAATTCTAAATTGAGTGTAAGATATGGATTCTATTCCTCCCTCTTTGAGAGATGTGAGCAAATGGGACAAGTGCCTATTCTATCTTCTCAAACGAAGTGATTGGTAAGATTGAAGACTTTGTGCTTCATCAATGACAACCTAGCAACCTTCATCAACACCGATATATCCTTGGGTGCTATACTCCATAGTCCTTACATGATAAACATGTGCGATGATGAGCCATTGTGCCTCCTACAATTGACTCCAACCCCCCTAGCACGACAACAATTGTCCACAACAAACTACTAAATGGTCCAAGTGTTTCTAATCCTACTCTTAACATTTAATATGTGTGCAAATCATGTTATAAGTGTGGGAACACACTAGTAGACTCTTTTTTATTGTCTAGGTCCTTGTTGGTCGCCATAACCCAGTCACATTAGGTTTTAAGTATGGGGATATGCCCTTTCTCGTTTGTCTCACCTAAACCCATGTGAACACTCTCAATGGCTCTACAATCGTTGATCTTTCTTGTATGTACCTTGCTAGGGTCCCTTTCCCAACCTCCCATTATGTTACATCAAGTACCTAAGGTTCCTCCCTTACCCATTTTGTAATGTTCTTTTTTTCTTTGCTCATTTTATGCGAACATACCCTTGCTCCATCAAAACTAGATTCTAATCTCATGTCCTATTCGTCCCTTCAAACTGTACCTTTTTTCTTTATAGTCCTTTGTTCCAAGTTATGGTTCGTCAAATATTGATTTTTAAATGATTTTACACTATTCGACCATGTTTTCATGTGACGTGCATTTTTTACATCAGAATCGAGATTTGATCTTACAACTTGTCCATCCCATCATAGCTGACAATTTTTCTCTTTACAGTCTATCATTTCAATGTTCAATTTGTTCGTTATTAATTTTTGAATGTGCACTCTTATTTTCTCGAAGCTCTTTGATGTGTTTCCATGTGAACATGCTCATTTGCCACTAGAACTATGTTTTGTTTAGCCAACATTATTTGATTCTCCAACCTGGACATTTTTCCTTTTCTTGCCCTTTATTCCAACTAATGGATCTTCTATTATTAATTTCTGGCCACTTTCACATGTGAATTTTTCTTTTGTTTTCTATCTGAATGCGCCTTTTTGGCATTGAAAGTACTGGAATTTGAGGTGCCCCCTATTCATTGTGCTGAACTGCTCATTTTTCCTTTTTCTAAGGTGCAATCCAAACTCCAAATTTTTCAGACTTAATTTCCTTGACTTTTGCAATCTATATTGGTGAATCCTTACATAAATGCCTATTTTTCCCAAATTTTCTCGTGTGTTATTTTTTGTCAATTATTTTCCCTGTCTTGTTGGTCTGTTTGCATGGACTTTGTTGTATTTTTGCACCCACTGACACAAAAATTTTTAACCCTTGCCTTGATACCTATTTTTTAACAAAAGTATTATTTATTTATTTAAAAAATATCACCCCTCTCCTCTCCAACAGTCTTTTCTTGCCCCTCCCTCTCTCTCTTCTTTTCTATTCTTCTTCTCTTTCTTCTTCTTTCTCTCTCCTCACCTCTCACCCTTCCTACATATTGCTCCCTCGCCCCTCACCCTCCCTCCCCACCTCCTATATCCTCCTTCTTCCTCTTCTCCCTCTTTTTCTCCTCCCCCTTCTTTGCGTCCTTCTTCTCCTCAACTCCCACCTTCCTCCTCCTTTCTCCTCCTTCCCTCCTGCCACCCCTCATCTCCTCCCCCTTCCTCTTCTTCTTAGTGTTCTCATATTCCTCCCTCCCATCTCTTCCCACCACCCTGCCACCCCCATTCACACCACCATCCCCCCCACCCCCCAACCACTTTCTACCTCCCAAAACCACTTCCCCGCACTGACACCCACACAAGCCCATTCCCCCCACCAAACCAAATCCCCCTGCCCTCATTTCCACACACCCCCACACATTTTTTCATTTTTTTTTAATCACACTCACAACCCCTTCCTTGCCCCCCCCCTCCCCCTTTTCCTCACCACCCACCATGAAAATCCTTTTTTTTTTAAACATCGCCCCCCTCCCCAACGATTCGTGTTTGAAGTTGTTGTTGGGCGTTCCTGCACAGCTACATATTGATGTGTGTGTACTGGGTTTTCTTATTGCTCGTTCCCGTGGTTTTTTCCTTGCTTCTCACATGTAGGGTTGCACATCTTGACACTAAACCGTGTTGCCACGCAACCATGTTCAGGTGTTGTCTGTCAAGTAGACATCTTTCTTACCCATAATTCAAATGTTGTCAAGCATGTTTTAGAAAACTAAAACCCCCTAGAGAAATTGTAGTTAGTTTTGATTTCTGATAGCTTAGTTGTTTGAGTGACAAATTGTTTGGTTGTTTTGTAGTTGGATTTTTTGTGTTTGTTAGGCTCAAGATTTATTTTTGTCATTTTGTTTGATTTTTTGAGTGTGGAAAAATGATAGCCTTGGTCGAGTTTGGTATTTTTTTGGACAGGTTGGAGCTAGAGTTTGCCAATAGTTGCCGAACATTGTGGAACATGTAAGTTTTCTTGCCAAGATTCTTGCACATCACGAGGATTATGGGTTCACGAGCATTACACCTTGCACTTTTTTATACATTGCACTAGGGGGTCGTCTCCTAATTTTCTCAAATATTGCCATGCCATGGGTTGGGTTGAAGCACACTTTGCACCATCATTGAACACTAGCACGGCATGAGGCCTGATGCAGCTATATGCAATAAATCTTAGATGCAAGCACACTTGAGAGAGCACCTGTCATTGAGCACGCATTGTTTATTGCACACATGAAAGTTGGGATGTTCATCACCGAGCTAGGAATCTCTGGTTGAGTGGTAATGTGGTTGGGTGAGTTTGAGGGTCGTGAAGGATGCTGCCAGTTGTGAAAAGGGTTGTTTTCTTGGTTGACATTTTGAGGACCATCATTTCTTGAGCGAATGTGAGAATTTGGGTGGGTGGAGCAGAGATTGACATTTATCCTTTTGTTGAGTGTTGAGAGGTGAGAATAAGAAAACTTAAATAAATAAGGAACTTTGTTTGCATTTTGCATGACGCACGAGCACATGTAGACAGGATAGGCACAAATTCTTCAAGTGCATCCATATTTTTATTGTGATGCATAGTTTGATTGGTTTCATATCATGGATCCGTTATTGCATATTTTCTCGAATCATGTATGATTGGGCATAGAGTTCATTTCAAAAACCATATTCTTTAGGACACATTGCATAAATGAAACCAGGTACATATGGAAAATCTCAGACTTTGAAGAATCAAGGAAGAAGTCGACACGAGCCATAATTTCTTATCTAGGAGAAGATTTCTTTGTTCAAGTAGGAGATGGTTATTAAGGACCATGTGTTTTATGGGAAAGGTGCCATGTTCTTAAGGTGGCCAGTTTATTATGCCAAAAGGAAGACATATGTTTCATGGCTTCAATGTATGCAAAGAGTGGCATGAGAGCAATTTGTCTACTCGAGCGTACAAACTCATTACAAAGCTTTGTGGAGGGCATGATAGTGTGAAATGTGTAGAAAAAATAGCAAGTACAGGAGGCTTTATATTGGTGGCCTTGATAGTAAAGTTATTGGGGAAGCTACTTGATGAAGCTGACCGAATGCTTGACATGGGGTAGCTACATTTTCGAAAGGCATGGTGGCGGGCCACATCATATCAAGCATTATAGCCTTTGAAGGCTATTCATTGAGTTTAAGCTTTTAAAGCTTAACTTTGACATTTAAACATTTACCTATTGAAAAGCAAGTTATTAAAAGCCTTAGGCTTTTTAAGAAAGCAAAAGCCAAAAGCCTAAAACTCATCGTATGAGAGGTTGTGAAAACTATATAAGGAGATGTAAGTGAGGCTTTACTTGCCTACTGCATGTATTCTTCTTGTAACTTGTGAGAGAAGAGAGGGTTGCACGTATGTAAGCGGAGTCTTGACATGCTAGTGAGAAGTTGGAGAATTTGGACATTGAAGTGCCAAGTATCGGCTCAAGGTTGTCAAGGTATGAGAATTCAAATCAATTGGTTTTGTCTTCAAGTTTTGTGTTTTTTCGAACAGTTGTCGTAAGGTTTGTTGTGTGATGCTCTATCCAAAATTTGGGTTTTTTAAGTTGTTTGAGCTATGAGAGGCATTGTTTGACGTATGATTTCATGTGCAGTTCATGTAATGGTTGTCAAATATTTAATTTTTTTGTATTGTGTTGTGCATTTGACAAAGTCAACTATTATCACTAACACTCCTTAACATCCCATTATCGGATTGTGAGTGAGGCTTGCTCTCGATCACTACTTGTGTGATGTCTTTTTCAAATACGATAAAACAAATAAATAAAATCCATAAACTACAAAAACAAAAGCTAAAAACTTTTTAAAACAAACAAAGCTAGAACATTCAAACAGAAATTAAACAAATAGAAAAAAAAAAGAAAAAAATCGAAAAACCATGGCAACATCGCTAAAAACCATTTAAAATTTTAAAAAACTAAAATAAACTAAAAACAAAAACAAACAAACAAAGAAACCAAAATACCATAAAATTTACCGAAATTTTAAAAATAAAAAAGAAACAAAATTCTAAAAACCCCCCAAAATTTTATAAAAATCCCCAAAATCTTCATCAAATGTCTCATTTTCAAAATATTAAAAAAATTAAAAAACAAAAATCTAAAAAACTAAAATAAACTAAAAACAAAAACAAACAAACAAAGAAACCAAAATACCATAAAATTTACCAAAATTTTAAAAATAAAAAAGAAACAAATTTCTAAAAACCCCCCAAAATTTTATAAAAATCCCCAAAATCTTCATCAAATGTCTCATTTTCAAAATACTAAAAAAATAACAATACAAACATCCCAAAAAAAAAAAGACACACACACAAATAACCACAAAAATCATGTTGATACACATATCTAATAGCAAACACAAAAATAATGTAAAAAACAACCCATAATTTAGTCTTTTTTAAAATAACACAATCACAAATCAAACCAACTCTACCACATACTTTTTTTAAAAAAAATTGTGTGCCTTGTTATTTTCCCCTTACACTACACCTTTACAAATTTTTTGGTTGCTATTGTGACATCTTTTTGTGAACACAGTTGCCCATCAATCATTTCCATTGTGTCATTCAAATTAGGGTGCATTCACACACCCTCCAAATTTTCATTCTTACCCTTGCACATCCACACACACTATTCATCATTAAAAAGAAACCAATTATTCAATTTTTCACACGCATCTATGCTAAAAACACACCATTTAACTAAAGTAAAATGCACTCACCATTCACAACAACTACACGCACTTGGTATGCTAAACACATCATTTTAATTTTTACTAAAATCAATTAGCTATCACTCATGCACGTGCTAGCTCAAAAAAAAGTGCTCCGTACATAATAAATTGTAAAAAAAAAATATTTTTACATTTAGAGCCCATCCGATTTGGGTATGTAGTCCAGGATACATTAATAGACCAAGCTTACTTAGTAAAGGCTTAATAGGTAATGAATTGAACCACTATTTTCTTTCTAAGGTTTATCACCTAATCAAATTTTCACCCATTGTAATAATCATTGATTATAATCAACATGTCATTAATACTTAATCCACCCATGTTGCACACTCATTATAAAATGAATGAACATGATATGGAGATTGTTGGGATGCATTATCCATTGTTGTTGCTATGCATGGTGGTCTGTGTTTCCATGTCAATCCAAGATGTGTCTCTCTAGATATTGGTGGTTCTTTTGTTATGTGGTGTGTTGTCATAGTCACAATTCAGTAGTCCGAGGTACTATATGTAATTGTTTATTTTCTTTTGATGCCTGATTATAGGGATTAGGCTGCCTATTTGTTTGCATTTCACCAAGCTATCTATTGAATATGTGCATAGATCATGTCAATTTTTTCATAGAATATGGATTGTTTGGGGTCATTTGTGGTATCATGTATGAGCTATTCCTTTATGGAAGTCTTATCAGTGGTCTCTTTTATGTTTTGTAGGCATCCTCTCTATGAGCTTTGTGTGTGTGTCTGTGTGTGTGTGTGTGTGTGTGTGTGTGTGTGTGTGTGTGTGTGTGTGTGTGTGTGTGTGTGTGTGTGTGTGTGTGTGCGTGCGTGCGTGCGTGCGTGCGTGCGTGCGTGCGTGCGTGCGTGCGTGCGTGTGCGCGTGCGTGTGTGTGGGGGTGTGTGTGTGTGTGGGGGGGGTGTGTGTGTGTGTGTGTGTGTGTGTGCGTGCGTGC
Source organism: Lygodium microphyllum (assembly GCF_053477565.2). Taxonomy (NCBI): domain Eukaryota; kingdom Viridiplantae; phylum Streptophyta; class Polypodiopsida; order Schizaeales; family Lygodiaceae; genus Lygodium; species Lygodium microphyllum. The sequence goes on from NC_141142.1 coordinate 48,224,933, forward strand.
GTGCGTGCGTGCGCGTGCATGTGCGCGTGCACGTGCGCATGTGTGTGTGTGTGTGTGTGTGTGTGTGTGTGTGTGTGTGTGTGTGTGTGTGTGTGTGTGTGTGTGCGTGCGTGCGTGCGTGCGTGCGTGCGTGCGTGCGTGCGTGCGTGCGTGCGTGCGTGTGCGTGCGCGCGCGCGCACGTGCGTGTGAGTGTGCATGTGCGTGTGCGCGTGCGCGTGCGCATGTGCGTGTGCGTGTGTGTGGGTGTGTGTGTGTGTGTGTGTGTGTGTTTATCATCTAAATGGTACCTCAACCAATCTAATATGTTCCCTTGGTCTTTAGGGACTACTCGATATTGATGGAGTCGTGGACCTTATTCTTAAGGTTGGCTTATTTGATTTTGTGGCTCAATCATTGCCACTAGTTCCAAAAGATCATGCTCTCTATGATGTTTTCTTGTCCTCTTATAGCAAACATGAGGGTCCTATTAGGGATTCCCTTATCACATTAACCTTCAAAAGTCTAGGGAAGGCTCTATCTCTTCCCTATTGAGGCAATGCTTTCCTAGCTACCAATCAATTCTTATGTTCTAAAGACATTGTCAAGTTGCTACAAAGATAGACTCGAGACCCCTATGGTTTTTAATGGGGTCATCACTACTTCAAGTGTATGCATTGTGATTATTTCATAACCCTTTTGCAAGTATCTCTACCAAATTCTTCAAGATTGCTTCATATCAACAAAACTCCTACCGATTATCTCTCTAAGGACTTAATTATTGCTTCTAAATTGGTGCTTAAAGGTATTACAATTGAATAGAGTTCTTATCTGTGCACCAAGATGGATCAACACTTTTTTAAGGTCAACAGGAGTATGTAACAAAAGTGGCATATAGTTCTTTTCTATTCATTTTTCTTATGTACTCTACCCCTTCAAAGGAACTATCATCGCCTCCTACACATCCTCCTATAGTTCCTCTTGCTCCTATTGAGGATCCCATTCCCATCAACAAAGACAATGATTCTACTCTCCCTTTAGCGCTCTAACACAAGTGCTCAAAGTGTGTTGCCGAAAGAGTACCAACTCCAGTCCTTACAGTACTTGTCCCTGCAACATTAGGAAGTTCTCATCCTACATATCTCACGTGTCCAAATTTATTCTTGGCACATAGAGAGAGTAACCTTGATATCTCACTTCCTTCCCTCCATTGATTGTGGTAAGTTATGATATCCCCTTTCTATGTAAAGATATTCAAAGCTTTGTGGAATTAGTAGTGACTATATGTGTCTAGCAATTGTATTCATTCTTTTATGATAACATTCTCGTCATGCATATCTCACGTGTCCAAATTTATTCTTGGCACATAGAGAGAGTAACCTTGATATCTCACTTCCTTCCCTCCACTACCTTGTGGTAAGTGATGATATCCCCTTTCTATGCAAAGATATTCAAAGCTTTGTGGAATTGGTAGTGACTATATGTGTCTAGCAATTGTATTCATTCTTTTATGATAACATGCAATATCCCAAAGATGAATTACATAAAGCCACAACTGAGCTAAGCTCCCCTAAGAAAACCATGTCTAATGTTTTTAAACAAATGGAGTACTCTAGTAAATTGTTAGAAGGCCCGAAACGCTGAATTTTTCATCCCTATAAGTGCAATTGATGAAAGGAATCATCTTTCTCATGAAATTATTGGTGAAAGGAATCAAATTTTCATCCACTATAATTGGTGAAAGGAATCATCTTTCTCATGAAATTAGTTCAAACAACTAAGTTATTGTTTGCCAACTCGACTATTGATCATTAGACTATGAAGATTAAGGAGTTGCAAGATCAATTTTGGCACGGTCCCATTCTGTTCCATTGAGGAATACTGTTTCCATAGTGCCTTCTCTGCCAACTATAGACTTGGCTGCTCTTCAACATACTACCATGCCATGCCCACTTTTTCAAGCTAAAGTGTAGAGACTACAAACTAGGACAAAGCTTCTATGGACATCTTTTGAGTATTTGCTAAATATGTTTCACCAAACCATTTCTTTTTCGTTCATTATTAGTAGAAGCTAGCATTCTACATTAAATTGTCCACTATGGATTTATCTTCTCATGAGGATGCATGGCCTAGTGCTTGGTCATCTAATCTTCTTATAAAAGTAGTTATGATGTTATTTGAAGATTTTGTGACACCCAATACTATGCCGATGTCGTATATTTATGTTTGTGGTGACCTTATTTCTAATGAGGAAGATTTTTTATGGTATGTGGGGGAAATGGTTCTACATGCTACTTTATATGTCCGCAATCTGGAATTGAAGATGGATGAGATCTTTCAAGCTTATTCTTCTAAAGTGACTACTTGTCCAAAAGTGTCTTGGCATGCGATGGTGGATTATGTTGCCTTCAATCAATGCCAATTACAAGCCTCTTCTCGTATGCAAAGTATTAGCAAACTGAGGATGGATTTATTATCCCATTTTTCACAACAACCTCCTTTTGATCATTCTTTCTTTGAAGCCTATTCCCATAGATATTCTTTGGGTCATGGAGCTCCATCATACATCAATAATTAGCCTATAGGTTTAAAGCATATCTTTCCTTGCTTCAATCTAAACCTCAGATTATTACTCCTCTTTTATTATAGTATATATTCAATCCTCAAATTCCCATTTTTACACATTGTGCTTTTATTATCAATCGTACTTTTTCACCTTCCCCTCATTTTTCTACTCTATCTATCCCAACACTCTCTACCTTTCTAGCATATTCCTTGAATCCATTTTTCTTTGATTCAATTTGTTTGCCCGATTCTCCCTCTTTAGCTTTTTCCTCCTTTTATGATTTTGCTTATCCATTACTTCATCCATCAACCCTTATTCCCCTTCCTGTTTCCACTTCCCTTATTATTGATCCACATAAATTGGTTAGTGGCTACTCAAGGTTTGATTCATAGATCCCTAAACATAGAGGATGGAGTCTGAAAGATTCATTGATGGATCCTCATATAAATTGGCCTATCATTCTAGGAGAATGGGATACACTTATCAAATGTTTTCACAACTATGTGCAATTTGCTAGAATTTATTACGAGTCTATTGATCCTTGAATGTGTTTGGCTACACATTTTGCTTGGTACTTAGCATTCATGCACTGACATTCTCATAGTGATTCAAAGTCATTACGGAAGTTGTCTTTAATTTCAATGTGGATATTGATTATCAACAATTTGATATCTTGTATTTTCATGCCCATTGCTTTCCTAGCCTATGCATTGTTCTTGTAGAGAGAATGTGTTGTTTGTACTTCTTACAGAATCCTCCCAAAACATTTGTTGATGAAACTCTTTCCCTGGAAAGATTTAGGAATCACCAAAATTTTAAGCAAGTCCATCTTCATTGATTCCCATTAATGATTTGTATCACTGATGAGCCATGATGAAAATCTTTCTTTTTCTCATTAGGGGTGCCATTCAAATGTATATTATGTGTTATGTGTTTTGTATGAGTGTTATATTTCTAATGGAGTATATGAAGGGGTTGAGATTACAAGTTAAAGATGATCGAGATTGTTGGATCCTTGGTTATGGATGGTTGCAAGTTTAGATGGATTGAAGTGGAAGTGACAAACCTATTATATCTTTTAAGAGTTTGTTTTATAGAGCTCTACATTTTTAAGAATTGGTTAATGGTTAAAGGTGTTTTCCTTCCATCAAATTTTTTATGGACATGGGTTAGATAGGGACATGGTTTTGACATTTATCAAGATGATGAGGTGTAGCTATTTTAGAGTATGTATTCTCTTTTTCCAAGGTCGCTGTCTAGTTAAAGAGTAGGGATACATTATGAGTTGAAGAGACTATATTTTTTGATGTTTTTTAATTTATTTTTTCATACTAATTGGTTGTTTTAGTGCATGAATGATTAATTTTGAATGGTTTTGGAAGTGTTTTAGAGAGTTTTGATAATGGTTTATTATGTTTGATTAGTTTATGATGGTTTTTGATTGATTTGTAATGTGTTAATATGTTTTGTTGATAGTCAAATTTGTTCTAATATATTCTAATTGTGTCAATTTTTGGATTTGTTTGAGAGGTTGAGGTTGTAAATGATTATGCATTTCAATGTGATTTAATATATTTTGGATGGTTTTTTATGAGTTGGAATGATTATGGTTAAATCCAATATGTTTTGTTGTGCTCTATTGACCGTCTATGGTATTCTGTTGAGCTTCTATATGTCTCTATAAGCATGTGTATACTTCTATATGTGTTTTGATGGATGCATTTTTAGCTTGGGGATGTGATCTCATCCTAATTAGCATTGGTCTTCAAAGAGACAATAGTCATTTCAACCATTATAGCAAATGCTTTCTTTAGATCATCCAAACTGTTGCACCTTCCATATATGTTTATGAGTGTGTTATAATTATATTTAATACAATAGATTTATAATTACATATTATATTTATGTATCTATGTATATTTATTATATATTATGTATCAATAATTACCTAATTATATGATTATGTATTTTTTAATTTTACATAGTAAATATAGATATGTATATAGTAATTATTTTGTTATTTTACATAGTTATGTAGTTTATGCATGATTATGTGATTATGTAATTATATACATATTATAAAATTACATAATTATATACCTAATAAAGCATTCATAATTGAAAATTGCATAGTATGTTGTGTCAAATACAATTATGTAGTTATATATTATTTAGTACCTTTGTGTATATATAATACTTATATTTACATAATCACGTATATAATTTACACATAATTATGAAATTATATATATATATATATATATATATATATATATATATATATATATATATATATATTCATAATACATTTATATCTATGTATTATATAATATGTTGTATCAAATACAATTAAGTAATTACTTATTATTCAATACATTTATGTGTTTATAATGATTTTATTTAATATAAAATATGTATAATTATATTCAAGATATCCTTATATTTTAATATTTAATATAATTTTTAGAATTATATTTAATATAACATAATTATATATTATATAATGTGCAATATATATCTTATTCTGGCAAAAAGTTCTCATTGGCTATTTGTGGGGTTGTTAATGAGAGTGAACGAGAGAGAGAATATTTTCTCACCCGTGCTTACTACATGGTCTCCTCACTACAAGATATAGGCCTTATACCGACGAAAATACAAAAAACAAAATTTTTCCCCGTTGTCGCAAAAAGCGTCGTTATTAATGACGCCATAGAAACGTCGGTATTGGCGTCGTTATCAGTATCGCTATTGGCGTTGCTATATACATCACAAACCGTTGCTATCAGTGTCAGTATTGGCGTCGCTATCATTGGCGTCGCTGCCAATACCGACGCCCAATACCGACGTTGATAGCGACGGTTTGCGATGTGTATAGCGACACCAATAGCGACGCGAGCAGTAAAATTTGCGACGCTAATAGCGACGGTAACAAGGAAAAAAAAATTGTGGCAGGGCTGCCCTTCCACATATAGCACTGTGTGCTTTATGAGAGCCATACAAAATAGTTTCTGCACTACTGTGTACAATGCGCTTGCAAACAAAAACAATGTATACTGAAATCACAAAACTGATACATTAAATAAATACATGATCACATAAAAAGTGATTGGTACAATCATGACAAGATATCACTAATACATAGAACATGTCTACATAGATCAGGCGACTCAAAAATAAAGCTGTGTGAGCTCCAGGGATCCAAGGGTGAGCTATGCATCCTCGTCTCCCGAAAGATCATCCCGCCGCAAAGGAGCATCGAATGGACTCTGCAAAAAAAGAAACAACACATCAGTCCACCATACAATAATGCATTCAAATATCTCATGGTAGCTACGAACAAGAAAGATGAGTGACTTACAGGGCCGCCGCGTCTATACAATCGGTCGATCAATGCATTGAGACCGTGCTTCTCTGCATATCGAGTCTCAAGGCCAATCGGATCGCGATTTGTAATGGAGTGTTGCAAAGAAAATAAAATGCTAACTGTTAGAAACATGATTGTCAATACAAAGAATATTTCAAAAAAATAAACAAGCAAAACAAAAGAAAAACTTACAAAGTCCTCCAAATATGTCATATGGTCGCCACTCCCAAGATGATGGACCACTCCGACCTCGAGTCGCCACCTCGCACTGCTAACTCCAACGTCCTGGAGAATTTGTAGCCTCCTCCCTCAGTCGGCGCCAGTCATCTGCATCTAACCACTCGAGCTTTGCAGCCCCACTCTTGATTGCCTTGTGTGCGTCAAATCATCTATGTGACATATATGCACGCATGCAATCCATCATCCAGCCCGTAGAGAATCTATCTACTGTGGCTGGCACCGAAAACTCCTCGTGCAAGGATGCTACTATGTAGTCCTTGCTCCTCTCCGATATGTTCTTCCAATGATCCAAGACGTTGTGCCGAAAAACTTGTTGGCACAACTCTCTCATGCGAGCCATCACCCTCCTCCCCTCATCATTCATGATGATGGCTCCTGACCTATTATCGACCAGATATCCATAACCCCTAGGAGTATGCCTAAGATGGGTCCTCTCCCATCTGCATGCACACTCCTGGGCATATCCAGGAGACCCCTCTGCATCCGGTGTATCGACGGGGGTAATCTCTCTCGGAGTGGCACCGAAAGGGGTGCCACCTACTGACAGCTGCGTAAAAGCCGAAGTAACTAGAGTAGACGTCCCCACAAGTGTAGACGTCCCCACAGGTGTGACAAATCCTGGAGGTGATGCAGCTCCAGCTGAACAACGAGACGGAGACACCGTGTCCGTGTCTCCACAGCATCCACCTAAGCCACGAGAGCGAGGAGTCGCACCTGTATCCCATGTCGACCACGGGCTCATTGCCTCTGTATCTCTGCAGCATCCCCTTGATCCCGATGCACTCCCTCTCTCTGGCCCAAGTCGTGAGCATCGAGATCGTCTGCTCGAAGCCGAAGCATCCGATCACACTGAAGCAGATCTAGCATAGCACCCTAATGAAGAACGAGACAGCTCCTGGTCTGCCATCTCTCTAAATCTGGCGATCTGGTTTGGAGACATGCATACGAAGATATCCTGTAACTCCTCATCGCTCATCCCTCCACTCATCCTGAAAATGTCACCTGCACAAACAAAAAATGATGTTAAAATAATCAATTTAAATCATACAAAGCACAGTAATATAAATCATTTAAAAAAATCTCACTTAAAATGCATATCTTATGTACCCTTATAAGCGATTGGTCAACGAATTGAGTAAGTAGATGCTCCAAGTAAGTGTGTGTGCGTGTGTGTGTGTGAAGTAATATCATGAAGTAGCGATATGTGTCAACGTACACCCTAGTTATGGGATATCAAGATGTCAAGTAAATTCTATATGCTTATGTACACTTATCCATATATTCATATATTCTTTCTAGCACAACATCAACATTGATGGTATAGAAAATTTATGAGTATCATTGAGGATCTCTTAGTCTAATAATAAACCAATCTCAACAAAAAGCATCTTAGTAATGTGGTTTTTTTTTCCTAGGTCCATGTATAAAAATTAATGCCATCTATGAAATTTATCAACTTTTATTGTAATGATTGGAAGACATCAAATGCAACAATGTAATACAAGGTTACCATGTCAAAGACAATATCAAATAGTAAAAATGCTTGTGCCTGTGTGGGGGTGTGTGTGTGTGTGTGTACCATAGTTATAAAATTTGTTCCAATCAATTATACTCATAGTCATAACCTTTGAAGAAAATATCCTATGCTCAATTTAAGGGATTCTTCTTCTATGGCAACACTTTTGGGTTCATTTTGATGAAGTACCATAATGACCATTAGCTAGGGGATCATTTTCTTTTAGTCCTTCTGTTGACTAGTTGGCATGATTACTAATTTGTTATGCCTATAAAGTTAATACAAAAACTAGGAATTATGCATATCACAATTAGATCCCCTACTTGGACATTATGAAGGATATGACCAATTGTAAGCCATCTTAAAGAGTCACCAATGTACGTGGCCCATGGTAAAGCACATTGCATACCATTATCGATAGGTCATTGTGCATCTTAAATGTCCTAATTAGACTTTATAAAGTGTATGACCAATTTTTAGCCCTCTTAAGGAGTTGTTGATGTAATGGTATCCATAAAAAAAGCAAAGTGCATACCATTACCATAATCATGGATATGTTATCGTTCCAATATATACACACACAGGTGGACTACATCTTGAGTAGACAAAAGCTATCCATTTGAGTAGACATACATCTCCATAAAGCTATCCATTTGAGTATACATCTCTTTCTCTTTCTCTCCCTCTCTCATTTCCTCCCCCTCCCTCTCCCTCTCCCTCTCTTTCTCTCTCATTTACTCTCCCTCTCACAATATATCCTAACACTCTCCAAAAGCAAAAGGGAGAGGGAGAGAGAGAATGCACTCTCCCTCCCTCTCCCTCTCCCTCTCCCTCTCCCTCTCTTTCTCTTTCTCTCCCTCTCCCTCTCTCATTTCCTCCCCCTCCCCCTCCCTCTCTTTCTCTTTCTCTTTCTCTTTCTCTCTCTTTCTCTCCCTCTCTCTCCCTCTCCCTCTCTTTCTCTCTCATTTCCTCTCCTAAACAAGCAAAAGAGAAAGTGATTTAAACCCTAAACAAGCAAAAGAAGGAGAGAGGGAGACTCACTGATGAGATATGGCGACTGTGGGGCGGCTCCTCTTCGCGATGAAGGCTCCTCCTCTCCTTCGTGAACAACGGCAGCGGCGGTGGCGATAGCAAGCCTTCTTCCTCTCCCTCTCTCACGACGGTCGCTCTCCCTCTCAAAACATAAGACGCAAAAACTCGAAATAAACCTGCGCTCTAGCAACGCAAATAGCGATGCCCGTACCCGCATCGCTACCCGCCGTCGCTATAGGCTTAAATCCTTGTAGTGCCTATTATTCCTCATGAAGTCAACTCTCAAGGAGCTGACATGTGTCTACTCCTCAAAATCTTTGCTTAGTAATAATAGAATATTATATACCTAATAATGCATCTATAATTAGATATTACATAATATATTATGCCAAATATAATTATGTAGTTACATATTATTTAATACATTTACATATTTATAATAATCATATTTACATAATCACTTATATAATTTATATATAATTACATACATATTAATAATACATGTATATCTATGTATTATGTAATATGTGGTGTCAAATACAATTAAGTAACTACATATTATTTAATAAATTTATATATTTAATATATATATATATATATATAATTTTATAATAACATTTAAGTAATTGTAATTTTATGTTTAATAATATATTGTATTAATTATACAATGTAATTGCATATTATATAATTATAATACAACACAATTATGATACATTTGTAATATAGAATACAATTGTATTATGTGTAGTTATAATTTAATATAATTATTAAAATTATTTTTAATACACCATAATTACATATGCATACTATAATGTAATTCTACTACATAACACATAATATATAAATTATTCTGGCAATATGTGCTTGGTGGCTACTTAGGGGTTGTCGATGTGAGAGAGAGAGAGAGAGAGAGAGAGAGAGAGAGAGAGAGAGAGAGAGAGAGAGAGTGTGTGTGTGTGTGTGTGTGTGTGTGTGTGTGCGTGTGTGTGTGTGAGAGAGAACATTTGCCCTCCCGTGCTTGCCTTGTCGCCTCTCCTATTGTTCCTTGTGAAAGCTCTTAGGGAGCGACACCTATTTGCTCCCTAAATCTTTGCTTAGTAATATATAATAGAATATGTTTTCTTTAGTCTCACTCACATATATTAGTTGAAACTCAACAACTTGCAATCATGTTTGATATTAGGGGCAAGATATTTTGACTTTCCTTAAGACATATTTGGTAATGCTCTCATATTTTTGGATTCACTGTGATATTTTTAAATGCATCATTAAATAGATAGATTGAATAAATATTTACATTAGTAGATAAGCAAATATTTGCCAAAAACCATTCTAGTGCTTTGATTTAAAATTTTAAGATTCATTTTTATTGGATCAATGTTAATGGTCTTTTTGTTCATAGACAAACAAATACAATTAAGCATGTACATAGCCATATTTGCGTAGATCGGATGCTGTATGCATGTGTAGCAAATGCCGGAAGGTCCCCAAGAACAAAGATTTCTACAAACCTTCATAAAAGCAAAAGGAAATTTGCATGACATGAGACCAAAAAGGCAAATTGGGTGCAATCTCTCCCCATGCCTTATATGAGTGCTTCACAAGGCATGTATTTATAGATTTATTTATATTTTAGCTTAAAAATGGCCCACTTTACAAATAGGATACTTTTAGCTTTTGTGTTTGCTTTTGCCCAAATATAGAGTAAGGTGTTTGGGCTTCCAAATGTTGGGTTGTGCCCAAATACAAATATCGAATAATGAAATATTAAATCGAGCACCTATCTGCATACAAGATAATAAATATTTTGTCAAATGCTTTAATAAATAAGTGCGCTTGAAAAAATATTGGTGTCACGCCTTTAGTGATAGGGCATACACCCATCAAAAATAGTAATTTTTCTAGGCATTTGGATTCATGTCATCGCTCGCGATGGTATTACCCAACACCATCGCCACCTGCTCTACACATCAACTGAAGCATTCACAATTGTTAGAAAATAATAAAATAAAACCCAACAAAAGTGAATACCTAGTAGTCTTCACCTACAAAATAATTAAATAGGTTGGAACTCTGTCTTAACCTTAATATAATTCGAGTGTGTACTCTAAACTCATAATCGTCCATTAATTTGATATGTATTTTGTGGAATCGCCCACGTGCACATTAAATTAATCTGACGCCCGAAAAAGGACAAGCATTGTCGTGCCACTACACGCATACCGTGTAAAAAAAAATCTAGAATGTGGATTTCTTATTGATTTAGAGAGCCGATGCCATTTTAGACATTAGTGTTAGTGTCCATGGTTCAAAAATATTAGATTTTAGCCAATTTTTTATATTTTAGATATTATCTCTTGTAAAAATCCATAAAATTGTAGATAACTTCTAGATGAGGATGACATGTAAAAGAAAGCATATAGCTTTTAGCCAATTTGAGAGGATTTTATGAAAAAAGAGAGATTGGCGAAATTGTGCAATGTGCGATCGTTGTTTTTAGGCAATTAACAACACTCCAAAGTGGGATATTAAGAAGGAGTGATCTGGCAGAATTCTGCTCAGGTATGCTAGTACTTTTACCCCCCTTTCGGAGCCAATGAAAGCATTAGATTAGCGATTTGAGCAGCATAGAGGAAGGTATTGATTTATACACGTTTTTGTCTATTAGAGTTATATCTTCTCATAATGCTGAAAGAAACTGACACGCTTCGTCTCTGTTAGTATTCTTTTACATTTTCTAATTCTTTTTTGGAATATTCTTATACATCTTCAATTTCTTTGAACCCCTTCTCTTCCGTCTACTCCTCTCCCTAAATCTACCTTCACCCTGCTGTCTCTTACCCCCCATGGGGAAAGTTTATGCTATCATCAGATGTGAATTCTAGAAGATATTTGGGTTGATTTGATGCTGATATCTTCAATCATATTCAAAGAATTAGCTACAACATTGTTCTTTTAATTCGCTTATTACTCTACAGAAGACATCTTGTCAAAATATGCAAGTATTATGTGCCCCTATGGTAGGGCAATGTTTGTAGATCATTCATTGATGCTTTGAGTTGAATTAAGAGGAGCTTTTTCTCTTATTTCTTGGCTATGATATCTTATCCTTATCAGGAACTCAATTTTGAAGCTATCTTGAAGCAAGTCTCTTTGCCCTACAAGCCTTGTAATTGACTTAGTCTACATTGAATGTAATCATGCAAAGTTGATTCATACTATGGCATCATGTACGAATGATGGGATGCATAGTTGTTTATGATACACGACAGCATATTGTACTTGATTTTATAATTGGTGATTCTCTTACAGTCAAGAAAACAAGCTTGATTTGAGATAATACTCTTGTGATCTTTGCTAAGAACATGCAATTGGAAGCTCTATCAACATCTTCAAGAACTTGGCTTGAATCCTTCAACCCTTTTATTATCTTTACCATCTCCAGAGTTTAAGCTCTTGATGGTGCGTAGATCGGACGCAGGTAGCTCACGTAGTGAATTCCCAAAGGTCCCCAAGAACAAAGCACTCTACTTTTTAGCACAAAAACCAATGTAAAAACAAGCACGACATGAGACAAGAGACAAATTGGGTTGAATCTCCCCCATGCCTTGTGTGAGCGCTTCACAAAGCATGTATTTAATATATATTTCCAATCTTTTTGCTCAAAAATAGCCCAATTACAAAAATATGACAAGCTTTTAGCTTTTGAGTTTGCTTTCTACCAAAAATAGGAAAATAAAGCTAATGGACGGTGCCCAAAGAGTCTGGCACGCCCAATCTCAATGTCCAAATAAAAATAACATATCCAGGCGCATAAGCGCATACAAAATAATAATAAATAATCGATGTCTCTATAGACATAATCAAAATATAGGTGTGACGCCTATCAAAATATAGTCCAAAGGTCGGAAACCCGCTAGACTCCAATGCTTTCCTCCGCCACTGCTGCTATCTCTACACATCAACTGAAGCATTCACAATTGTTAGTAAAATAACACAATTAAACCGACAAAAGTGAATACCTAGCAGTCTTCAGCTACATAAATAAATCAACTGGTTAGAAATAAATCCTAACCTTAATTTATTATGAGTGCGCACTCTAAACTCATAAACGTTTATTAATTTAATATGCATTTTGCGGAATCACCCGCTATGGAATCACCCATGTACACACTAAATTAATGAAACGCCCGAAAAGGACAGGCGTCCCCATCAACTTCTCGCACAAAGAATCCTCTTTGCGTATGATCGGACGCAGGTAGCTCACGTAGTGAATTCCCAAAGGTCCCCAAGAACAAAGCACTCTACTTTTTAGCACAAAAACCAATGTAAAAACAAGCACGACATGAGACAAGAGACAAATTGGGTTGAATCTCCCCCATGCCTTGTGTGAGCGCTTCACAAAGCATGTATTTAATATATATTTCCAATCTTTTTGCTCAAAAATAGCCCAATTACAAAAATATGACAAGCTTTTAGCTTTTGAGTTTGCTTTCTACCAAAAATAGGAAAATAAAGCTAATGGATGGTGCCCAAAGAGTCTGGCACGCCCAATCTCAATGTCCAAATAAAAATAACATATCCAGGCGCATAAGCGCATACAAAATAATAATAAATAATCGATGTCTCTATAGACATAATCAAAATATAGGTGTGACGCCTATCAAAATATAGTCCAAAGGTCGGAAACCCGCTAGACTCCAATGCTTTCCTCCGCCACTGCTGCTATCTCTACACATCAACTGAAGCATTCACAATTGTTAGTAAAATAACACAATTAAACCGACAAAAGTGAATACCTAGCAGTCTTCAGCTACATAAATAAATCAACTGGTTAGAAATAAATCCTAACCTTAATTTATTATGAGTGCGCACTCTAAACTCATAAACGTTTATTAATTTAATATGCATTTTGCGGAATCACCCGCTATGGAATCACCCATGTACACACTAAATTAATGAAACGCCCGAAAAGGACAGGCGTCCCCATCAACTTCTCGCACAAAGAATCCTCTTTGCGTATGATCGGACGCAGGTAGCTCACGTAGTGAATTCCCAAAGGTCCCCAAGAACAAAGCACTCTACTTTTTAGCACAAAAACCAATGTAAAAACAAGCACGACATGAGACAAGAGACAAATTGGGTTGAATCTCCCCCATGCCTTGTGTGAGCGCTTCACAAAGCATGTATTTAATATATATTTCCAATCTTTTTGCTCAAAAATAGCCCAATTACAAAAATATGACAAGCTTTTAGCTTTTGAGTTTGCTTTCTACCAAAAATAGGAAAATAAAGCTAATGGATGGTGCCCAAAGAGTCTGGCACGCCCAATCTCAATGTCCAAATAAAAATAACATATCCAGGCGCATAAGCGCATACAAAATAATAATAAATAATCGATGTCTCTATAGACATAATCAAAATATAGGCGTGACGCCTATCAAAATATAGTCCAAAGGTCGGAAACCCGCTAGACTCCAATGCTTTCCTCCGCCACTGCTGCTATCTCTACACATCAACTGAAGCATTCACAATTGTTAGTAAAATAACACAATTAAACCGACAAAAGTGAATACCTAGCAGTCTTCAGCTACATAAATAAATCAACTCGTTAGAAATAAATCCTAACCTTAATTTATTATGAGTGCGCACTCTAAACTCATAAACGTTTATTAATTTAATATACATTTTGCGGAATCACCCGCTATGGAATCACCCATGTACACACTAAATTAATGAAACGCCCGAAAAGGACAAGCGTCCCCATCAACTTCTCGCACAAAGAATCCTCTTTGCGTATGAGCCCCGGTCATCTAAATAAGTTTACGGAATCCATCGTAAAACCTCACGGAATCCACCGTGGAATATGCCTCCTGGCATCACTTGAAACCCCATACATTCTTCTCTCTCAAACCCCTATGATTGACCGTTCCTCTTGAACCTTTAAACATTCATTATAATCTACTTATCTCTTGAAGACACATTTCCATCTATCTTGTCTAAATTTTTTTGCCAAACCCTTGTGGTGACCTTCAACCCTATGCACTGCGACATCATCCCCGTCAACTTCTCGCACAAGGAATCGACCTTGTATATGAGCCCCGGCAAATAAATATAATCACGGAATCCACCATGGAATATACCTCTTGGCATCATACCCCTAGGGTGGGATAGCAATTGTTCTCAATTGCTATCAACTCAATGTGGAGCGAGTAGTGAGGGGTAAGCACTTAGGTCGTAGATTGAGGATCTTCAACAAGATGATTTTTAAACTTATCCAAATATCCAGAATATATACGGTCAATTCTACTAGTCATAAAGTCAGTGTTTAGAATAGTTTCAAGTTCAAGGATTTTAGTTTCTTCTTCAAACAAAGGTGGATTTTCATAGACAAGGTGGACAAGTAATCGGCCTCTAAAAGGTCGTAACAAACTAATATGAAAAGTATTATGGATCTTCCAATGTTTGGGTAGTTGTAATTTAAATGCATTGTCATTGTTCTTGTGAATTATTTTGAAAGGTCTATAAAACCTGGGTGCTAATTTAACAACAAGGTGTTTCTTAACACTTTGCAATCTTCTCTTTTCAATGTGTAACCACACATAATTACCAATATTGAAACTCATGGCTTTTCTTTTCTTATTAGCTTGTTTAGTGTATGATTTCTAGGCTTTCGCAATCATGTCTTTAACTTGAGCAAAAATAGTAGTGTGCGTATTGGTAATATCATTAGTGTGTCCCATGTTTGTGATTTTGAAACTGTGTATACACTCAAAAGATCTAGAATCATACTATTAGTAGATTCTGTTTGCCCATTGGTTTCAGGATGGAATGCATATGAGAAATCAATCTTAGTACCCAAATTAGCAAACAAAGTCCAAAAATTACTACAAAATCTAGAATCATGATCAGAAATAATAAATTTTGGCAAACCGTGATTAGTGAAAATAGTTTTCAAAAACAATTGTGTAGCTTGAGATGCAGTTAATGTTTTTTTGCATGGTAGAAAATATGCTTGTTTACTAAATCAATATACTATAGTCCAAATCATATCATGATTAGCTTGTATATTAGGCAAACTAGTTATAAAATCCATTGAAATATGTTCCCATGGATGGCAGAAATTGGTAAAGGCATTAACAAACCATATTGCTTACCATGGTATCGCTTGACTCTTTGGCAAATTAAATACTCAGAAACAAAGTTAGAAACATTAGATTCCATATGTGGCCAGTAAAAATCTTCAACCAATGTTCTTAAAGTGGAAATAATACCTCTATGTCCTTGATATGGAGGACAATGAATTTTGTGCAGTACAAATTATCTAAATTGAATAGTGACACACAATTTTTTCTCATAAAACATAAATCCATCATAATAATACAAAGAATCAATTGGAATCTAGTTATTAGCAACTAATTTGTTTCAATCAGCTTGAAATCTGGGGTCATGGTCATAAGTATTCTTCATAGGAGTAAGGGAATCAAAAGATAGAACAAAAATATTATGGATACTTGGTCTTCTACTCAATGCATCAGCAACAACATTATTCTTTCTTGGATGATATTGGATAAGTGGATGAAAACTTTGAATGAAATCAGCTAATTTAATATGACGGTCATAAATTTGTGGCTGACTAAGGAGATGTTTGATACTTTGCTAGTCAGTTTTAATCATAAATTCGGATCCCATCAGATAGTGTTTCCATTGACGTAAAGCTTGTACTATAGCTAGCAAATCTTTATCATAGGTGCAGTACTTCAATCCAAAAGGTTAAAGTTTGCAACTAGAATAGGCTATGGGATGTGAATCTTGCATGATGATAGCTCCTATTTGTGATATGCTAGCATCAGTGACTACTAGAAAGAATGATCGATTAAAATCAGGTAATTGCAAGACAAGTGCATGTGTTAAAGCATGTTTCAACAAATCAAAAGACTTTTGTTGGTTGTCATACCATTGATACACAACACCTTTCTTTAATAATTTCGTCAAAGGCAATGCAAGCAATGAAAAATTTCTGATAAATTTTCTATAAAAGCTGGCAAGGCCTAAGAAAGAACATAACTCATGTAAATTTTTAGGGATTGGCCAATTCAAAATTGCATCTATCTTTTTAGGATCAATGTGAATACCATCAAAAGAAAAAAATGAGACGTAAGTATTCAATCTGGGTTTGGAAAAATTCGCTCATCAGGGTTAGCATACAATTGATTCTCTTTCAACAATTTGAAAACCAACTATAAATGTTCACAATACTCATTCTCATGCTTATTGAAAACCAAAATATCATCAAAGAAAACAATCACACAATTTTGATACTTCAAAAATATACGAGTCATCATACGACTGAATGTAGCTAGTACATTGGTCAAACCGAAATGCATAACAATAAATTTATAATGACCAAACTAAGTTCGAAATGCAATCTTTAAAATGTCAGGTGTATCCAAGCGTACTTGATGATATCCAGATTTGAGATCTATCTTGCTAAAAATAGTGGCCCCTTGTAGTTTATCCATGAGGTCGTCTACCCAAGGGATAGGATATTTATTCTTAATTGTGATTTTGTTCAGGGCACAATAGTCAATGCACATCCTATAGGTATTATTTTTCTTCTTAACTAGTAGGATAGGTGCACCAAAAGGAGAACTATTGGGACTAATGAGTCCTCACTTCAACAATTCTTCAACTTGTGTTTGGATTTCTTTTTGTTTAATATGATTGTGTTTGTAAGGTGCTTTACATGGTGGTTGAGAACATGGGATTAAGTCTATTTTATGGTCTTTAAGATGGTGGTAAACCAAGTGGTAAATTAGCAGCAAAATAATGTTTAAATTGTAAAAGAAATTATGCATGCCTAGGATGCATCTAATTTTCCTTAGCTTCAATTTCATTCATCCATGTTAAATATGATTTACTACATTTTCTAAATGCATGTTTAGCCTGTGTGTGACTAAGTAGTGGAAAATTATCAAAGGTATGCAATCCATGTAATGTGATCGTTAATATGAATTCTCATGGAATGTGTGGAATAATCTATGTCAGGGTTATATTTGTGACGCCAATGCATTCCTAAAATAATATCACTAGTTTGCAAAGGCACAACCAAGAAATTTCTTCACTTAACATAATCACCGATTTTAATCTCTAAATCATGCACTTCTTGTGTACCATTGTATCTAATGCCTAAGAATGCAATCTTTATGCGATAATGAGTTGGAACAGTAGATAAATTCAATTCTTTTGCCAAATTTACAAAAATAAAATCATGCGTGCTTCCATCATCATGCAAAACAATATTTTCTTGACCATACACAAAACATTTCATTGTAAATAATGAATGAGGATTTGGCATATCATGGTAAAGTATCTAAAACATTGCCGATATCATCATCATCTTTAGTTGCTCCCAAGTGATTGATTTGAACAGCTTGCTTCTTGGACTAATAATTCACTACTAAGTGTCCAGGTTGATGACACTTGTAGCAAACCATAGGCTTTGCTTTGGAGATATTTTTGGTAATGGCTAGAAATTTGGGTATATTGGGATTTGGCTGGAGGGAAGGCTTAGGATTTGAATTTGTATTTGGTGGTAAAGCAAGAGGTCGAGTCCAGGGTTTACGAAAAGAAGAAGGAGCAAAGTGATTTTGATTGAATCTTTGGAAGTTAGAATCGAATTGCTTTGTACCAAAGTTACCATTAATAAAAAATTGTTACGACCGCTTTTCTCATCCAAAAATTTTATCCTCCTCATCATGCACTAAAGAAATCACATCCTTCAAAGTCTTTGGCTTGAACATATTCACTTTCGCATAGAAGTGACCAAGCAAACCGGACATATACTTGCGCTTGTGGGTCGCCTTAGGAATATCTTTAAGCATTCAAAGTTGAAGTAAGGCACTCCAAAAATGCTTAGTGTATTGCGGGATGGATTCACGATCTCTTTGTTATAGGAGATCCCACTGTTTGATAGCTTTCTCATGGAATTGAGGTGGAAGGAAATTATGCAAAAATTTCTTTTGAAAGGCTTCCCAAGTAGAGGGACAATCAACACTCTTGTGGACAACAGTCCACCATAATGATCCTCTGTCTGCTAGATGGTTAGTGACACATTTAAGTTTCTCTTTTTCAGCATATTGCTCTTCATGAAAATAGTCGTCAAACTGACTGATGAAAGCAAGAACAAATTTGCCATCACGTTGCCCATTAAAAGTGTAGAATTTAAAATTTCTTTTACTTATCTTGGTCTATTTCCTGAGAGCCTATGCATCGAGTGTCGCATCAATAGTACGTCGAATAACATCTTCAGGTTGGGTTCTATCTTGATCAATAGTAGATTGTTGAAGTGTAGCAATGCTTGCAAGTTTTGATGTGCTCTTCGCTCTTCTTGAAGTTACATCATGATTAGATCCAATTTTTGCTCCATAGTCGGTTCTAGTAAATTGCCTTTGCCCATAGAATCATCCATATTATGATCCGACATCGTGGATTTGTTGAAGATTCGTCACGCGTCTACTAGTCATGTGTGAAGAAGATCACCATGATCTTGCTTTTCTCAAGTATGGCAATTGAAAACGATCTTCTTCCAAGCAGGATAGCCTTTTGCATATAGACTATGTGTGACAGCCTACTTGCTGTGAATCTGCTCAGCCAAGTTGCAAGTGAAAATAGGGGCTTGCTGGAGCTTCAAAACCGGCTCGAGAATTACCACAGTGTGAACACCTGTTATGGAAGAGATTGATAATTGAAACTTTAAGCTTGAGATTAAGCTTAGAAAATGGCTTAAATATTTTTAAAAGAAAAAGCTTAAGCAAATCATTTGTAGCGCGTAGGATGACGGCATGTTTTGGACAGAATCGACTGTTGTGAGTATATGCTTTCGCCATAATTCGTGAAATTTAGAGAGCTTAGAGCTTAAGCATTAAGCTTAGCTCAGCACTAATCATGAATTGCTTTATCTATGAGAAAAAAAAAACTTGAAGAGGAGACTTTCCGAGCGGTCCTTTGCCTCCTGGGAGAGATCCTTCGCGATCAGAGGGTACAACAGGGGGTTCCTCACTGCCAAGAACATGCATGTATTGTCAGTTCATACCCTGTATATCCCATTTGTTCCAAGAGCTCCACCTTCGTGCGAGATAGTGAGCGATTGGAAGCTCTTGATTTCACATTTGCTCTGATACCACTAATGTATAGATCGAATGCTATATGTGTGCGTAGCGAATGTCGGAAGGTTCCAAGAACAAAGAACTCTACAAACCTTCATAAAAGCAAAAGGGAATTTGCACAACATGAGACCAAAAAGACAAATTGGGTGCAATCTCCCCCCATGCCTTGTGTGAGCACTTCACAAGGCATGTATCTATAGATTTATTCATCTGTTAGCTCAAAAATAGCCCACTTTATAAATAGCATACTTTTGGCTTTTGTATTTACTTTTGCCCAAATATAAAGGCGTTTGGGTATCCAAAAGTCGAGATGTGCCCAAATACAAATATCGAATAATGAAATATTAAACCGAGCGCTTATGTGCATACAAGATAATAAACGTTTTATCAAACTCTTTAATAAATAAGCGCGCTTGAATAAATATTGGCGCCACACCTTTAGTGATAAGGCACACGCCCATCAAAAATAGTAATTCTTCTAGGCATTTGGATTCACATTATCGCTTGGTGCTACCCAATGCCATCGCCACATGCTTTACACATCAACTGAAGCATTCACAATTGTTAGCAAATAATAAAATAAAACCCAACAAAAGTGAATACCTAGCAGCCTATACTTTGCAAGGTCTATGTTGATCTATGAAGGTATGACATTATACATAATTAGGTATTCACTTTTGTGAAATTATACATAATTAGGTATGACATAAATAAGCACTCACTCACTCACTCACTCTCTCTCTCTCTCTCTCTCTCTCTCTCTCTCTCTCTCTCTCTCTCTCTCTCTCTCTCTCTCTCTCTCATCGTGTGTGCACATGCATGCTTGTGTACTTGCCAACCTATGTGTGCATGTGTGTGTTTGTGGTGCACAGATTGATCGCAGTATGCCCACGTAGTGAATCCTGGAAGGTCCCCAAGAACAATAAACTCTACCTTTTTGCACAAATTACAATGTAAAAAGCATGAACAACAAGAGAAAGAGACCTATTGGGTTCAATCTCCCCCCATGCCTTGTGTGAGCGCTTCACAAAGCATGTATTTTATGTATATTTCCATCTTCATGCTCAATAATAGCCCAATTTACAAAAATATGACAAGCTTTTAGCTTTTGAGTTTGCTTTTACAAAAATAGGAAATAAAGCTAATGGACGGTGCCCATAGAGTCTGGCACACCCAATCTCAATGTCCAAATAGAAATAACATATCCGTGCACATAGACACATACAAAATAATAATAAATAATCAATGCCTCAATAGACATGACAAAATATAGGCGTGGTGCCTATCAAAATATAATCCATAGGTCGAATACTCGCTAGACTCCAATACTTTCCTCCGCCACTTACTCGTTAGACTCCAATGCTTTCCTCCGCCACTGCTGCTATCTCTACACATCAACTGAAGCATTCACAATCGTTAGTAAAATAATACAATTAAATCGACAAAAGTGGATACCTAGCAGTCTTCAGCTACATAAATAAATCAACTAGTTAGAAATAAATCCTAACCTTAATTTATTACGAGTGCGCACTTTAAACTCATAAACGTTTATTAATTTAATATGCATTTTGCGGAATCACCCGCTATGGAATCACCCATGTACACACTAAATTAATGAAACGCCCGAAAAGGACAGGCGTCCCCATCGACTTCTCGCACAAAGAATCCACTTTGTGTATGAGCCCCGGTCATCAAAGTTTACCGAATCCACCGTAAAACCTCATGGAATCCACCGTGGCACGGAATCCACCGTAAAATATTGCGCAGATCGGTCTTTATCATAAATTCTGAACCCATTAAGTAGTGTTTCCACTATCTTAATACTTGTACAACTGCTAATAGTTCTTTGTCATATGTGGAATATTTCAGCTCAGAGAGTTTCAGCTTACAACTAGAATATGCTATAGGATGATTGTCTTGCATAAGTACGGCTCCTATTCCTGATCCACTAGCATCGGTCACTACTAGAAAGAATGGTCTATTAAAGTCAGGCAACTATAGAACAGGGGCATTGGTTAATGCATGTTTGAGTAAGTCAAAGGATTTCTATTGATTTTTGGTCCATTGATAAACAATTCCTTTCTTGAGAAGTTTGGTTAATGGTAAAGCAAGTAATGAAAAATTACGTACAAACTTCCTATAGAAACTAGCAAGACCAAGGAATGAGTGTAACTCATGCACGTTTGTAGGAACATGCCAATTCAATATTGCATCAATTTTCTTAGGATCAACTTTAATTCCATCAGATGATACAATATGACCTAAATACTCAATTTCTGTCTTAAAGAATTCACTCTTTTCAGGATTTGCATACAGTTGATTTTCTTTCAATAACTGAAAAACTAATGACAAATGCTCATAATGTTCTTTCTCATTTTGACTAAACACCAAAATATCATCAAAGAAAACAATTACACAATACTGATATTTCAAAAAGATACGGTTCATCATTCTACTAAAGGTAGCATGTGCATTAGTCAATCCGAATGGCATGACTAAAAATTCATAATGACCAAACTGTGTTCTGAATGCAGTCTTGAATATGTCAGATTTATGTAGCCTCACCTGATGATAACCAGACTTAAGGTCAATTTTACTAAATATAGAAGATCCTTGCAATTTGTCCATAAAGGTCATCAACTCTAGGAATAGGATACCTATTCTTTACAGCGATCTTATTTAAAGCTCGGCAGTCAATACACATATGATAGGTATTATTCTTTTTCTTGACTAACAATATAGGTGCACCGAATGGAGAACTGCTAGGTCGAATCAAACCTCTATTTAGTAATTCCTCAACTTGACTCTAGATTTCTTTTTGCTCTATCTGGTTGTGCCTATATGGTGCTTTGCAAGGTGGTTGTGTGCCAGGGATCAAATCTATCTTATGGTCTTCTGGACGTGAAGGAGGTAAACCTGGTGGTAGGTCTTCTGCAAAACAGTCCTTAAAATATGCAAGAAATTCCTTATGCCTAGGGTGCATATGATTTTCCTTTACTTGCAATTCATTCACCCAAATGAGATATGATTTACTACTCTTGCGTAATGCACGTTTTGCTTGAGTATGCGAAAGCAGTGGAAAAACATTAGATGCATGCATACCATATAATGTAATAGATTTTCCTTGAATATTAATATTCATTGTGTGTGTGGAATAATCTATATCTGGATTATGCTGGTGTCGCCAAGGCATTCCTAAAATAATGTCACTCGACTATAATGGAACAACTAAGAAATTTCTTCTTTTAGTGTACGAACCAATTTGAATCTCTAAATCTTGCACTTCCTGTGTACCGTTATACCTAGTGCCTAAAAATGTAGCTTTTATGCGATAATGCGTAGGTACAGTCTGTAATTTCAATTCCTTTATCAATTTTGCTGAAATAAAATCATGAGTACTACCGTCATCATGCAAAATAGTCTTTTCCTTTCCATGCACTAAACATTTCATAGTCAATAATGAATGTGGAGTAGGCATACCTGGTAAAGTATCGGAAGTAGTAATGGTGTCGTCCTCATCTTCAGTGAAATTAGGCATATCCTCATGTTCGTCTTCGTCCATGGCTCCAAGATAGTTGATATGAGCTGGTGGCTTCTTTGAATGACACTTTGCTGCGAGATGTCCAGGCTGGTGACATTTATAGCATACTATTGGCTTGGCTTTGGTTACATTATTTGCAATGGCGGGAAGTCTAGGTACATTTGGATTTGGCTGTGGAATAGGCTTAGGATTTGGATTGACATTGGATGGTAATGCAAGTGGTTTAGCCCAATTCTTGCGGAAAGATGATGAAGAGAAACGACCTGGATTAAATCTTCTAAAATTGGAATTGAATTGTTTAGATCCATAATTACCATTGGCTTGGAATTGCTGTGGTCGTCTGTCTCTACCGCGTAACTTATCTTCAGGGTCGTGAGCTAGTGAAATGGCATCTTCAAGGGTAGCAGGCTTGAACATGTTCACTTCAGCGTAGTAATGTCCAAGAAGTCCAGACATATACTTCCGCTTATGTGTCGTCTCTGGTACGTCTTCAAGCATGCGTAGCTGTAAGAGTGCATTCCAAAAACGCTCTGTATACTGAGGAATAGGCTCACGATCCCGTTGTTGAAGTAGATCCCATTGCTTGATAGCCTTCTCATGAAATTGCGGTGGAAGGAAATTCTACATGAACTTCTTCTTGAAATCTTCCCAAGTAGCAGGACATTCTATGCTCTTGCGTACTATAGTCCACCAAAGTGATGCTCTGTCTACCAAATGATTAGTAACACACTTGATTTTATCTTTTTCTGGATAGGTTTCCTCATGGAAATAGTCATCAAACTGACTAATGAATGATAAAATAGTCTTTCCTTCTCGTATGCCATTGAAAGTGCGAAATTTGAAACTTCGTTTACTTATCTTTGATTCCTTATGAATGGTTTGAGCTTCAAGAGTGGCGTCGATGGTACGTCAAATCAAATCTTCAGCTTGAGGTTCTTCTTTGTCGGTAGACGCTCTTTGTAATTTTGCCAGTTGCGCTTGCAATGCTTGCCTAGCCCTTCGTTCTTCTTCCAATTGCATCATGATTAAGTTCAGCTTTTGCTCCATCGTAGGCTCAGGTAGGTCGTCTTCAGCCATAGGATCATCCATATGTGGTTTCGTCATCTTGTAAAACTCAAAAGACTTTTCTCACTCAAAATCAGGTTAGCGGGATGAGCATAGCTCAAATTCGGGGTTACAAGGCTATGTGTTTTTGGGTATTTCTTTCTCAATCTTCAGAAAATCTGTGATTTTTCCTTCTTCGTATGCTGAAAATGCTTCAGCAAACCTGTGTATGGGTAGAATACTTTGCCACGAACAACTTTGCAGTTCGAAGTTTCTGCACAGGAACAACCCTTCTAGGAGTTTTGAGCACAAGTCAGTTCTGACTCCAGTTGACTAGTCTGACTTGCAAAGTTGCAGACTTAGGTGACTTGCAGACTTGCAGAACTTAGCCGACTTAGTGAACTTGCAGGACTTGATCACAGTTGACTTGCAAAACTTGATTTCTGGAGTGCAGGACTTGGAGTTTGTTGACTTGCAGGAGATTTGTCTTGTCTAACTTGAGTAGTTTAGCTTAGCTTTAATGGATTAAGCTTGAAGCTTAATCGTTGAATTTCGTGGGGGGGGGGGGAGGGGGGCATTTTTCCCTGGCGGTGAAAAACGCGGACAGATCCTCTTATACCACGATGATAATTTGAAGTTTTGAAGCTTCTTTAAAGCTTGTAAGCTTAGTATTAAGCTTTTTGAAGGAATTAACTATGGTATGAAGAAAGCTTATCTCTCTGTTTTGACGACTTGATGATGGAGACGAATGCGTGGTCCTCCGCCTGTACAGCCTGGTCCTTCGCGATCTAATAACAGAAACAGTGGTTCTTGATCGCCAAAAGTCTACTTGTATCGACGGTTCGCGACGAGATTGACCGTAGAGCCCGATCGTTCCAGGAGCTCCGCCTTCGCACGAGATGGGTAGCGATTGGAAGCTCTTAATCTCAGCTCCGCTCTGATACCACTGGTGCGCAGATCGGTCGCAGTATGCTCACGTAGTGAATCCCAGAAGGTCCCCAAGAACAATGAACTCTACCTTTTTGCACAAACTACAATGTAAAAAGCATGAACGACAAGAGCAAGAGACCAATTGGGTTCAATCTCCCCCCATGCCTTGTGTGAGCGCTTCACAAAGCATGTATTTTATGTATATTTCCATCTTCATGCTCAATAATAGCCCAATTTACAAAAATATGACAAGCTTTTAGCTTTTGAGTTTGCTTTTACAAAAATAGGAAATAAAGCTAATGGACGGTGCCCATAGAGTCTGGCACGCCCAATCTCAATGTCCAAATAGAAATAACATATCCGTGCGCATAGATGCATACAAAATAATAATAAATAATCAATGCCTCAATAGACATGACAAAATATAGGCGTGGCACCTATCAAAATATAATCCATAGGTCGAATACTCGCTAGACTCCAATGCTGTCCTCCGCCACTGCTGCTATCTCTACACATCAGCTGAAGCATTCACAATCGTTAGTAAAATAATACAATTAAACCGACAATAGTGAATACCTAGCAGTCTTCAGCTACATAAATAAATCAACTGGTTAGAAATAAATCCTAACCTTAATTTATTATGAGTGCGCACTCTAAACTCATAAACGTTTATTAATTTAATATGCATTTTGCAGAATCACTCGCTATGGAATCACCCATGTACACACTAAATTAATGAAACGCCCGAAAAGGACAGGCATCCCCTTCGAATTCTCGCACAAAGAATCCACTTTGTGTATGAGCCCCGGTCATCAAAGTTTACGGAATCCACCGTGGCACGGAATCCACCATGAAATATGCCTCCTGGCATCAGTTTGTGTCTACTCTCTTTCCATGGAGTTCATGTGGTATGTGTCATTGCTAAACATCATGCTAACTCCATTTTCCTGGACATTGGATGAACTTAAGGGAGTCGACCCTAGGGTTGTGACTCATAATATCCCAATGGTCACTGATGTAGTGCCAACGAAACAACGACCTTACCCCATGAATCCCAAACACGCCCATGTAGTAAAAGAGGAGATTGATAAACTCATGAGGGCAGGATTCATATATGAGATCGAGCACACGGACTGGGTCTTTCCTACTTACATGAATGCCATCCTAGCCTTCCAAAGCATTTCTAACAAATCTACCATATGTATAAACACACACATACTCACATGTGTACTCACACACAGACACCCACATTCTCTCTCCATCCTTCTCTCCTTTCTATGTGCATGGAGCTTGCTTTTTGCTCTATGCATGGAGTTTACTTGGTATTCATCATTGCCCAATTGTGATAATTACTTATTAAATAGCTTGCTAGTCTTCCAAAGTAGGCTAAATCTCTAGTTGATCTTCGAAATGATCCAAGAATTTTGAAAATGTTCTTAAAATGTACAACTAATGATCGTGCACAAATGATGCTATTGAACTTATCCCTTCTTGCTTTTGTGCCCTAGATTTATTGAAAAGAATATGAAACCCTTACATGTCAACTACTAAGTCTGAGATTGATCACTTTAACCTCAAAAAAATAGAGTTGATGTCAACTCTCTTTCAATTGTTGCCTCCAAAGAGGCACCCTTTTTTGTATGCCCTTGAGAATATACTATTTTGACTTTTTAGAAATTTAAAGTCTTAAGCTTGTTCATCTACCCCACAATTTGCTTCTACCTTCCCCTCATCTATGTTGTAATGTGGGATCCCAAAAGGAGTGGGATTCAATGATGGGATGCTTCATGTGGGGAAGCAAAACTAGGAATAGGAGATATGCCTCTACTATCTCAATACAATCATTGAAATTTCCTATCATTTGGGGTGGCCTTCAACTAGTAGATCTAGGTACAGAATGCAATGCCTTGTGAGCCAAAATGCTCAAAAGATGCTAAGGGAAGTAGAGACATGATGGGCCTAAATGCTCATTGCTTTGTTGGTATTGAAAAATAAGAAGCTTTTCCTTTCTTGGAATCTTAGGGGGGAGGGCATAATTCAAACTCAAGCTACTAAGAAGACAAAGGCCATTTGACTTCTCGCAAATTCACTTGCCTTATGGGTGAGAATTATTAACAAAGCTAAAATAGGCAAAATTAGTCAATGAAGCCTAGAAATATGACAACATATTTTGATCATGGAGCTTCCACCCCACCAATGGAGAGGAAGGGTACCTCACTTACCAAGAAGGGCTTTGATAGTTTTAGAGACTAGATCAATCACCCAAGCAATCTAATAGCTTTTAATGTCACAACTCTATAGAAACAGAATTTGTATCCTTTTTCATTAATTTTTCTATATAATGATTTATTAAATTTATTTCCTTTGCACTAATTAGATATAAAGAAAAGTGCATTGGAGCTGGCCACTGATGAGTGGTCACAGGTTATGGTGGACCCACACGGTGGGTTAGAGAAAAGATAGTTCACACTTCCACCTATATGACCCGATTGGGCACCTGTGACTAGAACTCACACATATCAGGGTTAGACTCGCACACAGAAAGGATTGATGCCTTGAAGTGTGGGCTAGATCCACCAGAACAGACAGTTACAATCAACAAGATGGCATGATCATGAAATGCTTGTATAATGTGCATGTGTGGGCTGAAAGCTTGAAATGCACATTTCTTTGCATAGGAAAGTCACATGAAGATTCGGATACCATTTTTGCGATGTAAACGGAAAAAGCTTTCATATGACACCCATATTGGGGGGGTCCCTAAATTTTAGGAGATCCCTAAATTTTAGGAGCCTCGAATTAGCCTAAAAATGCTAGTCCTAAAAAATAGGGATGTCATTCTAAAAATAGTAAGTTCTGTACTCTGACTGTGCTTACTAAATTTGGTTGTTTCTATTCTTGACAGTATTCAACCCAAAAAGGAAGGCCATAGAGAAGAGACAAGTGTCAAGACACTTGTCACACAAGTTCCAAGTGTCCCACCACTTGTCACATCTCATGACATGTGGCTGGACACTTGTCTTGTGCTACTCCACTTTCCCCTTTTGTACTAGCTCTCCCCTCTCCTATAAATAAGAGCTCGTTTTTCTTCATTCAACATCATTTTTCTTTGCTGAAATTCATGTAAAGAACCCACAGATAGCCAGAAACTGGCCCCATCCATCCCCATCATCATCCCCCACTTCTCCATTATCAAATTCCTCCATATTCTCTCTTCTATCACTGTTGTTTTACAAGACAGCAAGCCTGTAAATTCATTACAGCACCTCCTTCTTGAGCTCTTTCTTCCATTTTAGCTACAAGAAGCAAGCCCTATCCATGTACTGCTGATCAACGATGGAGAAAGGCTGAATTCCCCTTTTTCTTCTCTCATACTGTAAAGAAATCAGTTTTTATCATTGCATAATAAATAATGCATGTGTGTTTGTACATCTTTGCATGATCTTGTGAGAGTGAGAATTACTTCTTCTCACTCTCAGGTTGATTGTAACTGAGCTCTTCCCTAAGGGACTTAGGTTAAGCAGAAATACATTCCTTCGGGGGGGGTTGCCCATCTTCAACCCTCAATCTTGTCTCCATTACTTTTACATTTTCATGGCTGTAATTTTGTGAGTAATTTTCACTTTCAGCTTTAAGTGTTCATTCTCTTTTATATTAAGTCTCGAAAACAAGCGAATATCATAATTGTTAAGCATACTACGTTGTTCGGGGCGTTTACAGTGGTATCAGAGCTTTGGCTCGGTCCTCACCCCCAACACTGGTAGTGCTTACAACTATAAGTTTGTTTGTTTTCAGCCCTTGCATTGAGTGCTTGAGCATATTTTTTTTCTTTAGACTCAATGGATCAATCGAGTGCTATCCTTCAAGCCATTCAAAGTCTTAGAGAGGAGAATCAGCAAATTCGTGAGCAACTTCTCAAACTAGAAAAAGTTGAGAATCCCAAAGAATTCAAGGAAAGAAGCCCATCTACTTCAAGAAGACAAAGCCATACCAATGAAAGGAGCCGATCAAGAAGTCCAACTACTTCTAAGAGGCAGTCCCATTCTACTTCAAGACAAAGAAAGAGATCGCGTCGAAGCTCATCCTCTTCTTCAAAGTCATCTGGCGCCTATTCTGATGGATCCTCTTCTAGTAATGAAGAGTCACACCCTTCTCGTGGAAGACCTCATCGTCGTCAAAGGCGTCGACATTCTTCACCCTCGTCTCCATCTTCATCCCCATCAAGCACTTCATCATCTTCAACCTCAAGATCCGAGCATGGACGAAGGCATAAGAAGAAGAAGAAGACTAAGTCACTATCTCAACTTGAAAAGAAGATCAAGTTCAGTATGTATGATGGTTCTCGAAATCCTGATCT
Organism: Lygodium microphyllum; assembly: GCF_053477565.2. NCBI lineage: Eukaryota > Viridiplantae > Streptophyta > Polypodiopsida > Schizaeales > Lygodiaceae > Lygodium > Lygodium microphyllum. The sequence continues at coordinate 48,254,668 of NC_141142.1, forward strand.
TCTTCTGAAGTTTATTCGTCAATTTCAAATTTTGTATGGTCGTGACAAGTATAAAGAAAAAGAAAAGATTAAGTTTGCAGTTTTACATTTAACCGACTTAGCCCATACTTGGTGGACGGGTTTCTCTCAGAAAAAGAAGGTAGAACTCACCAACAAAGGCAAGAAGTACGAGATCCAAGCTGGAGTTTCTGGAGACACCATACCTATGGTAAGCCATATGCAAGTCTCTAGAGCAATTAAGGATTGTGTTCAATGTTGTCTGCTTTATGTCACTGATGTAAAAGATAATATGAATGCTGAAAACCAAGAGCAACTTCAGCTCTTGGAAAAGTATAAAGATTGTTTTTCGGAAGATCTTCCTTATCAGCTTCCCCCAGAAAGGCCAGAAGACCATCATATTGATATTATCCCGGGCAGTTCTCCTCCTAATATAGCACCATACCGTGTGAGCCGTCCTCAACAAGAAGAAATCAGAAAGCAATTCAAAGACCTACTCAACCGTGGGCTAATTAGGCCAAGTAGCTCACCATTTTGTTCACCAGTTCTTCTTGTTCAAAAGAAAGATGGCACATTCAGGATGTGCATTGATTATCGAGCCCTCAACAAAATCACTGTGAAGAATCGGTTTCCTATTCCCAGAATTGATGACATTTTGGATCATCTAGGAGGCTCAAAGGTTTTCAGCCGCATTGATCTAAAGAGTGGTTATCATCAAATTAGGGTAATACCACAAGATGTACACAAAACTGCTTTCCGCACTTCATACGGTCTTTATGAATTCTTGGTGGTTCCTTTCGGATTAACCAATGCACCAGCCACCTTTAATCGAATGATGGAGCGCATCTTTAGAGAGCATCGACAATATGTCGGTACTTTCTTTGATGATATTATTGTCTTTAGCAAGAATGAAGAGGAGCATCATCAACACTTGGAAATTGTTCTACAATTACTACAACAAAATCAACTCTTGGTAAATGGTAAAAAGAGTGAATTTTTCATGCATAAAATAAATTACCTTGGGCATGTCATCTCTTCTGAAGGGATTCAGATGGATCCTGAAAAGATCAGGATAATCCAAGAATGGCCTCATCTTCGTGATGTACATGAGGTGCGATCGTTTCTTGGCTTATGTTCTTATTACCGCCGCTTCATCAAGCATTTTGCACATATGGCTTCTCCACTTCATGACCTTACAAAGAAGAAGATCTCTTTCCAATGGAAGGAAAAAGAGAAGGCAGCCTTCACAAGGCTGAAAACAGCTCTTACTTCTGGACCTGTTCTTATCATTCCAGATCTGGTAAAACCATTTGTGGTGGAAGCAGATGCTTGCGGTGATTGTATTGTTGCAGTGCTAAATCAAGAAGGCCATGCCGTAGCCTTTGAAAGCCGCCGTCTAAATGATGTAGAGAAAAGGTATGACATTTATGAAAAGGAGCTCTTAGCAGTGGTTCATGCTTTAAAGATATGGAAACATTATCTTTTAGGCAATGAATTCCTTATTAAAACCGATCATCAAAGCTTGAAGTATTTCAAGACTCAAAAGCATTTGCAGGAGAAACATGCAAGATGGGAAAATTTCTTGTCCATGTTTCATTTTCAAATTATGTACACTCCAGGGAAACAAAATGTAGTTGCTGATGCACTTTCTAGAGTGCCTCGCATTGCAACTATTACAATGGCTCATCATGAAGATTTTCAAACGATGAAGAATACTTATGATGAAGATACTGATTTTGCAGCAATTTGGTCAAATTTACAGCAAGGAGGTTCTCATCCAGATTATTCCATCAAAGACGGTTACCTTCTCATGAACAATCGCCTTTGTGTCACTCTTCCTGTTCGACAAAAGGTGCTTAAAGAAAGTCATGAACCCCCTTATGCAGGGCATAGAGGGAGGGCAGCCACTCTAAGTGCAATTGAGCGCTACTTTTATTGGCCAACATTACGAAAAGATACACATAACTTCATTGAGGCTTGTCTGGTATGCCAAAAATCCAAATATGATAGGCAGAAGATTCCAGGATTGTTGCAACCTCTTCTAGTGCCCAAAGATCTATGGGAATCTATCACAATGGATTTCATCTCAGGTATTCCAAGAACACCTCAAGGTCATGATATGATTTGGGTCATAATTGATAGATTCAGCAAACAATCACATTTTATTCCATGTCATAAAACATTGAAATCCGCACAAGCTGCAAGATTTTTCATTCAACATATCTTCAGATTACATGGTATGCCTTCTGAGATCATTTCAGATAGAGACTCCAAATTCACAAGTAACTTTTGGCGTGCTTTATTTGAGAATTTGGGAACCACTTTAAAGTTCTCCTCAGCTTTTCATCCTCAAACTGACGGCCAAACAGAGGTGATGAATCTCACTCTTTTGGATATGTTGAAAGCTTATGTTAGTGAACATAAGTCACAATGGGAGAAATATCTTCCATTATTGGAGTTTGCTTACAACAATACAGTGCACTCATCCACAGGGAAAGCTCCAAATGAAATAGTACAGGGTAAAGTGATTCCTCCTTCCAATTATTCGCACTAAAGATAAGATTTTTGCTGCTGATGAGTTTGCTTCAGATTTAAAAACCACAATGGATCAAGTTCGAGCCACTATCAAAGTTTCCCAAGAGCGACAAAAGAAGCAAGCAGATAAACGAAGAAGACCTTTGGCTTTTGAAAAAGGTCAATATGTCTTGCTAAAGTTTGATAAAAGCAGGCTCAAACAAGGTTCTGGTCAAAATTCATATTTTCCAAAGCTCTTCAGTAGATACTTTGGACCCTTCAAAGTGATTGAGAAAATAAATGAAGTTTCTTATCGACTTGAGCTTCCTACTCATTGGAAAATACACAATGCTTTTCATGTAAGTTTGCTAAAACCTTACATAGGACCAGAACCAAAGGAACCCATTACTGAAGATCCCCCAGAAGTTGAAGAAACAGAGCAACTCTTGGAACCTGAAAAGATTTTGTTTCTCAAGGATCGAACCACGAGAAGTGGCCTTGTGACACGAAAATTCTTACTAAAATTCAAAAATCTACCCACAACAGATGCACAGTGGGTAGATGAAAAATTCATGAAGGATTACCCAAATATTCTACAACAATATCAAGAAGCTTTTCAGCTGAGGACAGCTGAATAAAAGCCAAAGGGCTGTCACAACTCTATAGAAACAGAATTTGTATCCTTTTTCATTAATTTGTCTATATAATGATTTATTAAATTTATTTCCTTTGCACTAATTAGATATAAAGAAAAGTGCATTGGAGCTGGCCACTGATGAGTGGTCACAGGTTATGGTGGACCCACACGGTGGGTTAGAGAAAAGATAGTTCACACTTCCACCTATATGACCCGATTGGGCACCTGTGACTAGAACTCACGCATATCAGGGTTAGACTCGCACACAGAAAGGATTGATGCCTTGAAGTGTGGGCTAGATCCACCAGAACAGACAGTTACAATCAACAAGATGGCATGATCATGAAATGCTTGTATAATGTGCATGTGTGGGCTGAAAGCTTGAAATGCACATTTCTTTGCATAGGAAAGTCACATGAAGATTCGGATACCATTTTTGCGATGTACACGGAAAAAGCTTTCATATGACACCCATATTGGGGGGGTCCCTAAATTTTAGGAGATCCCTAAATTTTAGGAGCCTCGAATTAGCCTAAAAATACTAGTCCTAAAAAATAGGGATGTCATTCTAAAAATAGTAAGTTCTGTACTCTGACTGTGCTTACTAAATTTGGTTGTTTCTATTCTTGACAGTATTCAACCCAAAAAGGAAGGCCATAGAGAAGAGACAAGTGTCAAGACACTTGTCACACAAGTTCCAAGTGTCCCACCACTTGTCACATCTCATGACATGTGGCTGGACACTTGTCTTGTGCTACTCCACTTTCCCCTTTTGTACTAGCTCTCCCCTCTCCTATAAATAAGAGCTCGTTTTTCTTCATTCAACATCATTTTTCTTTGCTGAAATTCATGTAAAGAACCCACAGATAGCCAGAAACTGGCCCCATCCATCCCCATCATCATCCCCCACTTCTCCATTATCAAATTCCTCCATATTCTCTCTTCTATCACTGTTGTTTTACAAGACAGCAAGCCTGTAAATTCATTACAGCACCTCCTTCTTGAGCTCTTTTTTCCATTTTAGCTACAAGAAGCAAGCCCTATCCATGTACTGCTGATCAACGATGGAGAAAGGCTGGATTCCCCTTTTTCTTCTCTCATACTGTAAAGAAATCAGTTTTTATCATTGCATAATAAATAATGCATGTGTGTTTGTACATCTTTGCATGATCTTGTGAGAGTGAGAATTACTTCTTCTCACTCTCAGGTTGATTGTAACTGAGCTCTTCCCTAAGGGACTTGGGTTGAGCAGAAATACATTCCTTCGGGGGGGGTTGCCCATCTTCAACCCTCAATCTTGTCTCCATTACTTTTACATTTTCATGGCTGTAATTTTGTGAGTAATTTTCACTTTCAGCTTTAAGTGTTCATTCTCTTTTATATTAAGTCTCGAAAACAAGCGAATATCATAATTGTTAAGCATACTACGTTGTTCGGGGCGTTTACATTTAAGAAAGTAAAAGCAAAATCATAATCTATCCAACTACCTTAAGTTTTGTTGGGGTGTTGTAGTAGATTTTACGTTACCTACAAATGTTTCTCAAATAGATTTTCCCATTGATGTTGGCCAATGAAACATGCTTAAAGCTTCATTGAACCTTCTAACTATTGCAAGGATTGGAGCGTCAACTTGATAGGAGGCATGATTAAAGAATGCTTAAATAGAAATTGGTGGCTCTTGAGGAGCAAACTATTTTTAAGGAGAGTTATGATGGGGTAATATTTATCGGAGATAAGCTCAAAAAAATAGGTTTTATAATGGCAAATGTAGCATTGGCCATAATAGGCACTACCACACCTCTTTTGAAATGGTTGCTTAGCCAAAAATGGATATAGTCAAGTATCTTAGCCCCTAAGTGTCCCTAGAAGTAAGAAGTAACAACATATGATTTTTTGGGTTTTTGGAGATAACTTTAGGAGCAAAGTAAGATGTTTTGTTTAACAGTTTATCAAGCTTTTTGTCTTGCAATCAATCTGGGATGCAATAATAAGCTTGGTCTTCAATGATGAAAGGAAATAAGTATCGTGGCCTAAAATTGCATTCAAAGCACTATCATTTTGGGAGGTTTATTATAAAGTGGGTAAACTTAGGAAAGCATATTTAAAAATTTAGAAGGAGCTCTTAAAGTAGCTTTAATCTCCACACTATAACACATTGTTATTATTCAATGCAAGATTATCTTTTCATGTCTAAATATGAGTAGGCTAATATTTATTTCAAACAAGATCCATTTTTCAAACATCTTTACTCATTGTATGCACTCTATACATATTCACATGTATACAACCATAAATAAATAAAGCTATCATGAGCTAACTTTGGGAGTGTCACGCGCATTGGTGTATGTGAAGTATATGAAGGGGCAAAAGGCATTTGTTTGTTATTTAGAAACACATATCTTGAATGACTTGTAACCTCAAGCTTAACAACTTGTATGTATCCTAGTTAGTGAAGATGTAGTGCCAATCCCTTATGTTGTCATTTTGAATCTACTAACTAGGAGTGACACACTTGGAATGTGGGGAATTAAATGACACGCCAAATTTTCTTTTGTTTTTAAAATCATAAATGCTTGCTTAATAGCTTGTGTATATTTGAGTTGATTGAAGGGATTGTGTTCATCCCTAAGGGACGGTTTGCTAAGGTGTTGCCTAGATTTGATGCATTAGGCATTCAGATTCCAATGTTAGGTATAAATGAGATGCCCTATAGTTGTGTCAAGTGCAAGTGAGTACTTGATTGCCTAGAGTTGATACTTCAGGCATCCATATTTTTATGGTAGGTAAACAAGATGCCCTATAGTCGTGTTAAGTGCAAGTACATAGTGATTTGACACATATGCTACAATTATGTGGTGTTGTGAGGTGGCCATTCCATCTTTAAAATTTCAAGGGTTGGACCAAAAATAAAAAGTAAAGTTGGTGTATCGAGGGCATATTTCATGACCTTGTGAACAGGTGTTTGATTAGAGCATAACCTTGCCTCAACCGCACATTTGAACACACACATATCTCATAGGAACAACTTATAAGTCCCATTGGGGTGGGGACCAATTCGAATGTATCTTTGAAAATTTTGTAATTCATTTTACATTGAACCTTAGTTTTTTATGAACACTCGCGAGTTGCTGGGGCAACAAGTGGCATGGTGCATGCAATCTAATAATGAGAAAGGTGGTCAGTCATGATGCACTTGAAGTTTGTGGATGGAATTTCCCTCCCTTTCTGAATGTGTACGTTGGCATATGTTTTAAAGGTGCAAGTAAAGTAATCAATGAGAAAACACTTGAAAGGGACATGGAACCTGCTGATGCTGGCATAGCAAAGTAGAGTGCACTTAGGAAAAGAGGGAAGAAGAGATAAGGAAATTTCATAAAAGAGTAACATTCACAAAGGAACATTTTTGGTAGAACTTACCAAAAAAAACCTTTAACTTAACAGTTAGGAATAGGAGAAATTTTAAAAAATCACTTTGTATGAATTTGCATTTTTCCATAACTAGAGTCTTTATAATTTTAAGGTTTTACACTTGAACATTGTCATAGTGGTTATAACAAATTTGATTTAATTTTTTGGAGGTATTTCTAAGTCAATTCATTTGCATTTGTTATTTTTCCAACTAGAATTTTGAGAAATTTTGAGAAACCTTTGGATCATCGCCCCCTAAATTGCACGGCTTCATGACGACCTATCCTTCAAGATGATGGTGCCTCTCGGGGTTTGGGCGATGTCTCGACTAGTAAATACCGGAGAGGCACATGATCTAATAAAAGTTTTACAATTTGGTATAAACATTTTATTTTTCGAAAAAGGAGTGGTTGAGTAAAGGAAGGTGTGAGGTGGGAGGGGGGAGGTGGTTGTGTGAAGCAAGCCTAGCAAGGTGGCATGATGGCTGGAAAGTCACCTATAAAAATGCCCCCCAACAAAAGGACCCACATTTGATTAAAATTCAATGAATGGGTAGCTTGTAAGTGTGTGTCACTGCTCTTTTTTTTTGTGAAGGAGACAGGTTGATACCTATAAACTGATAGGCCATAGTTTGCTGTCTGGCTTTTAACAATCCATTGCAACTTGCAAGCTGAAGGGTAGCTGTATGGATGTGGAGAGGGTAGCTGCTTATTCTCTCTCTCCACACACACACACACACACACACATGCATGAATCATTCTTCCTCTCTGTGTCTTAGATGTGACAAAGCCATGGTTCTGCTTCCTGTGTTAGCCATGTGAATTATGCTTGTGTGTTCTCCAGAAAAAGCATAGCTTTTTTGGGGGGAATTTCCGGGCAGGGTGCTCTCTCTCTCTCTCTCTCGCTCTCTCTCTCTCTCGCTGTGCTGGTACCCTTGTCGGACTGCGGCTTCTGATCATAACCATATACATCCCCCTTTCAGTAATCCTGCCCCGTTTCTGTCTGAAAACCCTAATTTTGATCACCTGCCCTTGGTGACAGTTCACTAACCCTCTAGCAAAGGAGAACAGACAGAAGCTGCAGCACATCAAGAAAGAGGCAGGGAGAAACAAGCAGAGCAGCCCCAGCAGAACAGGCAAAGGAAGCAGCAGTAGGAGGAGCCATGTCTCCCCTGCAGCGCAAGCTGCGCAGAGCCCTTGGATCCTTCAAGGACCAGACCAGCATAAGTCTTGCCAAGGTTGCCAGCAATGGATCCCCTGACCTCGAGGTCGCCCTCGTCAAAGCTACCAGCCATGATGAGTTCCCTGTCGAGGAGCGGCACGTTCAAGAGATTCTGCACCTCACGTCGTATTCCCGCAGCTATGTCAATGCCTGTGTCACTGGCCTCTCCAAACGGCTCGGCAAAACACACAACTGGATTGTGGCCATCAAGGCCTTGATGCTCATCCACAGGCTTCTACGTGATGGGGACCCGGTTGCTTTCGAGCAGGAGCTCCTGACTGCAAGCAGACGTGGCCTGCGTGTGCTTAACCTCTCGAATTTCAGGGATGACTCGCATTCGCATGCTTGGGACTACTCAGCTTTCGTGCGCACATATGCGCTGTTTCTTGATGAGCGTCTGGATTTCAACATCACCGGAAAGTCTAAGTCTGAAGATAAAGCCTCAAACTCTGGCAATAGGAGATCTAAGTCTGAAGATAGATCCTCAAACTCTAGGTACGAGGATGGCTATGGCTATGGATCTTATGGAGATTCATATGGTCATGGCTATGGATCTCATGGAGACTCACATGGTCATGGCTATGGATCTTACGAAGACAACTATGGTCCTGCTCAAGGGGAGCGTGGCATGGTAAGATTTGAGAGAGCTGAGATTCATTGACTCTATTAGAAGATAGATTTTGTGTTGATTTGTTATGCTATCTGCTTCCCATCAACTCTTAGACTGCGCTAACTTGAAATTTCTGCACGAACAGTCTCAGCAGATTGTGGCTGTCAAGGATATGAAACCCTCCCAACTGCTTGATAGAATTCCTTCAATGCAGCGTTTGTTGGAGCGCGTATTGGCTTGCCGCCCCACTGGTGCTGCTAGGATGAACCGTCTGGTCCAAATTGCCCTCTATCCTGTTGTTAGGGAGAGCTTTCAGCTCTATATTGATATTTGCGATGGCCTTGCCATTGTTTTGGATGCCTTCTTTGACATGGACCATGCAGATTGTGTCAAGGCTTTTGATATCCATTCTAGAGCATCGAAGCAAATGAATGAGCTATCTTCATTCTACAACTTCTGCAAGAATTTGGGAGTTTGCAGATTATCGGAATACCCAGTTGTGCAGAGGATATCTGAGGAGCTTCTTGAGACCATGGAAGACTTTTTAAGGAATCGAGCAGAGTCAGCTTCAAGGCATGGGGGAAAGAGGAACCCAGATCCACCAAAGCCTGAAAGTCCCTCAAGAGAGCCAGAACCAGAGCAGGACATGAATAGTATTAAGGCTTTGCCTGCTCCCCCACCAGCTGAGGAGGCCGATGTGGAGCAACCAGCTCCAAGTATTGAAACACAGCAGAGTGATGCAGATCTTCTTGTTTTTGATAATGAGACAGTAACAGCTGAAGAACATGGGGATAAACTGGCATTAGCTCTCTTTTCAGATGCAGGTTCAACAGTGCAAAATTCAGGTAGTAATGGTGGAGTGTTGAATGGTGAACGGCAGCTTGCTGGGTGGGAGCTTGCCCTAGTGGAATCGACCAGTGAGCTCTCTAGACCAAACCCTAATACCCTGGCAGGAGGATTTGACAATCTGTTGCTCACCAGCTTGTACGACCAGGCTGCTGATAGACAAAAGGCAACTGCTGCTGTTCCTTCTGGTAGTGCAAGCAGCACTGCGCTACCTGGTCGGCCATCCTCATCATATCTAGCCCTACCTGCACCAACCATGCAAGCTGGAGAAGATCCTTTTGCAGCCTCACTGACAGTGCCACCCCCTTCATATGTGCAGATGTCAGACATGAAGGTGAAACAGCAACTGTTAGTGCAAGAGCAGCAGGCTTGGTATCAGTACCAAAGGAATGGCATGCAAGGTTACAATGGCCTTATGAAGGTTTACACTAATGGTTACAATCCTCCTTTCCAGAATTTTTACACTGTGCCATACTATGGGACCTCATCTTATTAGGAAATAGTTTTCTGTCCAGAGGACCTATGTTGTGCCCTGAGCCCTAGAATCGCATTGTATAGGAGTGTACGAACGAGCCTGCAGATCTCTGTGTATCATGCAAATTTTTTCCTGCCATCTTTGTACGATAATGGCAGGTTGTTCTATGTTTATTTTTCTGATAGCTGGGTCAATTTTATTATTCAGTAGTAGTATTTGATGAGTTGCAGTGTGCTGTATTTGATCCTTTGTTTTCTCCCATTTATTTTTGTAACTTCAGATTTAGATTAAGGTTTTAAGGGGGGTCATTAGAAGTGATTTTGTGATAAGTTGTTTGTTGTCTTCTTAATGATTTGCTGTTGCGGTAGCTGGCAGCTTACATTTTTGGTAGAGAGAGATTGACTTAGATCAGCTCTGGATGGGGTTCCCCCATTCCAAGGGTAGATGTGACCATGCCCCTTCATTACAAAGATACATCAGGTGAATGGAGCCAAAAAGCAATATTAAAAGTCCTTCTCCAAGATGGGTAGGATGGTTGATAAAGTATTTAATTTAATGTTTTGGAGTGGTAATCACACACACACACACACACACACACACACACACACACACACACACACACACGCATCCACTGCTCGATGAAATCAATGCACATTAGATTGGGCATAAACTATATTGAGCTTATTTGGGTCATTTTCTGTGCATGTCGATATTCTATATTTTAATCATGTGGCAAACAAAAGTTCAGTGCAAACACAGGTGAATTCACTTGGAACCTTTACAAGATGCCCACCATGGACTTCGTCTGCCCTGCCCAGTGTTCACAAGAAAACTGAGATGTAGTGGGAAATGTTGTGGGCAACTGAGGGCACTATTTTGGTATTTTGCACAGGTAATGTCTATTAATGACTTATGTGCTGCCCAATGTTCACAAAAGTCTGAAACTGTGTGAATTGCAAGTTGTGATTAGGTGGAGCGAATACAAAAATGATTTAACAAACCTCTAAATTTTTGGAATGGATTTACAATTTGATAAAGACCACTTCATTTTAGTTTATTTGTCAATTGGAGTTGTAAACAGTGCCTGTATTTTCAAGATCGGGAAGAGTGCAAAGTGGATGGGAGGAGTATGTAGCTAGTCTTTATACTATGGAGGGTCAGCCACCTCTTCTTTACGCACTTGAGCCGTGTCCGAAGACCACTACTTTCTTTACAGAAAGTAGAGTTTGAGAGGCCATTGACAGACTTGGCAGAGGAAAGGCTCAAGATCATGATGGATAGTAGCAGGATTCCCAGCGTATGTGTTTAACAAAGCCATATGTGAAGGCCTACCTAAGAGTTGGAGCATGAACACTATTGTGCCTATCCTCAAGTTAGGGGATCTTGCTTTACCCAATAACTATTAGACTATCATAGTTGGGCATACATTGGTTGACCTATATGCTCCCATCCTTGAGCATGAGTTAAGCAGGTGGGCAGAGATGTGGGGTCTTAGAGCATATAGGGACGTTGGCTTTCGGGGAGGTTTGGATCATTGAGGAGGGAAGGGCTTGTGGTTGACAGACCTACTACTGCTTTGTGGACTTTCGTATAGCCTTTGACAGTATTGAGATATAAGCTGATACACAGATTGTATGCCATGGGAGTATCGAAAGAGCTCAGTTGGAGTATTTTGCCATTGTATGAGAGGGTTGTGGGTAGAGTATGGACTGCTAAGGGCCTTTCGGCACCTATTTACTCCATTGGGGTGAAGCAGGGATGCTCTCTCTTTGACATTATTTGGCCTATACATTGATGGGATTGCTGATTATATTTCATAGGATGGAGATAGAGAAGCTCCACTAGCTGGCACCTGGATACCTCGGGATTGCTGATTATATTTCACAGGATGGAGATAGAGAAGCTCCACTAGTTGGCACCCGGATACCTCTCCTATTGTATGTAGATGACATTGTATTGATAGCTGACTATCTGGAGGGTCTATAGAGACTTGGATACATTATACTCCTATACTTTGGACAGTGGGCTTTTAGTGAACCTTGGTAAAATCAAGGTGATGGTATTTAATACTACACCACAATGGGTTAGGAGATTAACACCTAAATTCACATATGGACTTGAGGAGTTGGAGTATGTGGACTCACATATATACTTGGGAGTCTTATTCACAAGGCCCCCTTTTCTATGCGAGAGGCAACAAACACTAGACTAACTTGCGGATACACAATACTAGGTGGTTTGGAGAGGATGTGCTCATAGGTGTAGTTCCAGGAACCCTGCACCAAGCTATGGCTTTTTGATACAATGGTCACATCCATACTACTCTATGGAGTACAGATATGGGGGACCAATCTTGACCATCGTAGTAGATTAGGGCACACATGTCATGGATGGAGGTCAATGGAGAAACCGCTAGTGTGATGCATCATCTCTTGATTTGAGTAGGCTAGAGATTCACATGATCATTAGGATGGATGTTATCTAGTTGGATATCATGCGAACATGGTTGATGTCAGGGTAGGAGCTAGGGACAAATATGACTTTCTATCACAAGTATTTTCTTTGTACTACAGATTATGGATTTATTGTTCACTCGAGATACATAGACACCTACCTTTCCCATGGGATTAGATGTACTATTGGCCAGTTGCGCACCTCCTCACATCAGTTAGAGATTGAGATTGGCAGATATTGGGCCCTAAAAAATAATATAGTTTAAGATGTGGGCCTTTTGGATTGTCCAATTGGAAGGCTAGATGGACATCTATGGAGAGTGAATCTTCTCTCTTCAAATCTTGGGGTTTTTAATTTAAAAAATGGATAGTGGGGGATTTAAAAAAAGGAAGAATAAATAGTACACAAAATGAGTTTCTCTCACCTCATATCTCCGTTTCCTTTTTTGGAGAATTTTCAATTTTGGTTTTTTTCTCTCTCATGAAATCAATTTGATCCAAAAGTTGAGCAGCAAACCACTTGCCCTCTCTTCTCTATATTGGTGAATTTTCATCTCCATTGAAGCTTCCTAGTGAGAGTAATTAGGGTTTTGAATGTTTTGCTTACCTATGCACTTTATTCTCCGTGAAGCTCCAGATTTTGGGCAAAACACAGGTGCCCATCTCTTTTTGCATTTTCTTTTATTTGCTATTTTTTCAATAGGGTTTGATGTCATTTCTTACTGTTATTGTTGTTTTATTGCAGAGGTTGTTTTGGGGGGGAGGTATATGTGCTCATCTTTATCTCTCTCTCTCTCTCCTTTCTTTCCCCCTCTCTATGTGTTGTTTCTCTTTTATGTTGTGTTTTCAATAGAATTTGATGTTGGTTCTAATTGTTGTTTTCTTGTAGAGTTGATTTGAAGCAAGAGGCAAAGGTGTCAATCTCTCTCTCTCTGTTTGTTTGTTTTTTAATGTTATCTTCTTAATACAGCATGATGTTAGTTCTAACCCTTGTTGTTTTATTGTAGAGATCATTTTGGGTGACATTGCATAAGTGCTTATCTCTCTCTCCCTCTCTCTTTTTCTCTCTATGTCTTCTATTTTTTACTATTTTTTTAAGTACACCTTTATGCAAATACTAACTCTTGCTATTGTCTTTTGTAGAGATCAATTTGGGCAAGATTGGATAGGTGCTCATTTCTTTCTCTCTCTCGTATGCTTACATACTCTCTCTTTCTTCCTCTCTGTGCTTTCTCTTTTCTACTATCTTTAAAATAGGGTTTGATGCTAGTTTTAACTAAAGGATCAATTGTTGTTACAGTACTTAATACAAGGTAGAGCATAGATTTTGTAGCTCGATTTACGGGTAAATCTGCCATATTTAGTGGTGCCAAAATTTATTTATTTGATTAGTGACTTTAATGTTTGATGGGATTGATGTTTTCTTTTGTCCATCATTTGCAATGGGTTTTGATAATCAATGATTTAATCTTATCTTTAGTAGATCAGCTAATAGGTAAATTAGCCCTATTTTGTGGTGCTTCTATTTATACAGTTATTTAGATTTTTTTGTTAAAAGGGATTCATGCAAGTATTTTTTTGTATATGCACGTATTGCACAAGGTTTAGGTGAAGCATATAATTCTTGATCGACTATTTTGCTGTGGGGGTGAGTGATTCCTTTGTGCTGGATGCTATGGATCTGTTAGAAGTCGATGGTTTAAAAATCCTTTGGTTTGTTGGTACTATGTGTCCATTCGGATATCCATGCCAATTGGCAATGATCCATGAAACTCTTGTATCATATAATCCATATAATACACAATATGTTGAGTCATAGAATATCTCATGTGTTAATCCAATGTGTCTATTAAGATTTGCATGCCATGTGGTTGCTATCCTTGTAACAACTACTCAGTAATACCCACGTTTCATACAATGTATTGAGTCAAATCAAACTTCTATTCATTATAATGAAATTTATATATGTAAAATTCTATGAGTATTCTTGTGTTATTCTTTTCATTATATTTCATGTAAATGGTATGATTAAAGTGATATCTTAAAATTGAATCTATACTTTGTATCGATATATATATTCACATGCATTTTAATATTGATATTTGTGTCTGTTTACAAAAGTGTGAAGATCTTTTAATGCCATGTTGAATTTTATGGTATATTAGTGATTACTAGACATACTTAAAATGCTTATTGTTTAGGGGTTAATACATACTTCTTTATATCTAATGCCTACGTTATATTGCTTGAGAGAAGAACAAGCATTCTCTCAATAGAAGTACATAACTTAAAAGATGAAGAAGGGAATTGGATCACTGATACGTAGCATTGCTCATCTTGGGTACATATGCATCCAAGGATGAAGGGAGCTTTCAAGGTGAAAGCATTTGCAATTACAGATGCCGATGTATCAAAGCACTAAAATGGTAAACTTTTAGCTCTCAGACAAAGGAATGTTGATTCTCACCTTGTAACAGAGGCATTGGTACAACATGTATTCATGCAAAAACAAATACATATTGCGTCCACTATGCTCTTTCAATGAAACGTTACAAACACTAAGTATTTGCAACTCATTGAGAATGAGAAATTTCATGATATCTATGTAACTACTTGTCTCGTATTTACAGAAGTACACCCTTCGAATTGCTATGAGTGGAAAAATATCGAGAATCTCACAAGTTCTTTTAAGTGTTACCACCTTGAAATTGGTAGATTGCTCTTTGAGGGGCGTCTTTTTTTTTTCTATGACTCCAAGTACATATTGCCCAAGGGGGTTCAAGAATATAAAACCCTAGAGTCTATGCATACACCGAATCTCAATAGCATAGAATGGCCATTGTGTAGTAGCGACATTTTGCACATGTATAGCACAAAAATTTCAGCAAACATTTAACTCTATGAAGCTAAGCACTAGCTCAAAGAATGTACATCTAACCTGGTTAATACCAATTGCAATTTTTACACATATGTTCAAGGAATGTAAGGGTTTGAGATGTACCAAAAGCATGTATGTTATAAAAAGTGCATCGAAGGATTATGTAACAAGGATTCTAGGAAAAACTTGGACATCGAAAATAACTCACAGTCTTGACACAGTGGAGTGTCGAGTCACAACAAGGGAAATGGCTTTCAGGTAAAATTTTTCTCTCTTAGTTGACTATTATCTTACTTTGGGATGGATATACTAACTTTCCTTTCGAATTATAGGTACTTCGTCACACGACAGACTTTATGCCTAGTGTTTAAGTATCATAGATGGAGGATGCTCAAGGGTGAATGGTTGTGCCTTGATCAAGACATGCGTGAAAGTGCAGTTGTGGATGTTACTGTCATTTGTGAGGGCTGCGAGCCCCAAGTGTTGCAAATGGAGGATGATTGACCCTTGAGTATAATGCGCTAGGAAATTACAATGTTAATGTAGAATCCATATGCTAGCTTCTATTTTAAACTAGATGGTAGGAAAATTCGAAGCTGTGAGCTGAGGATACTGTTACCAATGGAAAGTGTGTGGCTCCACATATTTTAGAAATTGTAGAGTCTCCCTAAAAATCCCAACACCACAAGTTGTAATATCCAACATTTGTAAATTTTTGGATTTTTCTGGCTCATAGAATATTGTCGCTTGCAAACTTGTAATATTTAAAAATTATGGTATTTATACAAAATCATACACTTGCTATACACTTTTCACATCGATACGTTTACATATGCATGTGAACTTTACAAAGACGTTAAGTAAAGCCATAACTAAATATCGTATGCGAATAGCCCTTAATGGTTTAAAACTTAAAGTTTTAAAGGTAGAACTAGTTTAGTTCTTGTTTCATTGTTTCATTTCACACTTTCTCTCTTCATCTCTTTACATCCACCACATTCCTCCTACCTGCTACGATGCATGCTCGTGCACACTTTGATGAGTGGATCCACGAGACTATCTTTGCCAGCTAGGGTGACGAGATATTCCAGGTTGTCTCTAAGAACTTCAACCTTGAAAGCATGCTCTCATCGCTGGATCCCCCCCTTCAGGTTTTGAAAGACTTTGTGAGCACCATTGCAACCTGCACATACTCCATTGAGGGATTTGACATGACTTGGGTGCCTTTGGAACAACTCATGGTATTTCAAGCAGGAAAGAATCACCAAAAAGTGGTAAATAGGAGTCTAGCCCACGTTCTCGCAGCGCGTAGGGTTGAAGGTCGCCACAGGGGTTTGGCAAGAAAACTGGACAAGATAGATGGAGACGTGTCTTCAAGAGATAAGTAGATTACAGTGAATGTTTGAAGGTTCAAGAGGTACTTCACGGTCAATCACAAGGGTTTGAGAGAGAAGAATGTATGGGGTTTCAAGAGCTTAGACACCAGAGTTGGTAGAGATAAAAGAAGGGTTGAAGGTTTCAAGCCAAGTTCTTGAAGATATTAATAGAGCTTCCAACTGCATGTTCTTAGCAAAGATCACAAGAGTATTATCTTATAAGTTCTAACTCAAATCACGCTTGTTTTCTTGACTGTAAGAGCAATAAAAAAAATCAAGTACAATATGCTATGATGTATCATAAACAACTCTGGAGCCCATCATTCATACATGATGCCATAGCATGAATCAACTTTGCATGATTACATTCAATGTAGACTGTTAGGGATAAAAGCTTATGAGTCAATTACAAGGCTTGTAGGGCAAAGAGACTTGCTTCAAGAGAGCTTCAAATTGAGTTCCCGATAAGGATAAGTTACCACAACCAATAAATAAGAGAAAAAAATCCTCTTAATTCAACTCAAACGATCTATGAATGATCTACAAACATTGGCCTGCCATAGGGGTACATAATACTTGCATATTTTGACAAGATGTCTTCTGTAGAGTAAGAAATGAATTAAAAGAACACAGACGTAGCTAATTCTCTGAATATGGCTGAAGATATCAGCCCCAAATCAGCCCAAATATATTCTGAAATTCACATCTGATGATAGCATAAACTTCCCTAACATGGTGTCCATGCGTTTGGTGTCAAGAGTCCATCACGGGGGTAAAAGACATCAGGGTGAAGGTGGATTCAGGGAGAGGAGTAGACGGAAGAGAAGGGGTTCAAAGAAATTGAAGATGTAGAAGAATACTCCAAAAAAGAATTAGAAAATGTAGAAGAATATTAATAGAGATGAAGCCTGTCAGTTTCTTTCAACATTATGAGAAGATATAACTTTAATAGAAAAAAACGTGTATAAAATAATACATTTCTCTATGTTGCTTAGATCGCCAATCTGATACTTCCATTGGCTCTGAAAGGGGGAAAATACCAGTATACCTAGCCAGAATTATGCCAGACCACTCCTTCTTCATCTCCCACTTTAGAGTGATGTTAAATGCCTGAAAACAACGATTGTGCATCACACTATTTCACCAATCTCTCTTTTTTCGTAAAATCCTCTCAAATTGGATGAAAGCTATATGCTTTCTTTTACATGTCATCTTAATCTAGAACTTGTCTACAGTTTTATGGATTTTTACAAGAGATAATATCTAAAATATAAAAAATTAGCTAAAATCTAATATTTTTGAACCATAGACACTAACATTAATGTCTAAAATGGCATTGGCTCTCTAAATTAATAAAAAAGCCACACTCCAGATTTTTTTTTACATAGTGTGCCCGTAGCGGCACGACATCCACCCCCTTCTAACACGCACATCCTTTGGCATGTGCCAAAGTCTTATGGATCTGTAGTGTCAGAAGAAGTATCTTCTACCATGTCAATGTCTTCATCTTCTGCCTCTTCTTCTTCCTCTAAGTCTTCATGCTCTTGAATTACATCCAAGTATTCTAACTTATATGTTGAACTTTCTCTTCATTTGAAGAACTTGATTCTTTTTCCAGCTATGGGTATCTTCATGCTTGTTCCATCCAATTAAACCAATGAATATGTGGCATTGTCATGAATGACCTTTACCACATACATGCCAAACTAATACTTTACCATCTTCTTAGAAGCACTGTATTGATTGTCTAGGCTGCTGTCATAGACAAGCACCCAGTCATTTTCTTGAATTGCTCTTGGTTGAAGTTGATGTCGCTTATCAAATCTTCTTATATTCTTTAGTCTTGCTGTCTTTAGCTTCTCAATAGCTGTTTGAACATCTTTAGGCTTTCTTTCTAGCTTCCATATGCACAAAGTCAACAACTCTTCTCTACTGATGCCTTCCTCCCAAGGTAGAAGACTCCATGTGAGAATATATTCTTAAATTGGCATAATTGGTTGTTGTCCATGCATAAGTTTAGCTGGCATATAGCCAGTTCACTGTATTGTGAGTAGTCCGGTCAGCCAATAATGACTCCTTCTTCTTCATTGTGCTCAAATATTGGCCGATCTTTAGCCAATATTCTTCATAATCTTCTTCAAGGAAATGAACTAGAACTTGAGCAATGCAATGATCATGCTGGCTTCTAGTTGACCACCCTTATTCCATAGATAAATCTTTGATCTTTGTTGCTGTATGCTAATTTATAGCAGTACATTTTCATGTTCTTAATGTACTTAATGCTATACCATTAAAAAGATCAGCTTCACCTGTAAGATTCAGCTTTGGGTTTATATATGCAGCAACTGAAAAGGTACTTTTAGCAGCCATGGAATGAAATTTAGCAAGTATAGATTCTTCAGCTTCATCTTCTTCCATAAGCTCTTCTTCATTGTCATATCTTGCATGTGATAGCATGTTAGCAACTGGATTTGCCTTTCCTGCAATATGATTTAACTCGGGGTTTAGAGATTTAATATATGCAATCCATCTTAGCATAGCAATATCGAGTGTAGAGCACTTGGCAATCATACCCAAGAGTGGAAGACAATTAGTTTCTACCACTACGAAAGCACTTATAAAGTATTCACAATCACACTTTAATGCTATTACAATTGCCCACAATTTCCTTTTTACTTGTGCATACCTTTTTTGACGTTCATTGAGAGCCTTTGCTCCAAAATGAATTGCATACCTGTTACCTTCAAGGTCTTCTTGGCCAATAGCCCATCCTATCCCAATGGGACTTGTATCCACAGTAAGGATGATGGGTTGACCATTTGAATAATTAGACCTTTTGAGAGTGGGGGCTGAAATTAACAACTTCTTTAGTTTGCGTACAGTGAGAGTATGCTCTTTCCCCCAAGAGAATCTTTGGCATTTTCTTAATAATTGATAGAGATTTTTGGCTACATGAGCAAAATGTGGTATCCATACGAGATAGAATACACATGCGCCAAGAAATCTTCTCATGTCTGAAATATTTGTGCATTTTTCGTACATCTTGCTGATGGCATCTATCTTGATGGTGAAGGTTTACGTTCGTAGGGGCCACACAGATGTCTGACCAACCACTAGGACTTCTTCTACTCCAAAAATCAACTTAGCTCTAGAAAGGGTGAGATGTATCTCTTCTAGCGTTGTCAAAATCTAGTCACAATCATGAATATGGTTAACTACAAATGTCCTACAGCCATCTTTATCAAGCTCCTCATTCTTTTCATTGGCTTCAAATCCCTTGATAGGTACATCATCAAGAAATGGAAGAGTAAGTTGTGGAATAAAGTCCCTTAAGACTTTGTGCATGGCATTCATCATATGGGCTACAGAGTTTGTTGCACCTTGTGGTAGAGTGCACATGCGGACCAATCCAAGAGGTGTCTTCATTGTGGTAATGTTTCGGCTTTCTAATGAAAGCTGAAATTGGTCATATCCTGAATATAGGTCGTCCATAGAATAATTTTCTCCTGCAAAAGCTTCAGCAAACTCATCAACAATTGGATCCGAACCAGCATTTCGGATTGTGACACGATTAACAGCCTATAGATCTTGGATGAATTGCAAAGATCCATTTTTCTTGGGTACGGAAAACCATCAATTTGAGTAAGATGCTGAAGAGGGTTCTAAAATCTTCATTCCGATCTTCTCATTTAGAAGTTCCAATAATTTGGGCAAAATGCACCCTTGGAATGGGAATGGGCTTGAGGTTCCAAGGCACATGTGGGACCGTAAAAATGACCATAGGAGCCACAATATTTGGATCCACACAGTCTGTTTTACTTGGTTAAAATGCAAAAGCTTTTCCATGTTTCATTAGCATTTACATAAAAGAGTGTTTTTCAGCTGGCAAAAGGAAAGAATTTTCACATATTTTGAGCTCTTTTATACTTTTAGATGTGAACTTGTGACCAATGTTGGAAGGATCATGAAGACTTGGTTGATTTGCTGCCCTATCAGATAGCCCTTCACTTTTAGGAGGTAGTGGGACTGCCATAGGCTTGAATTTCTTATCCACCGTCTTGTGTTTTGTCTCCACTTGCGCTTCAGCCTTGTTGAGTAAACCAATGTCTTCCTGCTCAACAAAATCTTGAATTGTTTGATAAAAATCCAATGTACATACTTCTATGGACTTATTTTCAGCCTGATTTTTAGTATGAGTAGCTTCATATATTTCAACCAATGTGTCAGTAGTAATCAGTATTAAAAAAAAGTCCGAAATATCTTCATTTTCAGCCATCATGTCATAAGTTTTCAGCTCCCTTTTTACATGACATAAATATTTTCTTTGAGCTTTAGTCATGGCTGGAAGAGACTTATAACAACCCATACTATTGGCTATACATACATATAGATTTGCTAGAGACAGTTTCTGTAGCATAAGGAGGTTCAATCTTTTTACATGATGCACTGCTATAGCCTCCTTTATAGCAGTGTGGCCCAAAAACCCTTGAATTCTTAGGCATTAGGAGGCACGGGATAATCACGTAGTCGATCTCTGTTTCGATGATGGTTAACACACATAGTAAGAAATTGGACAGCTTGTTCATTATCCTTGCTTCGGATTCGAGCATAGAAAGAACCATCATTAAGAGATTTTGTTTCCAAGCGGGCTTCAGAAATGTAAGGTTGCCCAAGAATGATAGGGTAACTACAAGAGTCTTGAACAAAAAAGCGAAAATTGTCTTTTATGTCTCCAATAGTTACTTGCACATTAGGACATACAACATATAACTCTCCATAAGAGTTGTTTACAGCTCTCATTCGCCAACCTGGATCAACATCTATGGGCCATCCACCACTTTCATAGAGACTCCTTGCCATGACGTTTATCTCCGAGTCATGGTCTAAGAGTGCAATACATGGTGTTTCTTTTTCTTGAATTTTGATGACTGTCTTTGTTGTTGCTCTTGCTTGATGCGTACAAGAGTAGTGACTGCTTGGAATGAACTGAGCCTCTTTCTCCTCATGCATATGTTGTAGACGGCCTTCTTTTTGAGAGGTGGGCTGCCCAATTGGTTTGGACTAGCCGACCATTACATTTTTATCTTTCACTTCTTTAATTTTTACATTTATGCTTTCTTTATCTTTAGCTTCAATTGCTACAATTAATTCTTTAACTGCTTCAAGATGAATTCCTTGTGAAGTTAGCTTCTCTTTATCCTGCACAAAAACTCGAAGGACTTGCAAAAAAGTATGCATTGTTTCTTCAGCTTCATCACCAATACACTATCTTTTCCTTTTGATTACATTAATAATTACATCATGGAATACATGTTTGGTAATGCCAAGAATTTCACCTAAGGTGAATTCAATTTTGCTTCCTAGAATTTGTTCTTCTAGGACTCATTTGAGATTGGTACAGATTTTATGTCAAACTGCAATTTGTAGCTTGGCTGCTTACTTTTCTTCTTTCCTTTGGTCTTCTTTGTTTGTGGTGCATCTTCCATCTCTTGATCTAGGGTTATATTTTCAGCAAGCTTTGGTTGTTCAAGCTTTCTTCTAGTTACCCATTTTGGAGGGCAAGAAGAGGAAGGCCCTGGTTCATCTTCTCTTCTTCTCTTTTCTTTAATCAAGACTTCTTTATGATTGACATCAGCTAAATGTGCAAAGGTGAAAAAAGAATTTACCGGTTCTCTCCAACTAGTTATTCCTTGAATGCACCGATTGACGTTAGCCAAATCTTCTTTGGCTGCTTTACCACATTCCATTTGATCTAGTGCCTACATCCATACTTTGGATTGCACATTAGCTTTACATGCTTTCCAATTTGATTTAGTTGGTTCAATTTGCAGCCCATAGGTAGCTGCATCAATTGTTGCGTAGGCATTCTTTACAACTAAATCTTCTAATATTTTCTTCATTCCACTATTGCCAAAATTTGGCTCCAATGGAAGACCAGTTTCATGTGCATGAATTTTTCTAAGTTTCCAAAAGACGAGCTTCTGTGCTTCAGCCTCATAGAAGGCAAAATACTCCCTCTTGTCATGTTGTTGGGCTGTTACACCAAATACAACGCCTCTTAAAGCCTTCTCTCATGGGTCTTTGAGTTGATGATCGTCCTTGTTCCTCAACTTTGACATCCAGCTTCTCCACCTTTAAACTAATTTCTATAATATTCAGATGAAGATCTCGTATGCTTTCAATGAGTTCATCCATTACATCATTTTTAGAAGGAACATAAGAAGAAAGAGTTGGTTGATTAGTCAAAGGAATAGAGGATTTTGTAATTCAATCTTCTGACCTTCCATACTTTCTTGGTCTTCAGCATCAAGTTGCCAAATTTACTTTCAAACTCATGGTATAAAGCTATTGCATCTAAACCTTTGTTGGGTTTTTCAACCCAATCAATGAAACCTTTCTTCATCATTAGGCCAGAGTCTTCTAAGAAGAATTCTTCGCGTAGGGCTTTTTTAAATGCAGCCCAATTCGCATCTTGCTAAAAAAGACCATGGATTCTTTCTTGAAGACCATGCTTGGCTAATCTAGCAAAATAGCGACTCCATGCATGTTGCGGTACACCAAAGAAGACAATTTTCTCAACATACAAGCGAATAAAAATAGAGACATTTTGACCATTAAATTGTTTTAATTCCCACCTAACTTCCTCTAGGGCCTTCATAGATGTGGAATCAATCTTTTCTTCGTCTTGCCTTTGTTGTTGTTATTGTAACATTTGGATTTGTTGTTGCTGAGTTTGCTGCAGTATACGCGCCAATTGTTGTAGAGTATCTCTTGAAGAATCCCCCATCTTGGAGTTCTCTTACACCAACCTAGGTTCACCAATGTCATAGCATGTAGGGTTTAAGGTCACCACAGGGGTTTGGCAAGAAAATTGGATAAGATAGATGGAGATGTGTCTTTAAGAGATAAATAGATTATAGTGAATGTTTGAAGGTTCAAGAGGTACTTTACGGTCAATCACAAGGGTTTGAGAGAGAAGTATGTATGGGGTTTCAAGAGCTTAGGCTCCGGAGTTGGTAGAGATAATAGAAGGGTTGAAGGTTTCAAGCCAAGTTCTTGAAGATGTTAATAGAGCTTCCAACTGCATATTCTTAGCAAAGATCACAAGAGTATTATCTTATAAGTTCTAACTCAAATCAAGCTTGTTTTCTTGATTGTAAGAGCAATAAAAAAAATCAAGTACAACATGCTGTCATGTATCATAAACAACTCTGGATCCCATTATTCATACATGATGCCATAGCATGAATCAACTTTGCATGATTACATTCAATGTAGATTGTTAGGGACAAAAGCTTATGAGTCAATTACAAGGCTTGTAGGGCAAAGACAATTGCTTCAAGAGAGCTTTAAATTGAGTTCGTGATAAGGATAAGTTGCCACAACCAAGAAATAAGAGGAAAAGCTCCTCTTATTTCAACTCAAAGCATCTATGAATGATCTACAAACATTGCCTTGCCATAGGGACACATAATACTTGCATATTTTGACAAGATATATTCTATAGAGTAAGAAATGAATTAAAAGAACATTGATGTCTGAAGATGTCAGCCCCAAATCAGCCCAAATATCTTCCAGAATTCATCTTTGATGATAGTATAATCTTCCCCTAACATGGTGTCGGTGCGCTTGGTGTCGAGAGTCCACCATGAGGGTAAGAGACAATAGGGTGAAGGTAGATTCAGGGAGAGGAGTAGACGAAGGAGAAGGGGTTCAAAGAAATCGAAGACATAGAATAATACTCCAAAAAAGAATTAGAAAATGTAGAAGAATACTAACAGAGATGAAGCTTGTCAGTTTCTTTTAGCATTATGAAAAGATATAACTTTAATAGACAAAAACATGTATAAAATAATACCTTCCTCTATGCTGCTCAGATCGCCAATCTGATGCTTCCATTGGCTCTAAAAGGGGGGTAAAATACCATCATACATGGCCATAATTCTGCCAGATCACTCCTTCATCTCCCCCTTTGGAGTGCTGTTCACTACTTGAAAATAGCGATCGCACGTCATGCGATTTTGCCAATCTCTCTTTTTACATAAAATCCTCTCAAATTGGCTGAAAGCTGCATGCTTTCTTTTACATGTCATCCTGATCTGGAAGTTGTCTACAATTTTATGGATTTTTACAAGAGATAATATCTAGATATAAAAAATGGACTAAAATCTAATATTTTTGAACCATGGACACTAACACTAATGTCTAAAATGACATTGGCTCTCTAAATCAATAAGAAAGCCACACTCTAGATTTTTTTTTACACAGTGTGCGTGTAGCGGCATGACAACGTGGATCCTTCGCAAAGAGTATGCATTGTTCTCATGGGCAGTGCACTAGCATGTACAATATCTTTGGATCTCGTGGAGTGTGATTGTGCATTGGCAATTTACCTCCTTGCATTGGATACACCTAGAGGAGAAGAGCGATGAAGATACAACTCCACATGTTGTTGCTATCATGTACATGAGAGAAGAATCGATTGAAGAGGAACATCAGGTGGTGGGCAGAGCAAGGGTTGGCTCTCATGGTGCCATCTTCATCTTCTTTAGAACATCCACACAAGTTGACAAACCCAATCTTGCCTCCTTGATGCCCATTGAAGTAGATGGTGTACAATACTTGCTTCTGTCAGATGTGTTGCAATACTTGGAAATGAAGGAAGAAGAGTTGTTTTTCGTCCTAGTCAAGGATTCGATGGAAGACATGATCGATTATGATTACATGGATGTGCATCTCTAACGATGCAGAGACTGGAAGATATGATGGCACAAGCTTAGATACAGTGAGTGCCATCATAGCAACACATGAGCAGATTACCTTAGTTGAAGAAGATTACATTGTGGTGGATGCTAAATTTGAAGCCCTACAGCATTATCTATTTGGACCAAGGCCCCAGCTTCCTACCAAGGAGTTTGTAGATCCCTCTGCCCAAAGAGGTGCCTTGCTGACACACGAGGAAATGAAGATACAACATGATTTGGAGAAGGTGAGATTTCTAACTACCATATATTTTTATGCAATGAAACTTGACGGTAGGGTGCATTGGGTCCCCCGAAGTCCACGGGTTAAATCTTGGCAAAAAATGATGCCTACAATTGCCATGTCTAAAGTCTGGCATCTAGGGCCACTTTCTTGGCAAGAAAGTGGCCCTAGACACCAGACTTCAAATAGGACAACCTGATGCATCCTACCATCAAGTTTCATCGCTTTTTGATAACTCTAGGTTAGTTGCTAATTATATTGTTTGATTTGACTTTGTCATTCAGAACATATTGTATATAGATAAGTTTGCATAAGGCAAGGAGGAGCTCGGCATGCGGATCGACGATATGATTTAGCTTTGAAGGAGTACATTGGAATCCTTGTTGCAGAATTGGTAGTCTTCCATGATAAGTGCTCACCACGAGGGCAGGAAACAATCATGAAAATTCAAGCTTTGACCAAGTTTGGACCTTTTGGAGCGATACCTATGACATCTAGCTTGGAGAAGGTGTTGCTAGTTAAGCAGTCAAAGCTTCTTTACTTGTTTGAGCAAACGCGTGGTGGAGCAATGTGTGTGCTTGCTACATTAGGTGACCTTGCTAATGTGTCAAATCCGCTTCAAAGAACTGAAGGGGGAGCATGTCATTTTTGAAGCAAAGAAGAAACTTCTATTTTCATTGGAAGCTGGCCCCTCCTCTCTATCGATGAAAAAGCCAAGGAATGAATAAGAGTTCTTATTGGCTAGGATTTTTGTATCTGCCATCACTATCAACCATCGCATGCATTTTTCCTGATGAATATAATATATTTTACTTTGTCTCTATAAATAAATATTTATTGAATAAATATGTGGTTCGTGTAAGTGTGACGATAATGTGTGGCATGTGAATGATGCATTCGCATACGTTAACATAATCCAATTTAATTATATCAACACATACTACTGCACTTGCGATTGTGCATAGGCAATAATGTTGGTGAGTGAAAATGAGCGACCGGGGACATGATGCTTCATGAAGTCAAGTGGGGTAACACATACAAATATAAATTTTTAATCTTTCTAACACTTACCCGTAGCAGGAGTCGGGTTGATAAATGAAAATCCCAAGTGGTACCATGCATGTTCGACACGTGGTTGAGATATTTCAGTTTTGAGACACGTGCTTCATGCAGGAAGAGAATAAAATATGTTCTCATTTTTTATTTTGAGTCCCTCAGTGGAATTTTACGTGGCAAGTGGCATGTTTGCTATCTAGCAGTTAAGGGGAAGCAAGGGAAATTGAGGGAAAAAACAAAAACGTGAGTAGTTTTTAAAAAAAGAAGAAGAGAAGAGAAGTGTTAAACACAACGAGAGAGAGAGAGAGAGAGAGAGAGAGAGAGAGAGAGAGAGAGAGAGAGAGAGAGAGAGAGAGAGAGAGAGAGAGAGAGAGAGAGAGAGAGAGAGAGAGAGAGAAGAAGAAGAAGAAGAAGAAGAAGAAGAAGAAGAAGAAGAAGAAGAAGAATCTTGTAGGCTAAAGAAGGGAGAAATCTGAAGCTCAAAAGAAGAAGAACCAAATTGTCAGAAGAAAGAGGTCGTGAAGCTGAAGTTACTAAGGCTGTGGAGCATGATGGCAGGGTTGAAGTCGATGGGCTGATGTGAGTTCTCAGTTTCCAGATGATGGTAATAGGAGTCTTCTGTTGTCTTGTTTTCTTCTACTACTTTGTGGGGTAGAGATTTTGCAGATCAACTCTGGTGTGTGGATATGAGTGAAAGATAGCAAAGGGTTGTTCTTCTTCACGATGAGAGTGATGTTTGTTACTTGTTGAGTGAGGCTTCCCGTCAGTAGAGAAGAATGGATGTGAAGGGTCTCTACATTTGAAACTGGGTATGAGACACAAAATATGTATTATGAGCAAGTGTTGAATGCATGGGTTCGAGTCAGTGAAAATATGAAAGGATTCGCAGCCAAGGAAATAATAGGTTAGAGTTTATAAAGTTTGAAGCTCCCACAACTCTTTATCAATGCAAGATGTACTTTTGGAAAATAGAGTAGTTGTGTTTGTTGTATAGAGCATGTGGAAATTTATGATTGCAGACTGTGAAGAGCTATTTCAGGGAAGCATATAAAAAAATTTGGCTCTGAGTTGTTCTAAAAAATTGTATATTGGAAAGAGAGCTACAACTTTTCTTTTTGAAGCTAAGAAATTTGAGGTCTGGTTAAAAAGTTATAAACTGTTCTGTGTAACGCTTCATGAAGAAGTTTATGTGCTCTATGAGGAAACACGTGAATTCAGCAACATCTATGTCACCAACTTGGTTTCTCAGGAAAGTCATCTTGATTATCCATTACTATATCGGTGCAAAATCTGTTTTAATGCAGTAATGGAATGTCTTCAACAATGAAATGCTTGTAGTAGTTGAATGGGCATGAAAATTTGTCATGTAAAGCTTTGATTACTTGTGTATTTGGTTATTGTGTGTGCTTTAAGGAAAGAAGAACATAGAGGTTCTACAATTGATTTTGTACTGCTTGAAGCAATCACGCTTTCTGGGGCAGTTTGCTGCGTGGGGTTGCCATCCCCTAAAAAATAGAAGCTGTGTGAATCTGAAAGCTCATGTTGTCAGAGTCTCTACCATGGTTGTTTTAGCGTCAGATTCTCTCTAAAAGTGGTAAAATTAGAGCTTGAAGGTTTGAACTGTTTAATTGTTGAGTTGAAGTCTCAGTGAGGAGTGAGTGATTAGAAATTCTTGATCATGTTGAAAGGTGAGAAGGATCGAAGCTTGCACATGAGAGCTATGGTGGGAGAGCAAGAGCAAGAAAGAGAGAGACAAGAAATGGAAACTCCCACAGTCACAATATGTGACCGGTTCTTCCTTTATTCAAACTGTCACTAAAAGAATAAATAATAAAGTGACGGTGATGAGTGCTCGCCACTTGTAGTGTGCAGTGGCGATGACTGTCAGTGTAATAATACACGGGCGGCTAGGTGGAGGCACCTTTACCCCCAACAACCTCCCACTTTAAAGGTGAATTTTCCCTAGTGAGGAGTGAAAAGAAAAAAGAAAAAAAGACAGTACAACATGTACACATGTACAACTGGATGAGGAAAGACGTCATCTCATCCCACGCCCTCAACCTCCTAAGGAAGGCAAAGCACTTTGTAGAGAGGATTTTTGTGAGCAGATTTGTAGGATTCTGATCAGCCGAGATCTTGACAAGGTCAACAGAATTGTCCTCAACAATCCCATGTATGAAGTGATACCTCACCTCAATGTGTTTTGTCTTTGCATGGAAGACCGGATTCTTGGCTAACTGAATACACGAGAGGCATCCAATTTCTTACGGTTAACCTCTTCCTACAGAAGAGCACTCTCAACATCAGATAATTTCAAGGTAGCAATAGAGGCACATAATGTAGTGCGGAATACATCCCATGACTCATTAAAAGTACCAAGCAAGAAAAGAGGCACATAATGCAATACGAAATCAAGTTCTTGAGTATAGCATGGAACTAGCTCAAGATAGCAGACATAGTCACATTCTCCTTCATGCGCAGATCCATAAGCTGCTTTAGCCCCAATACATTTGACTCGTTGGACTTTTCTTGTCATAGAGATTCTTGATTTTATCCCACAATTGCCATGCACTCTGTTCTTTCTCAAATACATTGTAATGAACCTGTTCTGTGAGAGATAATACAATAGTGGACTTGCATAACTCATCAAGCTCAAGCCATTCCTCATCTGGCATAGTTGCAGGCGGCTGCCCGCTCAACCTCAATGGTTTGATCTGCGATTTCTGCACCAACACCTGCCAAAAATGGCTCTTCCAATAAGAGTAATTCGTACCATCAAGCTTAGTGATGTTGAAAATAACATGATTAGTGGATGAACTCACTATAATGTAGGCTGGAAGACTATAGACAGTTCAAAAACTGCTTGCTGTTACTGCAGAAAATGACCAAAAAATCACCAAAATCAAGAGAAAGTGGCGAGAAAAGTGTAACCAAAGCTGCTGCCCACCAAGTACTAGTGAAAGTACATCATTTCATAATATTTCAGCATGAAAAATCCATGTTAGTCCGAAGTTATATGCTTGCTATAATAAATGACATCAGGGTACTGTGAGAGTCAATTGCTGACCAAATCACTGCACTAAGTCAATAAATGATAGCCAAGACATGACCAGCCATAAAAGGGAATAAATCAGCATCAAACAGCCATCAAGACCCTGAGCAAACACCCAAACATGTCACCAAAGCATCTGTCAGTGTGAGTAGGCATACCCCCTAAATAGTAGGGCAAAGTATACATAACACTGGCAAGACCTGACACTAGTAGGTGTACGCTCACAAGAGTGCAAAGCCCAAGCTCAGGTCAAAAGCAACTCCAAGATATCAGTACATGAACCATGCAACATTTAAGTGTAAGAGATCCCAAAGTCTCAAGTATCTGCAAAATACTCAAATAGCATAAACCTCCTGCTCAATGTCAGTCAAGCATACAAGATGCCCCCACTGGCACAAAAGGCTGATAAACAAGCTCAACAGCTCAATCAAACCAAGTCAAAGTACCAAAGACAGGTAACCAAGACAATGCCTCAATAGCATCCATAAGCAAGACATACATCCCAATAAAGATATCTGTCAACCAAAATGACATCCAATATAAAATTTCAGAATAATAAATGAGAATCCAAGCCAAGTCTTCAGAGAGCACTAAAGCTCAACAAGTACATGGTACACTGTGCCAAGACAAATGCATCAAGCCGTAGGCGTTAGGAGTAAGCATGTACCCAAATAGCATATAACTATCAAAGCACTGACCACTGTCAAGCATAGACCGATGTCAATAAGTGTGGGATGAAAATAAGGTCAAGCTTCCAAAAGCATCCAGATCCAATGACAAGCTTCAAGTCGTCCCTCGATGATCAATACATCATAGCATAACCCAAGACATACACCCGGAACCAATAGGCATATGCCAAAGCATGAAAGATAGCTTCAGCCCAAGAGTATTCAGCATGCATTTACTGTTATAAATTGTGTATTTCCAGCCCCAAAATCAGGCCAAAATCATAGCATGACATGTAGCTTCAATCCCCAGATCAATCAGGATGCAATAGGCATCAAACTGGTTATGTAGTCATGCCCAAACAAGCATAGGCATAAACTGTGAATGTAGCACTAGCATCAAATGTCTGTAGACTGTTTATAAAAATCTTAAAACATTGTTTTCAGCCACCAAACCAATACCTAATCTCAAAGGATCAATGCCAAGTATCAATACATGTGCAAAAAGCCTGAAATGGAGCCCAAACAAGTGCTTAATGCCAAGCTTGGAGCTGGAGATGAAGTAACTAGTGTGTGGCTGAATGAAATCTATCCAAAATCAGATGCAGATTAGTGTGATGATGTTGCTACTCCTATTGGTCCATGTGGCAGGTCTGGAGAGATTGGAGGGCTCAAACATGAGCCAAAGAGGCCTTGGAACAAGCCTCTAGTAGCCCACAACCAGTGGCAAAGAGATATGAAGATTGGAATCTTCAATGGTGGCTGCCTTGTTTACCTAGACATGTGGACTAAAATAAATCTCTCAAATAATGAAGAAATACCTCAATTTCAATGCCCTAATGGTGCCTCAATAGGTTGGGAAGAAGCTTGGAAAGCTGAGGAGTGACGGGAGCTCAAGAGAATGAGCTATGGCTACCGGGAAGGATACCCAATGCGAGTGGGGAGTCGATGGGAAGCTAAGAATGCCACGGGCCGATCTCAAGTGTCAGGAAGCCGAGCTCTAATACCAGTTGAAAGGTGAGAAGGATTGAAGCTTACACGCGAGAGCTATGGTGGGAGAGCAAGAGCAAGAAAGAGAGAGACAAGAAATGGGAACTCCAACAGTTACAATGTGTGGCTGGTCCTTCCTTTATAAAGAATAATTTGACGGTGACGGGCGCCCGCTACCTGTAGTGTGCAGTGGCGGTGACTATCAGTGTAGAAATACACGGGTGGCTAGGCGGAGGCACCTTTACCCCCAACACATGTGTTCAATGGTGCCGTCTCGTGGGTTTTGTTGAGGTGGGATCCTCGGTCTTGATCCTGTGGTATTGTCTTGGGGATTGTTAGAGGCCAACTACTCAATTCACCTACCAAAGATTGGTGCCCCCACCACTGAGGATCTCCGGGAAATGTAAGGTTTGGAAACCAAAGATTGGTGCCCCCACCACTGAGGATCTCCCATGTTGAAGATCTTTTGCTGATCTTATCAGTTGGGAAATGTAAGGTTTGGAAACCAATCTATACACAAACTCAAGCATGGCGGCATTTGGATATGAACCCTTCTTTGGTACTGAAAATGAGGATGCTAGTCAGTTCATCAAGAGAGATTGGAGTGGATGGCTTACCAAGATCGAAGGGACATTGATGCAGATAAGCTTCGAATGATTAGCATGTTGCTTGAAGGTTTTGCAAGATTATAGTGGAACTTATTGAATGAAGAGATAAGGGCGAATTGGAGTGAAGTCAAAAATGAGTTTCTTACAAGGTTTGCAACTAATCAAACTCCAGAGGGTTTATGGAAATGTTTGGAAGAGATGTTTCAAGGGGAAAATGAGGAAGTGTCTAAATTTGTTGCGATATTTGAACCAAAATGGATAGAAATTTCATAGAGTATGGAGCAACGTCCCATGATGTTTTTGAAAAAGGACAAGTTTGTTTCATTGCTCAAGCCTGAAATTAGAGAAAAGATTATGATCAAAGACCCTGATACATATGAAGATGCAGTCAAAATAGCCAAGGAAAAGCAAAGGAAAATACGATTGAGGTTGGATCAATCAAGAGATATTGGTGTGTATGCATTTTTATGGCCTAATTAAGTTGACAATGTTGTAGGAAATGCAGGATAGCAAGCTGTGAATCTTCATGGGGCATTTGAAAGAGTGGAGAATGGGACTCAACAAGGCCATAGAAAAGCAAATGATGATGTAATAAATAAACTATAGGAACAGTTAGAAAATATGAATTTGAATATGAGCCTTTTGTAGGTAAGGAAGCCTCAAATGCAGCCTAGATTTAGAGGACCTCCAAGAAATAGATGGGAAAACTTTGAATGCTTTAATTGCAGTGAGAGAGGTCATATTGCTCCTGATTGCCCTTATCCAAGAAGAATATGAGGGGAGATGTATCCCATGCCACAAGGGAATGCTAGGCAAGATGCGAGACCTCAACAAGAACAAAGGCCACTTGAACCAGTTAGGCAACAATTGGAAAGAAGGCCTCGTGAAGGCACATTGGGTATGAAATTGATCGAAACCAGCATGTTTGATGATGGGAAAAATGTAGATGTTTTTGTTAACAAGAGATTCAGAGAGAGGGATACTGAAACTGAAACTCAAAGGGCAGCAAGGATTAAAAAGGGAAAACATGTGGCAAATGATCCAGAAACCAGCAAGAAAGCTAGATCACGAAGGAAGATTCAAATGGGGGACTTTGCTTTGGGAGTCAACCAAGTTCCTTACAACCTGCTTGAAAGGTAAAAAGACTGATGTTACATATGGTCAGCTGTTGCAAATGAACTCATCTTTGAGGAGGCAATGGCATGGTTTGGTTAGCATCAGGAAAGGAAAAACCCAAGCTCGGCATGTTGGATTGGTATACATGTTAGATATGTGAAAGACATTATACCTGTTATGGACACATGGATACATGGAAGGAAAATTGATCAAGTTTATGTTGATGGTGGTGCACAAGTTTGTATAATCACTGAAGAAGCAATGCTGTAAATGCATCTTAAAATGACAGTAAAGTCGCTATTTAAGGTTAAAATGGCAAATAGCTCAAAATTGAAATGTTTGGGAGTCATTGAGAACTTGGAGATCAACATTGGAGGCCAAAGAGCATGTTTAGATTTCGGTGTTATGCCTGCAAAACTTGGGGCATATCATCTCATTTTGGGACGACCGTGGTTGATTGGTATGAGAACCAGACAAGACTGGTATAGAGGTCAATCAGAGCTTTATCTAGAGAAGCCAGTTGATAAGAGGGTGATCTTTGACATGAAAACAGGGTCCATAATTCAAAATGGACATGAAAGTGATGTTGGAGGTGATGAAACTAGTGATTCAGAA
This sequence comes from Lygodium microphyllum, assembly GCF_053477565.2. Classification (NCBI taxonomy): domain Eukaryota; kingdom Viridiplantae; phylum Streptophyta; class Polypodiopsida; order Schizaeales; family Lygodiaceae; genus Lygodium; species Lygodium microphyllum. The sequence goes on from NC_141142.1 coordinate 48,288,170, forward strand.
AATTCCAGCCTTGATGAGGAAGATAGAGAATGGGAAGCTAGCCTACTCTCTAGGGATGTTGACCTCTTTGGGTTGTCAATCCAGGGTTCAAAAAGAGAGGAAAAAGTTGTAAATATTGCTACAGGAAGTACATACTTCATGTAGGAAACATGTGATCAACAACCTGAAATGAATGTTGGACTGCCTAAGCTTAGGAATATGATGGGAAATGACTTGACTAATAATGAAAGAGATAAATATTCAACCATTTTTTAGAAATACCCATTGTTTGCTACAGAATATCACCTGAGGGTACTAACAACATTATGCACCATATCAAATTGAAAGAAGGGTGTAAACCAGTGGCTCAAAAACTTAGGAGACTTGGTACAATTCAGGAAAATGTGCTTAAAGTTGAAATTCAGAAGTTGCTTGATGTTGAATTTATCTAACCTATTGATGATGTAGAGTGGGTGTCTCTTGTTGTAATCAGACCAAAGAAGAATGGAAAGTGGAGAGTATGTGTTGATTTTAAGCCTCTTAATACAGCTACTAAGAGGGACTACTATCCTATTCCGTTTTAGGATGAGATCTTGGATCAAGTGGCTAGTCATGAATTTCACAGTGTGTGCGATGGATACTCTGGATATTTCCAAATAAAAATAGCGGAAGAAGATAAGAAGAAAACAATGTTCATTACCCCATGGGGATGCTTCTGTTATAGAGTGATGCCTTTTGGTCTGATGAATGTATACACTAGTTTTTCAAGATGGGTTAGTTCGGTATTTGCCCCTTTCATTGGGAAATCTTTGTGGGTGTTTATGGATGACTTTTGTGTGTACAGCTCAAGGGCATTACACTCTCAAAAACTTGATGAAGTTTTTTGCAGACTTGATGAGGATGGTGGTCAGCTAAACCCTGATAAATGTAAAATAGCAAGAACTAGAGTGATACTCTTGGGTCATGAAGTGTCTGCTAATGGTATATCACCTGAGCCTAGTAAAGTGGAGGATTTACTTCTTATGGATTCTCCAAAAAATGTAAAAGAACTGATGAGCTTTGTTCAAAAGTTGAGGTACCTATCAAGGTCATTCCATATGCTAGTTGAATATGTATATCCTTTACAGAAAGCAACTCAAAGGGATCCTTTAGTTTGGACACAAGTTGAAGATGATGCATTCTTGCAGATTAAAAAAAAGTTAAGCACTTTGCCACTTTTTATATCTCCAAACTAGGATGAACCTTTCTTCATTAGTATCAGTGTTGGGAAAAATGCAATGGGAGCCATTTTAATGTAGAAGGGAAAAGGGATGTCTTTATATGAGGCCTATGTTTTACATAAGCAAATCCATTAGAGCGATTGAAAAAGCTTGGATAGAAGATGAATTGTTGGTATGGGGGCTGGTATATGCAGTTAAAAGATGGAAATCATACTTGACTCAGAAACTATTTGTAGTACTTACTGGTTCTCAATTGCTTCAAGAGGTGTTGCAATTTGTTGAAAATGCTCCAAGAGTTACTAAGTGGCGGTTGGCTTTGCAAGAATTTGAATTTACATGTTCGAAGGAGGATACTATAAGAGCTAGCCTAGCTGATATCTTGACTTATAAAGAACCTATTGAAAGTGCAGCCGATTTTGCATCCACAAATTCATGAGGAGATGAAGGATAAATATGCTACCTTGTTTTTTGATGGAAGCTATAGAAGATTGCTGAAAAAGGGAGGACTGGGTTTTGCCATTATGGATGCTGAAAATCGAGAAGTATTTTCTGAAAGTCAAGAAAGTAAAGAGATACAAAGTAACAACAAAGCTGAATATGTGAGTTTACATGCTGGTCTAAAATAGTGTATTCAGCTGGGATATAGAAAGATAGTTGCAAAAGGAGATGCTATGTTGGTGATCAAATAGGTTCAAAATGTTTGGAAAGCCAATAAAGATATTTTGAAGGACTAGCTGTTTAAGATAAATGGCCTCATGAGGCAGCTGCAAAAATTTGAAATTTGGCATATTGGTAGGGAGAACAACCATAGAGCTCATGAATTGGCTAAAAATGCTATTTTCCAGTATGTTGTTGCAATGAGGGTGGATAATCCTAGATATGAGGGTAGGGAGAGGCTTCATCTGATTGAAGAATTTCTAAAAACTGGGGAGCTAAAGTCATTGACTAATAAATACAAAGGTATGCCATTGTCAGAAAGGCCAAGGCATATGTGCTCATAAATGATCAGTTGTACATGAAGGGGATTGATAATGTACTGAGAGGGGTGCTGGATAGTTTCGAGATTCCTGCTTGTTTATCTTCTTGTCATGAGGAAGCATGTGGTGGTCATTTTGGTTTTGAGCTTGTTGCCTATGGACCATTTGAGAAGTGGCGTTTGGATTTTATTGGACCTTTGCTTGGTACAAAAACAAGAAAGTTTTACATCATTACTATAGTTGATTATATGACCAAATGGCCCAAATCTAAGGCTACAAGGAATTGCAAGAAAGAGGATGTAACTCAGTTCCTCATGGAGGACATATGTTGCAGATTTGTGTTGTTGTACTGGCTATTCAAACACCGAGGATTTGTCCACCAACCCTCAGCGAAGGCAAGTTAGATGGTACAAACTACACCTTGTGGAAGTTCAAAATTACAACTATCCTTGATTCTTATGAGCTTCTGGAGACTGTGCTGGGGACTGATGCAGAACCACAGCCTATCCCCGACCCATCAAATCCTAGTGCGATGATTCCTCCGAATGCAGATCTTCTACGAGCTTGGAAACGAAGAAATGCAGATGCATTGTGTGCCTTAGTTACAAGCTATTCTGACAGTGTTCTGACTTTGATTCAGCAAACAACCAACCAAAGCGTCAGAGGCTTGGAATGTACTAAGGAGTCAGTATGAAACATGAAACCAAACAAGGATTCAAAACTTGGAGAATCAACTAGCAGCGGAGAAGTTTGCTGAAGGAGAGACGACTGAAGCATTCATCACTCGAATTAAGAATCTGTGCGATTAGATGGCTGGCACTGGGATACAAAAGACTAGCGAAGAGCTAGCTCGGAGGTGTCTTCGGATTTGTCCACAAAAGTTTGATGGACTAGTAACTGCCCTTAATACTCAGGTGAGACCTCAAGCTTTGACTTTTGAGGAGTTTTGTGCATTATTAATGGAGGAGGAGTTGAGGCTGAAAGCCCGAGAAGGAAGCAACAATGGAGATGCTGCATTCTCTGCCAATGCAAAAGGCAAAGGTGGTTTCTCCACCAAAAATGATGGTGACAAAAAGAAGAAGGGCGGCAAGAAGAAGTTTCAAGGAGAGTGCTTCTACTGCAAGAAGAAAGGACATGCAATTGCAGATTGTTGTGTCAAGAATGCAGATGAAAAGAATGGCACCCTTAAAAGTAAAGGGAAAGAGACAGCCAATACGGCTGAAGCAGAGTTGGAATTATTCATGGCGACCATTGAGGAAGTGTGCTCCTCGGCGCAAGAAGAATCTACCACTGACTCATGGGTGTTGGATAGTGGGACCTCCCAACAAGAAAGGTCTATACAGTTCTATGCAGCCTCTACAAGAATCCATCACTATGACGGTTGGAAATGATGCTAAATGCCCTGCTGCGGGCACAGGTACTATTTCTTTTGTTGCTGCAAATGGTGAAGTCAAAAAACTTTCAAATGTGTTGTATGTTCCCAAAATCAGGAGAAATTTGCTATTAGTTTGCTGCCATAACTGATCTTGGTCATGAAGTGAGGTTCAATAAGACAGGTGTAGAAATTCTTGATAGTGTTGGCACAATTGTTGGCAAATGAGAAAGAAGAAACAATCTGTATGAGCTAAGTGCTCTTATAGCCACCGCTGGAGTGGGTACAAGTAAGCTTTGTCATGAAAGGTTTGGACACATCGGATTTGCAGTATTGAAGGAGATGCAAAAGCAAGGTATCGTTGCTCACCTACCTACAATAAGTGAATTGAAGGAACCATGTGAAGCTTGTATGATGGGCAAGCAACAGAGAAAGACATTTCCACAAGAAAGCAAGAATAGAGCACATGCTCCTCTAGAGTTGGTGCATGGTGACTTGGGTGGTAAGATGCCTACACAGGCCTTGGGGGGATCTTCTTATTTTATGTTGATTGTCGACGACTACAGTAGGAAGATGTGGGTGTACTTTCTTCGTGACAAGGCTCAAGATTTTGGTAAGTTTAAAGAATGGCTAAAACTTGTTGAGAATGAAACAAGGAAAAGTGTGAAGAAATTTAGAACAGATGGTGGTGGTGAGTTCAACTCAAAGGAGTTTGAAGGCTTTTGCAAGAGCAAATGGATCAAGCATCAATTGACGACGCCTCACACACCTCAGCACAACGGTGTTGTGGAACGCAGGAATCGCACCATTGTGGAGATGTCAAGATGCATGATAAAGGGCAAGGGATTGCCTATTGGACTGAAGCTGTTAATACTGCAGTCTACATTCTAAATCGGAGCTACACAAAGGCTCTCAGGGAAAAAACACCTCATGAGGCTTACACTGATAAGAAACCATCTGTCTCACATTTTAGAATTTTGGATGTGAATGTTATGCATATGTTCCAGATGAGAAGAGAAACAAGTTAAAACCAAAAAGCAGAAAATGTATCTTCTTGGGTTATAGTGATGAGTAGAAGGCTTACAAATTATATGACCAAGAGGCAAAGAAGATCATCGCGAGCCGTGATGTGGTGTTTAAGGAGGAGCCGCATACAGTGGAGGAGGAGAAGGCAAGTTCTTCCACTTTATCATCAAGCGAAGAAGTAGTCCACTATGAACCTATCCCGAGAGCTATCCCTATCCTTGAGGAGGAGGAAGCATCATCTTTAGATGATGAGGAAAAAGTTCACCAACCTGACATCACCACACTGGAAAAGCCATTGCCACGCTGGGTGAAGCAGCTCTATGACCACAATAATCCTATGCTTGCATCTGTTGAGGAGAAGGCAGATGGACCAAGGAGGTCTCAGAGAATAGAGGAGCAAAGGAGGGCTTTTGCTCACGTAGTCAATATGGCCTTGATGGTTGAGATTATGAGAGAAGTAAAGGAGCCAACTGACTTAGAAGAAGCACTTGTAGATCCATCATGGAAGGCTGCTATGCAAGCGGAGTATGACAGCATAATGAAGAATGACACTTGGGAGCTAGTGGATTGACCAGTAAAGCAGAAGGTTATTGGCACCAAGTGGATCTGGAACGTAAAGTACAAGGCTGATGGTACCTTAGAAAAGTACAAAGCTAGATTGGTTGCCCAAGGATTTTCACAAGTTGAAGGGTTTGATTTTCAAGAGTTATTTGCCCCAACTGCCAGAATGACCACTATTTGCACGGTACTTGCAGTGGCTGCCCACAAGAAGTGGCTAGTGTACCAAATGGATGTTAAGTCAACGTTCTTAAATGGTGACCTCAAGGAGGAGGTGTACGTGGCTCAGCCACTAGGGTTTGAGGCTCCCCATTCTGAGAATAAAGTGTGTAAGCTGAAGAAGGCATTGTATGGTCTGAAACAAGCCCCCAGAGCATGGTACCAGCGGTCGGATAAATAAGTTCTTTTTAAACCTAAACTTCAAAAGATGTGTCTTAGATACTAACTTGTATGTTTATAGGGATGGTAAAAAGTCTGTAGTGATTGTCCTATATGTGGACGACCTTCTTATTACAGGTGATTATGAAGATATGATCAACCAAACTTGAATGGCTTTGAGTTCTGAGTTTGAAATGACAGACTTGGGCTTGCTGCACTATTGTTTGGGGATTGAAGTCTAGCAAGAGCCAGGAAAGATATTCATCTCTCAGAAGAAGTATGCATGGGAGATCTTGAAGGCATTTGGCATGATCGAGTGCAAGGAGATAGCTACACCTATGGAGGTGAATGCAAAGTTATCCGTTGAGGATACATCAGCACTACCAGACATTGGGAGGTATAGGAGGTTGGTCGGCAGTTTGATCTACTTGTCTAACACCAGACTAGATATCAGTTTTGCTATTGGTGTTTTGAGCAGGTTCTCAAACAAACCTCATGAAAGTCATTGGAAGGTTGGGATGCGGGTGCTCAGATACTTGAAGGAAACTCTTGACTATGGTATCACATACAGTTTTGGAACTTCTCTTGTGGGGAGCTGTGACTCAGATTGGGCATGAGACATTGATTCCAGGAAGTCAGTTTCTAGTTATTGTTTCTTTTTGGGTTCAGGAATTTTCTCTTGGATTAGTAAGAAGTAGCCAACAGTGGCATTGCCTTCTACCGAAGCAGAGTACAAGGCAGCTTGTTTTGCTGCATGTGAAGCAATATGGTTGAGAAGGATTCTATGGCATATGGGAGTGTAGGATGAAGAACCAACTGTGCTGAGATGTGACAATTAGAGTTGCATCGCCATTGCCAAAAATCCAGTGTTTCATGCACGCACCAAACATATAGAGATCCAAGATCACTATGTGCGTGATTTGATAGAGGATGGGATAGTGGAACTGGTCTACTATCCAACAGAGGAGAATGGAGCACATATCTTCACCAAAGCACTTACGAAGGATCTGCTTCAAGTTCATCTTTAGAGACTCGGCATTGGGCCAAGGAGGTAGTTCACCTATGGGTGGACATTGAGGGGGGGTGTTAGATATGATCAATGCTCCACCCTCATTAGGTGCTACCAATGATCCATGGTGCTCAAAGTTGTAAGGCCCCCATTATGAGGAGAAGCCAAATGTGAGCCCGGACATTGGTTGAGTCCTGACTTGTATATCAGATGAGGTCTATGTGACCGGATGGCAAAAAGGTGACCGTTGTGGGTCTAATCTTTGGGTTAGATAGAATGGTTAAGTTGGCAGCAACTCAAGGTGCATTACATCGAGTTGCGGGGTAAGGGAGTTAAAAGGGGCCCCTATTTTGGGGTCCAGGGGGGCCAGCGGCCCCCCTGGTGGGCGGGGGTCCGAGGGCAGCGCCCCCGGCCCGATGGTAAAGGGAATATTCCCTGGAATATTTCCTGGCCGACTAGTGGAGGCTTATATGGTAGGTCAGTCAGGCCAACCTAACGACCTTCGCAGGCTATAAAAGCTAAACCCCTTCACAACCATCGATCACTCATCTTTCACCCAGTGAGAGTTGTTGTTCCAGCTAGCCTTAAGCTCTTCACCTATCTTCTGTCTAGATCGCCATCTAAGCTTCGCACAGTGGAAGCGCACGGGTGGACTCTTTGTATCAGTTGTTTGGAGTTAAAGAATTTACTGATTCTCCTCTTATTTGTTGTGTACTCTCTATCTCTTTCTCAGATTCTGTTCACTGCGCCATGTAATTTTTACAGAGAGATGGAGGCCAAAACGTTTTCTTGCTGGTTTCTTCTTCTTCTTCCACACTCTTTACAATGTACACAAAGTATAGATAAGATACAACATAAAGGAAAGTGGCCTACTAAGTCAAACAATGCATAACCGACTACACTAGTCGACTGGCACTATAACTATGCCAACTGTAAATAGGTGTAACAACCTAAATATAATAAGTAATGAGTCAGTGGCCATGTGAGAGTCATAATGACCACCGATGTGCTAAGTGTAGACGTGTGGACCCATCTAACTAGGCGGTCCATCATCAATATCCGCATGTGTTGAGCTTGTCATGTCAACACTCCCCCTCAAGCTCAATTGTATCTCTGCAACTCCAAGTAAGCTTTGAAACTATGTTAGCTATCTAATCCTGTGTGCTGACATACACCAAGTCAATCTCACCTACTAGTACCTTCTCTCTCACAAAGTGGTAGTGTACCTCAATATGTTTTGTCCTGGCATGGAACATAGGGTTCCTAGTCAACTGTATACTGCTCATGTTGTCACAATAAATGACAACTGGACCTTCCACTTGCACATCCAAATTAGCCATTAACTTTTGTAGCCATACTATCTCACATGCTGCAACAACAACACCTCTATACTCAGCCTCTATACTCGACAAAGCAACTCTAGATTTCTTTTTGCTGCTCCAAGCAACTGCTGCACTACCAAGAGAGAACATGTATCCACTGGTAGATATTCTATCAGACATACTACCAGCCCAATGTGCATCTATGTATCCAAACACCTGTATATCTGTACCTGCCTCATAGAAAAGTTCATAATGTAATGTGGACTTCACAAATCTCAATATGCGTCTGACTGCATCCAAATGTGGCTTCTAGGCACTTGCATAAACAGACTCACAAGACCAACAACGTAGCTCAAGTCTGGCCTTGTAATGGTCATGTAAATCAAACTCCCCACTATCCTCCTAAACATAGTAGGGTCTTCTATCTCATCCCCAACATCAGCACTCAACTTTACATTCTGCTCCAATGGGATTGAAAGTGGTTTGCATACTGTCATACCATACTTGGATGACATATCCAAGCCAAACTGTCTTTGGGACACCCATATACCATCATCACATCTGATCACCTCAATGCCAAGGAAGTACCTTAGCTCACCTAAATCCTTCATCTCAAACTTCTTCTTCAAAAAATCATTGATTTCAGCAATCCCACTATCACTATCACCTGTAATAATCAAGTCATCCACATAGATGACTATGATGACCAAACTTGCATCTCCCTTTCTCACATAAAGTGAGTGATCAACATTAGAAACATAAAAGCCAATATTGACAAGATACTCTCTGATCTTGTCAGACCATGCTCTAGGTGCTTGCTTGAGCCCATAGAGCGCCTTCTTCAACCTGCATACATACATGGGATGCTCTAAATCTTCATAACCTGCTGGTTGATCCATATACACTTCTTCCTGCAAATCACCATGCAAGAAGGCATTCTTCACATCCATTTGCTACAACCTCCAACCTTTGGCTGCTGTCAAAGCAATCACACATTTGACAGTTGCCATCTTAGCAATTGGACTGAAGGTTTCATCATAATCTATGCCATATGTCTGGGCATAGCCTTTTGCAACCAGTCTAGCTTTGTACCTACTAATAGAACCATATGCATTGTGCTTAATCTTATCAACCCACTTACATTCAATAGCTTTCTTTCCCTTCGGCAATGATACTAGATCCCAAGTCTTATTGGCCTCTAATACAGCCATCTCCTCATCCATTGCTGCATCCCAATGAGCACGACCAACAGCCTCCTCAAAACATGTGGGCTCAACATCCTCAACTAGTTTCACCATATAAGCATAATGGTGAGATGCATAACCTTCAAAACCAAATCTTTTAACAGGGTATCTGACCCTACTAGATCTGCGTACCACCAGATCACTCAATGGAGTCTTTACATTACTATGAGCTCTCTGTACACTTGGTGTCCTGACAGAAGGAATACTAAGCTCATCATCCAAGTTCCGTGAGCCACTGGAGTCTCCATCAAGAACTACATCAATGCCATCTGACACTTTATTCTTTCCTTTGTCTTTACCTGTAGTACTACTAGATGCACCTGAAGATGTAGAGGTACTCCTTAGTCTCCCAGACCAAGGACTACCAGATGATGTCTCTGGTCCACTAAGAGTCCGTGATTCTTTCTTTTCAGCCTGCACATGAGTGTCATGATCATCATCATCATCCAATGCATCACCATTAGATGCATACCAACTACTCATTTCATCAAAGATGACATTCTTGCTCACTCTGAACTTACATGTGAGAGGGTTATAACAACGATACCCTTTCTGCTCTAAAGAGTATCCAATAAAAACACATTTTTCTGCCTTTGGATCAAGCTTCTTTTGTGGCTCATCTGGCATATGAACGTATGCAACATAGCCAAATACCTTCAAGTGCGATAGATCAGGCTTCTTGCTAGTAAATATACCCACAACTTTCTAGAACAATCATCAATGAATGTGACAAAGTATGAATTGCCTCCAAGAGATACATTTTGTGTAGGCCGCCAAATATCTGTATCCACAACATCAAGGATATTTCTGCTTACATCTCTGTCATGTGAAAAGGGTTGTCTTGCCTGCTTACCAAACTGACATGCTTCGCATACCTTATGAAATTCTGCAAATCTAAATGTAGGCAAACCTGTAACCAACCCTTTGGACTGTATTAATTTCAGCCTTTGTACATTTGCATGTCCAATGCATTTGTGCCAAATTTCAATATTTGCAACAACATCTTTTCCTTTAGCATACATAGCAGCATTCATAGTAGGAATTCTAGCATCCAGAGTAAACATACGTTCAACTCTACTTCCCCTTGCTACCAACCTGCTCTTGTCATTGAAGTCTTCTACAAAGCAGCCCTTTGCATTAAATTTGACTTGCAGCCCTTGCTCTACCATTTGACCGATTGACACCAAGTTCTTTGTAATAGATGGCACATGTAATACATCTGAAAGACTCTTTGTCTTACCATCATGCAAGGACAAGGGAACTTTTCCAATGTGTGAAATTGGGTGGCATGAATCATCACACCTCTGCACATAACCTGCATTTTGCAAATCCTTGTAAAATATTACACGGCGCAGCGAACAGAATCTGAGAAAGAGATAGAGAGTACACAACAGATAAGAGGAGAATCAGTAAATTCTTTAACTCCAAACAACTGATACAAAGATGGCTTTGTCCACCCGTGCGCTTCCACTGTGTGAAGCTTAGATGGCGATCTAGACAGAAGATAGGTGAAGAGCTTAAGGCTAGCTGGAACAACAACTCTGACTGGGTGAAAGATGAGTGTCAGATGGCTGCGAAAGGGTTTAGCTTTTATAGCCCGCGAAGGTCGTTAGGTCGGCCTACTAACCGCGACCTACCATATGAGCCTCCACTAGTCGGCCAAGGAATATTCCAGGGAATATTCCCTTTACCATTGGGCCGGGGGCGTTGCCCCCGGGCCCCTGCCAGGGGGGCCGTTGGCCCCCCTAGGACCCCCCAGCTAGGGGCCGCTTCCGTGGCCCCCGGACCCCACAATAGGGGCCCCTTTTAACTCCTTTACACCGCAACTCGATGCAATGCGCCTCGAGTTGCTACCAGCTTAACCACTCCGTCTAACCCAAAGATTAGACCCACAATGGTCACCTTTTTGCCATCCGGTCACATAGACCCACCAATGTCCGGGCTCACACTTGGCTTCTCCTCATAATGGGGGCCTTACAACTTTGAGCACCATGGATCATTGGTAGCACCTAATGAGGGTGGGGCATTGATCATATCTAACATCCCCCCTCAATGTCCACCCATAGGTGAACTATCTCCTCAGCCCAATGCCGAGTCTCTGAAGATGAACTTGAAGCAAATCCTTCGTAAGTGCTTTGGTGAAGATATCTGCTCCATTCTCCTCTATTGGACAGTAGACCAATTCCACTATCCCATCCTCCATCAAATCACGCACATAGTGATACTGGATCTCTATATGTTTGGTGCGTGCATGAAACACTGGATTTTAGGCAATGGCGATGCAACTCTGATTGTCACATCTCATCACAGTTGGTTCGTCATCCTGCACTCCCATATGCCATAGAATCCTTCTCAACCATACGGCCTCACATGCAGCAAAACAAGCTGCCTTGTACTCTGCTTCGGTAGAAGACAATGCCAGTGTTGGTTGCTTCTTACTAATCCAAGAGAAAATTCCTGAACCCAAAGAGAAACAATAACCAGAAACTGACTTCCTGGAATCAATGTCTCCTGCCCAATCCGAGTCACAGTTCCCCACAAGAGAAGTTCCGAAACTGTATGTGATACCATAGTCAAGAGTTTTCTTCAAGTATCTGAGCACCCGCATCCCAGCCTTCCAATGACTCTCATGAGGTTTGTTTGAGAACCTGCTCAAAACACCAACAGCAAAACTGATATCTGGTCTGGTGTTACACAAGTAGATCAGACTGCCGACCAACCTCCTATACCTCCCAATGTCTGCTAGTGCTGATGTATCCTCGACAGATAACTTTGCATTCACCTCCATAGGTGTAGCTATCTCCTTGCACTCGGTCATGCCAAATGCCTTCAAGATCTCCCATGCATACTTCTTCTGAGAGATGAAGATCTTTCCTGGCTCTTGCCAGACTTCAATCCCCAAACAATAGTGCAGCAAGCCCAAGTCTGTCATTTCAAACTCAGAACTCAAAGCCTTTCGAGTTTGGTTGATCATATCTTCATAGTCACCTGTAATAAGAAGGTCGTCCACATATAGGACAATCACTACAGAATTTTTACCATCCCTGTAAACATACAAGTTAGCATCTGAGGCACATCTTTTGAAGTTTAGGTTTAAAAAGAACCTATCTATCCGCTGGTACCATGCTCAGGGGGCTTGTTTCAGCCCATACAATGCCTTCTTCAGTTTACACACTTTGTTCTCAGAATGGGGGGCCTCAAACCCTGGTGGCTGAGCCACGTATACCTCCTCCTTGAGGTCACCATTTAAGAATGCTGACTTAACATCCATTTGGTACACTGGCCACTTCTTGTGGGCAGCCACTGCAAGTACCGTGAGAATAGTGGTCATTCTGGCAGTTGGGGCAAATGACTCTTGAAAATCAAACCCTTCAACTTGTGAAAATCCTTGGGCAACCAGTCTAGCTTTGTACTTTTCTAAGGTACCATCAGCCTTGTACTTTACCTTCCAGATCCACTTGGTGCCAATAACCTTCCGCTTTGCTGGTCGATCCACTAGCTCCCAAGTGTCATTCTTCATTATGCTGTCATACTCCGCATGCATAGCAGCCTTCCATGATGGATCTGCAAGTGCTTCTTCTAAGTCAGTTGGCTCCTTTACTTCTCTTATAATCTCAACATCAAGGCCATATTGACTATGTGAGCAGAAGCCCTCCTTTCCTCCTCTATTCTCTGAGACCTCCTTGGTCCATCTGCCTTCTCCTCAACAGATGCAGGCATAGGATTATTGTGGTCATAGAGCTGCTTCACCCAGCGCGGCAATGGCTTTTCCGGTGGGGTGATGTCAGGTTGGTGAACTTTTTCCTCATCATCTGAAGATGATGCTTCCTCCTCCTTAAGGATAGGGATAGCTCTCGGGACAGGTTCATAATGGACTACTTCTTCGCTTGATGATAAAATGGAAGAACTTGCCTTCTCCTCCTCCACTGTATGCGGCTCCTCCTTGAACACCACATCACAACTCGCGATGATCTTCTTTGCCTCTTGGTCATATAACTTGTAAGCCTTCTGCTCATCACTATAACCCAAGAAGATACATTTTCTGCTTTTTGGTTGTAACTTGTTTCTCTTCTCATCTGGAACATGTGCATAACATTCACATCCAAAAATTCTGAAATGTGAAACAGATGGTTTCTTACCAGTGTAAGCCTCATGAGGTGTTTTTCCCTTGAGAGCCTTTGTGTAGCTCTGATTTAGAATGTAGACTGCAGTATTAACAATTTCAGCCCAAAAATGGTCAGGCAATCCCTTGCCCTTTAGCATGCATCTTGCCATCTCCACAATGGTACGATTCCTACGTTCCACAACACCATTCTGCTGAGGTGTGTGAGGCGTCATCAATTGACGCTTGATCCCTTTGCTCTTGCAAAAGCCTTCAAACTCCTTTGAGTTGAACTCACCACCACCATCTGTTCTAAATTTCTTCACACTTTTCCCTGTTTCATTCTCAACAAGTATTAGCCATTCTTTAAACTTACCAAAAGCTTGAGCCTTATCACGAAGGAAGTACACCCACATCTTCCTACTGTAGTCGTCGACAATCAACATAAAATAAGAAGATCCCCCCAAGGCCTGTGTAGGCATCTTACCACACAAGTCAGCATGCACCAACTCTAGAGGAGCCTGTGCTCTATTCTTGCTTTCTTGTGGAAATGCCTTTCTCTGTTGCTTGCCCATCATACAAGCTTCACATGGTTCCTTCAATTGAGTTATTGTAGGTAGGTGAGCAACCATATCTTGCTTTTGCATCTCCTTCAATACTGCAAATCCGATGTGTCCAAACCTTTCATGCCAAAGCTTACTTGTGCCCACTCCAGTTGTGGCTGTAAGAGCACTTAGCTCATACAGGTTGTTCCTTTTTTCTCCTTTGCCAACAATTGTGCCAGCACTATCAATAATTTCTGCACCTGTCTTCTTGAACCTCACTTCATGACCAAGATCAGTTATGGCAGCAACTGATAAGAGATTTCTCTTGATTTCGGGAACATACAACACATTTGAAAGCTTTTTGACTTTACCATTTGCAGCAACAAAAGAAATAGTACCTGTGCCCGCAGCAGGGCATTTAGCATCATTTCCAACCGTCATAGTGATGGATTCTTGTAGAGGCTGCATAGAACTGTATAGACCTTTCTTGTTGGTCATGTGACGGGAGGCCCCACTATCCAATACCCAAGAGTCAGTGGTAGATTCTTCTTGCGCCGAGGAGCACACTTCCTCAATGGTCGCCATGAATAATTCCAACTCTGCTTCAACCGTATTGACTGTCTCTTTCCCTTTACTTTTAAGGGTACCATTCTTTTCATCTGCCTTCTTGACATGACAATCTGCAATTGCATGTCCTTTCTTCTTACAGTAGAAGCACTCTCCTTGAAACTTCTTCTTGCCGCCCTTCTTCTTTTTGTCACCATCATTTTTGGTGGAGGAAACACCTTTGCCTTTTGCATTGGCAGAGAATGCAACATCTCCATTGTTGCTTCCTTCTCGGGCTTTCAGCCTCAACTCCTCCTCCATTAATAATGCACAAAACTCCTCAAAAGTCAAAGCTTGAGGTCTCACCTGAGTATTAAGGGCAGTTACTAGTCCATCAAACTTTTGTGGACAAATCTGAAGACACCTCCGAGCTAGCTCTTCGCTAGTCTTTTGTATCCCAGCACCAGCAATCTGGTCGCACAGATTCTTAATCCGAGTGATGAATGCTTCAACCGTCTCTCCTTCAGCAAACTTCTCCGCTGCTAGTTGATTCTCCAAGTTTTGAATCCTTGTTTGGTTTCGTGTTTCATACTGACTCCTTAGTACATTCCAAGCTTCTGACGCTTTGGTTGTATGCTGAATCAAAGTCAAAACACTATCAGAACAACTTGTAACTAAGGCACACAATGCATCTGCATTCCTTCGTTTCCAAGCTCGTAGAAGATCTGCATTCGGAGGAATCATCACACTAGGATTTGATGGGTCGGGGGTAGGCTGTGGTTCTGCGTCAGTCCCCAGCACAGTCTCCAGAAGCTCATAAGAATCAAGGATAGTTGTAATTTTGAACTTCCACAAGGTGTAGTTTGTACCATCTAACTTGCCTTCGCTGAAGGTTGGTGGACGAATCCTCAGTGTTTGAATAGCCGGTACAGCAGCACCACCTCCTGCACCGCTTCCTGATGCGCTAGAACCGCTTCCCGGAGTCGACATAGTTTCTCTTTGCTGTTGAAGCCTTTGCCTCTTGCACACTCTCCGATCTCTAGAGCCCCCTGGGCTCTAATACCATGTAAAATATTACATGGCGCAGCGAACAGAATCTGAGAAAGAGATAGAGAGTACACAATAGATAAGAGGAGAATCAGTAAATTCTTTAACTCCAAAAAATTGATACAAAGATGGCTCTGTCCACCCGTGCGCTTCCACTGTGTGAAGCTTAGATGGCGATCTAGATAGAAGATAGGTGAAGAGCTTAAGGCTAGCTGGAACAACAACTCTGACTGGGTGAAAGATGAGTGTCAGATGGCTGCGAAAGGGTTTAGCTTTTATAGCCCGCGAAGGTCGTTAGGTCGGCCTACTGACCGCGACCTACCATATGAGCCTCCACTAGTCGGCTAGGGAATATTCCAGGGAATATTTCCTTTACCATCGGGCCGGGGGCGCTGCCCCCGGACCCCCGCCAGGGGGGCCGCTGGCCCCCCTGGGACCCCTAGCCAGGAGCCGCTTCCGCGGCCCCCGGACCCCACAATAGGGGCCCCTTTTAACTCCCTTACACCGCAACTCGATGCAATGCGCCTCGAGTTGCTACCAACTTAACCACTCCGTCTAACCCAAAGATTAGACCCACAATGGTTACCTTTTTGCCATCCAGTCACATAGACCTCATCTGATATACAAGTCAGGACTCCACCAATGTCCGGGCTCACACTTGGCTTCTCCTCATAATGGGGGCCTTACAACTTTGAGCACCATGGATCATTGGTAGCACCTAATGAGGGTGGGGCATTGATCATATCTAACAATCCTGCATCTCTCCAAACCATTCTGCATAGTTGGTCATATGATTGGATGCACTTGAATCAACATACCAACCATCATCATGTGTTCCCTTTCCTGTAATAGCATTCAACATATGCTGCATAACAAACAGATGTTCATTTTTGTCTTCATTCTATCGTGAAGATGATGCATAGTTTCATTGCTGCAACTTACCACTGCGAATATCATCTTTCTTAGCATAACATTGGGCTGCAATATGACTTGTTTTGCCACAGTAGTGACACACAATACTAGAGTTGTTAGAACCTCTATTTTGCCATCCACCTCTTGCTCTAAAGCCGCCCCTGCCTCTAAAGTTACCGCGACCTCCTGGAACTTGCATATCGCCAAATTGCTGATTCAATCTGTTTTGCTGGTTGTCACTACCACGTCCTGTACCACGACCTCTTGAAGAGAACCTGCCACGTCCCCTTCCTGAATTGGAGTAGAAAGCTTGGACCTGTTCACCACTTCTTTCAGATGTCTCACTCTACATGTTGATCTCTTCAGTGATTATAAGGGAGACCAACTCATCGAAATCTGGAAATGGCTTTCTGACATATACAGAAGTTACAAAAGACTTCCAAGGCTTTTCATTGTTAAGTCCACCCAAGGTAGACGACACCAAATCATCATCATCGGGGATTGCATCAATCGCTGCCAATGCATCTGCAATGCTCCTTACCTTAAGTGCATACTCATTGATAGACATCTTCCCTTTCTTCAATCTATTCAACTCTTGCTTGAGTTGAATCTTTCGTGCCTTTGTATTTACGGAAAACATACTTTCAAGTATAGTCCAAGATGCATATGAATTCTCTGCATTTCTAATATATCCCAGCATATTATTGTCAACTACTACAGATAGCCAATACATGACCTTCTTGTCTTTTGCATTCCATTCCTTCCGTGCCTTTGTCTCTTCTGCAGTTGGAAGATCACTCACCTCTGACTCCTTTTCTTCACCTAGAACAAACTCGTAGAGGCCTTTTCCAATAAGGAAGTTCGTGACACAGAACTTCCATGAAGGTTAGTTGTTCTTATTGAGCTTCTCAATGATGGGGCTTCCACTATTCTTTGCCATTATCACAAAACTAATACCAAACAGCAACAAGCAAATCTTCTACAACCCTCGACCAGTAGTGCACAGCAATACACCAGATAATCTTTTTCACTATCTGCTCAAGAATACATGCGATCCGCAACCTGTTTGCAGATAAACCTTATGTTTGCTTCCTACAAACACCTCAAGAATTACAGATTTGCAATTTGTAACCTGCGCACCCACTTTCGGTCAAAACAGCTGAAATCACAGTGTACCTTGAAACTGCTGTCCACAACCTTGGAGCTCTAAAACTGGGCCTGAAACGGCCTCAGATACCCAAAATAACTGCGGGCAAGCCCTAAAGGGCTTTTCTGCAGAATACACAGCGCTCTTCGCGCACACGAAATCTCACTGCAATCTGAGATTTTTGCTCAGCCCTGCTTTTGGTGCCTCCATAGGCACTATCCAAGAGAAAGAGTGGAAGGATGGGAGAGCTTCTTACTCGTGACTTGCTTGCTTGAACCTTGCTTCTTCTCCTTCACTTCAGCCTTTGAAATCAGCCTCTCTCAGTGGAGCGTCTCTGATACCATGTTAGGAATCGCGTGGTGGGGGGACTTGCTCAAGATGCTACACCAAACATACACATAATGCACAAGGAGAAGCTCACTCAAGAGACAAGAAGAGAGATGGAGGCCAAATCGTTTTCTTGCTGGTTTCTTCTTCTTCTTCCACACTCTTTACAATGTATACAAAGTATAGATAAGATACAACATAAAGGAAAGTGGCCTACTAAGTCAAACAATGCATAACCGACTACACTAGTCGACTGTCGCTATAATTATGCCAGCTATCCTTGGCAGCGTGGATGTCTTGTCTTATTGATTTGATTTGGTCATCCATGTCTTCCAGCATCTGCTTTGAAGCTTCAACCCTCAAGGTTGGATTCAAAAAGCTCAAAGGACTACGACAATCGTGCCCATACAATGCTTGAAAAGGGGTCATCTAAATGCTTTATTGGTAGGAAGCATTGTAGGCAAACTCAACTAGTGGCAAATATTGAATCCACTTTTTGGGTTCACGACAACAGTGTGCCCTAAGCATATCTTCAATGACTTGGTTGACTCGTTTCGTTTGACCATCGGTTTGGGGATGGTAAGCTGTACTGAAACAGAGTTGAGTTCCAATGGCCTCGAAGATAGCCCTCCGAAAGTGTGATGTGAAGAGAGAGTCACGATCACTAATGATTCTTCTGGGTAACCATGTAGTTTGAATATTTCCTTGCTGAATAACCTTGCAATATCTGAGGCTTTATAGTTTGTCTTAACAGGAATAAGATGTGCAACCTTGATGAGCATATCTACCACTACCATAATGGAGTTGTATCCTCCCTGAACTTGGGGTAGAGGCCAACAACAAAGTCCATACTAATGAATTCCCATTTCATTTGGGAAATGCCAAGTGGTTGCAATTTCCATGGCATCTTGACATGTTCGGCCTTAATGCGTTGACAAGACAAACATTGCATGACATATTTGAGAATGTCACGTTTGAGTCTATCCCAATGATATCTTTTCCTGACCGCATTAAGGGTCTTGGCATAGCCAGGATATCCTGAGAAAGGGGAGTCATGGGCTTCCCAAAGTATCTTCTGCTTGAGTGATTGGCTTGCCGGGATACATAATCTTGTCCTGTAGTAGACAAGTTCATTATTGATAGAGAATTCGTACGGATATCTTTGTGGCTAGAGTTCTTGTTGTTGATGGATCTTGCAAAATCAGAGAATTTAGAAATGCCTTACGACTGAGTGCATCGGCAACTACATTCTCCGTTCCAGGCCGGTATTTGATTTCAAAGTCATATTCTTCGAGTACTTCAATCCATCGACGATGCCTCATATTGAGCTCATTCTGGGTGAAAATCCATTTAAGACTGTTGTGGTCTGTCACTAAGGTAAATTTATTACCCAGAAAGTAGTGTCTCCAAAGTTTGAGAGCATGGATGACACCCAAGAGCTCCAGATCGTGGGTAGCATAGTTCCTTTCATGACTCTTCCGTTTCCTTGAAGAGTACGCTACGGGGTGACCTTCTTGCATTAGCACACATCCTAAGGCAAGTGCGCTAGCATCAATTATCACTTCAAACTCCTTACTAAGATCCAAAAGCTTCAGGATGGGTGTTGATACCGAGCTTTGCTTTAGTTTGTCAAAGCTAGACTGTTCAGTAGGTGACCATACAATTGATACTTGCTTCTTTAGTAGATCGGTTAGAGGTGCTACAATCAAAGCATAGTTTTTTATAAAGACCCTATACCATCCTGTCAATCCAAGAAAACTATGTATTTCTTTGACAGAAGTAGGTGTTGGCCATTCTAGAACGTCTCTGACCTTGGCCGGATCTACTGAAATTCCTTCTGTTGATACAATGAATCCCAGATATTCAATCTGTCGCTTGAAAAATGTACACTTCTTCTTCTTGGCATAAAGCTTGTGTGCTCTCATTGTTTTGAGGACAATGCGAAGTTGGGGTTCATGGTCTTTTTCCTGCTTAGAGTAGACTAGGGTATTGTCAAAGAAGACGAGTACGAAGTCATTAAGATAGGGCCTAAAGATATCCTGCATTAACCTATTGAAGGTAGTAGGAGCATTTTTCAGCCCGAATGACATGACTAGGAATTCAAAGTGTCCATACCTTGTGTTGATTGTCGTCTTTGGGATATCTTCTTTCTTTACCCTTATCTGATAATATCCAGACTTGAGATCTATCTTAGAGAAGATCTTTGCACCTTGAGGACGGTCAAGAAGTTCATCTATTCTTGGAATGGGTATTTGTTTTTAATGGTCAATTCCTTCAACCCTCTATAGTCAATGCATAGCTGAAGCGTTCCATCTTTCTTCTTTTGGAACAACACTGGAGCTCTCCATGGCGAACTGCTAGGAAGGATGTAGCCTTGGTTTAACAGTTTCTTGAGTTGCTCCTTCAGCTCAATCACTTCCGTATTGGACATCCTATATGGTCTCTTTGCAATTGGTGCAGCTCCTAGTGCCAGCTTGATTTCATGATCGACTTCCCTTTGAGGAGGAAGTTCTTTCAGCTCTTCAGGAAATATGCCTGCGTATTCCTTTAACCATGAAGGTTCTTCCCTAGATTCTTGATCCTGATCTAGCTTATTTAGCTTAATAAAATAGACAGGTAGGCCCTTTCTAACTCCTTTTATTATTCGTGTTGCTTTGGCCAGTTGAATTTTTGGCTTTCTAGCCTCTCCTTGAGTTGTGACTAGTTCCCCTTCAGAATTTCGAAAGAAGACTTGGTCCTTTCCATAGTGAATGTGGGCATTGTTGGGTATTAGCCAAAATCCATTCTGAGCAAACATTCGTGGACACCTAGGTTCATTACCTTGAATTTGATCGAAGTCAACTTTCCTCCCAGTAGGAATTTCACCTTAGCAGTTTGCCTGGTACAAGAGACCTCACGACCATTTGCTAATTCCATAAGTAAGGTAGGTGCATCTTTTGTGGCTATACCTAATCTTCTTGCACAGACTGGTGAAATGAAGGAATGTGTACTGCCACAATTAATCAAGGTTTTGAAGCTTTTACCTTGATAATCTGAAGGAGTTTGAATGACCGAGAATTGGCGATTCGGGCCTTTCTTGTGAAGAGCGACATGAACCGTTGCCCTCTCAATGTCAGCTTCCATGGATGGGTCTTTTTCATCACCGAGGTCCTTGTTGGCAACACTGTGTTGAGATATTGAGCTCCACTCGTGATATGCCAAGGTGACTGTTGTGCATTTATGTCACCAACTTGTTAGTTGCAGATGCGGTTGGTACACCGCCCATGAATAATAGCTAGATGTCAGCTATCCTTATCTACTCTAGTTCGTGGCTCAGTTAGTATACCACCTTAGTTAGTTGAGTTTGGTTTGAGACCCATATATAGGGTTCTTCTATTTCTTTGTATTAGAGTTCTTTTGGCTTACACAACTAAGAAGAGGAAAACTATTTTCAGCCTCCACCTGTGTGTGTATTCCCCAATTGTACAAGCAAGAAAGCTACAAGTGAGACTCCTTCCTTCTCTCCCACAATCTTGACATGGTACCAGAGCCTGGTTCATGGTAAGGAGCTCAAGAAAGCAAACCAAGTTCGCAGTGTTCTGGTAAGAGGACTAGTGTTGCTTTCATTTTTCGAGTTTGGGAGCAAGTCTCTGTAGGTAGCACAACCGAAAAGTGCAAGAGTGCATTGTCTCAGATTGAGACGTCCTTCACGGTATAGCAAGAGGGCAGTATATGCTGTGGGCGAGGGCTTTAGCCCTCGGTTGCCCTGTTTTTTTGATTCGAGGCCATTTTGGGGCATGTTATGGAGGCGGAAGTTTTCCGCATGCACTTAGAAAAATGCCTTGTTTTTTGCTATGCGACCACTGTTCTACAGGTCGGTGAAAAGTTGCCGTAGAAATTGCATCGTATGCCTGTGGGCAGAGACATCGGAAGTTACAGAATCATCCTTGTTGCCTGTTGATGCAAAATCGTCACTAGGAAGTGACTGTGTAGTCAAATACCACTTTCATCAGTATTGCAGATTTGCCCTTGTGAGGCTGAAGCTGTGTTTTTTGCAGTGATAGAATTTTTTACAGTGTTCTGTAATGGCGTCTGATTCTCTTTCACAGATTGTCATTGAAAAGCTTGAAGAACAACTTCCAAGCATGGAAGTTTAGAATGACGAATTTCCTTATGGGAAAAGGATATTGAGAATTTGTTGCAGGAAATGAAGAAGAACCAGTTCTTCCTGATGTTCCCAATCAACAACAAATGCAAGCATTTAAAGGATGGCATGAGAGAGCCAAAAAAGTTATGTACTGGCTGTCTATTAGTATTTTAGACACTATGATTGTGCATATTCAGGATGCAAGTATGCCAAAGGAGGCATGGGATACTTTGTCAAAAATGTATAGCACAAATTACGCAAGCCAGGAAAATGCAGCTTAAGCAAGAGTTGCACAATGTGCAAAGAGAAAGTATGAGCATCAATAACTACCACATGAAGGTGAAGATGATTGCAGATGCACTTGCTTCCATTGGGTTGCCAGTGGAAGATGATGATTTAGTTTCTGTGACCTTGAATGGTCTAGGAAAGGATTATGCACAGTTTCGAATATCCATTTCCATCCGTGAAAGATTTCCTAATTTTGAGGAGTTGATTGCTCTTCTAATTTCTCAGGAGCAGAGAAATGGTGGTGCATCTTCTTCAGGAGGAACTTCAAAAGAAACTGTCTTCTACTCAAATGCTAGAAGAGGTAGAGGCAGAGGTAGAGGAGGCCGATCTGGAGGCTGTGGTAGAAATCAGAATATGCAACAAACTCAGAAAAACCAGTCCTATGGAGGAGGATGTAGTAACTCTAGAGGTAGGGGGATCCAAAGAGGCCGTGGTGGATGGCAAAGAGGCCAAAATACAAACATCAATGTTGAATGCTACTACTGTGGTAAAATGGGTCATATGGTTAAAGACTGCTATAAAAAGCAGAATGACATCATGAATGGAAAATTGCAACAAGGGAATTATGCATCTTCTAGTAGACAGGGTGATGACAAAAATGAGCATTTGTTTATGGTGCAACACATGACCAATTCTGTGACAAGTGCAGAAGAAAGCAATGATGTGTGGTATGTTGACTCAGGTGCATCAAACCACATGACAGGTCATACAGAATGGATGCAGGATGCAAGGAAAATGGAAAAACCAGGATTTGTGGAGACTGGTGATAATACTGCATATTCTATTGTGCAGATTGGAAAATTTCCTTTGTCTATGCAGGATGGGAAAAAGAAATACATGTCAGATGTATTTCATGTCCCAAATATCACCAAGAACCTGGTTTCTGTTGGTTGAGCAGGGCTTGCAGGTTAGATTTAATTCTCATGGAGGCTTTGTTGAGGATAAGAAAAATAAAGGTCGCTTGATAGCAAAAGGAAAAAAGAAGGGCATAATGTTTACATTTGATGCAGACATGCTTGAATTGAGTGCAACAATGTTTGCACATGGGACCGGTGTAGTTGCAGATATTGATATCTGGCATAAACGCATTGGTCATGTTAATGTACAATGACTTAAATCAATGCATGCCCAAAATATTGTTACAGGATTGCCTAAATTCAAGGTTGCAGAAATGCATAAGGTATGTGAAGCCTGTCAATTTGGAAAACAGGCAAGGAAACCATTTCCTAGACATGTTCAAGAGAGTAAGAAGCCATTGGAATTAATCCACTTTGATGTGTGGACTACTAAAGCTGCATCTATTGGAGGCTGTCATTATTTTGTCACTTTTATTGATGACTATAGCAGAAAATTTTGGGTGTATTTATGAAAAAGAAAAGTGAAGTGTTTGGGCATTTCAAAACTCTTAAAGCTATGGTTGAAAAAGAAACAAGCCTGCAAATAAAATGCCTAAGGTCAGATGGAGGGGGAGAGTACCTCTCAAATGAGTTTGCAAGGTTCCTGCAGGAGTATGGCATAAAGCAGCAATATTCATGCAATCATACCCCACAACAAAATGGAATTATAGAAAGGAAAAACATGCATATTGGAGAGGTATCTCATGCCATGCTCAACGAAAAAGACTTGCTGGGCTGAAGCAGTTGCTACAGTAGTCTACATAATGAATAGGACTCCCACTGCAGCAATACATGGGATGACTCCAGAGGAGAGGTATATTGGTAGAAAACCAGATATTTCTCATTTGAAGATTTTTGGTTGCATTGCCTATGTTCATGTGCCATATGAGTTGAGATCCAAGTTGGATCCAAAAGTTGAGAAGTGTATCTTCATTGGTTACTCTCTGCAGTAGTAGAAAGGGTATAGATGCTGTAACCCTTCTACTCATAAGTTTATAGTGAGCAAAGATGTTATTTTTGATGAGACGAGTAGCTAGTATAAACCAGTAAATGCGATTGATGATGTAGATGCATAAAATGGTAATGCTGCATAGAATTCACAACAGGAGTCACAAAATATTAGTGGACCTGGAGTGTCCTCTAGCAGTGGTTCACACTCTTTGCCATGGATAGGAAGATTGAGATCACGAGAATCTCCTTAAAAAAATGCAGATAGTGGTATGCATGTTTCACGAAAAGGAAAAGAGAAGGTAGATCAGCCCATGTTTGATGTAAATGTAGGTCACTCTTATGTGGATGGTGAATCCAGTGGCTCAGAACAGAGCATTGATAATGAGTTGGGTATTCCTTTTATTGTTACACTTGGAGTAAGGAAGACCAGGGATGTTTTGAGAGCACGTGGGAATGAACCTACTTTGCGCAGGTCTACCAAAGCTAGGTATCCTATGGATAGATTGAAATATGATGGATTTACAGCCATTCACTATGCCTATATGGTCAAAGTGATACAGAAACCAGAACCCACTTCTTTTGAGCAAGCCATGAGAAAAGAAAAATGGGAGAAAGCCATGGATGCCTTGGAAGAAAATGCTACATGGGAATTGGTACCTTTGCCTAAAGATAAGAATGCAATTGGTTGTAAGTGGGTTTATAAGGTGAAGCACAATGTAGATGGTTTTGTGAATAGATACAAGGCAAGATTAGTAGTCAAGGGGTATGCACAAACATATGGCATTGATTATGAAGAAACATTCAGACCGATTGCAAGAATGGCAACCGTAAGAGCAGTCATTGCTATGGATGCATCAAAGGGATGGTCTTTACATCAGATGGATGTAAAGAATGCCTTCTTGCATGGTGATTTGCAAGAAGAGATCTATATGGACTAGCCATCAGGTTATGTGCATGTTGTTCATCCTGAGTTTGTTTGCAGGTTGAAGAAAGCCTTGTATGGCTTGAAGCAAGCACCTAGAGCATGGTCTGACAAGATAGGACAATATCTTGTCACTATTGGCTTTCAGATTTCCAAGGCAGATTTCTCACTTTATGTGAGAAAAACAGAGAAAGGTATTATGCTGCTTGTCATTTATATTGATGATTTGATTATCACAGGTGATAGTGATGAAGATATCATTCATGTGAAAATGCTATTAAAGCAGAAGTTTGAGATGAAAGATTTGGGAGACGTGCGTTATTTCTTGGGCATTGAGGTGATTAGATTACCAAGTGGGATATGGCTCTTGCAGAGGCAGTATGGATTGGACATGCTGTCCAAATATGGGATGACAGGCTGTAAGCCTATTTC
Source organism: Lygodium microphyllum (assembly GCF_053477565.2). Lineage (NCBI taxonomy): Eukaryota > Viridiplantae > Streptophyta > Polypodiopsida > Schizaeales > Lygodiaceae > Lygodium > Lygodium microphyllum. The sequence continues at coordinate 48,313,496 of NC_141142.1, forward strand.
AGTTTCTTTGGAGCAGAATGTGAAGCTGAGCGCAGATGCAGGTGAGCTTCTCGAAGACCCTACTATGTACAGACGCATAGTAGGAAGTTTGATTTATATGACTATTACCAAGCCAGATTTGAGCTATGCTATTGGACTGGTAAGTCAGTTTATGCAGGCTCCAAGGAAACCATATTTGGATGCCGTTAGATGCATACTCAGGTATGTGAAGTCCACATTGTAGTATGGACTATTTTATGAGATTGGGGTTCAGATACAGTTGCATGGATACACTGATGGTGATTGGGCTAGTAGTATTTCTGATAGACGATCTACCAGTGGATATGTGTTCTCTTTTGGAGTGCTGCAGTCACTTGGAGCAGCAAGAAACAGCCTACAGTTGCCTTGTCCAGCACAGAGGCTGAGTACAGGGGTGCAGCAATGGCTGCATGTGAGGTAGCTTGGTTGCATAAGCTACTTTATGATATGCATCTACAGATGGGCCAGTTGTCATTTATTATGACAACATGAGCAGTATACACTTAGCAAATAACCCAGTCTATCATGCTAGAACAAAGCACATTGAGGTGCATTATCACTATGTGCGAGAGAGGGTTTTACTAGGTCTTATTGATCTAGTTTATGTCAGCACAGAGGATCAGGTTGCTGACATATTCATGAAGGCATTGGGCGCAGAGAAGCTACGCAAGTTCAGAGACCTTCTTGGTGTGCAAGAATTGGGATTAAGCTCAAGGGGGAGTATTGAGATATTGAGCTCCACTCGTGATATGCCAGGGTGACCGTTGTGCATTTATGTCACCGACTTGTTAGCTGCAGATGCGGTTGGTACACTGCCCATGAATAATAGCTAGATGATAGCTATCCTTATCTACTCTAGTTCGTGGCTCAGTTAGTATGCCACCTTAGTTAGTTGAGTTTGGTTTGAGATCCATATATAGGGTTCTTCTATTTCTTTGTATTAGAGTTCTTTTGGCTTACACAACTAAGAAGAGGAAAACTATTTTCAGCCTCCACCTGTGTGTGTATTCCCCCATTGTGCAAGCAAGAAAGCTACAAGTGAGACTCCTTCCTCTCTCCCACAATCTTGACACACTGGAGGTTCTCCCTTTGGCTTGACGGTGGATCCTTGGCCTTGGGTGGCTCCTTGGAATGACCCTTGACATTGTCATCTAGTAAGCTTGGGACACTGCTTTTAAAGTGACCAGGCTCGTCGCAATGGAAGCAATGGAGATTGCAGCCATTACCTTGTGTAGGGGCAAAGTTGTTGACAGTGTTGGCCCTAGATTTCTTCCTTTGTCCATGATTTTGGCCTTGAGCTCTCTTAGCCTGAGACCTAATGTAGTGGGAGTTCACGCTCAACTGCCAAGACCCACGGACCGCTTATTGCTTCAAGTGTTTCAAGTGAGCTCTAATGGCTATCTCTCACCTAGCCAATGCGCCGTCGATCCTACAAGTGTAGTGAGCTTACCTTGATGCCGATGTGAGTAGCCTCCTCCCTCGCACACCTTGGTAGCTCCACGATTCTTGATGCTAGCTCAAGCATCCTCAAGTCTCCTCCATCTCCAAGCTCCATCCTCCATAGCCGTGCGCAAGAGAAAAGAGAAGAGAAGAGAAGAGAAGGAGAGAAGAGGAGATGGTGAAGAGCTTCACCCTCTTGATCCCTCACTCCCACACACTCACTCGCTCACACTCTTACACTCCCTCTCTCAAGAGCACACACAAGCAAGAAGAAGAGAGCTCTTGTTAGCCACACACCAAAGAATGAGCTTCCATTCACTTTTTGAACTTTATATACAAGCCCTAAAATCCCATGGGCACCCATCCCCTTTTTTACATGACCGGTCATTGTGGGAAGGTCCTTTTTTCATTTCCCTCTTCTAGCCTTATGCCTCTAGCCTATGCCCGTGTCTAATATTTTACAATTGGCACAAGAGGGAGTTTTTCAAGTTTTTTGAGGCGCCTTTCATTTAAAATTGCGCCTTTGGTTTCGGCTTAGCTTTTAGAGGTAGCCTACGTGTCTTTACTCTTCTTCCATGCTTTTTCCGCTTTTTCCTTCATTTTCCACCATCTCGACTTGGGGTTAACATTACCCCCCTCCGAGATGGGTGCTAGTCCCATGGCACTTCTGTGTTGTTGTAGGGTGGTAGGCACTTGGGCAATGATGGTGTAAAGGGAAGGGACACATGTAGATTCAGGTGCGTGTGGAAGCTGATGTTTGTCAAGGAAGCCAGATGGATTGCAAATGGTTGGCGGGGGCCTTTGAAGTTGGTGGTTTTCCGCTTGTGGGATGTCTCAAAGGAGAAGGTGCGGTGCTCTTCCTAAGGGGAGTGTCTACCTTACTGTGTTAGTGCAGTGTGCTCGTGCTAGTGGAATAGGGAGGTGGGTCTAACTGCAGGCAAGCATGGGTGATGTCCCACACTTGAGGACCCCATTTGTGTTAAGGGAGGTGTGGTGCAAGTGGCTTAGGGTGATAGGTCTAACCATAGGTGAGTGTTAGCTCCCTAGGTATGTCCTGCCCTTGATGTGCCCTAAGCATGAAGTGGGGAAGCAAAAAGCGCTAGGGGGTTAGGTCGACCGAAGCCACCGGGCACGCCTAACTTGAGAACCCTTGGGTGCAGTGATAGTGATCTATGTGGTTTTTAAGTGCTTCTGCAAAAGTGAGTGCTTGTGTGCTTTTCCTTTCATGTTATTCTTTTCTTTACTTTGACTTTCCTTTTTTTTTTTGTAGTTGTGGAATGACAGCCAGGCCTAATTTTCTTCATTTGCATGAGGAGGGGAAGGGGGTCGGATGGATTTGCTCAAAAATTGGTAGCTTTGCATGTATCCTTTCAGATTCATGCGGACGTGGAGAGAAGTGGTGGAGAGGAAAGGGTGATTGCACCTAGTGAATTGGCTGTCATTCATATCTTCTAGGAGGGCTAGGCAAAAAGAGGGGAGGAGACTAGCCCTCATCATAAGATGAGCCATGGTGCAGCTATCAATAGAGTTAGGGTCAAAGAAGAGGGGAGGTAGGCCGCGCTCTTGTGGAGTCGGGTCTTGCTTAAGGAGTAGCTTAAGTAACCTAAGGTAATTACAGGTTGTTACAAAGGCGGGTTCAGGGCATGAGGAGAAATCTGCAAGAAAGCGTGCCATAGAATCATCTAGGCTTTCGGAGTTAAAGAGAAGGGCATGCTCGAAGGATACTACATTAGAGTTATAAATAATAGGGAAGTCATACCGCCCATGGAGGGTGGCATCAAAATCCACACCTACTCTTCGAGGGTATGCCATGAAGGTGGGGTTGTTCCGCTCGAATGGCAGGGTGTTACAAAACACCATCTAGGCAAGCATGTTGATGTCGCATACTCGCCTCCCCCACAAGGGTTGGCTTTTGTAGCCTTGTACAATGTGTGTAACTTCAAAAACTTTGTTCTGCCAGTAATCAACCGCTTCTATTCCCTAAGAGGTCGGGGTTTTTTCTCACTCTTCTAGCCATCTTTGTCCCAACCGGCCACCAATCGCGATCACCTCATCCATCACCTTGAGTGGCAAGACCCTTCACAGACTGTTCGGTAGGAGAAAACTAAAGGTGAATGGATCATTTTCTTGTTCTTGTCTCTCCCACAGCACCAGTTCTGCATGGAATCCAACGGGGATATGATCAAGGCAAGGTGGGAGGGGTGCGGACAGCAGCACGGCTGGTTTGGCTCTCAGCTGTTTCTTGGCTTCCTCTACTAGCTTTCTACGTCTTTCCCTAGATGCGGCTTGTCTTTCCGCAGATGGGTCCTCCTGTGGTGGCTCTTGAGACTGCAGTGAGGGGGGTTGTGGGACTACATCCTCCCTGAATCAGTTCATGTCGATCTCAAGTTCTGCTTCCTCCCCCTGCTATTCTCCCTGTGGTGCTTCCTCTTTGAATCTGAGGGCGTCGATTTCCTAGGGGGTTAGGCCGGCCAGAAATAGGTATTTTCATTGCTCGTCTAAGCTCAACCTAACCTCCGCAGGTTGGGGTGGCATCTGCAATCCAGCATGTAAGGCTCTGCGTGCGATGCTGAGCTTTCTTTGTGTCACCTCCAAGGACTCTTCTTGCTCTGAGCAGGTGGTTTCCATGATGGTGTCGAGGAAGGCTTTTTGTTGGGCACCAAAGGCCGCTTGGGCGGCTTCCGCCTTGCTCTTTGCAATGATTTTCTCCTTCTCTACCAGAGCAAGGCACCTTGCCAGTGTCTTCACCCTCTTTTCATTATGCAAAGCCCACTCCTCTGCTCTCATGTTCATTTCCTCCATGCTCTCTCCTTGCTTTAGGGTTAGTATCATGAGCCTTTGCTCTAGGTCCTCCAACTCCCTGACCAGTCTCTCTTCCTCTTCTTTTTCAGAGTTTAGTTTATCTGTCAAGCGCTCAATCTCTTCTTGTTGCTCCTCTATGTCTTCTTTTCTCTCCTCATCTCTGGCATTCATCTCGGCCACAAGCGCGTCAACCTGAGTGGATTTCGTAGTGAGCTCCTGGTATTGCACTATCAGGAGCTTATGCACTCTTTGCATCTTTACTAGCTCCTGTGTTTCGTTCTCGAGCTGCTATCTCCAGTGCTCCTCCCTGTCATCCTTAGCCTTGATTGCTTGTTTGAGATCTACGATCTCCCTTTGCTGCATGGCTATCATCCTTGTTTTATCCAATTGGAAGGTGGCTACTGATTCCTTCTCAGCTGCCAACTCAGCCACGGCTATCTTGCGTCCCTCCTTAGCTTTCTCCAATTGGGAGAGCAGCTCGGCGACGTACTCGTCGTAGTTAGCCGATGGGGTCATCGTTGTGTGGATGGGTGAGGTTGAGCCTTCCACCTTCTACCGTTTAGGATCTTGCCTAGATTCCGCATCAGTAGCTGGCCTCTTTTGTCCTATGGCCGTGGTTTTTGTGCTCTGTCCCTAGGCCATCTCTTTGTTGATGAAGTATTGCATCCATGCCACGAAATTTGACACATCGGCACTGGTCAGGATGCTAGGGGTGATGGTGGTGGGTTTAGTGGAAGGCACCAGGAGGGTAGGAATTGGATGAATTGGGGCCTTGCCCTTGCCCTTAGTGATTGCAAGTGGCACGATCTCCGACACCTATGTGCTAGACCCTGGCCCTTCTTCTCTATGTGGGCTCAAGTTCCCTAATTCATCAGCTCGGCTTTGTTGCTTGATGGACCGGCGTGTGGCTTCAGCCAGGTCCTCTTCCTCCTTCCTTCTTAGTTCTTCCTCTTTCTCATCAGCCTTTCTTCTCCTTTCCTCCTCTGCTTTTCTCTACTCTTCCTTCTTTTTCTCTTTTTCTTCTTTTTCCTTTCTTTTCTTCTCCTCTGCTTCCTATTTCGATGCCTTCTTTGCTTTATGTAATTCTTCTTTCTCCTTCTCTTCCTCTTGTCTCTTCTTCCTCTCTCTCTCCTTGGCCTCTTTTAGGGACTCTTTCTTTGCCCTTTCCAAGTCTTCTCTCTCCTTCTTTCTGCATTCGTCATCCTTCTTCTTTCTCTGCATTGTCTTCTTTTTGGGCTTCTTGGTTGTCTTTTTGCTTGTATGTTCTTCCCCTTCTTCCTCTGTCTCAACTCTATCGGTGGACCTATCCTTTGTCCTAGTGAGGAGGCGGCCTTTTTGGCATTTCTCCTTCTCCTTCATTTGCATCCTGTGCTTCCTTCACTGCCTCCTAGATGAGCGCAATCAAGACACCTCCATACCCGATGAAGAAGGCTTTGGAGGAGGCTTTCTTTCTTTCTATAGCTTTAGAGGCTGGAGATTCTCCTCCTGTTGGCATACTTCCTAGGGCCAATGCTTTGGCTGCCTAGTCGATCATTTTTTCGCACATACCCATTCCAGTCCACTTCATCTAGGGTATGGGCTGCTACATTCTCCAGCATAGGTACACTAATTCGATGCATCAATGAGGTGTAGCGTTGGCTGGAGAAGAGCACATGTATCAACTTTGCTTGCATCCTGGCTTCTGTGTCGGGGATATCTTGGATGCTTGTGCCATCATTTGTGAGCACATCTTCCCTCTTCATTTTAAGCATGGCATAAATATCCATTTTCTATTTCCTCTCCATCTTTGGCTCCAACCCCAAAACCTTCTCCATCAAGGCTGGGTCTAAGCAGACCTGTACCCGCTTTGCATTTTCTCCTCTGCCCATCGTCACAGTGCCACATTCTTGATCTAGGTTGTACGTTCTGAGAAACTCCACGCACTTCAGGTGGTCCGGCTCCTACGAGAACTTTTCAAGATACTTTGTGAGGTTGCATTGTTCAACCACCCTCCTAGCTGCTTCCTCCTTGGCCACCACAACTTCTACGTTGTGGATGGTTCGAAACTTAAGCTGACTGAAGGCGTGGTTCTCTAGGTAGATGCGGTATTGCTCTCTTTCCTCGTCTGTGAATGGGAGTCGGTGGGCGTGGTCTTGCTGCGACATTTTATGTTCCTGCCATAAATCGTAACTTTCATTAGTGCTTTCCACATATTAATTTGCTGATTGTTGGAAAAGAAAAAATCTGCATTTTGAATGAATTCATTAAGAAGCAATGTAGATTTTCCTTTTCAGACTTGGACTTTTTGCCCTTTACTTCAAAGTTTTCATGCCCATTTTTCTACCCCATCCATTTTTTAATAATATATGTTTATGTTTTTCACTGATTTTGCTTTGATTTACCCCCTTTGATTCATTTCTCATCTGATTCATTTCATCTTACCCCCTCCCCTTCCATCTTGAGAAGAATCCTTCCTAGGATTGAGGGTCAAAAGGTCAAGGGCTTTTGGCATGTTGGTGTAGGAGTTACTTGTGAAGAAGCCAAGTATAGAAATTTGGATTGTATTCCAATTGAGCTTCGCAGTCCAAATCAAAGGGTCAAATTCCCACGTGCGTGATGTATGTGAGAACATCTGTGAGGAAGTCACCAGAGTCGACACGGCTAGCAATGTGTAACTCTTCCTCAGTCAACAAGCGATCGAGGTAGGGGTGTCCTTTGATGTGTTCTTCCATGGGTCGGCCCCGAAGAGTGGTTAACACTCTATACGAGGTGGGCGCGACGTAAGTGGGATCATATTCTATTGTTTTGATGGCGTGGCGTTGCTCAGCATTGGTCATTATGTGACATCCTTCAACTTCCCATTGCAACCTAAGAGCGTACCACTGCCTCAAGAAAGATGATCCAGTTTTAGCAAGTTGTGATAACTCTGCAATTTCTTGGTCAGTGATAGCAGAAGTGATTTGTGGATTGTATGACGTGATAAGGCACTGTTTGATGGCTTGCTCCTTGGAGATTTCACTGTTAAGCAACTTAGCAGCGGAGTGAGAAGCTTTTGCGAACACGAATTCAAAGGTTTCCCAAGAGCAAGGCATATTTTGCACTTCAGTTGCAAAGGGGTTTTCTAATAGACCTAAGTCCAAGCGGTTGTAGCTTAGCGCGAGTGACACGAAAGTGTCATCTAGTCTTAATACAATCCACCACATCATCCTCGGTGTCCTCAGCGAGGTCAGCAGCTAGCGCTAAAAAGGATTTTCATTCATAGGAGGGTGTAAGGCCGATAGGTGGTTGAGGTTTGACAAAACAAGAGCTTTTGACAACGAAGATGGGCGGTTGGGAGGGTTCATGAGTTTGTGGTTGGGCTGCTTGGATGTTGAGTGGATTAGGAGCAACCATGATGGATGGGCTACTACATTCAGGTTGGAGTTGGGGAGGCAGATTAACTTCAGAAGGTGATGACTCTTGTGATGGAGCCTACGGTCTGGGCCGGTAGGCTTGTGGGACTCTCTTGGGCTAGGCGTGGATGAGGTGAATGGTTGTGGTTCAGGAGAGCACTGCGGATTGTGGTTTTGAGGGTTTATGGAATGTGGTTTGATCAAGCTTGAGGGGTGTGTATGAATGGTGCCTTTGGCCGTGTGGGCCTTAGGGATCCACAGCCAGGTATTTCCCTCATAGTAGCCTTGCGCACGTAAGAGGGCTTTAGGGACCCATCTTTGCTTGATCATGCGGCACTTTCTGTGACTGCATCTTGGCCTCCTAGGTCTATATTTTTTGGTCTTATGAGGATAGGAGCGTCGACTCCTAGGCGGCGGTTTGCGGCTACTTAGGCTTCCATTGAAATCTAGGCTGTTGAGCCTTATGTTTTGCTACTGTGGGCTGTGATTCCTGAATTTTGGGAGGTGGCAGCTGCGCACTACCCCCCTCCTTAGATTTGGTTATGGAGAATTCTATCGGTGGATTTGCGGATGGTGATGAAGTCGCGCAGCCCTTGCTGAAAGCTGTGACAATGCAAACGTTGCCTATTGCGAGGTGGATGCGCTACGACTCATAATCAACATTGTAGTGAGTTTGCTTTTTGAAAGTGCGCCCTAGCAATGACTCCGTGCCTACATCTTTAGCATTTGGCAACACGTAAAAAATCATTGCGATAGTTTCATACTCGATAGAAATGGCTACTTTGCACTTGCCGAGGAGTGCATAGGAATGGGCCCCATATGGGCTTAATTTAGCATTCGTGGGCTGAAGTGGTAGTTTGCCAAGTTTGGTCCAATGATCGTGAGTTAGGACATTGAAGTCTGCTCCCTCATCGATCAAAGCGTTGAAAGCGCAGGTTTGTTTTGTAGTGACCATTATATGGAGGTATGCGAGCTCTATGACTTCTTCATCCTCGTCATCAATCTCAGTGATTGTGGCCACTCGTACTTTGATAGGCGGTTCTAACATCGGGGGCTCGTGCAAAGGATGGGTGGGAGGATAGTACTTCTTGACACGACTGGCATTGAAGAAGCCTATTCCCTCACCGTCTAAGGTTTCGAGTTCGACATTGCCTGTGTGGCTGTTCACACAAACTTTGAAGGGTCCAAGACCTCGAAATTTCATTTTTTGTTTATGTCCCTTAACGGAGTAGAGGAGCACTAAGTAGCCCTGTTCAAAGTAGCGCTGCTTGACATGCTTGTCAAACCAACTGTTGCGACGGGCCTTCTCACATATAAGTGCATGGGTGGCTAGAAGATGGGTCTCTGATAGGCGTTCAAGCTCGACTAGGCGTTGCATTCAAGCTCGACTAGGCGTTGCGTCCATGCCTCCTTCCCTTCCCATCGTTCTTGAAGGGCTATTCTTAGGCTAGGAACAAAGAATTCTAAGGGTAGGATTACTTCTATTCCATAGGTCAGCCTGAATGGGGTTTGACCGAGAGTCGTTTTATAAGCTGTACGGTAAGCCCACAAAGCTGCCATAAGCTTGTTGTCCCAGTCGCTACGTGAGGCTGAGACTACTTTGGTCAGGACATTGACAAGAATCTTATTCGTGGATTCTGCCTGACCGTTCGCCTGAGGGTAGTATGGTGATGATTTGCGATGGATAATGAGAAAGGTGGACAGGAGATGTGCTATCACTTCATTGATGAAGTGCGTGCCTTGGTCACTGACCAGTTCGATGGGGCAGTCGAATCGCAAGATCACTTGCTCCCATAAGAACTTGGCAGTCGTCCTAGCATCGTTTATACATGTGGCTCTTGCCTCTTCCCATTTAGTGAGGTAATCCGTGGCCACAATGATGTACTTGGCTTTTGATTACTAAACCGCAGGACTGGTGGATCCTATGAAGTCGATTCCCCATTTTTTGAAGGGTTGTTGAGCAATAATTGGGGTCAACTCCATCCGATCCTTGCAAATCGGGACTTTTGTCCATTGGCACTGGTCACAATGCTTGACAAATCACGTGGCATTGCAGAAAAGTGTGGGCCACCATAGTTGAGACTGCAGCATCTTTCGTGCTGTCGTGTCTCCGCTAAAATGTCCTCTCGCAATGCCGATGTGTGCCTCTGAGAGCACATCGTGCATCTCATGCTCACATATGCATCTACGTAGCAATCTGTCTTGCCCCAGCCTATAGAGTTGGCCTGCAATCAGCTAATAGGGACGGATCTTAAGGATTAAGCTCCTAAGTCGGGCTTTTTCTATTGGTTGCTCAGGTTGTCTGTGCTCAAGCACTTGGACTATGTCATCTGCCCAATATGGCATTAGATTAGCCTTAAATAAATTTCTCTCGCTAGATAGGTGGAATAGATGGGCGTCGGGTAATTCATCAACGATGCCTTGTCTAGCGGCTTCTCCCGTGGGAATGCGTGACATATGGTCAGCCATGTAGTGTTATTTTCCTTTCCGCACAACCACAAAGATATCGAATTCCAAGAGCAGAAGGAGCCATCGAGCTATGTGTCCTGTAGCACAAGGTTTGTTTACTAGATAGAGCAGGGCTTGATGGTCCACGAAAAAGATGAAGGGTGTGGCCAATAGATAATGCTGAAATTTCTTCACAGCGAACACCATGGCTAATCCCTCTCTTTCTGTTGTCGAGTAGTTCATTTCTGTCTCAGTGAGTTGTCTGCTAGCAAAGCTCACTAGATAATCTAAGTTGTGCTCACCAGGTTGGCACAACACTGCCCCCACGGCAAACTTAGAAGCATCGATGTGCACGTGGAAGGTAATGGTCCAATCTGGGGCTCGTAGAATTGGTGCTGTGGTTAGATCCTTTTTCAACTCTTCGTATGCTCATTGGCATGCCTCAGTCTACTCGAAGACAATCAACAGCTTGTACAATGGTCTGGCGATCAACGCATAGTTCAGTACAAACCGCCGATAGTACCCCGTATGGCCTAAGAAGCATTGAACTCCCTTGTAATTAATTGGGGGTGGAAGGTCAAGAATAACCCTAACTTTCGAGAAGTCAGTGGCAATGCCATTCTTCGACACCATGTGCCCTAAGATGCATCAGTGCTTTACCCAAAACTAGCACTTTAAGGGGTTCAAGGAGAGATGATATAAGCGACACCATTCAAAGACTACGCGGAGTTTGTCTAAGTGTTTGATCCAGGTCAAATGGACACACAGATCGTTGACAAAGACTTCTAACTCCTTGCAAAGCATGTCCTTAAAGATGGTGCACATGAGGCGTTGGAAAGTGGCAGGGGCGTTAGTCAACCCGAAGGGCATGACTATGTAAGCAAAGACACCCCACTCAGTGAAGGCGGTCTTGTGACTGGGTCCGTAGGATGCACTTGCACCTGGTTGTACCCTGAGAAGCCGTCCAAAAAACTATAGGCTTCCTTGCCTGCCACCCTCTCAAGCATGTGCTCGATGTACGGCAATGGATAGTTGTCCCTCTTCGTAGCAGTGTTCACCTTCTTGTAATTGACACACACTCGGATTTTTCCATTCTTTTTCATCACGATGACTATGGGTGATACCCAGTCTGTGTGCTAAATTTTGTAAATGAATCCCACTCTCATCAGCTTGTCAATTTTCTCTTTGACAGCATGAGCGTGTTTTGGATTCATAGGGTACGGTCCCTACTTGACCGGCGTTGCGTTTGGCGTCATGGGTATGTTGTGAGTCACGACACTCAGATCTACCCCCTTAAGCTCTTCCAAGGACCACGCGAATATGTCTATGTACTCTCGCAAGAGAGCGACAAGACTAGTTTCTTCTTCCTCAGTCAAGTCGTCGGCAATGAAGACTAGTCGGGGTGTTTCCCCTTCCTGGGCCAGATTCACCTCCTTGACCTTGGCTGATCCCTCGATTTGTTTGTTGGTTTGTCCTTGACGTTTGGCACCTAATAGAACTACTACCCTATCCCCTTTTTTGAATTTTGTGAAGCACTTAGGGAGGTCCTGCGGTTTTCACTGTTCTTCCCTTTGCATATCCCTGGGCTGTTTTACCTTTTCCTGCCTTAACCGTCTGTGCCTCAGGTGGACGGGTAGGTCCCCCTTTGGGCATCTAGTCGTGGGTGGCCTAGGGATTTCTGGATCACTGTCCGAACTAACCTCCGACTCAGAGCGAACTCCGCGACTTCGCTAGAAGAGGTAGTCTCCCCTAGTGGACGTAGTTCAGATCGTGATTCTGTCCAAGGACTGGTGTCGTCCCTGGCTGGGCTAAGCCTGCTTGTTCAAGGTCTATGGCTCCTACGTGTTCCAACCAGGCACGGTCACATTCCATGCGCATGAACCCTCGCTCTATCCTAAATATATTTCTTTTCTGTGGCTTGGAGTCTGCTCGTATTTACTCTATTTCTTGTCCTTCAGTGTCGTATTCTATGGTATCTACTTCACCCTCAGTTCCATCACTGAAGGATTGGCAGTCTTCGTATTCGTCATTAGAATCCCCTTCATCAGATTACTCGTCATCTCCTAGGGCTTGGTACACCTCTTGTCGTTGGTCAGGGAGTAGGGCCCAGTTAAACATGAGGTTTAAGTCATGCACTCTGGTCCATTGCCACTTGGATTCACCTAAGAGATCGTGGAGTGGTTTGAAGTTTGCAGCTAAATTGCTAGCTAGCTTGTCTGTCAAGTATTCTAGCATCTCCTGGAGTTCCCTTTTGTTAGTTGGGACTTGGAAGTTGACAGGCTTAGGCTTTCCCCGAAGGGTTCCTACCATCATGCAGACTGGTACGGAGAGTGTGTCGCTAGGCTTGCCGATCATTTTGATGGTTTGCTCATATGCCTCATGATCTGAGAATGGCAGGTTGATTGTAGCAAGAACGTGCATGCAATCCCGCTCATCCTCTGGGCATGGGATATACTTGGTCAAGGGCCCATAGGACTCCTTGACTTGAGTGTTACCCTTGAGCATAGCAGAGATGGCGTCTAGGTCGACTGGTGAGGTCTTCCAAGTATCCATCTCTATCCTTACGGCATCCATTCTGTTGCCAAGGAAGATCAAGCCGTTACCCCAATCTTCAATGACTCTAGCGTTGCTCATCCAGGGTCGGCCTAATAGGATATCGTAGTCCACTCCCTTCATGACTATAAAGTCAACAGAGAACTAGATGCGTGCAATCTTCACTGGCCAATTTTTAAGTACCTCGAATGGCTTTACTCTCATACCGTTTGCTAGTGTGACATTAAACCTAACAGTTTTGACAGGCGAGTTTCCCCAAGTCTGAAGCACAGCGTGGCTAAGCACACTAACCCTAGCTCCTGTGTCTACGATTCCCTTTCTTGTTATGTCGCCTAGGGCTAGGACCAATAAGACTGCGTGCATCTCAGAACCTTCCCAGAAGGCATTGACGTGCAAGGATTTAGGCACAAAGTGCAGCGTCAAACTCGGTATTTGCGTTTCTACGTCATGGTCTTGAGGGTCTGTCGTGACCTTCTCTCGTGACCCTTCGAACCACTGCTTAAGATCTTGCCATAGGGTAGGATGCTGCCTAAGCAGATCTCCCAGGCTAAGTGTTATAGGGGTAGTCACTAGCGTGGTCAGGAGATCGTTGGATACTCATCTCTCCCCTAACCTAGATTGTCCTAGCCAATGTGACTCTCCAGGCCAGCTGAGAAAGGGAGATGCAGGTTTGGTCATCATAGTCATCTATGTGGATGACTTGATTATTACAGGTGATAGTGATAGTGGGATTGTTGAAGTCAAGGACTTTTTGAAGAAGAAGTTTGAGATGAAGGATTTAGGTGAGCTAAAATACTTCCTTGGCATTGAGGTGATCAGATGTGATGATGGTATATGGTTGTCCCAAAGATAGTATGGCTTGGATATGTTGTCCAAGTATGGTATGACAGCATGCAAACCACTTTCAATTCCGTTGGAGCAGAATGTAAAGTTGAGTGCTGATGTTGGGGATGAGATAGAAGACCCTACTATGTTCAGGAGGATAGTGGGGAGTTTGATCTACATGACCATTACAAGGCCAGACTTGAGCTATGATGTTGGTCTTGTGAGTCAGTTTATGCAAGTACCTAGAAAGACACATTTGGATGCAGTCAGATGCATATTGAGATATGTGAAGTCCACATTACATTATGGACTTTTCTATGAGGCAGGTACAGATGTACAGGTGTTTGGATACACAAATACAGATTGGGCTGGTAGTATGTCTGATAGAAGATCTACCAGCGGATACATGTTCTCTCTTGGTAGTGCAGCAGTTGCATGGAGTAGTAAAAAGCAATCTACAGTTGCTTTGTCGAGTACAGAGGCTGAGTGTAGAGGTGCTGCTGTTACAGCATGTGAGGTAGTATGGCTACAAAAATTATTGGCTGATTTGGATGTACAGGTGGAAGGTCCAGTTGTCATTTGTTGTGACAACATGAGCAGTATACAGTTGGTTAGGAACCCTCTGTTCCATGCCAGGACAAAACATATTGAGGTACACTACCACTTTGTGAGAGAGAAGGTACTAGCAGGTGAGATTGACTTGGTTATGTCAGCACACAGGATCAGATAGCTGATATCTTCACGAAGGCATTGGGTACAGAGAAGCTTCAAAAGTTTCGAAGCTTACTTGGAGTTGCAGAGATGCAGTTGAGCTTGAGGGGGAGTGTTGAGATGACAAGCTCAACACATGCAGACATTGATGATGGACCGCCTGGTTAGATGGGTCCACACGTCTACACTTAGCACGTCGGTGGTGGTCATTATGACTCTCACATGGCCACTGACTCATTAGTTATTATATTCAGGTTGTTACACCTATTTACAGCTGGCATAGTTATAGCGCCAGTCGACTAGTGTAGTCGGTTATGCATTGTTTGACTTAGTAGGCCACTTTCCTTTATGTTGTATCTTATCTATACTTTGTGTATATTGTAAAGTGTGTGGAAGAAGAAGAAGAAATCAGCAAGAAAACGTTTTGGCCTCCATCTCTCTTCTTGTCTCTTGAGTGAGCTTCTCCTTGTGCATTCTGTGTGTGTTCAGCGCAGCATCTTGAGCAACTCCCCCCACCACACGATTCTTGACAAGTTCTAGAAGATAAACTTGGCTATACGTGTCAACGTAGTTAGACACATGGCAGCCACTCAACACATCAACCAATCTCATCAACTTTTTTATGCTTTAGAGAAATTGAAAATTTTATTGAGGCAACTTGTGGAATCAATGCACTAAAATGTTTTTTGGGTGCTGCAATTGGGACAAGAGAGCGAGACACACACACACACACACTCTCTCTCTCTCTCTCTCTCTCTCTCTCTCTCTCTCTCTCTCTCTCTCTCTCTCTCTCTCTCTCTCTCTCTCTATTAACACAATGATCTATCTATTCAAGTCCTTATATGAATTTATCATTTCGAGATGCTAACTATGTACCATGGATGGAAAGACAATTGAAAGTCACACAAGATCCATAGAAAACAAAGGAATCACCGCTATCACTTGTTTACATAGCAAGATGAATAATGCACTAAATTGAATTGGACTAAGATTAAAGGTCAATCAATAAAGATTTTGCTCAAAAAAATGTAGTAATAACATTAATTGTAGAGAAACATCACTTCAATAATTGAACAATTGCAAACAACTAGAGAACGAACCTTACACTCAATGGTTATGAAGTACAATAAACTATTTCTACAATAGATTCGTCTATATCAAAAGCAATAAAATCATATTCTCTTCAGCCTCATTCATGGAATTCAAAATCAAGATCCCCCAATTCATAAAGTTGAAAATCAAGATCCAAGAATATTGCATTAGGCAATACAAATTGCAAAATGTCAAAGAAAATAACATGCTAAATGAAAATATGATTGATGTGCATAACACTCATAAATAACAATATAAACTAGCACCTATGGGTATACATATATGAAACATAGAATTGCAATTTGTTTGGCCAAGTAGCTAGATATTGCAAGAATCCTAAAAAGACCAAGAATGAATGGATTTCAAAACATACGTCTTGGACTTATTACATTAGCAAATCTCCAACTTGTGCTAGGAAATCATCGTGTAGTAGATAATGGAGGCTACCCATCTGTATAGGTGATCAACCACCAAGACCCACGAATGGACCGCTTATTGCTTCAAGCATTCCAAGCAAGCTCTGATGGCCATCTCTTACCTAGCCGAGGCACCTTCAAACCTACAAGTGTAGTGAGCTTATCTCAATGCCGAAATGAGTTGCCTTCTCCCTTGCACAAACCAGTAGCACCACGATCCTAGATGCTAGCTCAAGCATCCTCAAGCCTCCTCCATCAAGCTCCATCCACCATAGCCGCACGTGCGCAAGAAAAGAGAAGAGAAGAGAAGAGAAGAAGAGAATAGGAGATGGTGAAGAGCTTCACCCTCTTGATCCCCCACTCCCACACACTCACTCCCTCACATTCTCACACTCCCTCTCTCAAGAGTACACACACAAGCAAGGTGAAGAGAAGAAGAGAGGACTCTTGTTAGCCACACACCAAAGAATGAGCTTCCATTCACTTTTTGAACTTTATATACAAGCCCTAAAATCCCATGGGCATCCATTCCTTTTTACATGACTAGTCGTTGTGGCAAGGTCTTTTTTTCCTATTTTCCTCTTCTTGCCTTATGTCTTAAGCCGACACCCTTCTATTCTTTTACAAATGGCACAAGAGGGAGCCTGTTACTCTTTTACAAGAGGTTTTAGAGTTTTTTGAAGCGCCTTCAATTTAAAATTGTGATTTTTGCCTCAGCTTAGCTTAAGGGGCCGCCTCTGCACATTTGCTTGTTTTCTATCCTTTTTTCGCTCTTTGCTTTATATTTTTGCCATCCTCGAATTGAGGTTAACATTACCCCCTTCGAGACGAGTTCTGGTCGCATGGAACTTCAAGCTCTCTGTTATGGAAGGGTGGCTCTGGGAAAGTGGTTGGTGGGGTGATGATAGGGCCACATGTGGACTCCGTTGATTGGGAAGCTTTGGTAATGATTTGGATGGAGAACCCAAGGTATGTTGAGTGGATGATGGGGAGCCTTCAAAGGTTGTGGTTTGCAGCATCTTATTGAACCTGAAAGGCGAAAGTGCTCTACCTAAGGGGAGTATCTACCTCACCGTGCAGTGCTCTATCCTCGTGTTGGTGGAACGGGGAGCTAAGTCTAACCCCAAGCAAGCTTGGGTGATGTCCCACACTTGAGGACCCCATTCGTGCAAAGGGAGGTGCGGTGTGTGTAGCTTAGGGTGACAAGTCTAACCATATGTGAGTGTTACCTCCCCAAGTATGTCCTGCCCTTGAGGTGCCCTAAGTGTGAAGTGGGGAGTCAAAAAGGGCTAGGGGTTTAGGAACGAAGTTGACCAAGGCCATCGAATGTGCCTAACTTGGGAACCCCTAGGTGTAGTGATTGTGAGCTACATGCCGCGAATTGTATTTGGACGTGTCATGTGCTCCTTTCATTGTGATTGGTTTGCTATCTTTGTGTTTGGCCTTCTCTTTTCTTTTCTCTGCTTTTCTCTTTTTTTTTTGCTTGCTTGCTGAGCTACGTGCTTCGGGCAGTAGCTAATTGCTAGTTATCATCATCAAAATGCGGTGGGGAATGGGTGGTTACAGCAGGTGAATTGGATATCACTCATATCCTCAAGAATAGCTAGGCAGAAGGAAGGTAGAAAGTTGGCTTGCATCATTAGGCAGGTCATTGCATAGCTATCTATGGCACTAGGATTAAAAAAAGAGCAGGGGGAGACCACGTTCTGTCGGGGTAGGATTCTACTTAAGTAAGACTTTTAATAGCCTAAGGTAGTTGCATGTGGTAATGAAGATGGAATCAAGATAGGAGGAGAAGTTAGCAATGAAGTGGGTCATGGTAGCATCTAGGCTGTCCGAGGTGAAAGTGAGGGCTTGTGTTAAGGTAGTAGTATAGGGGTTATATATGATGGGGAAGTCGTAGTGACCATGGATGGTTGTATCAAAATCTACTCCTACCCTACGAGGATACACCATGAAGGTGGGGTTTTTTCTCTCAGAGGAGAGGGTATTACAAAAAGCCATCCCAAGAGAACACATTGTCATTGCAAATGTGTCTCTAGCATAGTGGTTGGCACTTGCATCCGGGCATAGACCGATGCACTTTAAAATCTTATTTTGCCAATACTCCGCATCCTTGGTGCCCCAGAGGGTGGGATTCTTCTCTCTTTCTTCCAGCCACTGTTGGCCTAGCTAGCTTCCAACACCGATCATCTCTTCCACTACTTTAAGGGGAAGGACTCTGCACAGGCCATTGGGGAGGAGGAAGCTGAAGTTAAAAGGCTACTTGTCTTTTTCCTATCTCTCCCAAACTATGAGTTCTACATGGAAGCAGGCCGGCAGGTCACATGGGCACAGTGGAAGAGGTGCGGACGATTGTGCCATAGGTTTGGCCCTCAATCTCTATCGGGCTTCTTCCACCATTTTCTTTCTCTTTTCCCTCAGGGCGGTTTTTCTTTCCACGGATGTGTCTATTGACTGCTACTATTCTTTAGAGTGGGGTGAAGGGGGTTGTGGGATCACTTCTTCTTTGAATCTGCCCATGTCAAATTGTAGTTTAGCTTCACCCCTTTGGTGATGTTCTTGTTGTACCTCCTCTACAAACCCTAGTGTATCAATCTCCTGTGGGGTTAGGCCAGCCAACAATAGGTACTTACGTTGTTCATGAAGGCTTAACCCAATTGCAATGGGTTGTGGTGGCATGTGTAGCCCTACTTGTAGAGCTCTATATGCTATACTCAGGTTCTTCTTTACCACCTCAAGAGACTCCCCTTCCTCCGTGTGAGTGGCATCCATCAGAGAATTCAAGAAAGCTCGTTATTGAGTGTTGAAGCCCACTTGGGCTGCCTCTGCTCTGCTTTCTGCTTGGACTTACTCTTTTTCCATGAGAGCCAAGGAATGAGCCAAGGTCTTCACTCTTCATTCATTTTGGTATGCCCACTCTTTGGTTCTATTTTTCATCTCCTCCATACTTTCTCCTTGTCTTTGTACCAGGGCCATAAGTCTTTGCTTTCATGGCCTTCCAATTCCTTGCTCATTCTCTCTTGCTCTTTTCTTTCAAGGCTCATTTTTTCAGTCATGGTTTCCATCTCTCTGTGGTGTTGCTTCTCTTCTTGCTTCCTTTCTTCTTCCCTTGCGGCAAACTCTTCCATATTTCATTTGATTCGGTCTGTTTTTGCTGCCAAATTCTCATGTTGTATGATCAAAAGTTTATATTCTCTCTGCATTTTCACTAGCTCTTGATTTTCATCTTCGAGCCCTTGCCACCAGCTTTCCTCCTTGTCATCTTTGGCCTTTAGTTCTTGTTTTAGATCAAATATCTCCTTTTGTTGCATAACTATTTGCCTCGTCTTTTCAAGATGGAAGGTTGCCACCAACTCCTTTTCTGCTTCCAACTTGACCACTACTACCTTTCTTTCCTCCTTTACCTTCTCTAGCTGAGAGAGGAGCTCAGCAACATATTCATCATAGTTTGATGGTGGTGTCACAGTGGTAGGGATTGGAGTGGTTGAAGCTTCCACCTTTTGGCATTTTAGATCCTTCCTAGACTCAGCATCTGTGGTGGCCGGTCTTTTCTGCCCAGGCTGTAGTCTCCACACTCTTTCCTTGGGCTAGTTCCTTATTAATGAAGTACTGCATCCAGGCCACAAAATTGTGTACATCGGAGTTGGCCGGGGTGCTTGGAGTGAGAGTGGTCGCTTTGCTGATGGGCACCAAGAGGGTGGGATGGGATAGATGGGAGCCTTGCCCTTGCCTTTGATGACCATAGATGGTATGACTTTGGGTACATGAGCGCTTGAGCTAGGTCCCTCATCCCTGGGCGGACTTAAAGCCCCTAGGTCATTGAGTCGACTTTGCTATTCTATGGACCAGTGAACTGCTTCGGCCATGTCTTCCTCCTCCTTTCTCCTCAACTTTGCCTCCTTTTCCACAGCTCTTCTTTCTCTCTCTTCCTCTGTTTTCCTTGATTCTTCTACTAACTTTTCAACTTCTTCCTTCTCTTTCTTCTTCCTCTCTTCAGCCTCTTTTTCTGACTCCTTCTTGGCTTTTCTAGCTTCCTCTTTCAACTCCTCTGCCTCTTGCTTTTTCTCTCGGTACTTTTTGTAGCATCCCCCCCATGCATAAGAACCCCCCCTTTTTAGTTTTTTTTAAAATTAACTCAATTTTTTTAACTCTCTCTCTCTCCCCGTTGACAGCATGTTGGGGAGAGAGAGAGAGAGGGAGTAAGAGAGGGAGAGGGGGGCATGCACCCCCCTGGTGTGGGGTGGCAACCATTAAACGGCCGTCTCCCCCCTCGTAAACCACCCCCTCCCCACTATTTAAGGGGAGTTCACCCCCCCCCCCCCCCCCGGTGGTTTGGAGCAATGCCTCCCCCCCTCCGCCTGACAGCAATGCCACCCCCCCTGCACCTAACAACAACTGCCCCTACCCCACCTAAAATCGCCGCCTCCCTCATCATCATCATCATCTTCATCTTCCTCCCCATCCTCAGCTCAACGCCATCAGGGTCCCCTTATCAAAAAATAGGAAATAAAAGAAAAAAAAAAGCTTCCAAGAAGCTTCCACAAAAAAGCTTCCTAGGGGGTGTTTCACTCGTAGACCACGGAAGGCACAACTTGCTTGCGAAGGAAGTTCTCTTGCGGGAAGGAAGGACTGCCAGTTTGCTAAGAATTTCAGCACACCCCCCACCTGCCCGCCGACTTATTCCCAAGTCTCGATTGCGATGGCCCCCAAGCACCACACAAGAGGAGCACACACGGGAGTAAGAGGAGCACATGCAGGAGTCCCCACCCGAAGCACAAGAATCGATAATACCCCTCCTGCAGATGTTCAGGTTCCATCAAATTCACCCTTTTCATTTCCGCATGATATGGGTACAGTAAGTTAATTGCATTATTAGAACGCTTTGTTTTTAAAAAATATCATAGGAATGTTCGGAAAAGTCTTAAATTGAATGACAAGGTACTTATAATTCTCGCACCATCATGATGAAAGGTTGTTGCATCTTTGAGTATATGGTTCAGGTGTTAAAAGATGCACCTATGCAATAATGTCCTAGTTGCATCGCGCACATAGGTTAAATATATATTTTGATGCTCATGTGCATTGGTGGAAGGTTTTCATTGGGTAACTTACATTGTCAAGAATGAGTTATCTTGTACACAATGCATTTGTGCAATTTAAAAAAATCCCTTGTAACGACCGTAAGTAGGTTGATTCGTAGAAGGATGTTTAATTAAAGATTAGGTAGTTGCTATGGAGAGGAATAAAAGGGTTATATTTTCGCATAAGCAACTGCATTCTATTTCGCATGACTTGCATGGGAAAGGAAAAGATTATGTTTTTATTTCAATATCATTGTAACTGTACATAGCATAACCCGCATACATAAGCAACTTGCATGCATAAGTAAATGTATGGAAAGGAAAAGGGTTGTATTTCATTTGATGAAAAGCATATAATACTCATGAAATGACAGTTACATTCAATATGAAAGATAGGTTAAGTTAAGTAAAAATGTTGCTTAGTATTGCGCTTGCAGAGTTAATCTAGCATTCTCGTACTTAGATCGTTCTATGTTGCGAGTAAGAGAGGGTACCAGGCCTTAGAACACGAATACTAGTAATATCAACAAAGGCATGTAATTCCTCAAGATAGGCACTACTACCTATCTCGTGCAACTAGTCTGCAAGGTCGAATGCTATTGTAACTAAATCATAAGATGCTACTACTACGTCTTAGGCCAAGGGAAGCGAGATCTAATTACAAGATAGATTCATTAAGAAGTCGAGTAGTCGCCCTACTACAACTCTCTCTCTTGGGGATCAAATTGTCAAACTTAGGGAAGTTGTGAATTGCCAAGAAGCAAATCGACCAACTGAGGGCGACGGGGTTGTCCACGATCTATTTTACAAGGAGATCTAAGGTAAGGATAATTAGGGTCGGTAGGGTACAAACCCTAACCCAAAGAAAAAAGGGAAACAAGCAACCTAGCTTGCCAAGCCCTTGGAATCTCGCCAAGTTGCGAACGATCCAGGATCGAATGCTAGGAGTATTCGGGGAAAAGGAATCACACCTTAGCAGTTGGTCGTACGAACGACCACAGAAATGATCGTGATTGTACACTTAGGTACATTGTTTGAACTTCTTTGCTCAATGAACTAATTCAAGGCCAAACACTTAATGATTCAAGTTAATAGCCTAGAGAGAGAGGCAGGTTCAGTTACCTCCGACTGCCTGACTGGCCCTATCCAAGGGAGTTGTTAGCCGTGCCGGGTACATGGACCAAACCCGCCACGAGAGGTCTCTCCGTGGGTGTTGCTTGGACTGGGAGGATGCTTGGGTGCTAAGGGAGGCTCTGGCTGTAAATTCCTTGCCTTCGGATCCCGCACAAGAGGCCGACATGACTCGAGATGGGATCTCGAGGCTCCTGTACTAGTCTACGAGTGAAACTTGGAGCACCAATCCTGTTGATTGATGGGATAGCCTTTGGGCATGATACTTGATGTATTCCAAGACTATGATAAATAAATATCAAATATTTGGAAAAAGGAACTTGCTTGACATTGTTTTTTTTATGTCAGTGCCTAAATTACGTGAAGGAACTTGTGTTTAAATTGATTAATTAAGGAAGCTACCTTTGCATGTCAAACATAATATGGTAGGTAATTAGATAACTAAGCAACCCGAGGAAAGTGCGGTGGATGCGACTTGGGTCTACGGAAGGGTGGTCCCGGTTAGCTAGGAACTTTTCTCAAAAGACGTGATAACGAGACTGTGAAGACCTAGAGTCAGTAGAGTTAGAATCCCAATTTATGCTATTTTAGGGGAGCGGATGGGGACTATGCCTTATGGGCAGAAAGGTTGAGCTTCGCATCCCTCTCGTTTCCCATTCTCCATGAATCAAGTGCAGCATAAATCCACTTCGACTCTATTGTTCCTATGCAAAGTGGTTCTCATCTGGAGCTCGATGCTAGCTACTTCCTAGAGACTTGGCTGATAGAAAAGAAACCCTGACTTTAGGTCAGTCCTAAGTGGGAACGGCCAGATACTTCTACTTCGGGCTAGACTTGGGAAGACCTAGATCACAAACCCTATGACATTCCTTGCGAGTGCCAGGTGGCGCTTTCTAGACTCCCCTCCCGATGGGTTGCTAAGATGTGTCCCACAAGTGGACAAGCGAATACATTACACTTTTAGAAGCTGGGGACTCTCCGCCTGCCAGTCTGCTACCCAGGGCTAGTGCTTTGGTTGCTTAGTCTATAGTCTTGTGCATGTAGCCATTCTAGTCTACCTCATCCAAGATGTGGGCTGCCACATTCTCCAGCACATGTACACTGATTCTATG
The DNA here is from genome assembly GCF_053477565.2 of Lygodium microphyllum. NCBI lineage: Eukaryota > Viridiplantae > Streptophyta > Polypodiopsida > Schizaeales > Lygodiaceae > Lygodium > Lygodium microphyllum. The sequence continues at coordinate 48,336,499 of NC_141142.1, forward strand.
CATGAGGGAGTTATAGCACTGACTAGAGAAGAGTGAGTGCACCAATTTTGCATGTATGCAGGCCTCAGCATCAAGGATATTCTGTATAATGATGCTATCGTTTGTCAAAACATCCTCCCTCTTCATCTTTTGCATAGCATACACATCTCTCATGTTTCTTCTCCACCTTAGGTTCCAACACCACTGCCTTCTCCACACCAAGGCCTGGTTCAATGGCACCTGCACCTGTTTAGCATTCTCCCCTCTTCCCACAGTCACTATTCTGCATTCTTCATTGGGGTTGTATGTTCTCAAAACTCCCACACACTATGTGGTTAGGATCCTGTGCAAACTTCTCTAGGTACTTTGAGAGGTCAAACTGTTCCACCACTCTCCTTGCAACCTCCTCCTTGGGTACCACCTTATCGAGGTTGTCGATACTGTGGAATTTCAGCTCATTATAAGCACATTTTTCTAAACTGATGTTGTATTGCGTCCTCCCTCCTCCATGAAAGGGAGTTGGTGAGCACGATCTTGTTGCGACATCTTTTGTTCCTATCATGAACCATGATTCCCATTAGTGCATTCAAAACCATTATTTGCTGAAAAGGACTTCATGTTTGTTAAATGAAAACATTTAAGCTCCAAAATAAACTTTCCTTTCAAAAACTTCACCCTTTATTTCAAAAATTTTGTGGCATTTTCCCTCAATCACAAGTTAACATGTTTCTTTCTTTTCTACGTTTAAGTGTAGACTAAGGGTTTCACGGCAGTGTGTTTTTTTCTTATGTGTTTATGCATTTGCTTGATTTTGATTGGTTCTAATTTGACTCACCTTACCCCCTCCCCCTTCGGATTTGAGAATAATCCTTCCTAGGATTGAAGGTTAGTGGGCCAAGGGCATTCAACGTACGGGCCGAGTGTTTACCGTCGCATGAGCCAAGCATAGAAGTCTGGATTATACTCCAACTAAGCTTTCGGTCTAGATCAAAGGGTTGGTTGACTACGTGTGTGATGTAGGTAAGGACATCTATTAGGAAGTCATCGGAATCGATAGGGCTAGCAATATGTAACTCTTCCTCGGTTAGGAGGCGATCAAGGCAAGGGTGTCCTTTGATGTGCTCTTCCATGGGTCGGCCACAAATAGTTGTTAACACCCTATACGAGGTTGAAGCGACGTAAGTTGGGTCATACTCTGATGTCTTAATTGCGCATCGCTCCTCAGCGTTGGTCATTATTTAGAATCCTTTGATTTCCCATTGCAATCAAAGAGCATACCAGTTCAGTAAGAATGGGGATTCGGTTTCAGCAAGTTGTTTCAAATCCTCGATTTCTTGGTCAGTGATAGCAGAAGTAGGTCACTTATCATATGACGTAATGAGACACTGTTTGATGGCCTGCTCTCTGGATATCTCGATGCTGAGAAACTCTACAGTTGAGTGGGATACTTTGACAAATGCGAATTCGAATGTGTCCCATGAACAAGGCATCATACAAACTTCAGTTGCTAAGGGCTCTTGCAACAGGTTCAAGTCCAAGCGGTCATAGCTCAAAGCTAACGACATGAATGTGGCATCTAAGCATCTAAGGTAAGCAATCATGTCATCCCATGTGTCCTCGGCTAGATTTATGGCCAGTATCAAGAATGATTTCCGCTCATAGGATGGTCTAAGGCCTGCATGTGGTTGGGATTTGACAAAACTAGAGAGTTTGGCAGCAGATGGTTGCGATTTTGATTGTTCTTGAGATTGCGATTGGATCCCTTGCACACAACAAGCTGGGACGACTGGACTGCTAACGGGGCACTGCTACTTGCGAATGCGGCTTCCTGAGTCTTGGTAGAGTTATGTGGTATTGTTTTGGGAGTAGCAGGTTGAGATTTGGGCCGATAGACTCGGTCACTCTTCATGGGCATAATCAGTTGTGAGTCTATAGGCTTGGTGTCTCGAGGCTTATGCGGCTTTAGACCTTAACATGTTGTGTGGCTAGGTATGGTTAAGCATGAGGGTGGCATTTGATCAGTGCCTTCTGTTTTAGCCTTAGGGATCCATATCCAGGCATTACCCTCATAATAGCCTTGCGCTTGCAATAGGGTCTTAGATACCCATCACGACTTGACCGTACGTTGTTGTTTGTAGCTTTGTCTTGGCATCCTAGGTTTTGAGGTTACATTCTTAGCCTTGCGAAGGCGTGACCGATTGCTCCTCGGTGGTAGGCTCTAATGTTTAGGTACCCATCTGAATTGGGGTTCGGCATTGGCCTTGGCCTTAGTGGGTTGCTGGCATAGAGGCTTAGCGGGTTGTAACAATTCACAACCACCCTCCTTAGACTTGGCTGTAGGTGTTTCTACTAGTGGCTTTGTGGATCTCGTAGGAGTCATGCAGCCCTTGCTGAAAGCTGCTACTATGCAGACATTGCCAATAGTTTAGGTGGATACGTTATGACTCATAATCGACATTGCAGTGAGCTTGCTTTTTAAAGGTTCAACCTAACAGTGACTCCATCTCAACATCTTTAGCATTTGGAAATACATAAAAGATCATTGGTATGCTCTTACACTCAATAGAAACTGCGGCCCTGCACTTCCCTAGGAGTTCGTATGATCGGCCCCATATGGGCTTAGTTTGGCAGTAGTGGGATGTAATTGTGACTTGCCAATGTGGGTCCAATGATCGTGGGTTAAGACATTGAATTCTTCTCCCTCATCGATCAAGGTGTTGAAAGTGCATATCTGCTTGGCAATGACCATGATGCAGAGGTAAGCAGGTTCTACAACTTCCTCATTTTCATAGTCCATCTCCATGATTGTGGCTACTCGTACCTTGACAGGGGGTTCTAACATTGGTGGTTCATGTAGAGGATGCATGGGAGGGTAGTACTTCTTGATTCGAATGCCATTGAAGAAGCCTATGCCCTCGCCTTTTGGAGTCTTGAGTTCAACATTACCAATTCGGCTAATGGCATGAACCTTGAAAGGCCCCAGACCTCTAAACTTCATTTTTTGTTTAGTTTATGCCTCTTATTAACGGATTACAAGAGCACTAAGTCTCCATGTTCAAAGTCGCGCTGCTTGACATGCTTGTCAAACCAGCTTTTGTGTCGTGCTTTCTCGCATATGAGTGCATGGATAGCTAGAAGTCGATTTTTCGAGAGGCGTTCGAGTTCAATTGTATGTCCCGTCCATGGCTCCTTCCCTTCCCATCGTTTGTGAAGTGCGATCCTCAGGCTAGGGACGAAGAACTCTACAGGTAGAATTGCTTCAATTCCATAGGTCAACCTAAAAGGTATCTGGCCTACAACCATTTTATAGATTGTGCGGTAAGCCCACAAGGTTGTAATCAACTTGTTATCCCAGTCACTACACGAAGGAGCAACTACCTTGGCTAGGACGTTTACTTGAATTTTATTCATGGATTCCACTTGGCCATTAGCCTAAGGGTAGTATGGCAAGGATTTTTTATGGATAATTAGAAAGGTGGATAGAAGATACGCAATCACTTCATTAATGAAGTGTGTGCCCTGGTTGCTAACCAGCTCAATGGGGTAGCCACCATGAATCGTGAGATTACTTGCTCCCATAGGAACTTGGCCAGTTGTTCTAGAGTAATTCTTTCTCGTAGCTCTTGCTTTTTTCTATTTTGTTAGATAGTTAGTAGCTACAATGATGTACTTGGCTTGCGAGTATTGTGCCACAGGACTTATGTTTCCTATGAAGTCAATTATCCATTTTTTGAAGGGTTGTCATGCAATTATTGGGGTTAACTCCATCTAATCCTTGCGAATTGGGACCTTTGTCCACGACACTTGTCACAATGCTTAACTAATCATGCTACATTGTGAAAAAGCGTGGGCCACCACAGTTGAGACTACAGCACCTTGTGGACTATTGTATCTTGCTAAAGTGTCCTCAAGTGATTTCGTTGTACACCTCTGAGAGTGCATTGTGCATCTCATGCTTGCATATGCATCTACGCAACAATCCATCTTGCCCTAGCCTATATAGCTAGCATGTTATCAGCTGATAGGGTTGGATCTTGAGGATAAGTTGCCTAGGTCAGGCTTGGACTATGTCGTCTGCCCAATATGGCGTCAAGTTAGCTCGAAATAAATCTCTCTCGCTGGATAGGCTAAACAAGTGTGTGTCTGGAAACTCATCAACAATGCCTTGTCCAATGGCCTCTCTCGTGGGGATGTGTGACATGTGGTTGGCCATGTAGTGTTGCTTTCCCTTTCGTACAACCACAAAGAAGTCGAATTCTAAAAGCAGAAGGAGCCATCGAGCTATGTGTCATGTGCCACAAGGCTTGTTTACTAAATATAGCAATGCTTGATGGTCCACAAAGAAAGTGAAAGGTGTGGCTAATAAATAATGCCAAAATTTCTTCACGACAAATACCATGGCCAAACCTTCTCTTTCTATCTCATCGAGTAGTTCATCTTCGTCTCAGTGAGTTGTTTGCTAGCAAAGCTCACTAGATAGTCAAGATTGTGTTTGCCAGGTTAGCACAACACTACCCCCACATCGAATTTTGAAGCATCAATATGTATGTGAAAGGTAATGGTCCAATCTAGGGCTCATAGAATCGATGCTATGGTCAGATCCTTTTTCAATTTCTTATATGCGTGTTGGCATTATTTAGTCCATTCAAATATAATCAATAGTTTGTACAGAGGTCTAGCAATCAATGCATAATTCGGCACAAACCGCCGATAATACCCCGTATGACCTAAGAAGCATTGAACTCCCTTATAGTTGGTTGGGGGTGGAAGATCAACAATGACCCTGACTTTTGAAAAGTCCATGGCAATGCCGTTCTCCAACACCACTGCCCTAGGATGCATCCGTGCTTTACCCAGAATTGGCACTTTAAGGGATTCAAAGAGTGATGATATAGGCGACATTGTTCAAAGACTGCTCGGAGTTTGTCTAAGTGTTCTGTCCAGGTATAGTGAACACACAAGTCATCTATGAAAACTTCTAACTCTTTCCTGATCATGTCTTTAAATATAGTGCACATAAGGCGCTGAAAGGTGGTTGGATCATTAGTCAACCCAAAGGGTGTGACAATGTAGACAAAGACACCCCTCTCAGTGGCGAATGCAGTCTTATGCTTATCATCAGGTGCACCTACACCCGATTGTATCCAGAGAAGTCATCTAGAAAACTATAGGCCTCTTTTCCCACCACTCTCTTGAGCATGCGCTCGGTGTACGGAAATGGGTAGTTGTCCCTCTTAGTGGCACCATTCACCTTCTTGTAATTAATGCACACTCTAATCTTTCTGTTTTTCTTCATTACAATGACTATGGGTGACACCTAGTTTGTGTGCTCAATTTTGTAGATGAATCCCACTCTCATTAGCTTGTCAATCTCTTCCTTGACCGCATGAGCATGTTTTGGATTCATAGGGTATGGCCGCTACTTGACCAGCATTGCGTCTAGCGTCATGGGTACGTTATGAGTCACTACACTTAAATCTACCCCCTTAAGCTCTTCTAAGGACCAAGCGAATACGTCTATATACTCTCACAAGAGAGTGGCGAGACTTGTCTCCTCTTCCTCCGTAAAGTCATCGGCAATAAAGACAGGTTGGGGTGTCTCCCCTTCCTGGGCTAGGTTGACCTCCTTGACTTTGGCAAGTCCCTCAATGGGTTTACTTGCTTGCCATTGACGTTTGGCACCCAATAGGATCACTACCCTATCACCCTTCTTGAACTTCGTAAATTTCTTGGGGAGGTCCTATGGTTTTCGTTTTTCATCTGCTCATGTGCCCTTAGGATGCTTTGCCCTTTCTTCCTTTAATCGTCTATGCCTCAAGTGGATGGGTAGGTCCCCCTTGGTACATCTAGTCTTGGAAGGCCTAGGTATTTCTAGGTTTCTCTCTGAACTCACTTCTGATTTAGAATCGAACCCCCCGTCAGGTAGTCTCTCCCGGTGGTCACAACTCAAAGGGTGACTTTGTTCTAAGCACTGGCGTGGCACCTGGTTGGGTTAGGCCTGCTTGTTCAAAGTCTATGGATCCTATATGTTCCAACCAAGTGCGGTCACAATCCATGCGCATGACCCCTCACTCTGTTCTAAAGGTGTTTTTTCTTTGTGGCTTGGAGTCTGCTCATATCTGTTCTATCTCTCGTCCTTCAGTGTCATATTCTATGGTATCTATCTCACCCTCACTCTCATCATTGAAGGAGCAACAGTCTTTGTACTCGTTTATCAGAAGCATCTTCGTCTAACTACTCGCCGTCTCCTAGGTCTTGGTATGTCTCATGTCTTTGATCGGGGACTAGGGCCCAATTTTACATGAGGTTTAGGTCATGCACCCTGGTCAATTGCCATCTTGGTTCATCTAAGCAATCTTGGAGTGGCTTGAAATTTGTTGTTGGATTGCCAGCTAGCTTGCCGGTCAAATACTCTAAAACCTCCTAGAGTTCCCTCTTGTTGTCTGGCACTTGAAAAGTGACAGGGTTGGGTATTTTGCAAAGATTTCCTACCATCATGCAAACCGGTACCAAGGGTGTACCCTTGGGCTTGTCGATCATTTTAATGGTGTGTTCGTACTCCTCATTGTTCGAGAAAAGTAGGTCGATGGTAGCAAGGACATGCATCCAATCTTGCTCGTCTTCAAGACATGGGATATACTTAGTTAGGGGCCCGTAGGATTTCTTAATCTTAGCATCACCCTTAAGCATCGTGGAAATGGCATCAAGGTCGACTAGTGTAGTCTTCCACGAGTCCATTTCTACCCTTAGGGCTTATGTTCTATTTCCTAGGAAGATGAGACCATTTCCCCAATCTTCAATCACTCTGGCATTGCGCATCTAGGGTTGGCCCAATAAGACATCATAGTCCACTCCCTTTATGACTATAAAGTCAACTGAGAATTGGACTCCTGCAATTTTCATTGGCTAGTTTTTAGCACCCCGAATGGATTTACTTTCATTCTATTAGCTAATGTGACATTGAACCTAGAAATCTTGATAGGTGGGTCGCCCCAATTCCGGAGCATTACATGGCTTAGTACACTAACTCCTGCCCCTGTGTCTACAATCCCTTTCCTTGTTGTGTCACCTAGGGCTAAGACCGGTTAGGCCGCATGCATCTTGGTGCCTTCCCAAAAAGTTTTAATGCCCAAGCGGTACTACTTGTGGCGCAGTCGCATCTCTTGATTTTGGTAAAGGGGGTGAGATTGGCATGCTTATGCTGGAGACGATCTCGTCCTCTAAGATGGGCTCCACATCTTTCAAGTGTTCTTGAGCCTCCTTTACCCACTCCTTCACCTTCTCGATGGCCTCTAGTTGGCGCTTTGGGTTGGGTGCTCCCTAACCTTAGCACTTTCCTTTTCAGCTGACTTTGGGGCTGATGTCTCTGCCTCAGCGTCGGTGACTTTCTTTCCAGCAGGTAGCATTGTGGCACTCTTAGTTTTGAGTGTGACTCTAGCTTCAGGTCTCTTCTTCATTTACCTATGGCTCTTCTTTCCTATCGAGGCTACATCAAGATTGCTAGGAACTGGCAGTGATATGCCGGCCTGCTTTGTTTATGCACAGGTCATGACATGCAATGGGATAGGTATAGCCTCCCCATCGAGATTCTTGACATTGAACAGCCACAATCGGAGAGATGGCATGTTAGTTGAACTTGAGGATGGTTTTTGCTTTGGATAGTCGATGAATAGATGAGTGATTCCTCACTCAAGGTAGCTTAGGTCAGCCCTGTCTCTATTTTGTTGCTCCTTCTCAAGGCAGGGTGATGAGATGTGTCTTGGGTGGCCACAAGTCCAATATATGATTGGTTCTTGGGTCTGCCCTCCTAGGACTCTGGTCGATAGTCCATAAGGACCACGAAGCCCTCATCGTCTTGGAGACATAAGCGAATATGTAAGTCTCTTCCTCATTTGGCTCTTCCATGTAGTGGATTGGATCTTTGCTCGGTGGATGGGTCACATAGGGACCATGCGGTTTAGGTATTCCAGTAGGATTTATGTCCATTCTAGGAACATTTAGCTTAACATCATTTTGCATGAGAAGGGCCAATGGGGCTCCCCTTCCGAAGAATTGTTGCGGCCTATTTGCTAGGTAAGGTTGACCGTATGGTTGTGAGTACGAAAGTCTTCTAGGCAATCTACAATGCGCAACGTCGTGAGCAAACCTACCGCAATCAGCAGAAGGTCGTGACTTGGGGTCTTGACACTCGGCTGGTAAGTGGTTTCTACCACAGTACATGCATTGGACATGTGGGCGCATTGGTCATCTTAGCATCTCCTGCATCTTGGCTTCCATTTTCATGTCAGCCAATTCTTGGTTGGTGTCCATGGCCTTTCCCTTATCTTGGGTACTTGTGCTTGATCGCTCGCTAGATGTTGAAGCTCTCTCTGAACTTCTAGAGTTGGTCTCTTCTTGGTTTGAGTTCTTGGAGCTCCTCTCCTTCAGTTGGTCGTCTACTCAAATGGCTTCTTTGAACACCTACATAGCACATCTTGCTACCAACTCAAGTTGCCTACCTAGGCTTTATAAAGCTTCTCATTTTGTATTCCATTGATGAACACTGTTGACACTACTCTTTCAGTCATCGGGATTCTCTTGAAGAGACTCCTCATGTGGGTCGCATAGTCGTGAATATCCTCTTTTTCTTTCTGCTTGACATTCATAAGTTGTACTAGCAGGTTGTTAGAGTATTTGAGCTTGAAAAATATCTTAATGAATAGGTTTTTGAGGCCATTAAAGTTCGCTTTCTCTGCGACATCTAGACTTGTGTACCAAGTTGTCGCTTAAGCAAAGCCCAAATGCTTGAGAGTGCTAAGTCAAATCGGTGAGACCATTGGCCTTGCAGAGCTGCTCAAACTGCTCTATGAAGCTGTATGGATCATCGTGGGGTTGGTACTTATCGAGCTACTTAGCGACAACTGATATCTTAGACTGGCTCTTAGAGCCTTAGTTTACCCCTAACCCTGCTAGTAGTGATGTCACTAACGTTGCAGTGCTCTGCTCTGCTACTGTGTTGTCTAGCAATCACTTCATGAGAAGCTCACTCAGTATCAAGTCTCCTTCTAGCGCTCTCTCATGGTCAGTTTGATTGCTAGGTTCAGCACTCAATATATCTCTCGCATCTCTACGTTCTACCTCAAGCTTCTAGTCTAGTGGTTTCGGTTGTATTCCACTATGCCTTGCAGTGCTTTGTGGCCTAGCTTCATTTCCTCCTCTAGGTCAGCTATGATGGCTTCTATCGTTCTACCACGATGCTCATACCGAGTGTGAGAATCATAGTTGTTCATCAACTGCTGGATTGTTCTAGGAAAACTCCTGAGTTCATTTTGGGGTCTATGACTCCACTGGTTGCGGTTAAGGTGCTAACTCTCTCAACAACCTACTCAAGTTGAATGTTACGTTCAGATGGGCTGAACTGCGAGGGCAGAGGGCCAATGGACGAATTTAAAGATATTGGTGAATTTTTCCATTTGGGCGGGCCGAATTGACCAAATGCAAGAGGGCCAAGGGCAGATTTTGGGACTCGGCCTAGAACCAAGCCACTCAGACGAGTTGAGTTGCACATTGTGACGACAGCAGCGCCAAGGATGATTTCGTTAAATCCAACGATCCAAGCAATCACAAGGTACACAAACTTCTAGATCACAACAAGGACATAGGAGGAAGGGTTTGATATACCTAGCACGTGTGAAGAACTCCCCGATGGCAAGATCGAATCGAATCACCAATGGAAGCTCTCTCTCTCTCTCTCTCTCTCTCTCTCTCTCTCTCTCTCTCTCTCTCTCTCTCTCTCTCTCTCTCTCTCTCTCTCTCTCTCTCTCTCTCTCTCTCTCTCTCTCTCTCTCTCTCTCAATGCCAGGGTGAAAAATGAGCTCTTCTATGGTCTCCTAGCCCTTAAACCCCTTCTCGGGCAAGGTCTTGCTATCCCCAATCACTCACTTGCCGACATTAATCATTTCAAACACTCTTTTTTTCCGATTTACCACAATTTGTACCGTGTTTTATAGCAGCAAACCCTACGCTTTTCCAATTTGATTTCTTAATCCTAACCTACACTAAATGCAACAAGAATCAAAAGCAAATAGTTGAAATGATTTCCCCTTCTTTTCCAAGCATTAAACAACAAAAATAACCAAAATACTTACTTGTATCAAAGATTTTAAAAACCCAAACTTTCTACCTATCTCAAGCTCCGTTTTGGGGATGAATCCCTTGTTGAGATATCGAGCTCCACTCGTGATATGCCTGGGTGACCATTGTGCATTTATGTCACCGACTTGTTAGCTGCAGACGAGGTTGATACACCGCCCATGAATAATAGCTGGATGACAGCTATCCTTAAGTACTCTAGTTCATGGCTCAGTTAGTATGCCACCTTAGTTAGTTGAGTTTGGTTTGAGACCCACATATAGGGTTCTTCTATTTCTTTTGTACTTGAGTTCTTTTGGCTTACACAACAGAGGAGAGGAAAACTGTTTTCAGCCTCCACCTTTGTGTGTATTCCCCCATTGTGTAAGTGAGAAAGCTACAAGTGAGACTCCTTCCTTCTCTCCCACTATCTTTACATGGTATCAGAGCCTGGTTCGTGGTAAGGAGCTCAAGAAAGTAAACCAAGTTCGGGGTGTCCTGGTAAGAGGACTAGTGTTGCTTTCATTTTTCGAGTTTGGGAGCAAGTCTCTGCAGAGGCAACACAGCCAAAAAGTGCAAGAGTGCATTGTCTCAGATTGAGACGCCCTTCACAGTGTAGCAAGAGGGAAGTATATGCTACGGGAGAGGGCTATGCCCATGGTTACCCTATTTTTTTGATTCGAGGCCATTTCGGGGCCCGTTTTTGGAGGTGGAAGTTTTCCGCACGCACTCAGGAAAAGACCTTGTTTTTTGTTGTGCAACCACTGTTCTACAGGTCGGTGAAAAGTTACCATAGAAATTGCATCGTATGCCTGTGCGCAGAGACATTGGGAGTTACAGAATCATTCTTGTTGCCTGTTGATGCAAAATCGTCACTAGGAAGTGACTGTGTGGTCAAATACCACTTTCGTCACTTTTGCAGATTTGCCCTTGTGAGGCTGAAGCTGTGTTTTTTGCAGTGATAGAATTTTTTGCAGTGTTTTGTAATGGCATCTTATTCTCTTTCACAGATTGTCACTGAAAATCTTGACAAGAACAACTTCCAAACATGGAAGTTTAGAATGACGAATTTTCTTATGGAAAAAGGATATTGGGAATTCGTTGCAGGAAATGAAGAAGAACCAGTTCTTCTTGATGTTCCCGATCAACAGCAAATGCAGGCATTTAAAGGATGGCATGAGAGAGCCAAAAAAGTTATGTACTAGCTATCTATCAGTATTTTATACTCTATGATTGTGTATATTCAGGATGCAAGTACGCCAAAGGAGGCATGGGATACTTTGGCAAAAATGTATAGCACAAATATGCAAGCCAAGAAAATGCAGCTCAAGCAAGAGTTGCACAATGTGCAAAGAGAAAGTATGAGCATCAATGACTACCACATAAAGGTGAAGAAGATTGCAGATGCACTTGCTTCCATTGGGTCGCCAGTGGAAGATTATGATTTAGTTTATGTGACCTTGAATGGTCTAGGAAAGGATTATGCACAATTCCGAACATCCATTTCCGTCCGTGAAAGATTTCCTGATTTTGAGGAGTTGATTGCTCTTCTAATTTCTGAGGAGCAAAGAAATGGTGGTGCATCTTCTTCAAGAGGAACTTCAAAAGAAGCTGTCTTCTACTCAAATGCTGGAAGAGTAGAGGCAGAGGTAGAGGAGGCCAATCTGGAGGCTGTGGTAGAAATCAGAATATGCAGCAAACTCAAGAAAACTAGTCTTATGGAGGAGGACATGGTAACTCTAGAGGTAGGGGGAGCCAAAGAGGTCGTGGTGGATGGCAAAGAGACCAAAATGCAAACAGCAATATTGAATGCTACTATTGTGGTAAAATGGGTCATATGGCTAAAGACTGCTATAAAAATCAGAATGACATCATGAATGGAAAATTGCAACAAGGGAATTATGCATCTTCTAGTAGACAGAGTGATGACATAAATGAGCATTTGTTTATGGTGCAGCACATAACCAATTCTGTGACAAGTGCAAAAGAAAGCAACGATGTGTGGTATGTTGACTCAGGTGCATCAAACCACATGACAGGTCATGCAAAATGGATGCAAGATGCAACGAAAATGGAAAAACCAGGATTTGTGGAGACTGGTGATGATACTGCACATCCTATTGTGCAAATTGGAAAAATTCCTTTGTCTATGCAGGATGGGAAAAAGAAATACCTGTCGGATGTATTTCATGTTCCGAATATCACCAAGAACCTGGTTTCTGCTGGTCAAATGGTTGAGCAGGGCTTGTAGGTCAGATTTAATCCTCATGGATGCTTTGTTGAGGATATGAAAAATAAAGGTCGCTTGATAGCAAAAGGAAAGAAGAAGGGCAAAATGTTTACGTTGGGTGCAGACTGTTAGCCTGCTCTTTATCATTCTCAGTCTGTCATCTCCTGGTTGTGAGCTCCTATCAGAGTCTGACAGGAGACAGAGGAGCTCTGTCGGTCCTTTAGTGGCTGTTTTCATTAGTCCACAGCCTGCGGGAGACACACAGCCCATACTGGGCTATTTTTGTGCAGTCGGCCCAGTTTTCTGGGCAGGTCGGCTAGATCTGGTCGTCAGCCAAAGTCGGCCAGGTCTAGCTGGTTGGCCAAATCTGGCCAGGTCGGCCATATTTGGCAGGTCGGCCAGTTTACTGGCCTAGGGGCTATATATAGAAGCCCCCCAGTCATTCCAGTATTGTATTCTACAGGTACAGCACTGTCTCCGTCGTCTCCCGCTCCGGCATTGGTGCTGCCATTGCTTCCAGTTTGTTCTGGTGCCCTCACTAACGCTTCGGGCTGCGTGCAGGGACTGCTCTGTCCATTTCAGTGTATTCAGCATTCATCTCAGTCAGTGCAGACTTTCTTCCTTCATTCCCTGCTTTCTCTCTCCTCTCCTCTGTGTTCGTGTTCTTCTTCCATTGTGCACTCTCACATGGTATCATCGCCCGATTGAGAGCACGGAGGACATACCTTCTAGAGAGATATACCTTACTGCTGCTGCCATCTGATCAACAACTGCCCAGGTGACTTCTTCTGGAGGCTTTTCAGCATGCATTTTCTATCCACGCTGTCTACAGCGGCTGCCACGTCATCCAGCGACCCAACAACCCTGCGTTTTCCACTAGGCTGTCCCTCCTTCTACTGGGCGACTCATCTACAACCTGTGTTTTGCTGTTCTGCTGGTCGCTTCCACTCCAGGCAGCACATTTGCTGCTAGCGACTTCTTTTCTGGCTGTTTCATGGTGCTGGTGGTCTCTTTTTTGGTGATCTCATCAGTTATCTTTGCATTTTGCAGATCCAGGTGTTTGTAGGCATTCTCAGCCTGCGTCTTGGTGGTTGGTGACCACACTGCTGGTCATATTTCGACATCGGCACAACTTTCTTTGGTATTTTGCAGATTGAAAGATGTCTTACCAATTTTCAGGCTTTGATGACTCAAAGGATGAACTTCTTTCTCATCATTCCTCTGAGCGGAGGCGGGATTATCATGAGGTTTGACGTCGGGAAGAACCTCCTCGCACTCGTCCTTCTTCAGTCCATGCATCTCAGAGGGTTCCATCTACCGCGAGGGTATCTTCCGTGAAGACTGCTTCAGATGTGCGGATGCCTTCCTTGATTCCCTCTATTTAGGTGTCAATTCTCCCTTTCTTTCCGAAGGAAGATAAGTTGGATGGTTCCAACTACTCCCTTTGGTCATGCAAAGGTGCCCTGCATCTTAGATACATTTGACCTTTGGGAGCTTGTTTCTTCACCCATCGACCGTCCCCCCGCGGATTCGTCCAATGGCACCTCTATGGATCGTGTAGCCTTATGGGATAGGCTCAACTCTCGAGCCCGCTCCTTTCTTTTTATGAGTCTACCTGATTCCGTTCTTGTACATGTTCACAGGTTACAGACCGGGGCGGAAGTGTGGAATAAGCTTGCATCTTTGTACCAACACAAGACATTTGCCCACAAGATTTCCTTGGAGAAGAAGTTGCGGATGCTCAGTCTTGATGATTCTCCTTCCATGAAGGAGCACATCACGAAGATGGAGGATATGCGAGGCGAGTTAGCCTCTCTTGGTCGTATGATATCGTCTGAGGATATGGCGATGATTCTGTTGACTCAGCTGCCATCACCCCATTATGATGTCTTCTATACCAGCCTCATCACCTCGAGGACCCGTGAGACACTCCTATGGGAGGAGCTTTCCCCGCTTGTCTTGGAGCATGACGAGCGACTCAAAGAGGTGGGAGCCAGTGGCTTCACCAAGGCATTTACGGCCGGCACAGGTGGAGGCAAGAAGAAGAAGCAAAAGAAGGAGAAGGCCAAGGACAAGAAGGAGGAGGACAAGAAGGATGCGAAGGAGAAGAAGCCCAAATGTCCCCATTGTGGGAAGGGCACTCATCCCGAGGAGAAGTGTTGGCAGAAGTATCCCCATTTGAAGCCTAAGGAGAAGGACTCGAAGGCGGCCCCAGCCACAACAGAATCTGCGTTTGTGCATGTCTTTGTTGAGGAGGATACAACCCTAGCTTCTACCACATAGGAGAAGCCTTGGCTCGTCGACAGTGGAGCATCGTCACATATGACCTTCCATCAGGATTGGCTTCAGGATCTTCATTCCAGAGGGGGTACAGTCACCATTGGTGACAACTCTACAGTCCCTATTCGAGGCGTGGGGACTTTACCTATGTTTTCTGACAGGCGGTCTTCCTCCGCCAAAGTTCTCTATGTTCCTGATTTGGGTTTTAACCTATTATCTGTGCATGGCCTTACTCAGCTAGGTACCTGAGTCATTTTTACACAGGATGCAGTCACATTGGAGGATGCTTCTACAGGTGATGCTCTTTGGACAGGTGCACAGGAGGGTGGGCTTTATACACTCACAGCTTTGGCTGCGAGGACTTCCCATGAGCTTTGGCTGCTTTGGCATGCTCGGTATGGTCATTTGAACCTCGATTCTCTTCGGCGGGCTTCTAGGAGGAAGATGGTGGAGGGACTTCCTGATTTCCCTCCTCTTCACACTTTGTGCCCTAGCTGCTTGAGGGGCAAGCAGCACAGGCAGCCTCACCCTCAGGTTGCTTCTAGGAGGGCTATTTCTCCGCTTGAGTTGGTTCACACCAACCTTTGCAGACCTATGGGCACGGCCTCCCTTGGGAAGGCCAGGTATTTGATGATGATTGTGGACGACTTTAGTCGTTATGTGTGGCCTTATTTCTTGGAGTACAAGAGCGAGGCGTACTCCCGTTTCTGTGAGTGGTAGGTGTTTGTGGAGACCCAAACAACTTCCAAGGTTCGTGGCGTTCGAGCTGATCACGGTGGCGAGTTCACTTCTCACCTTTTCTCTCAGTTTTGCAGGGATCATGGTATTCGAGTGGAGTATTCCCATCCGAACACACCATCAGAGAATGGTGTGGTGGAGCGTGCGAATCGGACCATGGTGGAGATGGCCGGAGCATAGGAGTCTTCCTCATTTCCTTTGGGGTGAGGCGGTGGCTACAGTGGTGCATATTCGCAACCGCTCTCCGACTTCGGCTTTACAGGACATGACTCCTTATGAGGCTTTCTTTGGCAAGAAGCCTTCCATGTCCCATTTTCGCATCTTTGGGTGTGATGCTTTTGTCTATGTGGACAAGAAGAAGAGGAAGACGAAGTTCGACTCTAAGTCGAGAAAGCTTATCTTCGTGGGTTATAGTACGACCACGAAGGGATATCGGCTCTACGACCTGACAATGCGGAAGGTTGAGGTGAGCAGGGATGTGATCTTTGATGAGGCTTCGGCCTCTGAGGATCCGATTGATGGTTCCCTTACAGGTGATTCTTCGTCATCGACGGACCCCCCCACCTTCTCTCCCTTCTTTTCCTTCTAGGATACCTCTTAGTACCCCCCCTATTCCTCCTCCTTCGGCTTCCCTTTCCCCTTTGGTGGATCTGCCTCCGTCTTCTACGAGCTCTTCCACCTCCACTTTGGGATCTTCACGGGATACACAGCCTTCTTTTGATGCGGAGGATCTACCTTCATTTGGTGAGGGGGAGTCCCTCTCCGACTTGGGTGCTTTGCAGGTTTCGGAGACCCCCCGGTCTCCCTCACAACAGCCAGCAGGAGTCTCTCAGGATTCCTTTATGGTATCGTTGGCTCATGCAGGATTCAGGTGTTACTCACTTTCCTGCTTCTTCTACAGGTCCACGTTGCAGCACGTTTACAGGCCCAGCGGGATAGTTCACTATGTGTGAACTATGCTCTTATGTCACAGATTCTTCAGGATTCCGAGCCTTCCACTGTGGAGGAGGCTCTTGCACAGGATATTTGGAGACAGGCTATGCAGGCCAAGCTCGATTCCATCGAGCGAAACCATACTTGGGAGCTTTTTCCGCGTCCCAAGAAATGGAAGGTGATAGGTGTGAAATGGGTCTTTAAGACCAAGTATCTTGCAGATGGCTCCTTGGACAAGCATAAGGCTAGGCTTGTTGCCAAGGGTTTTGCACAGGGCGCAGGCTTGGATTACTTCGAGACTTTTGCTCCTACATCCAGGATGTCCACCATTCGAGTTCTTTTGGCTCTTGCTGCTCACCACCGTTGGCCTGTTTATCAGATGGACGTCAAGTCTGCTTTTCTGAATGGCGTTCTTGAGGAGGAGATTTATGTTTCACAGCCTCCTAGTTTCCTTGTGCAGGGGAAGGAGGATCATGTCTACAGGCTGCGGAAGGCTCTTTATGGCCTGAAGCAAGCTCCTCATGCTTGGTACCAGCGGATTGACCGCTTCTTTCTACAGAGTGGCTTTGCGCGCTCCGCTTATGATCCCAATCTCTACTTACGGGTTGTGGATTCTCTTTCTGTGTTCCTTATCTTGTATGTGGATGATCTTATCATTACAGGGAGCGACACTCAGTAGGTGGAGCATACTCAATCCATTCTTCAGCAGGAGTTTGACATGACGAATTTAGGGATCCTTCACTTCTTTCTAGGCCTGGAGATCTATCAGATGGCACAGGGAATTTTTATCTCGTAGCACATGTACATCTCCGAGCTTCTTTCAAAGTTTGATATGGCTGCGTGTCGGCCTATCTCATGCGCCATGGACCCAAAGTCCAAGCTTTTGACAGATGGAGTTCCCCTTACAGATGCCACTCGTTACAAGTGCCTTGTTGGCTCTCTCATTTGGCTGCTTCACACTAGGCTGGATATCTCTTTTGTGGTGGCTTTATTGTCTTCTTTTATGAAGACTCCTACACAGGATTACTGGCAGGCAGCCCTGCGGGTTCTTTGCTATTTACAGGGGACTCGATCCTTCGGGATCATGTATGGAGATGGGATTACCCTTTCTGGATGGAGTGATTCTGATTGGGCAGGTGATGTGGATTCAAGACGATCCACTATAGGTTATGCTTTCACCCTTGGCTCCGGTGCTGTCTCTTGGAGCAGCAAGAAGCAGCCTACTGTGGCACTTTCTTCTACAGAGGCTGAGTATCGGGCCCTATGTTTGACCGCTATGGAGGCAGTTTGGCTCCGTCGCTTACTAGCGGAGATTGGCTTTTTCCAGACTGGACCTACGGAGCTGCGCATGGATAACCAGAGTACTCTTGCTTTGGCCAAGAACCCGGTGTTTCATGCTCGCACGAAGCACATTGAGGTTCAGTATTACTATGTTCAAGAGCGGATCGTGGATTCGGAGCTGGTGGTGGTCTATTGTCCTACGGCGGCCAATGCAGCTAATCTCTTTACGAAGCCTTTGCCTCAGGCTTCTTTGCTTCATCACATGCGGTTCTTGGGTTTTCAGACCCTCCCAAGATCTGAGAGGGGTGTTAGCCTGCTCTTTATCATTCTCAGTCTATCATCTCCTGGTTGTGAGCTCCTGTCAGATTCTGACAGGAGACAGAGGAGCTCTGTCGGTCCTTTAGTGGTTGTTTTCATCAGTCCACAGCCTGCGGGAGACACACAGCCCATACTGGGCTGTTTTTGTGCAGTCGGCCCAGTTTTCTGGGCAGGTCGGCCAGATCTGGCCAAAGTCGGCCAGATCTGGCTGGTAGGCCAAATCTGGCCAGGTCGGCCAGTTTACTAGCTTGGGGGCTATATATAGAAGCCCCCCCAGTCATTCCAGTATTGTATTCTGCAGATACAACACTATCTCCGTCGTCTTCCACTCCGGCATTGGTGCTACCATTGCTTCCAGTCTGTTCTGGTGCCCTCACTGACGCTCCGGGCTGCGTGCAGGGACTGCTCTATCCATTTCAGTGTATTCAGCATTCATCTCAGTCAGTGCAGACTTTCTTCATTCATTCCCTGATTTCTCTCTCCTCTCCTCTATGTTCGTGTTCTTCTTCCGTTGCGCACTCTCACACAGACATGCCTGAATTGAGTGCAGCAATGTTTGCACATGGGACCGATGTAGTTGCAGATATTGATATCTGGCATAAACATATTGGTCATGTTAATGTACATCGACTCAAATAAATGCATGCCCAAAATATTGTTGCAGGATTGTCTAAATTCAAGGTTGTAGAAATGCATAAGGTATGTGAAGCCTGTCAATTTGTAAAACAGGCAAGGAAACCTTTTCCTAGACATATTCAAGAGAGTAAGAAGCCATTGGAATTAATCCACTCTAATGTGTGGCCTACTAAAGCTGCATCTATTGGAGGCTCTCATTATTTTGTCACTTTTATTGATGACTATAGCAGAAAAGTTTGGGTGTATTTTATGAAAAAGAAAAGTGAAGTTTTTGGGCATTTCAAAACTCTTAAAGCTATGGTTGAAAAAGAAACAGGCTTGCAAATAAAATGCCTAAGGTCAGATGGAGGGGGAGAGTACCTCTCAAATGAGTTTGCAAGGTTCTTGCAGGAGCATGGCATAAAGCAGAAATATTCATGTAGTCGTACCCCACAGCAAAATGGAATTGCAGAAAGAAAAAATAAGCATATTGGAGAGGTATCTCGTGCCATGCTCAATGAAAAAGACCTGCCAGATTTTTACTTTTACTGGGCTGAAGCAGTTGCTACAGCAGTCTACATAATGAACAGGACTCCCACTGCAGCAATACATGGAATGACTCTAGAGAGGTATACTGGTAGGAAACCAGATATTTCTCATTTGAAAATTTTTGGTTGCATTGCCTATGTTCATGTGCCAAATGAGTTGAGATCCAAGTTGGATCCAAAAGTTGAGAAGTGCATCTTTATTGGTTACTCTCTGAGCAGAAAGGGTATAGATGCTATAACCCTTCTACTCGTAAGTTTACAGTGAGCAGAGATGTTGTTTTTGATGAGATAAGTAGCTGGTATAAACTAGTAAATGTGATTGATAATGTAGATACACAAAATGGTAATGCTGCACAGAATTCACAGCAGCAGTCACAAGATATTAGTGGACCTAGAGTGTCCTCTAGCAGTGGTTCACATTCTTCGCCATGGACAGGCAAATTGAGATCAGGAGAATCTCCCCAAAGCAATGCAAATAGTGGTATGTAGGTATCACGAAAAGGAAAAGAGAAGGTAGATCAGCCCATGTTTGATGTGAATGCAGGTCACTCTTATGTGGATGGTGAATCCAGTGGCTCAGAACAGAGCATTGATGATGAGTTGGATATTCCTTCTGTTGCTACACCTGGAGTAAGGAAGACCAGGGAGGTTTTGAGAGCACCTAGAAGTGAGCCTACTTTGCGCAGGTCTACAAGAGCTAGGTATCCTATGGATAGGCTGAAATATGATGGATTTATAGCCATTCACTATGCCTATATAGTCAAAGTGGTATAGGAACCAGAACCCACTTCTTTTGAGCAAGCCATGGGAAAAGAAAAATGAGAGAAAGCCATGGATGAAGAAATGGATGCCTTGGAAGCAAATGCTACATGGGAATTGATACCTTTGCCTAAAGATAAGAATGCAATTGGTTGTAAGTGGGTTTATAAGGTGAAGCACAATGTAGATGGTTCTGTGAATAGATGCAAGGCAAGATTAGTAGTCAAGGGGTATGCACAAACATATGGCATTGATTATGAAGAAACATTCAATCCGGTTGCAAGGATGGCAACTGTAAGAGCAGTATTTGCTATGGCTGCATCAAAGGGATGGTCTTTACATTAGATGGATGTAAAGAATGCCTTCTTGCATGGTGATTTGTAAGAAGAGTCTATATGAAGCAGCCACCAAGTTATGTGCATGTTGTTCATCCTGAGTTTGTTTGCAGGTTGAAGAAAGCCTTGTATGGCTTGAAGCAAGCACCTAGAGCATCGCTTGACAAGATAGGACAGTATCTTGTCACTATTGGCTTTCAGATTTCCAAGGCAGATTTCTCACTTTATGTGAGAAAAACAGAGAAATGTATTATGCTGCTTGTCATTTATATTGATGATTTGATTATCACAGGTGATAGTGATGAAGATATCCTTCATGTGAAAATGCTATTGAAGTAGAAGTTTGAGATGAAGGATTTGGGAGAGCTGCACTATTTCTTGGGCATTGAGGTGATTAGATCACCAAGTGGGATACGCCTCTTGCAGAGGCAGTATGGATTGGACATGCTGTCCAAATATGGGATGACAGGCTGTAAGCCTATTTCAATTCCTTTGGAGCAGAATGTGAAGTTGAGCGCAGATGCAGGTGAGCTTCTGGAAGACCCTACTATGTACAGACGCATAGTAGGAAGTTTGATTTATATGACTATTACCAGGCCAGATTTGAGCTATGCTGTTGGATTGGTAAGTCTGTTTATGCAGGCTCCAAGGAAACCGCATTTGGATGCTGCTAGACGCATACTCAGGTATGTGAAGTCCACATTGCAGTATGGACTATTTTATGAGACTGGGATTCAGATACAGTTGCATGGATACACTGATGTTGATTGGGCTGGTAGTATTTCTTATAGACGATCTACCAATGGATATGTGTTCTCTTTTTTGGGAGTGCTGCATTCACTTGGAGCAGCAAGAAACAGCCTATAGTTGCCTTATCGAGCACAGAGACTACCATGCAGGGGTGCAGCAATGGCTTCATGTGAGGTAGCTTGGTTGCATAAGCTACTTTATGATATGCATCAGCCTACAAATGGGCTAGTTGTCATTTATTGTGACAACATGAGTAGTATACACTTGGCAAACAACCCAGTCTATCATGCTAGAACAAAGCACATTGAGGGGCATTATCACTATGTGTGGGAGAGGGTTTTACTAGGTCTTATTGATCTAGTTTATGTCAGCACAGAGGATCAGGTAGCTGACATATTCACGAAGGCATTGGGCGTAGAGAAGCTGCGCAAGTTCAGAGACCTGCTTGGTGTGTAGGAATTGGGATTGAGCTCGAGGGGGAGTGTTGAGATATCGAGCTCCACTCGTGATATGCCAGGGTGACCGTTGTGCATTTATGTCACCTACTTGTTAGCTGCAGACGAGGTTGGTACACCGCCCATGAATAATAGCTAGATGATAGCTATCCTTAAGTACTCTAGTTCGTGGCTCAGTTAGTATGCCACCTTAGTTAATTGAGTTTGGTTTGAGACCCATATATAGGGTTCTTCTATTTCTTTTGTACTTGAGTTCTTTTGGCTTACACAACAGAGGAGAGGAAAATTGTTTTCAGCCTCCACCTTTGTGTGTATTCCCCCATTGTGTAAGTGAGAAAGCTAAAAGTGAGACTCCTTCCTTCTCTCCCACTATCTTTACATCCCTTACTTCGATGCTCAATATGAGGCGTACAAATGCTCAAGCTTGAATCCGTTGGTCCCAACAATGGAACCAAAATGTAGAGGCGATCAACCGCCAAGACCTATAGACCGCTTATTGCTTCAAGCATTCCAAGCAAGCTCTAATGGCCATCTCTCACCTAGCCAACGCGCCTTTGAACCTATAGGTGTAGTGAGCTTACCTCGATGTTGAAATGAGTTGCCTCCTCCCTCACACACACCGGTGGCTCCATGATCCTAGATGCTAGCTCAAGCATCCTAAGCCTTCTCCGTCGAGCTCCATCCACCATAGTCGCACGTGCGTGAGAAAAGAGAAGAGAATAAGAGAAGAGGAGATGGTGAAGAGCTTCACCTTCTTGATCCCTCACTCCCACACACTCACTCCCTCACACTCACACTCCCTCTCTCAAGAGCACACACACAAGCAAGGTGAAGAAAAGAAGAGAAGAAGAGAGGACTCTTGTTAGCCACACACCAAAGAATAATCTTCCATTCACTTTTTGAACTTTATATACAAGCCCTAAAACCATCCCTTTTTACATGACTGACCATTGTGGCAAGGTCCTCTTTTCCTATTTCCCTCTTCTTGCCTCATGCCTTAAGCCTACACCCGTCTATTCTTTTACAAATGGCACAGGAGGGAGCCTATCACTATTTTACAAGAGTTTTTAGAGTTTTTTGAGGTACCTTCCATTTAAAATTGCACTTTTTGCCTCAACTTCGCTTAAGGGGCAGCCTTTGTGCCTTTGCTCTTTTTTTGTCATTTCCATTCTCGTGATGCTGTGCGTCTACCACTACAAACTGGAGGGCGGAAATTTTTGTCAAGATTTTGGACTCTTAAGTTAGCGTCATTAGGGATTTATTTTCTGTTGTGTGTATCTTTTGTGTTTGCATCCGCATGACGCACAAAAACATATAGATAGGCTAGACAAAAATTCTTTAATGCATTCATAATTGTTTGTGTGGAGCATCGCTCAATTGATTGCATAGCATGGATTTTAATTTGCAAACTGCACGAGTGATTGGGCATGAAATTCTCTTCCAAAGCATATTCTTGATAGGGCACAATGCATGGAAAAATAGACACATATGAAGAAGGACCGCCATGAAGAGAACCTAATTTTTCTATGGTCCAAAGAAGATTAGAATTTTGAAGTGAGCATATAGAGCTACCTTTGACTTAACGTACTCCGTCACGAGGCCATGAAAGCTATTGTTACTCTCATGCTTCAACTCCATATGCATCAAATACTATGCTAGACAAGGGAGGATAAGGTTGAATTACGACACTAAAGAGCTTCTGATAAGTTTGACGTCTCAATTCTCTCTTTGAATTATATGATCTAGATTCTAGAGCTTGTGGGCCATCTGCTTTGGAAGTACCATATCTACTTTGTCAAAAACACTTTTTAATCACTTCTCTTCTCATGTATTTCCATGACATATGTATTCAATTGAATGAAAATCCTATTGATTATTTCACTCCATATATATGGCTTGATTTGATTAAACTTCATCATCCCTTGCTCCCATCTTGCTAAGCGTCCCTATGACGAGTGACATTCACGAAACCCCCCCCCCCCCACATGAATCCTGTGTGACACCTGGTAAAACCGACGTGAAAGCATCGCTTCTGATTGCCAAGATGGGAGACTCTTCAAATACTCCATCCACTTCATCATCAAGTGCTTCTTCCTTTTCGGCCGATGAGATGAAGAATTTATTGCAAACTTTATCTTCGGCTATTATGATGCAAAATCAACAGATGTAGTTATCTATGCAACAACAATAGCAGCTACATCAACAACAATTGGATCAATAATGGATGTTACATCAAGAATAAGAGCATATACATGGAGCAACCAAAGCGATCGAGGCCATGGTAAGTGAATGTAAATATTTGATGGCTGGAATGTCTCAACTTATCTTAAAACTTTTGAAAGTCAAAAAGCTTTTTTGGAGTTCCTACCAATTGGAGCAATTATTTCTTACAGCTTGTCATTACTGCTTTGTGGGTTAGAGTGATAATTTACTTGTGCAAGTTTCAAATTGGAATGTCTTCAAGAAGGTGCTCAAATATAAATATTTACTGGAGGATTATGGTATTGCTACTCGAAAGACGTTCAAAGAGTGGGTCTATTAGCCCAACAAAGGACTTGTTGCTTCCGAGTTATTGCCAAGTTTGAAGAACATTACAACCAGTTGGATACACTTGAACAAAGAGCCCTAAACTTGGAGAAAGTGGAGTTATTCTTGCACGCGGCTGATCCTACACTTCAGGACGAGTTGGGAGAGCTTCTTGAAGACCGTACGCAACCTATGGGATTGAATATGGATTGGCAAGATGTTATTGATGTGGTGTCCACATTAACGAAGAGGGGAAGATGGAAGACTCGCCTACAAAATAGTATGCAAACTCTCCTAACGAAGTCTACTCCTACCTCCACTTCTCCTACTTCTCCTACTACTCCTTCCACTTCTTCCACCCCTCATCCCATGTCTATGCCTACTTTTATGCCTATGCCTATGCCTATGCCTATGCCTATGCCTATGCCTATGCCTATGCCTATGCCTATGCCTATTCCTACGGCAGTTGTCAGGCCATCTGCCAAACCAACTGTTGAAGACATGGTGAAAGAAATTTCAAAGAATTTGAAGGATCTTCAGATAAAGATGGCCAGAAGAGATCAACAACCACTTAACCCAGCTTCAATTTATGTTCCCTCTTCTTCTAATCCTATGAATTCTTCCAGAAATGATCGTGTTTGCCATTGTATATGGTGCGATAGTCCAAACCACGAGCACAATGATTGTCAAGACTTTGAAGAGGCGAAAAGATTGAAGTTGGTGGTGTGGAAGGATAGAATGATATGTTTCGGAGACTCAGAGCAACCACTCAAAACAAATTTCAGCAAAGGAGGTATGAAGAAATTATTGGACGAAACTCTTTTACATTCTTCTTATGTAAAGCAAGAGGTGGCAAGAGAAGTTGCTGCCTATGCTCTTCAATTGGAGCAATTACCAAAAGATAAGTCCCTTTATAGTCCTATGCATTGCATGAGGAAAAGAAAGGTAAAGCTTCTTCATCTGAACTTTCATTCATAGGAGATGCAATTGGAAAAGAAACCGAATGGAATGATCATGTAGATATCTTCTCTATATATGCTTATATTGCAAAATCTCAAGGATTTGAAGCACTTGTTGAAGAAAAGCGCAAAAGAGATAATGATCAACCTGAAGGATCAAAGAAAGCAACTAGGAAGAGTGAGCCAGTTCTTTAGCCTTCTTCTTTAGGACCGGAGCAGAGTATGGCTGACGTGCAAAAGCCAAAAGTGCAAGAAGACCAAAAGGCTCCAAAGTTAAAGGATTCGAAGAGCTGAAGAAGCAACCTGGATTCAAGCTGCTATCCTACATCGAGACTTCCACAGACTTGAAAAATGTACTTGAAGACCGAATTCTTAATTGCAAGATTGAATTTGCACTTGGAGAAGTTTTGGGGATTGCCAAGAGAGAGTTCCATGATGTTATTATTGACATCATGAAAAGAAAGCGCCAAATTATTGAAGAACCATCGCAAGATATGATCCATTGAGAGGCTTTAGTTGTTGCTGAGGCTATTCTCTATGGATTACAGATTGAGGAGGTTGATTCTGAAGAAGAGATCATCGAGGAATCTACAGATGGAGCTTTATGTATGCAGACTAAGAAGTTTCTTCATCCTTTATTTCAGCCCATGCAGTATGATGAGAGCAAAGATGTGCCTAGATTGGTACCTCAAAGCCATTTTTCTCGAAGTCACTAAGCTCATGCGACTATAGAAACTATCATCAAGCTTGGTGAGACTGAGGCTCCTTGCGTTGCACTTTTGGATCGTGGTTCCAAGACTAATGTAGTTGTGTGAGGTTTATATAATACTGGTAGATGGCCAGTTGATGTTGATCATGGTTGGCGCATGTGTGCGGCCAACAACACTGTAGGGGATTTATATGCTGCTTGCCCAAATCTGAAGATTTCTATTGGAGATGTGGGTGAGTCCTATCATTTCTTTGTAAAAACTCTTGTTCTTATCCTATTATTTTGGGGCAGCCATTTATTGCCGAGTCTCGGATGGAGACTAAGGTTCTTGATGATGGATCTGCCTATGCACGAATCCAAAGCAAGCATGGAGACTAAGGTTCTGGATGATGGATCTGCCTATGCACGAATCCGAAGCAAGGATGGGAAGAGAGCTGTTCAGTTTGTGACTATTTGTATTAATCATCAGTGGAATAAATATTCCTTGAGGGATTCCCCTCTTCCAGCAGGAGAGCCAAATTTTTGCTAAGTATCGCTATCTTGTGAGACGATGGTGGTACGAGTCAAGGAAAGCTCTCGCCTCTTGGCAGCGGTAGTTTTTCCTCATGTGTTTATGGTGTAGCCACTGAAAGTACTTTGTGTTTTTAGCATATTTCTGATATGTCTAGAGCTGCCATGTAGTATGTTAAAATAAAAGAAAAAGATTTAATGATTGCATGTATTTTGCAAGAAGAAGACCAGATAGATTGCCTCTATGATGGCCTTTCATGCTCAGATACCATGGAAGAACTTTTGGTTTTGCTAAATGCTAGCAATCAACAAATGTCATATGTCTTACAAGTTCATTCTCTGGCGATGTATTATGAGATTGTTGATTTCATGCTTCAAAAGAAATTGGGTGCTGAGGATTCTCAGCAAAAAGAATTCCTTGCTGACATGTTTCGGTAAAAAGATTTGGGTGTTGTTGTTTATACATAGCAAAATTTATGCTTACCAGGGTTTTTTCATCATGAGGTGAAATCTACAAGTTGTAGCAATGAAGCCAGAGTTCAAACAAAATATAAGACAGTTGACAAGAAGGTTCAACCAAATGTAGGAACGCTACCTTTGGATAGTGATGAGATGATTAGAAGAGCTGCTATGCAACCTCCTTTGTGAGATCCTGTAGATATTGGACATAAGTTTTCAGCTAAGACATTGAAAGAGATGAAGATTGGGACCGAAGATTTTCTACTTCCTAAAGAGGTAAGATGTTTTGAAGAGATGTTATGCAGACATGAAAAATCTTTTGCTTTCTTTCCACATGAGATTGGATGCATTGAGCCTAGAGTTGTGACGCCTGTGGTTATTTTTACCATTCCCCATGTCCCTTGGAATCTATGGCCTATTCCTGTGCCAAGGGCTCACTTGCCCAAACTGGTAAAGCTCCTATTTGTCACGGAACCGACCGAACCACTACAATTTGATTCTCTAGAAAAGATGAGATAAACAAGAATTTAGAGTATTTCTTCTTGCTCCACATAAATAAATAAAGAATACATGGCAATTGCTGGAAACAACAAACCCACTAGGGGCACAAAAATGGAGGGTAAATAAGACGATGTCATAGTGGGATTACCTCAAGTAGTACAAGGAAACACAAATTTTTGGCGGATCAGGATGGGAATTCTAGAGCCATCTTTAGCTCCATATTCCAATAGGTGGTTCACAGTTCCTAAAATGAATGGGACACTCAGATTCATACAAGTCCTATAGCCAGTAAACAAGGTCACTATTCGAAATGTTGGTGCAGGATCTATTGTGGATGAGTTTGCTGAGGCTTTTGCTAGTCGTGCTATATATTCTCTTGGTGATCTTTATTCTGAATATAATCAGTTCCAGCTTGCCCTTGAAAGTAGAGATTTGACTACGATGAAGGCACCTCTAGGCCTTGTCCAAATGTGTACACTTCTACAAGGAGCTACTAATTCGATTGCTCATATGATGAATGGGATGAACAAGGTTCTATGAGATTTTATTCTAAGCTTACTATGCCTTTCATTGATGAATTACCTATCAAGGGATGTTTGGAAGAATGGAAAAATGATTCTTTAGATGATCATGGATGTAGATTCTTTGTAGCTTCACATATTAGAGATGTTGAGAAGATTCTTTGCAGATTGGAAGAAGTGAATTTGACCTTGTCAAGGTTGAAGTTTATTTTTGGTGCTAGAGAAGTTTTGATTGTTGGTCATATGTGTGGATATTATGGCAGGAAGCCTTCTGCTCTGCAAAGGTTGATGCCATAGAAAAGATTGTGGAGACTTGCTCATCTACTTCGAAGGTTCATAGGTTTCTTGGAGCTTGTGTGTTTTATCT
The DNA here is from genome assembly GCF_053477565.2 of Lygodium microphyllum. Classification (NCBI taxonomy): domain Eukaryota; kingdom Viridiplantae; phylum Streptophyta; class Polypodiopsida; order Schizaeales; family Lygodiaceae; genus Lygodium; species Lygodium microphyllum. The sequence goes on from NC_141142.1 coordinate 48,364,382, forward strand.
TATTTGGATTCCTCACTTTGCTCATATTGCAGATGATCTTTATCAACTCTTGAGGGAATGGCAATGTTTTTCTTGGGAGATGAAACATACTAAAGCTGTGTAGAAACTAAAGAAATTATTGAGAGCTACTCCGACTCTTCGAAAGGCAGATTATGAGTGTGGAGGACCTATTGTGCTTACTGTTGATACTAGTCCTATTGGCATTGGATGGGCTGTTGGCCAAAATGATGTAGATGGGAATAGGTATGCTATTTGGTTTGGGGCAAAAGTCCTAAACGAGCGACAACAAAGATATCCAAAAATTAAAAGAGAGCTCTTGGGAGTTGTCACAGCTCTCAAGAATGATAGAGAGTACTTCATTGGAGCTGCTATGGTGGTTGAGACTAATTGTTTGCCTCTTCTAGGTATGATCATGAGTTTTTCTATTGCAGATATTGCCATGCTTAGGTGGATTGGGTATATAAAATCCATAAATCTTGAATTCACGTACATAGCAGGTAAAGACAACCTAGTAGCTGATATGCTTTCACGAGCGAGGTATGATGATATGGATTTTTCTTGCATTGATGATGCTGATGATGGGGTTGATCTTGTAGCCATGCATGCTGATCATGTTTGTCATGTGACTGCTTTGCAAACCTTTGATGAGTCTTTGTATACATGAGAGTATTTGTAGATTGGTCGTTATTTGAGTACAATGTTTAGACAGGATGGATGGATCGATGCACACTTCAAGAAAATTAGAAGAAAAGCTTATGGTTTCTTCTTGCAAACTGGGCTACTTTGGAAGCATCCACGAAAGTGAGGAGGACAGCCATTGAGAGTTGTTTGTGATAGAGCTTCATAGGTGCGTATCATGAAAGAATTCCATGAAAGTATTTGGGCTGGACATCGAGCTATTTGGGAGACCTATGAAAAGATCAAAGAGCATTATTGGTGGAAAGGAATGTATAGAGATATCTCATAGTTTGTTGAGACATGCCCTGATTGTCAGTTCTTCTCTTCAGTGAGGCATAGAGATGAGCTTCATCCTACCTACCCGCTATGTATTCATTACAAGTGGGTTCTTGATTTTATTACTATGCATGTTGGTTTATGGCAGATGCACTATATTGTTTTGGCATGAGAAGATCTCACAAATCAAGTGGAAGGAAGAGCATTACGAACAAAGTCTACTTCAGTGGTTTGTAAGTTCCTATTGGAGGATTTTTTTTGCAGGTATGGATGTATTGGGAAAGTTACTGCAGATAGAGGTGAGTTGGATGCTGATGAGGCTAGAGAGTTTTTATCCCGCCTTAGCAATAAAATTGCTTTGACTTCGGCATATAATCTAGAAGGCAGCGGGAAGAGCGAAAGAGGTAATCCGCCAATTGTGAAAGCCTTGGCCAAAGCATGTGGTGGACGGATTTGAAAGTGGCCTAGGTTATTGCCTTATACCTTATGGGCCGATCACACTACTCATAGTGTAACCATAGGATATATGCCAACTGAGTTGATGTATGGACAGAAGCCAGTCATGCCTACAAAGACTTATACACTTACTTGGAGTACTTTACCATGGCAACAAGAAGAGATCTCTAGAGAAGATCTTTTGGCTCTTCGTATTCGTCAATTGGAGAGAAGAACCAAAGATATTAAAAGAGCAATTCAAAGGCTCAAAGAGGCCCGAATTCGCAACAAAGACCATTTTGATAGTAGACACAGATTGAGGCCTAAAGAGATTAAAGAAGGAGATTGGGTGTTGGTCTATGACAACAATCTAGACAATCAGTATAGTGCCATCCACAAGGTTTCCAGAAGATGGTTTAGACCCTACTTAGTGCAGTATGTTCATGACAATGCTACATGTTCCTTAGCAGAACTTGATGGAACGGCCTTGCAAATTCCGATTGCAAGGAAGAGAATCAAACTATTCAAGAGAAGAGATGATGCAACCTATGCATTCGAGGAGTTGGATGATGCAATTTATGATGGACTTGAGCCAAGAGATGATGAAGATGAAGATGTGGACATTGAAGATGCTTTTGTAGAAGATGGTAAGATTATGTTGACCGTCGAGCTTGGCGGTGATGAGGATGGGTAGCTGTGGCCCATCCGAAGGATGTGCAGGTTTGGAGGGGGCGGATGTCGTGACGTTGTGCGTCTACCACTACAAACTTGAGGGTTAATTCAGTGTCATGAGGGATTTATTTTCCGTTGTGTGTATCTTTTGTGTTTGCATCTTCATGACGCACAAACATATATAGATAGGCTAGGCACAAATTCTTCAATGCATTCATAATTTTTTGTGTAGAGCATCGCTCGATTGATTGCATAGCATGAATTTTAATTTGCAAATTGCATGAGTGATTGAGCACAAAATTCTCTTCCAAAGCATCTTCTCGATAGGGCACAATGCATGGAAAAACAGACACATACGAAGAAGGACCGCCGCCATGAAGAGAATCTGATTTTTCTATGGTCCAAAGAAGATTAGAATTTTGAAGTGAGCACATAGAGCTGCCTTTGACTTAATGTACACCGTCACGAGGCCATGAAAGTTGTTGTTACTCTCGTGCTTCAACTCCGTATGCATCAAATACTACGCTGGACAAGGGAGGATAAGGTTGAATTACAATGCTAAAGAGCTTCCAATAAGTTTGACATCTCAAGGCTCTCTTTGAATTACATGATCTGGATTCTAGAGCTTCTGGGCCATCTGCTTTGGAATTACCATATCTACTCTGTCAAAAACACTTTTTAATCACTTCTCTTCTCATGTATTTCCATGACATATGTATTCAATCGAATGAAAATCCTATTTATTCTTTCACTACATATATATACCTTGATTTGATTAAACTTCATCATCCCTTGCTCCCATCTTGCTAAGCGTCCCTGTGACGAATGACATTCATGAAACCCCCCCCCCCCCACCCGGCGTGAATTTCATGTGACATCGCTCTTTGCTTCATATTTCCGCCATCTCGGATTGAGGTTAACACCATCCACATCTCCAAGCACCTCCACATTGAACATATAATATATTTGTGCAATAAAACTTGATATTAAGGGAAACACATTGACAACATTGCTAGGCATAAAGAGTACTTTCTTTATTCTAAAGAAATAGTTGAAAAGCTAAAAATAAAGGTTAAGAGCGCGCGTGCACGTGTGTGTGTGTGTGTGTGTGTGTTACAAGGCAATAGTCATACAAACTATAATCTCAATTAAAGAAGTACATCGTATGAAAAAACTATGTGTTATAATTGTAATACTTTTTAATGTGTAGGAAACTCTTTGCTTTCATGATTGCTATATACTCCCATGCCAACTCTTTTCTCTAACATTGGGCTGTGATTGGCTATATAAACTAAAAAGAACCATTGACTTCAAGAACAAAGAGCTTCAGCTTCCAAGAGGAAAATGGGTGCAAATTGAAAAATGGATGGATGTTTTGGAGCTTGAGTACTCTCAAATCATACCACAAAGAAACTCTCCCTACCTAGCCTTGATGAATTAGGTCAACAAAAACCATATTTTCACACATAGTAAATAGATTATATGGATTTAAGGAAATGGTCTAATGCACGAAGTTCATTTCAATAACTAGTTGATTATTGTTTGCTCATGTAATTAACAAAGAAGTATAAGTAGGTTATCTAGATGGCATTGTAATTCATATAAGAACTTGGAACAATCATCAAAAAGTAATACCAAAATTTAACCTTAAATTACAATTCAAAAAATGTAGATAGGGCAAAACTTAACTATGATATTTAGGATTTATAAGTTCTAAGGAAGAAATTCAAATTGGCCTAAACAATATTCCAACAAGACATGCATTTCTAGAACCAAGGAATGATAAACAACTACAATGTTTTCTAGGGATGATGGATTTCTATGACCGCTTTTTATGTAAATTAGTAGGAAAATAATTATATTAAAAATAATTAGAAAATGTGGAATAATTAATGGTATAAAATATGCAAACAAACATGATTTGAATAGGTTAAAGATTTAATATATATAGTAATATTATTAAAACTACATAATTTTAGAAGTCATTTTCTATTCAAAACATACACTTATGTATAGGGGTTGCCCTATTTTGGTAGGATGATTATAACAAATGGCAACCAATTTTCCTTATAAGTTGGTCCCTTTCAAAAATAGAAACTAAGTACTTAACCACCCTAAAGAAACTTCTGGCAATTTTATGGTCATTGAAAAATTGTATCCATACATACATGGATCAAGATTAACCACAAAATAGACCATCAATCTTTTAAGGCACTAACTAAGAAGTCATCTACTAGGCTCTCTTTAGATTTTAGCCATTCAAGTCTATAATCTTAAAGTTAAATATTACAAAACTTGAACTAATAATATTGTTGATGCACTTTGAAAAACAAGCTAAACGCAATAATTTAAGAATATACAATAGACCTGGACCAATTAATAGCACTACTTCAATCATAAGATCAAGGTATACAAAAATTAATTTATGAAATCAAATATCACAATCCTAGATTATGAATGATATATTGCACTCAAAATGATACGTTACATTATGTAGATAACTTACAAGAAGCAAAAGTAATACTTCCTTAAGCTCTACAAAATTTTTATATTAATTATTTTCATGCATACCTACCTACATTACAAATGATATATTGCATTCAAAATTATATGTTACGTTATGTAAATAGTTTTCAAGAAGCAAATGTAATACTTCCTAAACCTCTATAACATTGTTATATAAATTATCTTCATGCGTACTTGCAATTTGGGCACTCAAGATCCCATAAATATGTAAAAATCACAAGGAAACAATTTGTTGGCCAAAACTATGTTAGTCCACAAAAAATTAACTTAAACAATGTAGGGAATCCCAAACTTTCAAAACACCAATAGGTAAACTTGTAGGATTACTACAACCCATTAAAAGCTTTAAATCATTCGAACTAGACACATATGATATCACCAGACCATTACTTTAAACACATAAAGGAAATGGATACATTGTAACACTAATAGAATATCTAACAAACAAGTGTGAAGTTAAAGCATTACCCAATGCAATAGCTAACATAATAAGAAAATTTCTTTTAGACAATAATGCAATAATTATTCATTCATATTTTGTATTTATATTATCAATCCAAGGGAAAATTTTCAAATTTGAAGTGACTAAAATACTATATAAATATTTTGGAATAAAACAAAATTTTGAGTCACCAAGTCACCCTCAAACAAATTGATTATTAAAACATCCAAACAAAACTTATAAACAAATGATTTCCATGTACGTGGACCCTCTTCAACAAAATTGAGATGAAATCCTTCATTTTGTGGTACTCAATCCAAGCTTTAACTAAAGTAAGTCCCTTTAGGCTATTATATACTCGAGAGCCATTTTTGCCCCAAGAGAACCTCGTATTAGAAATCCCTAGTAAATACAAAGGTGTAAAAAATTGGTACTTAGAACCAAAATAAAAACCACCATTAATAATACTAGCAATGTATACTATTACTAATAAATAAGGAAAACTAATAGGAAGTAAAAATGATATGCAAAACCACCAAAACAACACATAAAACAAGGAGCAATAATTTTTTCTGAATACTAATGATCAATATAGGATAAAGAGATGCAAAATGAACAAGGAAGAACACAATAGCCACAAGCTAACATTAGATTCCTTAAGATGAGACTACATCATACCCTAGTTGTGAAAGGGCTACTTGGTTCACAATGGCCGCTCATGTGGAGGCCACCCTCCATTGACCCCAAACCCTATTGCAAGTACCCCAAATAAAGGGCTACCTTTTCTAACTAATTGATTATCAGTGGGTCTAAGCCACAAAGGCCCATAAGCCACACATTGTATTATTTAAATAAAGTTGATGAAAAAGGTTGACAATTTTTTTGAGGTTCAATCTCTCTTGTATCCATTCTTGGGAATCTCACACTTGTAAAACACTTTCAAATTTCCATCCTTGAAAAGAGTGTTGGAACTTGAGAGCAATGCAAATATAAGAAGTGTTGTAACCTATCTCTTGCTCAATGTTCACCAAAATACTTAGATTTTGAGTGAAGCTAATTGTAAGAATAAATTACAACTATTTGATTTATGAGAGGCTTTACAATTTAATAAATATGAACTCAATAAGCCAATTCTTTGGTGAATATCCATCCTTGAAAAATCTTTCAAAAATTTAAAGACCTTTTGATCAATTCACAAATATTTTTCATGAACATGATTGCTACACCTAGCAATGATATTCAAACAATTTGTGATTGCAACTAAACAAAGATATAACCTTTGGCAAACCTTCCATTCAAATACCATAAACTATAAAAGAAGATTGTTTGGATTTTGAGTGAAGCTAATTGTAAGAATAAATGACAACCCTTTGATTTAGGAGAGGCTTTACGATTTAATAAACAAAAACTTGATATGTCAAATCTTTGTTGAAGATCCATCCTTGAATGATCTTTCAAAACTTTAAAGACTTCTTTAAGAATTCACAAAAATGTCTTTCATGAACATTAGTGCTACACCTAGCATTATTATTCAAACAATTTGAGATTCCAACTTAACAAAGATATACACATTTGACAATCTTTCCATTAAAATACCATAAACTGTAAAAGGAGATCGTTTGATACATGTGATCGCAATACCAAAAGATTATGACACATGCAATGACACCTCTTAGGAGAGAGAAGGCAACCCAATGTTCTCCAAGCTTCAAATTGTGATGTATAGTGGCTTAAAACACAATGGAGACATAATAATACATTATGAGCTATTGGGCATACTCGAGAAATACACTGAAGCCTCTATACAAGTCATCCATAAGACTAACCATAGAGAATCGTCCCTTTGAACCATCAATTGGTCTCTTCTACCAAAAGCTCCACATGAACACTTTACCTTGAAAAGGGATCTTTATGTGGTCTTTCACTAGTACATTTGACCTTTGAACTTCTAAATTCTATTGGTTTTCCCAATTGCCCAATGCTCATCTCATAACACCCCACCAACATTAAAAATAAAAGAGAATTGTGAATTGTATGTTCCACTTCCGAAGACCTTTCCAAAAGCATCCAAAGATTCAATTTGTAGGCATCACATTATGATGTGCAATGGCTTACCACACAATAGATAAATAATAATACATTATGAGCTATTGGGCATACTTGAAAAATCCATCAACATCTCTTTATAAATCATGAATAAGACAATGACCATAGCAAATCATACTTATGAACCACCAAGGATGAATGCCAGAAAAGAGGACGAATGGATAGCTAATGGAGGCGGGTAATTAAAAAAACAAAGTTATTTAGGGGACATGATGTATCTAGTAACTTTTATAACTTTAGCACTTGATTATCTTTTTGAACCAATAGCACCTTGATGCAAACTGCAACTAACAAGGGCAAATAGACAAACTTGTTGAGGTGACAAATCCATCACAAATATTTTAGAAAACATTTTGTTTGTGTCATATGCACTTAGAAACTTTAATAGCTTTAGCAACTGCTTTCCTTTTTGCACCAAAGACACCTTGAAGTGAATTGTAACTAAAATGTTTGTGTGTATCTCATTATCCTAGACGCTTTTGAGTTGTCTTAAAAAGAGTTAATACCTCTCTCTCTCTCTCAACCTGCCCCCCCGCCCAAAAAAAACAAATATTACATTTTCCATAAGGAATTCTTTCTCAATGAGGATGTGTTGCATTAAGTGGGCTTCACATCAAAAGTTGAGTGATGGTTTGATGGTCAGCATCTCAAAAACTGAACCTGCCTCCCTCTTTGGCATGCAACATTCTCTGATACGGGATTCTTTGTCAACGGTTGTGTTCCAAAGTTGGATGACAATTTTGATACCACAACTATTTCAAAACTGGACTTCAAAGTAACAATATTGCTAAAGCAAACAAGAGCAAAATATGAGCTGTCAGCCCTGCACAGAGAGAGAGAGAGAGAGAGAGAGAGAGAGATCGGCAGCAATTGAACAAGAGTGATGTGAAAGTGACAGTTATCTATGAAAGAGGGAGCACTGGATGTAAATGGGCATGCCAAGATAAGACTTTTGCATGTAAAACAAGTGACTGTACCTTAGGAACGCCATAAAATGGTCCACAAGAGGTAAGAAAAATCAAGCAAACCCTTGAAACAACCACAAAAGGAAGACCCAAACAACTGGAAAGATACTTCATACACCATCATGTAAGCAATCTCAATACGCAAGTACCTAAGCGCCCTCAATAACCAACTGTGTAACATCACTCTCAATCAACAGCTATGTAAGCTCATCTCTATTACCTTTATTTAAGGACAAGGGCGTGTGGTAGGAATAATCCTGCACTTTTGGCAGGACTAGAAAGAGATACGTCTGACCAACGTTTCATAACTGAATGGATCTGCATTGGCAGTGTTAAGATGCTTCATTAGTTTTGTAATGATGCATGGAGTTCCAGCTGCAGTGCTCACCTGCAGTGAACACACCTGCAGTGCTCACCTGTGCTAACCGGATGTAATAGGAGAGTGTTACTACTAGAAGCCCTATGAAGCCTATGCAGCAACGGCTTTTCAGACGGTAAAGATAAAGCAGGAAAACAGTTGCCTCTGTACATTACACTGATCCGATATCTGTTGATAATGTGCCACAAGGTCGTTCTAGCTTTCGATCGATTCAACAGCATCTTCCTCCTGCAGGGTTTTGGCCTCCCTTACCTCATCTTTCTGCAAACCATACAAAGCCTTTGTAAGAAATGGCAATGAGCATGTTTCGAAATACCACATAAAATCTCTTCCTATTATACAAAGCCTCTTAAGAACCGTTTTTTTATGACGATGAGCACGTTCCAAAGTATCACATGAAATCTCTCCCCCTCATTTTCAAATTTCAGTATGTACCTCAGCAGGTGGTGTTCTCTGAACGTTTTCTTCAGGAGTCTTCTTGCGGGCTTGTTGTGCAGCTTCTGCCTCAGCCAAGCGTTTATTCAATTTCTCCACTTCCTTAGGCAAGGACGACAACAAGTGATTCATTAATGCAACAAAGAAGATAATAAATTCATTAATGCAACAAAGAAGAGTTTGCACTATGAACTTCCATGCGCAACTTACTGGAGAGTTGCCTGAAGGATCAAGGTAGACTACTCGCAAGACTCTCTCCACAGCAACAAATTCTCTCTGCTCATCAAACTTTTGAACCACGAAAAAACTATGAGGAGAGCAGAATTGTCCCTTCCATTTAGTAAATCTTTTATCCTAGCAAAATCTGACAGACATACCAATCCTTGTGTGAACTCTACTCCTTGCTTTACTTTCAGGCTGACTATCTTGAACTTGTCTTTGCATTTTTTCTCTTGATCTGGTTCAGGTTGCTCAACAAATTTCACAACTGCAAAATCACAACTCCTCGGCTGAGCAAACCAATATCTAGGACATAGATTAGACTTGGTAAAGCAAAAAGGCATTTCAAAACTTGAGGATGATCGTGATTCAAATGGAAAGACGACGAGAAACAACTTACCAGTCGCTATGATTGTCTCTCCAGGAGACAAGATTCCACAAGGTGGACGCATGAAACAGCTCTTAGGAGCATTTGTTTGAAACTGCAGACCGAATCAACAATCATAACCAAGTCAAATTATCAAAACATACTGTGCCATCAAGCCACAACCAACAAAATCAACTGAAAAACAGATCTTACTTTGAAAGCAACTGGTGACCTGCTTGTGTTTTTAATCCTTATAGCACTGTAGACTTGCTTTCCTGGTTCATCTGATAGAAAAGCAACAACAGCAGAATTACCAACCCGTAAGAGAGGGTTGAAGAGCCTCCACTGGCAAAAATTTTGAACGAATTTTCGCTTACTTACACAGGAAGAACAGTTTCTTGTCAGGGTCCAGCTTTAATCTGCTCCTGCTAACCAGAAGGGCCTTGGCAATTGTAGTGAGAGAAGGTGCTTTCACCATCTCTAGGGACTTGTCTTGCTGTTCATGTTCATAAGGCTGCAAATGTTGACCTGAAGGAGTATCGACAATAGGCTGACGATGCTGAGTAGGCTCACGTTGCCACCACACCATGTCAACAGCTTGCCTATTCCTCTTCAGGAGAAATCATAAACATCTGCAACTGCATAATCACACTCCATGCTCGGAGTCACGACTAACATGAAGTGATTGTACAGAAATGACACCCTTTGTTGAAAAGATTTAGCCAAAAAACCTTTCATCGTTAAATAAACTCATCAAAGCCGGAATGATCCAACATTCAAATCTGCTATGAGGTCCACAGTCTCCTTGATCATATGAAAGGTATGGCATGTCATCAGTAGCATGCGGATGGAGAATCATCAGCTTTTTTCAGCTGGCACAACTGCGCAACGAAACAGCAGCAGTCGTAAACAACTAATGTTATGACACCAAAACTCCCTTTCACTACTCGCATCAAGCACAGAAGCGCCTGAATCAAGCTATATCCATCACAGGAAACTCTCTTCACTACGCTGATCGCAACTTAGAAAGGCATCAAAGAGTGGACACACGACAAAACGGAGACATCAAGTCAGAAACAGCAGACGAACGTGCCTGCCAGATCAGTCGCTGGAAAACTGTTGCTCATTCTCTCATGGCAACTTAAGAGGAAGGCCATCAAGAGCACATGCCAGAGAAAAACACATAAAACCGGAGACGTCGAGTGAGATGCAGCGGGTTCCTCTACCTGGCAAGGGGCTGGCGTCACGAATGGGAGTGCGACAGTTGGTAAAGAATTAGGGTTTAGCGTCCGCCATAGCCAGCAGCAGGAGAAGGAAACTCATGATTGTGACGCTATCACATACAAAAGGAGGTCAACGAGTTCCACGTTTTGACTTGGCCCGGGCCCATTTCATTCTCAGAGATGTATATTATGTAATATGGGGGTCGCTGAACCGCTCGTCACGCATTTGGGCCCCGAGCGGGGCCCCGGTTACCTAAAGAACCCAACACAACGTTCACAAAACATTGTCACAAAAACCTTCACAAACGTTTGACTCAAAATTATGGACAGCCTCGAATAAATTCCACCAATCAATAAAGAATAAGAGCTAGATTATGCTCTCATGGACAGCTAGTGTGTAAAAACTACTCAACAAAATCCGACTTGGCATTTTAATATTACAGACAATTGGCCTTACTCTACCCCAAACCTCCGACGACACTCGACACATTGGATCTCAGATCTCCAGTTTGCTCTTTCTCCACCGCCGATGTACCACATCCTACATCCAAGAGGGATCACCTGCTATTAGCGACTTCGACGACTGCTACTACATCCCAGGATAGTATATCTCCCTACATCTGTTACATATACACATCGCACCACTTTATCACAGCCGACAGTTGTTCCCCTATCACAACCGACATTTGTTCCCCTTTTGTAGCCATTATCTGGAGTACCAGAGCTACATACGCACATACACATACACGACACTTATCACACTCATAGCACCGTATTTTCAGTTTCCAGTTTTTAGCTTTTCATTCAGCACTTTTATTTTGGATAGCTGGACCTCATCAGTTGTATCACAGTTTGTCTCATAGGCCAGTTTTGGTCTTTAGAAGACGTTAATATAACTTTCTTTCTTTCTCTCTCTCTCTCGCCTCAATAAGATATGAATGCTTAGGGCCATTACACACCCAAACGCAGCCGCCCAAGTCCACCAACATGGGCCAATAGGAAGGGGCCCTCTTACACACCAGGGGGGGCCAACATCTCCAACCGGGGGGGGTATTGAATGCTCCCCTTGCCTTGTTTCGGCATCGGCATTCTACAAGGTGGGGAAGCTCCCCTGTCCGAGTTCGTCCGCATGCATGGGGTCGGGTCCCTCCATCTCTCTTACCAATCACCTACAACGTGCCAAGTCCCTCCCTCTTTTTCCTGTTACAAAGAAGTCGTCGTCGATATTGCTGTTGTATAAACGTGGTTTAGGGTTGACATGCCTGTGTTTATCTCTCTTGATCAAGTGGGAAGTCATGCCTATGATTTTTTTGCATGTTGCTTGTGCAGTCCATCTCTATTGAGCTAATGCATGGCTTCATTTTTTCTATTTGCAAGTGCTTGTAGGCTATGATCTCATCTATCACAGATATGCTCTCTCTCTCTCTCTCTCTCTCTCTCTCTCTCTCTCTCTCTCTCTCTCTCTCTCTCTCTCTCTCTCTCTCTCTCTCTCTCTCATGCATCATGCATCAATGTTCTGAATCCCTCTAAGGAAAACATCTAAGGCATCCATTTCAAGTAATGTGCTTGCAAGATTTCCATCAATCCCTCTCTAATCATGTAGATTTATGAGCTACCTTTTTTAAGAGGGCATCCCTTGTCATCTCGCATTTGCTCTAGCTCCTATCAAAATTTTGAAAATAACAATAGGAAACCAATTTGTAATGAACATAATAGTGAGAATACATGAATTACACTTTTGTTATTCATTGAATTTAGAACATGTAAATATTCGATTCTAGAAGCCTATTTGATTCGTATTGAAAGAGCCACCCTACTTTAACACTAGGTAGATTGCTCTTTGATTTCCCTTCAACTCATGAATATGTTTCTAATTTTTCATAGCTCAAAGTTCAGTTCCTATTTCATGATGACTAAAATTTATCCCCAGATCTTTACTTGTGCTACCACCATCATGGACTGAATTGGATAGTATACTTTTGCTATTTGCTGAATTTAGGACATGTAATGGATGAAATAAGACTTAAGCCTAGATTTTGCCTACTTATTTCAAAATCTAGATTGCCTTGTAGTGGTGCTGCCTTTGCTAGAAGTCTATTTGATTCGTATTGAAAGAGCCACCCTGCTTTGACACTAGGTAGATTGCTCTTTAATTTCCCTTCAACTGATGAATATGTTTTTAATTTTTCATAGCTCAAAGTTCAATTCAAAATTCATGGAGACTGAAATTTAATTGCTACCACCATCATGGACTAAATTGGACAGTGCTACAAATGTTTCAAAATAGTATGTGTAGGTTGTGCCCTCTCCATAGTTCCCCTTGTGTAGTAGGCCATCTCTCTTGCATCGGGGTTGTTGGATTGCATGACGGATCCATACATATCTACTTTTCAAGTATTAACTTATCTCAATGTATTGTCCACCATTTTTTATTTTGCATTGGGGTCAATGGATCGCATGACCGATCCATTAATGACTTGATTAAGGCCCAATCTATAAATCGAATGTTATCGAATTCGTCATGCATATATTGATTATACATATCTACTTTTCAAGTATTAACCAGTCTAAACCTATTGTTCCCCATTTTTTCTCTTGCAATATGGGGTCAATGGATTGCATGACCAATCCATTAATGAATTGATTAAGGCCCAATCTATAAATTGAATGTTGTCAAATTCATCGTGCATATATTGATTATACATAAATTGATATTGTACAAATAGGTTATGCTTCATTCGATTGTGTTTAGACTAATCTTGCATGATTTGAATGTGTATACATTGATTATATATAGATTGTCATACATGACTTGAATACGTATACACTAATTATGTATAGATTATCGTACATGATTTTGTATAAGCTGATAATGCGTAGATTACGATACCTAATTTGAATATGTATAGACTAATTATACAATGATTATGTATACAGATTGTCTCATAAAGTTATGCGTACACTTATTATGCATATATTGATATTGTCTCATAAAGTTATGCATACATTGATTATGTATAGCTTGTCATACATGATTTGAATATGTATAAACTGATTATGTACTGATTATCATACATGATTTTGTGTTAGATGATAATGTGTAGATTATGATACCTGATTTGAATATGTATACATTAAGGCCTTGGCCCGTGTTGGTGGACTTGGGCAACTACATTTGGGTGTGTAATGGCTCTAATTATACAATGATTATGTATACAAATTGTCTCGTAAAGTTATGCATATGCTTATCATACATATATTGATATTGTCTCATAAAGTTATGCATACATTGATTATGCATACACAAATTGTCTCATAAAGCTATGCATACAATGATCTTGTATACAAATTGTCTCATAAAGTTATACATAAAATTGTTTTAGCTTAAGCATGTTTATTCATGTAGACATTATGATCAATGTTAGCAGTGTTGGATCTATAGATTGAATTGTTCCAATTTGGTTATGCATACACTGATTATGCATGATTTGAATATGTGTCTCGTAAAGTTATGCATACAACAATCTTGTTTACAGATTGTCTCATAGAGTTATATAAATAACAATAATGGATCAATTATATAAAGAACAATAAACCTCTCAGTCCATCCACATATTGTAAATAACTATATTGATCAAAGACAAGTGAATGCATGGAGCATAGTAAATCACTACAACTCATTCCTTTGTAACGAGTTTCAACTATACTTTCCACATGACAAGCAACTTTTAAAATCATTTTGTTATTTTCATGTGTAAGGTGGAGATCGATGGATTCACAAGAAAGCACTCCTATGGACGATTTTCGACAGTTCGTGTCTCAAATGAGCCAGGGTGCAATATGTAGTAATGACTTTATGTACTTTTCAAGCCAAAGTGTGGGTGTTCCATGCTACATTCCAAGCCATAGTGTGGGTGGCGGTATTCCTCTAAATGTGTTTCCAAGCCACCCTCCTTTGATCAATCCTCATCCTCCTCAATTCACATCGTTCCAACAATTGAGACAATTAGGTATAGAGGGACCCACAACAATACACAATAATATAATTTTTCGTCCAATTCCACATAGTCCTCAACATGGCCCCTCGGCACCACCGCAACAAGAACCGCAAGCAATAAGTTCTTGTGATGCAATCCAGGACACATGTGATGATCAAACGACCAGCCAAGAAGCATGCAATAAGAAGGGTAGAAAGATAGAGGAGTCTCTCAGTGACATGGCTAGCACCGTGCAATCAATGTTAGCCAACCAAAAAGCAAACTTAGAGGAAAAGAAAGTATTTGAAGAGCGCAAGCTCATTATCATGGATATGCTTGCCTCCTCTATCTACTCTGTTAGATGTAATCAAATGTCTTAAAAAGGAATGATGGTTTCAACAGTTGATGAATCAATAACTTTTTTTAAAAATATGTTTTGAAAGTCTACTTATATATCTCTCTTTAATTGTCTCATAAAGTTTTGTCATATCTTTTGACAGGCAAATAGACGATGAAAGTCTTTTGATAATATGTGTCATCGATGTTGTAGTTGATGTCATGGCAATGTTTCAGCTATTGTTAAGTGATTTGGATGACGAGGCGATGGAAGTATGCAATTGTATACTTTGATTGGAGTGCATGGCTTGAGGTTATGTTGCATGTCTAGGATAGGTCATCGAAGGCATGATCGATGATCATGCTAGGCTTATCCTAGACCACAAAATTTTATGGAGCATGGGCTTTTGGGGAGTTATTCAAATCGAATGTTTAAAAGCAGGTTACGAGTTATCATGAGTACATTTGAATATCTCGTTGTGAAGTTAGCACCACAAATGTGACGTAAGAACACAAACTATCAAAGAGCAATACTTGTCAAGAAGTGGGTCTGTGTGGCTCTGCATTGCCTAACAAGTGGCTCAAATTTGGGACTTCTAGCTAATTTCTACAGGGCCTCAACTTTGTTTACACAGTTAGCTATTCTTGACTTTTGCGATGCAATGGATGCATTTGATTTGCATGGTATGTACTAAAAGTGGCCAACATCACAACAAATGCAAAAATATGTAGATGCATTTCAAGCCCTTCGAGGTATACTATATGTTGTTAATGTAGTAGATGGTAGTCATATACCCATCATCACCCCAAAAGAAAACCATGAAGTATATTTTAATAGGAAGGGCTTCCACTCAATTATTTAGTAGATCAGTGTGGCAACCAATTGTGTTGTTTGGGACTATGACATTGGTCGGGCAGGTTCTATGCACAATTGGAATGTTTTTCAACGTTCAGATCTAGGAAAATGATGCACAAACAAAGCTTTGGGACAATATTGTCTACTAGGCGATTATGCTTATCTTGCACACTTTTGGATGCTTCCTCCTTTCAAGGGTAGTAAGGCTGGGCTATCTCTAGAACGTTATTATTGGAATTACACATAATCAAGTACTTGTATGCTTGTTGAAAGAGCATTAAAGTGTGATTTTGTATATTGTTGAAAAGATGTGACATGCTTTTATAAAATGTCCCATAGATGGTGGCAACATGCCTTGTTCTACGTGCATGGAGATAGTTTTGACGATGCATGGATATGTGAAGCGACAACGGAACTTGAGAGAGAAAGTAATACAACTCATCAATACATCAGCAAAATAGTTTGAGGAATGGATTAGCAGAGGTTACTATGCTAACAAACACAGGTACCACACAAGCAATTCAAAGAGCTCCATCAGTAGAGCTAACACCGGGGGCAAGCCATCTTGGGAGAGCAACTTGAAGAGACAACATTGCTCAAGCCATGTTTCGAGAGAGGGACAACGCAAACATGGGAACAATCTTTGGTGATTCTAACTTTGCGGAGGAGATGAATGATGAAGACAATGGTGAATAAAATTTTGTAGCATCTACATTGCAGGTGGAAAGGTGGAAAGAAGGGTGGTGTGCTAATAAAATTTCCCTCTTTCCACCTTTCCATAGAGAGCTGGGTAGAGCCGTGCCTCAACAACATGGTGAAGGGTTCAACTCCCCTACTCTCTTTTTCATTACTAATTTGTGTTAGTTTTATTAATAACTTTTTTAAAATTTTGTAACATCAATTTGTGATACTTATAGCCAATGATTGTGCAAATCATGAATTGCAATAATAATCGTAAGTGATAATAATGATTAACATGGATTAGATGTCAGTAATATGTGTTAGTTTTATGAATTGTATTCCCTTTTCCCCATCAATAACATGAACTTGTGTTATCTAGCATCAATGATTGTGTTTAATCGGGTATTCCACTAATATTATTATATCAATAATGATCAACATCCATAGCATCCCTTCATTCACATGTGATTAGGGGATAATTCGGGAAGTCTCCAGTGTATAGGTGGTGGTGGCCAATGTGTAAACAATTGTGAGCATAAGGATACTTATTGGCCAAGAAAAGTGTATGCTGCCCAATGCGATAGCAGGTGGTAGACAAGTGACTACCCAAGTCGACTTTTCTTGTGCCCACCACAACTGGGTGCAGATTGGGCAAGCAATGGCAGTGTGTAACCTGCCTTATAATGCATCTCATAGCCTTGATTACACCTACCTTCCTTTTGCCCTTCTTGGACAAAATAATGATTACCTTGATTCTATCCTGGCTTGTCTTTATTGCCACTTTTTAGATCCTGTAAGCTTGTACATTTTACTTTTTACATTATTTTAATAGGCCCAAGCAATGTATAACCAGTCTTAATGTAGTTCAAGCATCCTCGAAAAACATTATTGACAAAAAATATCAAAAGTCTATTTAACTTAATATTTAGAAGGGTTTTAAATAAAGCCCAACATTTATACTATATTGAAATTGAGAGATATAGTGAACATATTCCCTATCCTACTTACTAAATGCAAGATACTAGTAAGCCAGACTCTTCTACTCCCTTTGCTTTCTTCGAGACAATGCAAAACTCAAATGGATATCTTGGTGCAATGCATGTGATACTAAAATCATGGTAAATAATGTAGACAAGACATGTGCAACAAATTACCTAATAAGACGTAGGCGAATGTTGATTGTGTGCAAAGGAATGAAAAGGCTATGTCAGTAGGGGCACATGCCAAGCCCTAATTTGCCTATCAAGAGCCTACCATCAAGTAGGCACATGAAATGCAATTGAACTCCACTTATTGTGAACTCATGGGCACACAAGATTGATAGCAATTAGGTAGGCAAAAAATGTAAAAAGGGAGATACTTTCTTGCTTTTGATTGCTTGCCTATGTTGTCATGAAGCTTAATGAGAAGCTTTTATGGCTACTTGCGATTAAGAAGGTAAAAAAGGAGATACTTGCTTGTATTTGATTGGTTACCTATGTTGTGATGAAGCTTAATGAGAAGCTTTCATGGTTACTTGCGGTCATCTCATAGTGGATAGTTAAGGGAGAATCTGACATGCAACATGGTGAGACCAAGGAGAATCATCCAAATTTAGCCTACCTATTGCCTCACACACACACACACACACACACACACACACACACTCTCTCTCTCTCTCTCTCTCTCTCTCTCTCTCTCTCTCTCTCTCTCTCTCTCTCTCTCTCTCTCTCTCTCTCTCTCTCTCCCTAGAGAGAGATGCAAGACGGACACACAACTTTGTTTCTCTCTAGTTATAGAATGATGGGGCTCGTGGTAGAAACAAATTAACCTAAACCCACGAGAAAGCCAAGGTGCTATGATCACCTACTTGGTTGATGTTTTCAAATGGAGACAACCAATTATACATACATACATACATACATACATACATACATACATACATACATACATACATACATACATACATACATACATACATACATATATATATATATATATATATATATATATATATATATATATATATATATAGAGAGAGAGAGAGAGAGAGAGAGAGAGATGCAAGATGGACACACAACTTTGTTTCTCTCTAGTTATAGAATGACCGGCTAGTGGTAGAAACAAATTAACCTGAACCCACAAGAAAGCCAAGGTGCTACAATCACCTACTTGGTTGTGTTCTCAAATGGAAATAGCCAAGAAGAGGAAAAGAGAAAGTATGGATGTGAAAAAGTTCCACATATTTAGAAAGAGCATGCTTAGGAAGATGAGTAATTAAGGATGGGTTGCACCTTGTAGTGTGACAAGGTAGGATCATCCACCTTTTACCAATGAAATGTGAAAAAGCTTTGTCTTTCATAGTGTTCTATTTCTCTCTACATTGTGGTGGTTGATCATGCAACTACAACACTATCCGAGTTGGTTTGGCCTCTATAGAAAGCCTAGAGTTTGAGGTATAGCAACACATTACTGTTAAATGCCTAACTAATGACGACAATGGTTCTAAGTGGTACTTCTTTGTCCTTGTGAAATGCAACTCAAGAAATAGGTGGAGATTTACTAAGTGTAAGCTAGTTGGTGATAGAGACATAATGTGCCATTTGTATATCTACCCACCAGGGGGATGTATATCCTACTCCTAACCCTTTATTCACCATAGAAGAAATGCAAGTTGTTGCTACTGAATACCTCTCCCTCTCTACACACATATGTTGGCATGGATATATATATATATATATATAATATACATATATATATAGTGTATGTATGTATGTATGTATGTATGTATGTATGTATGTATGTATGTATGTATGTATGTATGTGAAACTTCCCAGGAAGTGTTCCTTTCAAGCAAACGATTGCAACTCGCGCATAGCCAATGGCACCAATGAAGCTTTCATAGCCTTGTTACCAAGTATGCCAAGGTCTATGGCTTAGTTGCCACCTTATTCAGAAGTCTCACAAGGGCATCACTTGTCATGATTGCTTAGTATGCTTGGCAATATGGCTTGTGCAACAATAGGCCTAACTGCCATTAACAAAATGAATTAATAATATATAAAATTTAAAGCTTTTTTTCAAGTCAAAGAAGTTGGCCATGACAAAGAAGGAGCCACCATGCTTACCACTTTGACATATCAAAATAAACCCCCCTCCCCCCCAATCATCATCAATGATGAAAGGTGCAAATGCTAAGAAAGGATCCCCCCTCCACTGTCTCTCTCATGGAAAAGCTCAACCCATCCCATCCCTCAAAAACTAAATAAACCCCCCTCCCTTTTCCCCTCGATACAAACATACATGATGAACATAAGACAAGATCCTCATGCTCAAAGAGAAGAGAGGAGATGAGACCTTCTCCAACATTGAATTCATAATATATAAAATTTAAAGTTTTATTCAAGTTGAAAAAGCTATTCATGACAAACGCAATGCAAATTAGTGAGCTTAGCCAACGGCGATGTTGGCCAACTAGTATATTTTTTTATCAATAAACTAAAGTTTTTTAAATTTCAAGGCTCTAAATATTCTTCTCCAAAATCACAACTTTTGAAAGATTTTGCAATCCATTTTCCATCAAACCTCTATTTTTTGTGTTTCATAACCTATTTTAGGCCCTAAGTTGCAATTTTAATTGTACTTCCAAGAAGATCATTGTAATCTAACTATTCACTTTACCCATGGTTTGGATAGCTTTCTTATGTAGGATAAGCATTGTTGTGTGAAAATCCTTGACATGATGTGCATTATTGGTGTTGTGGGTTAAGAATAACAATCCTACATAGTGCTTGATAAAGGCTAAAAATCCCATTAATTTTCTTTGAGAGTTTGTTAATTCTTGGGGAGGGAGGATTGCAATGCTATTAGCAAGATGCAAAGGGTCAACTTTTTGGTGTTGATATGTAGCATCTAAGCCTCTTTCTTCTCTTACATTCACATTATATATTTCCATGTATCATGCTATATTCTTGCTTTCACTTCATTTTCTGTGGGTTCAATTCTTATAAGAAATGCTTACTTTATAGTTCAAAGGGAGGGGAAAAGGGGGGGACTAGGGAGCTGCTAGTTCCAGAATTGTTGTAGGTTTCAAAACTCTACAATAGTACTAGAAACAATAGCTCCTTGGTTTTTTTCAAACATCTTGTACACATTTATTAGCATGTTAAATAGCTCGTACAAATTGTAGTAAAATCACATTTATTTACACATAAAACTTACCGTGAAAAACGTAAACATGGCCTCGTTGAAAATGGAAAAAAGCGTGCTTGTTATTGCTAAAATGTTGACACTTAGCATCCTCCAAATGCTCAAAAAACAAACTAACACCTAGCATCCACAATTAGATACCTAGCATCCTTCCTTTTTTTAAAAGAATGATTTTGTGGCACAATTGTTGGCTTATTAACAATGGTCATAAATAGCTTGATGTAATTATATGTATATATATATACATTGAGCTATATACAAAGCTCTCGTTATCCATCAATTATGATTGTGTTTAAAAGATCATCATTGGAGTACCTTAATATCCATGGGATAGGCTCATAGCTTTTGGCCTTGATTGATGCACAATAACAGCCATACTTTGAGAACATTTAGATAGTTTCAAACATTCAACTTTCATGATGGTAAGCACGTGGTGTTTGTTTCATACTACTTTTTCCATATGAATATATTTGTTCATGATCATCTCATTATGCTCTCTATATCTCTAAAACATTAATCATAGTCATAAACATATGGTATGAATACAAAACAAAATAGTATGATACAATAAGATGTACTCCATGGTTGTGGTATGGTAAGAACATGATACAAATTTTTTGGAAAAAAAGTGTATAGTCATGATCTTAGTGGATGAGGATGCCATGTAAGAATGGAGACATAGTCAAAGAGAAAAGGAGAAAGAGATATATGCAATGTACTCGTCATTGCATCTTTTGATAAATTCTAGCTACCCTTTAGTAGGCTTGATACATGATAGTTAGAGATCTATTTGAGACCTCCAAAGATTAGTCCACAATCACATGCTTTCCCCTTAAATGAGTGGAGGTAGCCCCTTGATTTCCTCCACCTCTTAGTGGTTCTTAGACCTCTGTCCTGATTGAACCTCTTTTAGATATTATCTCATTGCTTGTGCCATTATCTAGAACTCAAACATGCTTTGGTACTAAGGTCCTATCGATGTTAAATTAATGAATAGACCCTAGCTACTCTTGTTCATCCTCATAGCACCCCCCCTCAAGGGTAGGTTGTGCCAATTAATTACATTGCATAAAGAAAGAGTCCCCTTCTCCATCCTAACCTAGGGCTACAAGAGTGAACTCATGGTTGAAGAGCCTCTATAGAGTTCAATGGATGTTGGACATAAGGAGCCCCTCCTTGTTGGATGGTTGGCCTCCTTGATACAAAAGCTTGAATAAATGACAAGGGCTTTACTTTTATAGGATTAGGATCCTTCTTATAATGTTGTGTTTGCAATTTGGTCTTCTCTTGTAGTGGTCTTTTTTTGGAACTTGGAACTCTTATTCTATTGGCTTTTAGTTCTCAATAAGGCTTCAACTTCTTTGAGGAATGAGAAAGATGATGACAATTTGCAACAATCATCAATAGAAGAACCTATTGATTGGTTGCATCCACGCACGCACACGCACGCACGCACGCGCGTGCGCGCGCGCGCGCGCACACACACACACACACACATGTGTGTGTGTGTGTAAATACATATGGCATATGTACATACACATGCCTTGTTTCTTGTTGTCTTCCATTTGTTTGCTAATGGTCTTATTCTTACTACTCTTCATACCCATTTCCTATAACCCTCTCTAGATTTTAGTGTTGCTAGTAATTATTTTTTCAAGTTGAAGGACTCCCTAATTGCCTTTTGTTGATATGTTGCATGGATCTACTTTTTCATTTGAAGGGCGGCTAAGGTAGCCCTACTTTCCTCATACAATTGATATCTTTGGTCATCATGTTCTTTTACTAGGTCTCCAAATTCTTGTGCACGGCTTTGCAAGAGTAGTGGTACAAAAGTTGAGAATCCTTCAATCCTAGGTACCTTAGGTGCTCTTTGTTTAGATTCTACATCTTAGCTTATGCATAGATATTTAACTTTTGATTTTCATTGAATGCTAGTTTTTTCATTTTATGAATCACTCATTTTTTTGTTTTTTTTCTAAGTTGGGTTTTTTATTCTAAAGAGACCCTCCCCCCACTTAATTGAATACAATACTTCCTCGAATTATGAGGGGTGATTGATAGATATGTTATTTCTAAGTTTGTAGGGTTTTTGCTTATAATATGTTTGCACACTTATTTATATACATGGTGATATAGTACACAGCTACTTTGGTGGAAACTAATCATAAAATTGAGGGTATACCCAAATACCACATAATGATCCATATCATACAAGCATATATCACCATATGTTATGTATTTTAGGTTATCATCTAGAAAATTGCTTGAACCTATTCTCTTGGCAACATGAAGCTCTTCTTCTTTACTAAGGTTCTGGTACATGTAAGGGTGGAGCATAATGTTCTCCTCCAACAATAAATTTTGAGTGAAGGCAAGTATCGAATGTGATATAGGGGTGACATGTCATAACTGGTAGTCTTGATAGCATAATGTTGTTTAGCATTAGTATGATCCTTTCCCATTGTGCACATAAGGTGGACCATTTCCACAAGAAAGTAGGCCCAAATTTGTGAGATGATTTAGATTAGCAAGCTATTTTAGTGTCATTTCTATCCAACTACATTTGAAGAGCTTATGAGACATCTTGTGATGGCTTTTTTTTGCAGTATTTGAGTAGCGATTACCTCTTTGGTAATCAAGCGTGATTGGTGAAGATGAATTTAAATTCCTTCCCTGAGTAGGATAAAGACCTCAAACCTCGATCATACTCTCATTTTTAAGAGACCTAGATTGAGTCTATGCAAGTAAATAAGGTGAAAGTGTTGTCACAATGCATGTGACAAAATTCTCACCTATATCAAATTGCCATATTGGTTGATCTAGTTTTAGAATGGTTAGGCTCTTGTAGGAGGGCTTTAGGCTAAGGTGGATTTGGTAGGGTGGGGCTGATTTTATCAATGCGAGTAGCGGAATTGGATGGATTTGTGGGTTTGATTTCAACTTGTGTCTTTTTGGTGTTGGTGCTGGGAAGGATATTGTCACTTAGTAAAGGTGTCTTCTTGCCACCAAGGGTAACAAAGGGATGGGAAGGCTTAGATGTTGTCTCATGTCTCTTCTCACTACTTAGAATATGAATTTTTGGTTTTTGTCAAAGCTTTGAGCTTGGGTCAATGATTTGCATGTTTGATGAGCACTCTTGTGAGGTACCTATTGCACTTGCAGTGAGGAGATTGGGCATTTTAATAGACAATTTCTTCTTGTATACAAACTCATGTATAATGGGTGGATCTTTACACTTTTGCACTCATTTCCTCAACCTTTTTGCCATTCTCAAAATTGTAGTGATACCTTAAGCTTAGATAAGTGAAATTTTGGTTATATTTCTCATTTGTGAATAGACCCAAAATCCATGGATAGGAACATTTTGGAAGCATTAAAATAGAAATACATTTATTTGAAATAAAGAAAGATCAGAACATAGCATGGTTTAAAAAAGAAACAATAGTAACTATTTTGTATTACATCAAAGAAATACAAAACCATAATGATAGAATGACAAAATAAATGCTTATGTTATGAGTATTATGGAACCAATTGGAAGCATGGATCCTCACTGCATGAAATTATGCTAATACTAGTTAGAGTTATGGAGAAAATAAATGGAACATAGTCATAATTGACAAGACATGCAACTAAAATGAATTGAAGAGTCGCACTAAATGAACAACATGTTACAAACTCAAGAAGATACAACGGATTAGCTCTTGTCAAGTTGAAAGTAGAAAGGTTAGATGGCTCTCATACTCTCATGTAGCTCTACCACTTAGTAGATAAGATAGATGGGCTAAATGGGCTAAATGGTACTCACTTTGACATGATACAAAGACAAGACATCTAGAAATTAAAATAGCAAGTCCAAGATCACAAGGCTTAAAGACATTTGGTACCCATGAAGTCCAAGATTACTACAAAACATCTATAGGTTTAGGATTGCAAGGAAAAAAAATTCAAGTACATTTCTTCTTCTTGACATATAGTTTGTGTGTCCTCATTGTTTTAAGGATGACTTGGAGTTGTGGCTCATGGTCTTCATCCCCCTTTGAGTGGGTCAAGATATCATCAAAGAAGACAAGGACAAAGTCATCTCAAGATAGGGCTTAAAAATATCTTGCATCAACTTGTTGAAGGTCGCAGGTGCATTGGTTAATCCAAAAGACATCACAATAAACTCATAATAGTCATATCTTGTGTTGAAGGTAGTCTTTGGAATGTCTTCTTTTGTGATCGTGCAATAGTTTGATCTTAGAGAAAATTTTGAGAATATCTTTCCTCCCCTAGAGACGATCAAGTAGTTTATCTATCCTTGGAACCAGATACTTATTCTTGATTGTCACTCTTTAGTCTACAGTAGTCAATACAAAGGTTGAGGGTCATCTCCTTCTCCTTTTGGAACAATATTGGGCCTGCAACCACCACTTTGAAGTTTTTTCTCCCAAGAGCTCACCCTTTAAGCAAAAAGCATGCCTTTACATAAAGTACACTTGAGCCAAGCACGTTTATTAAGCTAAGTAGTTAATAATGTATTATTAATGTAAGTACTTAATAGTGCATTCACTTTGAGAGGACTAAGCTCACAATTATAATAGTCTTGCCTCTTTGTCTACAAGTATATAATGCTTTAGAACATGTCAAGATTGGAGGTTTTCTACATTGGATAAAAATCCTCATGACATTGGCAATACTAGCCAACTTTTTTTAAAAAATTACATCACATAGAAATTCTAAGTACAATAATTGCATCATATGGATGGATAACAAGAAGAGATTGGCTCCTTTTATTTATTATCTTAAAGGCTTACAACTTCAGGGTAGAATCCTAAGAATGATAATTAACTAGATTAATAGGATAATACTATGGTGGTTCATGGTGGATATCCACAAGACAACTTTGTGGAGGAGGATCCAGTGTTGGGGATAAAGGCTCCTCCGCCTAGCCGCTCGTGTATTACTACACTGACAGTACCCGCCACTGCACATTGCAGGTGGCAGGCACCCGTCACAGTCACTTATTCTTTATTCTTTTAGTAATAGTTTGAATAAAGGAAGGCCCGCCGGCCACACATTGTGGTTGTTAGAGTTCCCATTTTTGAGTCTCTCTCGCTCTCTCGGCTCTTGCTCTCCATCCGCCATAGCTCTCACCACCAAGCTTCTTCCTCTTGGATTCCCCTTCCCTTTCAACTGGTATCAGAGCAAAGGCATTGGAGCTTGCCCGACATTTATCTTCAGCCCGGATTTGAAGAGCTTCAACCCGAGCTTCAATGGCAGCCATGGCACCTTCATTTGTAGGTATGTTTTGATCTCCCGCCTCCTCCCCAAGCTTCCAGACCTTCATTGGCTTCTTCTCAGGCTACATTGGAGCCCCCTCGACATTGCCAAGTGCCACCGAGGTCTATTGAAGACCCCCCATCCCCCAGGAATAGCCAACGTAAATTTTGGTGCATTTTTAGGGGGTTGGTCTAACCTGCTCCTGGCATTTCCCTGCTCTTCCTTGGCTTCTCAGCACTCTTGGCAACCTTCCTGACCATTGTTGGACTCCTCGACATTAATGCTTCACTCCCAGTGATCGATTTGAGTGCTTCCCCCTTCAGCCCTTGCTGTATACACAGTCCCAGGACTGTCAAAACATGACAGCACTTGACATTTATTGTTTGATGCTTCTTGGCATTGCCCGTTTGATGCCTATTGATGCCCGGTGATGCCTAGATGTTATGGGATGCTATGCCTATGCTTTGGGACTGATTTGGAGCAGATTTGAGCACCGTTTGAGCTTCATTTAACAGTAAATTGCTTGCTATAATACAATGGGTTGAAGCTCATTTGCTTGGTGAATGCATTGGTTCATGGATACGGGGTGCTTACTGGAGGTTTGAATGATCATACTGATGTATTTCGAGGTTGTCAAATGCTTCTTCTTGGTTTCGGAATGCTTTTGAGCTTGGAATAGGCTTTGCCTTGGTTGTCATCACTGGCATTTGGTTTCAGTTGGTATGCTTTAGACCGGTTTATGCCTATTGTCACTACTTGACATTTAGGCTTCTTATCTTTATGCTTTGGTCAGATATGGATACCACTTGGTTTGCCCATGCTTGACAATTACTTGGAGCTTCATCTTCAGATGTATTTGAGCATTTTGGATCTACTGGGCATTACATTTTGTTGTTAGTTACATGCTCTTTGAATGCTTTTAGGCTTATGCTTTACGGGTTTGAGATAGCTTGGGATTTATGCTCCGGATGTACCCTACTGGGATTTGGCACATCTGATGCTATGTATTCGATGTATTAGAGCGTTTCTTGCTCTCTTTGCATTTGACTTTACTTCCAGTGGGAGCCTCTTGGTATATTTGGATGTACGCAGAGTCTTATTTACACTTGAGCTTGAGCTTGTGGGACATTTACATGCATTTGCTCTCTTGAGAGCCTTATGTCTGCAGTTAGTCTGTAGTGGGCTGATTTGATACGCCTATTGGAGTAGGCACCTATCTCTGTCACAGATTTGTCAGTTTTGTATGCATCTTAGATGGTTATGTATTAAGCTTCTTGGTCTATCAGTTGTGCTTGTGCTTGGTCTCTTCTCTTACCCCGAGACCCATTAGATGCATGACTTCTAGTCCTATGAGATGTCTCTTGCTTGACAGGTTATTGGTTTGATAGTTCTTGGTACTTTCTTGCCCCTTAACACTCACTGTTGGATGTATCTTGCTACGTGGCAGTTGCAGTGACATATGTATTAGTGATTGCTTCATGTTGGGATAGTTTCACGTACTGCTGTCATTTATTACAACAAGCTGGAATCTGTAAATTTTGAGCACTTCTATGAGGGTAATGCTTACTATTTGATGTTATCTTGGTCATATTTGGTGGATAGGTGTTTCTCTTTGTGATATCCACTCTTTCAGCCAGTTTTAGCAGTGGTTTTAGTGCATTTTTTAATAATTACAACAACCTGCAATTTTACTTTTTTGCTTTGATTTGGGACAGTATGGCTGGTCATCTGAAAGACACAGCTCTCTTTAACATTGCCAAGTTGGATGGTACCAACTATGGGTACTAGAAGTCCCAAATATGGCAGGTTTTGGTGTAGGAGTTGTAGATTAAACCCTTGCATTTCAAGGGTGTTAAACCTAAGGATATGGATGATGATGTTTGGATGGAAGTTGATGAGCTATGCAAGTCTACCATTACTTTTTCACTCTCAAAAGAGGTCCATCATAATGTTGTTGAAGATGAAAATCAGAGTGCATGGGATTTATGGAAGAAAATTCAGGAGCTCTATGTGCAGCAGAGTCCTGCGTCACAGATGTATTGGCTGAAGCAGTTAATGGACCTTCACATGAAGGAGGGGACCTCCCTTTCATCTCATTTCAGTCAGTTTCATGCTATCATGAAGAGTCTGTTGTCACAGGGTATTGAGTTCAAAGACAACTTGCACCCATTGTTTCTGCTTGGGACCTTGCCTGAATCATGGGATATCTTCCATACTGCCATATGCACAAACAAGCTTGATGGGCTGAAAATCAAAGATGCTGAGAGTGCTTTATTGACTGAGGAAATCAACAGGAGAAACAATGATGCTTCCCACTCTTCACATGCATTAACCGTTAGAGGTGGCAGACATGGCAGACATGATAATGATCATAAGGGCAAGGACTCTTAGAAGTCTAGGTCCAAGTCACGTGGTCGCAGTAAGTCCCGTGGATAAAAGTCTGATCTTACCTGTCATTATTGTGGGAAAGCAGGACATATTAGGCCGTAGTGCCATAAAATGCGTGATGATAAGCGCAAGGAAAAGGGAAAATAAAAAGTGCAAGAAAAGTCTTCTGAGCATAGTATTGTACCTGCAAAGTCCAGTGTGAAGATAAAAGAGGTTAATGTCATGCATGCCACTGATTCAGATGATGATTACATACTTGCAGCTTCTTCATGTGATGCCTTACAGGCTTTTGAGATACATTCTATGTATGTGCAGTGGTAGTTGTTGGATTCGGGTGCATCCTTTCATGTGACACCCTGTAGAGATTGGTTTCATACCTATCGTACCATGTTTGGTTCTATGCATCTTGGTGATGACAGGTCTCTAGACATTGTGGGCATTGGAGATGTTAGGCTGCAGTTTCCTTCTGGCAGTTCTTTTGTTTTGCATGATGTACGCCATGTACTTGTGTTGACTTGTAGCCTTATATTAGCTAGATAGCTTGATGATGTAGGGTATTTTATGTCTTTTGGAGACTCTACATGGAAGATTACTCGTGGTAGGCTTGTGCTTGCAAGAGGTGCCAAGTCTGGCAGCCTCTATCCCTTAATTGTATCTGGAGCTACATTGGATCATGTTTTGTCTGTGGGTTCTATCCCCCATGTATCCCTTTGGCATACTCGTTTGGGACATATGTCTCTTAAAGGAATGAAAATGCTCCATGCTTTGCAGTATCTTCCACCTTTTGACTCTTCGCATTTTGATTCTTGTGATCATTGTTTGTATGGCAGGCAGACTAGAAATACGCATAAAAAGTTTGGTAAGAAACGCATGGGTGAGCCCTTGGCTCTTGTCCACTCAGATGTATGTGGGCCCATGCCCTATCAGTCACTTGGTGGGGCAAAGTACTTTGTTACTTTCATAGATGACTACTCATGTAAGGTTTGGGCTTATCCCATAAAGAGAAAATCCGATGTCTTAGACACATTTCAACGTTGGCTTGCATTGATAGAGAATAAGTCTGGAAAAAGGCTAAAATGCCTAAGGTCAGATAATGGGGGTGAGTATGTATCACGTGCTTTTGAGCAGTTCTGTGATGAGAGGGGCATTAAGCGTCAATTGACCGCCCCTTACACCCCTCCCCAGAATGGTATGACTGAACGCATAAATAGGACAATTCAGGAGAGGGTCCATAGCATGCTTAGCTAGGCTGGCTTACCGCAGCACTTCTGGTGGCCTAAGGCAGTTACTACTGCAGTGCATCTTATTAACAGGTCGCCTAGTAGTGGCATTGACTTTCAGGTTGCAGAGGAGGTATGGGCAGGCAAGCCCCCCTCTTATGATCATTTGCGTGTCTTTGGATGTGAGGCATTCTGCCATGTGCCCAAGGACAAACGCAATAAGTTGGATACTAAAAGTGTCAAATGCATTTTCATTGGCTATGGAGATGTAGGAGAGATGGGTTATCGTCTATGGGATCTGCAGGCACGGAAAGTGATCTGCAGCCATGATGTCATCTCTCATGAGGAAAAAATGCATATGCAACTTGAGAAAGTGGTTGAGGTATCTGGAGTTATCTTTCAGGAGGAGCCCCCTACTCCAATTAGTCAGGATGTTGATCAGGTAGTAGAGCCTGGGTTGAGGCATTCTACTAGAGATAGACGACCTCCTGACCATTTTGTGTCCTCTATGGATTATGTAATGGTTACAAATGTAGGAGAGCCTCTCACTTATGATGAGGCTATGCACAGGGGTGATTGTCACTCTTGGGAGAGGGCTATGCAGTCTGAGCTTGACTCATTGCATAAGAATCAAACTTGGGATTTGGTTTCCTTGCCTCAGGGTAAGAAGGTTTGCCGTGCAAGTGGGTGTATAAGCTAAAAAGTACCCCTGGACACCCCAAGCTGGCATACGAGGCTCGATTGGTTGCTAAGGGTTTTAAGTAGGTGCATGCTATTGACTTTGATGAAGTCTTTTCTCCTGTGGTCAAGATTGTTATAGAATCCGAGATACATGCTCGACTTTCTTATATACTTAAAATATATATGGTGAATATTATGTTGGCACAGGGGGAGAATAGATTAGAGAAAAGAAAGATGTAGAGAGAGAGGTAGATCAAGAACCTCTGTTTCCATCATCAGATCGCGAAGGACCGGCCTGCAGTAGCGGAGGACCACTTCTACGTCCTCTCATACTAGTCGTGGAGTTACAGAGATAAGTCTCAAAATTTTCATATCTTCAAAGCTTAATACTAAGCTTATAAAGCTTAAAGAAGCTTAAAAGCTTCACGAATTTCAACTCGTCGTATCAAAAGATGTCCACGGAATTTTCGGCGTCAGGAAAAAATGCCCCCCCCCTAAAATTCGCCGTTTTTGATTCCTACAAGCCTAAAGCTTAATCACTTAAGCTCCAATCACATAAGTCTTATCAATTCTGCAAGTCACACAAAAGCTCCCAAGTTTTGCAAGTCTTTCAAGTCTAAATCCTGCAAGTCAGATAAATCAACCAAGTTCTGCAAGTCTTGGTACTCTGCAAGTCACATAAGTCTGCAACTCTGCAAGTCAGACAAGTCACCTGAAGTTAAAACTGACTTCTGTTCAAAACTCATAGAAGGGTTGTTCCTGTGCAGAAACTCCGAACTGCAAAGTTGTTCATTGGAAGGTACTGTTCGCATACGCAGGTTTGCTGAACCATTTTCAGCACACGCAGAAGATTAAAATGCAGATTTTTCAAAGATTACAAATCCCCAATAGCCAAAGACAAAGATTGTGAAAGCCACATCCAAAAATATATAAGCCTTGTATACCCGATCTTGAGCTACGCTCATCCCGCTAATTGGATTTTGAGAGTGTGAGATCTTTTGAAGTTTTGCAGGATGACGGAACCACATATGGATGATTTAATGGCTGAAGGCGATCTTCCTGAACCTACAATGGAGCAAAAGCTGGACTTAATTATGATGCAGTTGGATGAAGAACGACGAGCTAGGCAAGCATTGCAAGTTCAATTTGCTAATTTACAAAGATCGACTACCGACAAAGACGAACCTTAATCTAAAGATCTTATTCGACGTACCATCGACGCGACTCTCGAAGCTCAATCCATCCGCAAGGAAACAAAGATAAGTAAAAGAAATTTCAAATTCCGTACTTTCAATGGCACTCGAGAGGGAAAAACTATTCTTGCATTCATTAATCAGTTTGATGACTACTTTTATGAGGAAACATATGCAGAAAAAGATAAAATCAAGTGTGTCACTAATCATTTAGTGGATAGAGCATCTCTTTGGTGGACCGTAGTTCGTAAAAGTATAGATTGTCCCACTACCTGGGAGAATTTCAAGAAGTTTATGCAGAATTTCCTTCCTCCACAATTTCATGAAAAAGCCATAAAGCAATGGGACCTTCTTCAACAACGAGATCGTGAGCCTATTCCTCAGTACACTAAACGCTTTTGGAATGCATTACTCCAGTTACGCATGCTTGAAGACGTACCTGAAGTGACACACAAGCGCAAGTATATGTCTGGACTACTTGGGCATTACTACGCTGAAGTTATGCCAGGAGGCATATTTCACTATGGACTCCGTGCCACGGTGGATTCCGTGAGATTTTACGGTGGATTCCGTAAACTTTGATGACCGGGGCTCATATACAAAGTGGATTCTTTGTGCGACAAGTTGATGGGGACGTCCGCCTATCCTTTTCGGGCGTTTCATTAATTTAGTGTGTACATGGGTAATTCCATAGCGGGTGATTCCGCAAAATGCATATTAAATTAATAAACGTTTATGAGTTTAGAGTGCACACTCGTAATAAATTAAGGTTAGGATTGATTTCTAACCAGTTGATTTATTTATATAGCTGAAGACTGCTAGGTATTCACTTTTGTCGGTTTAATTGTATTATTTTACTAACGATTGTGAATGCTTCAGTTGATGTGTAGAGATAGCAGCAATGGCAGAGGAAAGCATTGGAGGATAGCGAGTATTCGATTTATTACTTATATTTTGATGGGCGCATACCTTAGGCATGGCGCCTATATTTTGTCCACCTATTTATTGAGGCATTGGATATTTATTTATTATTTTGTATGCGCATGGGCACACGATTATGTTATTTGTACTAGGACATTATATTGGGTATGCTAGACTCTTTGGGCACCGCCCATTAGCTTTATTTCTATTTTGTGCTAAAGCAAACTTAAAAGCTAAAAGCTTGCTATTTTGTAATTTGGGCTATTATTTGAGCTTGAAGATGATTAATACATAAAACACATGCTTTGTGGAGCGCTCACACAAGGCATGGGGGGAGATTGCACCCAATTGGTCTCTTGTTCATGTTGTGCATGCTTTTTACCTTGATTTTTGTGCAAAAAGTAGAGTTCTTTTGTTCTTGGGGACCTTCCGGCATTCACTACGCGAGCGTACAGGATCTGATCTGCGCACCAGCAGGTTGTATGAGACTTAGAACCAAGAGAGTAGAAACTAGAAGATGAGGAGGAGGAGGAGGAACTTGAGTAATCAGGGGAGTAGCTGCTGAGGGAGATGACTCCCTCCTTATCTGCCTCACTCAAGGTGAGGTATTTTTCCTCTTCTTGACCTGAGAATCCTTCTTCCTTCTAGGAAGCTTCTTAGCAATTGGATGGTTTGCATCTTCACCATCAATTGGTGCAATGGTGTTTCCTCCAGTAGTATCACCATCGTTTGGAGGATTCGGTCCTTCATAAGTAGCTTCTTCCCTTGCCCTTAAGCTGTCAATCAATTGACGTATTTCGGGAATCTCCAACAAGCTACGATACTCTATCAATTGAGCCTGTAATTGCTCACTTGTAGGTGCTTCATCAGTTACCATCTTTACCTTCTTCTTGCCAGGATTGCCTTTACTTTGAGAAAATCAAATAGACCTGCTCTGATACCATTGTTATAGAATCCGAAATACACACTCAACTTTCTTATATACTTAAATATATATGGTGAATATTATGTTGGCACAGAGGGAGAATAGATGAGAGAAAAGAAAGATGTAGAGAGAGAGGTAGAGAAATTGGCAACACACTAGGGACTGGAAGATGGGCCAGTCCCCCCCTTGTGGAGTTATATTATTGACAAGGAGCAAGCTCCTCCGTTACACATAAGCCAGTTCTTACTTGTAGATCTTGGAAACAAGATCATGATTCCTTGCACGGTATATAACCGGCTAACACTTGCACAACTCGAAAGTTGGCACCTTTTGATCCTTCTTGAGTCTCCTTCTCTCCTACACAATATGTGTAGGACTCTTGGCGCTTAATTTCGGTAGAGCTTCCGCAGCACTTGCACCTTTTCTTCTCCTCTTGGAACTTGATTTCAGCCGAGCTTCCGCATCACTTGATTTCAGCAGGGCTTTCGTAGCCTTGCACCTTCTTTTCTCCTCTTGGATACATGCAAAGTGATGCTTCCTTCACCTCCCCCTTACATCCAAGGAGAGCCTCCTCTTTTATAAGCTTTCAAGAGCTTCTCTTCTTGGAGAGAGAGTTGAGTTGATCTTCATGCAAGATGTGGTTGTTCCACTTTGTAGCACTTATTTTGAGATATCTCTTTATGCGTTGTTTGGATGAAAAAACATCAAACATGAAAGTTGTAGATCTCGCTGTTTTCGATAACCCACGCGACCCGTTTTTAGAGATTATTTTTATATTTTGAGATATTTTAAAAATGGATTTTCCAAAAAAATAGTTTTTTAAACTGTACTCTTAACTTGTGGTCCATACCACCACCTTGAGTCATAGATAAGGAGAGTTCATTAGATTGCCTTGGGCCTCAACCTTAAGATTCTATTTTACACAAAAGCTTGTGTCATTTTAGACCTTAGAAAGAGAAAAGCACTTCTCTTCTCACTTCCAGAGGATCACATCTCTCATCTTTCTTAGTGAGAGAATTCCCTCTTTCGTCTTTCTTAATGCAAGAAAAGACCTTAAACCTTGACTTGTAGGGGAGAGGATGACCCTAAATGAATGCAATGCTCATTACACACAAGTAAACATTCCAAGGCGTCCGATGCACACATAAATACATATACACAATGCTAATGTATTTCCTCCTCTTAGAACTCAATCCATCTTCATTTATGTGTAACTCCTTGGTTCTTGTGTACACTCTTACACTTGGCAGACACTTCTTTCCCCCTTCATAACTTCTACTGCTTGTACCAGATATCCCCATCATAGTACTATGATCACCCCATTAAGTGATGCACTAGGAATACTGGTCTCTAAATGGTCTCATAGCCATGCTAGATCATCATCAACACTTAAAGAAAAGTGAGTCATTAATTTATTGACATGAATTTATTAAATAGAGAATGCGTAATAAGCAATCAATTTAGTGATAAAGATGACCACCCGATGCTTAGTCTTAGCCTTAGTTGCACAACTTGACCTGGACTTGTACCAGATAGATGTCAAGATGGCTTTTTTACATGGGGACTTGCATGATGAGATTTACATGGAGCAGCCTAAGGGCTTTGCAAACCTTGGCAGGGAACACCTAGTGTGCAAGCTAAAGAAGAGTCTATATGGCTTGAAGCAGGCACCTAGGGAATGGTACCATAAGTTTGATGCATTCATGCAGTCACAAGGCTACATCCACAGTGCTATGGATTCGTGCTTGTACACGAAGAAAGCTCGTGACGGTTCTTTACTGATTTTGGTACTCTATGTGGATGACATCCTTTTAGCAAGGACAACTCATGAGGAGCTAGATGCTCTTAAGGCTCATCTCAAGAAGAGCTTTGAGATGAAAGATCTGGGACATGCCTCTCATATACTTGGTATGCGCATTACGTGCAATAGATCTCAGCGACTACTCTATATGTCACAATGGGAGTACATTCATAAAGTCCTTGAGTGCTTCCGCATGCAGGATGTTAAGCCTATTGGCTGTCCATTACCTTCTCATGTGAAGATTTCGCACGCCGATTGTCCATAGACAGATGAGCAGAGGGCCGAGATGACCAAGATTCCCTATACATCAGCTGTGGGCAGTCTTATGTATGCCATGATAGCCACCCATCCAGATATTTGCTTTTGCAGTTGGGGTTGTGGCACGTTATATGGCTACACCTAGCAAGAAACATTGGGATGCCATGAAGGGTATCATGAGGTACCTGAAGGCTACAACAAATATGTGTCTTTGTTATGGCAGCCAGGATACAGGAGTCATGAGGTACACTGACTCTGATTATGCAGCACATGTAGATAGTAGAAAGTCCACTTCCGGCTATGTGTTCACATATGCTGGAGGGGCTATCTCTTGGATGTCCAGGGTGCAGAAGTGTATGGCCCTTTCTACTATAGAGGCCAAGTATATTGCAGCCATAGAGGCTTGCAAGGAGGCTATCTGGTTAGGATGTTTGATTGTTGACCTTGGTATGATAGATGATATGCCTACACTGCATTTGGATTCTATGAATGCCATTCAGTTGGCCAAGAATTCGGTCTTCCATGCGAAGACGAAACATATTGAGGTGAGGTATCACTTCATTCGCGAGGTCGTTGAGGACAGGTTTGTTGACTGCCCAAATAGTCATCATGCCTTTGTGAAGCTTCTCCTACTTCATACTGACTATTTGGAATGCCTCTTCTTCCAATGATTCCATCTCCATGACCATTTTGGTTGGATGGCTGAAGTGGGACTGAAGGGCCATTGTTTGAACAAGCCTTCTCATTGGCTTCTTTTAATCCCATTTGCAACTGTATTAATTGAGAAAATTGTGCCATAAGTTGAGCATTAGATTCTACTAATTTATCAATGGAAGCCTTGGTTTGGATAGTTGAATCCATCAACTTATCAACGGTAGACTTCGTTTGACCATGAGATAAAATCATATGCTCCATTGTAGACTTCGTTTGACCATGAAATAAAATCATCTGCTCCATTGTTGACAAAATGGCCTCATGACGTTCCCTATGTCTTAGTTCATAAGCACACAAAGTATCAGTGAGTATACTAATTTCTCCTTGTTGTTGAAGCTCTTCAGGGTTCTCTTGAAGTGTGCTTTCCATCATGGAATCCCTCCTCCTGGACCTTATTTTTGCCTTTATGTCCTGCCATACTAGTGCAGTCTTGCAGTACCCCCTGTCAGTAAAACAGCTATAACTTTGGCTAGGAAACTCCGGTTTCAGAACTTTTTTGTGCGAATCGAAGCTAACAATGCCCTCTTCGAGATGAGCTATAGCACGCTATAACAGGTTTATGACAGAAAATTCTGTAGCTGGATTTCAGAGTCTGAACTATCCAGTCCTACACCCTATCTAGACCTGTAAGTGCCCTGTTTTGACCCTGTAATGCAAGAAAGTAACCTCAAATGGCTACCAAACCTTGCAAAGGGGTATATAGGTCCTGTGGGTACCCTGTAGTACCTGCACCTGTGCTTCAGCAATGAAGGGTGTACCTGTATCCACCTGTAAATTCCCTGTTTTACCCTGTTTTAGTCCTGTAGATACTTGAGTCCTTGGAAAGTCTTCAATCTTCAATCCTCCACTCGTTGTACCTGTGTGAGGGATAAAACGGCATGACAGGCTCCCTACACGGGCTCCGAATCACCGGGAGGTGGACAAAGTTCCCCCCGGGTTGTCAGAGAGAGAACCAGGGAGAGAGAAAGAGGAGAGAGAAAGACTGCAGAGGAGAGAGAAAGACTGCAGGAAGAGAGAGAATAAGAGTGACGAGGAGAGAGAACGACTAGATTTAGAGAGAGAAAGATAGGAAAGATGAAGAAGCCATAGAAGCTGTGAGCAAGAAGGGAGAGAAAGATTGTAATTGTATTGATATGTCAAAAAGATGTGAAAAATTACAACTTCTCTCCTTATATACCAATGTCTGTGTGACATGGCATATTATTAACATTCTAACTATTCCCAACTTCTTACAGATTTATAGCCAGAGCCCCCTGGCACCCGAGCATCCTCCTACAAACAGACATTTCTATTACGGAGAGAGCTCTCATAACGGGTTCGGTCCACATTCCCGATGTGGCTATCATAAACCCCCTTGGATAGGGTTGGTGGCTAGCTAGTGGTGCTCAACATGCCTTTCCCAAGTGTTTCAACCTGAATCCAATTTGAAAGGTTTTCTTCTTATCAATTCCTTTGTTAGATGAATCCTTTTCCAAATAGGTATTCCTAAGTACAAACACAAGTAGAAGTACACAATATGTACTAGACAATTCTTTGTTCTCTTTGTCGAAGAAAATACCAATTTGAAGCGATAGCATCTAGTCTTGGCTTTATCCCCATTATTGTCCGAGATTTCCAAAGATAACCTAATTTAATTTCCTCATTCTTTTGAATGAAGGAGTATCTTTGCAATGTTGATTGCAATTTGGGACATTGGATTTCCTACAACAAAATCCAATGTATTCATTTGAAGTAGGGTTTGTCACATAATTCATATAGTTAATTAAGGACTTTGAATTCTTTTTAGCCTCAAGCAAGATGGGTCTTGAGAAGAATCCTTCAACTCTTTAGGGTTTGAAATTCTTTCAACTTCCTAGGAACCCTATGTATTCTATCACAAGTTCAATCTATGTTTTGTGATATGTAATAGGATTTCCTATTATTTCAACCAAGCAAATAGACGTGGATGCATAAAATCTATCTGGATTAATTGCAATTTAATATGTATTCTTGAAACTTTTCATATATATATATATATATTAGCATGCAATTTATGTATAATCTAACGGCTTCTAAGTGCAATTTTAATTAATCACCTAAGATGAATGCGATGATCAAAATTTTCCTAGTATGCTCATTATCTTGAAACATGCTCAATTAAGTTGCGATAGTTAATGTAAATGTTCTTTTCTCCCAATTTATTTTCCCTAATACAACGAGGTGCACTTGATTCAAAAGATATGCGTATTTCATAGTTACGGCCCCTTGGTTCGCGGTCCTGTTGGTTGTGGTGGGAGTTTTAGTGTTTGGAGAGATCTTTCGCTTGGGGGCAGTCGTCCACAAGTGGATTCGAGAGATAGAGAAGGAGGAATGGATTTGAGATGGAAGAGCGTAAGAGAAGATGACTTAGTTGAATACTGAGATAGGGAGAATTGAGCTAACTCTCTCCCTCTTGTAGCCTCTCGGGGTAACTCTTCTCTCTCTCTCTCTCTCTCTCTCTCTCTCTCTCTCTCTCTCTCTCTCAAGCTCTTTCTCACAATCTCTTGGAGGGATATCCTTTTACCTCCCTCTCTCTACCTCTCTCTTGTAGCCTCTTGGGTCCTTGTGCTTTTCTAACTGCTCCCCATGCCTCATATTTATAGCTAAACAAGAGAAGAAGGGTTGTGGTTGAGAAGAAGAGCTTTTTATGGAGGGGATCTTGGAAAAGTCAGTAATCTGATACTCAAATCACAATTTTGATAGTTCTGTTGCTTTGAAAGGGGGGTAAAACTCCAAGACACTTGTTTAGAAATCTTCCAGATCACTCCTTCTCCCTATTCGAAGTGTTGTTTACTGCCTGTAAATTGTGATCGCAACGCACACGATTTCGCCAATCCTTCTTTTTTTGTATTAAATCTCCAAAACAATGTGAAAAAAACACTTGCTTTTTTTACATGACATCCTGTTCTAGAAATCTCCATATCTTTTTAGGATATTAACAATAAGTAATATCTAAAATATCTAAAATATGCTAGTTTTGCCCAAAAATCTAATATTTTTGGACCATCCATACTATACACATTAACACTAGTGATAAATATGGCTCGTAACTCTCGTTCACGTTGTAACTTCCGTGAAGGGTGGCTACAATCCTTGACAATCCGAGAAAATGTCGGGTTATGAATCTCGATTTTTTATATTTTTAATTAAATAAAAATGGTTAGTTATTAATGTTAGTTAGTTTTTAGTCAGTAACCTTACTAACTTATTAATTGACTAACTAACTTTCAAACTAACCAACTAATTTTTAATTGCATGGAAGTATTACATCCTCCTCCCCTTAGAGAAATCGAGATGTCCTCATCTCGAGAGAAACTGTGGGTATTGTTGATGAAGAGCATTCTCATCTATCCATGTAGCATCTTCTTGAGAATAATCCTTCCACTGGACAAGGTATTCTCTAAGGGTTCTACTCCCCAATTGTCTCTCCCTAGTATCTAGGATTTTATTTGGCTACAGCTCAAAGACTCCTTGGCTAGGCATTACAATTTGTTGATCACTCAATACATGGTTAGGATTAGGCACATATTTCTTTAGTAGACTAACATGAAATATGTTGTGAACTTTTACATTTCTAGGGTTTGAAGTTTGTAAGCATTAGGTCCTAGGCTTTTGAGGATCCTGTAAGGCTTGCAATACCTTGGGCTAAGCTTTTTAAACTCTCCCAAGGATAAGGAACTCTTATTGGGTCGTACATAAATGAAAACCATATCCCCTTCCTTGAAGAGCCACTCTTGCCTTTTCAAATCTGCATAAGCCTTCTGCCTATCCTTGGTGGCTTTGATGTCTTGCCTAATGGCCTTAACCTATTCATCCATTTCTTCTAGCATCTTCTTGGAAGTCTCTACCCTTAAAGTAGGTATGAGAAATATAATGGAGAATGGCAATCATGCCCATACAATGCTTGGAAAGGTGTCATTTGAATGCTTTGTTGGAAGGAAGCATTGTAGGCGAACTCCACCAAGGGTAGATATTGGATCCACTTCTTAGGTTCATGACAACAATATGCTCTAAGCATATCTTCAATCACTTGATTGACCCTTTCTATTTGGCCATCAGTTTGAAGATGATAGGCTATACTAAAATAGAGCTAAGTCCCAATATCTTCAAATATTCCTCTCCAAAAATGAGATGTGAAAAGGGAGTCTCGATCATTGATGATCATTTTGGGTAGACCAAGGAGTCTAAATATCTCCTTAATGAATAGTTTGGCAATATCTGAAGCCTTATAATTTTTCCTTATTGGGATGAGATGTGCAACCTTGGTGAGCATATCTACTACAGCCATAATTGAGTTGTATCCACCTGGAACTGGAGGTAACCCAACAACAAAGTCCATGCATGCTGATAAATTCTCATTTCATCTTAGGGATGTCAAGGGGTTGTAGCTTTCCAAGCATCTTAACATGCTCTGCCTTGATGCATTGGCAAGACAAATAGTCAGTGACATATTTGAGTACATCTCCCTTAAATATTTCCAATGATAGCTCTTCTTCACCATGTTGACGGTCTTGGTATATCTTGGATGACCAAAGAAAGGGGAATCATGTGGTTCCTAGAGTATTCGTTGTTTAAGCCTTTGGCTCAAAGGAATACATAGTCTTGTCCTAAAGTAGACTAGGCCTGCATAGATAGAATACTCTTGGTATTTTACTTTGAGTTTGGGACTTTGGTCCTTTTCTAGGATCTCCTTTATCATTTTCTAATATTGTGGGTCATGCTTAGAGCCCTCCCTAGCCAATTCAAGGATAGGGTTGCCAGGCATTGACACCATGGTCGCTAGTGATCGGACCATTGAAGGTTCCTTCATAATGAGAGAGTTGAGGAATGCTTTACGACTTAAGGCATCAGCAACCACATTTTCCTTGCTAGGACTATATCTGATTTCAAAGTCATACTCTTGTAGCACCTGGATCCAGCAGCATTGCCTCATGTTGAGGTCAGCTTGGGTGAAGATCCATTTGAGGCTCTTGTGGTCTGTGGCCAAGGAGAATTTGTTTTCAAGTAAGTAGTGCCTCTAGAGTTTGCTGGCATGAATGATAGCTAGCAATTCTAAGTCATGAGTAGCATAATTTTTCTCAAGGGTTTTTAACTTCCTTGAGGAATATGCCACATGATGACCGTCTTGCATTAGTACACAGCCTAGTGCAAGTGAGCTGACATCTGTAACAACTTCGAACTCCTTGCTCAAGTCTGAGAGCTTCAGAATTGGCACTATCACTAAGCTACGTTTGAGTTGGTCGAAGCTTACTTGTTCAATGACTGTCCACACTATGGAAACTTGCTTCTTTAGTAGTTCTGTGAGGGGTGATGCAACTATGGTGTAATCTTTGATGAAGATTCTATACCATATTGTTAGACCAAGAAAGCTACACACTTCCTTAATAGTGGTTGATGGGGGCCATTCTTGTACATCTTTAACCTTTGCAGGATCCACAGAGATTCCCTTTTCTAATATAATGAAGCCTATATACTCAATCTATCATTTGAGGAAGGCACACATCTTCTTTTTGGCATAAAGCTTGTGTGTCCTCATGATTTTAAGGACAATGAGAAGTTGAAGCTCATGGTCTTCTTCTTCCTTGGAGTAGAGTAGGGTGTCATCAAAGAAAAAAAGTAAAAACTCATCAAGGTATGGTCTAAAGATATCATGCATTAGCCTATTGAATGTAGCAGGAGCATTGGTTAATCCAAATGACATTAATGTGAACTCAAAATGACCATATCTGGTGTTGAAAAATATCTTTGGAATATCCTCATCCTTGATGTGGATTTGGTAATACCCCGACCTTAAGTCAATTTTTGAGAAGATTTTTGCCCCTTGTAGGTGATCGAGTAACTCATCTATCCTTCGGATATGATATTTATTCTTGATGGTTACTTGATTTAGCCCTCTGTAGTTGATGGAGCATTCCACCCTTCTTCTTCTGAAACAACATAGGAGCTCCCCATGGAGAACTACTAGGCCGAATGAACCCGTGATCTAAAAGTTGTTTGAGATGCTCCTTTAAATTGATAGCTTCGGGAATATACATTTTGTAAGGTCTTTTTGCAACAAGTCAAGTAGTCATAACATTCTCATTTATTCAAAAGAGGTATAAGCCTCAAGTACAATCATTTGGGGGAGATAGAGATAGGCTGGATAACTGTTCAAAATTCTCATTTTGCAAGGTCTTTTTGCAACAAGTCAGGTAATCATAAAATTCTCATTTATTCAAAAGAGGTATAAGCCTCAAGTACAATCATTCGGGGTAGATAGCGATAGGCTTGATAACTGTTTAAAAGATACATCAATGCCAAGAGAAAAATTCATTATTGGATTCTTTTACAGGGATAGAGTAGTAATATGGTTTTGGGGAATGGATTCTCAAGGGATAAGTCATGGGAAGTTCATGAAATCCCAGCTTCTAATAGCCATGATGTTTGCATCACCCCATTATTTTAATTCTATTTGTCGGCAAGATTTTGACCGCCCCTTCATAGATGTAGCGAGTCAGTTCTACCTGTTGGTGTCCGATGTGCAAGATCCAATTTACACTTGCCTCATGAAAGATGAATAACTTGATAACCTTCAAGTCCTCCAACCATTTTAGCCTCTTCAGATTGTTTTGAAGATAAGGAAACCGATTGGCATCTATGTAGCAGTAAACTGCACTCCAAGTCCAATGCCTTTCCACAAACAATGGTGAAGGATTGTAGAGGTGATCTAGGATCCCCATCATGTCGGTTATTTGGCGATAGCTTGAGGATCTCATAGAAATCCCAAACATGATATGAAATATGAGGAATCTGTTCCACATCTCATAGGTCTGGATGCAACAACAATCCTCACATGAGTAATTTAAAAAAATGTTTTCTAGTGAAAACATTATTTCGCTCTGCTTGATTTACTCTTATCTTAATTATGTTGTTTGTTGGTTTGCTCGGATACTAACTATAACGTGCCTAGGTCGCGACACGTTTTAGTAGTCCATTGGGAGTCTTGATCTAAAAGATGCCGCCTGGCACTCCCACGGAATGTCACAGGGTTTGTCCAGTTAGTGACTCCCAAGTCTACTCTGCAACGAACCGTATCGGCCAACCCTATTAGGACGGACCTGAATCTTCCTGGGCTTTTAATGGTCAAGTCATTCTACACCCTTCTAGTGTTAGACGATCTACTTTGCGTGGAGCATTGGCATAAAGCTTGTGCATCCTCATGATTTTAAGGACAATGCAAAGTTGAGGATCATGGTCTTCTTCTTCCTTGGAGTAGACTAGGGTGTCAGCAAAGAAAACAAATACAAACTCATCAAGGTATGGTCTAAAGATATAATGCATTAGCCTATTGAATGTAGCATGAGCATTGGTTCATCCAAAGAACATTACTGTGAACCGAAAATGACCATATTTGGTGTTGAAAGCTATCTTTGGAATATCCTCATCCTTTATGTGGATTTGGTAATACCCCAACCTTAAG
This sequence comes from Lygodium microphyllum, assembly GCF_053477565.2. Classification (NCBI taxonomy): domain Eukaryota; kingdom Viridiplantae; phylum Streptophyta; class Polypodiopsida; order Schizaeales; family Lygodiaceae; genus Lygodium; species Lygodium microphyllum. The sequence continues at coordinate 48,407,986 of NC_141142.1, forward strand.
TCAATTTTTGAGAAGAACTTTGCCCCTTGTAGGCAATCGAGTAACTCATCTATCCTTCGAATAGGATATTTATTCTTGACGGTTACTTGATTCAGCCCTTTGATAGTTGATGGAGCATTCCACCCTTCTTCTTCTGAAACAACATAGGAGCTCCCCATGGCTTCTTCTGAAACAACATAGGAGCTCCCCATGGCAAACTACTAGGCTGAATGAACCCGTGATCTATTGAGCTGCTCCTTTATTTCGATAGCTTTGGGAACATACATTTTGTAAGCTCTTTTTGCAACAAGTCACGTAATCATAAAATTCTCATTTATTCAAAAGAGGTATAAGCCTCAAGTACAATCATTCGGGGGAGATAGAGATAGGCTGGATAACTCTTCAAAAGATACATCAATACCAAGAGAACAATTTCTTATTGGATTGTTTTACATGGATAGAGTAGTAATATGGTTTTGGGGAATGGATTCTTAGGAAGCGATAAGTCATGGAAAGTTCAGGAAATCCTGGCTTTTGATAGCCATGATGTTTGCATCACCCCATTATTATAAATTTATTTTCCGACAAGACTTTGACCACCCCTTCATAGATGTAGCGAGTATGTTTACCTGCCGACGTTCAATGTGCAGGATCGAGTTCACACATGCCTCATGGAAGATGAATAACTTGATAACCTTCAAGTCCTCCAACCATTTTAGCCTCTTTATATTGTTTAGAAGATAAGCAAACCGATTGGCATCTATGTAGCAGTAAACTGCACTCCAAGTCCAATGCCTTTCCACAAACAACAATGAAGGGTTGTAGAGGTGATCTAGGATCCCCACCATGTCGGTTATTTGGCGATAGCTTGAGGAGCTCATAGCAATCCCAAACATGATATGAAATATGAGGAATTTGCTCCATGTCTTGTAGGTCTGGACGCAACAACAATCCTCACGTGAGTAATTTTAAAAAAATGTTTTCTAGTGAAAACATTACTTCACTCTACTTGATTTACTCTTATCTTACTTATGTTGTTTGTTGGTTTGCTTGGATAACAATTGTAACGTGCCTAGGTCACAAAACGTCTTAGTAGTCCATTGGGAGTCTTGATCTAAAAGATGCTGCATGGCACTCCCACGGAATGTCACAGGGTTTGTCGATTAGTGATTCCCAAGTCTACTCTGCAATGAATCTTATCGGCCAATCATGTTAGGATGGACCTGAATCTTCCTAGGTTTCTAATGGTCAAGTCATTCTACATCCTTCTAGTGTTAGACGATCTACTTTGCGTGGAGCAGTTAAACCAAGGCGGCCTCATATTTCACTTGGTTCAAAGAGAATCGGAAACAAGAGGGATACATCACTCAACCTCTCTACCCGTAGGGTAAAGTCCCATTCCGGTCCCCTTAAATGATATGAGCCAGGTTCTACCCTACATTATTTAAGGTCAATACATCATCACAATTTGAATGTTGAGAACCCTCCTAGTTCTCTAGGACCATCTTGCCGTAGGACGGACCCATCGAGGGTTCCGCCCACCCACTTTCCTTAATAGCTTTAGTTTCCTACTTACCTAAGGGCACATTAGTGGTAACACATACAAACAACTTCCTTAATTAACCAGTTAGTCACATGTTTCTCTATGTAATTTTATGCATTGACACGAAAACAGATCAGAAAAATTCCTTGAAAGTAAACTTTACATTAAAATTTCAACTGAGATATAAATCCCGTCCATGGGATTAAGAACTTTGAATTCCTTTCAAGTCAATCAAGATGGGCCTTGAGAAGAATCCTTAAACTCTTTAGGGTTTGAAATTCTTTCAACTTCCTAGGAACTCTAAATATTCTATCACAAGTTCAATATATGTTTTGTGAGATATAACAAGATTTCCTATTATTTCAACCAAGCAAATAGATGCGGATGCATAAAATCTATCTAGCTTAATTGCAGTTCAATGCATATTCTTGAAACTTTTCATATATATATTAGCATGAAATTCACGTGCACTTTATGTGCAATTTAATGGCTTCTAAGTGCAATTTTAATTAATCACCTAAGATGAATGCGATGAAAGAAAAATTCCTAGTACACTCATTATCTCGAAACATGCTCAATTAAGTTACGATAATTAATGTAAACGTTCTTTTCTCTCAATTTCTTTTTACTAATACAATGAGGTGCACCTGATTCATAAGAGATGTGTAAAAGATGGCTTAGTCGAAAATCGAGATAGGGGGAATTGATCTAACTCTCTCCCTCACAGCCTCTCAGAGTAACTCCTCTCTCTCTCTCTCTCTCTCTCTCTCTCTCTCTCTCTCTCTCTCTCTCTCTCTCTCTCTCTCTCTCTCTCTCTCTCTCTCTCTCTCTCTCTTATCGCTATCTCTTGGAGGGGTATCTTTCTACCTCCCTCCCTCTACCTCTCTCTCACAACCTCTAGGGGTCTCCTTGTGCTTTTCTAATTGCTCCCCATGCCTCATATTTATAGCTAAATAAGAGAAGAAGGGTTGTGGCTAAGAAGAAGAGCTCTTTATGGAGGGGATATTGAAACAATCGGCAATTTGATGCTCAAATGACAATTTTGATAGTTTCGTTGGCTCCAAAAGGGGGGTTAAAATCCTCAGACACTTGGTTAGAAATATTCTAGATCACTCCTTCTTCTTCTCCCTATTTCAAAGTGTTGTTTACTGCCTATAAACTACAATCGTGACATATGCGATTTCACCAATCCTTCTTTTCTTGTATTAAATCTTGAAATGTAATGTCCCCATTACTTAGTTTATTTTAATGTGCATATACATTCCAAAGAAAATTGATTTATGTTGCACATTAAAAAAAAACTAGCTCTAATTATGAAATTGACTCTCATTATGAAGATAATTATTATTATTAATGAGGTATTATATGCCAGTTCATGGAAGAAAGACTTGGGAGACCCTTCCAAGACTAGCTTATTAAAACTATGTTTGTAGTATAGAACAACAAAAAGAACTAGCCTAGTGGATAGTCATTTGGTAGTTAAGTGCACTTGGGTGACGACATTGCCGAGATGGGTGACCTCTCGGGAAGATTTTCCTACAAGCTAGTGGGAGCTTCTTGCGCATAGCCAATGGTGCCAAGGAAACCTTTGTAGCCCGTTGCCAAGTATGCCAAGGCCAAGATGCCAAGGTCTATGCCTTGGTCACCGACTTAGTCATAAGCCTTGGAGTGAGAGCCACCCGACGATGCACCACATGGTGCTCGCCCATAGATTCATACATTTTTATCTTTGTACTATAAAAATGGAGCTCCATCTTTGACATCATCAATGATGTCATAAAAAGCACTAAAAGAAAGCATTCTCTCTTTGTCATCAATGATGTCATCAAAAAACGCTAAAAAGCAAGCATTCTCTCTTTTACCCCTTGCAAAACTATAAATTAAGGGCTTGGGGATGGCTAGGAAGGGGGACAAGAGCAATCTTGACGAGGATGAGATGCTAATTGAGAAGGAGGAGATTCTATTCCACGAGATGAAGAGATATCATTCAATTCAACCCAAGGAAGGGGATACGCTGAAGGTCTCTCATCCTCTTCTACTCTAATCTGAGAAGAGAAGACACTAAAGAACTTTATACTATTCTATCAATTTGGTTAGAAGTCATACCTCTACTCTCATCCCTATTCCGTCTACTAGAGAGAGAGAAGTATTGCTCTCCATGAGGCAAGAAGAACCATCTTTGAAGCCTACACCATTGAATCTCACAATAACCATCATCATCATCATCGAGACTCTTACACCCTTGCTAACTGGTATTATTGTCATATTCTTCTTCTTCTAAGAATCATATTTGCATCATGGCCCCGACGAAAAAGAATTCAAAAGTGAAAATTGCAAATGACCTTACTAACATGGAAGCAATCGTTGGAGTTGCGAGCACAAGAGTCACTAACGAAGTCACAGGCGCGGATAACAACCCTTTACCAATTTCGATACCACAGGTTTTTTCTCAAAATTTCTATCCAATTTCAATAGAAATAAGATAAGTCTCTTAAGAAATATTGGGATCTTAGAGTATTCACTTGGTAAATTATTAGAACACCTTATAGGCTGGAAACTGTTAGGGAAACTACAAAATTCTAGAACTCAAGAGAAATTATGAGGAATTTTTCAAGATGGATTTATTAAGAATGAACCCCGAAGAAATTAGTCAAGGATATAGTTTAATGTAGAAGATTTTAAGACCAAAAATATCTCTAAGTTGAAGAAACGGACTTAAGGCCAAGAAACTTGGCTACATGAATGTCATTATAAACCTTAAACTAAGAGGTTAGAGACCCCAAAATCTAGATACCCTAGGGGAAGAGCGCATTGTGTGAATTTCAAAGGTCGATTGCTACGAGATTAATCATCACTCGAAAGTTGCATGAGTGTTTGAAGTCATAATTGCTTGAAGACATCAATCTTGTTTGTGATTTTCTAGATTAAATCCTAATTGAATTAAGTATTGAAACAGATATAAATTGAGGAGTCCTACACCTCCCCCAAGGATAGGTATTGAATCCTCATACCAAAGGGGGATGTTTTTACCGCTGCAGAAGCAGGTCTCTCAACAGGATTGCATTAAAGTAGGAGGTGGTTAGGATGCCAGGGGGGCTCTAGCTAGTAAATCCTTTACATACCCAGGAACTACTTGGGACAACTAAAAACACTGGCTATATGTGGATTTGATCTTGGTGATGTGTAGATGCGCCAGATGATGCAGCACATAAAATTGTAAATTTTCTCATACATGGATAGGAGAACACACATTATGAAACATAATCAATGAATTTGTTTTATTTTGATTGTATGTCAGTGAGTAAATTATGCAAACAAATAACTGTGCATAAAAGGATTCTTTTTAATTAATAAAGTCATTTTTATATGTTTCACGTAATGTGATAGGTAATTAGATAACTAAGAACTTCCATAGAGAGAAGTGGGTGGATGGATTCCCAATGAATCTAGTCGTATGGCAAGGTGGTCTCGGTTAGCTGAGAAGTTTTCCCAAAAACAAATTCTAGGAAGAAACTCTAGGAAGAGACGATTCACTGACTTACCTAGGGTTTGGTCATCTCAGAACCCAAACTGTAAATTATCTTAGGGGAAAGGTACAACGGTTGTGCTGCCAGAGCACTGTGAGGGATTTCATAGATCTTTAGTCTGCTACTGGAAAAAATCATTGTACTCCATGAACCAAGGGTAATGTCAGTCACTCCTTCCAGACAAGAAGCCTGTCGAAGGACACCTCTGGATGTGAGCTAGTTGTTGATAGGCGACGGTTAGGTCAATTAGGAACCTTCAGGTTGGTCCTCCGTGGGTAACGACAGGATACTTCCCCCTATGGGGTAGACTTAGGGTTATAGAGTCGGACAAAATCCGATCATTCTGGTTAGAGTACGGATGGAGATGGCTGAAAGGTAAACTCTAGGTGACTACTAAAACGTTACTTGTCATGTAATAAAGGCGGGTACGTTACAACTGGTATCAAAGTCAAAAGAAATATAAAAACTTGGTAATTGTAGCCTAAGATGTAAGATGTTTTCCCCTTTCTCTTGCTTGTATGTGTTTTTTTAATCTTACCTAGAGAGACGAAGATTGGAACCAATTCCTAGTATTCTGAGCAATGTTTACATCGGCAATGCATTCTGTGGATTATGGATGGAGAATGCAAGTAATGTAGATTCTGGATTGCATCTATGATCCTTCTCCACTATACCAAGAAATACACTAGATGATAAGCAGTGGATATTTTTATATCAATGCAAACCATCTTGCCTTCCTTCAGACCAATTTGAAGAGGATAAGATGGATGGAAAACCTCAAAGTCATAAAGGTTTATTTATTCCATGAAGCCATAGTGAATTCAACTTTATTCACTAGAGGTTGGGAGGTTAAACTAAATCGATATATTTATGAGAAAGTGACAAATGACATCCTAGCGGACGAAATTATAGTTGTTGGTCAATGTAAACGCTACAACTACATCAAAGATGGACTTCCTGATCTTCCTTTAAAGTACAAATTTTTAGATATCCACTCTTCAAAGCCCGATTATTACCCAATGGACATATCCAAATGCCATGCTTAGATTGTATTAAGGAAAATTTCTCTCCCAAATAACCAACCATCCCAAAATAAACCATATATTTTTCCCCTTTAGCAAAAGAAATTATTTTGTCTATCCATTGAATATGAAATTGGTTACCATTCTAGCAGTTAAGAATTATGAATTAGTAGATATATCTGAAATCCATGGTTAGATTCCTTAAGTTGATTCAAAAAATGATATCATGATGTAACCTTCTTTGAAAATTTAATATAAAGTATTTCTATCCTTCTGAAATGATTTTCCTTTTTGAAAAGATACAAGCAAATTGTATGATAACATTCATAGAGCTGACTAGAGCAAATTAATGTGGTCTCTAAAGCTCATTGAGTGCTGCTTAGAGATGTGTTGCATCAAAATAGTTGCCATGGTGATCTCTCAGGCATTGCATCATCACATTGTCGTGCCGCTACATGCACATTGTGTGAAAAACTCTAGAGTGCAGCTTCCTTATAGATCTAGAGAGCCAATGCCACTTTAGGTATTAGTGTTAGTGTCCATGGTTCAAAAATATTAGATTTTTGGACAAGTTTTAGCCAATTTTTGATATTTTAGATATTATCTCTTGTAAAAATCCATAAAATTGTAGACAATTTCTAGATTAGGATAACATGTAAAAGAAAGCATGTAGCTTTTAGCTATTTTGAGAGGATTTTATGTAAAAAGAAAGATTAGTGAAATAGTGCAACGCGCGATCGCTATTTTCGAGCAGTGAATAGCACTCTGAATGTAATATTTTTGCACGAAATATTAATGATTTTCGACCCTGCACACCCCACGCAATAGCAATTTCAAGTAACCTCCCCACGACAAAAAGACCCTTGGCTAAGTGCTTACTCTGCGTGCATCAATGAACTCTAGCTCGCATGGAGCACAAGAGCCGTGGCTTGAAGACCGCAAGCCCACGGAGGAACACCCTTCACAGGAAAAAGGGGGATAACCGTTAAATTTTGGCAAAAAAAAAATTTAATAACCCCCTCCCCCTAGCCAATGCATGGTGGGGAGAGGGAGTGTGAGAATACCTTGAGTGGTGGAGATCATGGGGGAGGGAGGAGGCATGTAGCTAGCCACGTGTGTGGCTATCTCCCTCCCCCCCCCCCCCCCCCCCTTCATTCTATATGACCCCCCCTCAAGCTTAGGAGGGGGGGAATCGTGGAGACGTGCTGCTGCAGGAGAGGAGGAAGACGCCGTGCTACCCGCCGCCGCCCTAAGGAAGCCGCCGCGCCAGTTGCACACTGCCTGGCCGCTGCCATCGCCTTCATCACCACCAACATCATCATCATTATCGTCCTTGTCATCATCTTCCTCCTTTCCAATCATTCCTCTCCCCCCCCCCACATCATTCTGTCCTGGACAAAAGCATAGAAGCTTCTAAATAAAGCTTCCATAAGGCTTATTTCCCCGGTTTCCCTTAAAACTGTATCTGCAAGGGCCGTGTCCTGCGTAGAAGAGAAGATCTTGGACAAAGAGGATTTGTTATGCGAAGTGACCCAAAGGAGAGTTTCAGAAACGAAATTACTGCGTCAATGGCTCCTAAGCAGAAGATGCGAGGCACACACACAGGAGCTTCCAACCCCAAGCGCGCGAGTGGACAATGGCCCGAGTCCTAATGCCCAGGTTCCATTAATAAACCCGCATGAAAAGAATATATTTAAGCATGTTTAATTTTTGTAGGGAAGTTTAAAATGCATTTACTCATTCGATTTACAAAGTTTAGTGGATGTCAAACATTTGAAATTGCTTGCACTCCCGCGGACAAGGGTAGTTGCAATCTTCTTGAATGTATAATGCATAACTTAGAAGATGATATCGTGTTAAGATTGCGTCCTTGTTGCATCTCGCAAAGGATAGAGCTTATGTCGCATGATGCACTTATGAACTAAATTCATGGTCGTGGTTCATATAGAAGATAATCTTAGACGCCCATTGGATGGAGTCCAAAATAGTCGCAATGCATGGAAAGGAAAGTATGAACTTTGCAAATTGCATGCGATGATAGTTCATTTTGGGTTGGGTTAAGTGCTAAAGGATGGTTTAAATAAAAAATGGTCTCATGGCATTCGCTCATGCATGCAGATCTCTTGTCAAAATTCGAATGCATCTCCATAAAAAATATTAAAGCTTTGATTTCCTTGCATCAACGTAGGGTTTATACGAGTTGTAAATCATTATAGTTTAGGTAAGGAAAAGTAATGATCATTGTAGAACTTATAGCTGCATAGAAGGAAAAAGTCTATGAATCGCATATTTGCATGGAATGTTATATCTGGCAGTTATTTACATCTTTTAGAAAAAGTATTTGCATCTCTAAGGAAAGATCACCTCTTGTCATTAGACAATTAAATCGCTTGTAATTTGTGTAACTCACATGGGGGTCATAAAGGTACGATTAGATTGCATATGACGTGTTAGAATATCAAGCTCATATTATTCTCGTGTCAGTATGTATGACCGACATTAGCCTTGTCCAGCTGTATCAGCAAGTGTGGGACATTAAATAAGTCGGTGTTCTGAGACCTAGTGTGAATGATCCTACGGACCTTACTACTATTGTATACACTTATACTATGTGTGTGGTTATGAGATAACGAATGGAAGAAGAAGAGTGCACATTAGCTCTTCACTCTATCTCTGTCTCTCTGAATCTCTACATGGTATCAGAGCCATGTTAGGCGGGCTCTCAAAAGCAGGAGGAAGTCAAGAAGACTTGTAGGAGTTGAAGATCAGGGTTTCTCAAAGGCCAAACAGGCTGCCATTTTTCATTGGAAAGGTATGCATTGGTTCATTGTGGTTCCCATTGGTCAAGTGGTTGTTTATGGGTTGTCTAGAGCATTTGGAGGTTTGATTGGGGTGCAATAGAGTGCACATCAAGCATTAGAACAACCAAGATCTGCTGCTATTGTAGCAGCCCCTACCTGCATGTTTGCGCCTGCTGTCAATGCAGGCTATTGTGGCTAGACTGAACACAATGAAGGCCTATTGAAGCTCTCTAATACTTGAAAAACCATCTTAGAAGGTCATTGATGGGATCTAGACACAAATGCTTGCCTATTGAGCTCTCCATTGAGCTATAATAGTGAATTGCAGACGTGGAAACAATCTTGAACTGCTGTATATAGGGTATATATGGCATATGCTTTACATTGGAAAGGGTTTGGAGCTCTTGGACATGTCTGGAAGACTTCATTAGAGCATAGGTATGTTCAGGGAGACATATATATTGGTTGTCATTCTTATGGGCTAAAGGTTGTTGACAAAAACACTCAAATTTGGAAGCATTTACTTGGTTGGAAAACTGTTATGAATCTGTAGACAACAAGCATTGTTTACACTTGAAGCATTACATGACATTGCTTGGTTCATGTCAAATGTATGACTTGGGATATGTCTACTGAATGCTTGGAGGACTAAGACAAGCATTAAATACTACTGAGAACTGAAGTTTGGAGTTGGAAATTAATGCAGTTGCATTGTCTTGGCTGGGTACAAACTATAAATGCAATCTATGACTTGGATTTGTGAAGTCAGGATGTCTATGGTTACCCGAATGCTCATGTATTGAACCTAACATCTCAAAGTGAATGTATGACATGATTTGAGGCTGTTTTGGAGCTGGATAGACTAGGTTTTACTGAGCATTTACTGACTGCAATCTATGAGTAGGAAGTTTGACACCTATACTTGTTGTCTATGCACTAATTTGTGCCCGTATGGTTATTTTTGGACTGCTACATGTACTAGCAACTGTCTATGAAGGTTTGGGACATGTATGACATGTATATGACTCAGTTTTGGCTTTAAATAAGCTATTGGTCACACTGACAGTTTACAGTTTTCAGATTGCATGTATGACCCCTGGCAGTAAGGATGCATGTTATAGACTTGAAGCAACTACATAGCATATGTATTGACAAATGTATCTACACGTGGGACCACATGTTTGTGGATGTTTTTGAGTAGTAAAAGGGCTGAAATACCCTGGTTTTGACAATAAATTTGTTACATAAAACTATCAAAAACAGTCAAGAACTGTAGTGAGTCAGGGATACTTGTTAGCTTGTAGGTAGTCAGACAGAGCATACAACATGGCTAATGCAGAGAGGACTAACAACATAACCCAGATAGTGGGGGAAAAGTTTGGCAGTAACAATTATGCCATATGGAAGTTCCGCATGGAGAACTTCTTAATAGGGAAAGGCTATTGGGAGTTGGTGTCTGGAGCGGAAGCTGAACTTGAGCTCCCAGATCTGATCAGATATGATTACACCAAGCTTGGACAAAAAGAGGTCGTAGATCCTTGCACTGGCTCTCTTTATGTATCTCAGATGCCATGGTAATGCAGATAATGAACTGCAGCTCTCCTAAGACCGTGTTAGGGCTTGAATTCCATCATCTACTTAGTACTATTTTATACCTTGGTACTAGCATACATGTAGAACCAGCATATGGAAAGTGACCTAAGATGTCATATGAAGCATTCAGGTTTTTACCTGACATCCAGGTGCCTTCCTGACAGTCAAGAGTTCATGTCATTTGTATTCCTGCGTGATGAGAAATGAGATATTCTTCAGGACAGTGCCAGATTCTGGTCGCTTATGTCTAGTTCTAACACTGTGCATCTGTGTCCTGAATATTCGTGATGTCTGTTTCAAGTTATTTGATCAAGAGTGAATATGATGATGATAAACTATGTGATAGTTTTTAGGACAGTGGTTCAACATTGATGTTTACGATATGTAGATCATATTTGCATGGTATTCTTGAAGATTAGGTATGCGTAATGGCTGTAAATTGTGTCAGGAAGTTCCCTGCAGTGCTAGTTTCATGCATTTCCTGTTATGGTCCTGATGGTCCATAACACTTTGGCGATCCCTGCCAGGTTCAAGAAAATAATTTATTGATTTAGGAGATTATCTAGAATCAGGTCCTAAGAGATTCAGGCGACAGGAATGCTGAAGCAAGAAATTGTTAGGATCAGTCTGTGAATGAAGACAATGATGGCAGTTATGTAATGACTGATAAGAGAAAGACGATATTTTCCAGGAAGACACATGAGATATGGTTTCATTTTTGAGGAAAAATGCTTCAAGATCTTTCCCAAATTCAAGGCGTTTTTGTATTTTCAGGCATTTTTTTGCACTTTTACAAGTTGCAGGTGTCAGGTCATCTCTGCATAAGAAAAACCCTGCAATCAAGTTATTTGAAGCAGGACATCTTGAAGTTCTTATTTCTTAAGAATTCAATCACTTCAAAAGTTCTCATGCTGTGGATTCAAGGCAGATTATTCAGGATGGCATGTTCATAAAGAAAGGCAGTCATGAAGTTCATAAATAGGAAATATCATATCTGCAATTTTCTAGATAGCATGTTGCTGTGAACAATCATGATGTGTGCTATATGTCTGTATGTCATTCTTGAAAATCAAGTGCTATTTGTGGCTGATATCAATGCAGGCAATAAAGGGGCTATAATATTCAGGGCAGTGTGTTTATGCAGTCAATTATGATGGCTACAGCAAGTCTATATGGCATTCTTGAAGATTATATGTTGCCCATGGTTGTTCTTGAATTTTGGAACCAGTATGCTATTTATGGATGTTTTAAGTGGTCCTCAAACTCAAATTTGTTGGTGCAAGAATGGAGATGATTAAGAAGGATAGGATTTATGTTCACTTGGATAAGGAAGAAAGGCAAGATGCAAAAAGAAAGGAATTTTCAAGATTGGCCTGAAGGACTGACCTGAAGTGCAGGAATTTTTAGGCAGTTTCCTGAAGTGCAGGAATTTTCAGGCAGTTTCCTGAAGTGCAGGAATTTTCAGGCAATTCCCTGAAGTGCAGGAAGTTTTAGGCTATTACGTGAATTGTAGGAATCTGCAGGTCTATTACTTGAATTGCATGAATTTTAGGTTGGTTATCTGAATTGCAGAATGAAAATGACAAGCATAACCTGAATCGCATGAAAGATGGAAGGAAGCTTGATAAAACTAAGAAGTTTTGTCAATAAAGGAGTTTCTTTTGGCATTTTTCAAGATCTACCTACAACTGAGTGCTTCAAGCATCCTAAACTATTAAAATTGCAAGAATATCTTGAATACCATAGGTTGAAGACTTCTACTCTATCACTGCAGAGTTTTGAGGTTGGTTGAAGGTAAAGCAAGTTATTTTCAAATAGTAGCTATGCTTCATTTTGGGTAAATCCAAGAAGAAGGACAAGCGATGCAAAATCTATTTTGAGCATGGCTATACTTCAAAGTGTTGTCCATATGTTTATGAGTCCTGTGAAAGAAGAAAGTCAAGTAAGTATTTCTGCATGTTTGATCTATGTAAGCAGTTCAATGGTATCCACAAGAAGTTCTCTTTAGCAGCAAAGAAAGGTTCGGATTCAAGGCTGGATAAAGCATGGGAAAAGCTTATTTCTTTTGAGACTGTACTTGATGATGCTTATGAATGGCATGATGATCATGAAGGCCGGCAGGTTAAGTCTTGCTCAAGTTTGAAGCAGGTTCAGAGATTGCTTAGAGCAGTTGAGAAGCTCAAGGAGAAGTATTATGATGTTTTGGATTCAGATCAGGATTCAAATTCAAGTGATGATGATGATTGCTACCCTTTACCTATAGTTTTGCCAAAGATTGAGGTAGAGGGAGTGAGAGAGGACAAGAGCCAAAGCAGCCAAAGATCCTCGAGTATCCCAAACCCAACACAGGAGCTTACCAATGGAAGAGTGGAGCATCACACACCTTGTATTGACAACTTGAAGGTATTTTCCATACTTTGGAGTCTTGCAAATTGTTATAATCAATCTTGAATCTATTTTACTGAAGAAGAAAGAAGTGATGAAGTTATCATCAAGGAAGTTGATCTGTTTGATGATCAGTCTGGTGATCAAGAAGATCAGTTGCATATTCAAGAAGATGATATTGTCATGTATGACAAGCGTGAGGATGATGTTTTTCTTAATGAAGATGCTATTATGGATGATTTTCTTTGTTCTCTTACTATGAAGATTATGCATCAAGGGAGTCAGATTTCATTGAAGAGGTTTTACAAGTACTTGAAATCCCACTGCCTGTAGTGCAAAATCCATCATTTCAGGATGTATTTTTCCAAGATACCTATATTTCCAGCATGTTGAATACTATTCCAGGTTATTTCAATATTCAGCCTAAAGAAATTCAGCCATTTTTTACTACTGTCAACTCTCTAGTTCATTGCCTGTATGAGCAGTTTTCAAGACAACAAGCTATGGGACAGCAGCAGCAGATCAGTTTCAGCCAGTTTTAGGACATCAAATGAACAATTTTCAGCAAGGTATAGGTCTACCACACCAGGCTGAAGGTCTTGATTGCAGAAATCAGTCCATTCATGTGGTTTTCATGAATATTTGCATGAGTTATGTCCTATGACTCAATCATCAATTGAGATGATTGAATGGCTTTCTTCTGAGTTGGAAAAGGAGAGAAATGCAACTGAAATTGCGGTAGTTGAAGCTTTATCTTTCATTAATCGGCTTTAGGAAGAGAAAGCCTTGCTTCAACAAGAGGTTTTCATGTCAGGACTGTCACTCACACACACACACACACACACACACACACACACACACACACAATACCTTTCTTGTCTCTCCACACTACCTTCAATCCACCTAGTGGTGATGATTGTGGGAGGAGACACACAGGATCACAAAATGTATGGCCAAATAGGTATCTTTTTTCTTTAACTCTCATAAAAGTTGCTTATGTGACTACCAAATTCTATTACTCACATAGGAGCCATGGTAGCCAAAACATAGTCTCCAAAGTGATTTCATTTTAGTGTATTTGCCTAGGCTATGTTATCTCTGGCCCAACAATGTCTCTTAAGATCTGAATCAAATGCTTATGCTCATGGCCAGCATCTATATACTGATGGTACACTTGAATCAAATGCTTATGCTTATGGACAACATGTATATGCTGATGGTACACACTATGATCTACATGCATCTTATGAATATGAACAGCAACAACATGTAAATGAATATGAGCAGTATGCAAGTACATCTGGACAGCATGTTAATGCTTATAAATATGATGTACCATGTCATAATGAACTCTTCTATCAAGAGGTCACTCTCAACATATTTTAGCCCATCCTTAGCATAGAGAGCCATACGAAAAGTATCCCACGACTCAAGTAGAGTACCAAGCAGAAATAAATGATGCAAAGTATTCTTAAACTCAATCTCTTGCGAAGCTAAATGGTTGATGATGGATTAAAACTCATTTAAGTGTCCCTATTAAGTAGAAATCAGATGTCTTGTCTACCCTTTAGTGTTGACTTGCTCTTGTTGAGAACTAGTCTAGGTATAGGTTAAAATGCCTAAAGTCAGATAATGGGGATGAGTATGTCTCAAAAGCTTTTGAGTAATTTTGCAAATGAGCAAAGTATTAAGCATTAATTGATCACCCCCTACACCCCTTCCTATAATGATATCATCGAATGCATGAATAAGACGATTTAAGAGAGAGTCTGCAACATGCTTTTTTGGGTAGGCTTACCCCAACACTTTTGCACTGGGTCCATTACTATATCAGTGGATCCCCTTGTATTGCTATTGATTGCTAGGTTGCAAAGGATGTTTGGACTGAAAAACCTCTATCATATGCTTATTTGCATGTCTTTGGTTGTGAGGCATTTTGCCATATTTCCAAGGACAAGTGCAATAAGTTGGATCCTAAGTCCATAAATGTCTTTGTGGAGTTCAGGGGTGTTGATTACAAATGTCGATAGTATGGCACTAAATGGTCAGTGATAGACATATGCATATTCAAGAGCATTGTATGCTCAAGCTTGACTTCTATGAGGCTGATTTGATAGACCGTTGATTACAGTAAAAACTAGTTGTACTACAGGTCACTGAAGTATATTGCCTGCTAGCATTTTGAGAAATTGACTGGTTTTGCAAAGCTGAAGACCTTGAAAATGGCAAACACAGGAGAGAAGGATACTATCACTCAGATAGTTGGTGAGAAGCTGGACTACAACAATTTCGTTCTATGGAAATTCAGGATGTCTAATATTTTAATTGGAAGAGGCTATTGGGACCTACTTACAGGTCTTGAAGATGAGCCCAAGCTACCAAAGGATAGACCTCCAACACAGGATCAGTTAAAGGCACACATGACTTGGTTGGAAAAGGTCAGCAAGGTCTTGCATTGGTTTTCATTATGTGTGTCAGTCTCAAAGGCTATGCAAATTGCAAACTGTACTTCCCCAAAAGCTGCTTGGGACTTATTGATGAAGAATTATGGGCATGTCACTCATGCGAGAAAGACACAACTGAAGCAAAAATTCAACCACATATCCAAGAATGGAAGGTCTATTGAAGACTATGCCAGTGAGATTAGATCCATTGCAGAACAACTAGGCTCAATTGGAGCTAAAGTTGATGATGATGATTTGGTGGCTACTACTCTCCATGGACTTGGACAAGAGTATAAGCAGTTTGATACTTCCATTTTAGTGCGTTAGGAGCAGCCTGACTTTGATGAACTGTAGTACTTTTATTGCATGAAGAAGTGAAACTTGGACTCAATACAAGTTCTAGTGGGTCTAAAAATAGTAGGGATAATGTATTTTACTCCAATCAAAGGGGTAGAGGTGGAAGAGGAAGATCAAATTTTATGCATATGCAACCCGTGGACAACAAGCTATTGGGGATGGAAAAATAGGCAGCCTCAAGCAAATAGAGGTGCCTCAAATGCTCATGGAGGAAGAGGAGGTTATTCACCTAGAGGAAGAGGCACTTGGCAGCAGCCTCAAATGAGTCATGGAAAGCAATCAAATGCAAATAAGGATTGCCATTATTGTGGCAAATACAGGCATGTAGCTAAGGATTGCTACAAGAAGCAGGATGATTAAAGAGCAAGAGGGAAGCAACATGGTAATTATGCTTCTTCTAGTGGTATGCAGGAGGATGATAGGTTGTTTGCTATGCAACATGTGACAAAAGGGTTGCCTACACAAGGCAAAGCAGATGATGTATGGTACATAGACTCAGGGGCATCTAACCACATGACTTCTCATGGAGAGTGGTTTGACACATTGGTGGAAGGTGCTCATGGATATGTTTGCATAGGGGATGATACGCAACATGACATTATGCATACAGGTACTGTTCCCTTGATGATGCATGGTGACAGGAAAAAGAGTCTCTATGATGTGTTACATGTACCCCCATAACCAAAAACTTACTTTTTGTGGGACAAATGGTCGAACAGCACCTACAAGTTAAATGGTCAAGGATGCAAACTCATTGCTAAAGGCAAAAGAAATGGTAGGATGTTTACATTGGATATGAAAATTCAAGCATTGAATGCTGCTATGTACTCACAGGACAATGCTACAATAAGGGATATTGAGATATGGCATAACAGGATCGGTCATATAAATGTTCAAAAGTTGAAGAATATGCAGCATAAGCAAGTTGTACTTGGACCCCCTAAGTTCAACCATGCAGAATTAGGACATGTATGCCAATCATGTCAATTTGGGAATCAAGGCTTCCATTTATGAGGCATGTAAGCACTACTATTAGACCATTACAGCTTGTACATTTTGATGTATGGGGACCCTCATAAAATGCATCTCTTGGGGGATCATGTTACTATGTGTCATTCATAGATGACTATAGTAGGTACACATGGTTGTATGTGTTGAAGCACAAGAGTGATGTCATGGATGCTTTTTAGGATTTTAAAAGACATGTGGAGAAAGAATCGGCTTGCTACATCTCATGCTTGAGATTTCATAGTGGAGGAGAATATGTTTCTCAAGACTTTGATCACTTCTTGGCAGCTCATGGGATTAAAATGCAATTGACATGTAGGTACACACCACAACAAAATGGTGTGGCAGAAAGGAAAAACAAGATGATCACGGAATCGGCAAGATCCATGTTGAATGAGAAAAGCCTACCAAATGCATATTGGGCAGAGGTTGTTATGGCTGCAGTGTATGTCATGAATCATACACCAATAGTAGGTATACATGAGGTGACTCCTCATGAGAGGATTTATGGGATAAAGTCGGACATTAGCCATCTTAAGGTTTTTGGATGCTTGGCATATGTACATGTTCCAGATGAAAAGAGGAAGAAGCTTGATCCAAAGGCAAAAAAGGCCAACTTTATTGGGTATGCACAAGATATGAAAGCGTACAAATGCTACAACCCTTCTACTCATGAGACATTAGTCTCAAGAGATGTGGTATTTGATGAGCTGAGATCATGGCATGAGAAGAAGATCACCTTGCTGAATGATGATGATGTTTGTCAAGAGACTTATGTACATGCAGGTACAAATGAAAGTGGAGAAATTTCTGGGCCTTCTAAAGATGCTACTTCATTAGTTAGTCCTTGGATAGGTAGATTGAGGACTTCAACCTCTTTGTCCACTGACATGGATATGTCAATGAGGGGGAGAAATGTGGATAAAGGCAAAGGAAAACTTGATAATTTTATAGGGCCACTCACTTGTCATCATGAGTCACTTGGCATTGACAGCTTGGATAGTGAGTTTGGTATTCCATCAGTTGTGACTCCTGGTGTGAGACATAGATATGTACCACCTCACGAGAGAGGAGAGTCTCATACTGCACCTCAGTCAAGGAGATTAGAAAGAGTTACGAAGCCTATGGATAGGCTTACATACAGTGGTTATATAGTGAGGCACTATGCATATATGGCAAAAGTCACTAGCTTCAAGGAACCCACAAAGTTTTCTGAAGCTAGCTTGGATGATCATTAGTATAAGGAAATGGATGAGAAATATTCAACATTGGCTGAAAATGACACTTGGGATTTGGTTGATTTGCATGAAGGCAAAATGGCTATTGGTTGCAAATGGGTATACAAAGTGAAGTGTAAATCAGATGGCACATTGGAAAGATACAAGGCAAGACTTGTGGCAAAAGGGTATGCACAACAATATGGTCTTGATTATGAGGAGACATTCAGCCCTATTGCTAAAATGGCAACCATGAGGACAGTGATTGCTTTGGTAGCATCTAAAGGATGGAGTATGTATCAAATGGATGTGAAGAATGTTTTTCTCAATGGTGATTTGGTTGAGGAAGTATACATGGATCAGCCCGAGGGCTATGTACATCCAGATTTTCCTACATATGTGTGTAGATTGAAGAAAGCATTATATGGGCTGAAGCAAGCACCTAGAGCTTGGAATGCTAAGATAAGTGCATGCTTACAAAAACTTGGTTTCACTATGGGCAAGGCTGATCATAGCCTATTCACAAAGAAGACAAGGGCCGGTTATGTGATATTAGTCATCTATGTGGATGATTTGATTATTATAGGTGATGATGTCATAGGAATTGGAGTGATCAAGGAAATGTTACATGTTGAATTTCAGGTCAAAGATTTGGGTGAATTGAACTATTTTCTTGGGATTGAGGTTGTCTCTACACCTCATGGTACTTGGTTGTTGTAGAAACAATATGCACAAGACATGTTGATCAAGTATGGTATGCTGGATTGCAAAGCATTGAGCAGTCCATTGGAGAAAAATGTTAAGCTACTTGCAGATGTTGGCCATGAGATTGAGAATGTCACTATGTATAGACAAATAGTGGGTAGCCTGATTTACCTTACCATTACTAGACCGGATCTTAGCTATTTAGTTGGACTGATTAGCCAGTTCATGTAGAAGCCTATGAAGCCACACTTGGATGCAGTGAGGAGGATCTTGAGGTATGTGAAGATCATATTATGGTCTATTCTATGAGCATGGTAAGCCTTTGGAGCTTACAGGATATACAAATGCTAACTAGGCATGAAGTACCTATGACAGAAGATCTACTAGTGGGTATGCATTTTCCCTTGGTAGTAGTATGGTCATCTGGAGCAGTAAGAACCAGCCTACTGCTGCACTCTCTAGTATTGAGGGAGAGTATAGAGGTGTTGCATTAGCTGCATGTGAGGCAGCATGGCTCATGAAGCTTCTTGATGATTTGGGTATGCAGGAAGTTAGGCCTGTCACACTCTATTGTGACAACATGAGTAGTGTGCTTCTAGCCAGTAATCATGTCTATCATG
This sequence comes from Lygodium microphyllum, assembly GCF_053477565.2. Lineage (NCBI taxonomy): Eukaryota > Viridiplantae > Streptophyta > Polypodiopsida > Schizaeales > Lygodiaceae > Lygodium > Lygodium microphyllum. Next base: position 48,427,187 of record NC_141142.1, read on the forward strand.
CTAGGACTAAGCACATTGAGGTACACTATCACTTTATTAGAGAAAAAGTGATTTCAGGTGACATTGATTTGGTCCATGTGAGGACAAAAGACCAAGTTGCAGATATCTTTACCAAGTCATTGGGTAAAGATAGGTTCGTGTATTTCAGAGAACTACTTGGAGTGAAGTACCCCACTTGAGCTTGAGGGGGAGTGTTGAGATTCAAGCTCATTAGTCTTCTATTAGTTTTTTACCTTAGTGAATAAGGTTAAGTCACACTGACTTAACCATGATTAGATCTAGGATAGTTGATCTTTGTATGTGTGTTGTACACACAGTTGACTTGAAGACTGTGTTGTGGGAATGAACTGAGAAGGGAGCATGGCTGCTACCCTTACTTCCTGTGTCTTGGCCCACCTCTCTCTTTGTGAATTCAAATATTTCGTTCCTAGTTATATTCCATGGGCAATTGACAATGATTAGAGTTTCCTTTTTGGAAGCAAAAGCTTTATTTAAAGATCTTGTAGAGGTCTCTGTTACAATTTATGTAGTGAAAAGAGAAACAAGAAGGTAGTTTTGTAAAATGATGACTTTTAAAAGGGAAAAAAGACCAACAAAGAAATCAAGACTTCATCTAGGCCAACACACCAAAAGAGCTCATTACATAAAGCAGAAAATAAAAAATCTTTGAGGTTGAAATTGGTAAGGTCTTAGAGAGTTAAAGAGAGACACAAAATTGGGGAAGAGTAACTTATTTTTTATTATAACCAAACACCATTGGAACCCAAAAGAAAAACCTTAAAAATAAATTGCTTCAAACCCTACAAGCGATGTGGATGCATTAAAGAAAAGGTTGCATGAGACCTTTGAAATGAAGGATTTGGGGAATGCAAGCCATATTCTCAGGATGAGTATATTGAGGATTAGACATAAGAAAGTTCTCTATCAATCTCAAAAGAAGTACATTGAGCAAGTACTTGAGTGTTTCAAAAGGAGAGAGGAGAGATTTTGAGGGGTAGACATAATAAAGCTCTCTATTTGTCTCAAAAGAAGTACATTTGGAAAGTACTTGAGTGTTTCACTATGGAGAGGGGAAATTTTATAAGTATTCGATTTCCTTCATATTTGAACCTCGACCAAGAGGATAGCCCTAAGTTGGATGAAATGGCAAAGATATCATATGCATATGCAGTTGATAGCTTGGTGTATGTTATGGTAGCTACACATCCAAACATTGCTTAGGTAGTCAGAGTGGTTAACAAGTTTATGGTGGCGAACCTAAGTAAGAAGCATTACAAAGTAATGAATAGTATGATAACATACTTGAATGGCACAGTAGCTATATGCATTTTCATGAGAAGAAAGGATGCATTTGTCCTTAGTTATGCAAATCCAAATTTCTAGGAAGTGTAGACTCTAGAAAGTCTATGACAATACCTTTTTTCAAATTCATAGGAGATGTAGTTTCATGGATCTCTTGATTGCATCCATATATATCCTTGTCTACTAGTGACGTCAAACATGTGGTATCAAAGTAGTACAATTGTGAGAGGCTAGTTTTGGAGGTTGAAGTGAAGGAGGAGTAGCAAGGATTCAAGAAAGCAACTAATTGGTAAGAAGCTCTCCCATTCTCTCACTCTTGCCATTTGGATAGTGCATGTGGAGGTATTGGAACTAGGATGACATAGTAAAAATTTGAGATTGCTATGAGCCTTGGTGTGCAAAAAAAAAAAAAAGGGCCTTCAAGAGCTTTCTTGTTGTATTTTTGGCCATCTAAGGCTGTTTTGGGCCTCATTTTAGCACTGTAAGGTCTTGGACAATAGTTTGAGGACACATTGTAATTTTGATTTTATAGACCTTTCTTAGGCCATAAGTTACAAATTTCAAATATATAAATTCTAAGATGTTTATCTAGAAGAAAATACAATGTTTATTTACAAACATGTTGATTGTATATATTATTTTACACTTAGAGAAAAAGGATGCCTAGTTTATTATTGTGCATATCTCGATAAAAGGTCACTAAATATTTACTTGTTGTTTAGTACTTAGTTGTACTATAATGGTTAAGAATAGTAGAAGTCCTATTATTGAGAAGCTAGACAAGAACAACTACCCATCGTGGAAGTTTCGTGTAATAAACTTACTTATTGGAAAATGCCTTTATGAGTTTGTTTCAAGTGAAGAAAAGGAACCAAAGCTAAGTGATCCTATGACTATAGAAAAATCAAAGGTGTGGAAATAATGGAATAAAGTACAAAAAAGTAATGTATTGATTGATTGTAGTCATTGATAAAACTATGCTAGGGTATATTAGAAATGTAGAGAATTTGCATGTAATTTGGATAACCTTTGAAAACATATTTTTAATCAATACAAAGACACTGAAGATTTTGTTCAAATAAAAGTTGAATACTTTGAAATATATTTATAAATGAATATGTTTTGAAGGTAGGAACATTTTAGATACCTTGGTGCTATCGATGAAATTCTAGATCATGATGATATAGTTTCATCTACTTTGGATGGCCTTAATAGTGAAATGGCATGGAAATATTTTGTTACTTGTGTTTATATATGGAAGTATTTCCATATTTTGAAGAGTTGGTCTCTCACATGATCACTTAGAGATCAATATGTAGGATGAATCATCTGAAACAAGTAGTGCATAGGCCCAAGAATTTTAATCAAAGAGAAGAGAGAGTCCACTTTGCCATATACCAAAGAATGAGCTCTCATTCATCTTTTGAACTTTATATACAATGCTCTAATTCTCATTTGGGTGGTCATTCCCTTTTTACACGGCTGGCCGCCCTTTTTTCCATTGTCCTCCTATCTTCTTAGCTTCCTTCCTACCACCCATCTACCTTTACAATTTGTATAGGTGTGCTCTTAAAATAAATCATGGTGTGCCTTGCCCTCTGTTACAAAAGTATTGACTTGTACTTTTTCTTGTTCACCTCTCTCCTTGATTTAGGACTTTTCTACACTTCTTATGTTTCCATATTTTTCTTGGTGTACCTTCGTCTCCCATTTCACTTTTTACTTGGCCTTATCTTTTGCTTTAGATTTTCTTGATTTTTCACCTTGTTCGTCTGAGGGTTAATATTATACCCCTCCTAAACGAGTGCCAATCCCATGGCACTTTTGCTGGTGGTGAGGGGGACCGAGATGCTGGGTGGCTATGTTGAGATATCGAGCTCCACTCGTGATATGCCAGGGTGACCATTGTGCATTTATGTCACCGACTTGTTAGTTGCAGATGCGGTTGGTACACCGCCCATGAATAATAGCCAAATGACAGCTATCCTTATCTACTCTAGTTCGTGGCTCAGTTAGTATGCCACCTTAGTTAGTTGAGTTTGGTTTGAGACCCATATATAGGGTTCTTCTATTTCTATGTACTAGAGTTCTTTTTGGCTTACATAACTAAGAAGAGGAAAACTATTTTCAGCCTCCACCTATGTGTGTATTCCCCCATTGTGCAAGCAAGAAAGCTACAAGTGAGACTCCTTCCTTCTCTCCCACAATCTTGACATGGTATCAGAGCCTTGTTCTGGTAAGGAGCTCAAGAAAGCAAACCAAGTTCGCGGTGTTTTGGTAAGAGGACCAGTGTTGCTTTCATTTTTCTGTTTTGGGAGCAAGTCTCTACAGGTAGCATAGCCGGAAAGTGCAAGAGTGCATTATCTCAGATTGAGACGCCCTTCGCGGTGTAGCAAGAGAGTAATATATGGTGTGGGATAGGGCTTTAGCCCTTGGTTGCCCTGTTTTTTTGATTCGAGGCCATTTCGGGGTCTGTTTTGGGGGCGGAAGTTTTTCGCACGCACTTAGGAAAATGCCCTATTTTTTGCTGTGCGACCACTGTTCTATAGGTCGGTGAAAAGTTACTGTAGAAATTGCATCATATGCCTGTGCACAGAGACATTGGGAGTTACAGAATCATCTTTGTTGCCTGTTGATGCAAAATCCTCACTAGGAAGTGATTGTGTGGTCAAATACCACTTTCTTCAGTTTTGTAGATTTGCCCTTGTGAGGCTGAAGCTGTGTTTTTTGCAGTGACAGAATTTTTCACAGTGTTCTGTAATGGTGTCTGATTCTCTTTCACAGATTGTCACTGAAAAGCTTGACAAGAACAACTTCCAAGTATGGAAGTTCAGAATGACAAATTTCCTTATGGGAAAAGGATATTGGGAATTCATTGCAGGAAACGAAGAAGAACCAGTTCTTCATGATGTTCCCAATCAATAGCAAATGCAGGCATTTAAAGGATAGCGTGAGAGAGCCAGAAAAGTTATGTACTGGCTGTCTATCAGTATTTCAGACTCTATGATTGTGCATATTCAGGATGCAAGTACGCCAAAGGAGGCATGGGATACTTTGTCAAAAATGTATAGCACAAATACGCAAGCCAGGAAAATGCAGCTCAAGCAAGAGTTGCACAATGTGCAAAGAGAAAGTATGAGCATAAATGACTACCACATGAAGGTGAAGAAGATTGCAGATGCACTTGCTTCCATTGGGTCACTAGTGGAAGATGATGATTTAGTTTCTGTGACCTTGAATGGTCTAGGAAAGGATTATGCACAGTTTCGAACATCCATTTCCGTTCGTGAAAGATTTCATGATTTTGAGGAGTTGATTGCTCTTCTAGTTTCTGAGGAGCAGAGAAATGGTGGTGCATCTTCTTCAGGAGGAACTTCAAAAGAATCTGTCTTCTACTCAAATGCTGGAAGAGGTAGAGGCAGAGGTAGAGGAGGTCGATCTGGAGGCTGTGGTAGAAATAGAATATGCAGCAAACTCAAGAAAACCAGTCCTATGGAGGAGGACGTGGTAACTCTAGAGGAAGGGGGAGCCAAAGAGGTCGTGGTGGATGGCAAAGAGGCCAAAATGCAAACAGTAATGTTGAATGCTACTACTATGGTAAAATGGATCATATGGCTAAAGACTACTATAAAAAGCAGAATGACATCATGAATGGAAAATTGCAACAAGGGAATTATGCATCTTCTAGTAGACAGGGTGATGACAGAAATGAGCATTTGTTTATGGTGCAACACATGAACAATTCTGTGAGACAAGTGCAAAAGAAAGCAACGAAGTGTGGTATGTTGACTCATGTGCGCCAAACCACATGACAGTAGGATGGGAAAAAGAAATACCTGTCGGATGTATTTCATGTCTCGAATATCACCAAGAACCTGGTTTCTGTTGGTCAAATGGTTGAGCAGGGCTTGCAGGTCAGATTTAACCCTCATGGATGCTTTGTTGAGGATATGAAAAATAAAGGTCGCTTGATAGCAAAAGGAAAGAAGAAGGGCAGAATGTTTACGTTGGATGCAGACATGCCTGAATTGAGTGCAGCAATGTTTGCACATGGGACCGGTGTAGTTGCAGATATTGATATCTGGCATAAACGCATTGGTCATGTTAATGTATAGTGACTTAAATCAATGCAGGCCCAAAATATTGTTGCAGGATTGCCTAAATTCAAGGTTGCAGAAATGCATAAGGTATGTGAAGCCTGTCAATTTGGAAAATATGCAAGGAAATCGTTTCCTAGACATGTTCAAGAGAGTAAGAAGCCATTGGAATTAATCCACTCTGATGTGTGGACTACTAAAGCTGCATCTATTGGAGGCTGTCATTATTTTGTCACTTTTATTGATGACTATAGCAGAAAAATTTGGGTGTATTTTATGAAAAAGAGAAGTGAAGTGTTTGGGCATTTCAAAACTCTTAAAGCTATGGTTGAAAAAGAAACAAACTTGCAAATAAAATGCCTAAGGTCAGATGGAGGGGGAGAGTACCTCTCAAATGAGTTTGCAAGGTTCGTACAGGAGCATGGCATAAAGCAGCAACCCCACAACAAAATGGAATTGCAGAAAGGAAAAACAGGCATATTGGAGAGGTATCTCGTGCCATGCTCAACAAAAAAGACTTGCCAGATTTTTACTGGGCTGAAGCAGTTGCTACAGCAGTCTACATAATGAACATGACTCCCACTGTAGCAATAAATGTGATGACTCCAGAGGAGAGGTATACTAGTAGAAAACCAGATATTTCTCATTTGAAAATTTTTGGTTGCATTGCCTATGTTCATGTGCTAGATGAGTTGAGATCCAAGTTGGATCCAAAAGCTGAGAAGTGCATCTTTATTGGTTACTCTCTGCAGAGTAGAAAGGGTATAGATGCTATAACCCTTCTACTCGTAAGTTTACGGTGAGCAGAGATGTTGTTTTTTATGAGATGAGTAGCTAGTATAAACTAGTAAATGTGATTGATGATATAGATGCACAAAATGGTAATGCTACACAGATTTCACAGCAGCAGTCACAAAATATTAGTGGACCTGGAGTGTCCTCTAGCAGTGGTTCACATTCTTTGCCATGGACAGGAAGATTGAGATCAGGAGAATCTCCTCAAAACAATGCAAATAGTGGTATGCAGGTTTCACGAAAAGGAAAAGAGAAGGTAGATCAGCCCATGTTTGATGTGAATGCAGGTCACTCTTATGTGGATGGTGAATCCAGTGGCTCAGAATAGAGCATTGATGATGAGTTGGGTATTCCTTCTATTGTTACACTTAGAGTAAGGAAGACTAGGGATGTTTTGAGAGCACCTGGAAGTGAGCCTACTTTGCGCAGGTATACTAGATCTAGGTATCCTGTGGATATGCTGAAATATGATGGATTTACAGCCATTCACTATGCCTATATAGTCAAAGTGATACAGGAACCAGAACCCACTTCTTTTGAGCAAGCTATGGGAAAAGAAAAATGGGAGAAAGCCATGGATGAAGAAATGGATGCTTTGGAAGCAAATGCTACATGGGAATTGGTACCTTTGCCTAAAGATAACAATGCAATTGGTTGTAAGTGGGTTTATAAGGTGAAGCACAATGCAGATGGTTCTGTGAACAGATACAATGCAAGATTAGTAGTCAAGGGGCATGCACAAACATATGGCATTGATTATGAAGAAACATTCAGTCTGGTTGCAAGGATGGCAACCATAAGAGCAGTCATTGCTATGGATGCATCAAAGAAATGGTCTTTACATCAGATGGATGTAAAGAATTGACTTCTTGCATGGTGATTTGCAAGAAGAGGTATATATGGAGTAGCCACCAGGTTATGTGCATGTTGTTCATCCTGAGTTTGTTTGCAGGTTGAAGAAAGCCTTGTATGGCTTGAAGCAAGTACCTAGAGGATTGTCTGACAAGATAGGACAGTATTTTGTCACTATTGGCTTTCAGATTTCCAAGGCAGATTTCTCACTTTATGTGAGAAAAACAGAGAAATGTATTATGCTGATTGTCATTTATGTTGATGATTTGATTATCACAGGTGATAATGATGAATATATCCTTCATGTGAAAATGCTATTGAAGCATAAGTTTGAGGTGAAGGATTTGGGAGAGCTACATTATTTCTTGGGCATTGAGGTGATTAGATCACCAAGTGGGATATGGCTCTTGCAGAGGCAGTATGGATTGGACATGTTGTCCAAATATGGGATGATAGGCTGTAAGCCTATTTCAGTTCCTTTGGACCAAAATGTGAAGTTGAGCGCAGATGCAGGTGAGCTTCTCGAAGACCCTACTATGTACAGACGCATAGTAGAAAGTTTGATTTATATGACTATTACCAGGCCAGATTTGAGCTATACTATTGGATTGGTAAGTCAGTTTATGCAGGCTCCAAGGAAACCGCATTTGGATGTGGCTAGACGCATACTCAGGTATGTGAAGTCCACATTGCAGTATGGACTATTTTATGAGATTGGGGTTCGGATATAGTTGCATGGATACACTGATGCTGATTGGGCTGGTAGTATTTCTAATAGACGATCTACCAGTGGATATGCGTTCTCTTTTGGGAGTGCTGTAGTCACTTGGAGCAGCAAGAAGCAGCCTACAGTTGCCTTGTCGAGCACAGAGGCTGAGTATAGGGGTGCAGCAATGGCTGCATGTGAGGTAGCTTGGTTGTATAAGCTACTTTATGATATGCATCAGCCTATAGATGGGCCAATTGTCATTTATTGTGACAACATGAGTAGTATACACTTGGCAAATAACCCAGTCTATCATGCTAGTACAAAGCACATTGAGGTGCATTATCACTATGTGCGGGAGAGGGTTTTACTAGGTCTTATTGATGTAGTTTATGTCAGCACAGAGGATCAGGTAGCTGACATATTTACGAAGGCATTGGGCACAGAGAAGTTGCACAAGTTCAGAGACCTACTTGGTGTGCAGGAATTGGGATTGAGCTCGAGGGGGAGGGTTGAGATATCGAGCTCCACTCGTACTATGCCAGGGTGACCGTTGTGCATTTATGTCACCGACTTGTTAGCTGTAGATGCGATTGGTACATCGCCCATGAATAATAGCTAGATGACAGCTATCCTTATCTACTCTAGTTCATGGCTCAGTTAGTATGCCACCTTAGTTAGTTGAGTTTGGTTTGAGACCCATATATAGGGTTCTTCTATTTCTATGTACTAGAGTTCTTTTTGGCTTACACAACTAAGAAGAGGAAAACAGTTTTTAGCCTCCACCTGTGTGTATATTCCCCCATTGTGCAAGCAAGAAAGCTACAAGTGAGACTCCTTCCTTCTCTCCCACAATCTTGATAGTCTAGGGGCTTCTTGAGGTTGTGGATACCGTGTTGGGGGTGTGTTGGAGGGATTTTTAGAACTGGAAGGCTCTTGAGTTTGAAATGAGCCCTGGTTTAGGAGGATTTATGGACTTGGAAGGCCCTTGAGTTTGAAATGAGCCTTGGTCTTGGAGGGATTTATGGAATTATTGGAGGGATTTATGGAATTGAAAGGCCCTTGAGCTGGGTAGGGGCCCTGGTATTGGAGGGGTTTATGGAACTAAAAGGCCCTGGCATTGGATATGATCCCTGGTGTTGGAGGGATTTATGGAACTGAAAGGCCCTAGTGTTGGATATGATCCCTGGTATTGGAGGGATTTATGGAACTGAAGAGGTCTTGATGTTGGATATGATCCTTGGTGTTGGAGGGAGGTTGAGCAGCGGATTCATCTTTGAAATTGAAAATGATGCTAGATGGATCCATCATTTGACTCTTTGTGATGGAGTTCGCTTGCACTGTTCCCAATGAGCTTCTTCATTCACTTTCTGATTGTGGCTGTTTCATTTGCCCCCTGATTGGTTGTGATTTGCCTGATGGCACATGGTGTAGGATGGGGAGTGCATTGCATCGATGATGGGGTCTCTAAAGCTGGTGGTGGGGCCTTTGTTTGTACTTGAAAAGAAAATAAAGGTGCATTACCTATGGGTATGTGCCATTGTCGTGTGGTGCATTGTGCACATGCTAGTGGGATGGAGCTAAGGGTGATAGGTCTAACCACAGGCAAGTGTTACCTCCTTGGGCGTGTCCTGCCCTTGATGTGCCCTAGGTGTGACATGGGGGATCAAAATGAGGCTAGGGGGTTAGGGGTAGAGCCAGCTGACTAAAGTCACCGGACATGCCCTAACTTGAGGACCCCTAGGTACAGTGGCTATGATCAATGCATTTTTTTTTTGGCCACAAGTTACATAGTTGTGACAGAAGTTAGTCCTCGTCATCAGAGTGAGGTGGAGAAGGGGGTTTAATAGATTTACTAAGGAATCAATAGCTTTGGAGATACCCCTTGAGGTTTAGATGGGCTTGAAGGGTGGTGGTGGAGAGGAATGGATGATTGAAGCGGGTGAAGCGGCTATCATTCATGTCCTCTAGTAGAGCTAAGAAAAATGAAGGCAATAGAGTGGTTCGCATCATTAACCGAGCCATCACGCAACTATCTATAGCATTAGGATCAAAATGGAGCACTGGGAGGTCGTGCTCCTACAGGGTGGATTCTTGCCTAAGGAGTATCCTAAGCAATCTAAGGTAATTACAAGTGGTAATAAAGGCGGGGCTAGGGCATGAAGAAAATTCGTTAGTGAATTGGATTAGAGTTTCATACAAGTTCTCTAACATGAAGATGAGGAAATATTCATATGTAGTGCATTGAGGATTATAGATTATAGGGAAGTCATAACGACTGTGGACACTAGAGTCAAAATCCACTCCCACCCTTCGAGGGTAGGGCATAAAGGTTGGGTCATTTTGCTTGAAGGGTTGAGTGTTGCAAAAGGCCATCCAAGTGTCCAGGTTGGTGTTGCAAACCCTTCTTCTCCATGTAGGTTGGCATTTGTAGACGGGCACAAACCGTGGTCCTTCAAAAACTTTATTTTGCCAAAATTTGGCATCTTCTGTGGCCCACAATGTGGGGTTTTGCTCTCTCTCCTCTAGCCATCTTTGTGTGAGCCTGCTTCCAACATTAATCACCTCCTCCACCACCTTGATGGGTAACACTCTACGCAGGTGGTGGGGAATTGGAAGTTGAGGTCGAAGGGGCTCCTGCCCATTTCTTACCTCTCCGAGATTATGAGGTCGGCGTGGAAGCTTGCTGGGGTGTTGTCCGCACATGGTGGGATAGGTGCATGGGGTGCCCTCACTCCCCTGGCATTCCATTTTCTCCTTTTCTTCTCCACCATTTGCTTCATTCTTTCTCTCAATGCCGCCTTTCTTTCTGCAGAGGTGTCTGCGTGTTGTTGCTATTTAGGTCTTGCACAAGGAGGTGGTGGGATAAGCTCTCCTTCATGTGGTCCCGTTTCAAAGTTCACGTCCGCCTCCCTCTGCCAGCTTGGGTATTGTTGCTCCTCTTCGAGGAACCTGAGTGCGTCCACTTCTTGTGAGGTTAGGCTTGCCAATAGGAGATAATGGCATGCTCATCCAAGCTTGGGACAACTTCACTAGGTTGTGGCGGCATTTGGAGTCTGACACCATCAATGCCCTATGAGCCATTCCTAGTTTCTTTTTCATTGCTTCCATGGACTCTCCCTCCTCCGCCTGGGTAACTTCCAATAGGGTTTCTAGGAAGGCGCGTTGTTGGGTGTGGAAGCTCACTTGGGCGGCCTCCCCTCTACTTTTGGCAAGTATCTTTCTTTTTCGGCTTGAGCAAGGTGACATGCCAAGGCTTTGACTCTTTTTTCATTTTGATTGGCTCATTCTTCCGCCCTTTTGTTCATGTCTTCGAGGCTTTCCCCCTACGTCTGGGCTAGCACTGTCAACCTTCGTTCTTGATCTTCCATTTTTTCCCTTAGCTTTTTCTCCTCCTCATGTGCCGAGGTAGCCTCTTGGGTTAGTCTCTCCACCTCTCTTTCATACCTGCGAGCTCTTTCCTCCCTTAGCTTCTCTAGCTCTTTTGGGGCTTTAGTGATTTTCTCCATTTGAGCTTGTAGATTTTTGTAGAGTGCTACAATCTCTTCATTGTGCTGTTGTAGGCATCGTGTGGCATCGATTTCTTCGTTCAAGCGCACCTGTCATTCATCTTCTACCTCCTCCCTAGCTTGTAGCTGCCCTTTCAGCTCATTTAGTTCCACTTCCCTTTGGGCCATGGCCATGGCCAGTCTGACGTGTTCTCTCCAACTGGAATGCAACCATGGCCTCCTTTTTAGCTTCCAGCTCTGCTACTACCATAGTTCTCTTCTCCTCCTTTGCTCTCTCTAATTGAGAGAGGAGATTCTTGATGTACTCATTGTATTCTTTGGGCAGCCCCTCTGTTGCAGGGACGGAGGTTCTAGAGCATGCCACCTTTTGCTTCTTAGGGTCTCACCTTGACTCGTTGTCTACAGCTACAGCTGTCCTTTTGGTTCCTGCGAGGGGGTTCCTTCTCCTACTCCTTGGCCCATTTCTTTATTCACAAAGTATCGGACCCAAGCCATTAGGTTGTTGGCATCCACCTAGGTCGTAGAACTGGGAGTGGAGATGGCGGTGGTGGTAGCGGGCATCACGAGGGTAGGGATGGGGGTGATCGGAGACCTGCCCTTGCCTTCTTGCATTGCAGATGGCACAAACTCAGGCACATATGACTTGAGCTCAGCCCTTTGTTTTTTATGATGGGGCTCATGGGTTCTGGCTCATCCTACCTGGACTGTTGCTCAATGGACTTGGACATGGCTAGGGCCAGGTCTTCCTCCTCTTTTTTCCTTAGATCCTCCTCCTCCTCTTCTTGCTTTTTCTTCCTCTCCTCTGAGGATGGCCTTCGTCTAGGGCAATTGACAAAGAGATGAGTGATTCCACACTCAGCGCATCTTAAAGTAGCCTTATCTCTATTCGCTTGCTCCTTCTCAAGGCAATGTGAGAAATATATCATGGGTGATTCCAAGTCCAACACACGATTGGCTCTTGGGCTTGCCCTCCTAGGCCTCTGCCTCTCCCTCTTTCCAATGCCATCACCGGTACTGATTGATAGTCCATGAGGATAGCATTGCCTTCCTCATCATATGACATGTATGGGTTTACATAAAGCTCATCATTGCTAGGCTCACCACATAGTAAACTGGCTCTCGGTGGATGGATCACGTAGGGTTTAGGTGGTCTAGGGATACCTATAGGATTGATTTCCATCCTAGGGATGGTAGGTCTAGCATCATTTGGTGCTGGAAGAGCCAACGGGGCTCCCCTTCTTCCAAAGAAATTCGGTGGCCTGTTTGCAAGGTGGAGTTGACCATAAGGCTGCTGGTATGGGAGCCTTCGAGGTAATTGACAATGCACAAGGTCGTGACCTAGGCTTGTGCCACTTAGCTAGCAAGCCACAATTCACACATTGGATGTGTGGACACGTTGGTCTTCTCATCATCCCCTGTAGTTTGGCTATGTCCATCCTAATCTCTGCTAGCTCTCCAACCCAGTGCCCTTCCCTTTGTCCTGAGTGCTTGGGTCTACTCTCTCACTTAGTGTTGAGGCTCTCTCGGAACTCCTGGCAGCACTGAACTCTTCCTGATTTGAGACTTTGGAGCCTCTTTCTTGAGCTGGTCATCCACTCTAATCGCTTCTTCAAAGATTCTTGCCAATGCATCTTGCTGCAAGCTTGAGTTGCTAGCCAGGGCTATGTAGAGCTCTTTGCCTTGTATTCCGTTGATGAATACAGTGGATACTGCCCTTTCGGTTGGCCTCTCACCCGTCGGAATTCTCTTGAAGAGGCTCCTCACATGGGTCACATAATCTCGAATGTCCTATCTCTCTTTCTGCTTGATGTTCATAAGCTGCACTAACAGCTATCAGAGTATCCTAGTTCAAAAAATCTCTTAATGAAGAGATTTTTCAAGCCATTGAAATCGGCATGCTCCATAGCATCTAGACTTGTGTACCAGGTCTGACCCTTATCGCCTAAGCACAGTTCGAAGGCTTAGGAGCATTGAGTAGGATCAGTGAGGCCATTGGCCTCATAGACTTGCTCAAACTGCTCCATGAAGCTGTATGGGTCATCAATAGCTTTGTATTTGTCCAGCTGCTTTGCTACCACATGGATTTTTAATTGACTCTTCAAGCCTTTGGTTGACTCCCAACCCCGTCAATAGCGATGTTGCCAATGTTGCAGCGCTTTGTTCTGCGGTCATGTTATCTAGCAGTCTCTTTGTTAGGTGCTTGCTCATCGTGAGATCTCCTTCTAGTGCTCTCTCGCTCTTTGACCAATTCCTGCCCAGTAAGGCTAGCACTCTCTAGATCTCTCACATTTCTAAGCTCTGGCGTAAGTTCCTGGTTTGTTGATCCTAGTTTTATGTAGCTAGGCCTTGTAGAGCTTTGCGGGGCAGTTTCCTTTCCTCCTCTAGGTCTACCATGATGTCCTTGACTAGTCTACCGCGGTGTTCTAGTCAGGTTTGAGAGTCATATTTGTACACTAACTGTTGGACAACCTCAGGAAAGTCTCCTAGGTTAAGCTCCTTGTCGCTTCTACGGTCTAAGCTGCCTTTTTCCATGTCTAGGAATTTTTGTTATGCCAAGTTGTTGATCAAGTTGATAAGGCTAGGCAGATCCACTTCCATGGTATTGTCTATCCTTGTTGCGTTCAGATCTTTGGCCATGTTCTCAGCTCGGTCCTACCTTTGGGGATTCGATATCCCTTCTATGTCTTTGGGTCTTCTCTTACTGGTGGGTTCCTTCAAGTTCTTAAGTCCAGGTGTGTTCCTTATTACTTACAATTAGTCCTCAACTTACCCTCACTCTGTGCGTGGGTGTGTGTGCGTGCTCTTTTTTGTGCACTGTGCGAAATCAGGCTTTTAGCTTTCCTTAATTGAGCTTCGAGTGATGGAACTTAGAGTGAGTGAAAAACAAAGTTTGTGTAGCTTTGGTGCTCTTGTTTACGGGTTGGCCTGACAGGGTCGTGTGTTTGGTTCCTAATTGTTCCTCTCAGCTTCTAGGGTTTTTTTGCTGTGCTATCTTGTTCGGCTCGGTCCGGGTCGAGTTGGGGTCTTCCAATCAGCCCACAACACCAAACACCCTTTCAGACAGTTCGACCACAATCTCTAGGTTTGTAATTGCGTGTGAAGCATTTGGTGGGTTCTTCCAGTACAGGCCACGCCTCTTGTTAGCAGGGGTTCATCAAATTCCCAGGTTTTTCTTCTCAAGTAGTGTCGGATTTTGAAAATTAGACGTATGATTTACTAGTGTCCGATTTCGGGGATCGAACCGATTATCACAATCGAATAGGTGTGTGTCCGATCGAACAGCTGGATTTGGTTTGATTCTGGTGGTCCGATTTCCATGCGTCTGATTCTGGGAGTCCGATCCTAGGGATTGGACATGATGAGATAGTGTTTGATTTTAGAGCATCCGATTCTAGATGGTCAGATTGGGGTATGTCTGATTGGACAAGGCTGTTGGTCCGATTCTGTGGTTTGGATATCGTTGCGATCGGACAAGCCGAGCATTCGATCAGGATGGGTTGTGTATTCCATTGGAGTTGGTCTGATTTTGAAAATCGAATAGGGTGTCCGATCGGACTAGGTGGGTTTGTCTAAGTCTAATTTTGGAAATTGGACGGTTTGCTTGATTCGATCTTGGGAATTGGATAGGTCACTCAATTCGATTCTGGGAATCGGACACTATGGGGGGCATTCAATTCCGCTGATCGAAATGCGTGTTGATCACTTATTTGCCAAAAAAATAAATATAGATGTTGCTAGTAGCTACCAAAACTTCTAGGAATCAAGGAGGAGTGTAGACCAAGGACATTCCATACCTGAATCTCACTGAAAGTCCCGATATGCTCCGATCGATTTGTTGTAGACTTGGACTTGCAAGCTCTCTCTCTCTCTCTCTCTCTCACAAAGCCAGAACTGTAAATGAGGTTTTCCCTGGTAACCCAGGACCTTAAGCCCTCACTGGCCAGCACCTTAGCCTTCCCAATCACTCGACCTTCAACTTCGAGACATCCGAGCACTCTTTTGTTTTCATTTTTCCTTGTTATTGCTCTGTTCACGATTGTTTTACAGCAATGAACTTCAAACTTCCCACTCTGATTTCTCATTTCTATTCTACTCTAAATGTGATAAAAATCAAAAGCAAAGTGCTGAATCGATTTCTCCTACTCAATCAATCATCTAAAATAAAAAATACTTACTTGTAGCATGGATTAAAACCCAAAACCTCCTATCTATCTCAAGCTTCGGTTCGGGGATGAAACCCTTTACTTCGATGCTCGATTTGAAGTGCTCAAGTGCTCAAGCTTGAATTTGTTGGTCTCGGCAATGGAACCAAAATGTAGAGGTGAAACTGCCAGGACCCACAAACCACTTATTGTTCAAGCGTTTCAAGTGAGCAGTAATGGCTACCTCTCACATAGCCGATGCATCATCCCTCTCTACAAGTGTAGTGAGCTTACCTTGCTGCTTGATTGAGTTGCTTCCTTTCTCAAGTACTCCTGATAGCTCCACGATTCTTGATGAAAGATCAAGAATTCTCAACCCTCCATCTCCAAACTCCATCCTCCATAGCCGTGTACGAGACATGAGAAGAGAAGAGAAGAGATGAAGGAGGGCTTCACCTTCAAAATCTCTCACCCTCACACACTCCCTCACTCACTCACTCACAAGCAAGCAAGCAAGAGAAGAGAAGAAGAAGAGAAGAGAGAGTCCACTTTGCCACACACCAAAGAATGAGCTCTCATTCATCTTTTGAACTTTATATACAAAGCCCTAATTCCCATTTGGGCGGTCATCCCCTTTTAAAATGGCCGGCCGTAGCCTACTAGGCCATTTTTTACATTGTCTACCTATCTTCTTAGCTTCCTTCCTACCGCCCATCTACCTTTTCAATTTGCACAGGTGTGCTCTTAAAATAAATCATGGTGCGCCTTGTGCTCTTTTACAAAAGTATTGACTTGAATTTTTTCTTGTGCGCCTCTCGCCTTGATTTAGGACTTTTCTGCACTTGTGTTTCCATATTTTTCTTGGCATGCCTTCATCTCCCATTTCACTTTTTCCTTGGCCTTATCTTCTTCTTTAGGTTTTCTCAAATTTCCACCTTGTTCATCTGAGGGTTAACATGAAGAAATTGGATCCAAAGCCTGAAAAATGTATCCTTATTGGATAATCTATTGAGCAAAAAGGGTATCAATGTGATAAACTTGTCAATAGTGGTGAGGGTATAATGAATATGGATGTTCTTTTTGATGAGATGAGTAGTTGGTATGAACCTAGTGGAGATACAGTGGATGGTGTTGATGATTATGATAGTCATATGCATGTAAAAAAGCAAGAAACATGACCCTTAGTGAACCAAAGACATTATTTGATAGTATATCTATAGTTAGTCCTTAGTTTGGGAGACTAAGGAGAAGCCCCACATCTTTAGGTATATCTACTTGTGTTGTATGTAAAGACAAAGTGAAGAAGGAAGTGCCAAATGATAATGATGCATCCACTACTCATTTAGTTTTTGATGGAGACTCTATTAGGTCAAATAGTTTGGATGATGAGCTTAGTATTTTTTTCATTCAGATACCAAGTATATAGAGAGTATATGGTAATGGTAAGGCTCGATTGAGTGATCCAATGGTGCATAAGTCTAGCAAGCTGAGATATCATGTTAGAAGATTTGGTTTTGAGGGTTATGCAACTCATCATATGCTTATATGGTAAAGCTAGTTGAGGAAGTCGAGCCTACTCGTTTTGAGGAGATTATTGATCATGCTCATTAGGATTGGGGTAAAAATTAGGGGTGAATTTTAGCCTAAAGACTATTTTTTGGAGGCTTTCTTGGTCACATGCTAAATTTTTGGGCTTACTAAAAAAATCCCATATATACAATTTTTTAAATATTTTGGCCTAAAATTCTTCAAACTAGCTTAAAAATAGGGTTTTCTTTTAACATTTCACACATATGTCTACAAACTAAAAATCATGGGGTCTCTTATTCATTACCATTATTGGGATATAGCAATGAATGAGGGGATATCTATATTAGAGGCCAATAGAAATTTGGACATGGTACCATTGCCTAAGGGCAAGAAAACTATTGGATTTAAGTGGGTCTATAAAATAAAGCATAATGTAGATGACTCTACTACTAGGTATAAGGCTAGGTTGATTGCAAAAGGCTATGCACATATACAAGGCATAGAATATGAAGAGACCTAAAGTCAAGTTGCTAGGGTGAAAATTGTTAGATGTGTGATTGGTTTGGCATCAACCAAAGCATCAACTAAAGGTTGGAGTTTGGAGTAGATGGATGTGAAGAATTCATTCTTGCATGGTGATTTGCAAGAAGAATTGCATATATAGAGAAACCAACAAGTTATGAGGATTTAGAGCATCCCATGTATGTGTGTAGGTTAAAGAAGGCACTCTATGGGTTGAAACAAGTAGTTGAGCATGGTATGATATGATCAAAGAGTATATTGTCAACATTGGCTTTTATGTTTTTGATGTAGATCGCTCACTTTATGTGGGGAAGGGTGGTGCAAGTTTGGGTATCATAGTCATCTATGTGGATGCCTTGATTATTACAAGTGATAATGAAAATGGGATTGCTAATGTCAAGGGACTTTTGATGCAAAACCTTAAGATGAGGATTTGTGTGAGTTAAGATACTTTCTTGGTATTGAGGTGATTGGATATATTGATGGTATATGGTTATCCCAAAGATACTATGGCTTGTATAACATGTAGTATGACTTGGATATGTCATTCAAGTATGGTATGATGACATGTAAACCTCTTTTAATGCCATTGGAGCAAAATGTAAAGTTAACTACTGATACTGGGGATGAGTATATTCATGCTTTCTCTTGATAGTGCAATGGTTACCTAGAGCAACAAAAAGAAACCAATGGTTACCTTATCAAGTAGTATAGATGCTAAGTATAGAGCTCTTATTATGGCATCATGTGAGATGGTATGGTTGCAAAAGTTCTTGAGTCATTTGGATGTATGGGGAGATGTTTTAGTTTTCATGCATTGTGATAACCTGAGGAGTATATAGTTGGCTAGGAACCCCCGTTCAATGCTAGGACAAAACACATGAAGGTGCATTACCATTTTGTGAGACAGAGGTACTTGTGATCTTGGTGTCTGTTCACCACACAAGATCAGCTCGTTGACATTTTCATGAAGCCATTGGGTGCAAAGAAGCTTTGAGGATTTTGAAGTGTACTTGGAGTTGCAAAGTTACGGTTGAGCTTAAGGGGGAGTGTTGAGATGGCAAGCTCAACGCATGCATATATTGATAATGGATCTCCTAGTTAGATAGGTGTGCAGGTCTACACTTTAGCCTGTTGGTGATCATTATGATCCTCACATGGCAATTGACTTTTTACTCATGTATTTGGTTAGTTACACCTACTTACAACTAGCATAATTATAGTGCTAGTTGATTAGTATAGTTAGTTATGCACTATATGCCTTCATAGGCAACTTTCCTTAATGTTGCATCTTATCTATACTTTGTGTACATTATATTACATGAGGAGGAAGGAAGAATTCATCTTGCCAAACTACAATAAATTGAACATTGAATACTTTGACATAATCAAACTACAACTATAAAACCCCAAGTATTTGATTTGGGACTTCGTGTGGGTGTATGATTGGATTGGATGTTTGGGAAAGAAACCCATGCAAGCCATTGATTAATGTGGTCATTATGCCTTCAAGGGTCACAATATTTTTGGAAGCCATTGATATGTCTTTTTAGGAAAGATTTCTCAAATTGCATGTTTATATATGTAGAGACATAAGTATCTTTTGTCACACTGATGTCATAGAGGGAATTCACTTAATCTAGGTAAGATCTTGAATTGTCTACTAGTAAAAACTAATATGTAGAGGGGAGATTCTTGGATCAATAATGTGGAATGGGACTAGGAACTACTAGAGACCACAAACCTTTTCTCTATAAATGTACTTTTAATTGGTTCTTGTTGGAGTTCAGAAGTTAGTTTCCATGTTTGCTTATTACATTATAACTCTTCTACATCAGTTCTTGGAATCAATGATTTTGTAGACTTCATATTCTAGGTGATCAATCTCCATTAGTAGTGGTGGTTGGCAGTTTTCTCCCCAAGATTGAGGATTTATGCCATTGTTCAAATATCAAAACATGGAAAACTACACGAATATTTATAGTGTGTAGTAACTAGACAAATCTTCATAGTTTGCAACTAATTGAAGATAGTAAGCAACTAGAATCACTCATTTGATAACCTTGATCAACATAAATATATGAGTATGTAACTTTTTGAGAGGACCTAAAGAGTGTAGATCATATAAGAAGCCAAACTTGGTCTCTAATGTTGTAGGATAGGTATTGTATTTGATATTCGATTTGTGTTCATGTATCTCTCTAGTTGTTTGTGAATGTTTGACATCTACTACATTTGCGGTAGTTGGGTTCTTGACTTGGTGATTCATATGAACATGTATTTTTGAATACTATCCATGTTTGTCAAAGAATGGAATGTATTTAGGACTTGATTCACTTCTTGATTGCATTTGCAAGTGTGATTCATCAAAGAGAGATTAATACATATATCCAAGAGTCTGAAGAGACTTCTCTGAAAATTAAGGGGTGAAGTAAGCAATGTGGTTGATGATATGGGACCTTGGCCCAAGTATCACATGTATGCACAAATCTTCGATTAAGTTTCACATATGGGGCTATTAGAAAATGTGTAATTATTGATATTTATTTCTTATTATCTAAACTTTCATGCTATTATTTCAACTAGTGTTCCTTGCATGTTTCGCATGTGCAGAACACTATCTCGCTTCATGATAGCTTCCCCACCAATGAAGTAGGTGTGAGAGAAGTGAAGTTGCCATGCTATTGCATGTCAACTTTCCTTCCCTATTGCACGGCGATTTCAATTCTCTCACTTCTTCCTTACACACTATATTTCACTTTTCTTGTTATCTCCCCTCACTTCTTCCTACACACATTGTATTTCACTTTCCTCAACTTCACACCATAACTTCACTTCCTCTCTCTCTCTCTCTCTCTCTCTCTCTCTCTCTCTCTCTCTCTCTCTCTCTCTCTTCTCTCTCTCTCTCTCTTGGAGGTGTTGTGAATGAAGTAAAGTCACCATGCTTTCAACTTTGCTTCCTTATCACATGTCAATTTTGCTTCCTTTACTTTTTTCTCACACATTATATTTCACTTTTCTCATTGTCTCCCCTCCTTCCCCCACACATTCTCCTTAACTTCACTTCCTCCTCTCTCAAAATTTTCTCTTTCCCTCTCTCCCTTCTCTCTCTAAAATTTTTTCTTTATTTTCTCCCTCTTCTTACCTCTCTCTCTCTCTCTCTCTCTCTCTCTCTCTCTCTCTCTATCTTTAATTTTTTTTGTTCTAATTTTTGTCACTCAATTTTTCTTTTTGCTCTGTCTCTTCTCAACTCTTTCTCTCTTGACTTTTTTTCCTACTTCTCTCTCCCTATTTTCTTTCATATATATATATATCCTCCCCTACCTCTATCTTTTCTCTCTCTCCCTTCAATTCTTTATTTTTTTCTTCTCACCCCTCTCTCTCTATTTTTTCATTTTCTCTCTCTCTCTCTCTCTCTCTCTCTCTCTCTCTCTCTCTCTCTCTCTCTCTCTCTCTCTCTCTCTCTCTCTCTCTCTCTCTCTCTCTCTCTCTCTCTCTCTCTCTCTCTCTCTCTCTCTCTCTCTAATTGTAACTATAATATAATATAATATAGCTATAAGTATAATGCATACAAGAACTATTAGGATTCAATGCATTGCAAGGACCATGAATAGTCCTTGCATTGAATCCTAATATTCCTTGCATTCATGATGATAATAACTATAATGACTATAATAATAATGTTATATAAATGTAACTATAATATAACATAGATTTTACCTTGCATATTGAAAAAAAAATTACATGTTAAAAAAGGATCAAGAATTTAATAATTATAACAATGATGAAATGAAAATATGAAAGCATATCGTGAAGATTGTACATCTAGATTTCACAACATGGAAATGATATTACTAGAAATACATATTTTTATCAATATATAATAGATATATTATTCACATGCAAGAAACTCTAGGATGCTTTGTGATAGCTCCAAAGGTGTATCACACAAAGGTGCTACAAAGTGGCATTGTGAAAAAAACAATAACTCTCTCTCTCTCTCTCTCTCTCTCTCTCTCTCTCTCTCTCTCTCTCTCTCTCTCTCTCTCTCTCTCTCTCTCTCTCTCTCTCTCTCTCTCTCTCTTTCTCTCTCTCTCTCTCTCTCTCTCTCTCTCTCTCTAATAGATCTATTCAAAGTGAAGCTTTCTCTTTCTCATAGAACTACTTGGATAAACTTCATCTCCATGCATAACATGGAGGGGAGAAGAAGTGCCCAAATCTACAATGTGCTCTCATGTTAGCATGGGGGATGAGATGCTAGTCTTTCTTACACTTGTAATGAAAGAAAATCATATAACAATAACAAAGATCATTAGGCTATAACTAAACAATATAAAGTCAACCAAAAATATTATATCATATTTTCCTTAGAAAATAAAAATATAAGAATACTTGGCATAACAATCCTTGACCATGCTATAGATGCTATGCGACCTTGATGCAAGGTTACATAGCAACTCAAATCCTTAAATTCATACTTCTCCCAACCTATAGGTTTTCTATTGATATGAGAGCATCTAAACTTTTGATTTTGGTCACATGCAACAAAGTCAACACGAAAGTATTGAGTATAACCTAAATGTACTATTTGAATAAATAATAAAAACCCCAAGCCAAAGTAGGCATATGCAAAGATCAAGTAAGTAGTAAGAAAATT
The DNA here is from genome assembly GCF_053477565.2 of Lygodium microphyllum. NCBI lineage: Eukaryota > Viridiplantae > Streptophyta > Polypodiopsida > Schizaeales > Lygodiaceae > Lygodium > Lygodium microphyllum. The sequence continues at coordinate 48,449,299 of NC_141142.1, forward strand.
TGATTTTCTCTATATAATGGAAAATCCATTTTTCAAAGATATCAAAGAGGAAAAAAAAGCATGAGCCAAGTAATAGGAACGTACCCACAAATTCATCTTCCTAACAAGAAGACTCATATAATGGCACTTTTTGTAGTACATCCTTATACACGATATTTCTAGCAATATTTGTAGCCCCTTCATTTTCTTCTAGTAAAACTTTCACACCACTAGTCGATGATTTTACCCTAAAAAATGCAATATAAAATTGAACATGACTGAACACTAGTACTTTTAAGTAAAGGCCAACAACAAATAAAGTTTGCCCTTGTGCCTTGTTAATTGTCATGGCAAACAAGAAACTATATTTGCTTCATAGTAAATGAAAAATGCAAATTGGTAGGGATACTAGTAAATCTAGGAATAAAAACCTTTCCCCTATATTTATCCTTGATATGATTTAAATATCTATCACCTTTCTATTAAAAGCCTTGCATATTAGTCTTGTGCCATTACATAAACCCTTTCCTAGATTCAAGTTTTTGAAAAGAATTATCAATGCATTTATCTTTGACAATAAAAGATGAGTAGGGAATCCAGCTTTAAGATCTAGGGTGTTTAAGTACTTTAAAGAGTATTAAAAAAGGAGTTATAATCTATCTCTGCTATTGAATCTACACTATAATAATGTGTAACATCCCTTGGAATCAATTGCAATGCATGATGATTCAAGGTGGAAACTTCTGTATTCTATGATGCAAATTGCATGCTCTCTAAAATATGTTCCAAAGTTAGTTACAATGCATATTTGGGGATGTATACTATTAACCAAGGTTTCAATAGAATATCCTTTTAATACCATGCTAGATGGTATGTGTACTTGGTCATAATCATTTGTAATGCCCACCCCATGATCTATGCCTTGGATCCAACCACTAAAATCATTATCCTTTGTACCACTATTTGCATATATACATATATTCTTGGAGAGCTAGAATACCTTAACATACTACCAAAAATGAGAGTAGCATAGAGCTACATTAACAATATCCTCACAGAGATCTTAATCATAGTTGGCAAGATTTGTCTAAAATCTCCTCCAAACAAAACAACCTTTCCACCAAATGGTTTATTGCACCTCATAATATCCCTTAGTATTAGTTTCCTTGAAGTTGTAATGATACATCACATGAGTCTCATCCCATATATAAGGCTAGATTATTACAACAATTGCGCTAGGTCACTTTGAATAAGAATATTGTAGGGGAATAAATTATTTAATTCCAATGGAGTATTGAACCTCAAATGAGTAGTATGACTACCAAGGAAGAGCAAGGCAGCAATGCAAAACGATGTTGTTGCCAATGCTATATGATGATTAATTCATAACTTAGCAAGTGAACATTTTAAAAGAAAAGTTTTTCTAGATCTTCTTGGTCCATCCAAAAAGAATATATCTCTAGAGTTTGATTCCACCTCATCCATTACTACACAATATGCAATGCTTTGTCCATCATTCAATATGGCCTCCATAGAAACATAAACACTTTGTTGCTCTATGATATCATATGCATTTTCATCTTGCAAAATGAGATTGATATACAAATGAGAATCTAGTTTATGAGCATTTGGCAACCTAGGAAACTTAAATAGTCTTCATTCATGCTAACATAATAAATATTCGAGATGCAATAATGCCCTATTTGATGCATCTTGCTATATAACAAAATTGGAGACATGCCCATATTGTTGTTGAAATTTGTATAAAATGTACTTTATCATTGGTTCCAAAAACCTTTCCCAAAGTTGACCAGGTTGAGCAAGCTCATAAAAGACCAACATTGTAACAAATCAAAGCATGAATTTGAACACTAGTTTGCATGGATGTAGCTTAGAAACAGAGATGGAGGGAGTTGTCTGAGAAAGAGAGAGAGGACGATAAATAGAGAATGTGGGGAAGAAGGTGATGATGGTGGTAAAGGAGGTGGATGTAGTGGTGGTGGTGGTCGTAGTGGAGGTAGTGGTAGTGATAGTGGAAGCGGAGGTGGTATTGGTGGTGGTCATGGTGTTAGAAGTGGAAGTGGAGGTGGCTCCAAGTAAGGGTGCAAGAAGTGAACTATGGGGAACAAAAATTGGTGGGTTGCCAAAAATAAATCACTAAATAGCTTGCTCAACACTTTTTTCCCTTCCCAATAAGCCACCCTACAAGTTATCTAAATATGAAATTGAGGAAGTTGCCATGCAAATTAAGGAGCTATAAGAGATGGGATTCATTGAACCTAATTCTTCACCCTACTTCTCACCAATCTTGGCGGTCAAGAAGAAAGGTGGTTCTGATTCCTGTTCTTTTTTTTTTGGTATTCTTTGATAATATCGTTATTTAAAAAAGATCACTAGAGAATCATCTATTGCACATGAGGAAGACATTTGATGTGTTGAAACACCATAGACTCTTTGTTAAGGAGACTAAATGTTTTTTCATGAAAATAGAAGTGGAATATTTAGGATACATTGTCAATGAGGTGGGAACCAAGGGTGATCCTAAAAAGGTGTAGTGTGTTAGAGTTTGGCCAACACTTGCAAATACTACTTCCCTTCGTGAATTTCCTAGCCTTTATCATCATTCTACCACACATTTATTAAACATTATGTGACTATTGCAACCCCTTTGACTTATAGGCTCAAGAAGGAAGCTTTCTTTTGGGATGCCATTGTAGATAGAAGCTTCAATTAGTTGAAGGATTTTCTCATTCCTACTCCTATTCTAGTTTGCTCAGACTTCTGCAAAAGGAGTTCACCATCCAATGTGATGTGAGTGGAAAAGACATCTGTATACTCTTATTATAGGAGCATGGGAGTCATTACATTTGAGAGTCGCAAGCTTACAGAAGAGAAGGAAATGTCAATCAATGTTTATGACCAAGAAAGGTTGGCTTCTCTCTCTTTCTCTATCTAATTCTAGTTTTTCTTTATTCTCATTAGTATTTCTCTCTCCTCTTTTCTCTCTCTTAAAGGATTATGAAAATTCAATATTTGAAAAACTAAAATATCAAGTCACATTAACTAGGTATAAGATGTAAGAGACTTATATTTTCTCATCTTTTAGCAATAATCAAAACAATCTCTTCATCTCTCCTTTTCTTGTAGGTTTAATGGTATCTCTCTCCTTCTCTCTCTAATTCTAGTATTTCTCTCTCCTCTTTTCCCTCTCTTTTGCACTATTCTCAAGCCCCCTCCCTAACATTTTTTTTGAAATAATTTGAAATTTCTTAGTTATTCTAATCTTGAATTATGTATATCTATAGGTACAACATTGCAATGAGGCAGTTAGGAGGGAGAGAGTGATGCAAGAGGGGGTGATGCAGAGGGTGAAGAGCACAATGTTGGGAAGAGAAATGGTGATTAGGATAAGGATGATCAGAGCAATGAAGATGATGATGAAAAGGGATATGTTAGTGGTGGTGGTGATAGCTCTTTGGAGAATGTATGACCTTTGATGTATATAGTAGATGCTAGGGATTTGAAGCTATACTAGATGGCTGAAAATCATGTAAACATGATCTTTTGTACATTTTGAGTAATATAAGCCACTTTTTTGTGTTGTGTACATTTAAATGTCTCAATTTATGTTAATGTGTATAGTCTTTTCTTAATATGCAAACGTAAAAAACCAAAGAGCTAATGGCTGGCAAACCTATGGCTCCTTGTTTTTTGGCCTACATAAACAACACCTTTAAAGCTATGTGAGGACATGCATGAAAATTTCAAGCAAAAGTTTGTTAAAATGGATGTTTATAGTGCCATGAAAGTTGCAAAGAAAGCACTTTTAGATTGGCATAAAAATTTGTGCTTATATGATGTGCTATAAACATGATTTTGGATGTGGTTCTTCTTAGGGTTGGTTAATCAAAAAATTAAATGTACTTTTAAGATTCTTTTCAAGTGTAAAAATGATTAAAGAAACATGAACTAGGGATGCATTTAGAGCATGCACTGCATACTGTTCATGGATGTATATGCAAAAATGTTTTTTTCCATTCCTATTTTTTGGACCATTTTTTTGTGTTCTGAAGTCATTGCACTACATACCATTCCTAGCTTATGGATTGATCAAACATACAATGCTCAATTTTTTTTGCATGCTCAAAAAAATATGAATGCAAGGTTCTATGTTACATATCAACTTGTGGTTCAGTTAATTATTTAAAGATATAATAAGATAAATATTTCTAAGGATCAATAATTGCATTAACTCCTCAATCATCAATCCGAGCATAATTTTAAATAGGATATTTTTGAAACTACCTTATCAATATTAGAATACAAGGAAACTTTTGCATGCACACCCATGAGGTTGTCAATAGAAGTGCTTGCACCTAAGTCTTGCATTTGGGTCCTACCCCAAACATTAGGCTTAGGTTCCATGAAACAAAGGTCAGCTATTGACTTTTTTCATGAAAAAGGAATACCAAGAAGGGCTTGGGTCTAAGTATGGGAATAGAGACATTTTTCCGCTAGGAAAATGGCCCAGAGATGCTTAGCCCTTCCTTGCATATAAATGAGCTATTGATCACCTCACAAGTACACTTACAAAGTTTCATCACATTCTGATTAAAAATGATAGTTTTATAATGAGATTATTAACCATATATGTGTAATTACATTTAACTATTAAAGTATAAAAGGGTTAATGATTCATCCTCCTTCTCATTTTCACTTGTCACTTTTATTTTTTTCCCTCATTCTCCATCCTACTTCTCAAGCTTATACGACACACATGAAGCAATCCATCTCATCGATTCCTACCAAAAAAAGCTCCTATGGCATCACTAGAGCACAAGGTAGTGCCTCCTCAAAGTTGCAAGATCCTAACCTAGGCAGTAGAGATTTAGGAAAATTAACCAAAGTACATTTTTCTAACAAAAATTTACAATATGCATTATTAGCTAAATGTATTCGATCATGATGAGGAGGGGACATGCCAACCTCCCTATCGATGGGTGTTTGGGTATATGCATTGTATCTAAAAAAGAATGCACATATAAATGTTTAAGAAATTTTTAATGAAGTGTAAATATTGTGCAATTGGTATAAACTAACTTAGATGTACATTCATTGAGTTAGTGCTTTGTGCAATTGTTATAAACAACCTTATATGTACGTTCATCGAGCTAGTGTATCATATGAATGGTATGAACCAACTTAGAAGCTAGTTCTTAGGTTCATAGTATGTCTACTCAAATCTTTATGTCTTTTTATAATGTGTAGATAACAATATTATACCAAAGAAAATATTTGCAAGGTCTCTTTAGGTAGATTTGAAGCTATAGTAACCTTATATCACTTTACAAAATATTTATAGAAAACATTGTAGACTTTGTCGACTACTTTGAAGCTCTCAAGGCCTACCAAAGTCTATCCCCTATTCCTTATCCATCTAGCCACCTTAGGAGCCTTGAAGGATTAGCCTATGATCCTCAATTCAGGCTAGAGGAGGTCGATAGGAAGCTAAAATAGCTAAGATTAATAGATAAGGACCATGGCAATGCAGAGTCCATGATCCCATGAAGAAATCAAGCACAACATGGGCCATTCTAAGAGAGATGTGATGGTAAAAAATTGAAATTTATGAATAAGTTGCCAAGAGAGGATCAATAAGTTGATCAATGTACCTTCTCTATATCTATTTTATAAGAGAGAGGAGAACATTTGCAAAAGAGCTTTTACTAATAGAGGGTCAAGGGATAGATGCAAAGAATCATATCCTATTAATGAATAATATGCATTTCAATACCCACCAATTGGTGACCAAAAGTATGCCTTACAAATCAATCATATCATTAAGAGATGTTAGCACTTTTATAATCATACATAAACATAGGAATAGAAACATATATATCTCTACACCTAACACAAAGTGCAAATTTTCAAAAGCATCACATTGACATTTATGGAAAGAGAAAAAAAGGAAAAGTTCAAAATACTCTAGAAGATCCTTGTGTGAAGAGAATAATAAAGTGTATTGGACATTTTAAAAAAAAACTCTCTTTTGAGCCTTTTGGCCCCTTTCTCTCTCCTTCTTAAAACAAGGAAAAATGAAGAGAAGAACACTAAAATAACTCCCTTATCAGTCCACTTTTTTAATCTCATTTTGTCTTTTTAACGTATCCACAAAGGATTCTCAGATTCCTTCTCTCTCCTCATTTAATATTCCTTTTTAAATAAGATTTTATATTCAAATAGAGATTGCTTATGGGAGTGTGGTGCTTCATTTGCAATAGAAAATGATTAATAGGTGTTGTGTATTTCATTTTTAAATGAAGATTGAGAAAGAAATAAAAATTTGAGAGTTCATTTTAATGTCTTTTGGGGATTTTTTAACTAGCTTCCAATCAAGAAATAAAATCTTTGGTCAAATTTCACATTTTTTTGAAATGTATTTGAAGGTAAATCTAAATTCTTTAAAATTGGAAAGTCCTTGGACATCCTTCTCTCTAAGCTCTTCTACTCCATTTCACTTCTCTTATACAATTCGAAAACCCTTGGACACCCCTTTTGTTTGCGCTCTTCTACTCCATTCCACTTCTCTTAGAGATCTATTGTATTCTCTTCTCTATGCCTATCCAATCTACCTTTTCACAGTGAAGTAGACCATTTTCTTTTACCTCTCTTGTACTTTTCTCTATATTCATTCTATAAAACTAAAATTCATCCACCTAAGTTGTGTAACTCTATGCCTATCCAATCTACTTTCTCTTATTGGAAAGTCCTTGGACATCCTTCTCTCTAAGCTCTTCTACTCCATTTCACTTCTCTTATACAACTCGAAAACCCTTGGACACCCCTTTTGTTTGTGCTCTTCTACTCCATTCCACTTCTCTTAGAGATCTATTGTATTCTCTTCTCTATGCCTATCCAATCTACCTTTTCACAGTGAAGTAGACCATTTTCTTTTACCTCTCTTGTACTTTTCTCTATATTCATTCTATAAAACTAAAATTCATCCACCTAAGTTGTGTAACTCTATGCCTATCCAATCTACTTTCTCATAGTGTTTCCCATTTTCTTTGACCTCTCTTGTATTCTTCTCTTTATTCATTCCATAAAAATGAAATTCATTCATCAAAGTTGTGTAACTCCAATGATATCTCTTCAATTTAAGCTTATAGTCAATCAAAACTATGAATAATAGGAAAGAAGGAGTTGCATGTTAAGCTAGAAGGTGAGTGCTCATTTTTTCAAGAGAACACATCATGTCGATTCTAATCCTCAAGTTTTATAGAGGTGCAAGAAGATGGTATTGAAGCATGTTGTAAGAAGCTGGGAATAACAAATTAGTGTTAATAATATTGATATTATGCCATGTCACACTGACATTGGTATAAAAGGAGAGAAGATGTAATTTTTCACATCTTTTTGACACAATAATATAATTACAGACTTTCTCTCCCTTCTTGCTCACAGCTTCTATGGCTTCCCCTTCTTTCCTGTCTTTCTCTCTCTAAATCTAGTATTTCTCTCTCCTCGTCACTCTTCTTCTCTCTCTTCCTGTAGTCTTTCTCTCTCTTTTGCAGTCTTCTCTCTCCTCTTTCTCTCTCCCTAGTTCTCTCTCTGACACATGTAGATTCATAGAAGATTCCACTCAAAGCCCTATATCATGTTTACCACAATGAAGCAACTATACAAATATAGTCTTTAATTGTTGCTTCTCAACCTACCAAAAAACTAAACCCCTCTCAATATGGCTTATCATCATCAACCTAGCCTCTAAAGGGTCTTGCTTAACATCCTTACAAAAAATGAAGTTGGAGGCCAAGTATAATCATCATGAGGAGAATCATAGAATATAAATAGTCTTTTTATTTAATCATTACAAAGCCTAGCTTCTTAAGAATTATATGCAAGTTTGTGTAGAACCTCTATCAGACAAAAAATAGGAGATGATTTCTACCATTAGGATAAGATAGACCCAAATGCTTTATAAAAGAATGTCATCATGCTCTCCATAGGCTATAGAGAATTTTTTAAATTAACTCAAATGAATGGTTTTCAACATTACTTAATGCATGCAAAGTGCATTATTATAATTCCCAAGGACTTTCACCTTAATAAGAATCTTCAAGCAATGATAGATGCATTCATTTCGATAGAACAAATCTTGTTTGGAATGCTATCTTACTTTGACAAACGTCCCCCAAGTACATGAGAGACATGTGACTTTATCCAATTATGAAATTGTTGTACTAGCTTATAAGTTTGAATGAAGAAAGTTTTTTCTTTCAAACTTTGCTCTCAACTTTATTTTAAGTATTTTTGTCATGTTTTGTTCCTCAATTATAGTATCTCTTACTTACGGTTTTTCTTTGAGTATCAAGTTTGCAAGTCCCTTTTTAACTTGGAACTCATCATGATTGTATCAACACACAATACCGCAAAGGTACCCAAGAATCAAGATATAAAAATTAACAAGCTAGCTACTTAGGTAATTAAAATAATTTAGAGATTACCTGACAAATTAATACTATTGTATTCATATCAAATATTAAAATTTTAGTGAGTAATAGTTTTTCCAATACTTAAAATGATTGAAGATTAAGCTAGTTAATATATTTAGTGATGTCAACCAAAATAGAGTGGTTATCTAACACGATTAATAGTAATCATCATAATATTATAGTTAGCTAAGTTAGGTAGTTAATTAATATTGATGTATTAGTATTACTTAAGGCAAGTTAGTATGATAGATTTAATAATGTAAGCTTTTAAAACCTTAGCTAATTAAATTCCTTTCGGTCCCATTTTAAGGTTGCCTCATGTAATCTTTGTTTCCCTCATCACAATTGCATCATCTCCTTTATCTTGGCTATCTTAGCTAGAGGTGGGTATGCCACACATAATATCACTTCCTCTAGTGGCATGGCTATGTTAGCTAGAGGTGGGTATGTCACACATAATATCAAAGCAAAAGCTAATGATGAATTGATTAATATCATTCAACCTCATTCAAGGAGCTCATAATACGACATGAATGGATCAAATCAATACTCAAAACCAATTACCCTAGTTCTTATCAAGATAAGGACACCTCGATTTCTCTAAGGGGAAGAGGATATAATATACTTGAGTAATGTCTCAAGTATCAAGTTTGCAAGATCCTTTCTCACTTGAAATCTCGTTGTGCTCATATAACGTAAATAGGATTCATATTAAATGTTAAAAGTTAATAAATAAGAGTTGGAACAATGCCCAAAGTTATCAGATATTAAGTTAACAAATAGAGTTAGTAATATCAATTACAATAGATTAGTTATGTAAGTTAGATAGTTAATTTTTATAAACAATTAGGATTAGTTCCGTTGAGTTGTAAGGTAGGTTAAATAATGCAAGGATTTATAAAACTTAGAAAATGAAATCACTCTCTATCCCATTGTAAAGAGCTAGTGCATATCAACTTTATCCCCCTATCACAATTACATCACCTCTAATGGCTTGGTTATCTTGGCTAGGAGTGGGTACATAGCAATTGATTTCAATATCTAAAACATGTAGAAGATTACCAAAACTTGTTGCACACTTTGCTCTTGTTGCAATTGCATAGCTTAGATGGTCTAAATTTGTAAGCATAGGTAATTGCAATCATAAGTCCTCAATCATTAGTCCATGTATAATTTTAGTAGAATATTTCTCAGAATGCCCAACGTATCAAAATATGATGAACCTTTGCAAGTACATTGATGAGGTAGCCAATAATATTCAATTTTTTTCATTGAAAAAATATACCAAGAAGAGATCTGGTTGAAGTTTGGCATCGATATCCATTTTCATGGCAATAAAATGGCTCCAAATCAAGGTAACCGTAAATGTTTCACGCTAGAAATGTTGCATTTCACCTTTGGACAAGTCCCAAGTGAAATGCCAAGTGAAACCATTGAACATTATATGTGATATAATTTTCTTTATAAATAATGAATTGTAGCTTATACATTTATACCGTGTGAACCCTTTCATGTCAATAAATGATGTCTATCATATATGTAGTGTTTAAAAACTCTCCAAAATGCACAAAAAAACAATTATTTTCATTTAAAAAACTTGTTTCTGTCAACCGTTTCACTTTGGGCTTTTCATGTTTCAGTGAAACATTTAAATTATTTCAAGTTTTAGTGCTAGCGAAACACGTTTCATGATTACCATGCTCCAAATGCCAAACTACAAGCTCTTCTTGGAAAATAGCTCTAGACACCAAAATTAGATCTAAACCCTTCCTAGTATTGTTTTTTCATGAAAACAAGCATGTGACCTAGCCACCTCATGGATGCACGTGCAAACCCATGCTGCATTTTGATAAAGAATGATGGCTTTACAATCAAATGGAAATGGCTCCAAACACTTGACTTAGGCTAGACTTAGGCCAGGGACCTCTTGAAAATTTTTTCATAAAAGAAAATAGGTGAGCTACTAACCATCTCATAACTGCACATGCAAAGTTGCATTCCATTATAAAATAAGGGATAAATTATATTTAAAATTTTAAAGTGTAAAAGAGAAAATATTTTATCCTTATTTTTGTATCCTTAATTTCCATCTTTTCTCCATCCTACTCTTCTCAAGCTTGTTACATCATGTGTACTAAAAGTAAGCTAACCATCACTTCCTACCAAAGCAAGTTCCTCTCATCCTACCTAGAGTACAAGGTTGGGCCTCCAAAAAGTTGTAATATCCTCCCTTAGCTAAGAGATATGACCATAGAAGAAGAGAAGATGGCAATCATGGAGATTGTGTTCTTAAATAAGATGAGGTACATACAACAAGGCAATAACTCCTTGAGCTTTCTCTTAAAAGACTATTAATACGAGATTTTGCAAATGTTACTACTCACTAGCCTTGAAATTTTGTGGTAAAGAATTGTCAATAGTCCCATGATACCCTGCAAACAATAGCAAATGGAAACTTAATTAATCTCTTTAATCATACATAGTTGGCTACTATATATGTAGAGCATGTAACACCACACATTTCCATATGTATATGCATTGCAAATGATCATAGGTACATGTACCACATCTATATATAAATATGGATTTGGAAGATGTTGTCGCATAGACAAATGATACATTTATTTGAAATACATTTTCAAATATACATACTAGAGTATGTTTATCTAATGAATTTAGATTACAATATCACATCTAGATGTATTACACATAATTAAATGAAAATATAGCACGTTATTGTATGCATATAAATCATATAATATTGCATATATACACATCATGCATTTCTTTAAATTTAGATATATTGAAATGAACCAAAGTGTCTTATATTAACAAAAAGCATATGAAATTTGGATTATATTCGATCATGAGGAGGGGAGGTGCCACTTCCTTCCCCCGCCCCCTCCCCTCCCTCACTAGCTTGGTAGGCATTTACTTGTATGCATTATATCTCAAAAAAGAATGCATGTATACATATCCAAAATATTTTGAATAAAGTATAAATATTCTACAATTTGTATAAACCAACTTAGAGGTACATTTTTCAATATAATGCTTGGCTTGATTTAGTATGCTTGCCAAAATCTTTGTCTTCGTATTATATGCAGGTAACAATGTTATTATCTAAGAAAATATTTACAATGCCTATTTAGGTTGATTCAAGGTATAATGACCCTATGCCTTATTTGAACCTTTGTAGAAATCTTGAAAACTCTATGCATTGATCAAAAGCTCTAAAGGGATACCAAAGTCTCCCTTGCAATCCTTGTCTATCAATCCATAGGTTCCTTTAATAGCATTATCCTATGTTCCTCCATTCATACTAGATTGAGAAGAAACTAAATTGACTACTCTATATAGACAATGATGCAAATCTATATTGAATTTTAAATTGTTACAATGATCATCACGTTTACATGAAATAAAATAGAATGAATAGCACATGAACTCAACACATTGCATGAAAGCATGGGCAATATGGATATGCACATTTGAATAGACACTTTTGATCGATACTTGTGATTTTCTGTGACTTAATACATTATGTGATACATGGATAATATACCACAAGAGTTACATGGATGGCAACCAAATGGCATAGAAATTTGAATAGACACAATGGATTGATGCTTCCAAGGATTTCTAGACCTCAACTTCCAATATATCTAGTCCATCCTACATAAAGAAAGTACTCACCAATAAAGTAGATCATCAACAGCTACTTCACTTACACCTTCTAGAACTTCAATCAAAACCAAAAATATCTAAATAGTCAACAAATTGTGACAACAAAAAGGAGGGAAAATTTATATGTAGGCTAATTTGTAGAAGAAAAAATGGAATATTTGCTTTGCCTTATATTGATTGTAGAAGATAAGATGGAATTTTTACTTTGCCTTGTATTGTGATTATTGCAAGAATACTATTTTGCAAAGTTACAGTAATCAAAACCTATTAAAAATGATAGAGATAAGAAAATATCAATCCCTCTTAACCCAAAAAACTAATTGGTAATATAAAGGAGAAAAAAATTACATGTAAATTGATTTACAAAGTAAAAGACCTATGAATTTCAATGTTGAAGTTGGGTCCACCATCTTTGTTGGATTTTAAAGGGATCCAATTGCCTACTTTTCTATCCACCATTGATGATGGAAGCACATATGTAGTGAAAAGTGTGCAATAAAGTATTGAAATGCAATGCTACTAGTGGGAAGTCTACACGAGTACACATAATCTCTCTACATACTATCCACATGATCCCAACTTTATCCAAAAGTAGATGCAAAGAATACTTCACCTACACCTTTGCAAATATACATAAAAGGACAATGATGCAAATTAGTAGCCTTTAAAATATGCATAAGAACATGAATAGGCACAAATTAGGAAGGCCCCACAAATCTTGAAGCTTTGGAGAGCTTCATGGAGCTGTAAATATAATTTAACATAGTTGATACTAGTAGCCATATGGACCATCGATCAAGGATCCAACCACTTGATCAAGTTGAATGGTAGGCAAGGAAGAAGTTCAAGAGAACCATATGGATTTAGAGATGTAGAACACCAAATATTTTTACTTGTAAAAGAAAATTTGAAAGTTGAAAAAGCTTTGCATAGACTCCCCAACCATAAAATTTTTGCCTACATCAACATGCAAAGCTTCAAGGGTTATTCCTCTATTAAATTTGATGGAAAAATATCAACAAGGAGAGATTATACATGTAAGTAGATGAAATTTATGTTCATAAATCTACTAAATCAAGAAAATGACTCATTAAAATGAAGACTTACAATAAGATGGGAATATATGAGACATATTATGGGGGGACAAGCTTCAAATTATTTTGGCAATATATACATGTTGTACTATTGAAACTAAACCTCTTAAACCCAAGAAATCTACATTTCTAGTGATTCTTCGATGAATCATGATGGCTTACTTGATGAGGGCCTATAGCTCTTCGTTGCATATACAACCATAAGTCTTTCTTGAATGCTGCTCCTATCCATTGTCCATGCTTGTTCTTTGTGTTATGAATATAGATAGCCTCAATGGAATCTCAAGAAGAATGTTGATGATTTGAAGATGCTATAAAAGTGATTCCACAAGAAGGAACTTGTAGTTGTTGGGAGGAAGAATACACGAAGTTGACTACAAGCAACAAGCAAGGGAGAAATAATGGCTATGAAGCACCAACTATTAATGGTGCATTTGTGGCAATGGTAATGGCTGTGGAAGGAACAAGGTAGTGGAAAGGTTTGATGGATGGATTTGTGAAATGGAGAGAACAAATGCCAAAGAAGAAGCATTTCTGAGAGAAACACACCAAAAAAACTTTTCTTTGACTCTATATAGCATGAAATGGGTTTTTGGGTAAAAAGAGGCTTGTTGACAAAAGAGAAAAAAAATTCAAATTTTGTTTGGATGTCTAATAGGGTCCATCTACATTTGGGGATAAGATTGTCAAAGGTAAAAGGGGGAGATGGGAGGTGGAGGTAGGGAGCAAGCCTATCTCTAGGTGGAGGTGGAAGGGGGGGGGGGGGGGGGGGGGGGGGGGAGGGGGGGAGGGAGTGGAGGTAGGGGACAAGGTTGTCAAAGGTAAAAGTGGGGGGAGAACAGAGGGGATGGAGGTAGGAGGCAAACCTGCTTGTGGTGGGACCAAGGGAAAAAGGGAGTTGAAAAAATGTGCACACCACCCTCTCTCCCATTAGTCCACCTCAAATCTCTTGTTAAACAAGAGTCATTAAATCTTAAGCTAAAGGGCCCTTTTTTGGTCTATATTTTTCCTATTGTATGCACCTTTTCTCCTACAAATATTTCTATTTGTAAGTTTTCATGCTTCATAATGGTATAACTTTAAGGCTTGATTACCATCTTTGGGATTATACTAATATGTTTGACTTTTTAATGTGCAAGTACAATAGAATGTTGCAAGGAAATTACTACCTAGGTTAAAGAGGATCTCGATTTTGGTGAGTTTTATTATTATCTATGAAAAGACTAGGCTTGTATCCCTTATATTACAATCATACTAATTCTTTAATTGATTTAGATCCCTTATTAAGAGGGATTGATGTTTCATTTCCTTATAACTACAATTTCAATAGGTTTTGATTATCATAACTTTAGAATCAATTATTATTGTAGCAATTAGTATCGGGCAAGAGATCTCCATGTAAAGCTAAGATAAGTTCATGAAAATCTTACCCAAGTGCTTTAATCAATCACAGGCTAGAACAACATCAATGGGATCCATATCAAGTGCAATCAAGTCCACAATTGACACATAATTTTCAACCAAGCATAAGAGTACTTTAGAGCATATTTGAGTGCTAATTTTTTCATTTCCATTTGTCGCTTGCACTTTTAGAGGTTGCTATAATTTAGTAGGAAAGCATCTCAAATAATCCATGGTGTATTTGTTCACAAAACTATAAGTACTATCACTATCCATAAGAATAAAAACATGTTTCCGCCTGGCTAGATGGCAAGCTCAACATGTGTGGACATTGATGATGGACCGCCTCGCTAGATGGGTCCGCACGTCTACACTTAGCATGTTGGTGGTCATTGTGATACTCACATGGCCAATGACTTATCACTTATTATATTTAGTTTGCTACACCTACCTACAGTTGGCAAAGACATAGCGCCAGTCAATTAGTGTAGTTGGTTATGCACTGTTTGACTTAGTAGGCCACTTTCCTTTATGTTGTATCTTATCTATACTTTGTGTACATTGTATAGTGTGTGAAAGAAAAAGAAGAAACTAGTAAGAAAACGTTTTGGCCTCCATCTCTATTCTTGTATTCTTGATGAGCTTCCTCTTATGTGTACAATGTGTGTTTGGCACAACAGCTCAAGCAAGTCCCCTGACCACACAATTCTTGACATGGTATCAGAGCAGCACCACTAAGAGAGGCTAGTTATAAATGTTGAAGTGAAAGAGACAAAGCAAGGATTCAAGCAAGCAAGCAACATGTAAGAAGCTCTCATATTATTTTACTCTCTCTTTTGGATAGTGCATGTGGATGCATTGAAAGTAGGGTAGAGTGAAAATCTCAAATTGCTATGGATTTTGGTGTGCGAGCAGAGCACTATATATTTTGCAAAACAGATATTTAGGACTATCTCGCTGTTTTTTTTGGGCATCTGAGGCCATTTCGGGCCCCGTTTTAGAGTCGCAAGGTTGCAAACATTAGTTTTAGGGTATATTGTGATTTTAGTTGTATCGACTGAAAGTGGATGTACAAGTTACAGATTTTGAATCCGTAATTTTTGAGGTGTTTGCCAGGAAGCAAACATAAGTTTAATATGCAAACAGGTTGCAGATTACATAAACTATTGAGAAATTAGTGAAAAAGATTGCTTGATGTATTGTTGTGATAAGTACTTATTTTGTGCCATTTTTACACTATTTTTTGGCAAAATTGAAGGGCTTTGGCTTTGTATTATGCATTGTTTTTCATAAAATTTAATTAAAAATAAGGTTGTAAAGCCATATTTGGGATGTGTTGAGGTGGAATTAGAAGTTGAGATTTTGGGTATTTTTAGATGAATAATTTAGGGAGTGGAAAAATAATAAGTGATAGAAAGTGGATACGAGAAAAATTTTAGTGAAAAGTGTAGATATTTTGGAGACATGTAGAAATATAGGTATAATTTAGCATGCATACATGGAGTTTGGGTCAAGAAGCTATTGGGTAGGGACAAATTAAGTCTAGAGATGTGAAGAGATGTCAAAGAAACCAGTTTAGGTGGGAAAACGATTATGTTTGAAAAGAGGTTATTCAAGAAGTTGGGAGGGGGGGGGAGGTGTCAAGTTAAGAGGGGAGTTGTAGAGAGAGAAAAGAGACAAGAAAAATGGGTGCCGCCATTTTGGGGGTTTCTTGCTGATTTGCTACAGGTGTCGCCTCAATTTCCAGCATGGTTTGGTTGCATTTGATCCTCTCTTACATCTCCTTTAGCGTCATACCATTCTTGATTATGATTCTTGAGTGTAGAGAGAGAAATTTTCAGCAAGATTAAGGAGAAATTAGTGTGTGTTAGAGGGATAAGTGAAAGATGAAGGATTTTGAAGATTGCTAAAAGTGAAGGGAGAGGAGGAGCAAGCAACATCACTCTCAAATACGGTGGATCGTCCTTCATTATATTCTTAATTACATATGAATATTTTCATTGAAAAGTGAATAAGAAATGGATAGAATGTATGATTTATGGTTGTATTATTTATTTTATGATCTATGAAGGTAAAATGGAAGAGAAGAATTAAAGTTCTTGCATTAGAATGATGGAAATGATAGAGAAATGACTGAAATTAGAATAAAAGGTGTATTTTTAGGCCATAATTAGAAAAAATTAAGAGTTCTGTATAATGTTGATAAGAAGTAAATAAAAATAGAGTTAGAATGCATTGAAAGTAATCTAAAAATAAAGTTTTACATTGGAGATGAATCTACTAAAAGATATATGTATTTTAGTATAAAAAATGGTAGTTTTTTATTGTAATTAGTGATAATTAAGAGTATTAGTGAAATATTAAGAAGTAAGATAAAAATAGAGTTAAATTAGGTCATTAGGGATTTATCTACCAAAATTTAACTTAAATAGAATTTTAAATTAAAGTTATTGAATTTTAATGGTGAAAATAACAGTTTTTAGGTGTTTTTGGGTAGTAATTAGTAAATATTAAGAGTATATGGAAAATTTTATAGATGAAAATTGGTACTTGAAACTACACTTAGTATAAGAAAAGTCCATGTAATAGGGTTTAATGTATTATGATAAGATGCAATTATTATTAATATGTTTAGTTTTCTAAGTAGTAGTAATGAAAAATCAATAACTTTTGATAATGAGTGATTTAGAATAAATATTGAAAAAAAGCTATAGTTTACTTATTGTTAAAATTCTTATCATAAAATTTTATTAAGAATGGATGTCATTTGTATGTACTTCCTTTGTTAAATATAGTTTAGGGTTGAAAGAATAATTAGTAAATATTAGTGATAGTATTAAGATATTAGCAAAAATAAGGATATATTAAGAGTTTTTAAATAATTTCTTTCTCTAATAGAAATCTTGAAGACAATGGAATTCACATATTATAGGTTGTAGTTCAAAAGGAAAGTTAAATAGTGATGTTTAGTGAATTGTAACTATGCAAAGAAGATTATTAGTTGGACTACTAATAAAGATGATAATATGACTTTTATGCTAGTAGTTTTAAGTTGAAGAATATATAAATATCCACCTTAAATCTTAATTAATACAATGACTTTACACATAGCAATATTGCTTGCGTATTTGGGGGACTTTCTAGGGGGCCGTCATGTTGTGCACTTGTTGTGAAAGATTACAGAAGACTTGCTTGCTGTTTTGTATCATTTTTGTGATAGTGATAGAGAATAGTGGAAAGCCCATCATTGAGAAGTTGGAAAAGAACAACTACCCTTCATGGAAGTTTCGTGTGATGACTTCCTTATTGGAAAGGGCCTTTACGAGTTCATTTCAAGTGAAGAAAAGGAGCCGTAGCTAAGTATTCCTCCGATTGTAGAAGAATTAAAGGCATGGAAAGAATGGAATGCAAAAGACAAAAAGGTGATGTATTGGCTATCTCTGCAGTCATTGATAATACTATACTAGGACATATAAGGAATGCAAAAACTTCACATACAACTTGGACAATTTTTGAGAACATGTTTTCAGTAAATACCAAAGCACAAAAGATTCAACTTAAGCAAGAGTTGAGTACCTTGAAGAAAGGAAGAATGCCTATCAATGAGTATGTTTTGAAGGTGTGGAGCATTGTAGATGCTTTAAAAACGATTGATGCAATGCCTGATGATGATGATTTGGTTTCATCCACTTTGGGTGGCCTTAATAATGAGAAGACTTGGAAATCATTTGTCACTTTTGTATACATATGGAAGCCATTTTCAGATTTTGATGAGCTGATCTCTCTCATGATTATCGAAGAGATCAATATGCAAGGTGACTCGTTTGAAAGAAATGGTGAATATGTCCAAGCATTTTACTCAAGTTCAAGAAGGGAACATGGTAAATCCTCTTTGGGAGGCCATGGTATGGGACATGTAGCATAACCAACAAAATAACTTAAATCGGCAATTTAGTGAAATGCATATTTCAGGAGGCTGTGGAAACTTTAGAGGCAGAAGGAGCCATAGAGGAAGAGGTGGATGAAAAAATACAGGTTCTAGAAATTCTGCTATTATTTGTCATTATTGTGGCAAAACATGTCATATTGCAGCCCATTATTATGCTAAGAAGGATGATATCAGTAGTGGTAAATTGTAGCAAGGAAACTATGCATCGTCTTCATGACAGAAAGAAGACAAAAATGAGCATATGTTTGTTATGCAGCATATGATGAATTCTGTTATAGAAAAGGGGACACATGATGATATATAGTATGTCGATTTACGTACATCTAATCATATGACTAGTCATGTTGAATGGTCATGAGATATGCATGATGTACAAAATTTGGATTATGTGTAATTGGGTGATAATTCATGCCACCCAATTTCACACATTGGAAAGGTTCTCTTGTCCTTACATGATGGCCAAATGAAGAGTTTGATAGATGTATTACATGTGCCATCTATCACAAAGAATTTAGTGTCTGATGGCCAAATGAAGAGTTTGATAGATGTATTACATGTGCCATTTATCACAAATAATTTAGTGTCTGTTGGCCAAATGGTAGAGCAAGGGTTACAGGTTGTTCGATTTAATGCAAAAGGTTGTTTTGTAGAAGACTTTAATGATAAGTGTAGGTTGGTCGCAAAAGGAAGTAGAGTTGGTCGCATATTCACTTTAGATGCTAAAATTTTTGCAATGAATGTTGTTATGTATGCTAAAGAAAAAGGGGTGGTTATAGACATTGAAATATGGCATAAATGTATTGGACATACAAATGTGCAAAGACTGGGAATTAATGTAGTCCAAAGGATTGGTTACAGGGTTGCCTACTTTTAGAGCTATAGAATTTCATATAAGTGTGTGAAACATGCCATTTTGATAAGCATGCAAGATAACCCTTTTTGCATGATAAAGATGTGATAAAAAATATACATGATGTTGTGCATACATATGTTTAGGGGCCTACATAGAATATATCTCTTGGTGGCGCAAATACTTTGTCACATTTATTGATTGTTCAAGGAAGCTATGGGTATACTTTATGAAGGATAAGAGTGATGTATTTGAGCACTTCAAATCTTTCAAGGTAGTTGTTGAAATAGAAATAGGCTTGAAAGTTAAGTGCTTGAGATCAAATGGAGGGCAAGAGTATCTCTCTAATGAGTTTAGTGGCTTCTTAAGGTCTCATGGGATAAAGAGACAGTTTACTTGTTGCAAGTATACCCCACAACAAAATGGGTTAGTGGAAATAAAAAATAGATATATTGCAAAAGTTGCACAGGCATTGATGGGGCTGAAAAGAATATACTAGAATATTTTTGGTTTGAAGCTGTTTATATTGTTGTCTATATTATGAACATAACTCCCACACATGTTGTTTATGGGATGACCCCCGAAGAATACTTTATAGAAAAGAAACTTGATGTATTATACTTGAAATTTTTTGGATGTATTACATATGTTCATGTGCTAGATGAACTGCAAAAGAAGCTTGATTCGAAGGCTGAAAAATGTATTTTTATTGGATACTCTTTAGAGTAGAAAGAGTATCGTTATTATAGCCTTGTCACTTAGGTGAGTTCATAGTGAATAGAAACGTTATTTTTATGAGATGAGCAGTTGGTATGCATCTAGAATCAATTGATTTAATTTGGATAACATTTCATTATGCTTAGAAACCATATCATCGTGCCTCAATGTGTGGTGTATCTCATGTTGGCATCGGGTTTGATTGAGTACATGAAAGGCTCCCCATTCAGATGACTCTTCCTCAAAGTCATCCCCATAAGGCTCTTCAACTATAGGCTCTCTAGCATCAATAATTTCTTGTGGTAGGCTACCCTAGACCTTGCCTTTGCCTTAGTTTCCTAGCATTTTGATGCAATCTACTAGACCCATGGTTTTAATAGTCGGCTGGAGTAGTTTTTAAATCAAATCAAAGAGGACAATACCCTCTTTTAAGATGAGCTTAATAGCTTTATGATAAAAATATTAAAAAATATTTGTAATGCAATCTCTTGATTATTCAGGAGCATTCTACACCTTGTCCTAGTGAGCTATGTGCATAAAAATGGCAATATCTTCTAGATCGTAGCTTTGATCGGGGAGATTTTTGATTTGATTGAAGGGGGTGATGCCTTTTTTGAGATAAGCTATAGGGTTCTTTTCTACAATCAATGTAGTTTTTTTTGTGAGCTTTATGTGACAGTCCCAAAATTCATGCATCATCTCACTATTTGAGTTGCTTTTTGGAACATCCATATACGATCAACACATATGATTAGCTCAATACCAAGAAAGCATCTCAACTCCCCCAAATCCTTCATCTCAAAATTTTGCTTCAAAAGGCCCTTAAAATTAGTAATCCCACAATCATCTATTACTTGTAATAATTAAATCATCCATATAGACGACTATGATAACCAAACTTGCATCACCCTTCCTCACCTAAAGTAAGTGATCTGCATCTCAATGAGTATGACTAGCAACCTTCTCAAAACAAGTGGGCTCAACAACAATTACCTTTACCTTATAAGCATAATGATGAGATGCATGACCCTCAAAACCAAATATTCTAATAGGGTAAGCCGCTCTACTAGACCTTTGTACCATTGGATCACTTAATGGGGCCTTTACATTACCATGTGGTCTTTGTACACTTGGTGTCTTGACTGGAGGAATACCAAGCTCATCATCCAAACTCTCTGAGCCACTAGAGTCTCCATCAAGGACTACATGATGAGTAGATGCATTATTACAATTTGACACTTTCTTCTTCCCTTTGTCATTACTTGCAACACTAGTAGATGCACTTGAAGGTGTGGGGATGATCCTTAGTTTTCTAGACTAATGATGACTGTAGATCTACTACTAGATTATGTCTTTGATCCATTAAAGTTTGTGATTCTTGCTTTTCTATCTGCACATGGCTATCACAATCATCAATACCATTCAATGCCTCTCCACTAGATGCATACTAACTTCTCATATTATCAAAGATAATATCCCTACTCACTAAGAACTCACCAATAACAAGGCTATAACAATGTTGCTCTTTTTGCTTGGTAGAGTATTCAATGAAAAAATTTTGCAACCTTCAGGTTCAATCTCTTCCTTAGCTCATCAAGAACATAAACATATGTAATACAACTAAAAACTTTCAAGTGTGATACATTAGGTTTCTTGCCTGCAAAACATTCTTCATGAGTCATACTATGAACTGTAGTTATGGGAGACATGTTCATAATATAGATAGTAGTATGAACAACCTCATACCAAAAATACTTGGGCATATTCTTTTTAGCCACATCCATGTGACTTCTATAATATGTTTTTCCTTTCTACAATACCATTTTGTTTGTGGGATATACCTACATATAAACTATCACTTTTTCCCATGAGATCTCAAAAAATCATTGAACTCATTAGAGAGATATTCTAGTTAGAAACTGGGTGGGGCACCTTGTACCTCCCCTTCCCACGAGGTCACCCATTCTAGTATTGTTCACGCTAGTGCACACTTAACTAGAATTTTCCCATAATTGGACTAGCCATCTAGCCCCTAAAACATTAAGGTGATGGATGTGACCTTTGATCTATCCAATTATGGAAATCTTCCTACATTTGGCTTAGGATTCAAGCCTAGTCTCAACACATCACCACTGCATTGATAATGAGCTAGTTATCTCTAGCAAGTGTGAATTGCATTTCCAACAATTATCCCCCTCCATATGACCTCAAAGACTTAACTTTCAAGGCTATTTCTATTTCAACAATAGCTTTGAAAGTTTTAAAGTGCTCAAACACTTCACTCATTTTCTTCATGAAATATACCCAGATTTTTCTAGATAATCATCAATGAATGTAACAAAATACTTATTGCCACAAGAGATACATTCTCAATAGGTCCCCAAACATCGATATGCATAACATCAAGTATATTCTTGCTTACATCTCTATCATGCAAAAATGGATGTCTTTGATTGCTTTCAAATTGATATACTTCATAAACTTTATGTAATCTTGCAACTATAAATGTAGGAAAAATCCTTTCAATTACACTCATGTCAACCTTTTCAAATTTGCATGCTAATATGTTTGTGCCATATTTCATTGTATGCAACTACATCTTTTCCTTTAGCATACATAGGAGTATTTATAGCAAGAATTCCAGCATCCAGGTAAACATGCAATCAATTCTGCTTATTTTTGTAACCAACTTACACTTACTATTAAAGTCTTCAATAAAATAGCCCTTTGCATTAAGTCTAACCTACATCCTTGCTTTACCATTTGACCAATAAGTACCAAATTCTTTGTGATGGATGGCACATGTAAAATATCTAACAAACACTTTATCAACCATCATGCAAGTATAAAGGAACTTTTTCAATATGTGAAATTGCATGACATGAATCATCACCATTCTCTACATAGCCTAGACTTTGTAGATTATGCTTCTCTCTAAACTATTCAGCATGGCTAGGCATATGATTATATATACTTGAATCAACATACCATTCATTATCACAAGCCCCCTTTCTTGTAACAACATTCATCATATGTTGCATGACAAACAAATACTCAGTTTTGTCATTATTTTGTCTTGAGAAGAGGATACATAATTTCCTTGTTAAATTTACCATTGTGAATGCCATCTTTCTTATCAAAATAGTGGGCTATAATATGACCTATTTTTCCACAGTAATAGTAGATGATAGCAAAATTACTAAAATATCTTTTTTGCAATCCACCTCTTCCTCTAGAGCTCTCCATGCCTCTAGAATTAACATGACATCCCCCAAAATTGACATGTCACAAAACTGTTGACATAATGTCACCAACACGCCCCGTACCACAGCTTCTTGAAGAGGATCTATCACGTCCCCTTCCTAAACTTGAGTAAAATTATTGAGCTTGTTCATCAGTTCTTTTAGATGATTCGCCTTGCATGTTGGTCTCTTCAATGATAATGTAAGAGATCAACTGATCAAAATCTAGACACATCTTCCATACATATACAAAAGTAACAAGAGATCTCCATGTCCTCTTATTACTAAGACCACCCAAAGTAGATGAAAAAAAATCATCATCATCACGCATTGCATCGATACTTGTTAAGGCATTTGCAATGCTTCTCACCTTCAAAACATAGTCACTTATAGACATTTTTCTTTCTTCAAAGTATTCAACTCTTGTTTGAGTTGAATCTATCGCGCCTTTATATTTATTGAAAACATATCTTCAAAAGGTTATACAAGTTGCATGTGAAATTTTTGTATTTCTGATATGCCCCAACATAGTGTTATCAAAAGACTGCAAACAACCAATATATTACTTTTCTGTCTTTTGTATTCCATTCTTTCCACACCTTTAATTCTTTAGCAGTCGTGCATGATCACTGAGCTTTGATTCATTTTTTTCACCTTAAATGAACTCATAAAGGCATTTTCCAATAAGAAAGTTCATCACACAAAACTTTCATGATGAATAGTTATTCTTGTCTAGCTTATCAATGATAGGATTTCCACTTTTGTTAGTCATTATGATAAAATTGAGTACCAAATAGCAAGCAAGTCTTCCATAGTCTTTCACAATATATGCACAACAACATATCAAGCAACCATTTTTACTAACTTCTCAATAATACATATAATCTACAATATTTTTGTAGATAAACCTTGTGTTTACTTCTTGAAACACACCTAAGAACTTACAAATTTGAAATTTGTAACACGTACACCTGAGAACAGCCAACACAATTGAGATTACAATATGCCTTGAAACTGCTATGCATAACCTTACAGAGCTAAAATAGAGTCTAAAATAGCCTCAAATAGCCAAATGCACAGTAGAAAATTCCTAAAGGATAAACATGCAAAAATATATACCTTCTACTTGTACACCAAATCTCACATCAATTTGAAAATTTTTATCCACTTGCTTTTGGTGCCTACATAGGCACTATCCAAGGAAAAGACAGAGAATGGAAGAGCTTCTTACCTATTGCTTTTTTCTTGAATCCTTGCTTATTCTCCTTCACTTCAACCTTCAAAACTAGCGTCTCTCAGTGGCATTGCTTTGATACCATGTTATAAAATTGCGTGATAGGGGGGCTTGCGTGAGCTACTACATTGAATACACACAGTACACACAAGAGGAAGCTCACTCAAGAACACAAGAAGATAGATGGAGACCAAAACATTGTCTTGCTAGTTTTTCTTCCTTTTTCTACTCACAACGCAATATACACAAAGTATAGATAAGATATAGCATAAAGAAAAGTGGCCTACCAAGTCAAACAACGTATGACTAACTAAACTTATTGTATGGTGCTATAACTATGCTAGTTGGAGGTAGGTGTAACTCACCAAATATAATAAGTGGCAAGTCAATGGCCATGCGATTATTTTCCATCTCAACATTTGATATTGATCAACTTAACTACTTATGAAAAAATGCACAAATAACCTTTTCATTTTACTTTTATTTGCTTTGTTAGTATTGCCTATAAGGGTATGCTATTCTAATACCTTAAGTAAACTAGTCTATTCTTGAGGTAAAAATTATCTTAGTTAAATAGTATTTTGCCTTTCTTTTTCTTTTTTAAGGGTTGATTCTCTCCCTTATCATCCCCATCAAAATTAGCATAAGAAAATAAAAGCCAACACATGTCAATACTCCAACACAATTTTCACACTTTTTGAAGAAAAGAAATGAGCCAACAAACACTACCATTGATGTAATTAGACTTAACAATGACCAATCTATCACTGAATTCAAGAGGCTTTTTAAATCATCTTTAAATTTTGTCCAGTGCTTTCTAGCTACTCAAATGTTCACCTGATAGTGATTCCTCTTTCCAAAGGAACACCTAAAGTATTTAAGATCCACACCCTTATTGTTGATTTCGAATCCCATATCAAGAAACTGTACTAAGAATTTGATTTCAACTTAAGGGTTTCACCTTTTCCAATGCTAAGAAATACTTGTGCAAACTATATATAAACTTTTGGTAATAAATGCAAACAACAAAATTGATAAATTGTTGCATTATTGAGGTGGCTATGGTTTTCTTTTTATCCTATTTATTATGATCCTATGATTTAACATTCATAAACAAACATTATGGCCTTAACAAGCCAAAACTGAAGATAATAAATATTTTTAATTCATATTTCAAGATTTACATGTAGTAATAAGAAATAGACATAGGGAAGTTTAAATGGCTTGTAGAGTTTGTTGTTAATTGTTGAAAGTTCGTCAAAGTGTGCACATGCATGCGCATGTGCACGCACGCACATGCATGCGCATGCACACACACGCACATGCATGTGTATGTGTGTGTGTTTCCTTTGCAATAACTCTCTTTATTAGGGTAAAAGTGCCAATACTATGGCACCTAGCTATGCCTTTAAAATTCTCACAAGTTTTTGGTGATTTTGTGAAGTCTTGATTGAAATATTGTTGCTTGATTGGCCCATAGCTAAGACAAAAATATTGGATTATTTTAATACTATTTTAGCACAATTGCACTTGCAAAATTTAGGCTTATAAAAAAAGGCTATTGGACTAAGGCACATGAATAATATAAGAAAATGCAAGTGGGGCCAATAGGCAAGAGGGATTTGAGCTTCCACCTCACTCCCACTAATCAATTGTATTGCTCACAAAAGCTTTCCAAGATGCCACTAAAATGCTAACACACTCTTTCTGACTAACTCTAAACCTAACATACAAATTTACTATTCTGAGGGTTGCAACTTTATTGGTCCCCTTACTCTAAGATGAAGGAAAAATATTATGAGGACCGTAACTTTATCACCCCCTTACCCCAACAAGAATGAAAAACATATAAGATAGGCCACCAAAGGAATTGGAAAATGAAAGTATGCTTTGAGTATAGGTGATTCTTTGAATGAGAGGCTTTGGTGGATGTGTTTTTTGTTCACTTTTAAGAACAATTACAAGGGTTCTTGCTTGTCATCCATAGAACAACATTGCAAACATGTGAAATGCCCAAAAAGTTGGAAAGATCATATAATCAAGTATATAGTCTAGAGTAGTGAATGCATCAACTTTGTGATTGGACACCAACTACTTTATTTTTAAGTTGATTGGGTACAACTATATGAACAAGATAATTGGCATTAGGTTTATCTTTGTTTAACAAGGTGATGTATACAACAAGTGGGGTTTTTAAAGAAATAATTTTTGGTTGATAACTAAACATAAAGCAACATGTCATCCTCGCATAGAAGAAGCTTTGATGTGCCCCATGCAAGACTTCCTCTCAGCCTCTCCATCCTTTATTTAGTATGGTATTAACACAGAGTCACACACTCAATTTTTGGACTAAGCTAAAAGAGCATGGTCCTTTGAGGGGCATGATGGTACTCCCTCAAGGTGACCCAAGAATCAACAAAACCTTTATTCAAAACACTGAAAGAGATTTGTCATTGTTGTAGGAGGGTGGGTATAATAACTATGCCATATCTAAGCTCTTGCATTAGAGACATGGGTTGTTACGTTGTGGCAACTAAGCAACTAAGCAACTAAGCTCGCTACTTATTCATACATAAATTTGTTTGCTTGTTTTGGACGAAATCCTCATGATTTTAAGATGGATGCAAGTGTACAACCAAGAAGAACTACCTTTTTGTGTTAAGGGCAAAAATTTTGAACCAATATTCTACCTTCTTAGTTGATAATGGTCAACATTTTTATTGTGATCCCATTTTGGTATTATCATAATTCCACATCTTCTGCAATTACTAGACAAGTTACAAAACAGAAACTTGCAAATTAGTGGGTTCAAGTTTCAATTTTGTTGGAGTGTAAGACACCATTGAGCCGTTTGGACTGGGGCTTAGAACTCTGGCATCAACAGTCATAGGATATAGCCCTACCAGTTGAGTTACCACTTTGCCATATTTTTCTATTCTCCAAGCTGTTTAAAATAAATTTTGGATTTTTTTTTTTTTGAATAAGAGATATGTAAGCTAGTGGACTTTAAATTAGATAGATTATAACAATGAGTAATTGGTAGCGTTGTCAATTAGCTTAATCATAATTAATGAGCAGAAGTATGGAAAGAAAGACTGTAGAAAACAAGACTGACTAAGCCTATCAACACACAAATGATAAGCACTTCTGTTGTTAAATAGGGGATGCCTCGAGCATGAGTCATGACTGCAGCTCCTCTAAATTCAGGTTCAGAGGACTGATCAGTCATGTCCAATGGCCCAACCAAGTTAGCCCCTGCACTTTCACATGTCTTTGGCTTGGAAAAACTCTGCAGTGAAACAAAATCAGCTTGTCACAGCAACACCAAAGAGCATATTATAAATTGTGAGCATAGAAACAGCTTCTTCATGTCATTCTTAACAGAGCTCTAGTATCACTTGCAAGTCAATGAAGAGCAGTCATGTTATAGTTAAAAAGACTCAAAGAAGCAGTTACTCGTGTGATTGCAGGGCTTCTTTGTAGTATGTTTGATAAGATGAAAAAACTAGCATGCCAGACATACCATTGATTCTAATTCACGCCTCTTCTCATATTGTCGTCTTTGGATAGATGAATCAAAAGAGCTGCAAAAAGAGAAGTTGAGACAAATTGGATCAAATGCATAAATGGATTTCTCAGTTTGCTAGAAACAACATCAACATATCACAAAATATTTTCTACCTATGAAGCTGGTTCTGGGCACAAACTATTTCAGGCTTTTCGACTTCTATTTCTATTTCATTGACAGGATGGTGATTAAGAACTTGATTCTTGGTATTTTCACATCTAGCTGATGCATGTCCTAATGGCTGCACATTTTCAACATGGAAATCATCAAACTTAAAATCAGTGTCAGAATTTTTTCTATCATACAGACTTAGGCTGATCAACTTCTTTTTCGATTTTTCACAGCTAATGCTAGAAACTGCTATTATTCCACTTTCCCTTCCACTGCCATTCTGTGGTTCAGCTATTTGCAGATTTGCTCCTTGATTCAACTCAGGGTCCCTGGTGGAAACTGAAAGGCTTGTTATAGTGCATTTTGGTGGCTCTATAGCTGAATCTTTCACCCCTGCTGTTATATAACCAGCTTCACATCCACTTGCTCCTTCTGCTTCTATCTCATGAGTGGGAATCTTACAATTGACTTTGCAGCCATGCATCAGACAATCCTCATTTTTCCTTTCAGGCATCTTGGTCAGCCCAGCCACAAAAGGTAGATTATCCACAGGTGTAATCTTGTCAAGCTGAGATCTAACCTCCTCAACTGGAGAAAGATCCAGAGGATTGACTGCAGCACTGGTTACTTCTTGAGCCGAGCTCTCTGACTGCACATCATCTGTGCTCACATTAGACATCTCTTCTTCAGAGTCCAGTAGATTGTCCAACTCAAGATTGTTACAAGTCCCAAGCAGTGAAGTTTTTTGCTCATCCAAGCTTTCTTCTCCAGTGATAGATTGCTGGCATTCTTCATTGGTCAGCAAAGGAGCTGGAAGAGCTTGTGAAGTTCCATTTGCTCTGATTATTGATCCAAGCTTTTTGTAATCTACACATTCTACCCAAGCAGTACATTCTGAAGCTTCAATGAAGCAGACATCAACAGCCTGAGAAGATAATGTAAGATTACTGAAAGCAGCTTTGGCGGTATCCTGGTTCTCTATGGCAGATTGTCCCTGTTTGTGAGAAGAGATAAAATTGAATTCTGCAGATGCGCTTGCATTCTCTGGCAAGTTATGTTCCTCATTTTGGTCATTTTCTGCATTAGGAGCATTTGCGGAAAGTGCATGACCATCAACCTCAGAATTCAAACCCTTCCCAGAGTCTAAATTGCATTGCTCTTTCCTTTTTGCATTGCAAGTAATATTGCCATTGGTACCATTTTCATGGTCAGGAGGAATCACAAATATGGCTGCCCCTTCTTGATCACCTGTGACCACCTGTGATAAGTGATTCGCCGCATTACAATTAGGATTCTGTGAGAATCCATCATCAAACAAATATCCTACAGAATTCTCCTTGCCTTCATGCTCACCATGATCAAGGCCCTCTCTAGTCTCCTGTGTATTCCATGTCCGTTGGCAGTTTAGCTCATAACAATGATCATGATTATGCTCATTATTCTCAGAAAAAAGATCAGATGATGCCTTTCCAAAATCTTCCAGGCTGTCCATTGCCTTTGCCTTCTGAGCAAGCTGTGATCCTTCGCCTTTGATACGGACAAACTGAGATGGACAATCTGTAGTAGACTCTTTGTTGATATTTTTTCCTTCTGGTTTGAACGCTGAGCGCCTGTTCTTTAAGAGAGCGCGTGAAGCGAGAAAACCAGCAGCAGCTATGGCGGACAGGAAGCTTGCAAGGGCGAGGCGAGGGGCGGGGCGGAGGAGGGGCTTAGTATGTCTGCTAGCCTTGCGCGTGCTGGCAGGAATGGCAGTCCGGTGAGGGGACGCCATAGCAAGTATACGAGCAGCCTCAGAGCAGGATCGATGATGATGACGAAGCGCGATGGAAGATCCGGCAGCTTGTGATAATAATAAGGCTAGCCGGTTAATAAGAAAATGAGAAAAACAAAAAAACAGAC
Source organism: Lygodium microphyllum (assembly GCF_053477565.2). Taxonomy (NCBI): domain Eukaryota; kingdom Viridiplantae; phylum Streptophyta; class Polypodiopsida; order Schizaeales; family Lygodiaceae; genus Lygodium; species Lygodium microphyllum. The sequence goes on from NC_141142.1 coordinate 48,479,525, forward strand.
GAGAAAATTGAGAAAATCATAACCAAAACAAGTGGTAATATATTATCATAAGGCCTACCTATCGAAATATGCAATTAAAAATGTAAGCTTAACATTTTTATTTAAAAAATCAATATTTAAACAAAAAATTAGTGTCAAAATAGAAATTATCATGTGGCTTTACTATGTGTGTGTGTGTGTGTGAGGGGTGATGAGTTCTAAGATTCTAAAAGTATATCCATAAAGAATAAACAGGTGAGTCTCGCCAGTGTCGAGATATGTATATTGCCAGATATGTTGCTATCTTTTAGGGTTTTTTACTACTAACTTTCTTATCTAACGCTCTTTAACCCCCCATTGACAAACTCACACTAAGATCTCCCCTCGAGAGGGGCTAGCAAAAAACAAGGCTATATTTAAAGGGCAAGAAAATGAGAGAAAAAAAAATCATACACAACAGAATGAGAAAATCATAAGGGGAATAGAACTTTTGTCTTATGATAGAAACAAGCACAAAAAAGAATACTAAAAAATGCAAACTCCTCACATCGAAAACCATGAGAAACTTCATGAACTAAAAGCCATGTGATGTCTTGTGGTACTGTTTTTATCTTGTAAAATATTTGACATGATAATTCACAAGCTTTTAATTTGCAAAATTTTTGTACATTTGCAAATTAGCTAAGGATTTCCAAAAAAGGATGCCTAAAGAAGCCTAGTTTAGATTGGAGGGCTATGGAATAATATTGTAAATACCAAGGGCCATGGCTCACCCTGCGTAAAGCTCACAGCTATGTGAGCCTAGCCATGATGGTGTGTTAAATGTTTAGAATATTTGAACATATAGCAGTTTAAGAAATCCAAGGGAGGGATCTTAATGCTAGAGCAAGGTTGGAGATTTTGATGAACAATCGATTAACCTATTCATGGCATTGTTTTCCTTATCCCTACATGTTGTGTTTGACCCTTTGTACTTACTTAGATTTACTTAATCACACATAAACTCGAGTTGCCTTTGTCCTATCCTTGAGATGTGACAAAGAAGATGTAGACAATGGTTTCTTTGGTTTTCTTGAATGGAATCTCAAACATGGATGCAAAGACAAACTTGAAAGCATTCTTGTTCTTGTATTGTCCTTATTAGGAACCAAACAAAGCATTTCCAAAATCGTAGTTTTCAACTTGATTCTAGTCAAAGCATAGCATCTAAAGATGTTATATGCTCCCGGTGTATATTCAACTAAGTTCCAATTTCCTCACACTTTACATCTAAGTTTACCGTTTAAACCAATGTAAGAGTAACCCACCTCTTGTCCTTTAAAAATGGTTGACACATCCTTCAATAATGCTTAAACATTTAATTTGTGTAGACTCAATAAATTGTCATAATGCTTGCAACAAAAGGCTATAGAGATAAACCTTACAATTCATTGACATTTATACACAATTGCACATTAGCCATGCTACTCATGTATGCATTGAACTTTGCTAAACTTATACATCTCCATCTTGGCTATTTTCCATGCCAAGCATTCATAGTATTCTCATATGCAGAAATGGGCAACCAAAGCATATAAAATCTACATAGTTTTAACTCTTGTAAAATGTCAAGGATCACAAATGGATGCATCAAATTCATCAATTTAGGAAGTGGGTTGGTGACATGGGGAACATAAATGAAGAGTCACACAAGGTGTGGAGCCTTCTTAGAGCCCATCTTGTGAAGAGCATATGGTCTCTAAGAAATGATATGATTCATGCTAGGAAGCCATTATACACATGGATTATTAGTGATAGCATACCAATATTTTTAACATATAATTTTAACTTATGTGCACTTTTGTGGACAAAAGTCGTCAACATTTAAAGTAGTTAGGAAGATCTTAACATTTATGTAGAACTACTTACATTTTTTGAAAATGTACCCTTGATTTAATTTGTTAACATAAAAAACATAGGACATATCATATCATTTTTACGCATAACAATGACACAATTTTTATGTGCAACCAATATCTAGTTGTGTCAATTAAAGCTTACTCTTGGGACTCTAACTCTTTAAACCTCAAAGATATCAATTTCTCAAGAAAGGGGGAAATCAATACATGCTACATATTTTCGTTTCTTTAAGAAGAAGCCACGAAATGGCTAAAGACAACATGCTAGCTCCCTCCTCTAGTTATATTTTGTATGCATGCATAGTTGTTAGCCTATGAAAGGTATGATATGGTACAATACAATAAAATATGGTAGTAAATGGTATCTTATGATTTTATAAGGTATGGTACGATATTAGTATGAAAACAAATTTAACATGATTTTTTAAAAACCATAAATCATTAAATGATAGAACACATGTTTAAAGTGGAAATAGTGATTTCCTTATAAAATAAGATGAATACATGAAGGTGGCCATTGAGGTCGCATGGGCTATACACACCATGCAATACAACTAGAGTCTAGTACATACATGGTCCATGGATGATGCATCATAGTGGCAAGTGGACACAATGATAGTAGATACAAAAAAGAGAGAGACCTATGAATCTATGATGAGGCATCACTATCACTATCATCATCATCATCATCATCGTCATGAGAACCATTTGAGTGCTCATCAAGAGAGTCTAAAGATGACTCCTCAGCATCGGATAATGAGACACTCTCATACTCGTCCTCACTGATGAGGTTACCATCATCATCAAATGATGGCTCCCTCAGGCTCCCTCAGCTATGTAGGCAAGGGGGGGATGTCATCATGAGGCATGGAATGTGAACTACTTGGCAATAGACTAGCTTCTCTAACTGTTATGTGCTAGGACGATTGCGAATCTACATGTGAATGATAGAATAGGCACTCCAATTTCTCTCACATGCATTCAAAGAGCAAACTTGAGCAAGGACTCCCATGGCTAAGGGCCAAAGGGTCTCCAATGCATGTCCAAAGTTTTGCCACCAAAATAAATGCTTCACAAGTAACTCTCTCCTCCAACAAGTGGGAGAAGAAAAAGCCACATGCCCTCTTTGATCCACATAGCATCCTAGCTCCTCTAGCACTGCATTGTGGTCATCCACAAGGACCACACAAGTCAAATAAGCATGGGCTTATGTATCCATGCCCATCTCCTCTCTACCATCTCTAGTACATGTACACATTGTGTCTTTGTGATCACCATGGAAGCATGTGCCTCCACGAATGCCACTCTAAAGAATTGAACAAGAAGGCCCATGGTGGACCCCTCACAATCACTCATATGTAGCACCCTATAAAAGAAAGTCATGACAATGACAGTGGTAATGACAATGACATAGACTCTCTAGCAAAACTGCTCATTAAGGCACAAGAACTGTATGGCTTTGGCCTCCTTTGTCTCATGCTCATCTCACTCATTCCATAGAGTGGACATCACTATGGGGATGGCACCTCATAAAGGTGCTTGAGCAACAACCACATGTAAGCAAACCGAGTCAAAGAAGGCTTCTTCAACTCGAGTGTGAGATGCTCAGGATAAATTGCAAGCACCTTTGCCTTTACCCATGAAGAAGAAGATGACAACTGATGTAGCTTTATGGATTACCCTGTTCACCCACTTGAGCTTCCCAATGTCCTCCATGAGCAAGTCCAAACAATAACTTGCACATGGAGTCCACACAATCGTGGGAAACTCAGCCTTAAGCAAATGGCCAATGCCGATGCATCATTGCTAACAACTTGGACCACATTTGAGGGGCCCACCTACAACCACAAATTACAAGTGACTAACAATACTTGGAGATTAGAGAGAGAAAGAGAGAGATGAGCCTTTCAAGTTTCAATTTTCAAGATTCAAGGATGAAGAGAGATGGGGGTAGGGGGGAAAGAGAGAATCGAGATAGACCATAAAGAGAATTGGGAGATAGATAGTTATGCATAAATTATAATGAAAGAAAGTGAAAAAAATTTAAAAGAAAATGACAAATGTATACCTCAATGATAGCTTGCCCAATGTGGTAGTAGATGAATGTGTCGATCATTCCGCCCCCCCCCCCCCCCCCTTCCCCCCTCTTGTCAGTATAGTAAGTGCTGAGTGGACATGAGACAAGTAGGGTGATGGTGCCCCATTTTTTGCAATCATTCCATTCATCATTGAGAATGGAGCAACCATATTTTAGCAATGTGTAGGATCAAGGGCTCTATCAATCCTCTCCTTCTCTTCATCAATCTTTTTTGTCCTCACGTCGTTGTATGTGACATTGGTCCATCCTTCACATGGACCCACATTGGCAATGGCTTTTACCATCTTCTTCCATTGCTCTTGCTTTAGGACGTTGAATGCAAGATTGTAGTTAATCACCATGCATGCAATTTCAATGTTCGCAAGTTGTCACCTTTCTCTAAGAAAGGCAATTGATCCACACCATGGCTAGAAGCTTGAGAGAGAGAGAGCATTGTCTCTTGAGTGCCACATGAGCCTCCACTCTTTGTATTTTTCTAGAGTCAAATGCGAAAGTGAAGCCCCCACCACAAATGGTAGAGGCCTCTACTACATCAGTTGAAGATATGCCCAGATTCGATGCTTTCTCATTAGTAGGCATAGGAGTTGGTGCCAATATGACACTTCCTCCTTCCCTTGTGGATCCCCTTCTCATCTTGGTGAGAATCTTATATGCAATGATCTGAGGGATTTCCTTGCATGGAGCAACTTGTCCCCCATCTTGGAAAGATGCTGGAGAAGCCACATTGCACCACTTGTATAGTGCTTTCCACAATACTTTTATGTCTAGTGGTGGGAGTTCTTTATGTCCCTTTTCACATGGATCATGTGCAAATTGAAGGCCTCGTGCTTCTCACAAGTTATGGTGCCGATGACGGATGGAGAGGCCTGGGGGAGAGTGAGAGAGAAAGGGAGAGTGAGATGCTTGAGTCTTGAGTCTTGAAACTTGGAATTTGAAACTTGAAAGAGAGGGAGAGGGTTGGGGTAAAGTTGAAAGAGAAAGAGGCAGAGAGAGGGGATGCTTAAGCCTTGAGCCTTGAGCCTTGAGCCTTGAGCCTTGAGCCTTGAGCCTTGAGCCTCGAGCCTTGAGGGTGTAAGAAAGAGAAGAGAGTGAGAGGCTAGAGCTTCATGAATCACAAATTGATTCAAGATCCAAGAGAGGTAAATGAGAATGGCATGTGCTTGTGCTGAATTGGTGTGGAAGCATGGAGGAGAGGAGTACCTTTTGTAGATGAGAGAAGTGTCAAATAGTCAAAGAGGGGTTAATAGTCAAACATGACTGCTAGTTGGATGGAACCCAAGGAGTCTGGGGGGGGAGTGCATAGCTAGAAAAGGGGGTGGGCTAAAGTATCCAAGGATTTCCACCCCCCAAAAGTGCCATGTAAGGAGACGTGTAGCAGAACACGCAGTATGCTAGGAGACGTGGTAGACACAGTGGCCAATAAGGGCATGTTTTCTCATCTAAAACCATACCAATACATATGGTACTGTACGGTATAGACAATATTGTACGATGTACAAGTGCAACTATGTACGAGTGTTAGGCCAAGAGTGGTTGCATAGTTTGGGTAGCATGAACATAAAAATATTGCATTTGAAGACAATGGTGTGCAAAGTTTTATTACTAGGTGAGTAGAACGTTTCACCATCCCCTCTTATATGTAAAACTAAACTTAATTATTTCACCCAACATAATGGAATAGAAGATGTCTATTGTTGTTATGTATTGTCTCTCTTTTTTATTACATAAGTCTATTACTTATATTGATGACGTTGTGGATATTTCTTTAGCGGAATCTAAAGACAAACTAAGTACTCCCTCTCTCTACTCTCTCTTCAAAGGAAAATTTCCCACAACATCATTCTTTTATAGACTTTTCTTCTCTTTCTTTATCACATGTGCATAATAAGATGCGACAATTACTTGAGGAATACAACGTTGTGCATGAGATTTTTCTCTAGGTTTATGTATTGTAACACGTAGAATTAATGTTCTATCATGAAAGAACCCCATTAGTTGTCTGCCTTATTGACTTAGTGGTGTTAATGAAGCTAGCAAAGTGGAGAAACAATTCATCGATGATCTCTAAAAAGGATTTATTCAACCAAATTCTTCTCCATGGAATTCACCAATATTATTGGTGAAGAAGAAGGATAGATTCATGTGTATATGCATAGAGTATCATGGTCTAAATGCAATCACAATAAACAATAAGTATCTGCTTCCTCATGTTAATGAGCTCTTTGATCAACTTAAAGGAGCATGATACTTCAACAAGATTGACATGAGTTCAAGGTACCATCAAGTTTGAAGATGCACAAAGGATGTATCCAAAATAGCCTTTTGAATGTGTTTCAGTCATGGTTGGTTTTTGGTTATGCCCTTCAACCTAATTAATGCTCATGACACATTTGTGGCACTTATGGATATTGTTCTACATCCATATCTCAAAAAATATGTTATTGTTTTCCCTGATAATGTTCTTATTTATAGTCAATTTGAAAAAGAACATTGGGAACATCTTTGCTCAGTCTTTAAGTTACTCAAAAAACATAAACTTTATATGGAGGAAAGTAAATGTGATTTTGCCAAGAGGAAAGTTCACTATGTTGGCCATGCAATATTTGAAAAATGTATCAAAATGGATCCATACAAGGTCCAAAATGGCCTCCTCCTGCAAATTTGGAGGAGTCATAAATATTCCTTAGTTTGGTAGGATTTAATTGTAAATTCATCAAAGATTATGGTAAGATAGTTGGAAGCAATTGAAAGATCAAGGTCCCACTTTTTATTAGAGTGAGGAACAATAATATAGCTTTGATAAACTCAAAGTAGCTATCACTATTGCAGTAATGCTTGAAAGGTGGGAGCAAGAGTGAAAGCACAAGTGAAAATAAGAGAGAAATAGAAGCTATGAAGGTTCAAGCAAGAGACCAAAAGAGAGAGATACAATATGTGAGAACTCCAATGGTCACAACATGTGACCTATCTTCCCTTATTCTATTGTCATGTAAAGAACAAAGAATAAAGTGATAGTGATGGGTGACTGCCACTTACACTGTACAAGTGTGCAGGCATGGTAAGTATAAGCAAATGTAGATAGCTAGGCATGTTGGGGGGGTAAAGGCACATGTGCCTAGATCACCTTGTATTTACTTCACACACCGTGACTGCACACCTGTACATTGTAGGTGGTGAATGCCCATCACTGTCACATTCTTTATTTCTTTCAATGACTATTGAATAAGGGAAGGTCGTCGCATTTTGAATGTTGGAGTTCCCACACACACACACACACACACACACACACTCTCTCTCTCTCTCTCTCTCTCTCTCTCTCTCTCTCTCTCTCTCTCTCTCTCTCTCTCTCTCTCTCTCTCTCTCTCTCTCCTCTCCCTCTCCCTCTCCCTCTCCCTCTCCCTCTCCCTCTCCCTCTCCCTCTCCCTCTCCCTCTCCCTCTCCCTCTCCCTCTCCCTCTCCCTCTCCCTCTCCCTCTCTCTCTCTCTCTCTCTCTCTCTCTCTCTCTCTCTCTCTCTCTCTCTCTCTCTCTCTCTCTCTCTTCTGTGTGTGTCCATCCACCATACTTGCATCTCTCTTGCTTTCACTTGCTCATGATTTTGCTTGAGCTTCTCCCTTCAATTGGTATCAAAGCATTGGATCGAGAAGCTTCTCCTTTAGATTTACTTCAGCCTGCACATATCTACAGATCAAGATTCAAGATAGCCATGTTTTCACATCTATCCAAGGTAATCAGTAATCTACAGCTTGTTCTAGCTTGTATTAGTATCTTCCATGGATCCCCCTTGGAGCATTATCAAGGCTCTCTTGTGGCCATTAAGCCCTAGCAAAGGCTATTGTATACTCAGGGTGATCTATGGCAATTATACCTACTTTTCCAAGCCATCTCCTTGGCACTTCCATTGGTCATTGTTTGACCTCTTATATACTTGATAATGATGGGAGGAAGCCTTAAGTGGAAGCTTGTGACAAGAATAAGAAAGAGCTATGGTGGAAGAAGTAAGAGAGTAAGAGCAAGAGACACAGGATGTGGGAACTCCAACAGTCACAATGTTTGACCAACCTTCCCTTATTCAGATGTCATTGAAAGAATAAAGAATAAAGTAACAGTGATGGGTGCCTACCATTTGCAATGTACAAGTATGCAAGTACTGTTGGTGTAACAAATACACATGTGATTAGACATCAGCGCCTTTACCCCCAATAATCTCTCACTTAAAGACGAATGTGCCCCTAGTGAGGAGAAAATAAGAAAAAAGTGACAAAGTACAAATGTATATAATGTACAATAGGATGAAGAAATATGTCATCTCATCTAGTAATGCCTATCAACTTCCAAAGGAAGGCAAAACACTCTGTTGAGAGATTGTTACTGAGTAGATCTGTAAGATTTCGATTAGTTGGGATCTTGACAACAAGCTGGATGGACTTGTTATCAATGATGTCCTTGATAAAGTAGTAATGCACCTCCATGTGCCTTGTCTTTACATGAAATACCGCATTCTTAGCCAATTGAGTAGCACTTATAGAATCTGAGTGCAATGTAGAGACCACATTAGTAATATCAAGGTCTACCACTAGATGGTGGCCTAATTAGAGAGTCTCGCAGACTACAATGTGGTTGCAATATAGTCTGCATTTTTAGTGGAAAGAGTTGTGCATTTTTGCACCCTAGATATCCAAGAAACAACACCTCCCTAGCAAAGGTGAAGACATAGCCAAAGGTGGACTTCTTACTTGTTTGCATGTCCTGTATAATCAGAGTCAGTGTATCCCATGACTCCTATATCTTGGCCACCATAACATATGCACTTATTTGCAGTGCCCTTAAGGTATCCCATGATACCCTTCATGGCATCCCAATGTTGCTTGCCAGGTGTAGCTATATAGCGCGTCGCAACTCCCACTACAAATTCTATGTCAGGATGAGTGGCTATTATGGCATACATTAAACTATCCATTGCGGATGCATAAGGGATCTTGGCTATCTTTATTCTCTAGTAGAACATCACAAAATAGGGCATGGAGCATATACCTCTAGTCTAACATCATGGTTTTGGGCCACTAGAGCATCATCTCTTGCAAGATATCTAGCTGGCTATATAGTAACAAGAAGCTCCTCCTGAAATATCACTGTGCATACTTCAATGACCTACTTAGGCTACTTATGTATATTTTCCTAAAATGGAAAACAACATCATGGTTGTGGATGAACTTCCAAGTTGGCAGATCCCATATGTGATAGGTCATCTCACTTTTATCCCCATAACCAAGAAAGATGCATTGCATGGACTTAGGATATAGCTTATTGCGCTTGTCCTTCAGAACATGGTAGAGAGTCTCACAACCAAAGACATACAAATGAGCATATGATGAAGGTTTTCCCAACCATACCTCCTCTGTAACTTAATAGTCAGGGGCAATGCATGGGGATCGATTAATCAAATGTACAACAAAAGTATAATTGTCTTAGCCCAAAAGTGATGTGGCAAGCCTACTTGACTAAGCAGGAATTGCTCCTAAATCATCCTATTCATGCACTTAGCCATACCATTCTAGGGTGGGATAAACAGGGTGGTCAATTGTTGCTTAGTACTTGTAGGGCACCTAAAGACTTCACAGAAGCTAAAGGCTTAGGCATAGGGCCACAAACATTAGAATAAATGAGAGCCAGAGGCTCAGCCATGCATGTAATGCCAGACTTCTTATATGGATTATGAGTCTACCTACCATAAAGACAATGATCACAAGAGTCAAAAACACTTATAGTCAAGGGACGGAAGATGCTGCAAATGGGAAGCATTTTCATTCCCTTTAATGACATGTATCGAAAGTGGCAATGCCATAATGATACATGTGGGGCTACAGCCACTACCAAAAACATGGCAAATAGATCTAGATACAAGGGATAAAGAGTGCTAGACTTGGCACCTTGTGCTAGGACAAGATTCCCACAGGTCCATGAGGAATAACCAAAAGATACAACATAACCTACATTATCCAACTATCTAGTTGAAACTAGACTTTTAGTCAAAGCTAGAACATGGCATACATAATGCAAAGTAAATATACTTCATGAAGAAAATTGCAATTGGACATCTCCAATACCAACATTATCTAGTGCCAAGTCATTACCTAATCGGATAGATCCTATCATGCTGTAGTAGGATTGGAACCACTTTGGATGAGGGGTGACATGAAATGAAGCCTCTAAATCAAGTAGCCAACACTAAGGATAGATAGATGACGTATGAGTCAACTATGAAACATCAAGAGAAGTTGTAAGTATGTAGTCATCATCACAATTAGTCTGCGCATGACATTAATCTCTTCAATCTTGATGTTAGACTTCCTAGGAACAATGTTGCGAATATCATCATTCTTTTCATGCACTTTATCCTTTTCCTTTTTCTTAGGCTTGTCATCACACATTTTACGTATTGTGGCTGAATATGACCCTGATTCTCCCACAATAGTGACAAGTTAATGTGAATTTACAGCCATGAGACTTACTATGAGACTATTCACATGACTGAGAATGAGACTTTTGAGAGTCTCTCCCATGGTGGCCATTACCGATTCTTTGATTGTCAAAGCATGAGAGATATGGGAAGCATTATATTCTTTCTATTAACCTCTTCATTCAGGAGCACACCCTCTACATCTTGCAATTTCAACTCATCAGCATGCATATTTGCACATATAGTAGTATTGAATGTGTTTGATAGCTTAGGTAGTGTAACCAACAAGAACAAGGGAGGAAGATTGTCCTTCAATTCAATTCCCTAAAAGACAAGTGGATAAAAATAGAATAAAACTCATTTAAGTGGAAGGACATGGAATTTTCCTCCTTTATACAAAGATCCTTGAGTTGCTTTAGCAAAAATATTTGAGAGGCAAGGCTCTGCTTATCATAGACATTGCGAATCTTCTCCCATAACTCCCATGCAGTCTGCTCGTCAGAGAGAACATCATAGTAGAACTACATAGAGAGTGAAAAAATGATTGTAGATTTACATGATTCACCTAGTTTAGCCCAATCCTCAAAGTATTCGGGCTTTACACCCTCATGTCTTAATGACCTAATCTGCAATTTCTACACTAGAAGCTACCAAATTTATGCCTTCTAATAGTTGTAATATGTGCCATCCAACTTTTCAATGTTAATGATAGCACTGTCATTTGATCCACCAATCATAATGCAAGAGATAAAAGTACAATCCAAGACAATTAACCTACAATAAATGATAGCGAAAAAACCTCAAAATCATAGCCAAATCAAGGGAATTGCCAAAAGGATGAGATGCCCACTAGTTATAATCAAATAACTTTCAAATCCAAGTAACTATCACATCCAAGTGAGTGCGCTTAGATAGAATGCATAAAACTGAAATGACAGGTTGCTATAATAAACTGTAGCAATATGCCAACAACCAAATGTGAGCAACCAAGAAAGAAAGACCACGAATAACTGACATTGAAGGTTGCCACATCTGCAATGTGTCAGTAACCATACATGTAGTAGGGATAGACATCATACACATAGGAGATCTTAGGGTAAAGAGAAGATAACTACCAAATACATAACCCACTGAGCAAATCTCAATAGATAACTCACAAACATATGGATATCATTGACAACACATTGATAGACATAAGTGCCACATCCAAAGTAATTGATTAAGTTAGCCCATTGTAGGATAATTGCATCCAATACATATCAAGAGAGCATGTACATGAAATAAGTGTCCCACAGTCTCAATGGAATGAGATTAAGCTCAACTACACAAATCCAAAGCTCTATGTAATATCCAAAGTAGCACAAGTAACTCCCACTAGAATAAAATCAAATGCCAAATGAGCAATGCAAGCTCAAACAATTAAGTACATGACATCCGAGTATCCAAGGTACATGAACCATAAGTCGAGAGTACAAAACCTGATAGATTCTTCAAATTTGTAATTGCGTAAGTCAGTGAAATGGCCAAGGCATATAACCACATCCAATATATAAATGTCACCAAGCTTAAAATCAAGGCTCAGAAGCTTTCAATAGCATATTCAAGTATGTAGATCAATGCTAAGCATCAATACATTGATATAAAGTAGCCGAATGACATCCAAGAGCAATAGACATTTAGTTTTTCCTAATAAAAGTTTATTATCCACTATATTTAAAAAATGAAATTATTCTAAGACTAAGACAATGCAAGCTGAATACATCTCATAAATCATCTCAAGACATGTTTGATGAAGGGAGTGAGCCCTGAAGTGGAAGCATGGAGTAGAAGCAAGAGGTATGGTGAAAGGAGTAAGAGCAAGAGAGGGAGACACACAAGATGTGGGAACTCCAATAGTCACATTGGCCTTCCCTTTATTCAATTGTCATTGAAAGAATAAATAATGAAGTGATAGTGATGGGCACTTGCCACTTGTAGGGTATAGGTTTGCGGGTAACTAATACATGATGTGGGTACCATCATTGTAATTAATACATGGGTGGCTAGGCACATGTGCCTTTACCCACAATGACCTCCCACTTAAAAATGAATGTGCTCCAAGTGAGGAGATAACAAGAAAAAAGTGACAAAGTATCAGTGTACACAGATGAGAAAAGACATCATCTCATCCAATGCCTATCAACTTCCTAAGGAAGGCACAAAACACTTAGTTGAGAGACTTTTTGTGAGCATATCTATAAGATTCTAGTTAAATGAGATATTGACAAGCTCAATGGACTTGTCATCAATGATCTCTCTAGTAAAGTGGTAATGCACCTCAACATGCTTCATCTTCGCATGGATGACCAAATTCTTGGCCAATTGAATAGCACTTATAGAATTTGAATGTAGTATAGGGACCACATCAGTAATGCCAAGGTCAACAAATGGCCTAACTAGAGAGCCTCCTTGCAAGCCTTAGTGGTGATTGCAACAAACTCTGTCTTTGTAGTAGATAGAGTTGTACATTTCACCACTCTAGACATCCAAGAAACATCATCTCCACCAAAGGCGAAGACATAGCCAGAGGTGGGACTTCCTACTAAGATGCATATCCTACACAATCAACGTTAGTGTACCCCATGACTTTAGCATCCTAGCTGTTGAGATTCAAGCTCATAGTCTTTGGTCAGTGTTCTACCTTAGTTGAATAAGGTTAAGTCATACTGACTTAACCATGGTTAGATCTAGGTTTCTTGATCTTTGTATGTGTGAGAAGTACTATAGTTGACCTCAGTGTGAAGGAATATATTTTGAACAGGGAGCATGATTGCTGCCCTTCTCTCGTCGTGAGCCTTTTTCCATCTCACTCTAATTTTGTACATGGTATTAGAGTAGGTTATTGTCCTTTTCTCAATATACACTCAAGCAAGCTTTGTGTGAGCTATTGGAGCTGCCACTGTCAGAATCATCAAGTGGAAGAGGTGCAGACAAATGCCAGAATTCGGAGAGCACTTCTGAGAAGTGAGCGAAAAATGGGTTTGAAGCATTCCCTTATGGAGTTCGGATGGAAAGCTCATTGTGTGGCTATGCACAAGGCATTATGCAAGGCCCGACTTTCTCTGTCTAGACAGTAAGGAGCCCAAATCCACAAGCAATTAAGGTGCCAATATTTATTTCTGGAGGAGCAATGGCATTTGTATAGTAGAGGCAGAGAACGATGGTGCATAGAGAAAGGCACCAACACAGGATACACATATCCTTGTAATGGTGGGATAACAATGAATATGTTTACAAATGCGACTGAGGTGAAGCATGCAATCTTCTTCTAGCCTTTCTTGGACATTCCTCAAGTGTCGTTCCCACCATCAAATGGCTATCATGGGCTGCGGATGGAGTGGATAAGCCACTTTGCCAAGTTTTTGAATCCTTGAAGTTCTCTAGCATCTTTAAAAACTCTTCATCATCAATCTCAATGTATGTGTGTTTATCCACACTTTGAAGAAGCTGCTCCTTTATTGTTGAGTTGGAGGATGGGAACCCAAGTGGTGTGGCTCTGTGGCATATTCTTATCATGGAACTCAAAACTACTTTGAAGAAGCTACTCCTTTATTGTTGAGTTGGAGGATGGGAACCCAAGTGGTGTGGCTCTATGGCATATTCTTATCATGGAACTCAAAACTGCTTGCAACACTAGGGGCATAGTCAAGATCATCAAAGATTGAGCTGAGAAACTCCCAGCTTTGGTCAAAAGTTAGCCCCTACGTGTTTCTGATTCAGCCTCCATGCTAGGCTAAACTCTGAAACTGGCCGTCACAAGGTCAAACAAGGTCTGGATACACATAACAATTGAGAGGTTGCATCAAATTATCTGCAAATGCAATGAGTGTAAATCTGGCAAGATGATGGGTTCATCCAAGTGGGAAAGACAATGTGGACAGTAAGAAAAAAAATGCACCATGCACATGTTCTTCTAGATTGTGGAGACAATTTTAGCAGGTCATGTTTGCCTTGTAAAGTAGGTCACGAGCATTAAATTCAAGGGTACAATTGGTATCAATGAACACTATACGAAGCTTGTATTTGTCTCATGTTTGCAACATCAGTGAATGTATCAAATAGGCTTGAAGATCTGTACTTGATGCTCTCTTATGCACTGGCAATGATTAATGGCAGCCCATTGTTAATGAATGTCATATCGGTAGAGGGTACAATGACTGATAAGTGATCATGCCAATACCTTGCTTGACTTTGCATAAGCTATTGAGCTTCATGCACAGATAGTTCACAACAGACAAACTACTGTCATAGTCTTGGAATAATCAAAGGCTTAGAGTTTTGAAGATCATAGGAGTATGCATTGATGTCTAACCATGCCTGGATGAGGTCACATGGGTATTGAATGACTTTTGGAATGTTGTAAGCATTAAATGCTCAGTTTTGAACAGATTTACTACAGTTTTTGCAGTGGGGCTAATTGTTAACAGTTTGTGGCAAGCATACGTGGCATTGCTGCCTAGAGAGCTAGACTAACATTGGTGTCTATTGAGTTATGTATTGACTCTGAGAGGTTGTGAAACCTAGATATTGTGGTTTATTGCTTGTTTGAGCTGAGAATAACCTCATTTCGATAGAGAATATACAGCTGGTTACTTACGGATTGCTGATTACAGATTGTTGTCAGTAATTGAATGCTGCGAATGCCTACATGTCTATTGATCAGACAATGCTACTTGGTTGGAGTGCTATTACATTTATATGCTTTGCCACATGTTTGGAGATATATGATATTGTTGTGAACTAAAATCTACTATTTTTGCAAAGCCGAAGACTTTGAAATGGCAAACACAGGAGAGAAGGGCACTATCACTCAGACAGTTGCGACTACAATAATTTTGTTCTATGGAAATTCAGGATGTCTAATTTCTTAATTGGAACAGGCTATTGGGACCTAGTCACATGTCTTGAAGATGAGCCCAAGCTACCTGAGGATAGACCTCCAACACAAGATCAATTAAAGGCACATAGGCTTGGGACTTATTGATGAAGAATTATGGGCATGCCACTCATGCGAGAAAGACACAATTGAAGCAAAAATTCAACCACATATCTAGGATTGGAAGGTCTATTGAAGACTGTGTGATTGAGATAAAAACCATTGCAAAACAACTAGGCTCAATTGGAGCTAAAGTTGAGGATGATGATTTGGTGGCCACTACCCTCCACGATCTTGGAGTAGAATATAAGTAGTTTGACACTTCCATTTCAGTGCGTCAAGAGCAGCCTGACTTTGATGAACTTGTGGCACTTCTATTGCCTGAAGAAGTGAAACTTGGACTCAATACAAGTTCCAATGGGTCTAAAAATAGCAAGAATAGCATTTTCTTTTCAAATCAAAGAGGTAGAGGTGAAAGAGGAAGATCAAACTTTAGAGGAAGAGGTGTTGGAAATGCATATGTAGCCCGTGGACATCAAGGTACTAGATGGAAAAATAGGTAGCCTCAAGCAAATAGAGGTGTCTCAAATGATCGTGGAAGAGGTGGTATGCAGGAGGATGACATGTTGTTTGCTAAGCAAGATGTGAAAAAGGGGTTGCCTACACAAGGCAAAGTAGATGATGTATGTTATATCGACTCAGGGGCATCTAACCACATGACTCCTCATGGAGAGTGGTTTGACACATTGGTAGAAGGTGCTCATGGATATGTTTGCACAGGGGATGATATCCAACATGACATTATGCACACATGTACTATTCCCTTGATGATTCATGGTGACAGAAAAAAGAGTCTCTATGATGTGTTACATGTACCCTCCATAACCAAAAACTTGCATTTCGTGGGACAAATGGTTGAATAGAAAGTTAGATTTAATAGAGATGGATGCTACATTGAAGAGTATGGTCAAGGATGCAAACTCATTGCTAAAGGAAAAAGAAATGGTAGGATGTTTACATTGGATACAAAAATTCTAGCATTGAATGCTGCTATGTACTCACATGACAATGCTGCAATAAGGGACATTGATATATGTTATAAAAGGATTAGTCATGTAAATGTTCAAAAGCTGAAGATTATGCAACATAAGCAAGTTGTTATTAGAATCCCTAAGTTCAAGCATGTGGAATTGGGACATGTATGTCAGTCATGTCAATTTGAGAAGCAATCAAGGCTTCCATTTATGAGGCATGTAAGCACTACTACTTGACCATTACAGCTTGTACATTCTGATGTATGGGGACCTTCACAGAATGCATCTCTTGGGGGATCATGTTACTATGTGTCATTCATAGATTACTATAGTAGGTACACGTGGTTGTATGTGTTGAAGCACAAGAGTGATGCCATGGATGCTTTTTAGGACTTCAAGAGACATGTGGAGAAATGATTGGCTTGCTACATCTCATGCTGGAGATCTGATAGTGGTGGAGAACATGTCTCTAAAGACTTTGATTAATTCTTGGTAGCCCATGGGATTAAAAGGCAATTGACATATAGGTACACACCACAACAAAATGGTGTGACAGAAAGGAAAAACAGGGTGATCATGGAATCAGCTAGAGCCATATTGAATGAGAAGAGCCTACCAAATGCATATTGGATAGAGGTTGTAATGACTCCTGTTTATGCCATGAATCGTACACTAATAGCAGGGATACATGAGGTGACTCTTCATGAGAGGCTTTATGGGACAAAGCCGGACATTAGCCATCTTAAGGTTTTCGGATGCTTGGCATATGTACATATTCTAGATGAAAAGAGGAAGAAGCTTGATCCAAAGGTAGAAAAGGCCATCTTTATTGGGTATGCACAAGAAAGGAAAGTGTACAAATGCTACAATCCTTCTACTCATGGGACATTGGTCTCAAGAGATGTCGTATTTGATGAGCTGAAATCATGGCATGAGAAGAAGATCACCTTGATCAATGATGATGATGTTTGCCAAGAGAATTATGTTCATGTAGGTACAAATGAGAGTGCAAAATTTTTGGGCCTTCTAAAGATGCTACTACATTAGTCAGTCCTTGGATAGGTAGATTGACAACTTCAACATCTTTGTCCACTGACACGGGTATGTCAGTGAGGGTGAGAAATGTGGATAAAGGCAAAGTCAAACTTGATGATGTTATAGGGCCACTCACTTATGGTTATGATTCACTTGGCACTGACAGCTTAGATAGTGAGTTTGGTATTCCATCAATTGTGACTCTTGGTGTGAGACATAGATATGTGCCATGTCATGAGAGAGGAGAGTCTCATATTGCACCTTAGTTGAGGAGATCAAAAAGAGTTAGGAAGCTTGTGGATATTAGGCTCACATATATGGCTACACATTGAGGTGCTATTCATATATGGCAAAGGTCACTAGCTTCAAGGAACCCACAAAGTTTTCTGAAGCTATTTTGGATGATAAATGGTGTAAGGCAATGGATGAGGAATATTCAGCATTGGCTGAAAATGACTCTTGGGATTTGGTTGATTTACCTAAAGGAAAAATGGCTATTGGTTGCAAAAGGGTAATCAAAGTGAAGTGCAAATCAAATGGCACATCGGAAAGATACAAGGCAAGACTTGTGGCAAAAGGGTATGCACAACAATATGGTCTTGATTATGAGGAGACATTCAACCTCGTTGCTAAAATGGAAACAGTGAGAACAGTGATTGCATTGGCAGCATCTAGAGGATGGAGTATGTATCAGATGGATGTGAAGAATGCTTTTCTCAAAGGTGATTTGGTTGAGGAAGTATACATGGATCAGCCCGAGGGCCATGTACATCAAGATTCTCCTACACATGTGTGTAGATTGAAGAAAGCATTATATGGATTGAAGCAAGCACCTAGGGCTTGAAATGCTAAGATAAGTGCATGCTTATAGAAACTTGGTTTCACTATGGACAAGGCTGATCATAGCCTATTTACAAAGAAGACAAGGTCTAGTTATGTGATATTAAATATCTATGTGGATGACTTGATCATTACAGGTGATGATGTCACAGGAATTGGAGAGATCAAGAAAATGTTACATGCTGAATTTTAAGTAAAAGATTTGGTGAACAAAAGTATTTCCTTGGGATTGAGGTTGTCTCTACACCTCATGGTACTTGGTTGTTGCAAAAGCAGTATGCACAAGACATGTTAACCAAGTATGGTATGCTGGAGTGCAAGTATTTGAGCACTCCATTGGAGCAAAATGTTAAGCTACTTGCAAATGTTGGACATGAGGTTGAGAATGTCACTATGTATAGACAAATGGTGGGTAGCATGATTTACCTTACCATTACTAGACCAGATCTTAGCTATTCAGTTGGACTGATTAGCCAATTCATGCAGAAGCCTATGAAGCCTCACTTGGATGCAGTGAGGAGGATCTTGAGATATGTGAAGGCTACATCAAATTATGGTCTATTCTATGAGCATGGTAAGCCTTTGGAGCTTACAGGATATACAGATGCTGACTGGGAAGGAAGTGCCTATGATAGGAGATCTACTAGTGGGTATGCATTTTCCCTTGGTAGTAGTATGGTTAGATGGAGTAGTAAGAATCAACCTTCAGTTGCACTCTCTAGTACTGAGGCAGAGTATAGAGGTGCTGCACTAGCTGCATGTGAGGTAGCATGGCTCATGAAGCTTCTTGATGATTTGGGCATGCAGGAAGTCAGGCCTGTCACACTCTATTGTGACAACATGAGTAGTGTGCTCCTAGCCAATAATCCTATCTATCATGCTAGGACTAAGCACATTGAAATACACTATCAGTTTATCATAGAAAAAGTGATTGTAGGTGACATTGATTTGGTCCATGTAAGGACAAAAGACCAAGTTACAGATATATTTACCAAGTCATTGGGTAAAGATAAGTTTGTACATTTCAGAGAGCTACTTGGAGTGAAGTACCACACTTAGCTTGAGGGGGAGTGTTGAGATTCAAGCTCACAGTCTTTGGTCAATGTTCTACCTTAGTTGAATAAGGTTAAGTCATAGTGACTTAACCATGGTTAGATCTAGGTTTCTTGATCTTTGTATGTGTGAGAAGTGTTGAGATATCGAGCTCCACTCGTGATATGCCAGGGTGACCGTTGTGCATTTATGTCACCGACTTGTCAGTTGTAGATGCGGTTGGTACACCGCCCATGAATAATAGCTAGATGACAGCTATCCTTATCTACTCTAGTTCGTGGCTCAGTTAGTATGCCACCTTAACTAAGAAGAGGAAAACTGTTTTCAGCCTCCACCTATGTGTGTATTCCCCCATTGTGCAAGCAAGAAAGCTACAATTGAGACTCCTTCCTTCTCTCCCACAATCTTGACATGGTATCAGAGCCTTGTTCGTGGTAAGGAGCTCAAGAAAGCAAGCCAAGCTCGCGGTGTTCTGGTAAGAGGAGCAGTGTTGCTTTCATTTTCTGTTTTGGGAGCAGATCTCTGTAGGTAGCACAGTCAGAAATTGCAAGAGTGCATTGTCTCAGGTTGAGATGCCCTTCGCGGTGAAGTAAGAGGGCAGTATATGCTGCAGGACAGGGCTTTAGCCCTTGGCGACCCTGTTTTTTTTATTTGAGGCCATTTCGGGGCCTGTTTTGGAGGCAGAAGTTTTCTGCACGCACTCAGGAAAAGGCCCAGTTTTATGCTGTACGACCATTATTCTACAGGTCGGTGAAAAGTTACCACAGAAATTGCATCGTATGCTTGTGTGCAGAGACATTGGGAGTTACAAAATCATCCTTGGTTCCTGTTTATGCAAAATCGTCACTAGGAAGTGACTGTGTGGTCAAATACCACTTTTGCCAGTTTTGCAGATTTGCCCTTGTGAGGGTGAAGCTGTGTTTTTTGTAGTGACAAACTTTTTTGCAATGTTTTGTAATGGCGTTTGATTCTCTTTCACAGATTGTCACTGAAAAGCTTGACAAGAACAACTTCCAAGCATGGAAGTTTAGAATGACAAATTTCCTTATGGAAAAAGGATATTGGAAATTTGTTGCAGGAAATGAAGAAGAACCAGTTCTTCTTGATGTTTCCAATCAACAGCAAATGCAGGCATTCAAAGCATGGCATGAGAGAGTTAGGAAAGTTATGTACTGGCTGTCTATCAGTATTTCAGACTCTATGATTGTGCATATTCAGGATGCAAGTACACCAAAGGAGGCATGGGATACTTTGTCAAAAATGTATAGCACAAATACGCAAGCCAGGAAAATGCAGCTCAAGCAAGAGTTGCATAATGTGCAAAGAGAAAGTATGAGCATCAATGACTACCACATGAAGGTGAAGCAGATTGCAGATGCACTTGCTTCCATTGGGTCGCCAGTGGAAGATGATGATTTAGTTTCTGTGACCTTGAATGGTCTAGGAAAGGATTATGCACAGTTTCGGACATCCATTTCAGTTCGTGAAAGATTTCCTGATTTTGAGGAGTTGATTGCTCTTCTAATTTCTGAGGAGCAAAGAAATGGTGGTGCATCTTCTTCAGGAGGAACTTCAAAAGAAAACTGTCTTCTACTCAAATGCTGGAAGAGGTAGAGGCAGAGGTAGAGGAGGCTGATTTGGAGGCCGTGGTAGAAATCAGAATATGCAACAAACTCAAGAAAACCAGTCCTATGGAGGAGGACGTGGTAACTCTAGAGGCAGGGGGAGCCAAAGAGGTCGTGGTGGATGGCAAAGAGGCCAAAATGCAAACAGTAATGTTGAATGCTACTACTGTGGTAAAATGGGTCATATGGCTAAAGACTGCTATAAAAAGCAGAATGACATCATGAATGGAAAATTGCAAGAAGGGAATTATGCATCTTCTAGTAGACAGGGTGATGACAGAAATGAGCATCTATTTATGGTGCAGCACATGAACAATTCTGTGACAAGTGCAGAAGAAAGCAACGATGTGTGGTATGTTGACTCAGGTGCATCAAACCACATGACAGGTCATGCAGAATGGATGGAGGATGCAAGGAAAATGGAAAAACTAGGATTTGTGGAGACTGGTGATGATACTGCACACCCTATTGTGCAGATTGGAAAAATTCATTTGTCTATGCAGGATGGGAAAAAGAAATACCTGTCCGATGTATTTCATGTCCCCAATATCACCAAGAATCTGGTTTCTGTTGGTCAAATGGTTGAGCAGGGCTTGCAGGTCAGATTTAATCCTCATGGATGCTTTGTTGAGGATATGAAAAATAAAGGTCGCTTGATAGCAAAAGGAAAGAAGAAGGGCAGAATGTTTACATTGGATGCAGACATGCCTGAATTGAGTGCAACAATGTTTGCACATGGGACCGGTGTAGTTGCAGATATTGATATCTGGCATAAACGCATTGGTCATGTTAATGTACAGCGACTTAAATCAATGCAGGCCCAAAATATTGTTGCAGGATTGCCTAAATTCAAGGTTGCAGAAATGCATAAGGTATGTGAAGCCTGTCAATTTGGAAAACAGGCAAGGAAACCATTTTCTAGACATGTTCAAGAGAGTGAGAAGCCATTGGAATTAATCCACTTTGATGTGTGGACTACTAAAGCTGCATCTCTTCGAGACTGTCATTATTTTGTCACTTTTATTGATGACTATAGCAAAAAAGTTTGGGTGTATTTTATGAAAAAGAAAAGTGAAGTTTTTGGGCATTTCAAAACTCTTAAAGCTATGGTTGAAAAAGAAACAGGCCTGCAAATAAAAT
Organism: Lygodium microphyllum; assembly: GCF_053477565.2. Taxonomy (NCBI): domain Eukaryota; kingdom Viridiplantae; phylum Streptophyta; class Polypodiopsida; order Schizaeales; family Lygodiaceae; genus Lygodium; species Lygodium microphyllum. The sequence continues at coordinate 48,501,600 of NC_141142.1, forward strand.
GCCTAAGGTCAGATGGAGGGGGAGAGTACCTCTCAAATGAGTTTGCAAGGTTTCTGCAGGAGCATGGCATAAAGCAGCAATATTCATGCAGTCATACCCCACAACAAAATGGAATTGCAGAAAGGAAAAACAGGCATATTGGAGAGGTATCTTGTGCCATGCTCAACGAAAAAGACTTGCCAGATTTTTACTAGGCTGAAGCAGTTGCTACAGCAGTCTATATAATGAACAGGACTCCCACTGCAGCAATACATGGGATGACTCCAGAGGAGAGGTATACTGGTAGGAAACCAGATATTTCTCATTTGAAAATTTTTGGTTGCATTGCCTATGTACATGTGCCAGATGAGTTGAGATCCAAGTTGGATCCAAAAGCTGAGAAGTGCATCTTTATTGGTTACTCTCTGCAGCAAAAAGGGTATAGATGCTATAACCCTTCTACTCGTAAGTTTACAGTGAGCAGAGATGTTGTTTTTGATGAGATGAGTAGCTGGTATAAACCAGTAAATGTGATTGATGATGTAGATGCACAAAATGGTAATGCTGCACAGAATTCACAGCAGCAGTCACAAAATATTAGTGGACATGGAGCGTCCTCTAGCAGTGGTTCACATTCTTCGCCATGGATAGGCAGATTGAGATTAGGAGAATCTTCTCAAAGCAATGTAGATAGTGGTATATAGGTATCACGAAAAGGAAAAGAGAAGGTTGATCAACCCATGTTTGATGTGAATGCAGGTCACTCTTATGTGGATGGTGAATCCAGTAGCTCAGAACAAAGCATTGATGATGAGTTGGGTATTCCTTCTATTGTTACACCTGGAGTAAGGAAGACCAGGGATGTTTTGAGAGCACCTGGGAGTGAACCTATTTTGCGCAGGTCTACGAGAGCTAGGTATCCTGTGGATAGGCTAAAATATGATGGATTTACAGCCATTCACTATGCATATATGGTCAAAGTGATACAGGAACCATAACCCACTTCTTTTGAGCAAGCCATGGGAAAAGAAAAATGGGAGAAAGCCATGGATGAAGAAATGGATGCCTTGGAAGCAAATGCTACATGGGAGTTAGTACATTTGCCTAAAGGTAAGAATGCAATTGGCTGTAAGTGGGTTTATAAGGTGAAGCACAATGCAGATGGTTCTGTGAACAGATACAAGGCAAGATTAGTAGTCAAGGGGTATGCACAAACATATGGCATTGACTATGAAGAAACATTCAGTCTGGTTGCAAGGATGGCAACCGTAAGAGCAGTCATTGCTATGGCTGCATCAAAGGGATGGTCTTTACATCAGATGGATGTAAAGAATGCCTTCTTGCATGGTGATTTGCAAGAAGAGGTCTATATGGAGCAGCCACCAGGTTATGTGCATGCTGTTCATCCTGAGTTTGTTTGCAGGTTGAAGAAAGCCTTGTATGGCTTGAAGCAAGCACCTAGAGCATGGTCTGACAAGATAGGACAGTATCTTATCACTATTGGCTTTCAGATTTCCAAGGCAGATTTCTCACTTTATGTGAGAAAAACAGAGAAAGGTATTATGCTACTTGTCATTTATGTTGATGATTTGATTATGACAGGTGACAGTGATGAAGATATCCTTCATGTGAAAATGCTATTCAAGCAGACGTTTGAGATGAAGGATTTGGGAGAGCTGTGTTATTTCTTGGGCATTGAGGTGATTAGATCACCGAGTGGGATACAGCTCTTGCAGAGGCAGTATGGATTGGACATGCTGTCCAAATATGGGATGACAGGCTGTAAGCCTATTTCAGTTCCTTTGGAGCAGAATGTGAAGCTGAGCGCAGATGCAGGTGAGCTTTTGGAAGACCCTACTATGTACAGACGCATAGTAGGAAGCTTGATTTATATGATTATTACCAGGCCAGATTTGAGCTATGCTGTTGGATTGGTAAGTCAGTTTATGCAGGCTCCAAGGAAACCGCATTTGGATACGGCTAGACGCATACTCAGGTATGTGAAGTTCACATTGCAGTATGGACTATTTTCTGAGACTGGGATTCAGATACAGTTGCATGGATACACTGATGCTGATTGGGCTGATAGCATTTCTGATAGACGATCTACCAGTGGATATGTGTTCTCTTTTGGGAGTGCTGCAGTCACTTGGAGCAGCAACAAACAGCCTATAGTTGCCTTATCCAGCACAGAGGCTGAGTACAGGGGTGCAGCAATGGCTACATGTGAGGTAGCTTGGTTGCATAAGCTACTTTATGATATGCATCAGCCTACAGATGGGCCAGTTGTCATTTATTGTGACAACATGAGCAGTATACACTTGGCAAATAACCCTATCTATCATGCTAGAACAAAGCACATTGAGGTGCATTATCACTATGTGCGGGAGAGGGTTTTACTAGGTCTTATTGATCTAGTTTATGTCAGCATAGAGGATCAAGTAGCTGATATATTTACGAAGGCATTGGGCGCAGAGAAGCTGCGCAAGTTCAAAGACCTGCTTGGTGTGCAGGAATTGGGATTGAGCTCGAGGGGGAGTGTTGAGATATCGAGCTCCACTCGTGATATGCCAAGGTGACCGTTGTGCATTTATGTCACCGACTTGTCAGTTGTAGATGCGGTTGGTACACCGCCCATGAATAATAGCTAGATGACAGCTATCCTTATCTACTCTAGTTCGTGGCTCAGTTAGTATGCCACCTTAGTTAGTTGTCTTTGGTTTGAGACCCATATATAGGGTTCTTCTATTTCTTTGTATGAGAGTTCTTTTGGCTTACATAACTAAGAAGAGGAAAACTGTTTTCAGCCTCCACCTGTGTGTGTATTCCCCCATTGTGCAAGCAAGAAAGCTACAAGTGAGACTCCTTCCTTCTCTCCCACAATCTTGACAAGAAGTACTATAGTTGACCTCACTATGAAGGAATATATTTTGGATAGGGAGCATGATTGCTACCCTTCTGTCATCCTAAGCCTTTGCCCATCTCTCACTCTGATTTTGTACGAAATCAGAGTGAGAGATGGACAAAGGGTTAGGACAGCTGATTTTGTACGAAATCAGAGTGAGAGATGGACAAATGCTCATGACAGAAAGTGAGAAATGGACAAAGGCTCAGGACAGAAGGGTAGCAGTCGTGCTCCCTGTTTAAAATATACGAAATTAGAGTGAGAGATGGACAAAGGATCAGGACAGAAGGGTAGTAGTCACGCTTCCTGTTCAAAATATATTCCTTCATAGTGAGGTCAACTATAGTACTTCTCACACATACAAAGATCAAGAAACCTAGATTAACCATGGTTAAGGCAGTATGACTTAACCTTATTCAACTAAGGTAGAACACTAAACAAAGACTATGAGCTTGAATCTCAACACTAGCCACCATAGCAAATGCACACAGGTGTTGTGTCTTTCAAGTATCTCATGATATCCTTGACAACATTCCAATGCTGTCTATTAGATGCAACCATATAGCATGCCATAACTCCCACTGCAAAGGCTATGTCAGGATGAGTGGCTATCATGGTATACATCAAACTACCCATGGTGGATGCATAATAGATCGTGATCATCTTGGCCTTTTACTGATTAGATTGCAAACAATCGGCATGCTGATTAACCTTCACATGAGAAGGAAAATAGGCTTAACATCCTGCAGATGAAACCACTCAAGGATCTTTTGGATGTACTCCTTGTCAAGAATCAAGTGATGGGAGACTTGCTTGATATGCTGTGACAAACACACACTATACGTACAAGATGAAGCTGAATCATTCCAAAGTGCCACAACTAGAAGTAGAATAGAAAATGAACAACATACCATATTTTGTTTTGTGTGAAGAGTCGTTATGAAAGTTGGGGTGGCATTAACTAGGGAAACCATTTGGGAAAAAAGTTGCAATTGAGTAAAAGGGTGGCTTCTTCACAGCTAGATTGGTTTCTATTATACATGGAGTGAAAATAGATGGTGGAAAGTTGTCAACAAACAAGGCTATTGGAATTATAATGCATATCAATAGTGGTGGTAGTAAAATGGCCACTCGCATATGAGGATGGCAAATTTGTCTATAGTTGATGGTAGAATGGACATTTCCACTAGAGCTACAAGCTTTGTGGGAGCAATATGTTTTGGGTACTACTGGAGGTACTTTTGACACTAAAATCCTTTTGACACATCCTTCTTTGAAGCTTATAATCGTCAATTTATTTTAGACCCATAAGTACCTTCACTTATTTATTATCAATACAGATGGTCCATAGATTTTATTCTTATTTATCCATACTTCAATTAACTCCATGTATTATTCTTCCTCTTCTTTTTCAACCTAAAACACATGCCCAAATTCTTGTTTTTACTCACTGTACATTCATTGTAGATCATGTTTTTTCACCTTTTCCTCATTGTCTTTTACCATGTACTACACTCCTTTCCACTTTTCCAACATATTTCATAACTCATTTCTTATCAGATTCCGTTATACTACTTCAATCTCAATCTTTAAGTCTTTCTTATTCTTATGATTTTGCATATTTGTCACTTTATCCTTTAATGCTTGTTCCTCTTCCTTCTCTTACATCTTGTATTCCTGATCCACCTTAGTTGTTGGCTAGTAGCCACTCAAGTTTTGATTTGCAAATACCTAGATGTAGAGGATGGAGTCTAACAGATTTGTTGACAAGTCTCTAGATTAATTGTCTTGTCATTCCAGGGGAATGGAAGACTGTTATACAAGCTTATCAAAGTTATTTGCAATTTGTTCAAACCTATCATTAATCTATTGATCCTTTAGTTAGACTAAATGTAAATTTTGCTTGGTGCTTCGTGTACAGGCATTGTCATTCTCATAATGATCAAAAGCTATTACCTAGATTGTGCCTTAATGCTAATGTGGATATTGATCCCCATCAATTGGACATATTGTACTTCCATGCTCTATGTCTTCCAAGCAGATATCATGTACTTGTGGGGAGAGAATGTGGTGTTTATAGCTTTTTCAAAATCCTTCCAACACATTTGTGGATGAATCCCTTTCCATAGGCAAATTTAGAAACTATCAAGATTTTAAGCATGATATACTCCATTAATTCTTGATATATATTTGTTGAGTCATAATGATATATTTTAGTTTTTTAGAGGTGCCATTCAGGTGACTATTTTATGTCTAGTTTGTATATGTGGTGTGTCAGTTGTGTATGAAGGGGTCATGTTTTAATGAAGCCGATCGAGATGATGGTTCTTTGGTGGATGGCTAGTTTTTGATGAATTGGAATGGACAGATGAAGAAACCTATTATATCCTTTACAAATTTGTTATGATTTTATCTTTTTAGGATAAATTAATGGATAGAATGAGTTTTTTTTCATCAGAATTGTTTGCAAGATTGTAGATTCTTACAAGATATCGAGGAATGTGGATTTGTTCGAGCTAGAGTTGGTGATTGAAGATGGTTATTTTAGAGCTTTTATTATCTTTTTCCAAGGTCATGAGGACACTCCTCCCTAATTAAGTGTGGGGATATGTTGAGTGCTAAAATGGCTACACTTTAAGCTAGTTTTTATTGGATTTTTACGCGATTTTATTTGATTTTGTGATTGATCAATTGGTTTTTGAATGGTTTGGAAGTGTTTTGAAGTGTGTTGGAATGGATTGGGTAGGTTTGAGAGTCTCATGATGGTTTTTAGTTGAGTTATAATGTTCTGATTGGTTCTGTGGTATGTCTGTTTGTGATAGGTCTGTTTTGGTTCTATTTTGGTCTATTTTCTTTATGATTGAGAGGTTATGATTATAGATGAATGATTTCAAGAATGATTGGGAGTATTTTTGGATGGTTTGAGTTAGTTTTGATATGAGCTATATGGTTTTTATGCCTTCTATAGACCTTCTATAGTGTACTGTTGAGCTTCTGTATGCCTTCTGGTATCTTTTGTATGCTTTTGTAAGTGTTTTGATGGATGGATGTTTAGATTAGGGATGTTTTATAATCTTGAAAAGATAATAATGGAAGCTCTTAATAGCTTGAAGAAGCAAAAGAAGTAGCCGATGAAGACTTGAACTAAAGACCAAAGTGACAGTGATAGTGATGAGCTTTCAAGGGTCACTGTAGTGACTCTAGTGCAACTTTATATCAGGCATACCTCTTGGGAGGGGTATCCATGACCAAGAGAGGATTATTGAGTATCATTATTTTTTATTATCATGTACTATTGAAAGAGAGCAAATGTATGAGAGATAGCAAATTTCTATGAAGAAACATTGTATCTACATGAGAGATTGAGAGAAAGACTATGGACTATGAAGATGATGAAATATGAATACTATGTAATGAATTCCATTCAAAGTTGATCATTACTTTGTGAAGAATATCTTGAAGATTTATTATGGTAAATCCATGGGAGATTTAGTATATGATACTACATGAAGATTTGTGGTTCTTGGTGTTCTTTTTGTTTTTATGGTTGATTAAAGTATGAAGAACATGCTTGTTAGTGTAGCAATATAGATTTTCTTATAGTAGCTTCTCCATTTTCTTAGTGCTCCTCTTACAGCTCCATCTCACAAAGCTTAGGCTAAGTATAGCCACTTGCCTATACTAAGTGTGGGCAAGAAAAGCCACATTAGGCTAGGCCTCACTAAGCTTAGGCTAAGAATAGACATAGACTAACTATAGGCTAAGCTATGCCACTAGGATTGGCTACACTTGCCTATGCTTAGTATAAGCAAGGAAAGCCATGTTAGGCTAGGCATCACTAAGCTTAGGCAGTGTGAGGTGTCCACTAGTCTCAATCCACAACACACCTTTTAGTAGTCCATTAGTAGGTTTTTTGAAAATGATGCCGCCCAGTGCTCCCTTAGAACATCACACGGTTTGTCACTTAGGCCCTACTGAACACGCATACAATTTGAATTGTAAGGCAAACTTCTTTATTATATTGGAAGCTTATTACAATTTCCATATTTTCGACCTGACGGAAGATACACAGAATTCCATGAGGGTATTGTGTCCACCAAGATTCCATCCTCATAACTAGTATTTAGGGTTCTAGGATCCCACAGGGGGTTCACTTATAGTAAAGAAGACATGTAACCTACATGCAAGGACTTCTAAAAAAACCCTTATTTATGAAGCTTGTAAGACTAATATTTCCCCCTATTTAAGATTATAAGATATATACATATATAAATTTTTATGTATCCCCTTTCTTAAATGTAAGTCTTCATAGACTATATACTAACTTTCTTTTTAAAAGTTGGAATTATCCTAAGCAATTAAAAGTATCAAAATGATCATATTACAAAGTAATTTATGTAGTGGCACTTGGATACCATCAAAGTATGTGTCGCAATGTTTTTGAGTGCTCGTGTCCCCTTACCACATGAGGAGAGAGATTAGGAGAATTGAATCCCTTTATACTTAGACTACACCAAGTGGACACCAAGCTCTCTTTGAATAAGGAGAGTTGAATCTCTCTACCAAAACCATGGGAGAGTGCCAATTCCCCCCCTCCCACACTATGATTAATTCAATAACCCTACTATGTGAGGGTTTAGGGTTTTAACCTTACTTGTCAAGGTCTCTTGTATGCCATGGAGAAACCAATCTATGGAGAGAGATGATCAAATCTCCCCCCCTTTCTTTTTTCCCTCTATCCCCTCCTTAAATTTAAGTTCAATATAGGAAATTAAGAGGGGTCTACCTCTAATGTATACATTTAAGTATCCCCCTTAAAAAATCCCCCTCCCTTACACTCACGTGATACCATACAACATCTATAGTGAACCCCCCTGGGTAGGATCCCATCCTGGGTCATGAAGGGGCTCATCAAATTTTGGGAACAATGGAAGATTTACAGCGAGGGTCCCCTCTGGCACCTACATTTCCTATTGTCTGAGACTATTCCTATTGATAGACCTTTTGCCTACAGAACCAGTCCAAGCCTCTCGTAGTGATAATCATGACCCCCTTGAGTAGGGTCTCGCCACTAGCTTGGGGATAGCCTAGCGTAATCCTTCCTTTTATTTTGTTTGACAATAATTTCAATTAGAGATCTAGATTCTAGCAAACATAAACAGTCCTTTTAAATGTATATCAAATGATGCAATGACAATCACACCATCATGCAATTCACAACTTCACATAGCCAAGGTAGAACTTATCCTAAGGTAATCTTACATTCTAATGAGGATTCTCCTCTCCATAAAGAAGTGTTGAGTACATCTCTTATAACATGTTAAGCAAGGCATGAATTTCCCGTTTGGGCTATCTTACCCAACATAAGCGAAATTCCTTAAAGAAATATATTGTGCCAATAACTCAACGAGATGACTTATAAGACTCTTAAATAGACAATAAGTTTCTATAACAAGCATTAGTCAACTCTTAACCTTGTCTCATTTGACCATAACTATATCAAATGCGCGTAAAGACATATGTACAATAACCTTTGACAATTAATTCTAACATGATCCTATGACTTAGAATCTCAATTAATCTAATTGCAAATCATAATGATTAATTGTTTATGCTTGTACTAATATGTTTTCTAGATGAGTTATCAATTTGTGTAAGTGAAGAATATGGAAGCTAATATCTTATGTAATTATTTTAGATAGTGAAATAATAATCTAGTAATGAATAACCTGGTTTGGCAACATGAGGACATTAGGAATTTCGTCTTTACTTGCACTTGCATTAGCCACACTCGATGTTCCGTTGGTAGTGGCAACTCCAACAACCTGTGGCACTCCCGTAACATTGGCAATACCTGTTGCTTGATCGGTTGCATTGGTCCCCATGGTTTTTCCACTTCGTCGCTTTGAAGCCATCGTCCACAAGTGGTTCGAGAGATAGGGAAGGTGGAATAGATTCGAGATGAGAGAGCATAAGAGAATATGGTTTAGTCGAAGATCGAGACAAGAGAATTGAGCTAACTCTCTCCCTCTCTTCCTCTCTCTCTCCCTCTCTCTCTCTCTCAAGATTTCTCTCACAATATTTTGGAGGGGTATCCTTCTCTCTACCTCTCTCTTGCAACCTCTCGAGGTCTCCTTATGTCTCCCTAACTGCCCCCCCATGTCTCTTATCTATAGTGAATTGGAGAAGAAGGGTTGTGGCTGAGAAGTGGAGCTCTTTGTGGAGGGGGATCTTGGAAAGATAAGTGATTTGATGCTCAAATCATAAATATGATGGTTGCATTGGCTCCGAAAGGAGGGTAAAACTCCAAGACACTTACTTAGAAAGCTCTTAGTTCACTCATTCTTCTTTTCTCTGTTCGAAGTGTTGTTTTCTATCTGTAGACTGCTATCGCGGTGTGCGCGATTTCGCCAATCTCTCTCTCTCTCTCTCTCTCTCTCTCTCTCTCTCTCTCTCTCTCTCTCTCTCTCTCTCTCTCTCTCTCTCTCTCTCTCTCTCTCTCTCTCTCTCTCTCTCTCTCTCTCTCTCATAAAATCTTCAAAACTAACTAACGCATCACTTGTCTTTTCTTTTAAATGACATCCAATTCTAGAAATCTCCATATATATTTTTAGGATAATATCTAAAATATCTAAAATATTCTAGTCTTGCCCAAAAATCTAATATTTTTAGACCATCCTTACTACACACATTAACATTAGTGATTAATATAGCTAACCTCTCTTGTTCATGTTGTAACTTTCGTGAAGGGTGGCTATGGTCCTTGTTAATTTAGAAAAAATATCGAGTTACGACTCTCAAATTTATTTATTTATTTACTTTTAATGTTAGCTAGTTATAAATGTTAGTTAATTTTTTTTACTTTAGTTAGTAACCTTAATAAATTATTAATTAACTAACTAACTTTTGAACTAATCAACTAACTTTTATTGCCTGGAAATATTACATGCAGCTAAGTATAGAAATAAGTTAACTAAAGGTCATGCTATGGCAAGTCACTAGGATTGTCTACACTTACCTATGCTATAGGCTTTACTAAGCTTAGTTAAGAAATTGAAGGCAAAAGCACAAGAGATGATGGGAGTGAAATCTATACGATTTGGAAAGGAATTAAATAATCTTGATTGATTTAAAGAGGAATTGAATTAAGTAGCATTATACTTATGTCAAGTCATCTAGTTATTGAATTAAATAAATATATGATTAAATAATTTAATTATTAACTTATTTTAATTATTGATTTGTTATCCTAATCCATAATTTAAATATATGACTAAATTGCAAGGGTAAGTCCCAATCCTTATCCATCATGTCATTTCAGCCCATGCACATCATCAAATTTGAAAGCTTCTATTTGGGGCAATGCATATCATCCCTGATTTCTTAGTCTAGAATGCTCTTGCCATGTTGAGAATTCCCATAGAGAAAAAAGGTAGATACTGGGGGAGATAGTGGGACAAAAGATAGGTGACCCTCTCTCACTATTGAAGAACCTGAAGGGGTGTGACAACTTGACCTAGGGGCCTTTGCATAATTCAAAGCCCATGTAGGGAGCCCTTGCCATGCCACTTTAACCCTCACATAGGTATAGCAAGAGGAGCATTGAAGACACAACCTAGAATAAAGAAATATGTTATTTTTTAAATGAATACAAAGAGTTTATGCTACACCATATCCTTGGATAACATGTTATAGGTGGATATATGAGAAACATGGTATTTCAAGCCTTTCTTAGGTGTTTCCTTAGTCTCATTGCAAGGTACTATAGGGAATTTTTGAGTTCATACAAACTAATTATAGGGTATACATGATTTTCTTTGGCATATATAGGTCCTACATTGATTCACTACAAGATATAGACCTTATACTGACGTTTAAAGTGACGAAAATACAAATAACAAAATTTGCCCCCATTGTCACAAAAAGCATCGTTATTGACGACGCCATAGAAACGTCGCTATTGGCGTCGCTATATGCATCGCTATTTGCGTCGCTATATGCGATTTGCGACGCATATAGCGACGCAACCAGTAAATTTGCGACGCACATAACGAGGCCAATAGCAACGCAAGCAGTAAATTTGCGACGCAAATAACGATGGTAACAGGGGAAAAAAAATTTGTGGCAGGGCAACAAGTTGCCCTGCTACATATAGCACTGTGTAGGGTATGAGAGCCATACAAAATAGTTTTTGCACTACTGCATACAAAGCGCTTGCAAACAAAAAGAATGTATACTGAAATCATAAAACTGATACATGAAATAAATACATGAATGCATAAAATGCGATTGGTACAATCATGAAAGGATATCAGTAATACATAGAAAATGTCTATATAGATCAGGTGACTAAAAACTAAAGGTGTGTGAGCTCCAAGGATCTAAGGGCGAGCTATAAATCCTCGTCCCCCGAAAGCTCGTCCCGCCACAAAGGAGCATTGAACGGATTCTGCAGAAAAAGAAACAACATATCAATCCACCATACAATAATGCATTCAAATATCTCATGGTAACTATGGACAAGAAAGATGAGTGACTTACAGGGCCGCCGCGTCTATACAATCGGTCGATCAATGTATTGAGACCATGTCTCTCTGCATATCGAGTCTCAAGGCCTTGCGGATCTCGATTTGTAATGGAGTGCTGCAAAGAAAACAAAATGCTAATTGCTAGAAACATGATTGTCAGTACAAAGAATATTTCAAAAAAACAAACAAGTAAAACAAAAGAGAAACTTACAAAGTCCTCCAAATATGTCCTGTGGCTGCCACTCCCAAGATGATGGACCACTCCGGCCTCGAGTCATGCCCTCGCTGCCTCCCGCTACTGCTGACTCCAACGTCCTGGCAAATCTGTAGCCTCCTTCCTTAGTCGGCACCAGTCGTCTGCATCTAACCACTCGGGCTTTGCAGCCCCACTCTTGATTGCCTTGCGTGCGTCGGATCATCTATGTGACATGTATACACACATGCAATCCATCATCCAGCCCGTAGAGAATCTATCTACTGCGGCTGGCACCGGAAACTCCTCGTACAAGGATGCTACTATGTAGTCCTTGCTCCCTCCGGTATGTTCTTCCAATGATCCAGGACGTTGTGCCGAAAAACTTGTTGGCACAACTCTCTCATGCGAGCCATCACCCTCCTCCCCTCATCATTCATGATGATGGCTCCTGACCTACTATCAACCAGGTATCCATAACCCCTAGGAGTCTGCCTAAGATGGGTCCTCTCCATCTCCGTCCACACTCCTGGGCATATCCAGGAGACCCCTCTACATCCGGTGTACCGACTGGGGTAACCTCTCTCGGAGTGGCACTCAAAGGGGTGCCACCAAAGGGGGTGCCACCAAAAGGGGTGCCACCTCTACTGACGGCTGCGCAAAAGCCGGAGTAACTGGAGTAGACGTCCCCACAGGTGTGACAAATCCTGGAGGTGACGCAGCTCCAGCTGAACGACGAGACATAGACACTACATCTGTGTCTCCACAGCAGCACCTCCTGATCCCGATGCAGTCCCTCCCTCTGGCCCAATTCGTGAGCATCGAGATCGTCTGCTCGAAGCTGAAGCATCTGATCGCGCTGAAGCAGATCTAGCAGAGCGCCCTGACGAAGAACGAGACAGCTCCTGGTCTGTCATCTCTCTGAATCTCGCGAGCTGGTCTGGAGACATGTGTGCCATCATGTCCTGAAACTCCTCATCGCTCATCCCTCGACTCATCTTGAAAATGTCACCTGCACAGATAAAAAATGGTGTTAAAATAATCAATTTAAACTATACAAAGCACAGTAATATAGATCATTTTTGAAAAATCCCTCTTAAAATGCATATCTTATGTACCTTTATGGAAGATCTAAACAACAAATTGAGTAATACAATTCTCCAAGAATGAAGTATTCTATGGTCCCATGTTAATCTCCTGACACAACTCTGCATACACTGGAAGGTCGATAGACATGTCACCACAAAAGAACGAGTCTACCTCGTTCTCAAAAAATTCTTGGACTACTGTATTTCCATCATTGTTAGCCGATGCGGGGTCCAAGCTTGCGGTGGCCTCCACCCCTTGTAATATCGACCCCTCTATTTGCATATTATCTTCATCTATGCCCAGAACATCGCTTTGATCATATCCTCTCGCACTTCGAGGAGTTGAAGGTATAACATACCACCATCGAGGTTGTCGGGGGTTTGGATAGAAGATTACCTGTTCACAAACACCTACAAAGCGAGTTCAAACCATTGTGACATAAACCATGTCGTATTACAATTAGCAAGCAAATGACTCTATGCACCTATTCACAATGGGCCGGCAACACAAAGGTGTCACGCAAATCCGTCCATTTTTTTTCGAAATCTATTTCGAGAAATCCAGATGGACCTCGTCGAACTGTTGCTCAGCTCCTCCAAGTACCACTTTGAACCACTACACATCGAATAGTATCATGGAGAAGCTACGGTAATCCACTGTAATAATACTTTGCAAGTTCCCAAAATACTCCATCTCATCCACAACCATGTTCGGATCCGTTGCTCGTCGCCGGCTCTCTTGCTCAAACCTTGCCATGACACCACAGTCCATTGTGGAGTGCATTTTGTCAATACCCTCCATGCGAAAATGCCGTCCGCGCGACCACGCTGCACTACATATTTTGCACTGTACATTGAAACACTCAAATTAGATGTTGCATATAAAATTTAGATATGACATATTCTAAACCCCTCATCACCTTTGGACTACATCCCCTCGAGAACTTCCACTCCTCCATTGAGACCTCTGTCCCTTCGCTGGATGCTGCGGTCAAGGCTCCATGCAACCATCGTGTTGACATAAACCGCGGCATCTCCTCCATGCCTTCGGGATATCGAATTGGTCGATGACGCGTACTACGTCGGAATTCAGCTCGCGCTTCCTCTCGATCTTGCCTTGCAATCTGGTACTTGGCGAGCCACGTCTCCATGGAGGCATGGTGCAACATACAAAAGTGATTCACCTTCTCTTCCATTGAGGCATCCATTCTTTTTTCTACCCCATTTCCAACCACCACATCTCCAGTCAGTCTATCATCGTCCTTCAACATCCATAGCATTTCATTGTCTGGTTCCACCGTTGGTAGCCATTGTGAGATATACACTAACGCCTCTGACACCAACCAACCTTTCGCCATGCTACCTTCTGGACGAGCTCGTTGTCGCACAAAGCCTTTCAGGGTTTTCATGAAGCGCTCTCGGAAGAACATCCATCGCGTATGGACAGGTCCAGCAATCTCCACTTCGTCCACAAGATGCACAAGAAGGTGGACTTGTATCGTGAGCACGCTAGTGGGCAGGTATTTCTCAAAGAGAGACCATCTCCACTGCTCCCCGCCTTGTGGTTTCAATAGAGGACGTCTTGATCTCTTTCTGTGAGATCCATTGCACCAAAGTCGACAACTTGTAAATGGCCCCGCGAATTTCTGGAGTAAGGCATCCTGCGATTGCGATCGGTAAGACAAACTGCCACAAATGAGAAAGCATTATGAATAATGGCCACTTTTCAAATTGCAAAATGCCCACGCTAATTGCAATCCATTCTGTTCACAAACCTGACATATCTTATGCCAATCATGGGATTTTAGCCCCGACAATTAGTCATCTTTAGAAAATGCGGACCTGAGAGAACGCATCATACCCGTCGGAGTGTGGATAGACTTGATTACTTGCTTCACAATGAGCTCTTCTTTGGTGGACAAAACCCAAGGAGTGCGAGGAAGATGCACTCCCCCTTCAGCACTCGACTGCGGCCAAAGCGCCTCCATCTTACCTACCTCCTTCAAATCCATTCGTGACCCTATAGTATCTCTCTTTCCTGTGATGTGGTCCCATAGCAAGCTGCCCACATTCTTGAAAATATGCATGGGATTCAACAAGTGGTTGACCTGTAAGTGGGTCCAATATGGCAACTCGAAGAAAACTAAGAACCATCGCATTCCATTTGGATGTGATTCCGAGTTTACCATTTTCAGCTCGTATCAGCTTGCAGCGTTCATACGTGTTGGAGGTCGTCCAAGAAAACCTTCCCTGAGTTCATGATCCTTCGGCAAGAAAGCAGCGTGTCCTTGATATACCATCTTCTTCATGGTTCGTGACCTTCGGGGGTCTAACTGTGGCCCACACAATGGACATGCATGATAACCTGAGGTAACCAGACCTGTAAGGCGAGCCACGACCTAGTGAATACTTGATTGAATGAAATAAAATATAGATATTACCAGTGACAACGGAGGTCTGCTCACCTGAGCACTCTCCCAATCCCAGAAAGTCATGCATCGTCCACATGAGAATGGCTTGAATGTTGGCTGACCGCCGACCATCGTGCATGCTCATATCTTGCACAGTGACCCCCTCCTCCCACAAAATCTTAAGCTCATCGACTAATGGACGAAGATATACATCCATATTTTTTACTTTGTAGCGGCCTGGGACGAGCATGCTAAGGATGAGATGTCCTTTCTTCATAGAAAGCCATGGAGGGATGTTGTAGTTGACAAGCACCAGAGGCCACACACTGTAAGAAGTCGAGTGCAGACCGAATGGGTTCACACCATCCATGGCGAGACCGAGCCGAAGATTCCTTGGCTCTCGCGCAAAGCCTGGGAAGGTAGAGTCAATGTGGCTCCATGCGTGCGTATCCGCTGATATTCATTGAACTCTATCCGTGGACCTATTCTGCACATGCCACGTTGTCAAGCTTGCCATGCCAGACGTGCGAAACATGTGGTTTATGCGGGGGATGAGCAGAAAGTGTCTGAGAACTTTTTGAGGGATGGTTTGCCCTTGCAAGTCCTGTCGATACCTGTGAGCACCACACTTTGGACATGTCTCCATAGTCTCGTATTCATCTCGAAACAGCATGCAGTCGTTGATACATGCATGGATGTTATTGTAGTCCATGCCAAGCTTCCGTAAAACATGTCATGTATCATCACGAGACTCAGGCATGGTATTTGTAGGTGGTAATATATGATATTTCAATAACCTGAAAAAAAATCATAAAACACCTTGAAAAAGCACAAATGTTTGCAATAATACTGTAAATTTTTTTTTTCAATGAAGCCTATGTGCAAGGTACCTGAATAACTCAGTCACACTCGTATCGCTCCAACCGTATTTTGCTTGCACACTTAAGAGTGCAAGCAATGTCTTCAACTGAGATACTTGGCACCCATCATATAATGGTATGGATGCTTCCTCTCTAAGCGGGTCAGATGTCTCAACATCCATGGGAATCAATGCATCGATCATTGCCTCCATCTTAGGCTCCAAGATTGTAGGTAGGTTGTCTGTCTCCTTTGGCATTGACGGTATAGATGGGCCTTGCGAGTGGTGGATTGGCTCCTGCAATCCATCCATCGCACGTCCACAAACTCTTCTAATTGGCCGCAAAGGGTGCACTCCCCTTGGGTCGAGACATCACCCCCCTGGATAGAAAATTTGCCAACAAGACCCAATCTTATTGTGTATGGTTTTCAATTAGCTTGCGAGTACAATGCATGATTAATATTAACTTCAAATTACCGTTTGCTGAAAATCCACAATCGCCTGCTCAATGATCTCAGATTGAAACTCACCAAATTGTCGTACGTGTTCTATAGACAATCGGCGTTTTTGTCTAATCACCAACTTGCATTGAGAGCAAGAACATGGGACACGCTGATTAAGATACGTCTCACGATCTTGAACAATAAGACCTTCTTCATTTTCCATCTTATCTACATTACAGCAAACGAGGCTTAAATGGATAGCTTTATGGAGATGTACGTCAAGTTGCAAGTTGACCATAAATCTTGCATTGTACATAGTAGTTGAGAGATTTTTTGATGTTATATCTCGGCCTTGTATCATGCTCAAGGATTTGTTTGTCCCGGTAGATAATTATTCGTTATTGTAAAAAACTGCACTAGAGGGCTTTGAGTATAAGTAATCCATTTATGAGCATCATTGAGGATCTCTTAGTCTAATAATAAATCAGCCTCAACAAAAAGCATCTTAGAAATGTGGTTTTTTTGTCCTAGGATCGCGTATTAAAATTAATGCCATCTATGAAATTTACCAACTATAGTAATAAAATTTATTTCAATCAATTCTACTCATAGTCATAAGACCTGAGAGAAAATATCCTATACTCAATTTAAGGGATTCTTCTTCTATAACAATACTTTTGGATTCATTTTGATGAAGTACCGTAATGACCATTAGCTAGGGTATCATTTTCTTTTAGTCCTTCCGTTGACTAGTTGGCATGATTTCTAATTTGTTATGCCTATAAAGTTAATACAAAAACAATGAATTATGCATATCACAATTAGATCCCCTACTTGGACATTATGAAGGACATGACCAATTTTAAGCCATCTTAAAGAGTCACTAATGTATGTGGCCCATGGCAAAGCACATTGCATACCATTATCGATAAGTCTATTATCGTGCATCTTAAATCTCCTAATTAGACTTTATAAACGGTATGACTAATTTTTAGCCCCCTTAAGAAGTCGATGTAATGGTACCCATAAAAAAAGTAAAGTGGATGCCATTACCATAATCATGGATATGCTATCATTCCAACATATGTTATCTTTCTCTTTCTCTCCCTCTCCCTCCCTCTCTTTCTCTTTCTCTCGTATTTCCTCTCCCTCTCACAATATATCTTAACACTTTCCAAAAGCAAAAGGGAGAGGGAGAGAGAGAATGCACTCTCCCTCTCCCTCCCTCTCCCTCTCCCTCTCCCTCTCTTTCTCTTTCTCTCCCTCTCTCATTTCCTTCCCCTCCCTCTCCCTCTCTTTCTTTCCCTCTCTCTCTCTCTCCCTCTCTTTCTCTCTTTCTCTCTCATTTCCTCTCCTAAACAAGCAAAAAAGAAAGTGATTCAAACATTAAACAAGCAAGAGGGAGAGTGAGAGAGAGAATGCACTCTCCCTCCCTCTCCCTCTCCCTCTCCTTCTCTTTCTCTTTCTCTCCCTCTCTCATTTCCTTCCCCTCCCTCTCCCTCTCCCTCTCTTTCTCTTTCTCTCTCATTTCCTAAACAAGCAAAAAATAAAGTGATTTAAACATTAAACAAGCAAAAGGGAGAGGGAGAGAGACAATGCACTCTCCCTCTCTTTCTCTTTCTCTCCCTCTCTCATTTCCTTCCCCTCCCTCTCCCTCTCCCTCTCTTTCTCTCCCTCTCTTTCTCTCTCATTTTCTCTCCTAAACAAGCAAAAAATAAAGTGATTTAAACATTAAACAAGCAAAAGGGAGAGGGAGAGAGAGAATGCACTCTCCCTCCCTCTCCCTCTCTTTCTCTTTCTCTCCCTCTCTCATTTCCTCCCCCTCCCTCTCCCTCTCCCTCTCTTTCTCTTTCTCTTTCTCTTCATCCCATCAATAGGTTTATCAAAGTGCTTGTGAATGTGTCGTATAAACACAAACTTAGCAGTGTTGTTCACATTTCTTATGTCAAACTATCAAATCATGACAAAAATTTTGATTTCAATCCATGTGATTGTGTAACATTTGAAATTTTGGTTTGCTAAGTTGTTGTCATATGAAACACAAATTAAGTTGTATTGTTGTTTGGTGTCTTTTACTAAACGTGTGTTTCACACGTGAAGGATAAGTTTTTTGGCATACAATCTAGTTATTCAATTTTTTTTTGCTAATAAAGGGTACTCTTTCATAATTTTTATTTTTGCAGTGTTTGGGGATGTCAAAGAGAAAGCTTTCCCTTGATGGAATGGAGCAAGAGGAGCTTGAGGATAATTGTGATGACAAGCTTTTTGATTTCCTACACATAAGAAAGGAAACTCGTCCAAATTTATGTACATTAGGGAGATGCTCAATGTCCCTTTTAATTTGCAAGAGCTGCTCAACGATCTTGATGAGAAGCTTAGGGAGTATAGAGAGTTCTATTCTAGACATGCAGAGTCTCTCTTAATTGATAATTATATCCATTTTAATGATGTGATCCAAGCAACCAATGCTCTCATGACAACTTTGATTACCAGATATTATCTTATTGATAAAGAGTTTAGAAGGCATGAAATAAACTGTCTTTTTCATAGGGATAAGCAGTGGTATCTTTTGATTCACAAAGACATAGGTTTTCTTGTGTTTCTCTAATATATAGAGGATTCAGAGAAAGGGCAAGAGAGCAAGGGTGAAGATGTTGCATATATGGATAAGGAGGTTAAAGAGAAGGCAATGATGTTTCAAGAGGATATTGAGAACCAGCTGGTGCAAGGTTTTGATCATGTTGTCTCCAAGAGTCAAAACATTACAAAGATAGAAGAAGAGGAGATGGAATTGAATATAGAGATTGAAGAAGGCCCCTTGGATTATATCCCTGCATTTATTATCTACCTTATCAACAAAAAATGTATGTATTGCTCAATGACATTCAACATCCTTTTTATCTCAAAGAATATTATTGCTTAGCCATCCTAGCAACATGGGGGGCAAACTGATAAGGATTTCATAAGTTATAAACCATGCCCACTAGTAACTCTAGATGTTGAGGGGGAGAATTTTCCAAGTAGCTCCAGGGCCCTACACACATATATCAATGAGATTGTGAAATATGAAAAGAAGGGATTATCCATAAGAGAAGAGTTTTTAGAGGTGCAAAAGTGGATTGGCATTGAGGGCATAGGGTATGAAAACATACTAAAGCAACCATCGAAGGAGAAGCCAAAGAACTCAATAAATCTCTATGATGAGAACCTTTTTGAAGATAATGAAAACCCAAAGGTATTAAAGATATTTTCAAGATCTTCCTAGGCTTAATAGTAGGTATTAAAGATAAGTGACTTTAAGATTTTCATCAAGTGACAAGGAAAACTTTTTTCTTTCTTATGAAAATTGAAATTGAAGATCCTGGTAACTTTATTGGAAGGGCCAATGGCTCTAGGCTTGGTGCGCAATTCGGATGTTGTATGCGTATGTACTAAGCGCAGGAAGGTCCCTAAGAACAAAGAACTCTACTAAAACTCATAAAGCAAGAAGAAAGGTTTGCACGACATGAAACAAAAAGACAAGTTGGGTGCAATCTCCCCCCATGCCTTGTGTGAGCACTTCACAAGGCATGTATTTATAATTTTTTTAATCTCCAAGCTCAAAAATAGCCCAATTCACAATTAGCATGCTTTTGGCTTTTATGTTTGCTTTTGCCCAAATAAAGAATAAAGTGTTTGGGCATCCAAAAAGTCGGGGCTGTGCCCAAATACAATGTCCAATAATGAAATATTTAAATCGAATGCATATGAGCATACAAAATAATAAATGTTTGTCAAACGCTTTAATTTTTAAGGGCGCCTAAATAAATATTGAGGTCGTGCCTTTAGTGATAAGATGTGTGCCCATCAAAAATAATAATTCTTCTAGGTAATTTGAATACACGTCATCGCCCGGTGCTTGCCAATGCCACTATTGCGTGCTCTACACATCAATTGAAGCATTCACAATTGTTAGAAAATAATAAGATAAAACCCACAAAGTGAATACCTAGTAGTCTTCAGTTACAAAATAATTAAATAGGTTGGAACTCTGTCCTAACCTTAATTTAATATGAGTGCACTCTAAACTCATAAAAGTCCAGAAATTTAAATATGTATTTTGTGCAATCACCCGCTATGGAATCACCCACGTGCACATTAAATTAATCTGATGCCCGAAAAGGACACACGTCCCCATCAACTTCTCACACAAGGAATCCACCTTGTGTACGAGCCCAACAAATACATTTTACGGAATCCACTAAAAAACCTCACGAAATCCACCACGGAATATGCCTCTAGTTTTACGGAATCCACCGCAAAACCTCACGAAATCCACCGGGGAATATGCCTCATGGCATCATACCCCCAGGGTGGGATAGCAATTGTCCTCAATTGCTATTAGCTCAATGTGGAGCGAGCAATAAGGGGTAAGCACTTAGGTCACGGGCATGCATCCATTGGGCCTCTTCAACAGGATGATTTTTAAACTTAACCAAATATCTAGAATATCTACTGCTAATTCTAGTGGTCATAAAGTCAGTGCCTAGAATAGTTTCAGGTTCAAGGATTTCAGTTTCTTCTTCTAACAAAGGAGGATTTTCATAGACAGGGTGGACAGGTAATTCGCCTCTAAAAGGTCGTAGTAAATTGATATAAAAAGTATTATGTATCTTCCAGTGTTGGGGTAGTTTTAATTTAAACGCATTGTCATTGATCTTGTGAATTATTTTGAAAGGTCCATAAAATCTAGATGCTAATTTAACAACAGGGTGTTTCTCAACACTTTGCAATCTTCTCTTTTCAATGCGTAACCAAACATAATCATCAACATTGAAACTCATGGATTTTCTTTTCTTATTAGCTTGTTTAATGTATGATTGTTCGGCTTTTGCAATCATATCTTTAACTTCAGCAAAACTAGTAGTATGCATATTGGCAATATCGTCAGCAGCTTTAACTTTGTTTGACAATGATGTAACAGGTGTAGGCAATCTATGTCCATAAATTATTTCAAATTTTCCTTTATGTGTAACTGTGTGTGGTGTATTATTGTATGCAAATTGAAGTAGATACAAGTGTGTGTCCTATGTTTGTGCTTTTAAAATTGTGTATGCACGCAAAAGATCTAGAATTATACTGTTGGTAGCTTCTATTTGCCCATTGGTTTCAGAATGGAATGCAAATGAGAAATCAATCTTAGTGCCCAAATTAGCAAACAAAGTAGTCTAAAATTTATTGAAAAATCTAGAATCACGATAAAAAATAATAACTTTTGCCAAACCATGGTTAGTGAAAATAGTCTTCAAAAACAATTGTGCAACTTGAGATGTAGTTAATGTTTTCTTACATGGTAGAAAATATGCTTGTTTGCTAAATCGATCTACTATAGTCCATTTCATATCATGATTAGCTTGTGTGTTAGGCAAACCGGTTATAAAATCCATTTAAATATGTTCCTATGGTCGTTCAGGAATTGGTGAAGGCATTAACAAACCATATTGCTTACCATGGTGTCGCTTGACTCTTTGACAAATTAAACACTCAGAAACAAAGTTAGAAACATCAAATTCCATTTGTGGCCAGTAAAAATCTTTAATCAATATTCTTAAAGTGGAAATAATACCTCTATTGCCTTGATATGGAGGACAATGAATTTCGTGGAACACAAATGATCTAATTGGAACAGTGACACACAATCTTTTCTCATAAAACATAAATCCATCAGAATAAGACAAAGAATCAATTGGAATCTAATTATTAGCAACTAATTTATTCCAAACAGCTTCAAAACTGGGGTCATGGTCATAGGTATCCTTCATAGGAATAAGGTAATCAAAAGATAGAACGAAAATATTATAGATACTTGGCCTTCTACTTAATGCATCGGCAACAACATTCTCTCTTCCAGGTTGATATTGGATAAGTGGATGAAAACTTTGAATGAAAGCAACCCATTTAATATGACGGTTAGAAATTTATGGCTGACTAAGGAGATGTTTGATACTTTGTTTGGTCAGTTTTGATCATAAATTCGGATCCCATTAGATAGTATTTCCATTGACGTAAGGCTTGAACTACAACTAATAATTCTTTATCAAAAATATAGAATACTTTAGTTCAAAGGGTTTAAGTTTGCAACTAGAATAGGCTATGGAATGTGAATCTTACATGAGGACATCTCCTATTCCTGATCCACTAGCATCAGTGATTGCTAGAAAGAATGGTTGAGTAAAGTTAGGTAATTGCAAAATAAGTGCATGTGTTAAAGCATGTTTCAGTAAATTAAAATACTTTTGGTAATTGTCAGACCAATGATACACAACACCTTTCTTTCACAATTTCGTCAAAGGTAATACAAGCAATGAAAAATTCTCACAAATTTTCTATAAAAGCTGGCAAGACCTAAGAAAGAACGTAACTCATGCACATTTTTAGGATTTGGCCAATTTAAAATTGCCTATATCTTTTTAGGATCAACACGAATACCATCAAAAGAATCAATGTGACTTAAGTATTCAATTTGGATTTGAAAAAATTCACTCTTGTCAGGGTTAGCATACAATTGATTTTCTTTCAACAATTTGAAAACCAAAGATAGATGTTCACAATTCTCATTATCATTCTTATTGAAAACTGATATATCATCAAAGAAAACAATTACACAATTCTAATACTTCAAAAATATAGCTGGTGCATTGGTCAAACTGAAAGGCATAGCAAGAAATTCATAATGAACAAATTGAGTTCTAAATGCAATCTTGAAAATGTCAAGTGTATCCAATCGTACTTGATGATATCCAGATTTGAGATGTATCTTGCTAAAAACAGTGGCTCTTTGTAGTTTATCCATGAGGTCGTCTACCCTAGGAATCGACTATCTATTCTTAATAGCGATCTTGTTTAGGGTGGCACGATAATCAATGCACATCTTATAGGTATTATTTTTCTTCTTAACTAATAGGACAAGTGTACCAAAAGGAGAACTACTGGGCCTAATAAGTCCTGGTTCAATAGTTCTTCAACTTGTGCTTGGATTTTTTTCTGCTCAATCAGATTGTGTCTAAAAGATGCTTTACATGGTGGTTGAGAACCTGAGATTAAATCTATTTTATAATCTTTAGGACATGTAGCTAGTAAACCAGGGGGTAAATCAACAACAAAACAATCTTTAAATTGTGAAAGAAATTGTGCATACCTAGAATGCATCTAATTTTCCTTAGCTTTAATTTCATTCACCCATACTAAGTATGGTTTGCTACATTTTCTTAATGTACATTTAGCATGTGTGTGACTAAGCATGAGAAAATTATGAATGGTGTGCATTCCATATAATGTGATTTGTTTTCCGTTAAGATAAATTTCCATGGAATGTGTGGAATAATCTATGTCGGGATTATATTTGTGGCACCAAGGCATTCCTAAAATAATATCACTAGCTTGCAAAGGCACAACCAAGAAATTTCTACACTCAACATAATCGCCAATTTTAATTTCTAAATCATGAACTTCTTGTGTACCATTGTATCTAGTGCCTAAGAATGCAGCATTTATGCAATAATGAGTTGGAACAGCATTTATACAGTAGGTAAATTCAATTCTTTTACCAACTTTGCATAAATAAAATCATGCGTACTTCCATCATCATGCAAAACAATCTTTTCTTGACCATGCACAAAACATTTCATCGTTAATAATGAATGAGGATTTGGCATACCTGGTAAAGTATCTAAAACATCACTAATATCATCATCATCTTCAGTGAAGTCTGGCATATCTTCATGGTCTTCGTCTTTAGTAACTCCCAAGTAATTGATTTGAACAGCTTGCTTCTTGGATTGACAATTCACTGCTAAGTGTCCAAGTTGTTGACACTTGTAGCAAACTATAGACTTTGCTTTGGAAACATTATTGGTAATGGCTGGAAATTTGGGTATGTTGGGATTTGGTTGAAGAGAAGGCTTAGGGTTTAAATTTGTGTTTGATGGTAAAGTAAGAGGTTGAGTCCACGATTTACAAAAAGAAGAAGGAACAAAGCGATTTTGATTGAATCTTCGAAAGTTAGAATTGAATTGCTTTGTACCAAAGTTACCATTAGTTGAAAATTGTTGCAGTCGCTTTTCTCGTCTACAAATTTTGTCTTCAACATCATGCGCTAAAGAAATCGCATCCTCCAAAGTATTTGGCTTGAACATATTCACTTCCGTATAGAAGTGACCAAGCAAACCAGGCATAAACTTGCGCTTGTGGATCGCCTTAGGAACATCTTCAAGCATTAGAAGTTGTAGTAAGGCACTCCAAAAACGTTCAACGTATTGCGAGATGGATCCACGATCTCTTTCTTGCAAAAAATCCCACCGTTTAATTACTTTTTCATGGAATTGAGGTGGAAGTAAATTTTGTGAAAATTTCTTTTGAAAGGCCTCCCAAGTAGAGGGACAATCAACACTCTTGTGCACAACAGTCCACCATAATGATGCTCTGTCTACTAAATGGTTAGTGTCGCATTTAAGTTTATCTTTTTCAGCATATTGCTCTTCATGGAAATAATCATCAAACTAATTGATGAAAGCGAGAACAATTTTTCCGTCACGTTGCCCATTAAAAGTATGAAATTTGAAATTTCATTTTCTTATCTTGGCTTCTTTTCTGAGAGACTGTGCATCGAGTGTTGCTTCAATTGTACGTCGAATAACATCTTCTGGTTGTGCTCCGTCTTAATCAACAGTGGATCGTTGAAGTGTAGCCAATTGTGCTTGTAATTTTTTACGTGCTATTCACTTTTCTTGAAGTTGCATCATGATTAGGTCCAATTTTTGCTCAAAAGTCGGCTCTGGCAAATCACCTTCGGCCATAAAATCTTCCATGTTTTGATTGGACATCTTGCAAAAATCTCAAACAACCTCATACACTCGAAATTTGGTTAGAAGGATGAACGTAGCTCAAATTTGGGTTTACAAGGCTTGCTTTTTTTAAAAAATGGCTTTTGAGATCTTGCTTCTTTCGCAAGTACGAAAATTGATGATAGTCTTCTTCCGATCTTCTTCCAAGCGAGAAATTCTTCCGTATAGACTGTGTGTGACAGTCTGCTTGTTGGAATTCAATTCTGCCAAAGTGCAGGTGTGAATAGAGGCTTAATGAGGTTTGAAGGCTGGTTTGAGAATATCACAATAGGAACATCTGCTATGTAGAAGATTATAAATGAAACTTTTAAGCTTTATTAAAGCTTAGCTTTAAGATTTTAAAGAAAAAACTTTAATAAGTCGTTTGGCAGCGTGCAGGACAATAACAGTTTTTTTATTACGTCATCGACGATCAGTATGTCCTTTCACCATGGATCGTTAGATTTCTGAAGCTTAAGCTTTTTAAGCTTTTTAAGCTCCAAACTAATTGAAATGTTCTTCTTTGCTTCTTTGAGAAAAAACGTTTTGACAAAGGAGCTTGAGTGATGGTCCTTTGCCTCCTAGGAGTGGTCCTTTGCAATCTAATAGCACAACAGAGGGTTCTTCACTAGTAGGAACATGTTGGTATTGACGGTACTGCCTATAGAGCCCGTTCGTTCCAAGAGCTTTGCTTTCGCGCAAGATGATAAGTGATTGGCAGCCCTTGATCTCAACTTCACTTTGATACCACTGATGCACAATTCGAATGTTGTATGCGCGCGTACTGAGTGCCGGAAGGTCCCTAAGAACAAATAACTCTACAAAAACTCATAAAGTAAGAAGAAAGGTTTGCACAACATGAAATAAAAAGACAAATTGGGTACAATCTCCCCCCCATACCTTGTGTGAGCGCTTCACAAGGCATGCATTTATAAATTTATTAATCTCCAAGCTCAAAAATAGCCCAATTTGCAATTAGCATGCTTTTGGCTTTTGTGTTTGATTTTACTCAAATAAAGAATAAAGCGTTTGGGCGTCCAAAAAGTCAAGTTGTGCTTGAACACAATGTCCAATAATGAAATATTTAAACCGAGTGCGCCTAAATAAATATTGACGCTATGCCTTTAATGATAAGACGTGCCTCATAAAAAATAATAATTCTTCTAGGTAATCTAAATACACGTCATCACCCAATGCTTCCCGACGCCACCATTGCATGCTCTACATATCAACTGAAGCATTCATAATTATTAGAAAATAATAAGATAAAACCCACAAAAGTGAATACATAGTAATCTTCAACTACAAAATAATTAAATAGGTTGGAACTCTGTCCTAACCTTAATTTAATACGAGTGCACTCTAAACTCATAAACGTCCATTAATTTAAATATGTATTTTGCAAAATCACACGCTATGGAATCACCCACGTGCACATTAAATTAATTCGACGCCCGAAAAGGACATGCATCCTCATCAACTTCTCGCACAAGAAATCCACCTTGTGTACGAGCCCTGATAAATACATATAGTTTTACGAAATCCATCGTAAAACCTCACAGAATCCACCATGGAATATGCCTCCTGGCATCAAGGCCACTGAAGCTTGGAAAAAGTTAAGGACTTGGCTGCTATATTGAAAGCTTAAATAATCAAATTGTTGAAATTCATCACAACGAATTCGCAAGCTCTTTAGGTTTTCCAATGATGGCTTTAAAAGCTATTTATAAAGTCATTGGATCTTAAGTTTTCAATAGAGGAGTTGAGAAGTAATTTTGGTAGAGAAGGGAGAAGCCATAAGGGTTTTTGGCTACATGCCTAGTTGTAGTGGGTTTAGAGTTGAATACTTTGGAGTCTTTAGCTCCTATTTACTCTCCCATGTAGGAGATGGAAATGGGTGGGATAAATCCAAGGATTTCTCTACAAAATAGAGTTAAACTTAAAGATTCTAAAAAATCGAGGGTTTCTTAAAACCCATCTCTTTTGCCTTCTCTTTATTTAGTTTGTAACCATTCTAAAAACCTCTACTTTACATAAGAATGTTGATATCCCTCTTTCATTTTCTGTGTAAAGATTTGTATGGTTTTTGCCAAAGATTATACATCGCATGATGTGATTGTATCTTTAAGCTTGAATTTATACCAAATTTGTTTATAAAACCAGTGAAAGGCCTCTAGTAAATGGTTTGCTTTGACTCTTCCTCCTCCATGTCTTAAATGCCTAAAGTATTTTGTTATTAACAAACCTGGCTACTCCTTGTGTCTCTTCTAAATACAAATGATAGAATGTGATTATCAAACATTGCAAGGTAGGAAAATTAAGGAATATGTTATTAAATTCATTGTAAACAACCTCTTTCTTCTTGCTATTGAAGTTGGCCTTGAAATGGAAAGAATCACCCAAAACTTCCATCACCTTACCATTGACTCTTTGTGTAATAGTCTTCACCATAGATGGACTTGGAAGTAAACAATTTTGTATTTGACCTTGTTTTATATTTGAATGCATTAGCTTGAAATTTTGTGTACATGCATCCCAACTAATACCAATATTATCCAAAGTCTTGTGCACCAGCTTAGAATCTAAAGGATGATGCCTAATAAAAGAATCCGAGCATTGTCTCTTTACTTTTTTTGAACTTCTTATCAAGAATATCCTTTGGCATTGTTGAGGGCAAGAGATGACAACAAAACTTAGGTGCCTTTGAAGCACCTCTCATTTGAATTTGGTTGAAGAAGAGACCTAAAAAATATCAACATCATAACTTACCTTGCTACTTGGATTTTGTTACTGTAACCACCTCCTCCTTATTTGAGATGTTCAATATTCTTGAGAGATCTTTGTCGATTTTGAAGGCCTAAACTAGTTTGTTTTCTTTGGTATGCTTTGATGCATTTCTCCAATGAAAGATTCTTCTGTTGACAATCTTGTAGTTTTTGCAACAACTCATCTCTATATTTTGTTAACAAGTGATTCTCCAATTTAAGAACATCCTTTTCTACAATAAGATTAAGTGTATAGCCCAAAAAATCCATTATAATGATCACCAATGAACCAAATTAGTGAAGAGCTATTATGAAAAGGAGTATTATTTTTTATAGGATCTTTTGGGTGTAATCTTCCATCCAACCAAATATCATTATTTTTCCCCCCCTTCAAAACGAAACACATGTTTCATGGACTCTAAAAGAGTGTTTTCTTTTGCTCTTTTACCAGTGTTACAAGGATCATTGGATGATTGATCCATAGCTAAAGATGTGATTTGAAACTATGAATAAAAAAATTGTGTGAATTCAAAATAGTTGAAGAATAAGTAAGCAACCAAGGAGAATAAGAAGGAAAAGAGAGAATGAGAATGGAGGGAGGTAATGAGAAATCAAAAAATTTAAATTGAATATTCACTTTCACTTCTATCAAGAGAAGGTAGGATCCTTATTAAATCAGTCTTCATCATCATCTTTACGACGGCCTACATTTCTAGGTTTGATACGAGCCATGAGAATATCATGATAATGATCTTTTAACCATTTTAAACATGTTTATTTTAAAATACAAGCTTTTTAAAAAAATCCATTCTTTTATTTTTAAAAATATTTTCTTTCTCTAAGATCTATTACAGGGCATTTTAAGACCTCAAATCTCCCCTAATGTCTCGATTGTCATGTGTGTGATTGTTGTTACGACATTTGCCATTGTGCTGGTGTACTTTGCACTTGACCTGCAGTTGACATTGTGTTGACATCCATGTGCTACAGTTCTTGTTGACCTACTCTTCATTGATGTGCCTATCGCACGTTGATCTTATGGGGGTGGCTGACACGTGGACTGAAGTGTACTGTACGTCTCTGATCGTCACATTTTGATGTGCGCCAGGTGCTCTAACTTGGCATCGTCTACATTCGAGTCCTTTGTTTAACTACAATGGTATTCATGTGTTCTTTAACTTCTTTAAAGGATTGTTCATGTGGCATCTATTTGCGGCGGTTTATATGAGTATTGTATTTTGGTTTGAGCTCAAGGATTTGTAGGCTTTTCACACTCCTCCTACTCTTCTCTCCTTCTCAAGGTAATTATGTGAGTACGCTTTCTCATTTTCATATCATCATGTCACCCCCTTGTACTAATCAACGACAAACTCAAGGACTCTAATTATGCTCATTGGAAGCTATGTATGAAGGCTTGGTTTGTGTAGAAAGATCTATGGCAAGTTGTTATAGGTTTCAATTCCAAGCCGGAGTGTCCATTGACCCCCTCAAAGTGGACAAAGAAGGATGAATAAGATTTTTAGAAGGAGCTTTGTGAATGGGAAGGTAAGGAAGCCAAGGCCTTTACCACGTAGGAAATCTTGCTTCACCTAACAGTCTCTTCTACCATTCAAACCTTGGAGATGTTTATTGAAGTTTGAGATAATTTACAGGAGCTTTATGAGCGATAATCCTCCGTGACGGCTATCACCCTCCAAGGTTAATTGTATAACATCAAGCTTAACTCTTGAGACTCCATGCAAGAATTTCAGTTGAGGTTCAAGGTTATCCACAATCACTTGCTCATCTTGGGGGAATCTCTTACCTCCTCTCAATTATTTGCATTGGTTCTTACTAAGCTTCCTCCCAAAGTATGATACCATGGCTCAAGCTTTGAGGGTTCGGGTTTCTACTCTTAATCTTTATTTTTATGATCTCATGTCTCTCTTACTTGATGAGGAATCTTTGATATAGGGACAATGAAAGGTTCTAGTACATGGTGATGATATTAAGAGATCATTGGCAGTATCTTCAAAGACTAAGAAGAAGTGTGCTCATTGCTATTCTTGTGGGAGGTGGGGCCATCTCTCTAAGAATTGTCCAAAGAAGGCTACCAAATCCAAATAGAAGGGTAAGAAGACATATACTTCATCCTTAGATTCTGAGATTAAGTTATCAAAGGCCACTTTGTGGCCAAGGTGACCCATGAAGTGGTCTTCTAGTGATATTGCAAGCTCTCACATGCTCCTAGCTAGAGGAGGCAAGTGTGAGGGTGGAGAGAGGGTGTGCTAATGCTCTTTCATTGTGGGTGGATTTGGTGTGTGTCATTCAGTTCACATCTTTTGGTGATCCAAACCTTGTATTGGTGTATCCAGTGCCAAGTTCATGCTGGGACAAGTGACATGATGGGTTCATGTGGTCTCGCATGAGGGGATCTAAAGTGCATGCATATGCTATAGTGGAGGAATTGTGGTGTCACACTGAGCTATCCATGGATCTTGTGTGACTACAAGAGGTGCAAGGTGGCTACCTCAACTACTTTGTCTCCAGAGA
This sequence comes from Lygodium microphyllum, assembly GCF_053477565.2. Lineage (NCBI taxonomy): Eukaryota > Viridiplantae > Streptophyta > Polypodiopsida > Schizaeales > Lygodiaceae > Lygodium > Lygodium microphyllum. The sequence continues at coordinate 48,532,164 of NC_141142.1, forward strand.
GGGATTATGGCATTTGGACTTATTCAAGGTGCTTTCTTATTGAGGCGCATCTAGCAACATGCACACTATCAAAGTATCCATTGTTCATCCTAGCTGCTCTCATTCATTGCTTGTTCACATATGCTTTGAGAGAGGGTGTTAGACGTGGTTATATCACAGGTTCATGGACACCCATGGCCTTATTACATGCACTCTCTTTATTCCTTATTTGGTAATTGGCTAGCCTATTTTGTGGTAGGACAACTCTGATATTTGTATCTATAAAAGGAGGGAGTGTGGCCACATTCCATTATCCATTCATCTATTTGCATATTCTTGGTATGGAGAGAGGGAGCTTATGAAGTGTGTGAGCTAGTGCTCAATCATTGTACTCTTATCATAGTGAATTCCTATTCCTAGTTACATCTTGTGCATTGTCTCTTTCATCAATCATGTGTTCTTTCATTCTTCCATTGTATGTTTTGCTCTTCTAATAGGATCCACTCACCCACAAGCACATAACTTGCTCATTGTGATATATAAATTATATGTAGTAGACAAATGCATGTTCATATAAGGGTGAGAGAGGTGAGACATTAGGGTTTTCAATTGGGCATTAGGATTCCAATTTCTTTAGTAAAGCAATCACTCTTCACTGCTAGGACTTTGTTTCATCAAAGGGACATCGAGGGATTAATCAAGAAAGCAACCTTGCTCCAAAAGTGTAGGGACCAAAAATGGGCTCGACACTAGCTCTAAGGCTCCAGCTAGGCTTCTACACTCTCCAAACAACCCCCATGGCCTCACGATCAAGAGCATCTAGATGATACGAAATGATTTATCTAACAAATGCATTTGTAGACATGGTTTTAAACTATAGTCCTACGTACTACCTAAGCAGAGGGAGTACCCCATACATATAGGTGACTAACACCTTGTTATACACACAAATAGAGCACCTCCCAGTAGCAGCTGATTGCTCTCAATGATTGGCTTTAAGGATGAGCTAGCTAGAGGTGCCATATATCACACTATAAAGGGCAATAGTGCCACAAAAGGATGACATAAGGGTTGGGGAAATTTTAGCGATAGAGCAGTGAAACTTATCATTGCACTATAGTGGTGCAAGTAATCTAGAACCATTCAAAATATAGTGAAATGAGGAAGAGAGATGCATTTACAAAAAGGTGATGGCATGTGTTCGGACGACATTTTTAGTGTGTGCGAGCTACATCCTTAATAGTATCAAGTACGACATTGAGCTCTTGAGCTTCAAGTTGAGCAATGGCCATGACTTGAGTGGTAGCCAATTGTCTTTCAAACCATTCACTCCTTTGATGTATCTAGGCTTTCAAACGTATGATCAATCCTTGTTGGTTTGAGCATATGTGCAAAACAAACTCCGATTTTAGTTGAAAAATGAATGAAACAAAGGCATCTTTGAACATTGCATCATTACACTGACACTAGATGTTCCAGAGATAGAGAGCTTGAAAGAAAGCCCAAGATAGAGTGGGTGATCTGTTAGATTCTCCAAGAAGTTCTTTCCATGAAATGGATTGTGGGTGAAAATCCTTAATGACTGTGTATAGCATGAGCAATGCTTCTTTATTTGTACTTGCAATGCAAGAAAATGTGAGAAATAGATTCAATCTCAACTTTGCATCTTGGACACTTTCCATTGCCTATTCCAAATCAAAGAGCTTTCTCCCCTGTCCAAATCCCTCTATTTAGGATGTTTGGGGAGCGTTGTGTGGATGACACATAGGTTTGGTTTTAGGTTTGTGAAATTGGATATTTCTAGGTTAGGGGGCAATAGTATTTTTGTAATCTTTAATGCATTTTTAAATTTTAATTTCTTTAACAAAATAAGAGGAGGTTTGGGAAGCATTGTATAGATGACACATACAATTTGTTTTAGGTTTGTGAAATTCGTCAATCATTTAACACACACACACATTCTTTAACAAAATAAGAGGAGGTTTGGGGAGCAGTGTATGGATGATAGTGGACACATAGGGTTGGTTTTAGGTTTGTGAAATTTGTTAATTATAATATATACAATATAATACTAATATAAGTATAGAGGTTATGTGATGCACAAAATAGGGATGATCAAGGAGATCAAAGGGATTACATGGTCCAAAAAACGGATGCATAAGGAATGCAGGTTGGGGTTTATTTGCAAAAGCACGACGACGACGACGACGAAGTGGGGCTGGCCAATCCAAAATTTACAACTTACCATCCACAGGTGGAGAAGGCACCTGGCATGCCATAGGATTGGTACCTCTCTCATTAAACTATTGCAACATTATTGGGGGCCTCCTTACCTTGGTCCCTAGCTATTTTGGATGACATAGATTTTCCCCTAAAGTGACTTGTGAGCTACTTGTGACTTGGGTCAGGGAACACTACTTATTATGGCTGATTTTGATATTTCTGAGGAGTATGAATGACTGCCTGCCAACTCAGGAGGGTATCGAGTGGGCCCAAACATCTCTTTTTTCAGTGAAAAGACGTTCACCAAGGCCGATGCCAAACAATGACAAGGACGGACGGTGGGGATGAAGTCGTTTACACGTGGCAGCATCCGGCCCACATGTTTTCTTATTCACTCTTTTTAAAAATCCCATCAGAATATTACGACAGAAACTGAAGGTTTTTCTCGGGATATAAAAAGAGAAGAAATCGTTTTTCTCTTTTTTTCCCCCTCGTCAGAATGCGAGGACAGAAAATAAAAATAAAAGTAAAAAAATATATATACATATATATACAGAGGGACCAGGCTCAACCATCGTTGCTGGCGTTTGTGCCATGAGAGAGAGAGAGAGGCTTGCCGTTTCGCTCCGTTTTTGAGGTTCTGCTCATGCTCCTTTGATTGAGATCACGCATTCGTTCTGATCTCTGCGTTTCTCTCTCTCGCCTCCATGACGCCATTGCTGTCCTTCGTTCTTGCCAGGTAATGCACTTTATCCTCTCATTTGCTTTGATTTGCTCAGTTAAACCTCGTCTCATCAGACCTGTGTTCTTTTGCTTTTGCTTTTTTTTTTTTTTTTGCCATAGCACAAGTTGACATTGCCTCTGTGTTCAGTAATTTAGGTTCGTCGTGTCTCAGAACATCCTCAGATCGTCCCTTCTTTCTACCCGCATCAGAACTGCATTATGCACGATTGTTTCGTTATCTGATTTTTATCAGTAGCTTCCGTGACTGATTCTGATCAACTTCGAGTCTTTTCCTCCTCAGGTAGAGACAGAACTCCACTTTCAGTGAATGCTCTTCAAATCTTTGGGCGCGCCAATGGAGGCCACCGTAGCAGACGAGGGAAGGGCTTTCTACAGCCCCCAGGAAGTTTCTAAACACAGCAGCCCGGAGGATTGCTGGTTAATTATTCAAGGCCGCGTCTATGATGTGACGTCCTGGTAGGCTCATTGCCTAAAGTTCTTTTTTGTATTGTGAGCTTACTATATGTTTCTCACCTTATTCCTTTCAGGGTTCCTCATCATCCCGGAGGGGCACTTATTTACGTGAATGCTGGAAAAGACTCTACTCAGCTTTTCGATTCTTACCACCCGCTCTATGTTAGGTAACGGATGCTTGCTCTTGCACTTCTCACTATAAGATTAAAACCATGCAGTCTCCATAGTGATGCATCACGGTCTGTGTTCATGTCTTATTGGGTCAAGCGGTGATCTTGTTTTTGACAGTGCCATCAATCAAGGTCCGTGATCCATGTGACATTATTGCAATCTCAAATCTTGTCTTTGACATTTTAAAGAGAATTCATTGCTGGCTTAGACATTTCAAGTTTTCTTTATCTTTAATTGCCTCAAGCGTCCATCTGATTTACGAAGCAAATTAATAATTCTTTGTTGTTTAAACGATAGCATCAACTCTTAGCTACGATATCTTAAAACTCAGAAAACCATTCCATAGAAAGATGTGTACTTCATGTACCATAGATAGTACAAACAAGCCACTTAACTCGAATGCATTTGTTCTACCTTGAACCAATGGGTTCTAGTATTTCTATACAGTTACCTTATTATTTGAGCTCCTACCCTTTTGCATAGAGTCATTTGTAACTTCATCCTCGACTATAACATCCCTACTAGTGGAAAAGACTTTTGTAGCTAGGTAAGCAATTATAACAGATCTATGCGGTTAACCTTTGTAACGACAAATGAGGGCAAGATAGAGTAAGACAATTAATACCTATTGATCAATGCCTCTTTACATAGGCCAACTACATGATGTTTAGGGTATGCTAGGATGCACCAAAGGGCAACCCTAGGTTGTGGAAACCTTTTCCCAAAAGAGTAGGATGCTTCCTCGAGTCACTTCACCTCCTTATTGCTGCGATTAAACTAAGGCTCTTTCTAATTATATTCACCATTACCTTTGCTAAATGCAAGCCTGGAGGAGTTGCCAAATGATGAGCATGTGTTATCTAGGTAGTTGGAGGGAAAATGCAAGCTAGAATAGGGTGTTTGATGACTGGCAATGGCAAATAGGGTTGAAACACAATTGATGGAGGGTAGATTGGAGTTAATGATGGATGTGGAGGTCTAAACATTGCCAATGGAGGAATGCCAGGCAGTAGGCGGCAGCAAGGAAGTAGTAACCAGGCAGTTGGAGGAGTAGACGGTATGATGGTTGCAGAAATTGTGAAGGCTGGACAGCCACATGGTGGAAGGCTAAAATCTGCATACAAGGGTGAGAAACTTGCACAAAGGATGGGGTTGAATGGTGGGCAACTTGTCTATTTATAGACGCAAAAGGATTCTCCTAAATTAGGGTTTTGTATATAGGGGATAGAGAAACTCTCTAGAACTGCTCCTCCTTTAATGAAACTTTTGGTAATTTACTGTTTTGGGGATGTTTTAAAGAGCCAATCAAGATGTAATGAATTTGGAGAAAAGCTCAAGTCCATTTTTGTTTACCCCAAGGTGTTCCATCCCAAAGTAGCTAGGGCATTAGACAAAGGGTACATCTCGTCTGCCTAGTGGCCTACCAAGACTATAGTCTATAGAGATAATGATTTTCTCACTAAGGGCGTCCAAGTAGTCTCTCTAGAGAGGATAAGGCGTCGGATAAAGGGTACTCATCGGCTGCCCAATGGCCTATCAAGTCCTGCAAAGGCAAATGGAGTCACATTGATTTTTTTTTTGGGTGAGAATAGATATGGTTTGTGGCTTTAAGTAACTATGCCCCATGGGGAGAATGAAAAGGGATGAGTAGATCTAATATATCACAAAATAACCAAGCTAACACAACCACTCGAGGGCGTTGATGACAAGGAAAAGGTTGATGAATGAGTAAGGTGACAATAAGGTGGTGAAGAACCGATGGTGGAGACAGCTCAGGTTTGCCCATGTGTGCTTTACACAATGAGATGCATAGAGTAGTGTGCTACATGATGAGAATGCACATGTAGCAGGTGCCACTTGGATCGTGTCTCTCGTGGGAAAATTATTCACTTATCCAAGTGCCCTTTACAAAGACAATGAAATCATGTAATGCAAAGGAGAAGATACAATAGGGAAGGGAGGCCAATGTTGAAGATAAGTGACGAATCTTGTAGAATACCGAGAGAGGGTAGAAATGCCCTATTGTATAACTAAGAAGCAAGAAGATCATAGCGAGGCATATGTGGTGTTTAAGGAGTAACCATATACAATTAAGAAGGAGAATACAAGTTCTTTCACTTTATCATCCGGTGAAGTAGTCCACTATGAATCCGTCCCAAGAGGTGTGTCTATTCTTGAGGAGAAGAAAGTATCGTCTTCAGATGATAAGGAGAAACTTCACCAACACGTAATCATGCCATCGGAAAAACCATTGCCGTAATGAGTGAAGTCGCTCTATGACTAAAATAATCATATGACTATAACTATTAAGGAAAAGGTGGATGGACCAAGGAGGTGTTAGAGAGTAGTGTTAGTGAGCGTGTGCGGATTGAGACACGCAATGCTGTGGTTCGCACAATGAGAGAGAGTGAGTGCAAAGTAGACTAAGAGAGAGAGAGAGCACAAGACTCGATGCGGATACAATCTCTAAGTACCACTTCAGGTTTTTGATAATATATATATATAGTACATGTGTAAGGATGCGTGCATACTTGAATATCGTAAAAGGCACGGTGATCCTTTATTCCCAACAACCTCCCACGTAAAGGCAACGTGCTTGAAGATAGAGGAAAGAATCAGCTAAGTCTATATATATACAAAGCTAAAATACACATATACTATCCAACCCCCATCATCTAGCGGCAATGAGCAAACTGCTCTGTTGGAAGACCCTTTGTGAGAAGGTCTACAGGGTTATCATCGGTATGTACCTTGATAAGCTTAATGCTCTTGCTGTCAAGTACATCCTTGATAAAATGATACTTTACCTGTGTGCTTTGTCTTTGCATGAAAGACAAGATTCCGTGCTAGCATGATAACACTTTGACTATCATAGTGGAGGATAGGAACCTCCATAATGCCAAGCTTTCTCACCGGACGTGAAAGCTATTAAGCCTTCTTGCATGCCTTAGTGGCAACCATATACTCTGCCTTTGTAGTAGACAATGCAACACACTTTTGCAGTGTGGACATCCAAGAGACTGCCCCCCCTTGAACGTGAAAACATATCTTGAAGTAGACTTCTTGCAGTTAGGATAACCAACATAGTCTGCATTCGTGAAGCCAACAATAGATGACTTTTGCTTCCCAAAGCAGTTGCACAAGTCCTTTGTGCCCTTGAGGTATCTCATGATACCCTTCATTGCTTCCCAATGCTTATTGCCAGGATGTACCATGTACCTGCTAAACACTCCCACCGCAAATACAATGTCAGGACGTGTAGCAACCATAGCATCATCAAGCTACCAACAATTGAAGCATAAGGAATCTTGGCCATCTTAGCCTTTCCATCATCAGATGCAGGGCTGTCATTGGCACTAAGTTTTCACAGGCTTACATTCATTCAGATTGGACTGGTGATTTAGACACTTGGCAGTCTATTAGTGGACACTGCTTCTTTTTGGGCCATTTATGCACTTCATGGCTAAGTAAGAAATAGCCTACAATGGCTACCTCGTCTTGTGAGGTTGAGTATAGGGTAGCGTTCACGGCAACAGTGAAATGTATACGGCTGTGTAGATTGTTGGGTAATCTACATATACCATTGGAGGGTCCTTTGCCCATTCTTTTGATAGTCGGAGCACCATTGCAGTGGTGTATTAAAGTGTCAATGTAGGGTATGTATATCTAGTGTCTTAGAAACTTAAAGTAGTGACACTAGGCTCTAGATAAATAAACCTAACTCTAGTTAGTTGGTGGAAGGCTAGTTAGGTCAACCTATGACCTAAAGTGGAGTTATACTTGCACTCTATTTTTCAATTCAGCAAGTACACTCCTCTCTTGCTTTAGCTCATTCACTGTCACCGTCTCTCGTTTCTCTCTCCTCCATAGTTGGTGCCATTTCTCACATTTATAGATGTGCATGGATGCTTCCAAATTAGGGTTTACAAAGAAACTATCTTAAACCACTTCCCGTTTTTGAGTTTTCAATTAATCATGCATGTTTTGGGGTTGTTTAAGAGGCTAATCAGCATGTAATGCATTTTTGAGCTCAATTGAAGGATCACAGGCATCGGTTGTGCTTCTATCAATATACGCTTTTCAAATTCGTTACTTTCTATTCTAAACTGTCTTTCTTTTGCTTCAATTGTTGAACTTGTGGTATCAGGTTGTTCATTCTACGTGTCTCTCTCTCTCTCTCTCATACCCCTTACTTTATCGTCTTTACATCTCACCTAAATGGCTCCTCCATGCTACAATACTAAAGAAAAACTTAAAGGACTTATCTCATATAGAGTGTTGCTATGAGAGCTTGGCTTGTGTATGCATATATGTATTACTTACTAAGTAATAAAAACGTTTGATTTCTTTACAAGGTGAGAGTAGAAAGAGGTAAAGTTAGCTTTTCTTTATTGTTGATCAACAATACATCAACATGGCTTGCTTATAATACTTAAAATGGAAGAAGAGTACGCAAAGATGCTATAATGAATTTATAGGTGTGCTATCTTGAGCAACAATAGTGAAAGAAGAGGGAATATGGAGGTATTAGATGATAGAGGAGTGGAGGATGATAATGGAGATGGATGGAGCCAACTTTAGGCTATATTCAACTGTCGTACAATAGTTTACAGCCAAGAAAATTGACAGACAATGAGGAAAAAGGAGCCCTCTTTATAGGGAAAAGGGGAGAGCTAGTGTAAATAGAGAAAGTGGAGTAGCACAAGACAAGTGTCTGGGCACATGTCGTGAGGTGTGACAAGTGGTAGGATAGTTGGAGGCTTGTTGGATAAGTATCATGGCAGTTTTCTCTATGGTCTTCCTTTTTGGATTGAGTATTATCAAGAATAGAAATAACCAAAATTAGTAAGTGCTATCAAAACATAAAATTTACTATTTTTAGAATGAATGTCATCCCTTCTTTTTAGGACTAGCATTTTTAGGCCAATTTGAGGCTTCTAAAATTTATGGATCCCCTAGATGTTATGTGAAAGCTCTCTATGAGTACATTACAAAAACAATGTCGTCATCTTTATATAAATTTTCTATGGAAAGATATGTGCATTTTAAGCTTTTAGCCTACACATGCACATTGTGCAAACATTTTATGATCATGCCATCTTGCTAATTGTAACTATTCGTTCTTGTGGATCTAATTCACATTTCAAGGTATTAATCCTTTTTGTGTGCGAGCTTGACCTTGATAGGCTTGAGTTCCACTCATAAGTGCTCAATCGGGTCATATGGTTGGAAATGTCCACTACCTTTTTTTAAACCTAGTGCATGGATCCACTATAACCTGTGACCACTCATCAGTGGCCAGCTCTAATGCCCTTTTCTCTAGATCTAGCAAGTGCAACTGAAATAAATTTAATTAATAATTAAATATGCAAAATAGTAGAAAGGATACAAATCCTTTTTGATATTGTGTTGTGACAAAGTGTCTTCAATGGTATGGTTGATTGGGGCTTGGAAAGCTACCATTCCAAGGCCATGGTGGATCATCATTGATAGCTGAGGTCTTGTTACTTGGATTTGCATTGATGAGTTATTTTTGATATTGACATCCAATGTCAATGTGATTGTTAATTTTAATGTTAATGCAATGCTTATGGTTATCGTAGCGTTAACATTTGTTGATGTTATTGTCACTTATTTTTAGTGTTATTATTCATGTCAATGTTAACATTATTGGTAATGGTAGTCTTTTTAACATTAATGTTGTCTAATCTATGGCTATAGTGTAGAGAGAGAGAGAGAGAGAGAGAGAGAGAGAGAGAGAGAGAGAGAGAGAGAGAGAGAAAGAAAGAGAGAATTTTGAACAGAAGAGATGTGTTAAAGTGTGTGGCCAAGTGACCCATTTGTGATGAGGTGGCTCTGGGTGCAGTTGAGCGGCTGCATGAGGTGGTTTGCTTTGGGCTGATGAGCAGCCCTTCATGGTGTGTGAGGCGGCAAGGTGGCTCATTGCATAATAATGATCATAGGGCAGTGGGCTGCGTAATGGCCAGGCAGGCATTCACATTCATTTGGTGCCTTTTTGGATTGTGCATGTTGCACAAGGTAGCCCTTCGCCATGATAGTGTTGAACACCTAAAGTTGCATTGTGTTAGTCTTCTATTCTCCTTTTTTACGTGGAGATTGGCATAACAGACACACTCCATTTTGACATGGTAATGGACCATAATTTTACCAACCAAATTTTGAGCAATAAAGGGAAAAATCAAAATCATCAATACTTTGATCTTGTCAGTCCTAGCAGCCTTTGCCCCGAACAAAAAATAATTGTCAAATGCAGACAATGTCTTCACCACTACAATGTTGCATCAATTGCGGATCTATCACATCTTCTCTCACAAACATTTTGTCCTTGCTACAAAATGGTGTCTCTTATCTTGCCCTTGCTATCCTCTCTATCTCTCCACACCACTATCTTCTCATGACATGACTCACTTTGACGCACTGGGTGTGAGTGACCCTTAATACATGGAGGATGCTTGATCAACCTTTGATTGTAAACATAAACATAAGTGTTCTTTGAAGACTCGTTCTCCTTGATATTGGATGTAGGTCTGTTCCTAGAGGCAGCTATATCAGCCCAATTGGAGAAAGTGTGGCAATAACTTGCCAAGTTATGCACTTCCCAATTTTTGCTTGTACTTGTAGCCATGAGAGTGCTACCTCTTCAATTCCAATGTGACCCCTTTCAAGGGGAGAAAAAAGAACGTGATGAGATGAACACCAACCCATGATTGGCCAAATGGATGGCCTATTTCGATATTTATTAATTCGTTGATACTCAATGCATCGGACACATATGAATTATCTTTTAGGGAAAGACATACACTTGGTAGGCCAAGCTATGCACCAATCTAGAAACATAGGTAGATTTTAATTGGTTTCGGAGGTAGTTTGTGATGGACGATTGGATTGAAGACTTCAACAAGCTATTCAAATTGGATACGGAGAAGAAGACCTTCCAAGTGTATTGATAAGAGTTCAAGGACCAACTTCATAAAACAAAGGCCTTGGATAATTCACATACGTTGCTTTACATATGCTACCTTGATGGGTTACTACTGAACTAGTAGAATGAAGTGCTACACAACCCTTTGCATTGTTTAGAGGATGTCTATAGATATGCAAAGAATTTTGATAACACTTTATTGTGAGTAGGGGCAGTCAGGTGGTGGCTTCACATCTAAGACAACCAAATCCTCTATAGCAGTAGCTTTTTATTAGTCACCTTCAGAGTCATGGAAGAAAAAGGATGGCAAATGTGAGGTGACTTATAGCGAGGATGGTTCGAAGGATTGTCGCTTCGCATGCCACTAGATAGGGCACTTCCGTGGAGACAAATATTGCTCACAAAACAAGAAGGTAAAAACCAAAGTGTCATTTAACACTGTGGAAGCTCTATGTATATCTTTTGATTTTTCAATAGAGGATTGCTTGCGGCCAATTGGGTACAATGTCATTTGACAATGGTTCTACTTGTAAATTTCTTTCTTCTCAATTGAGAGTATCGAGTTTGATATATAGACATTTGATCATGGATCATTGGGATCCGATGGGGTTGAGATTGGATTTTTAAATCCAGTAGTACGATTAGCCTTTAGACTTTTGCTTGATGTGTTAGACTATGTGGATGTCATTCTTGGTGTGCCATGGTTTTTTTATAGATATTCCGCATTATTAGTAGACTATATATCTCATGTAGTCTCTTTTGAACTTGATGGCCGATTTTATGTGATTGAGGACTGTCCACCCTTTGAGATCATTGAATCTGATGTACATATGATATCAACCTTAGAATTTGGCAAATGTTTTCATGATTCAAATGTTGTTACTTACATTTTTTAAATTAAAAAAACTCAATTATTAGTGGCACAATGTAACTCTATTTCTCTCAATAATAATGTTTGTGTGATTTAGAATTTGGATCCATTGTTACACGAATTCATTGATGTCTTTTCGTACAAATTATCTTTATGGACTTTTGATGTCTTGTGTATTAAGCTAAAAATGCATTAGCTTTACTTAAACAGCCCCAAAACGTACTTAATTAATGAATCAAACTTGTTCTTTAAACAGAAATGCGTTCCTAGAGAGTGTCTGTGTCCCATAAGCACAACCCCACTTGGGAGGACCCAAACTTTCTATAAATAAGTATGCTGCCCTCCATGTAGTCCATCTTGTTTTTGTAGATTGCAGCCATCAATCAACTCACATATGGCAGCCCCTCCAGTCTTGTAGTGCCTTGGTGCCTTCTTCTAGGTGTCGCCCAGTGTTTGGCATCTCCTTTCAGGCTGCGTTTGGCCCCCAGCTGCCATCGCCAGCCTCTCCACCATCATCTGGTGCTTGTGTTTGATCTTCATCAGCCAGGCGTTAGTCTCCATACCCTTCAGCTACCTACGTTTGGGCCTCCATCAGCTTGGCGATAGTGTAGCTGCTCTTCCTCCATCTGGCGACATCTTCTTGCTTGCGTTTGCACTCATTAGGAGCCGCCTGATATCACCACACTCTTTTGCAATTGTCGCCTTTGTCTCAAGCAGCCTTTGGTGTGAGCGTTTTGCAGATTCCTCTCTCTTCATAGTTCGACTGGTGGTCATAGACTTTGGATTTGTCTTTGGTGGATGTCACTCTCCGACACATTGCTCTGCCCTTGAGTATCTGTACACTTTTACATTCATTTGCAGTATTCATTCACTTCAGAGTTGTGTTCTTTTCTTTCTTCTTCTGTTTGTGTTTGAGTTTCTGTGTTTGAGTTTTGAGTTTTGCGTTTAGGGTTTGAGTGTTGCTTTCTATGTTTGTGTCTGTCTCTATGTGTTTCTGTCATGGTCGTACACTGTTTTTCCTTAGTGCAAACCCTACCAATTTTCTTCACATGTTATCAGAGCTAGTGCTCTTGTAAAGAGTATCCTGCGGATATTGTGGAGAGCTAGTCTTTGTGCAAGGCACACAATACGACTCATAACCGAATCACAATGTCCTAGACACCTTCTTCTCCAGTTCCTATGATGTCCTATGAGGCTTCTCCATCACTGGAGACCCTGAGACGGCATTATTGGTTCGGTGAGGAGGACGACATTCCACTTTTAGCTTTATCTTCTTTTTCTACTCCAATTCCAAATTTCACTAACATGACAGAGGACTTTGAGGAGTGCTATCACAACAAGTATGGTAATGTTTACACCCCTCCTACAAGCTTTGTTATCACATTCGGACCGGTTGGTGAGATTGGTTACCTCTTCGATTATGGAGGACATATGGCATTTGGAGCGTATGGCGATCCATCTTTATCATTTCAGCTAGGTCGAGTGTCAGGTTGGTATAACCCTTTTGAGTTGAATGAATCAAAACCCTTGGCTATTTCTTCTTTTGAGGTGCAGGTTTCGGATGGCTTTGCGTATGTGAACTTGAATGGAGGGGGCTCACGAAGTAGAAGGACTTTAGGTACATTTATAGCTTCTGTTTCATTTGAGCATGTAACACACACTTCTCGCTTTCCTCCCATCCCACCCTCTTCTACCTCCACCCTTGATCATCTCTCTTCATGCTTTTAAAATCTCGGATTACACTCCACATCCGCTTCACACACACTAGGGGTTGGATCTTCCATCTCCACTCCTAGCACCTTCTCCTTCTCTACCCCATTCTCTACCTCTTTGCACCATGGTACTTCGTTAGGGGGAATGCTACCCTTTAACACAGTGCCTCTCATCTTTCTGCAAATGAGCAGACCATAGCACCTGGGACGGCTATGACGGGCATCTCCCTCACTACCCCCAAATTCACCTCTCACATGACCACTCAAATGTAGGCGATTTCATCCTCGGTTTATGGTACGTCATCCCACTTATCTTGGGTTACACCTATGCAGGGATTTCTATCTTCTGCTCCACGTGTTCCCATCCCATCTCCACCATGGGTTACTCATACGGCTACCATGCCCAGTCCATCCCTACCTATGGATCCACCTTGCACACTACCTGTATGCTTGGTGGGTACTATGGGGCCCATTCCCATGTGCACTCCACTCCCCCATCTTACCCCCATTACACTTTTTCACACTATCTATCTCCGAGTGCTACCACTCTTGTTGCAATGGCCAAGAATGCCTTCACGGATAATACTTATTTTAATGGGTCGAATTTCACCACTTGGTCGAATTTCATGCAACAAGTGCTTGAGTCTTAGGGTCTTTGGGACCTCGTTATTGGTCTAGAGCTTATGCCAAACCCTCGATTAGCTCATCGCGACTACATCGGTCAATGGAGAGCCCGCAATGCCATAGCCAATGTTGAGCTGATGCAGGGATTGCTTCTTGAGTTTCACTCTCAGCTACAGCACTTCTTGCTCGCGTGAGAGTGTTGGAATCACCTTCTCAACCGCTGTGCGGCCCAAGATCGTACTCGGCGCATAAATCTCTACTTTGAGCTTCAAGAGTTCTCTATTAAGGAAGGGGATGATTTGAAAGTCAAGCTGGCTGAATATAGGCGGCTACTCGCCAAGTTCGCCACTACTGGCTCTCCAAAGTCAAATGACGATCAGGCTACGTTCTTCTTGAATAGGTTGCCTGAAAAATACTTCAATTTCATTCAACACATCATCTCATAGCCTTGATTGCCAACCTTCTACGAGTTGGAGTGCCAGTTCTTGTGTTACGCGAGGCTGCATGATCAAGTCTATAAGAAATCCTCATCACAGCCTTATTCAGAGCTAAGGGGGTTGGTTGCCTTTTCTTTAGGAGGGAAAACCAACAGTGTCAAGAACTCGCAAGATGTGAAGGCAAGCCAATCGAAGGGTGACTCCTCTTCCTCAGATGGAACTAAAGAATCTAGACCTATCTGGTAGCAACTCCCTAAGAAAAACTGGTTCTGCACACACTGCTAGAGAGCAGGCCATGTGGATGAGGAGTGTCGCTCCAAGGCCCAAGGTCTTGCACCTAGAAGGCCTTAGCAGACCATTGCGATTGCACAATCTAGTGGGGCTACGCCTTTCGCTCCTGCTTCATCTGCTCCTTCAGCACCCGTTGTTGTTGCTGGACATGTGGCCCGAGCATAGCCGCAGCAGACAGTCTCTTTCACTACCCTTGAGGGACTAGTTGATTGGTATGCAGATCCCTATCCCGTTGCACTTCATGCATCCATCTCACCTTCCTCTCCACCTCGTCAGGCGTTTCCTTGGCAGAGCCTTGCTACTAGATGTACGCGATGGTGGATACCTTCTTAGACTACCATGTCTCTAGGTTTTTTAGGATACCCTAGGTCAGTCTAGCATCCATTTTTCGCACTCTTAGAGTTAGGCCCATAGGACTCATTGTCCTTAGCTTTTCCATTCTTAAGTCTTCCGCTGCGTTTACTCACTCACATACACATTCATTGCATTGTCTTTTCAGTTAGATTTTCTCTCTGTTATGTTTTGTTTTGGAGCATCTCACCACTGACCTTTGTGTTTGTAGATTCTCATCTCTTTTGTAGAGTTTGGTCTTGCAGTGTAGGGCTAACTTGTAGATTGCTTTGGTCTTACTTGGGCTAGAGACGTGGGGATGTGCACTGTTCCTTTGATGGTTTCATCATCCTACGAGTGCTTGCTTTTCTTCTAGCATGGAGGTTTCCCCTCTCGAGGTGGATCGTGCAACATCTCTCTCGTGAAGGGGAGAGTGCGAGACAGAAGTGAGAGCAACAGTGTTGAGAGTGAGAGAGAGTGAATGCAGAGATAGGTGTACCAGATTGTGATGGTACATAAAGAATAAAAGAATGCATTTATATGTTAGGGTACAAGAATGGTGTGTTTACACCTGTATATCTTTATACACAAAGACGAAGGGACTTTACTCCCAACAACCTTCCACTTAAGGGCCCGAAGTGGTACCTTTAAGCTAACCAACTCCCACTAAACGGATGCAATGCTCATGTTGAGCCTTTACAAGACTCTTAGCGAGAAAGCATCTACAGGGTTATCTTGAGTTTTGACCTTAGTCAGCATGACTAGACCATCATGAATAAAGTGGTACCGAATATATATGTGTTTGGTACGTGCATGGAACATGGCATTCTTAGCCAGATATATTGCACTTTGGCTATCACAACCAAGCATTGGAGTACGTGAAGAAAGACCAAGATCCTTGACCAAATGGCCAAGCCAAATAGCTTCCTTAGAAGCTTCTGTGGCTGAAATATATTTAGCCTTTGTAGTACTTAGTGCCACAATTTTCTGCAACCTTGAATACCAAGAGATAGCCCCACCAGCCAATGTAAAGACATACCCACTAGTAGATTTCCTAGTGTCAGGATCTCCTACCATATTCAAATTACAAAATCCTTGCAACTCTAGTGTACCTTTTCCATAACATATACACTTTTCTTGTGTACCTTTTAAGTATCTGAAGATACATTTCACTGCTTCCTAATGTGGCTTGCCAAGGTTAGACATGAATCTACTAACAACTCCCACTGCATGAGCAATGTCAAGACGAGTTGCAACCATGGCATACATCAAAGATCCACTAGCTGATGCATAAGGTATGCCCTTCATAGCACTAGTAGCTGCATTTCTCCAAAATCTCACAAGTGGGAGATAAATCTCACTGCTTACAGCACCAAGATTGCTTCAGCATTGTTCCCAAAGTGCATTTGTCACATCAATTTTGCCAAAATCCACAAATTTCGGCAAAAGCCCCAAAATTTCACTAACTAATCTGCCCCGATTGCATTAATACATGTTTCCGAAAGCATAAAACGGGCAAAATTAGCAAAATTTCACAAAATTTTGCAAAAGCCCCAAATTTCTCGGGTCCAAATGTGCACCAATGTCAGTAAATCTGGCTCAGCTGAGTCAAAGTTTCACTGATACATGAAAAACCCCAAAAATTTCATAGCCAATGTGCACAATTTTTGCAATTTGCGGGTCAAATGTCACCGTTATGCATGAACAACATCAAATTTGGGAAAAGCCCCAAAATTTTGGGCACAAATCTGCACAAATTTGAAAATTGTGCTTGCACGCATGAACCCCCGTCATTGAGTAGGGGGCCTGCTTGTAGGAAATTAAAAAAATGACAAAATCTGTCAAAAACGTGATGTATCAGCTGCTTGCCTGTTCGTTTACTGTTGTGTGACCTGCCAGATTGTCACCCACTGTTGCCTGCCTGTCACCTGTCTGGGAGCTGCTGTCTGGCTATTGCTTGCTGTCGCCTGCCTGGCGGTTGCCATCTGCAGTCACGCTGACTTGTATAGGCTGTTGCCTGCCTGTGCAAACCTGTCCCTGCTGCCGCTTGGCTGTCACCTGCTGCAAATTGTGAATGCAGGCTAGAAAACTGACGACTTGACCTATGGGAGGTGGCAACTTGCTGAAATGTGTTGCCTCGATGTGCGCACAGTCGTTTACTGAAAAACGACCTGCTGTTTTCTTTGCACGTGCGAGCTGAAATTGACTCGCCTTGACTTCGGGAAGCGCACACACCTTCACTGAAGCTCTGATACCAATTTGAAGGGGAGAGTGTGCAATGAGAGTGCGAGACAGAAGCGAGAGCAGCAGTGTTGAGAGTGAGAGAGAGTGAATGCAAAGATAGGTGTACCAGATTGTGATGATGCACAAAGAATAAAAGAATGTATTTATATGTTAGGGTACAATACGGTGTGTCCATATCCCCTACGAGGAGGGACTGTCTCCACTATTCTTTGATGTAAATACTAGAATCTATTAAGTAGCTATGATACGACTATGCCTCCAAGCCATACTATTATTTACCTATTATAGTAAGCTTTTGATAGATATAGTAGACAATAGGTTTTCTTTGTGCACACATCCAGTTTATTTGGAGTCGTGCCTACAATTATACAACTTGCCAAAAGGGTATATGCTCAATAAAGGATGCCTCCAATGGCCAGTAAATAAAAATTGTTAGTTATTAATGTTAGTTAGTTTTTACCTTAGTTGGTTTTTAGTTAGTAATCTTACTAACTTATTAATTGACTAACTAACTTTCCAACTAACCAACTAATTTTTTATTGTGTGGAAATATTACAAGTTGGAACGTGATTCTCATAATCTTGGCCTCAATGAGAAAATTCTTTTCTTGTGAAGGTTTTAGTTCCAAGCATTTTTGCTCATTGCATGATTTCATCATCTTTGTACTGGGCGCTTGGGCAAGTGAATAATTTTTCCACGAGGGACACTATCCAAGTGACACTTATTGCATGAGCATTCTTCAGCATGTAGCATACTTTGCATCTTATTGTGCAAAGCACCACTTGAGCGGATCCTAAGTTGTTTCCGTTGGCGGCTGTTGACACCACATCACCATACTCCCTCATCATATTTTCCTTCATCATTGACACCCAGTGATGGTAGGGATAGTATGCTTGTTTTGTGAAGGTCTTGGGTTTGACCATCCCTTTTTTACTCTTCTGTGTCAGGGGCACGGATACTCAATAGGACGAAAACTTATGTGAAACCCTCACTTAAATGTTAACTTCCTCACATCTAAAAAGCCCTTTAAAAAAAAAGGGTCCATACTTGATTTTATCCGCCTTTGTAGGGCTTGATAGGTCATTGGGCAGTCGATGTGTACCCTTTGTCCAATGCCCTGTCCTCTCTGGGGTGATTACTTGGGCTCCCTTGGTAAAATAACCATTGCCTCAGTAGTCTAGTCTTAGTAGGCCATTGGGCAGTTGACGTGCACCCTTTGTCCAATGCTCTGGTTGCTTTGGGTTGAGACGCCTTGGGGTAAAAGATAAAGAAAAAGGGCTTGTTTGGCCTTCATTCTCGTGGCATTGTTGCTGGACCTGAGAGGGGGTGTTGAGCTAAAAATGCATTAGCTTTACTTAAGCAGCCCCAAAACGTACTTAATTAATGAATCAAACTTGTTCTTTAAACATAAATGCGTTCCTAGAGAGTGTTTGTCTCATAAGCACAATCCCATTTGAGAGGACCCAAACTTTCTATAAATAGATATGCTGTCCTCCATTTATTCCATCTCGTTTTTGCAAATTGCAGCCATTAGTCAACTCACACGTGGCAGCCCCTCTAGCCTTGCAATACCCTGCGCCTTCTTCCAGCTATCGCCCAGTCTCTGGTATCTCCTTTTAGGCTGTGTTTGGCCTCCAGCTGTCATTGCAAGCTTCTCTGCCATCATTTGGTGCTTGCGTTTAATCTTCATCAGTTAGGTGTCAGTCTCCACACCCTCCAGTTGCGTGTGTTTGGGCCTCCATCAGCAACTGTAGTTGCAGCTCCTCCATCTAGTGACATTTTTTCCCTTGCGTTTGCACTCATCAGGAGCTGCCTGACATCACCACACCCTTTTGCAATTGTCGCCTCTGTCTCCAGCAGTCTCTGGTGTTAGCGTTTTGCAGATTCCTCTCTCTTACAATTCGATTGGTGGTCATAGACTTTGGATCCGTCTCCGGTGGACATCACTCTCTGACACACTGCTCTGCCCTTGAGTATCTGTACACTTTTACATTCATTTGCAATATTCATTCACTTCAAAGTTGTGTTCTTCTCTCCCCTCTTCTGTTTGTGTTTGAGTTTTGAGTTTTGGGTTTAGAGTTTGAGTTTTGCTTTCTATGTCTGTGTCCGTCTCTTTGTGTTTCTGTCGTGGTCATACACTTTATGTTTCCTCAGTGCAAATCCTCGCAGTTTTCTTCACATTGTGGTGTATTAGATCATGAGATTGAGACATTGCCCAATAGCTATCCCCTCCCTCGGCAACTGTATAGATTTAGCTCGAAAGAGAAGGATGAGATAGCTAGGCAACTTAATAATTTTATTTGTTAATTTTGCATGGTTTTCTTTACAGAAATTATAGTCGTATTGCCTCACTATTATCTTGCAAAAGGCTTTATTGTTCAAGGGGTGCACGTGTTCGTTTTTTAAGAAAGAAGGATGACATGATGTGCTTCTGCGTGGATTATAAAGGTCTTAATAAATTGACTATCAAGAATCTATTTTCTCGGATGGACGGTTTTTTTGATCTACTCTATGATGCATGTTAATTCACCAAGATCGATCTTTGGTTCGGATACCATTAGATGTGGATAGCTCCAAAAGATGTCCCAAAGACCATGTTTCATATGCGATATGGATACTATTAGATCTTGGTCCTTCCTTTTAGATTAACAAATGCTCTTACTACTTTCTAGTAGACGATAAATGATTTATTTTGTTCTTATCTCGGAAAGTTGATAGTTGTTTTCCTCGATTGTATACTCATTTATAGTAAGTTGTTTGAGAAACATGCAAACATCATCTTGATTCTTACTTCTCTTAAGTCGAGAACGCTTGTTTGTAAAACTATCAAAGTGTGATTTTTTTTATATAGAGATTTTATATCTCCATTGATGCATACAAATTGATCTCGTAAAGGTTCGATTAGTGCTTGATTGGCCTATTTTAAGGACCATAAAGTAAAAAAAAAATTTCTTAGGTTTAATTGGTTTCTTTTGGGAGTTCATTAAGGACTATGTGCATATTGTTGGGCCCTTGATATGTTTGCTTAAGGGTATTTGAAGCAAGAAGAAGCACATTAGTCTACTGATTGTTTGGACTCCTGAGCTTGATCTATTTTTCCTAGTATTGAAACAGTTGGTTATTATTGCACCAATGAAGATTATTGAACCAAATAAACCTTTTGAAGGTCATACAAGTCTGAGTAACTATGCTAGAGTACCATTTTTAAGGAGGATAACTAACCTAGCACATTTCAGAGCCATAAGCTCAAGAATGCCTTGACAAGTTATGTCACTTAAGAGAAGGAATTGTTGGTGGTCATCCATGCAGTTAAGATTTGGTGCTATTATTTATACGATGCTTAATTTATTATTTAGATTGACCACCATTCACTAAAGTAGCTTCGCGATTCGACTTGATCTTTGTGGCTGCAAGGTGAAATGGATCGAGCTTATGCAAGACTAGAGAGGCATAATTAATATGATTGCCGATGCCCCAAGTTAGATCTGTGAAGTCAATGCTTTATATTTCTCTAAAATTTCGATTGATTTCTATCTCTCTTAAGGGGCATTGCCAAATGATCCTTGCTTTGATAGAAATTAACAATTAGTCTAGGATGGGATATCCGAAAGGTGGCTACAAAGAGAGATGGTAAACAACTATTTCATTCATAATGGATTATTTTTTAAACGAGGAAAAGTATCTTTGCTTGATGATGAGAGTATCTGCAAAAAGGTTTTATATGATTGTTTGATGAAATGAGCGTGGGGGGGATCCTTGCATACATTGAACTTTGGCCTTCGTTACTCAATATTTTTATTAGTCATACATGAAGACTTTGGTTGAGTCTTACATACACGAGTGCTTGCAATGTGAGCCCAATGAAACAATATGACAAACGAGTGGGGATACTACATCTACAAATTCCAAATGAGAAGTGGAGTATCATTTCTATGGTTTTTGTAGTAGGATTATTTCATATGAATTGAGGTTATGATGTAATCTGGATCATGATTGACCAATTGACATAAATGACTTGTTTCATTCCAACAAAGAGGTGGCCGACTTGATGCATTATTTGCATTCTTTCTGGCCTATTTGTTCAAGCTCCTCCTCCACAGTCTCTCATTCATCACTTGCAGATTCAGTGAATACCTTGGTGGAGAGAGGAGCCGATGCTAGTGCCCATGCAGCCAGGGACTCATTTTTGTACACGACTGTCTTGTGTTTGTTATATGGATTCCATTTCTTGAGTACATCTCTGATTTCTCTTCTTTGGCAGTGTTCTCTTTTTCTTTCTCTTCTCTCTTGTGTTCAACAATTTATTTCAGTACTTGTTTATGCTTTTATCGCCGCATCGCTCTTGACATGGTATCAGATTTCAGGATCTCTGCTCTTGCTGCTGTTTTCTGCTGATTATAGGCTGCCCCTGCTGATTGTCAACCCTTCTTGACTGCTGCCCAGTGTCTACAACCTGGTGACTCTGCTGTCTGCTGCCCATCGCCCTGGTCCCAGCCTTCTGTCGGCTGCATTTTGGTCTAGCAGGCTGTGTTTTGATTTTTTGCATTATTTTATTGCTGATTAACTTGTTTTGATTTCCAGCTGCTGCATTTACTGAACTTAATGTCTCTGCAGGCTGGGCGACATCATTTGCTACCTTTTTGACAATGTTTGTTGGCTGTTTTCCCTTTTTTGTAGTCAATTCCGTATGATCAGCTTGTGAATACAGCGTGTGCACTCTATTATTGTTCAGTCTTTGCTGTTTGGTTGGCTGTACACACACACACACACACACTCTCTCTCTCTCTCTCTCTCTCTCTCTTTGCATACCTTCACTCCTCTATCTTCTCTTCTTTTCCTCTCCATTTGGCTCCTCTGTGCACTTCTACCTATGATAAGTTACATGGACCTAACTATCTAATATGGAGTGCTGTCACGAAAGCTTGATTTGTGTAGAAGTGGTTATGGTACATTGTGTGTGAAGCTATTCCACGTCCTCAACGTCCTTTTCCAATTTCTAAAGATTTTGATGAGGACAACCATGAGAAAGCTGTGCTTACATGGGACACGGATGATACACATGTCTATTTTGCTTTTCTTTCATGTATTCATGTATTTATAAAGAAGTTCTAACAGCAGTTACCTCCTGTAGGATATCTTCAGAAATATGGTCAAAGCTTCGGATGTTGTATGAGACACCTTCCACCACGTGTCTAGTGACACTTTATGGACAGCTCCAACATATGAAGTTTGAGTCTAAGGACATCATTCAATCATTTTTGTTCTGTGTTACATAGGTATAGGACCAACTTTGACACATGTAGTTTATCCTTTTAGAGGCACATCTTGTAGGGATAGTACTCCACAAGCTCCCCTTGAAGTTTGATGGAGTGGTGAATGCTTTGCGGGCACAGACATTATCTATACTTGTGAGCTTCACATATATTTCCTCGATGCTGCTTGAGCTTAAGGCATCTTTGGGTTTACAAGGGAGGCTTCAGTTTCATTATGGAGGTTTTGGTGAGACTTTGATAGCTTCAAAGAGGAGTGACAAGAAGAAAAAGTTGAAGGCCTAGTGTTATCACTATGGTAAGAAGGGCCACTTGCAGAAGGACTTCAAGGAGTTAGCAGCCTCACAGAAGAAGAAGGAAAAGAAGAAGAAGCGGGATGCGGACTCCTTTGATGAGTCATCCTCTTTTTTAGACTTCGACTTTGATCTTTTGGCCAAGGAAAAGTCCAAGGCGTGGTAGGGATTTCCTTTTTCAGATCGAGGGAAGGACTTGGTAGCTCCTTCCTTTGCTGCTTTCTAGTGTAGGTGATATTGTCATCCCTCGCGACTTTTCACTGCCAGAGAGGGAGTGCGAGAGGGTGTGAGATAGGACAACTAAGTCTTATCTATACAAGTATGTTCACAGGTTCTAGAGAGGGACATCCTTGATGCATTGATCGAAGTCTGGCAGGTTCAAATCTTGGAGTTCGGATTGACATCCAGGTTCATGATGAGCTGGTATTCGACAGAGAGCAGAATCGGCTCCTCATCTAAGCTCACATGAGGGGACACTTTGGCAGACTAGCTAAAGGAGGGGAATCCATGGTCACATATATTCAAGGGCGTTTTTGACAGGATACTACTGCAAGACATTGATGATGGACATAGAGACATGCTATGGTTCTTCTCTATTTTCAGGAGTTGGTATGATCAACATTGACATCAAGTTCTTTCCGAGGTGTCAGAGTGCAGTGGTGCGGAAGCGTAGGACAAAGATTGAGAGAGAGTGAACAAAGAGAGAAGAGAGAGAGAGAGAGAAAAGGAGACAGTGTAATGCAGAAAATTTGTAGTGTAGTATGCTGTATAAGAGTGCAGAAATATACACGGGGGCAGAGGAAATATTTGCGTGTGTGTCCGCCTTGAAGACCTCAATCTCTGTCAACCCGAGCGCAGTCAGTCTGAGCAGACCAACTCTGACAGATCTCAAGATTAGAATGATATCTGAGAATGTGCCACAATCTGACTATAAATAGTCAGTCAAGAAATAATGCCCAACAGCAGATTGGCTGTATTAAATGCAGCCGATTGAATAAAATAATGCAGAAAACTGAGCGAGTGGATAACTGCACTGTCTGATTGTACCTGTGCCATGTGGCATCCTGTGGTACTGTCGACGTGTCCTCTGCGACTGCTGATGTGTCCTCTGGCCGTACTCTGTTGGCGTGGCACTGTGGTCGTACAACTGTCCAGGAAATGACTGTCTAACACCCCCTCTCAGATCCTGGATAGGCCAAAAGACTGACGGATTTGGAATGCTGCCAAAGAAGAGCATAGGGAAGTGCCTTTATAAACAAATCTGCAAGATTATCCTCTGTCTTGCAGTACTCCACATCAATGGTCCCATCTAAAAGCTTCTCCTGAATGAAGTGATACTGGATTTCAATGTGCTTCTTCTGGGCATGGAATATAGGATTCTGTACCAAGGCAATGCAACTCTCATTGTCGCACCGCAGAAGAGTTGGATGAGTTTGGGGGCAGCCAAGCTCCTCCAACAATCTCCGAAGCCATACAACCTCACATGTGGTAGAAAACGCAGCCTGATACTCCACCTCAATAGAAGAAAGGGCTACCGTGGGCTGCTTCTTGCTACTCTAAGAGATAACACCTGTACCCAAGGTAAAACAGTAACTTGTAGTAGACTGCCGGTGGTCCACATCGCCAGCCCAATCCGAGTCACTCCAACTTGCAAAAACAAGAGCTGAAGCATCTGTACCTATTGGATAAGAAATCCCTAAGTCAGAGGTCCCCCTCAAATACCGAAGAATCCTCAGGGCAACCTACCAATGCACTTGTTTGGGTTTACTCATGAACCCCGCCAACAAACCCACAGTAAAACAAAGATCAACACGAGTGTTGAGAAGCCGAATCAAGGATCCAATCAATTGACGGTAGTGAGAAGCATCCGTCACAAGAGAATCGGAGTGTGAATTGGCCTTCTAGTTTGGATCCATAGAAGTAGAAATGGTCAGTCTCCATCTCAAAAGTCACCAAGAGCTCCTGAATGTATCGCTGCTGAGAGATGAAAATCCCCCTTTGAGAGTGATAAATCTCATGACCCACGAAGAAATGAAGAAGCCTCAAATCCGTCATCTCGAACGTTTGATGTAAAGTTGTCTTGGTCGCTCGGACCTTTTGTGCATGATCCCCTGTTAGAATCAAATCATCAATATACAACATAAACAGCACACAATGAGCCTTGGAAGTGTGCATATAAAGTTGCAGATCAGCCTTGGAGCGCTGATATCCCAACTTTGACTGAAGAAACGAGTTAATCTTCTCGTTCCATGCACACGGAGCCTGCTTGAGCAATACAAGGTCTTCTTTAACTTGTAGACTTTCCCATCTGAGGATCCAAAGCCAGGAAGTTGCTCAATATACATCTCCTTCTTCAAGTCACCATTGAGAAAGGCTAACTTTACATCCAATTGATAGACAGGCCATCTCCTATGGCCAGCCAAGCCAAAAACAGCTCGAATAGTCGCCATACGAGCAGTGGGGGCAAAAGTATCATGGAAATCAATGCCTGGGTGCTGAGCAAAACCTTTAGCAACAAGGTGAGCCTTGTGCTTGTTCAAAGAACCATTGCCAAGGTACTTGGTCTTGAAGACCCACTTGACGCCAATCACCTTCTTGTGAGAGGGATGAGGCACAAGAGACGAAGTGCCATTCCTCTCAATAGCCTCCAACTCGGCTTTCATAGCCTTTCGCTAATGGTCAAACTGCAAAGCCTCCATCACTGAAATGGGCTCACGATCTTGCATAACACGGGCCATCAAACAATAGTTAGAACAAACAAGCTCCGTAGAATATGCTGGATTCCTTCGTGACCTTCGCGGTCCATCCTGCGGTTCTTACTCCTCAGGGACCCCTTCGATCCTTGAATCTCGGAGTGTGTCACGGGCCCAATGAGGAGGTTGGCCGTTGCTCTCTATCTGCTGAAGACTTGGAAACATCCACCGGCGGTAGCTCCACTGGGGTGGGCGGTGAAAGAGAAGACTTTGAATTAGAAGAAGAATCTCCATCAAGAGACTTTGGCTCCAAAGGAACTGTCTCGGGAGCCCAACTCTCCCTTGGATCTCTAAGAACGGGGTGCTCCTCACCCCCATCTATGGCCGGAACTTCCATGAACCGGACATCTCGGCTCGTGTAGACATCCCGCTTGACGGGATCAAATAGGCAATAACCTTGGGACTGAGAGTTGTAGCCAACAAAAACTTGTCATCGGGAAGCCGCCTTAAACTTGTCACGCTGGGTCTTCGGGATGTGGACATAAGTGTCATCGGGATGTGGACATAAGCGTCACACCCAAAGATCCTGAAATAAGAGACATTTGGCTTCGTCCCAAAGTAAGCCTCAAAAGGTGTCATTCTGTCAACGGCCGAAGTGGGAGATTGATTGAGGATATGAACTATAGTAGCCACTGTCTCGGCCCACAGAAACTGAGGTGTTTGTCGGTGCTTCATCATGGTGTGCGTATCTCAATAGCATTGCGGTTTTTCCGCTCCAAAATGCCATTCTCTTGAGAAGTGTTGGTGTTAGCAAACTCCTGGTGAATGCCCCTATCTGCACAAAAACAAGCAAACTCATTACGCACAAATCGAATGCAGGAGACATATGGCTGATGGCTCACTATTATATCGGGCAACCCTCGGACCAATGACCCTCGTGACACCTTCCGAAGGTACTCATAGTTCAGGTGGCTAAACCGAGCATGCCATAGCTCGGATTGTGTCTGGGAGGTAAGAGCTGTAGAAGACTTCAATTTGTAGATGCCATTCTCCTCATACCCTGCAGAGAGAACCTTCCTCGATTCACGATCAAGGACTCGAACAGTATCATTGTCAAACTCCACCAAGAGACCAAGAGAACAAATCTTATGGACCGAAAGTAAATGATACCCCAAGCCTGACACATGCAACGCCTCGGAAGTGTGGGTACCACCACGTCCATCTGGAATAAGCTGCATCTCACCCAGTGCAACAATAGACACAAAAGAGCTGTCTCCAATGAAAATCTACCCACGCGAAGGTCGCAAATGGGCAACACCAACGGGAGGAGGAGTCATTTGCCGTGAGGCACCATTGTTCACAATCCACCCTTGAGCATGGGGAGCTGTCATCGCAGCATCAGAAGTCTTCGATGTAGAGTCCTCAATGACTGCTAAGTGTAGAAAAGCGGCTGATGAGGGTGCAGCCACCACTCCAGAATCCTTTGTGTCCTTCTTCTTGGTGTCCTTCTTGTCTTTGTCGGGGCAATTCTTCTTCCAATGACCAGTCTTACCACAAATATGGCAAGTCGATTCCTTCTCCTTGTCCTTCTTGGATTTGTTGTTCTCCTCCTTCTTTTGGTCCTTTCCCTTCTTTTGAGAGGCTTGACTAATCAAAGCCTTCGATTTGGAAGCATTCTGTTCCTTCAATTGTTCCTCTTGGTTCAAGACCATAGAAACCAACTCTTCCCATCGAAGAGTCAACTCCCGCCCTAATGCAATAAGAGCAGAATAAAAGGGTACCGAATTGTGGCGGCAACTGGGACAGTAAAGTGATCCCCATATCTTCAGAGGAAATAGGCTTTCTCGCATTTTGAACCTGCATCTGAAGCTGCCCGAAGCTTGTTAATGTGATCTTGAAGCAAAGAAGACTTATTCATGGACAAGGTCTACATCTACATCTCCAAAGAAACCCTCTTCATCAGGGTCATCCGGTTGTACATTTGGTCAAGCTCCAGCCATATCTCTCAAGCCACCGTCAAGGGCTCGATGTGAGCTATCATAGTTGTGGTGCAAGATAGAAAAAGAAAAGAACGTATCCTGGCATTCAGTTTGTCCCAATGAGATTGGGCCTTGGCCAACTCCGCACGAGCATTGGAAAAGAGTTTGGACTCATCTTTTACCGAGGGCTTGTTAATCTCCTCCATCACAAGCTCTGCTAAATCATAAGACTCCAAAATGGCCAACATCATCATCCGCTAGATGTGATAATTGTCACCATCAAGCTTCTGATCCCATTGAAGAGCTGGTAGGACAAGCACCTTCTTGTCTATGATCGCCTGGAACTCCAAATCAGTCTCTGTAGACATGTTCATTTGCAATGCCTGCACAAACGCAAAATCAGCCCCCTTTGATTGTATAAACACAACCTGTTAGGGCTGTTTCCTCTGCTGTCCGAACCTTCTTCACCCGCCGGAGGCAATGAAAAGGTAAAATCTGTAGTAGAAGGCCTAAAACATAGCCTTCCTCCCCTTCGAACAGCAATAATCTACAACAAATTCACTAGTTGGACTCCTTTTCCGCACGCCCACGCTTGCTTCAGCCTTGCTCCATTATGCAGCCCTCCCGCTCGCCCTCGAATCCTAGAAACGCAGCCTTGTGTTGTGCTGAAATCTCCTCTTTAGGTAGGTTCAGCACTCAGTCAGTCAGTCCATCTTCACCGCTTTAATACCATGTCAGAGTGCAGCGATGCGGAAGCGTAGGACAATGACAGAGAGAGAGAGTGAACACAGAGAGAAGGGAGAGAGAGAGAAAGAAAAGGAGACAGTGTAACACAGGAAATCTGCAGTGTAGTATGCTGTATAAGAGTGCAGAAATATACACGGGGGCAGAGGAAGTATCTGCGTGCGTGTGTGTCCACCTTGAAGACCTCAATCTCCGTCAGCGCGAGTGCAGTCAGTCTCAGCAGACCAACTCTGACAGATCTTAAGATCAGAATGATATCTGAGAATGTGCCACAATCTGACTATAAATAGTTGATCAGGAAATAATGACCAGCAGCAGGTCGGCTGCATTAAATGCAGCTGACTGAATAAAATAATGCAGAAAACGATAACTTCACTGTCCGACTGTGCCAGTGCCACGTGGCACCCTGACGTACTTTTGACATGTCCTTTGTGACTGCTGACGTGTCCTCTGGCCGTATTTTGCTGACGTGGCACTGTGGTCGTATGACTGTCCAGGAAATGACTGTCTAACACGAGGAACCTTGGTGGTGGCTTAATCATCCACTGCTTGGGTATCCATGCTTCTATTTTGGTGGACTTTGTTATATGGACTATGATTAGGCTATTGTATCAAATCACCCATGATCTGAGAGAGGGTGTTAGCAGTCTATTAGCTCATGAGTGAGTTTGGGCCATGTCTAGTATTACTAGCTATTTTAGGCATTTTATTGCGGCATGTATGATGCATATTTGGGCATTTATTGCTGGCTGACCTGATGCAATGTTTACCTTGGTGGAGAGTCAATGTTTACCTTGGTGGAGAGAGGAGCTAGTGCTAGTGCCCATGCAACTAGTGATTCACTGTTCCACGCGACTGTCTCGTGTTTGGTATATGGATTCCATTTCCCGAGCACATCTTCAAGTTCTCTTAGTGTTCTTCAGTGTTCTCTTTTTCTTTCTCTTTTGTCTTGTGTTCAATAGTTTATTTCAACACTTGTTTATATACTTCCATTGCTGCATCACTTTTGACACATGACCCAATTTGTTGCTAGCTCCCAAGCTTGGGGAAGAGTCCATTTGTATTTACGGCTAGGAAGTGAGTTTGATGTCTATATCTTTTACGTTGTTTGCAGTGGATACTGCTTGTGTCATGCCTTGTGTGCATGTTGGATCCCCCTCAACCCCCTCGTGGGCTCTGAAAAAAAAAAAACCAAAGCTCCCCCTTGCTGTTAGATGTTGTTTTGTTTTAGGTATTATACTATTGTTCTAGGACATCATCGTGTTTTAGGTCATGAGCCTATTTAGGGCAGTCTTTGGAACAACATTGGGTTAGATCTGTAACTTTCACTTTTAGAGCTCGGGAGAACCTTCGATATGTACCTTCCATATAAATAGAGGGCCTCGTGAGTCCTAAGAAATTAAGAGTATAGAGGTAAAATGGGTGGATGTTCTTTTGGTCAAGCATACATCACCATATTGTGCATCCTTTCTTTATTTTTCTTGCAGTGCGTGCAGTAATGTCCTATCAGCTATCAGCCCCAACTCAAGACGGATGTCAACCAGCTGCTAGACAACCACAGAGGGAGTGTTAGAGGGTGGTGAGATGGGGCAGGTGAGCCGCATCTATCCACGCATACATGTGCATAGGTTCCAAAGAGGGACATCCTTGACGCATCGACCGAAGTTTGGCAAGTTCAAATCTTGGAGTTGGGATTGACATCCCGGTTCATGATGGGCTGGTATTTGACAGAGAGCGGGATTGGCTCCTCGTCTGAGCTCACATGAGGGGGCACTTTGGTGGATTAGCCAAAGGTGGGGAATCCATGGTCACATATGTTCAGAGGCATTTTTGACAAGATGCAACTGCGAGACATTGATGATGGACACAGAGATATGCTATGTTTCTTCTCTATTTTCAGGAGCTGGTACGATCAACTTTCACATCGGGTTCTCTCTTAGGCACCTTAGTGGTGGCTTGATTGCCTGCTTGGGTATCCATGGTTCTATTTTGGTGGACTTGGTTGTATGGACTATGATCAGACTTTATCATTGTGTCATTATATTATACCATCTAATACCATCCAAAGTATCTCTGATGGTCACCAAGTTTAGCTGGTAAATGTTGTATGGAAAGTAACAGATTGCTAAGGATTGTGACTTTATTTAGAGCTTGTCATGTTGCATAAAAATGCTCTGCTTTGTTTCTGAAAATGCTTTCAACATTCAAAACCATTGCATTGCTTGAATAATGGACACAAGTAAATTTTCTTCAGGAATATGTTGTCACGGTATTGCATCGGAGAGGTTAAAATGGCTGAAAACAGCCAATGCAGTGCAGTCAATTATGAAGATGCAGGCAGAGAGGACTTTTATCTTACTTTAAAGCAACGTGTGGAGTCTTATTTCAAGAAGAAGAAGGTGTGGGAATATGCATATACTTGTGATGACTGTTCTGCTATAAGTAAATATAACAAGTTTCTTACCTTTTCTGTCTTGTATCAGATCAACCCAAGGGTGCATCCCCACATGTTTATCAAGTCATTAGTTATAGTGGTTGCATATTTCTTGTGCTATTTTTTGGCCTTCTACTGGAGTAGAAACTTGGGAGCTTCCTTTGTATTAGCAATGGCTACAGGATTTTTGGCTGCTGAGATTGGTCTGTCTATTCAGCATGATGCCAATCATGGTGGGTTGATGATGATATATCTTACCATGTTTTGTTCTCCATCTTCAAAGTGTAACTCGTGATTTGATCTTCACTTCTGTTTTTTGGCACAGGTGCATATTCAAACTGGTGCTGGCTAGGGTACCTAATGAGTGCCTCTTTGGATTGTGTTGGTGCTAGCAGGTTGGCTTAATTTCTTGCTGTTGAATTAATGGATGAAGTCCTTTAAAAAGCATCTGAGATGGGATCATGACTCACTAACAAAGAGGTGACTTTGTGTAAAGCAGTTTCATGTGGAGACAACAACATGTTGTTGGGCATCATTGCTTTACAAATGTCGATGGCTACGATCCAGATATAAGTGAGTATGTTTGAATGCTGCTTATTCTTTTCTATTGAAGGTCCCTGATATACAAAAGCCTGCTCATCAAGCTGATCTTTTTACCAACTAGGGGTGAAGGACCCTGATATTCGAAGGGTAACACCTTATCAACCGAGACAGAAATATCATTATTATCAGGTCTGCTTTCTCAGAAAATACTGAACAAATGGATAACTTGCCAGTGTTATATTCTCTCTGATTATGATAATTCCCTTTTGATTCCTTACAGCATTGGTATTTGGCATGCCTTTATGGCCTTCTAGCTCTGAAGAGTATTTTTATCGATGATTTCACAGCTTACATCAGCAGATCAATTGGCTCGTAAGTTTTTTGCTCCAGATCAAATTTCAACTTGTTGTCTGGTTGAGAGTAACGTTGTCTCCTGTAGAAATTCATGTTTGGAAAATTACGATCTTACTATTGTAGAGTGAAGCTCTCAAAGATGACTCCTACTGAATCTTGCATATTCTGGGGAGGAAAACTGTTTTATGGAATCTACATGCTTGCTTTACCCCTCGTCTTCAGCTGCCATAGTATTCTATGGGTGCTTTGCTTGTATCTTGTCAGTCAGGTATATCAGTCTCAAGCAAAATTATCCTTCTGACTTTTACCAACTTATGGTCCAATTTTTCTATTATTAACTTTTTGTTTTTCTGGTATGTGTAGCTGGTTGCAGGCTGGGTTTTAGCACTAATGTTTCAAGTGGCACATGTTGTTGAAGAGGCTGCCTTCCCTGTTGTGGAATTGAGTAGTGGAATCCCTAGAGTACCAAAAGGTTGGGCAGCTATGCAGGTAAATTGACCTTTGACTTGTTTTCTCTATCGTTCTTTATTTTTCCTTAACTTTTCCACCTAGCGAAGAATATTCTATTAAAACCTCTGAGTTATAATCATTAAGATCTACAAATAGCACAATACTCCCCAAATAAATGAATGGAATCATTAAGGTCTACAAATAGCACAATACTTTCCAAATAAATGAATAGCAAAGGGAATCGGCATCTCCCAGGATGGACGCCCTTGAGGAAAAATTTCCAGTACAAGGGCTGTCAAAATAACGAGTCTGGTGCTCTGCAATCCCAAACCATGTGTGAAATCCTTAAAAGGAAGAAGGTGTCTGAATCCCAAGTAGTTAGAAAAGCCTCTTGCCTTCTCCTCATACATGTGCAATATTCACACTATCAATGTACATGCCAAGGTGCCTCTAATGTCATAATGCCTTGCATAAGTGACCTGAACTGCTGATGTGTCTTCTGACAAGTACAGTTGTGCTATTCTCAATTGCACGGACACATCCAACCATGTATTTAGTGAAGAGTAATGTCAAGTGTGGGAAAGCATTGTCTATTTGAGGGATGTTTAAAAGCTTCCAAAAACATATATACTTTGATCGAGTCCTGACAACCTATCCAAAGTACAAGGTTGTGCTTGTAGTCTGCAAATTGAGAGAGAGCAGATGACTCGGACATATATACTTTCAGACTTGGACATTGGAATTGGGGGATAGGTTGATTTAGATGGTGGGGATTGTCTGGATAGCATTTGTAGTTTGTAAGCTGATGTTGTCTTTGGATGCAGAAGAGAAGATACATCTCTAGGCTTTAGTGCCATCTAGTATGGTTGTTTGTGGAGCCCTTTCTTTCACCTGATTTAGCTTGCTACCTTTTCGTCTGCAGTTTTCTTGCCTTGGGAAGAAGGTTGAGATTGACTGGAGTAAGTTGTAATCTGACAGCCACAAAGCATTGGAGAAGATGAGGACATCTCTAATGTTCCTGAGAGATTTGGTATAGTTGAGAAGTTAGATTGCTTGCTCAGTTCTGTTCCAGATATGACATACTTGGAAGGTTGAATTATTTCTTTGGTTGCCCCATGAAGGGATGGCTGTTGGTAGGATGCTGGGGGGGTCCCACCAGAGTCTTGTAATTGTGGCCACGCACACAAAAGACTCTTAAGAATAAGGCATTTGAAATTAATAGCTAGCACACTAATGTCGTGATGAAAGGAAAGCTTTTTATATAGCATTTTGTTCATTCCACACATCATAAACAAAGTCATCAGCATTTTCTTGTGCTGTCAGAATGATTGGAAGCAAGATCAAGCAAAGTTAATTCTTTGAGATGCAAGGGAAGATGAAGTTTATGGCAAACAAGACTGCATAAGTTAATTCTTGGAAATGCAAGTGAAGATGAAGTTTATGACAAACAAGACTGCATAAGTGATGAAAATGCTTGAATACAATTAGAGCCCTTGTATGAAGTGCATTATCCACTGCATTATCCCTCATTGGACAACACAAGCTACAGTTTCCAATCCAAGGTCCATGACAGTGCTTGACCTCAATGTGCTTTGTGCTTGTCCAAAACATTGGGCTTGTGATCTGGCCAATCAGGTCTGGTTGTTGCAAAGGACTTTCTGTTGTCCCTTGGAATGCTGTCCTTTAAACTGCTAGCAGTCTTTTCATAGCTTTCTGCGCTGTTGCATATGCAGCCTTGTAGTCCAACTATGTACAAGATAGAGCAACCGTGGGCTGCTTGTTCTTGCTGCATGAAATGATACCTAAACTCGAAGTAAAACCGAAACATTTACTGGACTCTCAAGTGTAGATCACCTATTCTGTATGCACCCATCCTTTCATTGTAACTCCTTGTACATATCCGATGTGCATGGGCCCCCTGTGGCTTGTTTGTCTCTGCACAGATTCCTCACCCGCAAAATGTCCCCCCACTGACTCAGTTTAGGGCTTACAAATCAGAGTTGATCAGATTCCTAACTGCCCCTCTCAGATCTTGGGCGCTTGAATGCCTAAGGAGTTTAAATGAAGATATTTGCTGCATTATACCTCATTGGACAATGCAAAAGCTCTAATTGTCAGTCCAAGGTACATTCTCGAACTACTTGACCTGAATGTGCTTTGTGCATACATAAAACATTGAATTTGTGACTTGGCCAAGCAAGTGTGCAAAGTGACTGTCCCTGTGAAAAGATGACCATTTAAACTGCTAGGTGCCTTCTCAATCATATAGCCTGCTGGGCTGTTCAACAAGCAGCCTTGTACTCTCCCTGTATAGAAGCTAGAGCAACCGTACGTGGCTTCTTACTGTCCCATGAAATGATATCTAAACTCAAAGCAAAGAGAAACATTAGTGGACCTCCAAGTGTCAATGTCACCTATTCAGAATAGGTTTATCTTCAATGTATCTCCCTTTCTGTACATTTGTCATTATCCAACTTGTGTGGGTGCCCTGTGAGTTGTCTCTCCACTGTAGTCCTCACTTGCAAAATCTTTGAAGGGCCTCAGATTTGGACTTGAGGAAAGTCCAAAAATATCAAGTATCGCTTCTCGAAAATAAGAAGGAAAAGAACAAAAAACAAAGACAACAAGAACATCGACCAACACAGATATGGAAAAAAGGCACTCTAGGATACAGAGATGTTTTCAAAATAGCATTTCCATTTCAGGGCCCAAAGATGCCGTTTTGTGCAACTCTGGGCATTCAGTACTGTGAACTATCTATATCTTTGTTCAAAGAAGAAACACAAACTATGAGAAGAAAAAAACTTCTTCAAAATCATCCACAAGGGAATTGATTTTAATTGGGGCAAAGATGGCAGCTGAGGTTGATGGTAGTATATTGGGTTTGAAAACAAACGATGAGCTTGAGATAACTAGGGGCACATGTGATTGGATCTCCAGTAGTTTGAGATCTAGCTGAGAGTACTTACCACTTATGAGACATAACAGAATAAAAAGATGAGATAAGGGTGCCATGGGAAGTAGTGTTTCAAAGCTGTCAAATACAGTTCGTTCTCTTCTAGTTTTGAGATCCAGCTGAGAGTACTTACAACTTAGGACAGTCACCACAACAAATTATGAGGTGAAGTTGCTGTGGAAAGTGTTTTTCCAAAGTCATCAGATGAAAGGGAAATTCATGCTGCTTTGCCTCTCAAACCAGTTTAATCCAATTGAAGATGGTGATAGAATTTGTAGGATAGTGACTTGAAGTTAGCTGATAAAACTGATAAGGTCCAAGGTGCACTAGTACTCGTTTGTTTTTTTTTGGTCTGTCTTTCTCGTTTAGTGTTATTTTAACTGATCACAATCAGAGTCATGGGTCTAGGATGTGTCTCTTTTTCCTCCATCGAACAATGTTTATTTTAACTAGTAACAGTCTTATTTTGTCAAAGCTTAAAACAAGACAGCCTGCAAGTAGGTGCTTTTGGTCTTTGTATTGGTTGCGTTTCCGTACTTGGTCCTAATGGTTTTCTAATAACTTAATATGTCATCTTCTTTTGTCACTGTGTATGAACTTTACAGGTGAGCACCTCCTGTAATTTTTGCACCGATTCTATTTTGTGGACTCATATAAGTGGGGGACTCAACTTTCAGGTACCTAGCAAGTCCACCTTATCTATAGGAAATGCTGGGCGGGCTGGGGGCAGGGGGATGGTGGTTGGTTCAATGGGGGCATTGGCAGTTTCACACTATTTTAATTTAAAAAACAGGAAGACTTTTTAATCTTCATAGATCTTAGATTTCTTGTCACTACTGTGTTGAAGTAGATCTGCAATGAAATATCAACTGTTGGGTTTTCTAATGGAGTTTTTCCAGCAAGTTTTCAGAGATCATGCATATTGGACAGTTCAAGGACCTAAGATTCACATGTAAATGCAATGCCATTAGTTAGATCATTCAAGAAGATTCTGTCGGCTGTGTTACACACTCAAAGTTAGTCATGATTGCTCTGAGTCTATTTGGAGTAAATAATGAGAGCTTTTTTAACCCCTCTGCTTTGGCAGGGGGGATGGGTTGGTTGGTGGTTGGTTGATTGATTTTAAATAGGGGTATTTGCAGTTTCACACTATGTTAATCTCAAAAACATGAGTCCTTTTTAATCTTCATAGAACTTACTTATCAATACTGTGTTGAATCAGATCTGAAGTGAAACATCAAACTGTTAGGTTTTCTAATGAAATGCTTCCGCAAGCTTTTCAGAGGTTGTGCACATTGGACAGTCTAAGGACCTAAGATTCCGCAATGCCATTAATTAGATTGTTCAAAGTTGCTCCGAGCATATTTGGAGTAATTTATGGGAGCTTAGATGCCCATAAATTGTTATAATGTGGAACAAAGGTTCGAGTCTTTAAACTGTTTTAGGACCACTTTTGTGGTGCAGAATCCACCATTGTTATCTTCTTTTTAGCATGTTGTCCATTTCATCTATATCAATGTGACCATCTTATGTCATCTTCTTGGAGGCTATTTCAAGTACAACCTAGTTCACTCACTATTCAAGTTAGCTATCTATTTGTAGTTGTGGATAGTCTGCTAATAGGAAGATGTTCAAACACGTGCATATCCAAAACTGGACAGGAAGATGCTATATGAGTAAACAAGTCACTGACAACAGTACCTCAAAGTCCCTTATGCTCAAAAATGAACAGCCATAACATAAAGTCGAAAGAGAACCATCTACAGAGACTGCTTGGATACACAATTCTAGATAGTGCTTTACTGGAATTTGTTCTCATCAGCGTGAGTTGAATATGACTTGGAAGAAGGAAATGCCTCAGGTGGATCGCCAAGTTGAAAGATGTGCTTGTGCTGGTGAAGTAGTTCTGTGACTGACATCAGCTTATTTCTGTTAGAGCTTTATATCTTTAATGTTTTATGCCTTCATCACATCGCTCCTGCCATGTAGGCTTTGGTCCAGACTCTGATGCTCTCCAATTTACATAGGCTTCCTAAATTAACACAAATTGCACAAGAAAATTCTTAACACTCACTTTTATCTGATGGATTATGTTGTGAACTTTTTGCAGATTGAGCACCATCTATTTCCAGGAGTATGCCACTTGCATTATCGCAGCATACAGCCCATAGTGAGGGACACATGCAAAGAATTCAACGTTCCATACAAGTGCTTTCCATCTGTATGTGGCTAATATTCTTAGAACTGACAACTTTTGTCCAAGCAGCAAAGGTCAACCATTCAGGTGCTTATCTGACGAAATGTGTGGACTTCTTGTTTCAGTTTTTGGAAGCTTTGGCAGCGCACTTTGAGTATCTGAAAAAGGTTGGAAGAGATGATTTTCAAATCCGACTCAGTGGCTGAATTTCGGTGATTTCATTTGGACTTGGCAAAGTCTTGCAAGCTCATTCATGGCACAGATGAGCAAAGATGGAGGACTTGCTTGTCGTTTCTCATTCCTTCTTTTTGTAATGGTGATCCAAATTGACATCATTTGCGAGAGTAGAAATCTCAGCCTAATCTCCTTTGTAATCTGCCATTCTTTTGACAGATGGTATGTTGCAACACCATTTCATTTAGAAGTTGTGATTGAAAGGAATTTGACACCCCATAAAACATGGAGCTGACCAGCGGTACATGCTGTTAGAATGGGAGATTTGGGAGCTTTTTTGGCTCACATGCAATGTGGTAATTTAGCAATTTCTCGCAGAGAAATACTGAATGGCAGTTATCAAAACATTGAAGTGGTACGAAGGGTATGCTATGTGGGTATGAAGGGCGGGTGTATCTCAGGGGCGTGTTCAACAAGCTAGGGCCTACTGTCTCCATGCATCTTCTGTGTCATCATGACAACATTTCAAGTCCACTTCCTCTTCCTTTCCTAGTTTGATCCTTTCTGAGGAGATAATGTCTAGAGCATTACTAAGGGTTGTATTGATTACATTGTGAGGGTTCCAAGCAGCCCGCTAGAAGAGGAGCAAGCGTTGTAGAGGACGGAGCAAAGAAATCACCAAGGAGCTCGCATGAAGAGGAAGAGGAGTGAAGATGAGGTTGATGGTGGAAGCATAGAGGCCGTTGCTTTTGCAATAATGCGCAGGTAATAGTAGTAAATATTATGGAGACGTAGCTTTCACTGAGGCAGCATTCTTAGGCCTAGACCTTTCCGAAAGCTTTTCGAAACTCGTTAATAAAAATCCTATCAGCTGAATCGCATCGCTGCTACACGTCCTTTCAGAGTCGCCAGAATTTCACCATATAATGGGTGTATCGGTATCAATTTGCTTAGCCTCTCCCTAGTAGGTAGTTTGTTCGTCATAATGCACCACAATATAATGTTCAGCTTTCTTGAGGGGGTGGACCTCCTAGCCTAGGATCTGTGCACAAGGAGCTTCTTTGCCACTCTAGGTTTCTCTTGAATGGGTTTGCATGAGGGGTCGCACACCTCCTGAAGGTCCATATGAG
Source organism: Lygodium microphyllum (assembly GCF_053477565.2). Classification (NCBI taxonomy): domain Eukaryota; kingdom Viridiplantae; phylum Streptophyta; class Polypodiopsida; order Schizaeales; family Lygodiaceae; genus Lygodium; species Lygodium microphyllum. Next base: position 48,570,403 of record NC_141142.1, read on the forward strand.
CTCCTTTACCAAGGAGCCTCCCCTCTTGTCTTGGGCCCCTCATCCACTTAGAATATTCAAGAATCTTTTGCCATGCTTGTACCAACTTGTGGGCCTCTTGCAACTATGGAATTTTAGCTTTAGTGCATGCTAGCAATGCATCAATCCAATTTGAGGCAAGCTAGTAGGTTAACTAACAAAGATCGTTGTTGAGGTACTTCCATCCTCTTGAATAGATTGAATAAGAGCATGTGGGCCTTATGAGCAAGATGGGGGTTGCCCAATCCACCTCCTTCTGCTTAGTTGTGATGAGAGACCATGGGATACGTGTCCACTTGGGTGACCACTTTCTTGGCATATAGCATGCAAACAAATATCATCTCCCCAAGCACTGCCACTAAAATTGAGCAACATTGCCAAAAAGGTGACAACATAGGCTAGCATGGTCTTGATAACAAGTAGTTTGTCCTAAGAAGGAGAGAGCATGAGGGGAGTTCATTAGTACCCAAATATACCAGCTTAGTCTTAGCTTGACTTATCATCGGACTTATCACCGAGCCGGAGACCTCATAAAATGCCTCATATGTCTATGGTCACTAATTGCTTCTTTGCCTCTACTAAATTTGAGTTTTCATTTGCAAACAATTGCATTACAAAGGGGTTCTCCTCCAAGGATTGGAAAAGCTTTGATGGCACCCCTTTGAGCCTTTGAATCGAGAGTCCTTCGCGATGGATCTATAATTAGAGCAAATAAGAGGGGCACAATTGGGAAACCTTGCCCAATAGACCTCTTTATGTCTAAGGGGCATGACAATATGCCATTGACTTGTACGATAGTTGAAGCATTGGAAAAAAGAGACATTAATAATCTTGAGAAAGGCTTGGCCAAAGCCCATTACCTCCAAGTTACCTCCATAACTTCCATTATGAATTTCTAGCTAATGCAATCATGCACCTTTTCGAAATTCATATTGATGAGGACAAAGTCTGTGTCTAAGAGGGCATGGTTCATTGATAGAATAAGATTTAAGATGGCATCGTGAATCTTATGTCGAATGAATCCATGCTATTTAGGGTGGACAACCTTCCCAATCAAAACTTTGATCTTGTTTGCCAGAGCTTTAGCATAAATCTTGTAACCCAAACTAAGCATTGTGAGTGGCTTAGCCTCCCATCTTGACCCAATCTAATGATTTGGGCATTAGCTTAATCAATCCTTGTTTTCGCATCGCAAGCATCTCACATTCAATCTTGATTTTGTTCATCAATATACAAAGATCAATTAAACAAACTGGCCACAATCCTTGATTACCGCAATGGGGATGCTGTGTATCCTAGGAAACTTCCCTTTAGCCATCGTCTACACCATGCTTTAGTTTTACCAAAAAGGGGCGACCTAGCAAAGCTACGTCCTTGGGTTGAAGGAGACCTCTGCTTGGATTTAAAAAAATCTACAAGCTTGTAACAGCAATTAGAAGGCTCGACCAAGTTGGAGCCCTCAATGGTAGAGACATTCTTGGTAAAAGCCTTGGCAATGTTTGCACTATCTTTGAGGACTTGTCCCTCTACATTATTGCAGACTCTCAAGAAAACACTCCACCTCCTTGAGAAGATGATGCAGTACGTAGCCAACAGGACAAACATTAAGAGCCAACATGATGCACTTTTGCATGTACTCACATTAGTCATGCCTTTCTCTCCTAGCAATAGCATGATCTCTACCATGTTTCTTGGCCACTACAGTGATTGCCCCAATGCAACATGCTTAACTTATATTGGGGCGCTTAGCTGGCTTCCTATTTTCAATCTAGACCAAACTAAGTTGGTTGTTGAAGCTCTCCTTGCCTAAAAAGGAAACATTGAAACTAAATAATGGAGACCCCTTGTTCTCTACATGATTTGCACACAATCTAAGCATACAAAAGGTAGAGAAAGATGATTAGAGAGAGCATGATCAATAAGCATCATAAAGTAGACATTTAGGGCAGCTCACCATGCACCATGTTTCAAATGCACATGGTTGAGCTTGGCGGCTCGCCAATGATGGCCGATTTGGTTATTGTGCCATGTGAAATGAGTTTGGTTGCCTTCGTTAAAGGCCATGGCAACATCTATAAGATCTTGGGAGATCTCAAACTCATGCCAAATGTCCTTTTCTTGGACTGACATAGTATAGCCCCCATGAGATCTATTCGCCTCACAGAGTCATATTCCAATTGCCCAAGAATATTGCATTCTCTTCAATCCCAACGTTTGCGAGCTCAATCCAAAGGCCGAACCTTTTAGCAAATGCATTGTGCCCATGGATGGAGGCCACCACCAACTTATCACCTCTTAACTTGATAGAAACTCCCACTGGGCTACCATCACCTCTAGTAGCAAGTAGGGTCATCTTGAGTGTTTGTTGGACCATTAGGATAATGCCTCTACTACCTTGCCTACAGAAACCTCCAAACACCACATATCCTTTGTAAAAGAGTTGGCATTCTTCAAGGCCAAGCTTCACGTCTTGAATTGCTAAGACATAGGGCTTCCTCTTCTTTATTAGGACGTAAGCTGCATCTTCCTTCAAGTCATTGCCCATATGTTTGATGTTCCACATTACCTTATTAATATTTCAATATATGGTTTATTCATAGATAAAGATCTCACCCTTCTTGCTCTCACCATCTTCATTGAGTATGCGATAGAAATTCTTATCAACAAGCAGCTTGCTAGCCAGTTTTTTGAGAGAAATTTTCTTTCTCCTACCTTTTTCCCCTTTATTTTTTGTGGAGGAATGTTTTCTTTCTCGTCACCATTAGACTTGGAGATTTAGGGCCAGTGATGGTTGATTGCCTTTGTGTACATTTGTTTTCTTGCCTTTAGCTTTCCCTTTCCCTTCATTAGAGTGCTTCCTACCTTTCTTCTCTTCCCTAGTAGGATTTGGTTTTGCTTTTGCTTTCTCTAGTTGGTCACCCTTGGTTCGCTCACCTCCTTGTGTCCTTGGGATAGTCTCTTGTATAGTGGCTTGATTGCTTTTTGCAAATAAAACATGCATCAAGGAAGGACGAGAACTTGATATCCACCCATAGTTCCATTCCATTCGGGTCACAAAGATGGAGTATCTTAGGGGGTTGATTTCTCATGTCCCATAGGACACAAGCTTGCTTCTTTGCTTTAATGGCTCCACTAATTATTGCAATCATAGGGGAATACAGAACTTCACCAAGCACATTGGCAAGGATAGCAACCTCACAATCCAACCATGCAAGGAGACTAGGAAAGCTGACCCAGATTAGGCATTCCAATTGAAGCACCTCTTTGGGGTTGAAATCCCCTCACCATGGCAACACATAGACAAGGTTGCCATTGTAGCCTACTTTTGAGCCAAGCACAAAGTCCCTTTTGGCTAGTAAGAAAAAATCCCCTACCAACAGACTAGTACTATACTAGAGACACTCTGGCCCCATATGAAGCACTAAACCAACATGCATATTCCTCTTTTAGAGGAGGCTTTCCCATAAAAAACATATACAAGCCACAAAGAGCATAATCGACGTATCTTTGCTTGATTTGAGATAGGGAGAAGACCAGCGGAACTCTTAAGTACATGCTTGCTATCCAACGATATTCTCTTTCTTTGGTTGAAGGCTCATTGATCCTCTAACAACCTCTACTCTATCTTTGCACTATCATCCCTAGCAACCACAACAATGGCATAGTCCAACTTCATGGATTCATTAGGTATTCACACCTTTGTTGAGTGCACCTACTCACCTTGGCCATCAGGAGGGTGTTTAGCTCCTTGCATTCATGCAGGGGAGCTAGCTTCCACAGGTCCAAGTGGTTAAATGAATCTTTATTAAGCCTTAATGCACCTTTAATGATAGAAGAGATCCACTAGCCACCAAGTCCCTTCAGTTTGCAAGCCTCATCTCTTCCCAAGGATTCTTTAGAGTCCATTGTTTCTTTGGCATAAATCAAATTATGAAAGAATCTTCAATTAACATTGAAGAGGTTAACAAACTTGGGATAGAAGCAAACCCATAGTAGGTTCTTGAATTACTTGTAACATCCATTAGAAAGAAGATTGAAGGTAAAGTTGATCGTCCTTCCAAGCAGGTGGTCCTCAACACTAATAAGGTATGTAGCAACATTCCTTGATTACAATACAAAGCGAGGACACATTTTCAGTGTGGTCGGGTTCTTCTCCTTGCACCGTATCATGGAGCATACAATGTTTGATGCAAAAGATATTGAAGGCTTCGTAGATGTAGACACACCAAAGAGGAAAAGAAGAAGGTTGTCTTCAGGGTCAAGTGGTTTAGTTTTTGCTGCCTTTGCTCCTGAAATTCCCTCTGCTTCTTCTCCTTACTTTGTAGTGAGTGCAGGAATGCCTAAGAAATCTCCAGGCAAAGGTAAGTCACCATTAAGGGTTCTTGGATTGTCTCAAATCACAAAGGTTTCTCCCTTACAAATGCTCCTAGACTTTCTTCTTTAGAATGGCATGGAGTTATCTTACTATGCAATTGCAAAGGATATTTTCAACCTTGATTGGGATATTGACCATGTGGTGAATTCCTACTTTTTTTGTTTTTTTTGAAGGAGTTTGCTGAGTTTGAAAGTTCTAGCATTGCTTGTGGTTGAAAATGATACAAAGGAATATTTTCATATACCTATTGGGACCTCACTTTCAGATAAGTCACTGTTCACAAGTGTGGAGCTCATTCTCTCGACAAGTTTTGTGCAACAGATGTGTTTTGTTATGTTCATTCTAGGGAATGCAAGCTTATGTCAAAAGCAACTGTATTCATTGTATATACTCTTGTTAAATATCCTATTAAATTTGAATAACAACAATTGGAGGTAGCAAATTATTCTAGCTTCTGCCTTTTGGATGAGGTGGCAAATGAGAAGGATGCAGAGGAATGTTTGGACCCTCAGCAAGAAGCATATATTGCTGACAAAATAGATATTTTCCAATTCAAAGCTGAGACCATTATTGAAGAAAGCCATGCAAATGTAGATATTGTGTTTGACTCCCCTTCTTTCTATATTGTTTCTCGTCTTCCAACTTTTCCTATTAAGGACAAGAAATACATACTACTATTAGACATCCAAAGGCTCTTTAATCTCAGGGAGGATTATTGTTTAGCAATCATTGCAAAGGCTTCTGATGCTGCAAATGGCATGGTTGATTTCGAAAATGAATCCAATGAAGAGTTACTTAAAATGGAGACTAAAATTGCAGATGACAAGTTTATTGATGGAGGGGATGCCGTTTCTCTTTGTTTCAACAAGGTAAAGGATGCTAAGAAAGAGCTGGGGATTACTGATGAGGAGTTTAACCATCTTCAAGACCGGCTTGAAATTTCCAATTTTGGAAGAGAGTAGTCATTGGAATATGTTAAAGAATTGCAAGATACCAATGAGACATCATTATCAATTAATATACGGAATCCAACTAAGCTAGAGCATGATTAAAACACATTGGTACTATTATCTCTGATTTTATAAGATACATTGATATATTTGATTTCAGCTTTCATTTGATATTCATCTTTTTTGCAATTGGAGATTGAAGATTTTGATAACTTCTTGAGATGGGGCAAAGGGTCGAGAGCTGGTGGTAGTTCATTGAAATATGTTGCACTTGGCTATTACTTGTTGGCAAGGATTGATCCTCATGTTTTCTTAGTATTTCATAACATCTTCTTAGAGGAAGCAACATGGCCTATACTATGTATGTATTAAGGTAGTTACAAGGCTACTTGGTTTCTTTGGGTTATCGTATAATGCGCACAAGGTGATGTTTTTGGAGAAGATAATAACGATTATGATTTTTTGTTATGGTCTTGATTTCTCTACTTTTAGAGCAGGATACTTTTTGGTCCTCTCATCTTATGCTTTGGGAGCAAATCAAACTGATATAAAATCCATATTTGGCTACAAGAGAAAGAAAAATTCTATCTTATAGAGGAAAGATCCATGAGGAGGAGGAAGATGTAAAAGCTCTTGAGATCTACCTTTGTACTTTTCTATCTTGAAAAATACTATGAATTCTCAAGTTTCATTGTCATCTTTAGGATTCATTCTTTTGAAGCTATCATCCAAAAAACCAATTGAATAGCTCCTCAAGAGCATTGCTTTTCGTAACTCCTTCTCTATGTCTTGTGCTTTGAAAAAGACTTATACATGCTTGATAGTGAGATTTTTCCATGCCTTGGCTGCTATAAGTTGCTAGGGGAACTTGCTCCTCCATAAAGAAAGACCCATGGATATAAAGGATATGTTGCAAATACAAGAGAGTAACAATCATTTTACACCATTGGAAAATTTATCAAAGAAAACTTGGAATAAGTATTCTCTTATCAAATAAAACGTGATATCTTTTTCTCCCCATGCCTCTTTTATTGCTTGAATAAGATTTGTAATTGAACATTTGAAATCTTCATATGTTGTCTTTTGTTGCTTGAGGAGCTTTAGAAAGACATTGAGGTGTCTCCAAACCTCCATCCTTAGAAATGCAAGTTACATTGTGCTTGCAATATTTGTTGTTATCCCACACAACTCTCTCTAATACTCCCAAGTAATGGTTACCTATTTTCTTATATGGTTTTTTAAAAAGCGTCTGGCTTTTGAGCCTCCCATTAGGACATCAGCCAGGGCACAAGTTGCTCCAATCTTTAGACCCAACACTTCCCATGCAATAAACACAAGGATATTTTGCATTTGTCCCATTACATATTCTAAGCATACATTTGATAGTTTTTAAGTCAACGCTCATATGCCATTCTACATTAAAATTACTAACCCCATCAACCACCATTCTCCTTCACTTTGAGACTTAATAATGTTTGGAATACCTGTATGAGTAAACAACAATTTCAATGTTTGATGATTTTCAATTGGTACCTGAGTTGCACCAACTCACCAAATCTCCATTTCGGACTGGAATTTATGCATTGGAGCTTGATATCTACCATTGCCATAGTCCAATACCTTGTTCATGATGCAAATACTGACTCTTTTCATCTTTTGTCCTTTTTGAATCTATGCTTCATCTAACTTCAATGAAAACTTCAAAACAACATAACATTCCTCTACTATGAGTCTATATATGTGGACCACTGCAATCTACACTTTTCTTAGATCAACCCATATATTGTTAAACACATTGTATTCAAAAATAGATTTTATTTTTGGTATTTTTTATAGCATAGACCCTTCAATATGAATGTATTCTCCCAAAACATGTGGAATCTTATGATTCATAGCAGTCCTTGCAACTGATAAGGGCTTAAGCCAACCCAAATGCACTTATTCTATTATATTTAAGGTTTTTAAACCATAATCTAGAGGTAGCATAATAATCTTTTCAACTAATACCCATAGTATCATATGTCTCTATAATTTCATTTGGTTTTACTGTGTCCTTTAAGTCCTTTACCAATTCTTTGAGTTGGGCCTCTTAAATCCACATTTTGAGGTGACTTAAGAATCTTAAAAATATCTTTATTATTCATGGTCTCTTTTAAAAGATTGATTTTCTCTCTCTCTCTCTCTCTCACACACACACACACACATATTAATGCTCGATATGTTAGAGACATATTTCTTTGCAAGATTTAGTATTCTTTTCTTTACTCTCTCTCACAAGCTAGTTATATTTTTTAATGGTCTCTTCCTCTCTATAAATCTTATTGGAGTTTCCTTCAAGGGTTCTAGCTTGTCTTGTAATGACATTAGCATTTTCCAAAATATCAATCTTATATGTTAGCTAAAAAATGTTTGTTTGTGCAATTAATAATGCTTTTCTCATTTCATGTATTTGAGCCATGTATGTGCAAGATGCAGAGCATAACCTTGTACAATAGCCAAGCATCCTGTTTTAACCTTTTCCAATATAACTTACGTAGTCATGATATTAAAAAAAGGAGGAGGCTTACTTGTAGAAGGGTCCTTTGGATAAAAAATTCCATCCACCCACAAATCGAATGAGACATCTATATTACTTGAAGAGGTATTGCTAAAAATTTTAGCAAATCAATCACAAATGAATCTCATAGTGATAAGAAAGTAAGCACAAAGAAGAGAATGGTGAAAGAGTGGTGTGTGAAAAGAAGACGTGGGAGTAAACGAATTTGATTTTGGTGCATATATCTCAAAAATACAAAATCTCCCAAGCTTCAAGGAAAAAATGATCGAAAAAGTGACTCTGATATAAATTAAAAGACGAGGACAATTAATAGCTGATCCCTTCAATGAATCAAATATTCTCTCATTAATCACATATGAGCAATCGAATTTGGTGGTTTCTTCCAAAATCTCAACTAATTAGCAACTTAATCATTTTCTTGCAAGTGCCTTTTTTGAAGCGTTTTTGGCCCTAATGGTATGGAACAAATTTGTAGGCATATGATTCAACTGTGGCATGTGGTAGAATTATTATAAATAAAAACAATTAGCAAATGAGAGCTAAACATAATGAAATAGATAATCAAAGGGGTGATAGAGATGGATGGCAATTGATTAAATGTCTTAAAGGGAAGAGTGTGAGTCTTTTGGGGCATCTTCTTTATGCATATGATGCTCTACTATTGTTAAATCATTGCTAGAATAAGAATCCATGGTTTTATGAAGAATTGGAGGAGCAAAGGCTTGCATTTTCACTACTATGATAACAGTAATAACCAATAGGATAGCCATTGTAACAAACGTTTTCCACGGTGTTCGAGGGCTTTAGAGGCATCTTATTCATGCATCTAGTGCTTCGGGGATGATAGAACACTATTAGAATATGAATACGTGGTTTTATGAAGATTTTGAACGACATAGGGATTCCTTTTCTTTGTTGTAATAAAATTGTCATAACAGGGCGAAAGCACTAATTTTGTCCCCCATACAGGGTTTTAGCAAGATCTAATGTATACTGAAGCTTGGCAGTATGCACAATTGATAGGGGCTACCATATATGACATTGTTTGACAGTTTATGCATACTTTTGGAGCCAAAATCATTTGAGTAAGCCTATGTAATTTAGGGTTATGTCAGTTAGCATGGTGCTCTTTGAGCCAAAGTCTCAAGCTTGGATTATGTGCTCGTACTTGAGCACATTTAGTAATTGTATCTAACAAAATCTACGAAGCTCTCCAAAGAAAACCAAAGAAATGGGACAAATACTACAAGAAAATCTATCTTGTCACATCAGCGAGCTTGTTCTTTGACATGCTTACCATGAACCACAAGAAGAAAAAGAACACCAAGAACATCAATTCTCTATGCAACATCATAGAATGACTATCCCATGGATTTATTACGACAAATCTTCATATCCACTAACCATAAATCAAATCAACACCCAAGACTGAATGAAAAATGATCACATAAGCTCCATTATTCATAATTCATAGTCTTCTTCCTTCAATCTCTCATATTAGATACAATGTTTTCCATAGAAAAATGACTATCTTTCACTCAATCTCTCGCACACATATGCTCTTAATCACTTATACATCATAATCCTCATCCATTACAATAGAATAATACACAATGATTCTCTCTTGGTCATGAATACACCTCTCAAGAGATATGCATGATATGAAGAGACACCAGAGACACTATAGTGACCTTTCAAGGCTCACTATTGTCACTCTCACTTCAGTCTTCACTTAAGTCCTCATCAACTACATCTTCACTTCTTAGAACTCTTTTTAGCTTATATTACTCCATTTCTAAGATTAAAAAACTTCCCTAAGCTAAGCATTCATTCATTAGAACATTGATAGCATCAAACACAGGCTTACAGAAGATCAACATAAGCTCAATAGAACATCAAGAGAAAGCACAAAAATTATATAGCTCCATCTAAACCATAAAAAACCATTCAACACATACTCAACCACACTCAAACCCAATATTTCACAATCTCAACCTCTCAAACAAAAAAAGAAAATAAACCAAAACAATGACAAAATAGACCCATTAGAACCAAACAGTAATTAGATAAAACACGTAAGCATATAAAAAATCATTCAAAAACCATCATGAGCTAATCAAACATATTCAACCCATCCTAATACACTTCGAAACACCTAAAAAACCACTTAAACCCATCAATCCCATCACAAAATCAATCATTCAATCCCCAGAAGCCAACAAAAAAATCCAACCATTTCAATCCTTAACATATCCCCACACTGAGACAAGAAGCATCTTCACGACCTTGGAAAAAGAATAATAAAAGCTTTAAACAATCAATCATACAAATCTTCATCTTCAATCCATGAGCTCTAACTCCATCCAAGCCACAAAATAACTTGAGTTTGAACAAATGTATGAAAGGAAAACCATAAACTAATATTAACCAATCCTTAATAAAAGATGAGAAAACAAACTATTAAATGATATAATAGCTTTTCTTCCTCATCTGCACAAAATTCATAGCTTTATCTTTAATCATCATCCAAATTTGATATGCTTCAACTCCAACTTCATCTCCTCATGATAAGGATAACACACACACACATACACATCTCACATAGACAAAACATCCACAAGACATTGAACTCACATTCACAAGACAATATAGTTTGAATGGCGCAACCTCCCAAAAATTTGGAGATAAAAAAGAAGTGTTTTCATTAAAAATTAAGATAATCCACTTGCTTGTGAGGATGAAGGTATTTCTTTTTAAACTACATACTAAGCTTTAATTTATCCAATGATTTGCTCTCATCTACAAAATAGATAGGAACATTTTGAAAAAACTGGAGACAATACATTCTTTCCATTAGGACAATAAACCTAATCGGAAAGGCTTGAGAAAAATGGTACATCACATCCATTTGAGCTCTTGATACATTCTCATTAGGATTGATAAGAAGAGGAGAGATAGACTTCCTTGTATTTATATGTAACTATTGATGCATAACAACTAAATACTAATAAAAATGAGTAGCCAATCTCACAAACACATTCTAATTGAGCATGTATTCGAGCAAATTGAAGATAGAAATGTGAACATACAAACGGAGTCTCCTATGACCCTAAAATAACAAGCCAATCAAAAAGTGGTCCTGTCAAAGAATCGTGTAAAGTTTGGTGTGCTAATGACGAAGTAGAAATAGCAGCCACATGAGCTTGTACAAGAGAAGGATCACGAACAAGAATAGGACATGACAAAGTTTGTAGACGAGAAGAGTCCATGCGGATCACCTTGGTAGGAGGTTCATCTTCCTCATCATATATTTTTTTGCATTGGAGGAGGAGAATGAATTGAAGTTGGAGGTTGCACGTGAGTATCATTAGAATAAGGAACATAAATACCACTTGGAGGAGCCTTAAGGATAATCACTTTCTTAAGAAAAGCCCAATAAGAAACATTTTTAAGCTGACATTTCTAAACTCATTGGAAATACTAACCCATCTTTGTCAAAAGGAGCTATGCCTAATTAAACTTCACACCCTCAAGGATCTTGACAAAAGCAGTTAAAAGCTCCTTGGACAAGCACTTTGGCATAGGCTTACTAGACATAAGCAATCTAGTAAGAATCGGCATAACTACTTCCATATAGGAGAAGAGATACTAGCCACTAATACCCCTGAAGTGGTAATGACCTTGTTGGACACCAAGGGGATAGAAGTCTCCTTTTGAAGAAGAGCAACCATCTTCTCACTTGATAACAAATAGTTGAAACTAGGGACGTGAGAAGTAGAAAGGGTTAAAAAGAAGGCCTCATTGATGTTGGCAGAAGACAAGCAAAAGCTACGACTATACACCAATCATGAATGCCTTTTATAGGATTCCAAAAGAAACAATAGAGTTTAGCATCCACAGGCAAGAATATGAGAGAGGGGAAAAAAAGAATGGAGACTAGCTTGATGAATAAAATCTGCATCTAGCAACAAGGAGTAGTCGTGAATCAATAGTGGGACATATTGAACCACTATTGGTGGGAGCACCATTCAGACTACGCAGGATATACCACACACACAAACCAAGAAGACAAGAAAAGGAATTCCTACAAAAACCAACACAAAAATCACCATTGAGAAAAAATCAGGGAAAAACATAGACTGACAAGACTACACCAGACTAATTTCCAAACAATCCATTGCCTACATAAGAAATATGACATGACCTATGTAGTACAAGTGTGACCGATAAATTTGTGATATGCAACAAACAGGTACCTTGAAACCTTGTAGTTAGGCACATAAAAGAAAATAAAAGATCAAGTATATCGTGAACCCTTACATTGACCAAATACCAAATACAAATGATAACAAACTCATAATAGGACCATAGACTAACAAATAGAAAAGGTAGAAACTAAGAACATTAACCTTGGCAAAAAACCCCATTCATGTAAGTGTATTTAATCAACCCATGGTGCAATGTAGTGAGTGGGTGATTGCTATTTGGATTATTTTTATAAGTTATAACACTATGTAGTAAATTATTTAACCTATTTATGCAAGGTGAATCAGGATTATGTACCCTAGCCCTAGTCAGTAGACTCAGACAACTTAACAGGGGTCTCTAAAAATGCAGTTCATTGCTACATTTAGATGATCTTTGGCGCAAGGCACATGCATGTATGATGATGGGGGTTTATTTTATATTACAATTTAATGTGTCTATAGTGAGTGCACACATTAAATTACAATTTAATGTGTCTATAGCGAGTGCACACATGCACACGAATAGCAAGGCTCCATTTTTAATTTTAAAAATTAAGTGCGATTAGAGTGCAATGTGCTCATGCAACAACGGAGAATTCTCTTATAAATTAATGGTTGGATTGATTTTAATTATAATTTATGGGCTATATTATGTTCATTATCAGGTAGTGCAACCTCGACTTGATTTTATTTAAAATTTAATTGTGTTTGAGGGTGCACGTGGAGAAGAAAAAAAGAAAAGAATTTGGCAATGTATGGGACACTTGCAAGGTTTGACAGTAAAAAGGCAATAGGGACACAAATCCTCAGCTCTCGCGATGGCCATAAATCCACAAAGGAAACAATAGATAGATAACTAGAAAAGAGTCAACCTCTTATAAAATAATAAATGAAAAAACATCGGTCAATCACAATGGTGAAAAACAAAGTGATAAAGTCACACATATATGAATCTCGATAGGTGAAAATTTTAATTTTTTTTTGACTAATTTTAGTGGGTTTGTTTTGATTTTTATTTTTTTTTTGGAAATTTTGATTTTAAAAAAAGCTTTTTCTCAAGAAAGTCGATTCCTCCGTAAACCGAGAGTCGTTAATGTTTCGTTTTTGGGTTGTGAGACTAACGTTTATCCTCGATCACTGCTAGCTAAACAACATGAGGATGCACGTGTGGTCTTCGTTGTGCGATGGAATATTGTTGTTCACATGCTATGTAGCCCTGTACTCGCCTTTTACCTACTTATTTATTATTATTATTTAAAAGAAACCCTAAAAACACATAAAAATTAATTTAAAATCTAATTGAATGAGAAAAATTATTGAAAAATCACAAGAAAACTATTCAAAATCTAAAAAATTAAGATAACCAATTTGAAGGGGAAATTTACATTTAAAAAGTGTTTTTTTCTAAAAGCTCCAATGAAAATATGTAAAATCTATATACAAAATCTTTACAATTTCTAAAAAATAGTCAAACATTTTCATTAAAAAATATATTTAGTAGATTTTTTAGATTTATTTGTATTTTTCCACTTTTAATAACTTATTATAGTTTATAAGATTTTTATTTGGTTTTTAAGGGATTTTCTAAAATTTTAATATAATTTTTAGATTTTTAAGTTTAGAAAAAATGGAATAATTAAAAGTTTATTTTTTCAAATCTTTTATTTTTTATTTAAAAAAAGAGGTGTTTTGCATTTTTAAATGCATTTTATTTTTTTAGTTTAAAAAAATAAATTTTAAAAATGTGTTTTAGAAATTGGTTATTGGTGGGACAAAAGGTGGATACTCAAATCGACATCATTACATGTGAACAACACCTTCAAAATCCATGGCATGGACAAAACAATACGTGCATCCTTGCATGTGAATGGCAATCAACAAAAATCCACATGTATATACATAAAAATGTGCATGTAAACCATAGCTTGGAAGGGACACACAAGAAACGATCCACAAGTTTGTGTGGGAAGATGCACAAACATGTAGAAAGGAGGGACACACGATCCAACGTGGGAATGGGGGATGGTGAGTTTGTTAATGTGGGTTGGGTTTTGGGTGGTTTGGAAAGGGGTGTGCAGGAGGGGTGCATGTCTGTACATGGGGCTGGGGGAACATGGGCTTGCAGGGGGGGTTACATGTTTGGGGGCGGGGGGCATGGTTGATGGGTGTGGGAAAGGAGGTCTAGAGGGGGCTAGGAGGAGGCGGGGGGTAGAGGAGGAGGAAGAGGATGGGAGGGAAGTAGTGGGGTAGGAGTAGGAGGAGCAGGAGGAGAGGGAGGCAACGGGGTAGGACTATAGCCAGTGGCTGGAGGAGTTGTGTAGGGAGTAGCTAGGGTGTTGTGGTGGTGGCGAGCTGTGAGGGAGGAGTAGGAGGGGAGGGAAGGTGACTGTGGGGTGCGATGGTGGGTGGCGACGGGGGCCATGAGGAGCAGGCAGTCAGAAGAGGGAGGCGGTGAGAAGGAGGAGGAGGAGAGGGGGGAAGAGAGGTAAAGGAGATGGAGGAGAGGAGAGAGGGTGAGGGGGTAGGAGGAGGACATAGGGAGGGAGGGAGGGAGGGAGGGAGGGAGGGAGGGAGGGAGGCATTGCTTGGAATAGATGGTGCTAAACCCGCGTTGATACCATTTAATGCAAAACTAGATCCATATGGAGGCTCGCCATGCTTAGTATTAGGCAAGTGCAAGTTAATGATGACCATTGAGAGTAAAAGCATCCCAATGCTTTTCTATGTGCTCCTAAATCAAGACTATGTGGAATGATAATTATTGATAGAATGTCCTTAGGCAAATCTCTCTGGAGCCAAAATTATCCCTACCTTTAGTAAGGGAGACTTGACTAATAGGCTATTGTATCCTACCAAACCTAGCTAGCCAATGATACGTACAAAATGAATAGAAGGTCTATTGAAAAAATTTCTTTGGTCCAAGATAAACCAATGCAAATTAGTTGCAAGAACTTACTATAAGCCATGTAAGAAATAATGCTATGACCAAGAATGAATTAGTGGCTGTTATTGTAGTACCCTTGACAAGTGTCACAAAGCCACCGTCATGAGCTAGATTGAAGCCATATTCCACTTGCCAATCAATTTATCAAATGGCCATATACTTGGCTAGGAAGATCAATATCCTAGTTGTGGATTGATTTCTTCAACTTGACAATATATTCGAAATGCTCTAGCATGTAAACTAATCGATCTAGGAATCCCCGACAACCAAATGATAGATGTTATCTCCCATTGAAAGACTACTTGGGAGGATAGTAAACACATCTTTTCCAAGAGTAAAACAATTCAAAGAATACACTCAAAATAGTCAAAGGATCATTTTACAGTCATTTGTTGAGTAGAGATAGGAAATCAACCACACACTTGTTCAACAAATTCAAGCAATTATAGTAAAGAAGGGGGACATTAGCTCATGTAAGGGAAAAGAAAAGACAATTGAAAGCTTGCAAATCCTTGACATAGAAGTGCTTGAGTAGCTTGTAGTATATCAAATACAAGGCTTGTAGAACAAAATTACCAATTTGGAGAATATTAGAACCACTGAAGAAGCCACATGCACTTTGCAAGCTAACAAGTTGTGCTAGGTAGAGTCCAACTTGATACTAATCATAGCAGGGAACCATGAACCCCTAGAAGTGCTATGTGAGGAGCTTAATAGAGATAAAATGGAAGTGCCTCAAGGTAAATAAAAGCTCCAAGATAGACTAGGAGACACTTAGGCGGCCTACGAGTGGTTTATGGTACAAGCAAACCATCAACTCTGTGAGGCCTCCAAAGTCGATTGATGGGAAAAGACATTGCAATAGAAGCAAAGGATAAGATGCTAGGAGAGATTAAAATAGAATAGAAAGAAGTGCAAACTCAATTGGAAAACTTGAGAATATAGTTAGAGCAGGAGAAGCCTCATATGGCTTTGCACAAAAAGGACATCAAGTTGCCACTAAAAGCGCAAGAGTGCTACCTAAGATTGTTAAGTGCCCTTAAGCTTCTTCTCAAAAAACGATTGATCATCCTTTGACTATAGGGGATATAAAAACAACAAGATCTAGATGAAGCTATAGAAAAAGTACCATGTGCTAGAAGGAGATTAGGTCATAGTGCTTGATTTTAAGGCATATGATGAAACAAAGCTTTGAAAGGCTCTACCCCCCAGAAGTATGCAGACACTAATTTAGGCAACTAAGAGCATTGCAAGGAAGGGGTAGCAATAGGACAAAGAAGATACCCTTCGACAAGTTTGTCAACTTCAAGCAGGTGAAAGTTGAGGCGAGTACTTAAATTATCAACCACAATAAACATGAAAGCTTTAACCAGAGTGGCTATATACTATCCTAGAGATGGATAACATTGCAACATTGGCATTCTATCATAACTTAAAGCTTTAAGAGGAAAAATGAGCTTTATTGTCCTTACCCCAAGTGACATACACATTATAATCCACAAGTCCATGGTTGATACAATTTTCCAAAGATCCCTAATGTCAATGATATGGTGCAAGAAAAGTTACACTTGTTTCAACCCAAAGATTTGCGACCTTCATTTTCCACATTCCTTAGACACTTCACCAACTGCCCTAACCCTAGCTTCATTGCCCCATGTAATTAACTTCATCTTTTGGTGAAGCTACTGGAGCAAGACATTATCCATTTTCACCCTCCAAAACGGGATCCATCAAAGGAGTTACATAATGCTAGCACTCTTTAAAAGTGCTACATAAGCAAAATAGATTAAATTTTATCTTAACAAAGATTTTTTAAAAAACAATCACAAAAATGTATTTTTCAATCCCAAAAGATGGCCAATTATATTGCATGTTCAAATAGAATATTTTCAAACCAATGTATCATTTTCACACTCCAGACATGTGGTACTTGGGTCCCACACAAGGTCCAATTACCAGCTTGATGCTACACTACTTCTCTTAGGTGGCATGTTAAGAGGGCATGCTAAATATAATCCCAAAATTTCAAATTTTTCCTTCTTTCCAAATTTCTTTTCTTCATAACTAAAGGTACCTAACCATATTATTATGTTCATTCAAGCATTTTCATGCTCCATTTTGGTTTATTAGTCTTTCAAAGTAATATTAAACTTAGAAAATCAATAACTATTTCATCTCTTAATCTATATTCCTAATGGGACTACTTATGGATGTAATTAACCATAAGAGGAAAGGGGATTTACATGTTCATGTGGATGAAGAGTATGCTATTGCAAAAACCCCTTAGAGTAAACATGGCCTACATGCAACAACAACATCCCAATATCCTTTTGAGGGAAAAAAAATATTGATATTTGGATAGATGGTTCCTTGTATGGGCATGACCCTAGCACTAGGCTAAAGCCACATTTTAATTCAATTTCTTCGTTGTTGTCTTATGCTGGGGAAAGGGAACAAGGTCTATTAGGTTATTGCAAATGCTTAGATGTGACAATAGTCACATATATCAATGTTATCAACAACCAATGTAATATAAGCTTATCAATCTTTGTTGCAATCACAAGTTCCTTTGGAATATGTATCAAAAACCCTTGCAAGACCAAAAAAATAAAGTATGTAAGCGTGAACTAAAGTAGTATAAAGATAAGGAACAAGTAATGGTAGATGAGGCATGTAGAAGTTTCTTTGTGGAGAAGGAGAAGACTTCATTGTGAAAAAAGTAGTTTTGGTGTAAATGGAGAAGGATAAGAACATTGTAGACTCAAAGTTTCAAAGGTGCAAGCAAACTTCCATGGGCTACAAGGAAAGAAAAATTTGACTATGACCAATTCTATCAATATCCATGAGTGGTGTTCACAAAACATGTGTAAGCATTAAGGTTAGTACCCCACATTAGTAGGCAATGTAAAATTGCTACATTCCCTAACATTTTGTATGCAATTTTGAGGAACTTTTTTATGATACTAGAGGGCAATGCAAGGTTCAATAGTTGGATCTTGTAAATGTATTACTAAAGTACAAGTATCTACTTGCAATTTTCATAGATCCTTGAGATCAAGCACTCCATCATGCTACTTTAAATGTGGTTCTTATGGATGGCTCTTGAGGGCCCACTAAGATATAAAAATAGCCCATGCCCCCAAAAAAAAGCATGATGGGCTTCAAAATATATAAAAGAGATGTCCGAGGGGCCGACAAAAAGGTCGATGAGCTTGAAAATATATAGAAGAGAGGCATGGAGGCCCACAAGGCTTTATTTCTAATTTATATTTGGGTAATCTCTCTCTCTCTCTCTCTCTCTCTCTCTCTCTCTCATATTGTGTAATGTGAATGGTAGGGTAGGCATGTTGATTGGCATGCACTATGAATTTAACATATGCATGTCATGAGGCAATCATGTCCTACCACTTAATGTATATGTATGTTTGTGTGCACATGTGCACACATACACATATATGTGTGATAGAAGGGACTATTTGGTCAACATCGTTGTGAATTTGGCATATGCATGTCATGAGAATTGAAGAGACAATCCTCTACTATCACTCATTTGGTGTCTGTGTATACACTTCGTATACATGCATAGCAAGGGGAAGATTGTGGATTTTCATGCAATGTGCATGTCATGAGGCAGTTTTCCCTTTTCATGCATTACTTGTATGTGAGAGTTTTTGTGCATATATGTGTTGTGTTGTCACTTGTGAGATACCTACATCGGCATGTGTTGTGTATTTGATATATACATGTCATGATACCTTTGTCGTCTCACGATGTGTATTGGGCCAAAATATGATTTTCAAATAGGCACTCAATTGTGAATTTGTGTCTTGGCATGTTAATTGTTTGGTATTATTTGATGGGATGGGCATTTAGGTCATGTATTTAGCGCCAAGCAATGTCCTCACCTATGTGTTGTTTTGTTTGAAATATTGCAATATTCTTGCATTTTTGAACTCAAGGGTGGATTCACATAATTGTACTTTTTGATCAAATAATATATGCATCTCTAAGTTAACTTCAGTTGATATCATGCAAATGTATTTTTAATTGAACAATATATGCAACCATCTTAGAATTGTTTCATATAATTGCACTTAAAAATTAAGTTATTTATCTTAAGAAAGAAATAGGGTGCACACACACACACACACACACACACACACACACACACACACACACACACTCTCTCTCTCTCTCTCTCTCTCTCTCTCTCTCGTTTTGAACATAAATAACAACAACTTAAGGCAACAACACCAACTACACAAGCATTTAATGCCATGCAAATTCCAATGATGCTATAGGTCAAGTGACAAAGACGGTAACATCACTTATTTTGTAAAAAATTGGTAGCATATAATTGTGTTTTTAAAATGAAAAATAGAAATATGACTCTCTCTCTCTCCGCTCTCTCTCTCTCTCTCTCTCTATTGTGTTTCTGAACTTAATATCATATGACTTAATGCAATTTACGTGGCATTTCCAACATTTGTTGTACCATGAAATTGTGATTTTTCATTGAAAATTATAATAACGTGCTTTCATACATGTGTGCTTATCAATTGTGAATCATGTTTGAGAGTTTTCATACATACAATCCTATATTTAAGTGATGTTGACACGTAGTTCATACATTTAGGGCTTGTCACTATGCTTAAATGCTTGTTTTCCTTTACTGTAGGATATTCTAAACATTTTGTTTTAATATACATGTACTTGTCAATGGTGAGTTATGTTTGTGAGTTTTCATACATAGAATCCTATATTTAAGTGAAGTTCACTTGTAGTTCATAGATTGTTTGAGAGTTTTCATACATACAATCCTATATTTAAGTGATGTTGACACGTAGTTCATACATTTAGGGCTTGTCACTATGCTTAAATGCTTGTTTTCCTTTACTGTAGGATATTCTAAACATTTTGTTTTAATATACATGTACTTGTCAATGGTGAGTTATGTTTGTGAGTTTTCATACATAGAATCCTATATTTGAGTGAAGTTCACTTGTAGTTCATAGATTTAGGGTTTGCCATTATACTTACACATTTATTTTCCTTCACTATAAAGACTTGAGAGTTTATAAGTTAGGAAGATAGCATTCAATATTGCAAAAGGATTGCACATTTTCTTGGTGCAGGCTATATGAGCTAGCACGGAGGAGCAAATATCATTCATCTCAATAGTAACAAAATTCCTCTTATGGACATTTTCAATGGGGCATGTGCAGCTACGCGCACACTATTGCAACAACAAGGTCTTCCACACTTGCTGATGCAGTTTGTGACATCGAGAATAATTTACATCTCTGTCACACACTGTTGGAAAATGTGCTTTTAAGATGTTAAAAGATATTGAGGAGCAAGTGCCAAGGAGAATTTGATATTGTGGAAAACAAAGTGGAAAGAGGAGGTGGCACACAAAGCGGGTGAAAGACCCATCAAGTGCAACCACTTTTCCCAAGCAACTGAAGGCCACCATAAGTGGTAGTACTAGCTCAAGCTTCACAAGGCATCTAGTTGATTCATCGAGGGTGGGTAGAATTATGTGCACATTGCCAAATTATCAATGTGCACCAACAATTAGTATCCCATTCGATGCACTCAAGGTTGGCAAGGTGTTAAGCCAAGGTGCCTTTGGAGAGTGCATGGAAGTCACTATATGGAGCATTTCTTATTTCCCTTCAAATTTAGTATATTGCACCAAAATGTACAAGGGATTTGATAATGCCAAGTTGCAACAATTCCAGGTTGAGCACAAAATGGAAAATGTCAATATGTGGATTGTGCAATGCATGGCCTTCACCTATAAGCCCCTTGGGCTATAGTTTTCCCTCTCTTCAATAGTGGTCTATTAAATGACATACTCATGTGGGGCCCTTTCCATCAATGCAAGTGGAGGAGAACAATTGAGCACCTCCACAAGCCTCCATACAATTTCAAACTTGATTCTAACATGGAGCCTAATGCAAGCATGAAAGCTAGAATCCTAGGTGTCATTGACATGCTAGATATAATCCATGCACTCATGGATGAAATGAAAGTTGTACATAGTGCTAGCATCATCCATTTGAGCTTGCATGCCAATAATATAGTATTGAACTTTACTAGAGATAACACCCCCAGGGTGGGTATCATTGATTGGGGTCTAATACTCATTCTTAGCATGGTGAGGCTAGCTCTCAATTGAATATTGGGTTTCTTGATATAGAGGTGCATATCATAGAAGAGCATTGACTAAAAGGAGATCTTGAAAGGAGAAGAAGGCCATGGATTGCTCCTCTCAAGATCTATGAGCCACTATGACAATTTTCCTATAGCAGGGAGTCCGATGTCTATGCACTCGATTGGCTCATCATTTTCCTTGTTAAGTTTTGGTGCTTAGGAAAATATCTATGGTTGCATTGGGAACCGAGGGATGCACCAAACGAGCATATGGTGCATGCGATAGAATGGAATGTAAGGGATTATATGCTGCTAGAGAATAGGGCTATGCAAATGTTCTTTGTAGCTTTTGAGGACTTCATGGGGGTGGAGTGCCACACAAATATTAGCTCATCGTTGGGACCTAAAACAGGCTTGACACTGGCTATAGGCACTAGCCGAGGGCTCTCTAACACTCACAAGACAACCCCACACGGCCTCGTGGCCAGGAGCATCCAAGGGACACATTGTCCTAATTGCTAATGTAGATATGGCGTTTGTAGTGAAACGTAGTCCAACGATTGCCCTTCCTTACTCCTCAAAGGGAGATCCCACACATCTTGGTGTAGTACACTATCGTGATACAACCATAAAGGAGGCGCCCCTCTCCGGCTAGATGTTGTGGCCCCCCTGCAGCTCTCCTACACCTCGGGGATTGGCCCCAATATGCGCTGCTCTAACATAAAACACATACAAACACACTCCGCTCTTATTTATTTCAAACATTCCAAGATATAAATTTCCTCACTTGACAATTTCCTAAAGATTCGATCGTCTAGCCTACAGCTTGGGTTTCCTCACAACTCAACATAGGTCACATGTTTGGCAATCGATTGCTATGCATCTAGGAGTTACCATGTGATGTGCATAATGCAATTCTGGATGACACACCTCATGCTCAAATATTTTATGATAAAATAATAGCAACATGAGGTGCAAAAACAATCCTTTAATGATTTTTAAACTACTCGTAATTGTGGCATTGCTAGAGACTAGCATCGAGTTTCCTCATGCTACCAGTCTCTCTTAAATTTAAATGATGATTGACCTATATGCTTTGCATGATCAAATAAATCAAAATTTAATTTTTTTAAAGGGATGACCACTCACTTTTGCAACCCCTCTTCCCTCCTACCATTTAGGTTTTGCATTCATTGAATAGGTGTAATGTTCATTTTTATGTAGTTTTTCATGTAAAAAACTATAAAAACATACTCTAACATATAAATAAGGCTTGATTGAGGCTTATCCCTCATACTTCAACCTTGTTATATGTTCACGAGCATAAAATTTATTTTTCTCTAAATTTTTAGGCTCAAAAACTAAAAATTTCCTTATTTTTACTATTTTCTCTCATTTATTTGCTCATAAAAATGTGGTATTTTTTTATTTATGTGTCTTGACTAAGCATATAGACTAAACACTGGTTTTCATCAGTTTTTCATCCCATATGAACTCCATTTCCCAACCCGAAACAAAAGAAACTCTTATTTTTCCTCTTAAAAGACGCATTTCGGGTATTAAATTATTAATTACGACCATGCACAACTACAGGTTTTGTATTTTATCATGTGCAGCCCTTAAACATACTTCAAACATGATTCATACAAATTTTCTTTCCATGTGCACATCATTAAAGCCATCATGAAACATTAAAATAATGAATTTTTCTTCGTAAAAATTGAGCATACCACTTATTTGTGTGTTGCGTGTTATTAAAAATGGTTTTGGGGCAGCCCATGGACCCATCATCAATTCCCCAACAGTGTTGGATATTGCCTCTCAGCATCCTTTTGAGCTTGGAGCAGTCCATCTCGGACAAGCATCCTTCATCCCACTTCCTTCTTCATTCTCTGTGTGTGATCAGCCTCTTAGAGTAGAGAGGAGGAGGAGAGAGAAAGACTGATTTCTAATCTCTGTATCCAGGCAGCCATTTCACGAATGAAGACTAGTGATCGGAGGCGAAAAACTGGAGGAATCCATGGCTGAGATCTGTTGGGGGGGTTGCTTACATGCCTACAATGGCTCCCCCCCCAAATCTTCACGTGAAGGAGGGGACAACGACTGCAGTGCCACACCGTTTCGAAAATGGCGCCCCCCCCCCCCCCCCCCCCCCCCCCCCCCCCTCCCACCACAAATTGAATTTTTTTAAGGGGCCCAAGGCCCCCCCAAAGGGACATGCCCAACTTTCTTCAAAACTTTGGCCCTTTTGCCTTTGGCATTGCCCCGACTTGCAAATCTTGCCCATCCGTCATCCAAATCGAGTGCTGAAATTTTTTGCCAATTCATCTTGAGGTCCCAAATTATCGATCACTTGCTCTAGCTTGATCCAATGTTTCCAAAAATTATGGGAAATTCGCAACTCCTCTTTGAAATCGCTTTCAAATCCCGTCTTTTGCGGCTTGTAAAAATTGGCAAATCCATCTCTGTTGCTTCCAATGAGGTTCAATTCCCACCTTGACTTTGCACTTCTCTGCTTCTTTGCAGCACTTTAACGGGCTTTAAAATCTGCTCTCATTGGAAACCACAAGATAGGGCGACTCAACCCGTCGCATCCCATGAATTGATCTGCACAAACATAACCATAAAGAGCATCAAGTTGATACAAAAAATAGACAACAAAACACTCCACATCTCTCACCCTACCCCTTGACACAATCAAGCCATGAAAATCCACAAGGGATAGGTGTTAGAATATTAGAATGTACTCATATGAACATGTACTCATATGAACGTGTACTTAGAGAATATCTAGGAAGACAATATCTAGATATTTAGGAGAACTAGATAAGATGGATCTAGAACATGTGGATGATACTTCAATAGGAGAACCTACCATATCTACATCTTCATTGTTTATATATGTGTACTCTCACCTATTCCAATGTAAGTGTGTAAGCAAGTGTGCAATACAAGTGTGTTGTTCATTCTCCATCTCATTGTCTCATTGTCTCTCTCTCTTTCTCACTATCACTTCCACTACATGGTATCAGAGCACACCAAGCTCCTAAGGGCCCAAGTTATTAGCCTTTTACTTTTTTCTACTCAGTTAATCCTTAGATTCATTTCTTGCATGCAATCCAAATCAATTGCTTTATGTTTAGATAGTAGGATTTGAATCCATGTCAAGGTAAACTAACCTTATCCACATGCACCTTATCCTCATTATCTTGATCTCATCTTATCCTGTCCACCTACTTTTTGTCTATTCTTATCATCTTCACCTACTCTTATCTTCTTCATTATCACCTCTTCTTAAGAGAGAGAAAGATATTTGTCCCCTTTATCATTATTGTCATCTTTATCTCATCTTATCTCCTCTCTCCACCTACCTACCCCTTTGGTCCTTTGCCATATTAAGGTCTAAACCCCTTCTCTCTCACCCTCATTTGTGGCCCACCCATCCATTACCCATTAAAGTGATCTCCCACACACATTCCATTTAATTCTCACCATTATGAAAAAAATGAACTCACAAATGGGTCTTTTAGCCTCCCCTCTCTCCTCCTTAAAATAAGGAAAAGAGGAGAGAAGAATAATAAAATAATCCTCATCTCTCTCCACTTTTGCAATCTCGTTTTGCCTTTTTTATATTATCTACAAATATATAATCAGATTCCTTCTCTCTCCTCAATCAAGAAGTCTTTTTCAACCAAATTTTATATTCAAAAAGGAGTTAGTTACGGGAATGTGGTGCTTCGTTTTCAATGCAAAATTATTAGTAGATATGAGGTAATTGATTTTTTAATCGAGAACAAGGAAAATGAAATTTGAGAAGTTCCTTTTAAGATATTTTGGGGATTTCTAATATTCTAGCTTTTGGTAAAAAAAAAACCAACTGGTCAAATTTCGTGTTTTTTAGAAATGTTTTTGCAGGTAAAATAGAAATGTCTAAAATACAAAAAGCCTTGGATATCCCTACCCTTTAAGCTATTTCCCCCCATATCTATACTCTCTCATGGCTCTATTGTGACATCTTCTCTGTGTTTATGCAACCTTCATTTATGCAACCTTCATTAACAGAGTGAATTACTTACACCCTCCTTTCCCTTGGCACCTTTGTGTGCTTCTCTATGCATCTCCACTCTACCTCCTGTGAGAACCAAGTAGGCTCCCCATTTCTACTAATAGTAAAATGAATACAGAAAAGGAGCTGCATATTGAGGTAGAGATTGAACATGGCCCATTATTCAAAAGAACCTAGCGTACTAGTGTCAACCCTCAGGTTTTGCAGAGTTACATGCAAATGGGATTGAAACATGTGGATTTGTGGGTTGATGGGGGAATCTACCAAATTGACCCCTTAAACAATAGGCCTCCAACTTTCTCAGGAAGCACAAATTTGCAAGTATGTGTGCGAGGGTGAAAATGGGTTGCTCGGTTACACTAGGCGGATCAATGATCATGCGTTCAAAGTATTTACAACTTGCCACAAGCAACCATAAAAAATTGCCATGATGTGATCAATGCACATCAACTTCATATACAACAGCTCATAGGACAAGTGGTACAGTTGAATGACACTATAATTCAATAAAACAATCAAATTATTTCAATGCAGGACACTATCCATGACATTGGTATCTCATATGAAGAGGCAAAGGCACAATGGGACAACTTGAGAAAGATCAACAACAAGCTAACACAGGAGCGCAAATGAAAGAAGAAGCCAATCAATGAGTTAATTGTGAATAGCGGCCACTAGAAGTGACATATCAAAGTATGTAAGGTAGCTCAGAAAAAGAGAACCTAGGTGAGGATGAGGTTGGATCGTGTATTAGTAGATTGCTAAAGGCAAGTACATTGGAAAATGCTTTGAGCAATCCTAAGTTTAAGGCTATGAAGGAAAAGGTGATTGAGTGCACATTAAAAGATGTGTCAAATGAGTTCTCAGTTGTGAATGCCCAATCTATTTGTGATAGGACTGGTATTAGCACAACGACTTACTCAAAGATATTCAAAGGTGTGAAGGTTGGGTTTGGTCATGTGCTGAAGAGAAATAGAATTGTGCCTCTTCCTCAACCTTCAAAGTTAATAGAGGCCCGACGGCAACTTAATACAAAGGTTTTGGAGCTGATAGGAGATCTCATGCATGTTCAATGTGTGGAAACACTAAAGATTGGGACCAAAACTGCATATGAGGTGAAGTTCACCGAACTCAACAATTACTATTTAGATTTGTACAAGGTGCAGTCGGCAATGGTAATGTACTACAATATGTCTGTTGAGGAATGTAATGGTCAATTGCAGTTTGTTATAAAATTAGATGAAAGTGAGGTCGTCAAAGGAGTAAAGCTTGAAAGAGTTAGTGTAACTCTGATGAATAGAGCTTTACAATTCGACAATAACAACCTAGGGAACTTTAGTGTTCAATCTGAGCGCCATATGTGGTGGCTCATTGCATTTGAAGTTCCTAAGGAAACATTTGAGTTGCTGCAATTGTTCTTTATGCACACAAGCATTCCAAGCATCATCAATTGTCAGGAACATGGTGAGATGCTCTCGATTGAAGGATGTGGTCAATACTTGGTTGAATAGCATCTTGCAAGAGACTTGAAAACTTTAAAATGCACGCGTGGAATCTCCAATGGTGCAAATACAAAGAATCCATGCCTATATTGCTTGATAGAGAGGGTGGAAGGAAAGGACGGAAAGAAGAACTGGCAAAGGGCGACAAGTGCTGCATCGACGCGCAATAGAGAAGATCCCACTTGGAAGCCCATCTTCAACATTCCATTGGATCATATTCACATTTGTTCATTACGTGATTTTGTTAGAATCATGGAGAAACTTGTATATGAATACATTTGCTTTGCTTATAGGATGCAACTAGAAAAAGAAGCCAAACAAGGTTGGCCAAAGCTAAGGTTTGGATGAGTCTTAACAAATTAGCTCCCTTACTTCGGAAGATGGTGTTTAACAATGAAGATAAGCAAGAATTTATCAATGCTATGCATAGCTTTTACAAAAACATGATCGAAGCATGGGGCAAAAGCTCTATCACACATTACATGGTGCGTACTAAGTTAATATTTTAAAATTGTATGAATTCACATGGAATTTGGTAATACAATCTTCAGGTTGTCTTAGGCTGTCATCAGCCATTCACAGAATTATGGAGGCATCCTTTCCTATTTCTAGTCCCAGCCTTTCCGCCAATTCCAAACTCATGATGTTGATGAAGGATCCACTAATATCCCATCAACATTTGCTGCCACCCTTGAACAATAGTATGATCCACTAATATCCCATCAACATTTGCTGCCACCCTTGAACAATGCTTTTCAGCATGCTCAAACCAATCCTCTTCTACCCGAGCTATTGCCAAGGGCTCAACGATATACCCAGTGTGTAGAATCTTCCTAAATTCCTTGCGCACTCCTGGAGATAGCTTGAGTAACTATAGGAGGTTCATATCATTAGGCTTTACGTCGCAAAGAGAACTCACTGAATCAAACTCATGATAGTTAGCAATAGTTCTCTTCTCCCGCCAGACCATTCTCTCCTTTGGCCTTTGAACTGACTTTGGCACCTCCTTCTTGGCTTTTACCTTCTTCTTTGGCAACTTTTTTTGAGGTTATGCTTTGCCATCAGCCGCTTTTAGAGGACCGGCTTCTATATTAGGATTAAGGACTTGCGTTCCTTTATCATCCTGTTTAGGGTTTACCTCAATAAGTTTTACATTATCCCTGTTGCCTTCTTTAGCCTTTTTCCCTCTTGTAATGGCTCGTAAATTAGAAGCTTTAATGTTATTGACACACACAGCTTCGATAAGACTAACACCACTACCACTATGCAACTCCTCTACCATAGCTTTCCCTCTTTGTAATATTTGCTTTGGTCCCTCATTTTGCTGGAGGTTATTCCCTTGCACTCGATGATTAACTAAACCTAGCTATTTACTTGCTAGAGAGAGCTAATCTTACTCCAACAGGTATTGGCTAAATGGCCGAGCTTTCCACATATGTCACATTTGACGTTTGGACAATTCCTAGGGAAATGTTGACCACCACACCACTTACAGTTGAATCTTGATGGGCCACCCTCTTCAAGGCGTCGACTCCCTATCATGTTCTGCTGCTTCTTAAGGAAATTAACATCAACTGCTATTTGTCTATATTGTTCGCTAATCATATCAGTATAGTGCTTCATCATATCCTTAACTTTGCCAAGGATATTCGAGGCACTTGACTCGTAGCCACGATCGTCTACCTATTGTTCCATTGGCCTAACCACTTGATTAGGGATTGGTTGTTGATTCCTTGGAACAATGGTAGGATTTATCAATGGACTTTCAACAGTCAATGGAGCCATTTGACTCGACATGGGCATGTTCACACTTGGAGGAGCTGACAACATGGAAACATTTGGAATTATGCTTCCTCTCCCATTAGGAGGACTCATGGGTATCCCTTGACCTCTATTTATCAGTGCTAAAGTATTTCCAAACCCTAAACTCGAATTCCAATTTGACTTAGAGGCATAAGCTGCTTGTAATCGTGATTCTACCTCTTCTACTCGTGTAATGGCTGTATCAATGTCAGCAAGAGCGACATTGCTCAACTACACTTGAATGTTAAAGTCTAATCCATTCAGAAAATATTACAGCTGAGTAGCAACTGGAATGGGAATATAGGTTTGCAATTTCTAAAATACCTCCTTTGGTTTCTTGGTATACCCACGGATATTCTCTTGGGGTTCTTGACGTGTAACATTAAGGACATGTAGCCAACATTGACCTCCCCTTTTAGGGGTAAACTCTCTTCGAAAGACCGCAAAGAATAAATCGATTGTAGTGATGGTTCTAGCCTCTAGGATGTGATACCACATTGCAGGGCGTCCTTTCAAAGTCATGTTGAAGAACATCATTAAGTGTCCTTCATCTTGAATCCGACAATTGAACAATAACTTTTGGAATTCTTAAATGTGCAGTTCCACGTATTCTTCCGCTAACCCATTAAAAATGGGTAGAGGAAACCCCAAAGCTAGCAAATCCATCATTCAAGTAGGTATAGCAATAGGTTATGCCACCATGGTCACAACCGATTTGCTACAGGAGTTCAACAATTGGAACTATAGCTCCACTCGAAGTGGACGGACTGATTGGAGGGGGGGAAGTACTAGAGCTTCCTCCCCCTAACAAACTATGCGCTAAGCCAGGGTTATTAAGACCTCGCCCTTGCAAAGATATTGGGCCACTCCTTTGCAGAGAATATCTTCTATTTATTTCGGCCCGCCGTCTAGCTTGTTTAGCCCTTTCTTACTTTTGAAGCTCGGCTTGATGGTCTTGTGAGTCTAGCTCACTGATTTTTGGCATATACTAATGAATAGATCCCAATTGACCAAGATACAAAAATCACCACTTATTAGCGGCTCTTGACAAATGTACCACTTGTCGGACCTAAAACGGGCCCGACACTAACTATAGGCACTAGCTGGGCCTCTCTAACACTCATAAGACAACCCCACACGATGTCGGAGGGGTTTTTGTTGAAAGGTTGAATCCATTGGGGATCAGAGGTAGAAGGAAGTAGAGATAGGAGATGGAAGTAAAGATAAAGAATACACGAGGTAAACACAATAATGACAAAGCACAATGAATCAAATCAATATGTATTGACAGAATCTAAAATCCTTTGTCTTGCACTACTCAAAAGCACTCTCCAGGCATTAGATCTCTTGGAGCTCCCTCGTAGAACAAAAACGTGGATCTAAAATAACAGCTCCTTCTCTGCTACTCGGAACCCAAATCTGATAGCTCCGTTGGCTCCGAAAGGGGGTAAAACCCTAGAAAACCTACTCATGCATCTCCAAGATCACTTCTTCTTCCTCTTCCAGTTCAAACTGCAATTTTTAGCCTGTCAATAGCGATCGCGACGCTCGCGATTTCGCCAATCTATCCTTTTTTATGAAAAATCTCATAACTAACTGAAAAAGCAACTTGCTTTTTGCATGCCATCCTAATCTAGAAGCTTTTCTAAAATTTTTATATTTTTACAATAAATAATATAAAAAATAGTCTAAAATAATCCAAAAATCTAGTATTTTTGGATAATCCATGCCACTCACACTAGTACTAATGACTCAGATCACATTGACTCTCTAGATCAATAAAGAAGTCGAATGATGATGCATTTCATCTTTTTCACACTGTATTTGCATAGCATCATGACATCCACCCCCTCTGAACCAGCACATCCTCCAATATGTGCCAAAATCCTAGTTGTCATTGGAATCTGAGTCCTCCTCATCCTCTGTAACCATATCCTTTGCTTCTTCATCTTCCATATCTTCCTGGCTATCCCCTATATCATGGCCACCATTATCTTCCAATTCTGGCAACTCATAAGCAGTAGATTCCCACCTCTTGAATAATTTGATTCTTTTCCTTGCTATCGAAAGCTTTATGGCTATCCCATCTAGTTCATTTAATGCATAACTAGCATTATCAAACACCTATCTTACCACATAGGGTCCAAACCATCTTCTGGAAACTTTACGAATGTCACTATGATGGTTGTCTAAATTGCTATCATAAACCAATACCCAATCCCCATCTTGTATGGTTCTTGGTCTCAGTCTATGTCTTTTGTCAAACCATTTCTTGTTTTGTATCCTTGTTGCACTTAATTTTGCAATTGTTGCCTCTATGTCTTCTGACTTCCTTTCCAACTGTCTAATGTGCAAGGCCAACAACACCTCTTGATTCAACTCCTCCTCCCAAGGTAGCACACTCCATGTGACTATCATCTCTTCTATTAGCATGATAGGTTTTTGACCATACATCAATTCTATAGGCATATATCCTGTAACGACACTATGAGTTGTTTTGTCAGCCCACAAAGCATAAGGGAGCAATCGTGGCCACTCTTTTACCTTCTCTCCACATGCTTTTGTCAATGCCTTCACAATAGGTGGATAACCTCTTTCACTTTTTCCCTTTCCTTCAGGGTTATAGACTAAAATTAAAGCAAGCTTTATCCCCAACTGTGCAAAGAAATTATAAGCTTCATCTGCATC
Source organism: Lygodium microphyllum (assembly GCF_053477565.2). Taxonomy (NCBI): domain Eukaryota; kingdom Viridiplantae; phylum Streptophyta; class Polypodiopsida; order Schizaeales; family Lygodiaceae; genus Lygodium; species Lygodium microphyllum. Next base: position 48,601,712 of record NC_141142.1, read on the forward strand.
CAACTCACCCCTATCTGCTATAATTTTGCCCACACAACCATACCTACAATTGGTTTTACCTTTTTGTCAACTGTCTTATACTTTGTTTCCATAAGTGCTTCAACCCATTGTAATCCTTCCTGCTAAGCAAACAATGCTATAATATCATACATGTCCAAAGAACATACTGATAACACTCTATTTTTAGCCTCATTTTCTACATGTATAGTTGCTGAAATTTCAGCCATAGTGTCATTAATATTCAGCCCATAAAAAATGCCTGAAATGCCTTCATTTTCAGCTAACAATCCCAATGCTCTCAGTTCCTTAGTAGCTCGTTTCATAGATATGCGTTCAACCTTGCACATAGCTTCCATAGGATTAAACCAACATGAACTGTTTGCTGTAAAGTGAGAATAACCAATAGTAAATACATGCTTCATTCCATCAAGAGACGAGTACATCCTCTAAATAGCACTACTGTAGCCCTACATTATAGCAGTGCTTAATGAAAATCCAGGTCTTTGAATTCCCTTGCATTTGGAGCCAAAGGAGACTCTCGAAGCATATCATGATTTCTAGGATGATTAACACAAACAGTAAGAAATTGGACTATTTTTGTCCCATCCTTGCTTCTAACTCTTGCATAAGCAGAACCATCATCAAGCACCTTTGTTTTCGTACACAGTATTGTAATATAGGGCTATCCCAAAATCACTGCATATGAGGAATTATCTTGCATAAAGAAATGTTGCTCTTCTTGTACATCACCAATTGTCACTTTTACATTAGGACATGCAGCGGACATGCAACATAGAGCTCTTCCAAATAATTATTTATAGCCCTCATACACCAACCATGATCAGTGTCTACAGGCCATGCACCATTTTTATGCAATCCACCCTCAATGACATTTATCTCAGACCCATGGTCAAGTAAAGCAACAAGGAGTTTCACGTTCCCCTATTTTCACTACCGTTTCAATGGTAGCCCTAGCCCAATGATTCCTTGTGTAGTGACTTTGAGGAATAAATCCTAGAGTCTCTTCCCCATATTGTTGCATCTGCCTTACTCCACCATGCATATTGCTACAAGACAATGCATTTTTAGCCACTTTCTTCTCTTTTCCACATGTTGTCCCACTGATTAGTAGCATCCTGCATAGATAATCCAGTACTTACTTCATGCTCATATTCAGCCCGAATACCCAACAAACCAGTTTCCTCTTCAAATTGCAAAAATGCGCTAGTGGTATCACCAAGAAATTGATGCTTCCTCTTAATTATGTCAATGATCTCATCATGAAATTCTTGCTTGGCAATGCCAAGCACCTCTCCCAAGGTGAATTCCACCTGAGTGTTTAAGATCCGTTCTTCAAGAACCTTCTTAAGATCTATGGCTATCTCAATGTCAGATTGCAACTTATATCCTGGTTGCTTGCCCTTCTTTTTGCTCTCTTGTTTTCTATCATGTTTTTGCTCGTGATTGGCCTCTTCCATAACATGCTGGAGAGGTGGCTGATTTGCAGCTTTAGGTTGATCCACACTTCTTCTTGTCATTCTTTTAGATGTCCCTGCATTATCTTCATCTCTTTTTTGTTTTTCTTTCACAAGTACATTCGTGTTTTGTATCTTTGCTAAATATACATACACTGAATATGCATCTACTGTGATTCCTAACCAGTTATGCCACGAATGTCTTGCTTTGCATGAGTCATTTCACTATTAGTGACCTTTCTCTTTTCAACTGCATGTAAAGCATGTGTTCATATTTCATCCTTTGGACCAACCATCACTTGGTCATGCATTCTATCCAACTGTAGACCAAAAGTAGAAGCATGTACCGCCGCATAAGCATTTCCAACTGTTAAGTCCAACAACTTATGCATACCTCCCTTTCCAAAATTCAAAGCAAGAGGCAATCCCGTTTCTTGTGCATGGATCTTGCCATCTTTCCAAAAGATGAGCTATTGTGCCAAGGCCTCGGCGCAAAAACTAAAATTTTCCCTATTTTTTCTCATTTATTTATTCATAAAAATGTGGTATTTTCTTATTTATGTGTCTTGACTAAGAATATTGACTGAACACTAGTTTTCATCAGTATTTCATCCCATATGAAGTCCATTTCCCAACCCCAATCCTATAGCTAATCTAGAAGAGGTATTTGTCCCCTCTAGTTTGAATTAAAAATCTTCCCAATCAAAGCTATGATCTAAAAGTTATGGTCATTTTTTACATGAATGTCTCTATGGAAAGGGTGCATACCACTCTAGAACAGGTACAAAAATCCAATCGCAAAATTCTTTGATCATTTTTTGTCACAAAGTTTAATAGTTCATCTCTAAGAGGGGTTCCTCCCCTTTGATTTGAATAAAAAATCTCATCAATTAGAGTTTCCGACTAAAAGTTACACTTCATTTATTGGCAGCAGATCTTATGGACTACACTTAAATGGCTAGCCAAAAAGGCAAAGGTAAGGCCCATGAAGAGGTTTAGAGGGAGATTAGGGACTCCATGACCTCAATGAATAATTGACACAAGATTATCATGGTGATATGCATGAGGAAGTGCTTGATATGGATCCATATAGCCTGCTCAACCAAACCCTATGTCGGCATGAGCTTTGTCACATGGAGAGGCATTATGACATGGTTTCCAACCATCACCAGATGATGTCTAAAATCAATGTAGCCATTGAGAAAATGGTCCTCTCAAACTATACCACTCAAAAACCCTAGAGCATCTCACCACTCTTGTAGCTCAGTTAGCTACCACTCCGACCCAAGAAAAGGAAAAGAAGTCCAAGTGTGAGTCTCAACGACCTCCACCACTGGAGCCACTACATGGCCCATGAGGTATTCTTGAATCCAAGGGTATTCTTCCTTCTACTTATGAATTTGGTGAACCCTCTCATGCTAATGACTCAGTTGAGCCCCCCCATTATCCATGCAACCAACCCTCTAGTGAGATCCTCACCCACCATTGGTAGAAGCTCCCTTACTCTTCCTACCCCAATGGAACTTATATGGCTTAGCCCCATCATGGATAGTATGGTATTATTGGCCATCATGGCAATAATGGACATCATGAGATCAATGCACAACATGGTTTGTATGGATAGTAAGCTATGTATGGCCATCATGGTATGTATAGACAACAAGGCCCTAATGATCTCTAGGACAAGATCCTTCTCACTAAGTATAATGGGAAATCCCCATCACCATCAGATTTGGAAGAATGGACCTCCAAATTAGAGTTCTACTTCAATATTTACCCTCGTATGGATTATCAAAAAATTATATTTGCATCTCTCCACTTGGAAGGATTTTCCCACACATGGTAGTACTATATCAATCGAGAAAAGCATTAGTTTATTGATTGGAAAGACTTTAAAGTGCATATGGTTCAAGTATTTGTATCTCCCATGGAAAAAGAGTGGTTGGCAAGATGATGGTACACTCTTGACCAACGCAATCTTACTGTACAAGAGTACACAAATTGATTTATGAACTTGACCATGTATGTGGAGAGAATTAGTGATGATGCCAAATTGCACAATTACATCTATGGATTGAAACCAAGCCTATCGGCAAATGTCATGGCTCAAAAATCTACTACACTATTTGATACAATCAAATTGGCTAAAAGATATGCAAGAAAGTACTGTATAAATGAGAGTTTTTAGCAAGGTTATGGACAGCCCTGTACCCCATTGAGGTTAGCCCCTTATGGGGGTAGTTTTAGAGGCAATTGTATGCCTAATAGTTTCCCTAAAATACCCACTTACCCCCTCTTCCATATTGAAAGAAAACATGACACTTTTGGGATAGCACTTGGCTCTAAAGGTGAGAGAAAATATGCTAAAAATAGACACCACACTACATCACCTCCGAATGGTTCAAGTGGTCAAAGGTTCATTTTTTCAGATGTTGTGAAGGAACGAAAAGAAAAATGCCTATGTTTTAAATGTGCAAACAAGTACATAGCCGACCATGCCTCCAAATGCCCTTACAAAACAACCAAAGGTCAAAGTTCATAGCATGTATGTAATTGAAGATTGGCACAATGATCAAGAAGAATTACATGCTAAAAATGAAGAGCATGTTGAGAATGTGGGATCAAAATAGCTTTCAGGATTGATCATGGGATTTATCATTTTCTAGTGATGCCTTTTGGGTTGACCAATACCCTTGCCACTGCTTGAGATATGCTCATTTTTGGGTACTTGGCTACCACTAAGCTTTTTACGTTGACTATTTGCATTTTCTTGGACTTCAGAGCCCGTGTAGGGAGCTTGTCTTGTTGTTTTATCCCTCACATAGGTACAACAAGTGGACATTTGAAGATTGAAGCACCTTCTACATGGTTGACTTGTGTTTCTTATGTTCGTTTGAATTGGTGTGACTATGTGTTGACCTTTGCTTCTAACTGTTGATGATTCTGTTGTCATATCATTAGGGGAATTTTGAGGTCTCGAGATAATTCCCTTCAGGATGTAGAGAGAGAGTGCTCTAGGCCAATGAGAGAAAAGCCTCTGTAAAATGGAAGTTTCATTTTTGAAAATGCAAAAATTAAATTTATAAATAGGTATGGATATAATAACACTACGAATTTTTATTATGAATATCTATTTTTATCATCTCATAATTGTGATTATGACCTCCTTTATATTAATGACATAGGGTATCGACTACTTTGCATTAATGATATATCTAGGATTGTTTGATAATGACAATTGAAACTAAATTCAAATGACCAAAAAGCTTAGTGTTCATCTTTTTCCCCCTTTTTTGTTGTTGTCTCTTTCCTTCTTGATGATTGCTTGTTTCTCTCTCTTCTCTCTATTTTCCATAAATACATAAATTTGACCTTCAACAAGGCACCCAAGCTCTGAAATCACATCCATATTTGTGTTTAATTCATTCTAAATATATGGAAGATAGATTTCTACCATTATTAACAAAGGTAGGTGGATTACCATGCAACAAAATGAAGGTAAAGACAAATGTGTGAGAGCTCCTTCATCTCTACTTAGAAGGGTAGGATCAAATATTACAAACTTGGAGCAAAAAAAAGAAGAAGCATAAAAGAGGTTTTAGTACATATGTATTTATGCATAAAAAGTTGCATTTGGAACCTGGAGCTTCAAGTCTTCCATGCATAGACCGAATCGTAAGTATTTTATTCTCAATGCTTTTTTAAATTAAACTTGTTATTAGATTTTATTGTGACAAGTTTTGTTTTTATTTGTAGATGTCTATCCTTCTAATCAGAATGAAATATTTTTTAATAACCATTTTTATATTATCCCTATGCATAATGGCCAATGGGGAGCAATATCCCCACTTCTTTTGCCTGATTTTACAAGGGTTGAGTGGTCTTTACCAAGCCCAGTCACTAGTGAGAGCTATAGATGTAAAATCTTTTTTGAGATATAGAAAACATTAAAACCTAATATCTCAAGTAGACTAAGAAATATTGTTTTGTTTATGCCTATTGATATATTTCTTTCTTTCTTTTTCAATGCTAAGATATGAAGATCAAAGGCCATGTTGTCAGGTCAAGAGGCTGACATATAATCATGTCCTACAATTTGTTAATGGGGGGTGGGATACAAGGATAGAAGACAAGATAACTTGTAAGATATATTAAGAATCTATTGCTTGCAAATACATGCTTGCTACTCAAAATTTCATCCTTAGCTTTTATTACAATAGATGGCATTATGTTGGTAGTCTTCTAGTTGCTTTGGATCATATACTTGATGATTTTAGCAAAGATCCTATAGTGGACATTGATATTTGGCTCAATGTGGATATTATTACAATATTAAAGGTTAGATCATCATGTATACTACATCAAGTGAGACTGAATTTACAGAATGAAGATATCAAATTGCCATGTTTATTTGCATTCCAACATAACAACAAACAAGTAAGTTTGTACATCAAATCATATATATATATATATATATATATATATATATTTGATTCCACTTCTTGAATGGTAAACATCTATGATAATTTTTTTGTAGATATCAAAGAGAAGAGAGAGAAAGATACAATGTCTAGCACAGTCCCCAAATTCCTGCTATATTTGTTCTTTCGAATGCCGCTATGATGTCGAGTTACTATTCATGGAAAGACAAAAACATGGCTGACTACTGCTACTATAGTCAACTCAACATGACTAGCAATTTTCCCATTTGATTGCCTCAAAACATCCAACTACAATGAAGCATGCACATTTGGAGCCCATTGATCCCAAGATAATTGGGCATATGCCTACAACCCTATCTTCTCCAACCATAAGCGATGAACCTCTGCTTCAACATTAAGATACAAATTCGAATCAACAAAAAGGTATACCTCAACACTAGGACTTAGGAGGTGAGCACCATGCATTGTTGTAGCCTCTTCATCCTTCGGTTTCTTAGACTTGTTGTCATCTGTGGCATCATACTGTTCTTTGTCCTCCTCCTCTAACCAAGCACGCTTCTGCAAAGACAGCTTATGGGCTGAAGAACGCCTTGTGTGCGTCATGGTAGCAGCTCCTATAAGTCGAGATGAACAAAACAATGGAGAGAGGGATGAGAAACCAAAAGACTCAGTGCTTTGCTCCATTCGAATACGAAAGTCCAAGTTTTCTTTGAGTCCAACCCTTTTTTGTGCCATATGTCACATCACGATCATGTGCATGTGGCCTTTCACACATATATTCTTTTGTCCAATTTGGAATGATTAAATTAATAGTTGAATAATATGGTTGAACCAGTCTTTTAAGCCTAAATTCATTGAGTGCAGGTTTCAAAATATTACCCTACAAATCTTTCAAGAGAAATGTAACCTGACCAATATCCTTAAAAATTATAAATGGCCCCACATATCAAAGCTTCAACTTACCAGGAATTTGCCAAGTCAAGAATTATAAACCACCACCTAGTCTCATTTCTTAAAATTTTTCTTTTTAATGTGTATGTTCACCCAAGCTTGCCTCCACTGTTGTTGTGCTACTGTGTAATGTTGCCTGAAACATAGGCAGCTAACACCCTATCTTCCTTCAATTTTAGGAGTTGTTCCAGCATGTATTGCACTGAATCTTCAGGATCCAACTTATGTTCAATAGCAACTCTCAAGCTTGGAACCACGAACTCCATAGGCACCATAGCCTCTAATCCATATACCAACCTAAAATATGTAAGTCCAATTGTCACCTTATATGTAGTCCTAAAGGCCCACAGTGCAAAATCTAGCTTAGCATCCCAATCTTTTCTATTGTCCTCAACTATTTTCTTCAAGATGCAAAGTAAGATTTTTTTGGAACTCTCTACTTGACCATTAGCATGAGGATGGTAGGGGGTAGACTTCTTATGTAGGATCATGTGCACCTAGTAGTTAGCTCCTGAATAACATAATTCAAAAAATACTTTCCCCGATCACTGACCAACTCTCTAGGGCATCCAAACCTAGTCATAATGTTAGAATATAGAAATTTGGCCACAATAATTGCTTTATTATCCTTCAAGGCCTGAGCCTCCACCCACCTTGTAGTATAATCAATGCAAACCTAAATATACTGATTGCATGTCCTCTTTGCAACTGGCTTAATGGGTCCATCAAAATCAATCCCCCGCTTTTGAAATGGCTCAAGTGGTAGTACATGACGATCTTGCATCCTATCCATGTCAAGAGGTTGACCTTCCTTCAAACATTGCAAACACTCTTTAGCATACTGATGAGCATCCCTTAAGACAGTAGGCCACCACAGACCTGCATGCAATATTTTCTTGCTTGTAATCTCTTTTGAAAAATGACCACCCTGATAATAGTCTGGCATGAGCTTCATGAAGCATTGCAGGCTGCTAGTATTCAGTAACACACCTTCTCAATACATTATCGACTCCTCTCCTATACAATGTGTTCATAATAATGTGAACTACTCTACTCTTCAGTGCCAATCTTCTTCTTTGATCTGCTATAAGATATGCAGGCATAACCCCTTCCTGTAGGAAATGCAACAACTGATCATAGTATGAATCATGGTCTATTACTTGAACCTCAAAGAGTCCAATACCAAGGAGTTGATCAAGAACTCCTACTTCCATATCATCATACATGCCATATGTACATCCAAGACGGAGTGTCAAATGCATTCCAAAGCCAAGCTCAAGCTCAAATGAAGATCTGGAACCAAAGACAAGCTTGATGTCGTACCCCGAAGGTCAATACTTCATTGCATATCCCAAAGACATAACCCAAAACCAATAGGCATAACCAAACATGAAGTAATAGGCTTCATCCCACTGTTATATAGTAGTGATTTACTATTCAAAACTGATTATTTTCAGTAAGTAAATCAGTCCAAAATGATGGCATAACATGTGCCTTGCATCCCCCAAACAATCGGGCATTAATAGGTACCGAACTGGTTAAGTAGAAGTGCCCAAACAAGCATAGCATTAGATGCCAATGTTACTTTTGCATAACATGAATGTGGGACTGCTATAAACAATCCTGGGAATGTAGAGATCAGACCCAAATCCGATGCCAATGATCAAGGAGGCTTCAACACATGCTAGAGACCATTGCCAAGTGCATTGCCAAGCTCGAAGAAGCATGACATAGCCATCACTGAGAAGTAGGTGTGTTGCTGTGTTATGTTGTCCAGATCAGCAAAAAAAAGGCTCAAATTTGATGATGTATGCTTCTGCTACTGTATATCCATGTGGCCTCAATGGTAATGATTAGAGGCTCCAAGGGGTGCCCAGGGAGGCATACAACAAGCCTCAAGTGCCCAAATGCAAGAGGGAGCAAGATATAAGCTCCAAGGGTTTGGGTTATGGCTGCCCTGATTGACGACAACTTGAGAAATAAATAAAAGCACTAAAAGAACACTTCAATACCTCTGTAGCAATGCCTTGAGGGTGCCTCAATAGGCCGGGAAGGGGAAGTCGGGGAGTGACGGGAGCTCAGGAAGGTCGGCTATGGCTGTCGGGAAGGAGACCCAATGTTGTAGGTATTTGAATGGAAGCTAAGAATGCCACGAACCAAGCTCAGGAAGTCCGGAATCCAAGCTCTAATACCAATTGAAAGGTGAGAAGGATCGGAGCTTGCTTGGAAGTGAGCTATGGCAGAGAGCAAGAGCAAGAAGAGAAAGAGAGACACAAACGGGAACTCCAACAGTCACAATATGTGACCGGGCCTTCCTTTATTCAAATTGTCACTAAAAGAATAAAGAATAAAGTGACAATGATAGGCACCCGCCACTTGCAGTGTGCAGTGGCAGGTACTGTCAGTGTAATAATACATGGGCGGCTAGGCAGAGATGCCCTTACCCCAAACACAATACAACCAAATACTTCATGGTCTATTTATAAATATCCTAATCTGTGATTTTTTCTGAAATAAAACACAACCCTTTTCTATTCAATATGTAAGTAACCCCTTTATATGACACCCTTTTGTATGTCAAAAATGTATAAAAATGGTATTTAAAAAACCCCTTATTTTGAACTCATGTTATATATACATATATTTATGAGTGATCCCCCTGAGCATATCATGAACTACAGTTGTAGGAGACTTGTTCATAAGATGGACAACATTATGAATAGCCTCAAACTAAAAATGCTTGAGCATATTTTTCTTAGCTATCAATACCCATGCAACTTCTAAATATGTATGTTTTTCTTTTTAGCAACCCCATTTTATTATGGGGTATATATGTATTAAATTGCCACTTTATCCCATGAGACCTCAAAAAATCACTAAACTCATTAGGGAGGTATTCTCCTCTTCCATTTGACCTCAAGCACTCAACTTTCAAGCATGTTTTTGTTTCAACAATAGGCTTGAAAGTTTTGAAATGCTCAAACACTTCACTCTTTTTCTTCATAAAATATACCCAGCTTTTCATACAATCATCAAAATCAATGTAACAAAATACTTACTACCAGTAAAAATATACATTTTGGATAGGCTCCCTAATATCTATATGCACAATATCAAGTATATTCTTACTTATATCTCTGTCATGCAAAAATGGTTGCCTTTCCTACTTCCCAAACTAATATGTTTTGTAAACTTTATGTAAATTTGCAACTTTGATTATAGGAAAACTTGTAATTAACCCTTTGGATTGCATTAATTTCAACCTTTGCATGTTTGCATGTCCAATAGGTTTGTCCCATGTTTCCATGTCTGCAACCACATTTTCACATTTATCATACATAGGAGCATTTATAGCAGAGATTCTAGCATGCCTAGTATACATGTTGCTAACTCTACTTCCTTTTACACTCAACTTGCACTTATTGTTAAAGTCTTTAGCAAAATAACCATTTGCATTAAATCTAACTTGCAGCCCCCTTGCTCTACCATTTGACCAACAAATAAATTATTTATGATAGATGGCACATATAAAACATTCGATAAACACTTTGTTTGACCATCATGTAAGAACAATGAAACTTTTTTAATATGTGAAATCAAATGATATACATAATCATTTGTCTCTACATAATCTAGACTTATAAATCATGCATCTCTCCAAACCATTCAACATGGCTAGTGATATGATTACATATATCTAAATAAACATGGCATACATCATTACATATCCCTTTTCTTGCAACATCATTCATCCTATGTTCATATAAAGGATCATTTTTTATTTATTCTTTCTTGAAGATGATGCATAATTTCCTTACTGTAACTTGCCTCTACGAATGACATCCTTCTTACCAAAACAATGGGCTAGAATATGACCTGTTTTTTCATAGCAATAGTAGATAATACTAGAATTACTAGAACCTCTATTTTGCCATCCACCTCTTTCTCTAGACCTCGTCCTACCTCTAGAATTACCATAGCCTCCCAAAATATGTATATCGCCAAACTATTGCTTTAACATGTTTTGTTACTTATCTCCAATACGATCTATACCAAGACTTCTTGAAGAGGATCTACCTCGTCCCCTTCCTGAACTCGAGTAAAAAGCTTAGACATTTCACCACTTCTTTCAAATGACTCACCTTGCATATTGATCTCTTTAGTTATCCATGAGAGAGACCAATTCATCAAAATATGGAAACAACTTTTGTACATATACAAAAATAGCAAAAGATTTTCAAACCTTCTCATTATTAAGGTTACTCAAAGTAGATGAAACCAATTATCATTATCATATATTGTATCAATAGCTGCAAAGGCATCTGCAATGTTTTTCATCTTCAAAACATACTCATTTATAGACATATTTTCTTGTTCACAATATTCAACTCTTGCTTGAGTCAAATCTTACGTGTCTTTAAATTTATTGAAAATATATTTTGAAAGGTTGTCCAAGCTATATGTGATTTTTCTACATTTCTTATATATCCTAGCATAGTGTTATAAATAACCATAGATAGCCAATACATTATGCTTTTATATTTTGCATTCCATTCATTACATGCCTTTAATTCTTCTACAGTCACTGGATCACTTAGTTTTAGTTCATTTTCTTCACTTGAAACAAACTCATAGAGGCCTTTTCTAATAAGAAAGTTTGTTTTGTGGAACTTTCATGATGGATTGTTATTCTTGTCTAACTTCTTATCAATAATTAGATTTTCACTATTCTCTACCATTATAATACAAGCAAGTACTAAATAGCAAGCAAAACTTTTGCAACCCTTTCCAAGATATCCACAGACCAAGAAATCTTTTTCACTATGACTACACATAATACATATAATATGCAACCTATTTGTATATAAACCTTACGTTTTCTCCTTGACAAACACATCAAAACTTATAGATTTGAAATCCATATTCTTAGCATTAGAAAACAATCGACTCAACCCAAATTATAGTGTGCCCTAAAACTGCTTTCCACAACTCAAAATGGCCTCACATAGCCAAAAACACAATAGGAAATCCCTAAAGGGTATATTCACAGAATATACACCGTTCTAATTGTATACCAAATCGCATATCAATCTGATATTTTTGCTCTGCCTTGCTTTTGGTGCATCCACATACACTATCTAAGGGAAAGAGAGAGAATGGGAGAGCTTTTTACCAATTTCTCACTTGCTTGAATCATTGCTTCTTGTCCTTCACTTCAACCTTCAAACCCAATCTTTCTCATTGGTAGTGTTGCTCTAATACCATGTCACAAATTGCGTAGTGGGGGGACTAGCTTGAGCTACTATACCGAACACACACCATACACATGAGGAAGCTCACTCAAGAACCCAAAAAGAGAGATGGAGATCAAAACATTTTCTTGCTTTTTTTTTCTTTTTCCTCTCACAATGCAATATATACTACTAAGTCAAACAATGCATAATTGACTATATTAATTGACTTGTGCTAAAACTTAACCAGATGTAAGTAGGTATAACAAACTAAATATAATAAGTGATAAGTCAATGGCCATGTGAAGATCATAAAGTGACCAATGATGTGTTACATATAGATGTGCAGACCTATCTAACCAAGCAGTCCAACATCACTGTTTGTACGTGTTGAGCTTACCATCTCAACAATTTATAAATTATATATCTTGGATTGTAGCTTGAGTTTTGGTCTTTGTGAGAAGTATGAAAAAAGTATCTATGAAGAGTAAGTTTGTATTGTGTTACCAACTCCCATCAATGTGCCATCGTCTATTATTTTCTATCATTGGTTGAAAGACAACCTAGAGACACATAAATAAAAACATGTTGATTACAAGTTTATGAAATGAGTAGAAGTGAGAATAGTATTTATCTATATGGGTATTGTGTATGTGTGTGTGTACTTACATTGTTGTGGTTATATATTAGGCAATACATGCTCAATGTATTGGGAGCCTCCACATGCAAAGAGGGAGCATAATGATAGACATGAGAGAGCACTCAAGAGAAGATATGGGACCTTCACCCTTGATCCCTCACTCTCACACTCTCCCTCTTTCAAGCTGTCACACACATTCTCACTCTCAATGGAAAATAAGAAAGTGAGAAAAAGAAGTGAGCACACACACGAATAGCCTTTTCCATTATCTTTTATTCTTTTTATACAACTTTTTAGGATTAAGGTTTTTCCATCCCCATTGGGCATCCATCCCACTTTTGGGGCCAAAGACTAGTCTTCTCTCTAAGTACGCACTCAATTCCATGTTCGGATGCTAAGTGCAACTGGATTCAATTACAATTTTCATACCAGCTCTTGTTTACAACCGTCGATTTCTTTTTCAAGGCCAAGCATTTTCAAAAAAAATTCATGGCTCTCATGTTCTTCTTTATTTTCAAATATTTTCTCTTTAATTGGTTAACATATGTCCCTCTCCTAGTCAAGTGATAGTCCCATGGCACTCACTATAGCTAGAGTAGAATGAAACTGATAAAGAGTGCTAGGACGGATGCAACGATCCAAATGAGGGGGTGCTTGAATGATGATGGTGAGGATTGGATAGGGTGGAGACAAGGAAGGCTATGATTATTAGAGGTAGGGGAGTTCATATAGGAAGAGGAAAATGCAAGCCACCCGATTGTTGATGGATCTTCAAGTGCACCATGCGCCTATCATATTAATATGCACTACTTATACAGCATGTCTACATGTCCAGTGGCATGTAGAGTGCACATCTTGTGCAACTGGGAGATGGGTCAATTTCCAAGTCTACTCAAAATGTTATCCCACCCTTGAGGACCTAATTGATGTAGGGTTAGGTGCGGTGCGATACCCAGGGTGACAACTCTATTGACTATGCTCAAATGGTCCTACCCTTAATGTGCCATGGGTTGTGGCGTGGTGGGAAGGGTTAGGGGATGGACCCCCAAGTGCTATGAAAATGTCCCTATGCTTTTTTTCTTTTATTTTCTCCTTCTTCTTTATTTTATTTTATTTTCTTCTTTTTTGGTGGTTTTTGTGGAATATCTTGACAAGTAGACATGCTACTCAAGAACTGGCTTGAGTTCATGCCTGAAGATGCCCATAGTGACCATGTATTCTTTCAGTGAATTACATAGTTGCAAGTGTAACTCAAGGTAGAAGGGATGTGTGCACAATGCAAACCGATTATCCACCATATCCTCTAGTAGCTCAATACAATAAGGAGGTAATATTGCAACTCTAAGTTGTATCATTACAACTCAACCAATTCATGTGTTCACATCAAAAATATGTGTCAAAAGTCTCATATGGCATAATTGGTTACCAAAGTAAAGTGACAAGGAGGCAAAGCTAGTTGCAAGTGGTAATAAAAGAAGGATCGGGGAAATTAGTGAATCTTATCACAAAGATGGTATAAGATGGGATGAGATCAAGGTGCTAGAAAAGGTAGGTCTTCTTCTTGTCAATGGCTCTCACATTGGGATTTTAGGGAAAGTTATACCTACTATGTTCTCCTTCTGTGTGTTCCTTGCCATCTTGATGAGGGTAGGGGCAATGAAGTGGATTCACCTTCATAATGTTGCTTAAGACAAAGTCTTGCCATGCCATGTTGTCATTTTCTAGGATGGAGTATCTCCACTCCGATTACCCTGGCTATGCTTCCTATTGTTTCATGGATAAGATATTTTCTTTTGCCTCTTGTGACCTAACAAGATTCCAAAAAGGCTTCTATATCAAATTTCCTTGCCCATTTTTATCCTATGTTCTAGCTACCCCTAATGAGTACTTGATGACACCAAAAGAAGCATAAAAACAAGGCACAGAGATGTTTATGCATACATCACATTTCCAGTTTTTGGAAAGGAAGGGGGGGGGTTGGTTGGGGTGAGCGCAGGGGTACATCCATATCCATGATTAATAAATGGTATACACAAAAGTGTACATGCATGCATTTGCAAAAGGTTAGAAAGGATTGAAATGTAAAGGCTAAAGCCTTAGGAATACAAATATATCAAAAAATCAAAGAAATAATAAAAAATATGAAGGGTGTGTGTCTTTTGGGGAAAAGCTGGGGTAGAGTGCATGGCTGATTATGTGCCTCTTTCTCTCCTTTCTTCCAAGTCACACACATTCTCCTTTTGTGTGGTGCTAAAATTTCTCTCTCCTCTCTCCATTATGCAAAAGTTTTCCTCTTTTCCCTTTCCCCTTTTCTCTTGTAGAATTGAAGTTATGCAGGATGAAGATGAAGATGATAATTATGTTTGTTATTAACTGTGAGATTATTCTTTCTTGTTTCAAGATTAATGGCTCAGCCATGTGCATATATTTTGCATGCTTCTACCCTGGTTTTGTGGTTGTTTCTGTTCATGGAAGGGTTGCTTTCAGTACTCACACTATAAGTGGGGGTATTGGCTCCCTAAACTTGTTTCCCTCATCCACCTTAAAATAAAAAATTAATGTATTATTGGATTCTTGGACCTAATATTTTTGTATTGTTTCTTTAGGCTTTACTTGTTCTACATCAACCACGAGCACTGCAACCTTCTACTGTTGTGCCCTCAATCCCTCAATCATGGTTTCATAAGATTCTTTTTATTTTGGGGTTTCCTCCATTGGTTGCTCCACTGATTCTCCAAAATTAAAGTCCAGAAAGTTAAGGTAGATCTATGGGAGGGATCATGAAAGTTGGTGGCTCAAGGACAAAGGGAGGTTCTAAAGGACTTGTTTGTGGTTGTAAGAGGCCTACTACTTTTAATTCTCTCTCCTTGTACCCTTTTTGGTTAAGATGATATATTAAGTCTTCCTTGGTGTGTTCTATAGCCAACAGATTGATCCCTTGAATTTACTCTAATCCTTCTAAGGTACTAGCCACCAAGCCTAATTCGACCTTGAGTTATTTGATTTCCTCTATTTGTGGAATGCGAGTCAATAAGGTAGCTTCTCTAAAGACTTCTTGTTGCTTTTCCATAGCATGCATGCATGCTTCCATTTTCACTTTATGTTGGGTCTCACTATACAATGCTATGCCCAAGTCAGTGGACATCTTCACAAGGGTTTCTTCATAAAGCTTCTGAGTATGATTTTCCACTGAATTCACAGCTCCTATTAGTTGGGTGGCTATAGTTTCTTGAAAGCTAGCTTGCATATGCAAGATTCCATTTTCCTTGCATTTGTTGATGTTCTTATTTTTCTCTTTCTTGTGATGTTATTTTTGCTACCTCTCGTGAGAGTCTGAGAGTGGTATTAGTAAGTTTGAGATTCATCTCCTATAATTGTTGTTGTTGCAACTCCATCATTTTTATGTTTTTCTCTTGAAGCCTAGAATTATTCCATTGGAGTTAACTTTGGAGATCTTGTATGTGTCCCTGTGATTGGATGATGAACTTCTTATAAGTTCCTTGTGTCTTATTTAACTGCTCTTGAAGTTATTGCATGGTCGCAAATGCTTCTAGTTTCTCCTTCTTAAGCTCTTCGCATGGCTTTTGCAAAGCTTCCAATCCTCCTCTTGTGCTTACTTTTGCAATCTCACCCTGAGCTTTGGCAAGCTCATATTTGTGAGCTTGCTCTTGTTGAGTCTTTTCAATCAGGAATCCCTTCCATGTTCTTTGCCTTTGCCAAGTCTGCGACCTCAGTTTGTAGTCCCCTTTAATGGTTGTTATGAGGTTCTATAGTGTTGTTGCTTCAACAATTTGTGAGCCTTCACCAACATTTTCTTTGTCCTTCTCTACCCTTTCTCCTTCATGTTCTCTTCTAATTAGTTCTTTGACAAATTGCATATTCTCCTCCATCTTCTTTATATCTTTCCTAGACCCTATATGTTGACTAATCTAATCATAGATCCTAGCCCACTTATCTCCTTCTCATTAGATGTTTCAAAGCGTGAGATGGATTCTACTTCTTCTCTTTCCTTCCTTTGCCTAATTATCTTTAGTGTAACTTTTAGATTCCTCCCTAGTACTCTGGTGGGGTGGCGATGGTTGATCCACATATCCTGGGGGTAGAACATCCTTGAGAGAGACTTGTAAACAGTCAACTATAATTTTTGAAAGGAACCCTCCATAGTTGATGACGCCATCTTTCCCTCTAACCAACTAAGCTTTTCACTAGGGTTCTTTTGGAGAATTTTGGGGGCTTTGACTAATGATTATGTGATGCACTCCAAACATAGTTCATTTTAGTCTTGATTTACTAGATTATGTGAGAGAATATCCTCCATTAACCATTTTGTGCACTTGGATGGGTAGGCTATGGTTTATAGTAAGTGGACATATGATGGAGCACATGTGCATGTCTCTTAGTTCCTCATGTAGTATATTTTTCAAATAAACCCCATTTTTATAGCTATTATTGGTTCCCTCAATTGTTGAGTCACTTAAATCACGGGGGATGCTTTGATATATTTCCTTGATCCTGCCTTGATGCCTACGGTTTCCTCAATTAGTCTTGAAGTAAAGTCAATGGCTACTTCTTTGTCTTTAAAATGTTGGCTAGTCCTACTCAGTACATGAACCAATTGGCTTGAGTATCGGGGTGGTAGTTTTTGATGAGGCCATCACAAATCAAGAAATGAATGGTTGTCTCCATAGCTTTGACATACTTAATCAGGCCACACTAGATGACCAAGTTTTGGATAGCTTGATGCCTAGTTACCAAGTTTGTGAGATTGGTCAATACTTTGAACTTGAGGTGGCCTACTCCCCATTTCTGTGTGTCTATATCATATTCCAATCAAAGAACACAACTTTATCTTCATTCAAGGCATCTGTGATGCGTATGGGGGTGAGGATAGGTGTAAGACTAGGAACATATTAGGCCATCATCTGCAAAACAAAAAATTCAAGATTAAACTTTATCATAGAAAGTATTGTTATTTAAAAATTTACTCACTAGATTTTTATTTGGTTAACCTCTTATCAAAAAGAGAAATTTTATAGTAGGAGAGTCAAGTCTTTTGTTGATTGATTGAGAGTAGTGCTTCTGAAGATTAGGGTGAGTTGTCAAGCTTCTTCCCATTGCAGAAATAAAGCAAGATTCCAAGCTTGGGAATTTGGTTTTAGTGTGTGCTATTATTTTTGGGTTATTGGGTCACGCAAATTACCATTTCATTTGTATATACAAGAAGAGACATTTATTGAAGGATAGAAGTGCTAGGAATCCACCAGTTGCAAAAGTCTCAATCGTACTCTCAGTCACCAAGAGTATCCAACTTATCAAGGCAAACAAGGAATTCACAAGATATGGCATGAGGTCATCTAAGAGTGAATGTCCATTGAAGCGATTGGTGATGTGGAGTTCTTGAGATAGTAGCTTGTTGAGGAGGGGATGAAGTAGTAACTCATTGGGTGGAGAGAGCGCAGAAGACTCAATGATGGTGTGAAGAGATGTGATATTGCAATATGTATGATCATACTTGAGAAAGCTAACCATCTTTCTATGTTCAGTAGTGGTGACAATCTTGTTGTTGAGCATTGCAGCTTCATGTCGATAGGAATACCATCTATTCAAGAGAAATGAGTGGTAGATCTCCATAATTGTTCCAATCTATCGACAACATGAGAGTCCTTAAGAGTTGTATTTTTCACATAAGATGGAAGTATTATGCACTTTTCTAGTTATTTCTTGGGGTTGTCTTGCATAAATTGATCCCAGATTGCCTGATTTTGCGAAAGAGATGTTCATGTTCTTTCCACATAGGATGCCACTAAGACACTAGCAAGAGCATGTCAAGGTTAGCTAATCCAAGGTCCATGAGAGCAAAGAGTTTGAAAAAGTGCTAAAGGTGGAGTCTAGTTGCACAAAGAAATCCGTAATTAGCTTGTTGGATATTATGAACAAATCTTTAGCCATTTTGTAGATTGACCAGCATTAGTGTGGTCTTCTGAGAGTGACTAGCCATGGGGGTTGATTTTTGCTAATTCAATTTGGAGAAAATGTATGAAGATCAAAATTAGCATCCTCTTCTAAAGGGAGTATATCCCTTTCCAAGTGTGTAGGATAGGTGGGTGCTGACAAGTTCACTAAATGATGGTGTTGGTCCTCTTGAGGGGGTAAAGTAAGTGGAGAAGGAGAAGGTCAAGTTAATGGAAAGCTCAGTTCAATGAGAGGAAAGTGGGGCATGGGGTCCATGAAAGTTGGGCTAGGAGGGACAGGGGGACGAAGGGACCTATGTCCATGCATAGGTCTTTCTAGAAAATAGAGGCATCAACATCCCGCATAGTAGCCTTGCACTTCTAAGAGTATTTTAGGAACCCAACATAGTGTGGTGCACGGGTGGAAGCATGGCTTACAATGGTGGTGTGAGAGCTGACACAAGTGTTTTTTTGTTATACAAGATGTCGAGACTTTGAAGAATGTTTTAGGTGGCTAGTGCCATTGTGGGGTGTGCTAATAGGTTCCTGGTGGCACAGATGGCTATGGAGGAGTTGGGTCAAGAAGGTAGCTATTTGGGATGATTGACTATGCTGAAGAGTCTATTCAATCGGAACGATTTCATATTGTGCCACGCTTGGAAAAAAGGTGGTGATTACATGGGAATCGGCTGAGCAAAGATGAATATGTTTGTCAATATAATTGACGTTACAATCGGTCAAGTACTTCAAAATGCTTCCTAATAGAATTTTAATATTGATGCCCTCGATGTTTGGAAGAACATAGAAGAGGAGTGAAATATTTTTAGTCTCGATCATAACCTTTAAAGTACAATCGCCCATTAGTGTATAACGCCATCCTCCATAGGGATTCAATTTTGCATTTGTTGGTTGTAACGATAGTTGTCCTAGTAGCTGGCTCCAATAGTAGTATGGTAGAGAATTATAGTTAGATCCTTCATCAATGAGAGCGTAAACTATCACAAAGTGAGTGAAAGTGAGAACTAAATTTTAGAGCCAATTTTAAAGCACCACTAAACTTGCTTAACAAAACAAAAACACTTCGCTTTCCAAGGCAAACTATCATAATATTTGCTCAAAAAGGAAGGGAAAAGTAGCATCAGAGCTATAAAAGAGGCGTTTTTGTCGAAAAACAGAATGATCATGGATCAAGGAGATGGATTTTTTCTTGATGCATTATGACACTATAAATCCAACGCAACTGTCCATTCATCGATTGTCTATTTGACTCCCCATTTAATGGCCACAAGGTTTGGTGTTATGAAGATACTACATAATTTGGAAGCTGGAAAGCAAGTGATGAGGCCAACAAATAGATTTTGATGCCAGAAAGCCGCTCGTCCAATCGAATCATGAATTCGAGGTCATTTGCTCCTCCGTCTAGCCCAAAACCACTTGTGGAAGAGTGTGAACACAAAAGGGTGAACCTTTTTTTTCAAAGATTAAAGACTAGTTACGCTTTTAAAAAACATCATGAGATGGGAAGTGGGGGCATTACTTTGGTCACCCCTCAATTCATTAAAATTCTGATTTTTTCTCATGTTCCAATTAGGCTTCATGCTCCTGGCTATGGATTCCTTGATTTATTCACTAGCGCAAGATTTGACACGTCGAATGAAAAGTTCACATCTCAGTCTTTCTCTCTCCTCTTTCTCTCTCACCATAAACCTGGTTTGTATGGGCTAAGAGAATGAGGGGGTTTTGTAGTAACGAAATGCGAGGCATGGGACAAGAAAGCACAAAGGAGGCATCAATAGAGCTGTAAAAAAGCATCAATGGCTTCTCGTTTTTTAAATACAATGTGTGTATATGTAGATTATAGCATAAGTGGCTTTCATTGAATTTTATGATGAATCTTTCATTCTTGTTGTCCAAAATGATTGGAAATAGTTAAATATGCTTGAATATGTTTGAAATCATAGAATAATCATGAAAAAATAAGGTTTTATGGTTAAAATTGTGTTCTTATGGAGTTATATTGAATGTAATGTAGAACCACAATCCAAATAATCTTCATAAATTTTAAAATAAAAAATAACAATTAAAAGTAAAATAAATGAGTTGGGATGGGAAAAATCATTGGACTACAAATCAATACAAACACATGATTTATTTAGAGCTGTGTATAGCCTTCAAATGCTCCTATTCATAAGGCTATGAGGGTGGTTTGGTGAGCATAGGAGCTCGGCTAGACCCTTAGAGCCAGTGTTGAGCCTGTTTTAGGTGTACTAATAGGAAAAGTGAGGTGAATGTAAAGGTAGGTGGATTGAATGAGAGGCTCATCAATAAGCTCTAGATTTCTAATGGTGACAACCCTAATATTCACGATGGTGGATTAAGAAACAGAAGATGGAAAGATTAGGTATTGGCACTACTCATATTGTTCATAGAACACTTGTTCGATGCATCGTACAAGATTTGTCATTTTTCCATGGATGGTTCGTGCGATGAACAACCAAGTGAATAGTATTTCTTGATTTGGCTAC
Source organism: Lygodium microphyllum (assembly GCF_053477565.2). Lineage (NCBI taxonomy): Eukaryota > Viridiplantae > Streptophyta > Polypodiopsida > Schizaeales > Lygodiaceae > Lygodium > Lygodium microphyllum. The sequence continues at coordinate 48,622,927 of NC_141142.1, forward strand.
CATTAAAATGTTTGATAAGATGGTCCTCTAGGGTTTAGAGCTCAACATTCCTTGTTTTGTTGATTATATGAATACATAAATATCTAAGACCTCATAATTTTCATTTTTGCTTATGGCATTTAATTGCATATAGTAGAATAATGTCACTCTTATTGAAGGATCATTATTTGATGTGTTTTTCAAACCAAGCATTTCGTTGAGCCTTCTTAAGAAGCAAGGTATAACTTGCAAGGAGTCAGCAAACACTCAAGTTTTATGAGGCATTGCTACCAAGTGCCTTGGTGCCTTCTGATCACTTCTAGACCGCAATGTGTAAGCTAGGAATCGAGAACTCTACTGGCATAATGGTGTTATTGTTATATATCAAATGAAAAGGATTTTGACCTATGGCAATCTTGTAGGCTATGTGATAGGCCGAAAGTGCAACCATGAGTTTGTGATCCCAATTAGATCGTGAATCTGAAACAACTTTCATCAAGACATTAACTAGGATCTTGTATTTGTAGCTTCTACTTGACTGTTTGCCTTAGGATAGTAGGGGTTGGATTTCTAATGAATAATTAAAAATCTAGAAAGGAGATGTTGAATCACCTCATTGAGAAAGTGTGTGCCTTAATCACTAACAATCTTAATAGGACACCTGAAACATGAGATAACCTGCTCCCAAAGAAACCGAGTAATGGTTTTTGCATCTTCTTTATGAGTGGCCCTAGCCTCTGCCCATTTGGTTATATAATTCCTAGTGGCTAGGATGATGTACCGAGCTTGCAAGTATCAAGCAGTTAGGCTGATAGGTCTCATGAAGTCTATACCCCATTTCTTGAAGGATTGGTATGCAATTATTGGTGTAAGTTCCATTCTATCCTTTCTAATAGGCAATTTTGTTCCTTGGCACTTATCACAATGTTGAAAAAATCAACAAGAGTCTTTTAAAAGGGTGAGAAATCTCATGTTCGCATATGTATCTCCTAAAAAGACCATCCTGTCCTAGGTGATACAATTGATCAACAATCAATTGGTAAGGTTAGGCCTTAATTAAAATACATGTGAGTCATGCTTTCTCAATGAGTCATTCTAATGGACCTATCTCCAAAATTGCACTATGTTGTCAATCCACTAGGGCATTAAATTGTCCTTGAAGAGTTGAGTTTCTTGATCAATATGGAATACGTGAGCATCGAGAAGTTGATCATCAACTCCTACAACCTTTTTTCCAGCAGTTACTTGTGATAAGTGGTCAACCCATAAAGTGCTATTTTCCTTTCTAAAAAACAACAATTCTAACAATAAGAGAAGCCAACAAGCAATGAAACCATAGCACAAGTTTTTTTCACAAGATAAAGCAATGCTTCATGGTCCATAAAGCAACAAGCAATGCAACCATAGCACAAGTTTTTTTCACAAGATAAAGCAATGCTTCATAAAGTGCTACTTTCCTTTCTAAAAAACAACAATTCTAACAATAAGAGAAGCCAACAGGCAATGCAACCATAGCACAAGTTTTTTTCACAAGATGAACCAGCGCTTCATGGTCCATAAACAAAGTGAAAGGCATAGTGAGGAAGATAATGGCGAAACTTCTCTACAGCATAAACTATCACTAAGAATTCGTGTTATATGGTTGAGTAATTCATCTCCATCTCAATGAGCTATATACTAGCGAAGCTTACAAAAAAATCCATGTTGTGTTTGTCGATTTGGCACGACACTGCACCAATTGCAATCTTGGAGGCGTCAATATACACATGAAGTGTGATCATCCAATTTGGGGCTCTTAGAATGGGTGCCATCAAGAGAGCCTTCTCCAATGCTTTGTAGGTAGCTTGCATTCCTACGTACATGCCCAGTGACAAGCAATTTGTAGAGTGATGGAGCAATTGCCGCATAATTGAGTACAAAATGACGATACTAGTCAATGTGGCTTAAAAACTGTTGAGATTCAAGCTCACATACCTTTGGTTTTGGTTTGGTTACCTTAGTTGAATAAGGTTTGGGTCATACTGACTCAACCACGATTACATCTAGGTTACTTTACTTCTGTATGTTTTGGTTGTATACACACAAGAGTGTGTGGAAGATAATGAAGTTGGATAGAGAGCATGGCTGCTCTCCTTCTTGCCTGACCTTTGTCCCTCTCTCTCTCTTTGTTTTCTATCATGGTATCAAAGCTCTCAATCTGTCATACCATCCCATCTATTTGTTCATAGTAATTCCTCCATTAGGAACTCAGAGTCTTCTACCCACCCACATCCCAAATATTGAGCCAATAACTTTTACTGCATCATTTTGATATTGAAGCCAAGAGTGGGGCTAATGCCACTTGTATCCTCACCATTGATCTATTTGATAATAGTTGTCTTCCCCCCATTATCAAGGCCCACCATTAGGATCCGCATTTCCTTCTCCTTCTAGTGTTGATTACTTTCTCCAAATTACTAACCCACAGAGCTAGAATTGAAGGAATTGAACTTGTCTTCCAACGAAGAGTGTATGAAGTCACCAAAAAGGCTGTTTCTCTATATAATCAACTTCATAATGGTTTTCCAAACCTAAATAGTTACGATTTGAAGCAACAAAGGTGTCTTCCAAAGGAAAGTAGTCAACAATGATTGTGGGACTGGGACTTTGCCAAGGTAATACTTGTTTGGTCTTAGAAGGGGTGAAGGCCTCGTATGTTGATGCACAACTATATCGATGTTGCTGCTAGTGTCGTTTGTCTTGTTGTTGCCTCTATGCTCCTCATGGATAGGGCCAGGAGAGTCTTTAAGGTGAGGGACTTGCTTCCAATTTATCAAAACTAGAAAAATTCAAACAGAAAGCCTGCGTTTGAGCTAAGCTAGGATTTTTTCTAATGAGTTGCGTTGGGGCAAGGTTAGCTTATAATCCGATTTAATAAAATGTATGCTAAATTTGCTACAAAATAGAGCAAAATTTTATTGATTGTTGTTGAAGCTATCTAAGCTCTAAATTGGACAAGTAAAACTGGTCAAATATATGTATGTCTCATACACATACTTGGGAACAAAGCACATGTACTAGCTGAGAATGCAATAGTGTTTATTGCTGCAAATTTTCAATAAAAATTGGTTGCACTACAAGTCATTGAAGTGCATTGCCTGCTGGCATTTTGGGATAATTGACTCTACACATCAAATCTTGTTTTGCAAAGATGAAGACTTTGGAATGGCAAACATAGGAGAGAAGGATACTATCACCCAGATAGTAGGTGAGAAGCTGGACTACAACAACTTTGTTTAATGGAAGTTCAGGATGTCAAACTTCTTGATTGGAAGAGGCTATTGGGATCTAGTCACGGGATTTGAAGATGAGCCCAAGCTACTGAAGGATAGACCTCCAACATAGGATCAATTGAAGACACATATAAGACATGGTTGGAAAAGGCTAGCAAGGACTTGCATTAGTTGCCCTTATGTATGTCAGACACAAAATCTATGCAAATTGCAAATTGTACATCACCAAAAGCCACTTGGGATTTGTTGATGAAGAATTATGGCCATGTCACTCATGTAAGAAAGACACAATTGAAGCAAAAATTCAGTCACATATCTAGGAATGAAAGGTCTATTGAAGACTATGTGAGTGAGATTAGAACCATTGTAGAGCAACTAGGCTCAATTGGAGGTGAAGTTGAGGACACATAAGGCATGGCTGGAAAAGGCTAGCAAGGTCTTGCATTAGCTGCCCTTATGGATGTTAGACACAAAAGCTATGCAAATTGCAAATTGTACATCACCAAAGCCGCTTGGGATTTGTTGATCAAGAATTATGGCCATGTCACTCATGCAAGAAAGACACAATTGAAGCAAAAATTCAACCACATATCCACAAATGGAAGGTCTATTGAAGACTGTGAGTGAGATTAGAACCATTGTAGAGAAACTAGGCTCAATTGGAGCTGAAGTTGAGGATTATGATTTGGTGGTCACTATCCTCCATGGACTTGGAGAGGAGTACAAGCAATTTGACACTTCCATATTAGTGAGTCAGGAGAAGCCTGACTTTGATGAACTTGTGGCACTTCTTTTGCATGAAGAAGTGAAGCTTGGACTCAATACAAGTTCCAGTGGGTCTAAGAACAACAGGGACAATGTCTTCTACTCAAATCAAAGGGGTAGAGGTGGAAGAGGAAGGTCAAACTTTAGAGGAAGAGGGGCTAGAAATGCATATGTAGCCCGTGGACAGCAAGATAGTGGATGGCAAAATAGGCAACCTCAAGAAAATAGAGGTTCCTCTAATGCTCATGGAAGAGGGTGTTACTCATCTATAGGAAGAGGTACTTGGCAACAGCCCCAATGGGCCCTGGACAGCAATCAAATGCAGATAAGGATTGTCATTATCGTGGAAAATATGGGCATGTAGCTAAAGATTGCTACAAGAAGTAGAATGATCAGAGAGAAAGAGGAAGACAACATGGTAATTATGCCTCGTCTAGTGTTATATAGGAGGATGATAGGTTGTTTGCTATGCAACATGTGAAGAAGGGGTTTCCTACACAAGGCAAAGCAGATGATGTATGGTATATAGACTCAGGGGCATCTAACCATAAGAATCCTCATGGAGAGTGGTTTGGCACATTGGTAGAAGGTGCTCATGGATATGTTTGCACAACGGATGATACACATCATGACATTAAGCATACAGATACTGTTCCCTTGATGATGCACGGTGACAAGAAAAAGAGTCTATATTATGTGTTACATGTACCCTCCATTACCAAAAACTTGCTTTATGTGGGACAAATGGCTGAACAGAATCTACAATTTAGATTCAATAGATATGGATGCTACATTGATGAAGAGTATAGTCAAGGAGGCAAACTCATTGCTAAAGGCAAAAGAAATGGTAGGATGTTTACATTGGATATAAAAATTCCAGCCTTGAATGCTACTATGTATTCACATGACAATGTTGCAATAAGGGACATTGAGATATGGCATAAAAGGATTGGTCATGTAAATGTTCAAAAGCTGAAAAATATGTAGCATAAGCAAGTTGTACTTGGACTCCCTAAGTTCAAACATGTGGAATTGGGACATGTATGTCAATCCTGTCAATTTGGGAAGCAATCAGGGCTTCCATTTATGAGGCATGTAAGCACCACTACTAGACCATTACAGATTGTAAATTCTAATGCATATCTTGGGGGATCACGCTACTATGTGTCATTCATAGATGACTATTGTAGATACACATGGTTGTATGTGTTGAAGCACAAGAGTGGTGTCATGGATGCTTTTCAGGACTTCAAGAGACATGTGGAGAAAGAATTGGCTTGCTACATCTCATTCTTGAGATCTGATAGTGGTGGAGAATATATCTCTAAAGACTTTGATCACTTCTTGGCAAGCCATGGGATAAAGGGCAATCAACATACAAGTACACACCACAACAAAATGGTGTGGCGAAAAGGAAAAATAGGGTGATCATGGAATCAGTTAGAGACATGTTGAATGAGAAGAGCCTACCAAATGCATATTGGGCAAAGGCTATAATGACTGTTGTGTATGTCATGAATCGTACATCGACAACAAGGATACGTGAGGTGACTCTCATGAGAGGCTTTATGGGATAAAGCCTCTGACATTATCCATCTTAATGTCTTTGGATGTTTGGCATATGTACATGTTCCAGATAAGAAGAGGAAGAAGCTTGATCCAAAGGCAGAAAAGGCCATCTTTATTGGGTATGCACAAGATAGGAAGGCTTACAAATGCTATAATCCTTCTACTCATGAGACATTGGTCTCAAGCGATGTAGTATTTGATGTGTTGAATTCATGGCATGAGAAGAAGACCATATTGATAGATGATGATGATGTTTGTCACGAGACTTATGTACATACAAGTACAAATGAGAGTGCAGAAATTTATGGGCCTTCTAAAGATGCTACTACATCAGTTAGTCCTTGGACAAGTAGATTGAGGAGATCAGCATATTTATCCACTGACACAGGTATGTCAGTGGGGGGGGGGGGGGAGAAATGTGGATAAATGCAAAGACAAACTTGATGATGTTACATGGCCAGTCACTTCTGGTTATGATTCACCTGGCACTAACAACTTGGATAGTGAGTTTGGCATTCCATCAGTTGTGACTCCTAGTGTGAGACATAGATATGTATCATCTCATGAGAGAGGAGAGTCTCATACTACACCTTAGTTGAGGAGATCAAAAAGGGTCAAAAGGCCTATGGATAGACTTACCTACAAAGTCACTAGCTTCAAGAAACCCACAAAGTTTTCTCAACTATTTTGGATGATCATTGGTGTAAGGAAATGGATGAGGAATATTCAACATTGGCTGAAAATGGCACTTGGGATTTGGTTGATTTTCTTGAAGGCAAAATGCCTCTTGGTTGTAAATGGGTATACAAGGTGAAGTGCAAATCATATGGTAGATTGGAAAGATACAAGGCAAGACTTGTGGCAAAAGGGTATGCACAACAATATGGTCTTGATTATGAGAAGACATTTGACCTCGTTGCTAACCATGAGAACAATTATTGCATTGGAAGCATCTAGAGGATGGAGTATGTATCAGATGGATGTGAAGAATGCTTTCCTCAATGGTGACTTGGTTAAGGAAGTATACATGGATCAGCTTGAGGGCTATGTACATCTTGATTTTCCTACACGTGTGTGTAGATTGAAGAAAGCATTGTATGGGTTGAAGCAAACACCTAGAGCTTGGAATGTTAAAATAATTGCATGCTTACATAAGCTTGTTTCACTATGGACAAGGCTAATTACAGTCTATTCACAAAGAAGACAAGGGTTGGTTATGTGATATTAGTCATCTATGTAGATGACTTGATCATTACAAGGTGATGATGCCACACAAGAATGGGAGAGGATCAAGGAAATGTTACATGTTGAATTTCAGGTCAAAGAATTGGGTGAACTGAAGTATTTCCTTGGGATTGAGGTTGTTTCTACACCTCATGGTACTTGGTTGTTACAAAAGCAATATGCACACGACATGTTGCACAAGTATGGTATGTTGGATTGCAAGCCTTTGAGCACTCCATCGGAGCAAAATGTTAAGCTACTTGTGGATGTTGGGCATGAGATTGAGAATGTCACTATGTATAGACAGATGGTGGGTAGCCTGATTTACCTTACCATTACTAGAACTACTCAAACTCTTTAGAAGCATACTCACACCCATTGTCAACCTTAGGCATTTTGGTTTTTACCTAGACTTATTCTCAATAAGAACAAGTCAGACTTATTCTCAATAAGAGCAAGTCAAGGCTGAAAGGTAGATAAGACATCCGATTCCTACTTAAAAAGATATGCCCAGACCTTATATAAATAATCATCAATGGATGTAATAAAGTAATTTGTACCACCCAATGATTGATAGGGCATGGGACCACATACCTCAGAATGCGCAAGAACCAAAGGCTCACCTATTCACGTAATGCCACACTTGTTATAAGAATTGTGTGTTTGTCTGGCATAAAGATAATGGTCACAAGAATCAAAACATTTGTAATCAAGAGGCAAAAGATATGGCAAATAAGCAAGCACATTCATTCCCTTTAAGGACATGTGCACAAGGCAACGATGCTATAAAGATACATGTAGTATGCCAGCCCATACATAGCTAAAATATGGTAAAGATCTAGGTACAAATAAAGGATAGGGACTACTAGCCTTGGATCCTCTAGTAAAAACAAGATTCCCATGGGTAATCTTCCATGAAAAATCACCAAAAGATATATAATAGCTTGCACCACCTAGCTGTCTGGTATATAGAAGGCTTTTGGTCAAAGTTGATACTTGATGTACATTATGCATGGTAAAAGAGATGCCTAAAGGAAATTGTTGCCATCATCCCTAATGCCAATAATATCCAATGCCAAGTCATTTTCCAAGCTCAAAGAATGTCATATTACAATAAGACTAAAACCAATCCTTATGCTAGGTAACATGAAAAGAAGCCCCAGAATCAAGTAGCTAACATTGAGAATATGCAGACAAAGCATTGGCCAATAGTTGAGAAGTATCATGAAAGAAAGCTACTAAGATATACTCATCATTTGATTAGACTGCTGGACTATATTTATCTCTTCAATCTACGATTATCAGACTTTTTTGCACTTTTCAATTGCCTTTCTCTTTGTGCTTATCATTGTGCACCTTATGGCATTATGGCCAAATATGACTCTACTTTCCACAATAATGACATGTCATAGAGGCCTTACGACCATGAGACTTACTGCAGGATTGCTTGCGAGATTGAGACCTTAGTGAGTCTCTATTGTGGTTGTCATTGCTGCTCTTACCATCATGTCAGCCCCTAACAATCAATGCATGAAAAGTATGGGTATCCTGGAGTTTTGAGCTATCCTTAGGTATATTAGCACACATGGTAGTAGAAGAGTGTCCCATGACTTGAAAAGTGTCACAAGCAAGAAAAAGGGAGGTAGATTATCCTTGAATTCAATACCTTGCAAAGTGAACTAGCTGAAAATAAAATGAAATTCATTCAAATGCGTGGATACACTGGTCCCTTTCTTCATGCAAAGGTCCATGAGTTGTTTCAACCAATACATCTGTGACACAAGACTTTGCTTGTCATAAAGATTGAATGTCTTGTTCCATAACTAGCAAGCATTATCCTCAAGTGCCACAACATTGAAATAAACCTATTTAGACAATGACAATATCAAGTGGATTTACATAGTTCATCCAACTCATTGCAATCATCCAGACCCATGCCTTCAGGCTTTACACTCTTGGTTTTCGATGGCCTAACCTACTTCTTTTGGACTAATACTTACCATACATGTATCTTCCAATAGGAGAAATTAGTCTGGTTAAGCTTTTCAATATTGAAAATAACACTATGGTTCAAAGAACCAGCTATAATGATAGTATACCAATGCAAAATCCAAGAGAATGGGTTGCTCTAAATGATTGCAAATTAATCCCAAAACTTAGCCAAGGGCAAGACTGAAGGGAATGCCAAAGTAGAGAACTATCCACCGATTGCAAGCAATAGATAGCTAAAGTGCAATGTCAACTCTCCAAAACAATGCTAAAAACTATAATTGCAGCACTTTTGTAATAAATATAGTAGTTTGACCAACAACACTATGGGCAAATAATCATAAGATACTAGGCTTTCACTACCAAGAATATCCACATAACGATCGGGATATATAAAAGCAACTAACAATGATAAATAGGCATACGGCAGGTACTAAAATCTATCATAAACTCAAGGGAGTCAATAACCAATACATCCTATAGGCATAGATATCGTGTATGTAAGAGATCTCAAGATTAAGTGCAGAGATCCCCATCAAATAGACAACCTACTAAGTAGAGAGTAATGAAGCTCAATACATGTGTATACACCAAATCTCTAATGTAACATATTCAAGTAAATGCAAATATCTAAGAAGCACATCCACTAAAGGGTATCTAAAGTGTAAAAGAGAAATGTGAGGTTTAGTACATCAAGTACACAACATCTGGAAGCCCATAGACATCAATCAGTACATCCAAGAGCATACAACCCAATGATTCTTCAAACTCATAAAACTAAATCAAGTAGCCAAAGCTCCAAGACATCGACTAAAGCTCAAATTCAAGTCCCAAAGTATGCCATAACCATATCCATGCTTATATATCAATGCTAGATATTGATACATTCAAGTGAGATATTCGAATGACATCAAACCTCAATAGACATAATCTTTCCAATTTAAAAACTTGTTGCCAAAACATTTTATTGTAGTAAAACCCTACACAAATTGAGTTATTTGATTTCAAATGAAGCCAATGAACACCTTAATACATTATCGTAACATCCAAGCATCAATGCCAAGCTCTAGAGGCATCACATAAGCAATGAGAAGCTCAATATATGTTATCATGGAGTGTTTATAGTAGGCATGCATTGTTTCATGGTCAATATTTGAGATATTTCACTTGAATGAAGGCCCCAAATGAAATCAAGCAATGTCAGGAGGTGCCACAAGTAATCAACCGATTTTCCAAGGGGCTTGAGACTTCGGAGCAAAGGTCACACTAAGCTGGCTACCCTGCTTGCTAATCTTATTACTCAATACTCAACCTCAAATAATGATGAGAAAGGTTCTTTGCACCCTTGAAGCAAGCCTCAATAGGTGGGAACAAGTCGGGAAGAAGTGTGAGCACAATGCATACCTTAGGAAGAAGGGGTCCAAACTACCATGAAACCTTCAAGTTGAAGCTTTTGTTATGGGATGAAGAAATGCTCGGTGAAGCTCCTCAAATGGTTGACTTTGATACTAGTTGAAGGGAGAAGCCTAAGTGGAAGCACGAGAAAGTGAAAGGAAGAGAAATGTGAGCTATGGAAGAGAGAGAGAGAGAGAGAGAGAGAGAGAGAGAGAGAGAGAGAGAGAGAGAGAGAGAGAGAGAGAGAGAGAGAGAGAGAGAGAGAGAGAGAGAGAGAGAAGAGATGTGGGAACTCCAACAGTCATAATGTGTGACCAATCTTCCCTTATTCAATAGTCACTAAAAGAATAAAAAATAAAGTGACAATGATGGGTGCTTGCCACTTGCAATATACAGGTGTATAATCATGATATGTGAAGTAACTATAGGGTATTGTCGTAAACACAAGTGTCTTTATCCCCAAAATAAAGCTTATAAGTTAGTAAAAGGGAAAGGTTTTAGAAAAATGAAAAAAAGATCTATAACTAATTAAAAATAAAACTTAATAACTATAGTCTTAATAATCACATATCTACTCCATCATATGATGATACATGTGAAAGATAGGGGGGTACCCTCTCCTCCAAAGGATATATAAAGCCTTGATTCCTAAGGCTGAATAATATATAGTGATAGCTTTGAAATGCTACACACACACACACACACACACACACACACACACACACACACACACACACACACACACACACACAGAAAGAGAGAGATGAGGGTCTAGTAGAGGGAAAAGGATAGAGCACGCGCACGCGCACGCACGCACACACACACACACACACACACACACACACACACACACACACACACACACACACACACACACACACACACACACACACACACACACACACACACACACACACACACACACACACACACACACACACACAAAGAGAAATACAAAATAGGTGAAGCCAAGAGACGAGAGAGAAAGCTAAAGTAAAGAAGGTGACAATGAAAGTTGAAGAAGAAGAGAATGAATTCACCATCTTCAAGACCTTTTCCTATTGACACATGTATCATCTCTTTATCATCACGAGTATTAAGGAAGATAAGAAAAGCTGAAGCTTGGAGAAGTCAAGACCAACCTAGGAGAGACTCCAGGTGTTTCCTAGTCCCTCCCCCTATTCCATGATTTATTTCTTAATTAGTTGTAAATGAAAGTTTTGAGGCACTTTTTATCTAATAGATCATGGCTTTAATTCCTAAATATCTGAAACCAATTTGCTAATGCATAAAAATGAGGGAACGATAACTCATTAAAAATAAAAGTTATTTGTGGGTTTAGAATGAAGAGAGTTATGCATAGATTGTGCATGATAAAGTGTTGAATCATTTAGGGAAAGGCTTGTGATGTAAGGAAAGCTAGATATATGTTATTTTAACTTGTAATCTAAGTAGAGGGAGAGTGATATGTATCACTATATATGATTGCACTCTAAGGAAAAATAAGTTATTGTAGATTACATCTTCTTTTGCAAATAATTCAAATGACATTGGTTTGGTTTGTTGAATTTGACTTTTTGAGAAACTGCTTATTGTTTTGGGGAAGACATGCCTTCCTAGCCAAGTTAAGTTGGTTGATTCTTATGGAATATTCAAACTGATTGTTTGGATTGATGTTATGGAGAAGGAATGTTTTCCTAGCTAATGATGACAAGCTAGTTGCTTGGTTATGTATTCTGAAAAGGTTAAAAGGAATAATTGCACTAGACCTCCTTAAGGCTAGTTGAAGAAGCCTATACAAAGGGGGTTGATTTTACCCCTTTGGAGAGCTTGGATTTGCCATAATTATGAGACATCTCTTTGTAGGGAGATGATTTTACCAATTTGGAGAGCTTGGACCAACCACTATTGCAAGAGATCTCTTTGTAGGGAGGATGTTAGTTAATAGGTGGTAAGGGTTCTAGGGGGACTCTTAACTAGTAAATTCCTTATACACTTAGGAATAGCCTAATCCCTACTTGACTTTATAATGATATTTCTAGAAATCCCTAATACTAGTTAAAGGTGGAATCTTGGTGGGTTGAGCATTTGGATTGTTTCTTTCGTATGAGCAGAAGGGAAAATTGCAATACTCTTGTATGGCAAGAGAAGAAACTATAATAAGAATAGTCATAGCGACTACCACCTTCATGATTATCATAATGTTGGTGATCATCACCATCACCACCACCACCTAGTTTTGGCAGCCTGCTACTATCATGAGCCAAATACCTGCCAGGGGTTGATACCATGCACCAATATATCTACTCCATCATATGATGATACGTCAGAGAGGGGGGGTGCCCTCCCCTCCAAGGGCTATATAAAGGAGCCTTGATTCCTAATGCTAAAGAATATATAATGATAGCATTGAAACATTCTTGAGAGAGAGAGAGAGAGAGAGAGAGAGAGAGAGAGAGAGAGAGAGAGGGTCGTCACTCGGCGCTTCGACATCCAAATTCTCCGACTTCACAACTAGCACGATAAGAGTTCACACTCGCATGCGACCCTCCTCTCACCTCTCTCACAAGGTACAATTGGAAGTGAGGGGGAAGGCCCCTTGCTCTTCTCTTTCTCATCCTTATATAGTTTTCACAAGTTCTCTCACATACATTAGGCTTTTTGCTTTCAGCTTTTGGCTTTTGCTTTTTTCACTATTTTCTTTTTTTCTACCCTATGCATGTTTGCAACTGGTTCGGATCATAACTTCGTCAAATGAACTCCGAATATAGTTGTCGGGTACTCAAAATGATCGGAATACATGTGATCGATAAGGTAGCGCAAGTATAAAATTCAAAAAGCAATCAAAAATGGAAAAAAGTATCTATTTTCGTAAATCGCATCATTTTTCTCCATCTTTTATCTTGGAGGATTTATTCCCTTCCTTGGCCTATTGTTCTTGTAATTGCACACACTTTCAACACACATGTTCTCTTTTTCTTCAAGAAATACTCGCTGATGATGTAAAACTTACGACCTTTTCGTTTGATCCTTGAGTCTTCAAAATAAACGTTCTCTAGATATGAACCTATTTTTTATGCAATGCGCCCTAGCATGAATATGGTTTTTTGAAATGAACTCCGTGCACAATCATTCATTATTTGGAAAAATATGCAATGTTGGATCATGGTATGCAACCAATCAATTGATGATACACACAAAAATAATGTATGCATTGAAGAAATTGTGCCTAGTCTATCTACATGTGATTGTGTGGCATGCAAAGTGCAAAAAAAAGTTCCTTGATTATTTTAATCCTTACCCTCACCTCTCAACGCTCATCAAAGAAAAGATGTCATGCTCCACTCTACCCATCCAAAATCTCACAATCTCTCTAGAAATGATGGTCCTCAAGATGTTGACCAAATAAGAACAACCCATCTCACAATTGACGGCGTCCTTCATGACCCTCTAACTCGCCCAACCACCTTACATGCTCAACCAGAGGTTCCTAACTTTGTGGTGAACATCCCAAATGACAGCCACTCTCCCACGGCAGGAAATGAACATGAAACCAAGGTAGAAGCGTACAAAATCTATGCACATGGCTGAGCCATTAATCTCAAAACTAAAAAGAAACCATAAATCTTCCACTTAATAATGAACTGATTCGTTATCTTCATCATCTTCATCCATAGCTTCAACCATTATACAAGAACAAAAGGGAAAAGAAGAATTTATGCATAAAACACAGAGGAGAGAGGAGAGAGAACAACTTTTTGCACCACCAAAAAGGAGAATATGCAATTGGACAAGAGAGGGAAGGGAAAGAGGCACATAACCACTCGTGCACTCCACCCCACCTCTTCCCCAAAAAGCACACCCCTTCGTATTTTTATTATTTCTTTGAAACTTTGATATATTTGATATTATAAGACCTTTGGCCTTTAATTTTGAGTATTCCTACCCTTCACCAATGCATGCACGTAACACTTTTGTGTATACCATTTATTTATGATGGTGTATGTGGATGTGGATGTGGATGTGGATGTGGATGTGGATGTGGCCCCCTCATGTAAGTGTGTATTTTAGTGATTTTGAAACAATATACTTGTTATCTTTTTTACAAAAGATGAAATTATGATATATGCATGGACATTTTTGTGCCTTGTTTTTATGCTTCTTTTGGGTGTCATCACCAAATATCGTGCATGCAAGAAATATGTGTGCTCAATGACATGTGCTCTCTCATGTGCATGTGCAACTAGGATTTATTGCATATAGCTGCAGCGGGCCTCGTGCCATGCTAGTGCTCAATGATGGTGCAAAACGTGCTTAAACCGAACCCATGGCATGGAAGTATTTATTTGATAAGAACGAGAGACGACCCCTAAGTGTAGTGTAATCAACAAGTGCAACGTGAAGTGCTCGTGAACCCATAATCCCAGTGATGTGCAAGAGTCTCAGCAAGCAAACAAAACTTGTTCCACAATGTTCGACAACTTCTAACAAACTCCAGCTCCAACCTGTCCAAAAATATACCAAGCTCAATCAAGGCTATCAAGTTTCACGTTCAACAAATCAAACAAAATGACAGAAACAAATCCTAAGCTAGACAAACACTAGAAATCCAATTATATCAAACCTAACTACAGTTTGACTAGGGGTTTTGCATTTTGAGAAAGACGTTTGACAACGTGTTTAGTGTCGCATCAACTCCTTTGTCACCCTCTGCTTCCCCCAATGCCTCCCTGATAATGGTAGTCAAGACCCCACCAAATCCAATAGTTGAGGCCTTAGATAATGACTTTTTTCTTGCCTTGGAGGCCGGGAACTCTCCACCTGCGGGTCTTCCACATGTAGCCAGTGCCTTTGCTGAGGTGTCAATTATATTCCGCACAAATCCATTCAAGTTCACTTCATCTAAATACTTGGCTACAATGCTTTCTAGCATCGGCACATTGATCTTGCTCATCAATGCGTTGTACGTTTGGCTGGAAAACAAGGCATGCACCATCTTGTCTTGTAGCTAGACTTCTGGGTCAAGGATATCAGCTAAGCTTATGTCATCATTAGTGTGGACCATCACTTTGTCCATTCCCACCATATTGTACACATCCCTTTTTGGACGTCTTTCAACTTTGTTGGACAGGCCCAATGCTCTATCCACCAACTCCGGGGTCAGCTCAACTTCTACTTGGCAGGTGGCCTCTGCTTGTTGCACAATCAAGGTGCTGCAGTTCCTGTTGAAAGTACATAGGAACTTTGCACACTTTTCATCGTCTACGGCTTGCCCGACTTTCTCTAGGTACTTCTACAAATTGCATTGATTCACAATTTACTTTATGGCCTACTCTTCCATGACTACATCTTCCAAATTCAGGACGTGCCTAAACTTGAATTGGTTGTAGGCCCTCATCTCCACTAAGAGGCAATACTTTGCTTGCTCTTCCTCTGAGAATAGAAACTTGCTAGTTTTCTCCTATCTTGCCATTGTAGGTGCCTATCATGATAATTTTTTGCAAAAAGATACGTAGGAAATGGAAAAAATGCTTATGGAAAACTGAAATGCTTAAATACATAAAGGAAATTTTCCTTTAAACAATCCATGCATTCCTTAAAAAATTTATGACACTTTTCCTCAATCATAAGTTGATTTTTATCCATTCTTTTTTGCTTTTGGATGTTGATTGAGATTTAGGGTTTGTTTTTATGTTCCACACCTTATCCCCTCCTCCCGTGGAAAGGAGAAGAATCCTTCCTAGGATTAGAGGTTGAAGGGTTAAGGCCATTTAGTGCATGCTCACGGTGTTTTACTTTTGCATGAGCCAAGTGTAGAAGTTCAAGTTATACTCCATGTGAGCATAATGGTCTATGTCAACAAGTCGGATGCTTTTGTGGGTGAGGTAAGTGAGGACATCCATTAGAAAGTCACCCGAGTCTATTTGGCTAGCAATGTATAACTCCTCCTCTGTCAACACGTGATCTAAATAGGGGTGGGTCATGATGTGCACTTCGAGGGGTCGATTTGCAAATGGTGGTCAACACCCTATATGAGGTTGGAGCTACATAAGTTGGGTCATACTCCGAGGTTTTGATGGTATGTCTCTCCTCAACGTTGGTCATGATTTGGCAGCCCTCTAGCTCCCATTGAAGTCGAAGAGCATACCATTTTTGCATGAAAGAGGAGTTGTTGACAACAAGTTATTTCAACTCTTCAATCTCATGGTCTGTGTTACGGACTATGCTCTTGTCGCATGAGGTGATGAGACGTCATTTGCTTGCTCTTTGTGAAAAATATCGATGGCAATCAGCTCCTCAGTTGCCTGGGGAGCCTTAACAAATACAAATTCTAATTCTTCCCAAGAGCAAGGCGGCATACATGCCTCCATGAACAAAGGCTCTTTTAAAATGCCTAGGTCTAGTCAGTCATAGCTTTTAGCAAGTGTAGTAAATGTAGCGTCCAAGCACATCGAAGGCAAGTAGCCAAGTCATCCCTCATATTTTTACCTAAGTCTAAGGCTAAGATAAGGATTGATTGTTGTTCATAAGAGGGTTTTAGGCCTATGGGAGGTTGGGGCTAGATAGGTTTGCAATTGAGAATGGCAATTTCGGCTACTTTTGAGGGAGCAGTGTAGTCACTTGTGCATTAAGCATGGATTGCAATGTAGATGTTGTGTTGTCAGATGCTAATGAGGCCCTAGGGGCACTAACAGTGCTAGGTTGAGGTGGTTTGGAGGCATCGAGCTCTAATTTTGGTCAATAGACTTGTTGAGGCTCTGCATGCATAGTGGGTTTGGGCTTTATGGGCTCCACAGCTTGAGTTGTTTGGGATTTCGATTTTTGATCTGTCATGCGGGCTTGTGTGGGCAAGGTCGAGGGTTGCACTTGAGTAGTGCTCTTGGTAGTCTTGGTTTTGGGCACCCATATCTAGATATTGCCCTCGTAATTGTTGGAAGAGAGGGAGAGAGACAGAGTGGAGCAGAAGATGAGCCTCAACTCATTGTTATTCTTCTTCCATTATTCTTCCATCATACTCACTGAAAAAGACTTACACACATAGGTATGACTAACCAAGACTATTTGTGGTTGAGTCACTTGCTACACCGACTTATTGAATGTCACACACGTGTACAACTGTATCCAGCTAATGTCGATCACACACATAAAGATAGATTGATGAAAGAGTAACGGGAACTTGATATTCTAACACTCCCCCTCAAGCTCAAACCATCTAATAAACTCCAAGTAGCTATCTGAAGTATATGAAATTTTCTTTACTAAGAGACTTGGTAAATATATCTACTACTTGGTCTTCAGACTTCACATGAATCAAGTCAATCTGCCCTGTAAGAACCATTTCTGTGATGAAATGGTAGTGAACCTCAATATGTTTGGACTTAGCATGGTAGACAGGATTGCTAGCCAACATAACACTGCTGAGGTTATCACAATGCAATCTCATGCAATCTAACTTTGCTTTCCAGCTGTATTCCCAAGTCTTTCAATAGTTTCATCGATCAAACTACTTCATAAGCTGGTAAGGCAACTCCTCTATACTCAGCTTCTGTACTAGACAATGCAATAGTAGGTTGTTTCTTACTCTGCCCAACTGATCATACTGCTATCCAATCCAAATGCATAACCATTGGTTGACCTCCTGTCATAGGCACAACCAGCCCAATCAGCATCAGTAAACCCTGTCAAGTCAAGGGATTTTCCATATGCATAAAACAACCCATAATCTATAGTACCCTTTACATATCTCATGATCCTCCTGACTGCATCTAAATGTGGTTTGCGAGGCTTCTGCATGAATTGACTAATCAACCCCACTGCAAAACATAAGTTAGAACGGGTAATAGTCAAGTATATCAAGCTACCCACCATCTGTCGATACATGGTCACATTCTCTATGTCATTCCTAACATCAATCTGTAGCTTCACATTGTGATCAAGAGGTGTCTCCATAGGCTTACATTCAGCCATACCATACTTTTGTAACATGTCATGAGCATACTACTTCTGTAGCAGCCATATACCTTGAGGCATAGAGACTACCTCGATCCCAAGAGAATACTTCAGCTCACCATGGTCTTTGACTCTGAGCTTAGCCTGTAAACATGATTTAATTTCAGCAATGCCCTCTTCATCATCTCCAATGATGATAAGATCATCTACATAAACCACTAGAATCACACATCCATGATCTGTCTTCTTCAAGAACAGACTACGATCTGCATCACCCAATCTAAATCCATGTTGCTGTAAATAACTATTGATCCGAGCATTCCATGCTATAGGTGTCTATTTCAGCCCATATAAAGCCTTTTTCAGCTTATATACATGTGTAGGAAAGTCTAGGTGAACATAGCCTTCAGGCTGCTCCATATATACTTCCTCAACCAAATCACCATTTAGTTTTGACTGTTTCCATTTTAGCCACAGAACTAAAAGTCTGCTCATAGTCAAGGCCATACGGCTGCGCATACCCTTTTGCAACCAGCCTAGCCTTATAGCATTCTAACGAACCATCTAACTTGCACTTAGCCTTGTACACCCATTTGCAGCCAATGGGGACTTTGCCTTCAGGCAACTCAACCGATTCCCATGTCTCATTTTCAACCAGGGCTACATACTCCTCATCCATGGCATCACACTAGTTATCATCTGTAACTGCATCATAAAACTTTGTAGGTTCTTTGTAACTTGTCACACTAGCCATATATACATAATGGCAGGCTGAATAACCAGTGTATGTAAACCTGTCAACTGGTTTTCAGACTCTCTCAGATCTCCATAACTGTGGCTTATTCTGAGATGCATCAGATACATGTCCAAAGTCATGATACTTGAACTTAGGTAGTCCAAGCACAATCTCCTTCTGTTGCATAGATTTCAGCTTTTGTACATTCACATGGCCAATCCGCTTATGCCATATCTCAACATCCCGTATAGCACCACCATCATGTGCAAACATGGCTGCTTTCAGTTCTGGAATTGACGCATCAAGAGTAAACATTATGCCATCTCTTTGGCCTCTAGCAATCAATTTGCAGCCATTACCATATTCTTCAACAAAGCATCCATCTCTATTAAATCTCACTGTAGATTATGCTCTACCATCTATCCAACTGACAAAAGATTCTTAGTTATTGTAGATATGTGTCGTACATCATGTAGGCTCTTTTTCTTGCCATCAAGCATCAACAAAGGTACAACTCCTTTATGCTGAATAGTATGCTGGGTGTGTCATCCCCAGTACAAACATGTCCATGAGAACCTGCAACCATCTCATCAAACCATCCTCCATGTGGTGTCATATGATTTGAAGCCCTTGAATTAATGTACCATCTCTCATCTCTGTTCTGCCTAGATGCATTCTTAGACACATGCTGCATGGCAAACAACTTGTCACCCTGATCAACAGGAACTCCACTAGATGAAGCATAATTTCCATGCTGTCTACCCTTGGCTTTCTTGTCACCCTACTTTTTATGATAATCTTTGGCTATATGCCCATATCTATCGCAATAATGATAGTCCTTGTCCTTGTTGGACTGATCTTTTGACTGCTAGGATCCTCCTCTGCCTCCAGATAATCTGTCCCTGCCTCAAAAACCACCAGATCCACGTTGGCCCTGTGTATTCGTACCATGCCAAGCATTCTACAGTTGCTATCCATAAGTGTTTCGAGTGTCTCCTCGACCTCGAAAAGAGCCATGACCTTTGCTGCCTCTACCATGCTGGCTAGAGTAAAGAACAATGTCTCTACTTTGAGACATACTAGAACCTATATTCAGTCCAAGCTTAACTTCCTCATGCAGTAGCAAAGCAATCAACTCATACTAATTAGGGGATTCAACTCTCACAGAAATAAACATATCAAATGCTTTATACTCTTTGTCAAGTCTATTCAATGTCACTGCAATCATATCATCCTTAAACACTGAAGATCCAATGGTGGCAAGCTGATCCGCTATGTTCTTGATCTCTGTACTGCAGGCCTGAATGCTTTTGCCATTCCTAGACATGTTATTGAATTGTTGCTTCAACTGAATCTTTCTTGCATGTGTTACATTTCCATAATTCTTCATGAGTATGTCCCATGCATCCTTTAGGAGACTGCATCCAGTAAACTGTATAACCATAGCATCTAATATACATAAGGAAAACCAATGTAACACCTTGTATGCTCTCTCAGTCCATAGCTTATGAGCCCTTTTTTGATCATTTGTCAGATTTCTTTCAGGCATTTCATGTTCAACCTCATCACCTGTACATAAGTCCCAATAACCTCTGCCAACCAAAAAAGTATTTATACGAAACTTCCATAAAGCAAAATTTTTGTTGTCCAGCTTTTCTTCCACAATTTGAGTAATATTGTCAGTGCCTTGAGCATTTTCCATAGTTGAAACATAGATATTCTGTGATATATACAACTTGTAAGTATCAGACTCATTTTCCTACAGCTCACGACCAACTTCCCTGCTATTCAGGACAATTTTCTGTGAATTTCAGGACAATTTCCTGCAGATCAGGATAGTTTCCTACAATTCATGACAGTTTTCATGTAGTTCAGAAACAGTTTCCTGCAACCTGCTTGTTGTAAACTGTATTCCAGAAGTGAAAAAAACACAATCAATTGAGCATAAACCAAGCTCAAATCAGTTCAAATCATTCTATGGTAGTGGCAAAACATCCCAACAACAAACTATGTCCATTCAAGCATCAATGTTTGTACTGTATGCAAACTCTATGCAAGTAGCAGTACCAAATACAACCAGTCCACTACTGTAACCATCAGTATTTTCTCTAGGAAAACAAGAGTATTCAGACCTCAAAATAGTCTCACAACAACTCATTTAGTTGCCAATTTATGCAAGAGATACATGTCCAATCGGTCAGAATATATTGCATGTATGTCAAGTGAAGATGATATGTACCCTTCCTGCAAACAATAACCAATCAATACCCCGGTATAACCAGCAACAAATCAGCCCAAACTTTGGACTTTCAGCACTCATAGTATCCCAAAAAGCATCTACCACTCAAGTGGTATGATCCAAGCATTTGTCAATAGCAAATAAGCATCACAGATACTTCAACCTTGTAGGTATATTGTTTCCAAATTTCAGGACAGCAACCGGTTCATTGTTTCCAGCCTACAAATAAGATCCAAAACTGAGTATTTAACATTCAAATATCATGCTCAAATGCATGATAATAAGGGCATATACATTGTTAGGATGAAATCCACCAGTGCCCTAGAATCACCTGTTGTTTACTACAGTAAACAGTCAGTCTACATAGGTCTGTGCTGAATACCTCACAATCTGTGAGGAATTTGAAAAAACTTTCTTCTGCAAAGTTGTAGACCACGTCGAAATGGTCAAGGCTGTTGAGGCCAATTATCCAAAATCCATTTTTGTAGCAAGATATAGCTTCTGCAAAAAAATGGGCTACAAGCACAGTCTCCTTTGATGACGTTTTCTTCAAATCAGATGTCTTGATGTCAAATGGCTACTATCAAGCCTTCAGGCTTCGAGCGTTCAAGCTTTGATACCATGTTGTAAGAGAGGGAGAGAGATAGAGTGGAGTAGAAGATGAGCCTCAGCTCATTGTTGTTCTTCTTCCATTATTCTTCTGCCATACTCATTGAAAAAGACTTACACACATAGGTATGACTAACCAAGACTAGCTGTGGTTAAGTCACTTACTACACCGACTTATTGAATGTCACACACATGTACAACTGCATCCAGCTAATATTGGTCACACACATAAAGATAGACTGAATGAAGAGTAACAGGAGCTTGATATTCTAACAGTAATAGCCTTGTGCTTGCAATAAGGTCTTGGGGACCCAGCGTGGCTGGACCGTTCATCGATGCCTATAGTTTCTTCTTTGCCTTCTAGGTTTTGAGGATGAATTCCTCTCCTTGCAAAGTCATGTTTGGTTGCTTCTTAGTGGCAGTCCTTGATGTTTACATACCCATTTAAACTTGGGTTCATGGGCTTTGACTTTCATCTCTGCGGCTTGCTAACGGTGAGGCTTGGTGAGTTGTGACAAGTCATGACCCCCTTCCTTAGACTTGGTGGTGGATTTCTCTATTGGTGGCTTCGCACACTTTGATGGAGCATGCTGCCCTTGCTAAAAGTTGTCATGATGCATACATTGTTGATGGCCAAGTGAATGTGTTATGACTCGTAGTCAACATTATAATGGGCCTGTTTTTTAAAGGCACATCCTAGCAACGATTCCTTACCGGCATCTTTTGTGTTCGACAACACATACATGATTATGGGTATGCTCTCAGACTCGATAAAGACTATAACTTTGCACTTTCTTGAAAGTGCATATAATTGGCCCCCAAAAGGGCTGAGTTTGGCACTCGTGGGCTATAGTTGTGGTCGGCCGATTTGAGCACAATAATCATGAGTTAAGACATTAACATCAGCTCCTTCATCGATCAATGCATGAAAGGTATGTGTTCATTGGGCGGTGACTATTATGTGGAGGTAAGCAGATTTCACTTCTTCTTCATCCTCATTCTTCAATTTTTGTAATTGTGGCAACTCAGACTTTCACAGGGGACTCTAACATGGGAGGCTCATGTTGTGGATGTGTGGGAGGGTAGTACTTCTTTATGCGGCTACCATTAAAGAAGCCTATGCCCTCTCCATTAAGGGTCTCGAGCTCCACATTGCCGGTTTGGCTAATGGTGCGAACTCAAAAATTCCCTAATCCCCTAAACATCATTTTCTGCTTGTGGCCTTTCACTGAGTATAACAACACGGGATCTCCCCGATCAAAGTCTCGCTGCTTGATATGCTTGTCAAACCAACTCTTACATAATTTCTTTTTGAAAATCAATGCATGAGTAGCTAGAAGTTGAGTCTCTGATAGCATTCTGTCCATGCCTCATTCCTATCCCATCACTCTTGAATGGCTACTCTCAGGCTAGGGACAAAGAATACTAATAGTAAAATGGCTTCAATTCTGTAGGTCATCCTAAAGGGGGTCTATGGTCCTACAGCCATTTTATAGGCTATTCAATAAGCCCATAAGGCTGCCATCAGCGTGTTGTCCTAGTCACTGTGTGGAGCAAAGACTACCTTGGTTAGGACATTCACTAAGATCTTATTTGTAGATTCTGCATGGTCGTTCACTTGAGGGTAGTAAGGTGAAAAATTCCGATGTATGATAAAAAAGGTAGACATGAGGTGAGCAATCACTTCATTGATGAAATACATGCCTTGATCACTAACTAGTTCAATGGGACAGTGAAATCACGAGATCACTTGCTCCCAAAGGAACTTAGATGTGGTTCTAACATTGTTTTTTCTAGTGGCTCATGCTTCTACCCACTTTGTGAGGTAGTCAGTGGCAACTATGATATACTTGGCTTGTGAATATTGTGTTGCAAGACTAATCGGCTTGATGAAGTCGATTCTCCATTTTTCGAAAGACTGCCTTGCAATAAATTGGGTCAACTCCATCTTGTCCTTTGCGAACATGTACCTTGGTCCATTGGCATTCATTGTAGGGCTTTACAAATCATGCTACATCTTGAAAAAGTGTAGGCCACCATAAATGAGACTATAGCACCCTTGGGGGATGTCGTGCCTCCATTGAAGTGTCCTCAAGTAATTCCATTGTGTGTTTCTGAAAGTATATCATGCATTTCATGCTCGCACACACACCTACATAGCAAGTCATCTTGCCCTAGTCTATAGAGCTGACATGCTATCAAACTGATAGGGTTGTATCTTGAATGAGGATGAGTCACCTAAGTTGGGCCTTGTCAATGGGTCTTTTGGGTAGTCCATGTTCAAGTACTTGGACTATGTCATCTGCCCAATATGGCATCAAGTCGACTCTAAACAAATCTTTCTCACTCGACAGGTTAAAGAGATGCGTGTCTGGAAAATTGTCAGTGATACCCTGTCCAACGGCTTCTCTTGTGGATATGCGACATGACACTTGGTCAACCATGTAATGTTGTTTCCCCTTATGTACAACCACAGAGAATTTGAATTCTAATAGTAGAAGTAACCATCGAGCAATGCATTATGTAGCACAAGGTTTATTAACAAGATAGAGCAAGGCTTAATGGTCAACAAAGAAAGTAAAAGGCATAGATAATAGATAATGCCAAAATTTCTTTATAGCAAATACCATGGCTAAACCTTCTCTCTCCATTGTGGAATAGTTCATTTTAGTGTCAGTGAGTTGTCTACTAGCAAAACTCATTAGATAGTCTAGATTGTGTTCACTAGACTGGCACAAGACTACCCCCACGACAAACCTCGAGGCATTAATGTGGGCATGGAAGGTTATGGTCTAGTCTCATGCTCAAAGTATTGGTGCAGATGTCAGAGCCTTTTTCAACTCTTCATATGCACATTGGCATTCCTCGGTCCATTCGAATATTATGAGCAGTTTGTAGAGTGGTCTAGTGATTAATGTATAGTTCAACACAAATCGCCGATAGTATCTTATATGCCCTAGGAAGCACTGAACTCCCTTGTAATTGGTTGGTGGTCGAAGGTCGACAATAACCCTAAGTTTCGAGAAGTCAATGGCAATGCCATTCTTGGACACCACGTGGCCTAGGATGCATCCATGCTTCACCTAGAACTAGCACTTAAGGGGGTTTAGTGAGAGATAGTACAGTCTACATCATTCAAAGATTGCACGAAGTTTGTCTCGATGTTCTTTCTAGCTCGAGTGAAAACATAGATCATCAACAAACACCTCTAACTCCCACCAAAGCATGTCCTTAAAGATGGTACACATGAGCTGTTGGAATGTGGTTGGTGCATTTGTCAGTCCAAAGGGCATGACTATGTAGGCAAAGACACCCCACTCGGTAGTGAATGCGGTCTTATGCCTGTCATTAGGATGCACTTGCACATGATTTTAACCTAAGGAAATGTCCAAGAAACTGTAGGCTTCCTTGCCAGCCACTCTCTCGAGCATATGCTCAATGTACAATAGTGGATAGTTGTTTCTCTTTGTTGCAGCATTGACTTCCTTATAATGAATGCACACTTTGATTTTTTTGTTCTTCTTGAGGATGATTAAAATGGGTGAGACCCAATATGTGTGCTCAATTTCATAGATGAATCCTGCTCTTAAGAGTTTTTCTATCTCCTCCTTGACTGCATGAGTATGCTTGGGATTCATCGAATATACGGTTGCTGCTTGACCGGGGTTGCATCAGGTGTCATAGGGATGTTATGAGTCACTATACTCGGATCCACTCCTTTTAGCTTGTTGAGTGACCACAAGCAAAGACATCTATGTACTCTTGTAGGAAAGCAATGAGACTTGCTTCTTTCTGCTCGCTCAAGTCGTCCGTGATAAAGGCAAGTCAGGGTGTCTCCCCTTAGCCAAATTCTTTTTCTTTGGAAGGTCGTTTTATAGGCTCGCTTGCTTCCCCTTGTCGTTTGGCTCTTAGCAAGATCACCACCCTATCGTCTCTCTTAAACTTTGTGAATTGTTTCAGTAGGTCTTGCGGTTTTTCCTATTCTCTAGCTCCCACCTAAACTATCTCTTTCTTTCCTCCTTCAACCATCGGCGCCTTGGGTGGACCAATAGGTCTCCCTTACTGCTTTTTGTATTTGGAGGTCGAGGTATCTTAGGCTTGCTATCTGAGCTTAGTTCCAATTGAGAATCAAAATCTCTGTCATCATTGCTAGAAGACGTAGTCTCTCCTAGTTGTCATGGCTCTGATGGTGATTCCGTTCTCAATAGAGGCACGACAAAGTGGCTGAACTAGCCTTGCTTGCTCATAGTTTATCACTCCTAAATGGTCCAGCCAAGTGCAATCACATTCCATTTTGAGAAATCCTCTTTTGATTCTAAATGCATTGGCCTCTGCGGCTTTAAGTCTGCTCTGATTTGCTCAATTACCCGACCATCTGTGTCATATTCTATTGTGTCGGTCTTCTGTTACTGCCTTCATTCATAAAATAGCAATCTTCATACTCATTGCCTGAATTGTCCTCACCCTGATTGCTTATCATCTCCTAAGCCTTGATGCTCTGTTTCTTTCTCATCAGTGACTAGGGCCCAATTGTACACCAAGTTTAGATCGTGCACCTTGGTCCATCTCCACTTGGGTTTGGCCAAGAGATCCTTGAGGGGTTGGAGGTTACCGCGACTGGGTTGCCAACTAGCTCATCCGTCAAGTGCTCTAAGATTTCGTGGAGCTCTTGCTTGTTGTTCATGATATGGAATGCAATAGTGGTGGTTCATTCACTAGGGCTTCTAGCCATCATGCATAGTGGTACTAAGGGTTTGTCCTTGGGCTCACCTATTGCTTTAGCAGCTTGTTCATATTCCTCGTTGTCTGAGAACAACAAATCGACCATGGCTATCACGCTCGTCCTAAGGCAGGGGATATGCTTTAGCAGCTTGTTCATATTCCTCGTTGTCTGAGAATGACAAATCAACCGTGGCTATCATGCTTGTCCTAAGGGCACGGGATATGCTTTGTTAGTGGCCCATAAGATTTTCTAACTTGAGTATCACCCTTCAGCAGAGGAGCTAAGATGGTGTCGAGGTCGACTGGCGTAGTGTTCTAGGTGTCCATTTCTACCCTCACTACCTCTGCTCGATTGCTTAAGAAGATCACACCATTGCACCAATCTTCTATGACTTGTGCATTTTGCATCTAGGGTCGGCCTAGCAGGATATTGTAGTCGACTCCCTCATGACGATGAAGTTTACTGAGAACTAGACTCATGTGATCTTCAATGGCCAATTTTTCAACACTCTGAATGGTTTGACCTTCATCCCATTGGCCAATGTGACATTAACCTAGCAATTTCAACTGGCGAGTCACCCCAGGCTTGGAGCACTATGTGGCTAAGCACATTGACTCTGCCCCCATGTTTGCCATTCCTTTCCTTATTGTGTCTCCTAGTGCTAAGACTGGCAAGACTACATGTATCTTTGTGACATGTAAGGTCATGGGCACTGAGTGCAACATCAAGCTCGGTATATGTGTTACTGCATCATAGCCATGCAAGTTAGCTACCCCTTGTTGAAGTGATCCTTCCACCCATTGTTTCAAATCTTGCCACAGCATTGGATGTTGCCTAAGAAGGTCTCCTAAGCTCAAAGTTACCAGGGTGGTTACTAGCATCTTAAGAAGATTACTAGTTCCTTGCTTATCTCCTGATTCTGTGCTCCTTGGGCAATGGCCTTGGCTAGCTTGCTAGCTCGTGGCATTCAAGTTCTATCTATTTGGCACTCCTTGAGGTGCACTGGCATCTCTCGACTTTGATCATGTAGGTGAAACTGGTGTGCTCACACTAGAGAGATCATCGATTTCATCCTCCAAAACAGGCTTAGCATCCTTTAAGTGTTCCTAAGCTTCTCTCACCCACTCCTTGAATTTATCTATGGCTTTGAGTTGGTGCTTCAAATTGGGGTACTCCCAAACCTCAGCAGTCCCTTCTACGTCCTCAGCCAAGTATGGCTCTAGGGTCAATTGATGGCTGCTCTTAGTGGTCTCTAGGGCCTTTACAGTGTTTTTAGCTTGATCAATTTATATTTGGGGTCTACGGGTCGATTTCTGGCTCTAAGCAGGTTGGACAGCTAGCATTGCTTCTAGGTCTATAGGTCACTCTACACGCACTTTCAAGAGGCTCCACGAGCTGTTCGATGTGTCTAGAAGGCTACCAAAAGGCTTCGCTATCATGGAAGGTGCTCTGCTTTGCCTAAGATGTGAAGATCTGTCAATTTTCACTTTCAGCTTTTGGTCTAATTTGACAAGGTCCGATTCTCAATATCCCATTTACATCTGTCCAACTTTGATGTGTCCAATTTTCAAGCAATCTGATTTTCATCTAACTTTGATGTGTCCAATTTCCAAGCAGTTTGATTTTTGCGAGTCCAAGTGTCCGATGGCACGTCTAATAGAACAATTAAAATAGTGTCAACAAAGCATCCAATTATTGAGAATTCGACCATTTGATGATCTAGAATCAGATGATCGAGTCCGATTCTCAGAATTGGACTCTAATGACCTGGTCCGATTTCGATGACGCAACAACCGCGATGGCAAGATTTCGATTCATGGTGCTAATTTAATGCATGTACACCTCCAGAAAGTAAGAATGGGCAAGGGGGCAATTTTGCATATACCTGAAACAGTCGGAAAACTCCTACATCCGCCACAAGCCCTAGGTATCTCTCTTCTCTCTCTCTCTCTCTCTCTCTCTCTCTCTCTCTCTCTCTCTCTCTCTCTCTCTCTCTCTCTCTCTCTCTCTCTCTCTCTCTCTCTCTCTCTCTCTCTCTCTCTCTCTCTCTCTCTCTCTCTCTCTCTCTCTCTCTCTCTCTCTCTCTCTCTCTCTCTCTCTCTCTCTCTCTCTCTCTCTCTCTCTCTCTCTCTCTCTCTCTCTCTCTCTCTCTCTCTCTCTCTCTCTCTCTCTCTCTCTCTCTCTCTCTCTCTCTCTCTCTCTCTCTCTCTCTCTCTCTCTCTCTCTCTCTCTCTCTCTCTCTCTGTGCTAAAGCTAGAAATGAGCCTTCAACCCCCCTTCCTTGGGTCTTAACCCTTTGTTCCAATGTCGGAGTGCTGTCCCATTAGTGCTTATGCCTTGTCAATGGATTTTGACCTCATTTTTTTCCTGTTTTTGCCTTGTTTTGGGCCTATTTACAATAGCAACCCTAAAGTGATTTGCTTTGATCTCTCAATCCTATCCTACTCTAAATGCAACAAAAATCAACACTCAAGTAGTGAAATGATTTATCCTACTTGCCGAATCATCAAAACCCAATATGCTTACTTGCATTGAAGATTAAACTCTGAAATCTCCTACCTATATCAAGCATCGATTTGGGGATGAAACACTACTTCAACACTTGATTTGAAGTGCGCAAGTGCTCAAGCTTGAATCTATTGGTCTCGAAAACAGACCCAAAATGTAGTGGGAGCTCATGTTTGACTGCCAAGACCCATAGAGGACTGCTTATAGTTCAAGTGGTTCAAGTGGCCTCTAATGGCTATCTCTCACCTAGCCGACGTGCTTCTGATCCTATGGGTATAGTGAGCTTACCTTGATGCCCGAATGAGTAGCCTCCTCCCTCAAGCACTCTGATAGCTCCATGATCTTAGATGCAAGCTCAAGCAACCTCAAGCCTCCTTCCTCAAGCTCCATCCTCCGTAGTCGCACATGAGACAAGAGAAGAGAAGAAAAGAGGAGAAGATGGAGAGCTTCTCCTCTCTGGTACCTCATCCTCACACACTCACTCCCTCTCCCTCTCACACTCCCTCTCTCAACACAAGCACACACAAGTAAGAAGGGGAGGAGAGAAGAGAAGAAGAAGAAGAAGCCACTTTAGCCGCACACAAATAATTAGCTTCTCATTAACTTTTTGAGTTTATATACAAGCCCTAAATCCCTTAGACACCCATCCCCTTTTTACATGACCGGGCATCTTGCCAAGGTCCTCTTTCCCTATTCCCTTCTAGTTGCCTTATCCCTTCACTTATGCTCATCTAGATTTTACAATTTGCACAAGAGGGAGCTTGGTGCTCTTTTATAAAATTTTGGTGACACCTTTTTATTTTAACATGCACCTTTACCTTCGACTTGACCTTTTGCACTTTTGGCATTTCCTCCCTTATTCATTTGCCAAGCTGCCTTTTTCTGCATTATTCTCTATTTTGAATTTTCTTTTTTATGTCTCACATCGGGGGGTTAACACACGTTAGATGAATGCTTAGTTTGGGGATGTCTTCTAATCTTGGAAGAGAAACTATACAAGCTCAAATTAGCTAGCTCAAGTGAAAAAATTAGTTGTTGAAGACTTGAAGTGAAGACTGAAGTGGTAGTGACACTTATGAGCTCTGAAGGGTCACTATATTGGTTCTAGCACCTCTTCATATCAAACATACCTCTTAGGAGGTGTATCCACAACCAAGAGAGGATTATTGAGAATTATTCTTTCTTATTCTCATGTACAAGTGAGAGAGATCATGTGTGTGAGAGAATGTGTATGAGAGATAGCCAATTTTAATGAAGAAATCTTATATCTATAAGAGACAGATTGACAAAAAGATTATGAAGACTCTAAAATAGGAATACTATGTGATCAATTCCATTCAAGATGGGGCATTTCTTTATCTTAATTTGGTTCTTTGATGGTTTCTATGAAGAATATGAAGTGGGAGATCTTAGATATGATATTGTGTGAAGATTTGTTGTTCATGATGTTCTTTTCCTTTCTATGGTTTCTTGAAGTATGAAGCATAATCTTGTTGGTGTGACAAGATAGATTTTCTTGCACAATTTTCCCCATTTCTTTAGTGTTCTCTATAGAGCTCCAAATAAGGAGTCAGCATCCCTAGCCCTTCCCCAACTAATGGTTGGAGATAGGAAAAAAGAGCTCTAAAAAGAGAAAGAGAGAGTTTGAAATCAAAGTCACCCTAAAGAGTGACATACTCATTATGCTTCTAGAGCAAGAATCCATTTCAATTGTAGAGAGCTCAATTAAGGAGGTAAAAGTTGAATTGCAATAAGAGAAAGGAGTGGAAGGTACAAGTGAAGGGAGGTGGGCCCTAAACTGGAAGCACGGGTGGGAGAAAGAGCTATGGTGGAAGGGGAGAGAGAGAGAGAGAGAGAGAGAGAGAGAGAGAGAGAGAGAGAGAGAGAGAGAGAGAGAGAGAGAGAATGTAGAAACTCCAACTGTCACAATTTGTATCGGCCTTTGCTTTATTCAAATATCATTGAAAGAATAAAGAATGAAGTGATAGTGATGGGCATTTGTTGCTTGCAATGCACAAGCACAGGTACTATCAATGTAGTAATACATGAGCGGCTAGGCAGAGGCGCCTTTACCCCCAAAAACCTCCCACTTAAAGGCAAATCTGCCTCAATGAGGAGTGAAGAGAAAAAAAAGAAAAAAGATAGTACAACATATACATAGATACAACAAGATGAGGAAAGATGTCATCTCATCCAATGCCCATCAACCTCCTGAGAAAGGCAAAGTGCTCTATAGAAAAGCTTTTCATGAGCAAGTGTGCAGAGTTCGGGTCAGTTGAGATCTTAACAAGGTCAACAGACCTATCCTCAATGACCTCACAAATGAAGTGATACCTCACCTCAATGTGTTTCATCTTCACATTGGAAGATCGGATTTTTGGCTAACTGGATAGCACTCATTGAATCTGAATGCAATTGTAGAGATAGCATCTGAATACCAAGGTCAATTAAAAAATAACCCAATCAAATCGCCTCCTTTTGCAAGCCTCAATGGTTGCAACATACTCGGCCTCTATATAGAAAGAGCCATGCATTTCTGCACCCTGGACATCCATAAAACATCACCTCCAACAAAAGTGAACACATAGCCAAAAGTGGACTTCCTACTATATGCATGTCCTACATAGTCAAAGTCAGTGTATCCCATGACTCATGTATCCTAGCTACCATAACATATGTGCATATCATTAGTGCTCTTCAGGTATCTCATGATACCCTTCATGGCATCCTAATGCCTCTTGCCATTTGTAGCCATATAATGTGCCACAATACCAACTGCAAATGCAATATTGGAATGGGTGGCTATCATGGCATTCATAAGATTGCCCACTACTGATGCATAGGAAAACTTGGCCATCTCGATCCTCTACTCATTTGTTTGCAAACAATCAACCTAGGATACCTTCACATGAGAAGGCAATGGATAGCCAATAGGCTTCACATCTTGCATACAGAAGCGCTCGAGGACTTTATGGATATACTCCTTCTATGACAGATAGAGTAGTCCCTAAGACCTGTCACACATAATGCGCATACCAAGTATATGAGAACCACTTTCATCTCAAAGCTCTTCTTGAGCTAAGCCTTAAAATCATCTAGCTCATCATGATCTTTCCCTACTAAAAGCATGTCATCCACATAGAGTACCAAACTTAATAATGAACCATCATGAGCTTTCTTCTATACAAGCATGGATCCATAGCACTATGGATGTAGCCATGTGACTGCATGAACGCATCAAATTTGTGGTACCATTCCTTAGGTGCCTACTTCAAGCCA
This sequence comes from Lygodium microphyllum, assembly GCF_053477565.2. NCBI lineage: Eukaryota > Viridiplantae > Streptophyta > Polypodiopsida > Schizaeales > Lygodiaceae > Lygodium > Lygodium microphyllum. The sequence continues at coordinate 48,655,164 of NC_141142.1, forward strand.
TAAACAATGCTAATGCTCATGATGAACCTTGAATTGTTAAAGCGGCCAAGGATAAAAGGGTTGGAAAATACTTACACAATGGTGATGGTGGCTCAAAGATAAGCTCAAAGCTCATTTGCTAATATTTAAAGAGTTGTTAAAGAGAACTGGCAATGGATCAAGCTACAACAAGTAGCATTTGATTACCATAATGACTTATTTGTATCCCTAATGAAGATTAAGGACTTTGATGATGGAGAAAATACAAAACCAAATGACATACCATCAGAGTATGAGAGAAAGGACTCAGATGTCAAGTCCCACTAACTATGACATAAACAAGAGGAAAATAGAATAGATCCTACAAAGTCAAAACCCTCGAAAGTTGAAGGTTTGCTTGTTGAGGCCAACACAATTTGAATAAAATCCTAATTAGAATGGTTAGAGCACCTAGAGGTCTTGGATCATGAACTTTCAAGGTACTAGCCCACAAACCTAGTCCCTGCTCTCAAAGTCCTTGTGGCCAAGAGAGGAGAGAACTGAGACTATGACTCCCCAAGGAAGTTAGAAGATTCAAGATCAAAGTATAGTCACCTTGAGATGCCATAGCCTACTAGCATGGGAAGAACAAAGAGATATATTCTTATCCACTTACTTAAGGAGATATCTTAAGAATTCTCAAAGAGACTGTGACTCTAATGTATGGAACCAAAATAGGCTTTAAGATTTCCTTTGGTGCTTCATTAAATTCAAGAAGGGGAATCATATTGTCATGATGCTTGGCATAAATATACAATGTGAATCCAATGAGCCCATTGACCTACAAAAGTAAAGGAGATAAAACCTTGTAGAAGATGGAGGGACAACAAAGCTACTAAACATTGCAGAGACCTCATTATGGAGTTTCAAGATGTGACTGCTTAGAATTACACTAACTTTAAGGGAATTCCATCCCATGTGTTAACTCAAAATCTTCTTGATCTCTACTTGTTCTAAATCCAACAAGAGGAACAACTCTTCAAAATTGACCTAACACACTATTAGATAAAGGATATCATGCAAATTTTAGAGACATGCTTAGCCAAATTCCTGATAGAAAAGGTATGGCTCACCTGTCTTTTGATCAAGATCTAACCCTGCCAAATGATCGTGAGACAACTATATAGGTTAGGATAGGATGGCTTATTGTGAAGATATGCATGTGAGTATGGTGTAGAGAATGTGCTACAAGAAGCACCTGAAAGGATAGCAAGAAACCATTTCAATGTGGCCCAAAATGTATTACATCTAAAGTACATTGGCCAACCCTGCTTAAGGACATGACACAATTTGTGAAACATTGTGATTAGTACCAATGAAACAAAGTGCCCATCTAAAAGAACAAGATGGAACCCACTCTAGTGATTTTTTATCAACCTTTTGAGAAATTGAATATTGATTTTATAGGACCCATCGGTCATGTGGCTCAATAGTTACACACTTGATACATCATCATTACTACAGATTACATAACAAAGTGGATGGAGACTAGGGCCACATGTAAGAATGACATTAAGACAATGGCTGAGTTCTTATGGAAGTATATCATATTGAAATTTGGCTACCTCATTGAGATCATAACAACTCCATGCTACCTTAAAATCAGTGGCCAACTTGAATCAATAAAGAAGATATTTATTAGGATAAAGGCCAATGGCCTATGGCCAGGCAAGCACCCCTTGTATACATAAACACTATATAGTCATATATAAGTGAAACTAACAAAGAATAAGAGTATTATTCATTTTCTATCCACATAATTCTCGTGTATTCATCTCTTTCTCAACCCTCTTATACTCCATAGCTTCTACCTCGCATCCCACAATTACTTTCCTCTTAGCTGGTATCAAAGTGACATTCAACATTTGTGGGAGCTCATGTTTGGAGTGAGGAGCACTAGGACTAAAGATTTTTGTGAAAATTGAGGATTCAAGCATTTTCTTTGACATTGGTGCTTGTTGTCTACATCTTGATAGAGGTACCGTTCTCATCATTGAGCTCCACATCTAAGACAAATAGATTCTTCGATTTGAGAACCCATTGAGGCACAAGGGTTTCCATAGCCTGATTTGATTACATTTAGGCATAATTAGTGGTTGAAATTAATGAAAAATAGCTTGGCCTTGGATACCTAAAAAGAGGCTTGGATGCTTAGAGAGATTAAGTAGCACTGGATCCTTCTAAGAGAGCAGAAATCTACATTCTCTTCTATTTTTCTTCTCTCATATTATAAGTGCAAAAGAAAAAAAGTGAGCTTACCTTTCAATCATTCACTTTGGGAGCCATTCGATCAATTTTTAGTGAATGCAAAATATCCTATAGAAGTCATGGACAATTATGGTAGTTTGTCAGTTGTTCAATATTTTGACAACTATGGCAAATTGATAGGAAGTATTGGATTAAGATGTTATATAGCTCAAAACTAAGAGGATGATGAGGGCTATAGATTTGTTGATCATTGAGTTGATTCTGTGCAATTTTTTCTCTTTGTTTTATATAGAATAAAAATATTTGTTCTAATTTGAAAAACACTTTTGGATGGCAACTTGCACTTAGAGACTTGTGAATTGCACATACATTTCAATAGTTTTGTTGAATTAAAAGATTTACCATACTATTTTGCACTCATTTTGTAGAGATTATGTGGACTCAAACTAATTTGTGAAGGCAATTTGTATATATTTGGTCTCTAATGGGGCTATTTTATGCTTAGAAGATAGTCGAATGCTTGGAAAACCTTGAAAAAAAATTGTATGCCTTTGGTAGAGCTAAAATATCATTTTTGCACTAGTTTTTTATTGTTTTGATATTCAAATAGCCATTTTTTGACTTTGTGGGACACTCCATTTGCAATATGTTGATCTATTTTGAGATTGAAATTGGGTATATCTTGTTGTTTTTGGTGTACACACATATTTTTGTCATTGTATCTTCTTTATCGAGTTTGGGGAATGCATTGTCCAATATTGAAAAGCTTGATGGAGCAAACTTTCCATGTTAGAAATAGCAAATATATAATGTATTGGTCTAGAAGAAGCATGTGAAACCGATCAAATGTAGTGGGATTAAGCCTAAGGACACGATTCCAAATGTATAGAAGAAATTGGATAAGTTGGCATGCTCCATTATTATGTTGATACTCTCAAATTCCATGTATATTAATGTAAAACAATGTGAAAGGTGATTATGGTGTATGGAAAAAACTTGGTGATCTATATGAAAGTGCAATCTCACAAGTTTATTGGTTGAAAAAACTCATTAATCTCCACATGGAGGAGGGGCCTTCAATGTCTATTTACCTCAATGAGTATAGCACTACTTTTAGCCAATTAACATCTCAAAAGATTTTCTTTCGTGATTCATTTAAGGCATATTATCCAATAGGTTTCCTAGTAAGCCATTGGATAGCAAGATACTAGAGGGGTTATGATCTAACAAGAGACCTAGTCATGATCACTTGTCTATTTTTTTACTGTGAGGCATTTATGCATATACTAGGGAAAAGTGGAGAGAACGCTTGATCCTAAGTCCAAAAGATACATTTTTCTTGGCTATGGAGAGTTAGGAAAAATAGGATATCTCTTGTGGAATCCTAAATCAAAGAAGTTTATATATAGCCACAATGTCATTTTCAATTAGGATAAAATGCACAAGCAACCTATTAAAATAATCAAAATCTATAAAGTAGTGTTTTACAAGGACGGGAAGCTAGCACACATGAGCAAATTACATGACTTATTTCACATGATACATGGCTTGGATAGCCTACTAAAACTAAAGTAGGAGTGCCACAAAATGGTGGGGATAGCCTCATGTCTTACAAGATAGACAAATGGGACAACTAGAGGCTCCTGTTGCGCTAATTTTACATAGGTCTCCAAGGTTTTCTAGACCACCAAATAGATATACTCCTTCTTTAGACTATGTCATGGTCACATACTATGGTAAGCCTTCCTCTTATGCTAATGCTATGACTAGGGATAATAGTCAAAAGTGGAAGAGGGCTATATAGTCAGGGATGGATTCATTAGAAAATTTTACTACTTGGGTGTTAGTTCATTTCCCTAAAGGCAAACATGCACTGCCATGTAAGTGGGGTCTACAACTGAAGGTATCTCCATTTGATGCATTGCTTAAGTACAAGTCAAGTTTGGTAGCCAAAGGATTTAAGTAGGAGAAGGGGGTTGACTTTGATTAGATATTCTTGCCAGTATTCAAGATGGCCACTCTTCATATGGTTCTTACTTTAGTTGTTAGAGAGAATATGGAGTTGGTTCACATGAATGTAGAGACCATTTTCTTGCATAGGCACTTGCATAAGGATATTTACATGCAACAATATGAGGGATTTGTTGTGGAAGGTAAGGATCGGTATTATTAGTGCGCAAGATGCATAAGAGCTTATATAATTTGAAACAAGCTCTCAAGGAATAGTATCATAAGTTCCATGACTTATGTAGACTTAGGAGTATATTAGAAGTGAGATTGATCACTACCTACGTACTAGGAAGATTCAATATGGTGGCCTTATGGTCTTGATTCTTATGTGGATAACATGTTGATTGCTAGGAAGTTAGTCGTGGATATGGATGCTTTAAAGAAAAGGTTGCATGAAACTTTTGATATGAAGGACTTGTGGAAAGATTTTCACATTCATGTATGGCATTATGTGAGATTGAGACAAACAAATACTATATTTGTCTCAAAAGGAATACCTTGCGAAGATATTTGAACATTTCAACATAGAGAGGGGGAAGGCTATCAATGTTTGATTTTCTCCATATTTGTAACTTAGCTAGGGGATAGCCCCAAGTTATATGGGCAAAAGATTGAAATGGTCAAGGTTCCTTATGCATTCGCATTTGGTAGCTTGATACATGCCATGGTTGCTACATGTATAGATATTGCCTAAAGTGGGAGTTGTTAGTAGATATATGGCAAATCTTGGCAAGAAGTGTTGGGAGAGGCATTAAAGGGTATCATGAGATACTTCAACAACAATAGATTTATGTGCATATGCTTTAAAAAAAGATAATCTATTCTAGGATATGTAAATATCTTTTTTGCAAGTAGTCTGGACTATTCTTGGTTTAATGCATACTAAATAGTTGTTGCAAAAACTATGCCAGTTCTTGGTGTAAAGGTTTTTATTATGTTGTCACTTTTACTTGATAGTTAATTGTTGTTTGTGAAAATGGCTTCATCATCTACTATGGATAGGAAACTCTATGCCATTAGAAATTTTGATCATATAAAGTTTTCTTGAAAGAGCAAATCTAAGATGTTGTAATACAAAAGAAGTAATTAAAGTCGATAAGAGGTACTAGTATTGCCTACCATCTCAATGAGTTCAACATGATAATACTCAACTAAATGAAAGCATAGAAATTGAAATTTGAAGATGAGATTAATGCAATTTTTCTACTATGTACATTGCTAACATCATGGGATACCTTTAAGATAACCATCAATATTTCAACTCCAAATGGTGAGCTAAAGTTCAATGATATTGTGGATAGCTTATTGGCTAAAGAAATATGCAAGAAATCCATGAATCAAGGCAAAAATGGTTAGGCATTAGAAAATCAAAAAGAGAGGAAGAAAACAATATAAAGACAAGGACTAGGACCATGGATATCGACAATAAATCCAAGTCCAAGTCTAAAGACAATTAATGCTTTCATTATGGTAAAATATATCATATCAAGAAGGAATGTTATAAATAAAAATGAGAACAAAAAGATAAGAATACGAATGAAATAGATGCTGACATGAAAGAGAAAAAAGATAAAGCAAAAATTGAGGAAGTGAGCCTAGCAAACTCCCATGAAGATGATGGTGAAGTACCTTTACTCTTGGGGAATGCAAACACATTAGTTTAATGGGTTATCCTCATAATATCTCACATGACTTATGAATGTCATGTTGTACAAGAAAGAAAGAGACTAAAATATGTCCCAAAGAATATTGGAAAGCTAAGAGCAAATAAACATGTGTTAGTCAAGGGAAGCATCAAAAAATCATATTAAATGAGTAGAATACACTATGCAACGAGCCCTCAATCCATGTAAAATTGAAGGGATACTAGACGGGAGAGAGAGAGAGAGAGAGAGAGAGAGAGAGAGAGAGAGATTGAAATTCATGCAAATTCAACTAGAAATAAAAAAACTATTGCACTAAAGTTAGTGTTTTTCTTCATATGAAAAACAAAAAGACAAGCATGTTTTTACAAAACATGAAAAATATAATCTTCTTCATCATCTCATTCATTCTTCATCTAGTTGCACCTGCTTCTAGATACTACATGCCATCATCTCCACACCTTGCCTATTTCCATCATCTTCATCACACTTATTGTTATTGGCACTTTCTGTCAAAAAACATTAGTCATCATCCTCTTCTCCTTCAACATGCCTATCATAGGACTCTTTCTAACAACATCTAGTGCATTCTCTGCTACATCTTGACAACGGGGGCTACCTGTCATCATGGGTTGCTTGTCAACATCTACATGCTATCATCATGACCTACCTACCATAATGGGATGCATACTACTCATCAATATCTCCACAAGCTAATTGCTGCTCATTGCCTTCTTCATTCCCTACTTGCTACTTGAATATCAACATCATGGGCTATGGTTGATGGTGCCTTCTTTCGAGACAACACATAGGCCTACACAAAATCTACTATGATTCATATAATTTTTCATCCTCATCTTCCCTCTTCTCTTTTTCTTTTCCCCTTCTCTTCTTCCTTTTGCTTCCTCCAAATTTGCATGGAATAATGTCGCGAGTGTCATAAGGTGCCTAGGGTGTTACGAGCATTGCAAGTGCTAGGGATGTTGGGGTTGTGAAGAGTTGATAATGTGAGTCTCTCCCAATATTTGCAAAGTCGTTGCATGGAACCACTTCTTTGGAACCATTCTCACCACACTGCAACCTTCCACTCCTTTTCTTCAAAATCTACCACCTTGATGGAACCCTAATTTGTTTGCATCAATTGAAGATTTCTACTTCAGCAAGTCTTGATCATTATTACTTGAATGCCTCTGTGGGTTGTAGCATATTAGCTCCTATCACGTGCTATAGGTCAACTATTGCTCATGTCAATATCTCTTGGATAGAAATACCACCTCCATCATTGTCATCATCAATATCCTTGCATGCTTCCATACCATCATCTTGCTTATGGCCACTATCATGGCTACAAGCATAGAAAAGAAGGGAAGTAGGGATACCCCAATGTGCAAGTTGAGAAAGAGTCTTTATGGCCTTAAACAAGCACCTAGGGAATGGTACCACAAGTTTGATGCTTTCATGCATTCACAAGGATATACATGTAGTGATTTGGATCCCGGTTTATACAAAAGAAGGCCCATGATAGTAGCCTTATGATTTTGGTACTCTAGTTGATGATATGTTGATTGTTGGGAATGCTGATGATGAGCTAGATGCCTTGAAAAGTCAGCTCAAGAAGAGCTTTGAGATAAAAGACACGAGACATGCCTCACATATTCTTTGAATGCGTATCAGACATGATTGTTTTGAGGGCCTCCTTTACTTGTTCGCATAAGAAATACATCTAGAAAGTCCTTGAGCAGTTTTATATGCAAGATGTTAAGCCTATTGGCTATCATTTACCTTCTCATATGAAGGTTAGTCAAGCTAATTTTTTATTGATGAGCAAAAGGCCTAGATGTCCAAGATCCTTAATGCATCCATAGTGGGCAGTTTGATATATGCCATGATAAACACTCATCCTGATGATATAGCATTTAGAGTGGGAGTTGTGGCACACTATATGGCTACACCTGGTAGGTAGCATCAGGATGCCCTAAAGGGTATCATGAGGTACCTTAAGGGCACTACAGATATGTGCATATGTTATGGTGGCCAAGATATAGGAGTTGTGGGGCACACTAACTCTAATTATTGTTAACCCTCAAACGAAAAAAGGTGGAAAATTCGGAAAAGCTGAAGCAAAAGACAAGGCCAAGGCAAAAGTGAAACAGAAGATGAAGGCACGCCAAAAAAAATCTAGAAACACAAGAAGTGCAGAAAAGTCCTAAATAAGGGAGAAAGGCGCACAAGTCAAAACTTTTGTAAAAGAGCGCAAGTGCATCATGGTTTAATTCAAGGAGCGCCGAGCTCTCACCCATGCAATTTGTAAATGTAGACACGCGGTGGAAAGGAAGCTAGGAAGATAGAAGGACAATGGGGAAAAGGGCCTAGGCCATGGCCGGCCATGTAAAAAAGGGGATAAGGGGATGACCGCCCAAAAGGGATTTAGGGTTTTGTATGTAAAGTTGAAAAGTGAATGAGAAGCTCATTCTTGTGTGTGGCCAAAAGTGGCTCTCCTCTTCTTCTTCTTCTTCTTGTTCTTGCTTGCTTGAGCTTGTGCTTGAGAGAGGGAGTGTGAGAGTGTGAGGGAGTGAGTGTGTGAGGGTGAGGGATCGGGGAGGAGAAGCTCTCCATCTTCTCCTCTCTTCTTTTCTTCTCTTCTCTTCTCTTCTCTTCTCTTCTCTTCTCTTCTCTTCTCTTCTCTTCTCGCGGCTATGGAGGTTGGAGTGTGGAGCTTGAGGATGGAGCTTGCTTGAAGCTTGCACTTGGATCATAGAGCTACCGGAGTGCACGGGTGTTACCGTGTTTCCCACAACACAGAGGAGTGGAAAATGAAAAAAATGGAAATAGCAGAAAAGGCACAGGATAAAAGCAGAAAAATGTGCCTTGACCGGTAACCAGTCCCTGAAAAATTTAAATGTTCGGGCACGACCCTCAGAAAGCCTCGGTGTTGGCCCAAGACAACAAAAAGAGAAAAAGGGCGCACCATTAAAATGTGGGAGCGCCCCTGAATCTTTGTAAAAGAGTGCCAGGCTCGCTCCTGTGCAAAGTGTACGCATTAGTTGGGAATAGGATAAATTCGAATGGTGGGAAATGGGAAAAAGGGCCTAGGCTACGGCCGGCCATGTAAAAGAGGGAAAAGGGGATGACCGCCCAAAAAGGATTTAGGGCTTTGTATATAAAGTTGAAAAGTGAATGAGAAGGTCATTCTTTGGTGTGTGGCAAAAAGAGTCTTCTTCTTCCTCTCTTCTTCTCTCCTTCTTGCTTGTGTGTGCTCTTGAGAGAGGGAGTGTGAGAGTGTGAGGGAGTGAGTGTGTGTGAGAGTGAGGGATCAAGAGGATGAAGCTCTTCACCATCTCCTCTCCTCTTCTTCTCTTCTCTTCTCTTCTCTTCTCTTCTCTTCTCTTCTCTTCTCTTCTCTTCTCTTCTCTTCTCTTCTCTTCTCTTGCGCGCGCGGCTATGGAGGATGGAGCTTGGAGATGGAGGAGGCTTGAGGATGCTTGAGCTAGCATCAAGAATCGTGGAGCTACCGGAGTGCAAGAGAGAGGAGGGTACTCGATTGAGCATCAAGGTAAGCTCACTACACTCGTAGGATCGACAGCGCATTGGCTAGGTGAGAGATAGCCATTAGAGCTCGCTTGGAATGCTTGAAACAATAAGCGGTCCGTGGGTCTTGGCGGTTGAGCGAAAGCTCCCACATTTTGGTTCCGTTGCTGGGACAAATGGATTCAAGCTTGAGCACTTGTGCGCCTCATATTGAGCATCGAAGTAGGGTATTCATCCCCGAAACGGAGCTAAAGATAGGTAGGAAGTTGGGTGTTTTTGATCTTCAAAACAGGTAAGTATTTTGGGATATTCTGGTTGTTTGATGAAAACATGGAGAAATTAGTTCAGTGTTTTGCTTTTGATTTATGTTGTGTTTAGAGTAGGTTAACAATAGGAAATCACACCCGAGAGGCAGAGGGTTTGCTGCTGTAAAACAGGGAGAAAATCGGGGAAAACAGGGGGAAAATAGAGGAAATGTGCATTTGAATGTGTAGGAATTGCTAGGAGAGTGATCTATAGCATCCAAGGAATGACCAGCAGGGTTATAAGTTCTGGAAGGGCAAGGGGATCCTCATTTGCAACCAGCTGAGAGTGAGAGTGAGAGAGAGAGAGAGAGAGAGAGCTTGGGCGACCGTTCGATCGATCAGGGCACGGAGTGACGTTGCATTCGGCGATCCCCAGGTACATAGATCTCTCCCCCACCACTCCAGCATCATTACTGGTGAATTTTGTGGTCTATAGTCATAGATATCTGGAGATTTTGGACGAATCCATGCTTCGGCGGAATCGGACACCCGACTCAGTGTCCGATTCCCAGAATCGGACGTCCGATTTTGAGACTCAGACGCTCGGACAACCGTCCGATCGGACCAACCTCGTCCGACTCGGATACTCGGACGCTCGGACTCGGACCAACCCCGTCCGATCAGACCACTTGTCCGATTTTCTAAAATCGGACACCTAACCCCCGTCTGATTCTGAGACTCGAACTACTCAAACTCGGACCCACCTGGTCCGATTCCTAGAATCAGACCATTGGTAAATCGGACGTCTGATTCCCAGAGTCGGACACCCAAAAAAAAGGGGGGGAAACATCAAAACTTGAACCCCACGAGCGACTGGAAGCGCAACCTGCTCTAGGACGACATGGCGAACGCCTTGTAGGCAGTTCCCGACATAGGAGTCAAGCCCAAGGGATAGTGCTGCAGCACTCCCCAGCGACCTACCCCCTAGTGAACAGTAAGAAGCAGCGCAAACCCTAGAACCCACTAGAATGGCCAGGACTTGAGCAACAAAGCCTATTAGGCCCAAAACGAGCGAGAGTGAGTAAGACGCCGAGGAATTGCTTGCGGCACTCACATTGAATTTCCACACTTGAAGCACACTTAAAAAAGCTGAAAGCCTGATTGGGCACAAGTGCATGAGAAACGACACACTCACCGAGTGACCATAACTTGAGGTTTGTATTCAATAATCAAAGGAACTCACTCAGATAAATCACTCAAGGAACCCACCAATAGGAGAGGACCCAAGACATAGACAAACAAGTGAAGCACAGGGTAGAACCAAGCAAGGAGCGCCAACGATGAGGATCTGTCACACGACTATTCAACCTGATCGACAGCACAGTGGGGCGCAAGAATTCGACCATAACGGAAGAAAGCTCAGACCATCGATCTAATGAGGAGCTCGATTTGAGTGTATTCCCAGATGCTATACAGCAGATGGTGAGCAGTTAAGACGCGCACACCCGCTACAAGCACCGCGGCAGGACAGCAGACGCAATCATTGCTGACCTAAAGGAGGAGAGAAGGCTAGCCCGCAAGGCATTGCAGGGCATTGCTGATTATAATAGGGATCAACAAGTTAGGAGCCAAAGGCAAAGCATGGAGCTGCATGAGGTACAGCGAGTGCTGAACTTGGCTGGTCAAAACCGAATAGACCATGAGAGAGCGCTAGAAGGAGACCTGACATTGACCGAGCTCCTCATGAAACGGCTGCTCGATAACACCGCAGTAGAGCAGAGTGCCACCGCACTAGCAACGTCTCTGCTTGCAGGATTAGGGGCAAACCAGGGCTCAAAGAGCCAGGCCAAAATACCGATTGTTGCCAAGCAACTCGATAAGTACCAACCGCATGACGATCCATACAGCTTTGTTGAGCAGTTTGAGCAAGTCTGCGAAGCCAACGGCCTCAACGACCACACTCAATGTTCGCAAGCATTCGGGCTTTACTTAGGTGACAAGGGTAGGACGTGGTATACAAGCCTGGATGTTGTGGAACAAGCCAACTTCAATAATCTCAATGATCTCTTCGTCAAGAGGTTCGCCGAGCCCGGATACTCTGATAACCTGCTAGTACACTTGATGAATGTCAAGCAGAAAGAGAAGGAGGACATCTGCGACTATGTGACCCATGTGAGAAGTCTCTTTAAGAGAATCCCTCTAGACGAGCGACCGACTGACAAAGCAGTTTCAACTGTATTCATCAACAGAATTAGAGACGAGGAGTTATATAAGGCATTGGCAGGCAATTCAAGCTTGCAGTGGGACGTGGTGGCTAGAGTTTTTGAGGAAGCTATCAGAGTCGATGACCAGCTGAAAGAGCGGAGCTCTAGGAGCTCACATCTAGAAGAGACCAACCCGCAAAACTCAGAGAGAATGTCAGCCTCTGGTGAGCGGTCAATCCCATCATCTCAAGATAAGGGGAAGGCCGCCGAGACAGACCAAGGCTTGGTGGAGGTCAAGATGGAATTAGCCAAGATACAAGACATGTTGAGATGACCAACGCGCCTGCACATCCAATGCGTGTACTGTGGCGGAAACCACTTGCCGGCCGAGTGTCAAGACCCTAGGTCAAGACCTTGTGCTAACTACGGTAGGTTTGGCCACGATATTGCACATTGTAGACTACCAAGAAGGCTTCCATACTCGCAACCCTACGGCCAACCTTATCTAGTTAACAGGCTACAGCCATTCTTCAGAAGGGGAGCCCCATTGGCTCTGTCCGCGCCTAACGATATAAAACCAGTCGTCCCTAGAATGGACATAAATCCTACAGGTATTCCTAGACCGCCTGGTCCTTATGTGACCCACCCACCAAGCGATGCTCTAGTACATTACGTGGAGGAGCCGAATGATGAAGAGACCTACATATACCCTTACGTCTCGCATGACGACGAGGGCAACGCGGTCCTCATGGATTATCGACCCGTGCCGGTGATGGCGTTAGGATGAGGACGAGGTAGAGACCTAGGAGGGCAGCCACAGGATCCAGTCACTTGTTGGACTTGCGGACACCCCGGTCATGTCTCATCACGCTGCCCTGAAAGAGAGTGGCAAAACAGGGATAAGGCTGACGAAAGTTACGTAGAGTGCGGAATCACCCATCTTTTCATTGACTGCCCAAAGCGGAAGCCGTTCTCTAGCTCAGCTAATTTGCCATCCGTCCCATTGGGGCTGTTTGGTGTCGAAAACCCCGATGGGGAGGCCACACCTACTCCCTTGCAAGTTATGACCCGAGCCCAAACAAAGCAGGCCGGCATCTCTCTGCCAGGACAGACCTAGCAATCTTGACGCAACCTCAATAGGAAAGAAAAGCCATAGGCGGAGAAAGAAGAGATCGGAAGCTAAGGTCGCATTAAAGACCGAGAGTGCTACGACTTTACCCACTGGGAAGAAAGTTGTTGACATATCGAGCTCCACTCGTGATACGCCAGGGTGACCGTTGTGTATTTATGTCACCGACTTGTCAGTTGCAGATGCGGTTGGTACACCGCCCCTGAATAATAGCTACATGATAGCTATCCTTATCTACTCTAGTTCGTGGCTCAGTTAGTATGCCACCTTAGTTAGTTGAGTTTGGTTTGAGACCCATATCTAGGGTTCTTCTATTTCTTTGTACTTGAGTTCTTTTGGCTTACACAATTAAGAAGAGGAAAACTGTTTTCAGCCTCCACCTTGTGTGTCTTCCCCCATTGTGCAAGCAAGAAAGCTTCAAGCGAGACTCCTTTCTTCTCTCCCACAATCTTGACATGGTATCAGAGCCTTGTTCGTGGTAAGGAGCTCAAGAAAGCAAGCCAAGCTCGCGGTGTTCTGGTAAGAGGAGCCCTCGGCGACCTTGTTTTTTTTATTTGAGGCCATTTCGGGGCCTGTTTTGGAGGCGGAAGTTTTCTGCACGCACTCAGGAAAAGGCCCAGTTTTATGCTGTGCAGCCACTGTTCTACAGGTCGGTGAATAGTTACTGTAAAAATTGCATTGTATGCTTGTGCGCAGAGACATTGGGAGTTACAGAATCATCCCTGTTGCCTGTTGATGCAAAATCGTCACTAGGAAGTGACTGTGTGGTCAAATACCACTTTCGCCAGTTTTGTAGATTTTCCCTTGTGAGGGTGAAGCTGTGGTTTTTGCAATGACAGAATTTTTTGCAATCTTCTGTAATGGCATCTGATTCTCTTTCACAGATTGTCACTGAAAAGCTTGACAAGAACAACTTCCAAGCATGGAAGTTTAGAATGACGAATTTCCTTATGGGAAAAGGATATTGGGAATTTGTTGCAGGAAATGAAGAAGAACCAGTTCTTCCTTATGTTCCCAATCAACAGCAAATGCAGGCATTTAAAGCATGGCATGAGAGAGCCAGGAAAGTTATGTATTGGCTGTCTATCAGCATTTCAGACTCTATGATTGTGCATATTCAGGATGCAAGTACGCCAAAGGAGGCATGGGATACTTTGTCAAAAATGTATAGCACAAATACGCAAGCCAGGAAAATGCAGCTCAAGCAAGAGTTGCACAATGTGCAAAGAGAAAATATGAGCATCAACGACTACCATATGAAGGTGAAGAAGATTGCAGATGCACTTGCTTCTATTGGGTCACCAGTGGAAGATGATGATTTAGTTTCTGTGACCTTGAATGGTCTAGGAAAGGATTATGCACAGTTTCGGACATCCATTTCAGTTCGTGAAAGATTTCCTGATTTTGAGGAGTTGATTGCTCTTCTAATTTCTGAGGAACAGAGAAATGGTGGTGCATCTTCTTCAGGAGGAACTTCGAAAGAAGCTGTCTTCTACTCAAATGCTGGAAGAGGTAGAGGCAGAGGTAGAGGAGGCCGATTTGGAGGCCGTGGTAGAAATCAGAATATGCAGCAAACTCAAGAAAACCAGTCCTATGGAGGAGGACGTGGTAACTTTAGAGGCAGGGGGAGCCAAAGAGGTCGTGGTGGATGGCAAAGAGGTCAAAATGCAAACAGTAATGTTGAATGCTACTACTGTGGTAAAATGGGTCATATGGCTAAAGACTGCTATAAAAAGTAGAATGACATCATGAATGGAAAACTGCAACAAGGGAATTATGCATCTTCTAGCAGACAGGGTGATGACAGAAATGAGCATTTGTTCATGGTGCAGCACATGAACAATTCTGTGACAAGTGCAGAAGAAAGCAATGATGTATGGTATGTTGACTCAGGTGCATCAAACCACATGACAGGTCATGCAGAATGGATGGAGGATGCAAGGAAAATGGAAAAACCAGGATTTGTGGAGACTGGTGATGATACTGCACATCCTATTGTGCAGATTGGAAAAATTCCCTTGTCTATGCAGGATGGGAAAAAGAAATACCTGTCCGATGTATTTCATGTCCCGAATATCACCAAGAATCTGGTTTCTGTCGGTCAAATGGTTGAGCAGGGCTTGCAGGTCAGATTTAATCCTCATGGATGCTTTGTTGAGGATATGAAAAATAAAGGTCGCTTGATAGCAAAAGGAAAGAAGAAGGGAAGAATGTTTACGTTGGATGCAGACATGTCTGAATTGAGTGCAGCAATGTTTGCACATGGGACCGGTGTAGTTGCAGATATTGATATCTGGCATAAACACATTGGTCATGTTAATGTACAGCGACTTAAATCAATGCAAGCCCAAAATATTGTTGCAGGATTGCCAAAATTCAAGGTTGCAGAAATGCATAAGGTATGTGAAGCCTGTCAGTTTGGAAAACAGGCAAGGAAACCATTTCCTAGACATGTTCAAGAGAGTGAGAAGCCATTGGAATTAATCCACTCTGATGTGTGGACTAGTAAAGCTGCATCTCTTGGAGGCTGTCATTATTTTGTCACTTTTATTGATGACTATAGCAGAAAAGTTTGGGTGTATTTTATGAAAAAGAAAAGTGAAGTTTTTGGGCATTTCAAAACCCTTAAAGCTATGGCTGAAAAAGAAACAGGTCTGCAAATAAAATGCCTGAGGTCAGATGGAGGGGGAGAGTACCTCTCAAATGAGTTTGCAAAGTTCTTGCAGAAGCATGGCATAAAGCAGCAATATTCATGCAGTTATACCCCACAACAAAATGGAATTGCAGAAAGGAAAAACAGGCATATTGGAGAGGTATCTCGTGCCATGCTCAATGAAAAAGACTTGCCAGATTTTTATTGGGCTGAAGCAGTTGCTACAGCAGTCTACATAATGAACAGGACTCCCACTGCAGCAATACATGGAATGACTCCAGAGGAGAGGTATACTGGTAGGAAACCAGATATTTCTCATTTGAAAATTTTTGGTTGCATTGCCTATGTACATGTGCCAGATGAGCTGAGATCCAAGCTGGATCCAAAAGCTGAGAAGTGCATCTTTATTGGTTACTCTCTGCAGCAAAAAGGGTATAGATGCTATAACCCTTCTACTCGTAAGTTTATAGTGAGCAGAGATGTTGTTTTTGATGAGATGAGTAGCTGGTATAAACCAATAAATGTGATTGATGATGTAGATGCACAAAATGGTAATGCTGCACAGAATTCACAGCAGCAGTCACAAAATATTAGTGGACCTGGAGCGTCCTCTAGCAGTGGTTCACATTCTTCGCCATGGACAGGCAGATTGAGATCAGGAGAATCTTCTCAAAGTAATGCAGATAGTGGTATGCAGGTATCATGAAAAGGAAAAGAGAAGGTTGATCAGCCCATGTTTGATGTGAATGCAGGTCACTCTTATGTGGATGGTGAATCCAGTGGCTCAGAACAGAGCATTGATGATGAGTTGGGTATTCCTTCTATTGTTACACCTAGAGTAAGGAAGACTAGGGATGTTTTGAGAGCACCTAGGAGTGAACCCACTTTGCGCAGGTCTACCAGAGTTAGGTATCCTGTGGATAGGCTAAAATATGATGGATTTACAGCCATTCACTATGCATATATGGTCAAGGTGATACAGGAACCAGAACCCACTTCTTTTGAGCAAGCCATGGGAAAAGAAAAATGGGAGAAAGCCATGGATGAAGAAATGGATGCCTTGGAAGCAAACGCTACATGGGAATTGGTACCTTTGCCTAAAGGTAAGAATGCAATTGGCTGTAAGTAAGGTGAAGCACAATGCTGATGGTTCTGTGAACAGATACAAGGCAAGATTAGTAGTCAAGGGGTATGCACAAACATATGGCATTGACTATGAAGAAACATTCAGTCCGGTTGCAAGGATGGCAACCGTAAGAGCAGTCATTGCTATGGCTGCATCAAAGGGATGGTCTTTACATCAGATGGATGTAAAGAATGCCTTCTTGCATGGTGATTTGCAAGAAGAGGTCTATATGGAGCAGCCACCAGGTTATGTGCATGCTGTTCATCCTGAGTTTGTTTGCAGGTTGAAGAAAGCTTTGTATGGCTTGAAGCAAGCACCTAGAGCATGGTCTGACAAGATAGGACAGTATCTTGTCACTATTGGCTTTCAGATTTCCAAGGCAGATTTCTCACTTTATGTGAGAAAAACAGAGAAAGGTATTATGCTACTTGTCATTTATGTTGATGATTTGATTATGACAGGTGACAGTGATGAAGATATCCTTCATGTGAAAATGCTATTGAAGCAGAAGTTTGAGATGAAGGATTTGGGAGAGCTGCGTTATTTCTTGGGCATTGAGGTGATTAGATCACCAAGTGGGATACAGCTCTTGCAGAGGCAATATGGATTGGACATGCTGTCCAAATATGGGATGACAGGCTGTAAGCCTATTTCAGTTCCTTTGGAGCAGAATGTGAAGCTGAGCACAGATGCAGGTGAGCTTCTAGAAGACCCTACTATGTACAGACGCATAGTAGGAAGTTTGATTTATATGACTATTACCAGGCTAGATTTGAGCTATGCTGTTGGATTGGTAAGTCAGTTTATGCAGGCTCCAAGGAAACCACATTTGGATGCGGCTAGACGCATACTCAGGTATGTGAAGTCCACATTGCAGTATGGACTATTTTATGAGACTGGGGTTCAGATACAGTTGCATGGATACACTGATGCTGATTGGGCTGGTAGTATTTCTGATAGACGATCTACCAGTGGATATGTGTTCTCTTTTGGGAGTGCTGCAGTCACTTGGAGCAGCAAGAAACAGCCTACAGTTGCCTTGTCGAGCACAGAGGCTGAGTACAGGGGTGCAGCAATGGCTGCATGTGAGGTAGCTTGGTTGCATAAGCTACTTTATGATATGCATCAGTCTACAGATGGACCAGTTGTCATTTATTGTGACAACATGAGTAGTATACACTTGGCAAATAACCCAGTCTATCATGCTAGAACAAAGCACATTGAGGTGCATTATCACTATGTGCGAGAGAGGGTTTTACTAGGTCTTATTGATCTAGTTTATGTCAGCACAGAGGATCAGGTAGCTGACATATTCACGAAGGCATTGGGCGCAGAGAAGCTGCACAAGTTCAGAGACCTGCTTGGTGTGCAGGAATTGGGATTGAGCTCGAGGGGGAGTGTTGACATATCGAGCTCCACTCGTGATACGCCAGGGTGACCGTTGTGTATTTATGTCACCGACTTGTCAGTTGCAGATGCGGTTGGTACACCGCCCCTGAATAATAGCTACATGATAGCTATCCTTATCTACTCTAGTTCGTGGCTCAGTTAGTATGCCACCTTAGTTAGTTGAGTTTGGTTTGAGACCCATATCTAGGGTTCTTCTATTTCTTTGTACTTGAGTTCTTTTGGCTTACACAACTAAGAAGAGGAAAACTGTTTTCAGCCTCCACCTTGTGTGTCTTCCCCCATTGTGCAAGCAAGAAAGCTTCAAGCGAGACTCCTTTCTTCTCTCCCACAATCTTGACAAAAGTCTCAGATGCGGAGGCAAAGACTTTAGCCCCTAAGACAGCCGAAAAGGGAAGCGCTAAGATAGGGGAATACCTACATCCGAAGCGACAATTCGAGGCCATAGAAAAGGTGAAGGAATGGGTGAGGGAGGCTCAACAGCATCTCAAAGATGTTGAACCCATCATAGAGGATGAGATCGATGATCTCTCCAGCATAAGCACACCAATGTCACCGCCTCAACCTAAGTCGGCCGAAGCCACTGTGCCATAAGCAGTGCCGCTGAGACCAAGCCTAGACGCAATAGAGCCGCAGATCAACCGTGGCCATTGGCCCGGACAGTCTAGACTAAAGGAAGGGCGAGTATCTAACGATCTCTTGACCACGCTAGTGACCACCCCTGTAAGACTTAGCCTGGGGGATCTGCTTAAGTAGCACCCTGCCCTATGGCGAGACCTTAAGCAGTGGGTCGAGGGATCACAAGAGCAGGTCACGGCAGACCCTCAAGACCAAGATGCAGAAACACAATTGCCAAGTCTGACGCTGCACTCCGTGCCTAAATCCTTGCACATCAACGCCTTTTGGGAAGGCTCTGAGATGCACATAGTCCTGTCGGGTCCTAGCCCTGGGTGACACAACAAGGAAGGGAATCATAGACGTGGGAGCCGGGGTTAGTGTGCTTAGCCACCCAGTGTTGCAGCCTTGGGGAAACCCGCCTGTCAAAGCTACTAGGTTTAACGTCACGCTAGCAAACGGTATGAGAGTGAAGCCATTCGGGGTCCTGAAGAATTGGCCAGTAAAGATTGCAGGTGTCCAGTTCTCTGTCAACTTTATAGTCATGAAGGGAGTGGACTACGATGTCCTATTAGGCCGACCCTGGATGTGCAACGCTAGAGTCATCGAAGATTGGGGTAACGGCTTGATCTTCCTTGGCAATAGAACTGACACCGTGAGAATAGAGATGGATACTTGGAAGACCTCAGTAGTCGACCTAGATGCCATCTCTGCTATGCTCAAAGGGAATACTTAGGTCAAGGAGCCCTATGGGTCCTTGACCAAGTATATCCCATGCCCAGAGGATGAGCGGGATTGGATGCACGTCCTCGCTACAATTGACCTGCCATTCTCAGACCATGAGGCATATGAGCAGGCCATCAAAACGATCGGCAAGACAAATGAAGCACTCTCTACACCAGTTTGCATGATGGCAGCAAGCCTCCAGGGAAGGCCTAAGCCTATTACCTTCCAAGTGCCATCCAACAAAAGGGAACTCCAGGGGGTACTGGAATACCTAACGGACCAGCTAGCTGGCAACCCAGCTACCAACTTCAAACCACTCCAGGACCTCTTAGAGGATTCCAAGTGGCAATGGACCAGGGTGCATGAGCTGAACCTCATGTATAACTGGGCCTTGGTTCCTAACCAACGACACGAGGCAGACCAAGCCCTAGGAGACGATGGGTAGTCGAATGACAAAGATTCCTGCGATGAATACGAAGACTGCCAATCCTTCAGTGTTGAGAGCGAGGGTGAAGTGGATACCATAGAATACGATACTGAAGAACGAGAAATTGAGCAGATACGAGCAGACGCCCAGCTGCAGAAAAAGCAGGCCCTTAGAATGGACCAAGGATTCATGCGCATGAAATGTGATCGTGCTTGGTTGGAATGCATAGGAGCTATAGACCTTGAGCAAGCCGGCCTAGCCCAACCAGGAAAGATATAAATACTTAGAACCGAATCACCATCTGAACTACGGCCACCAGGGGAGACTACCTCTTCTAGCAAAGATGGAGGGTTTGACTCTGAATCGGAAGTTACTTCAGATAGAGACCCAGAGATCCCTAGGCCGCCCATGACCAAACGCACCAAGGGGGACTTACTCGTCCATCTGAGACGCAGACGGTTAAGGCAAGATAAGGCCAAGGCACCCCAAGGATGCACGATCAGAAGAACAGCGAAAGCCGCAAGACCTCCCTAAACGCTTCACTAAATTCAAAAAAGGGGATAGGATACTAGTTCTGCTAGGTGCCAAGCGTCAAGGCAGACGAGTGAACCAATCGAAGGACTAGCCAAGGTCAAGGAGGTAAACCTAGCCCTGGAAGGGGAGATACCCCGACCAGTGTTCATTGTCGATGACTTGACTGTTAAAGAAGAGTTGAGTCTTGTCGCTCTCTTACGGGAGTACATAGACGTATTTTCCTGGTCCTTAGAAGAGCTACGGGGGGTAGATCCGAGTGTTGTGACTCACAACATACCCATGACGTTGGATGCAATGCCGGTCAAGCAGCGTCGTACCCCATGAATCCAAAGCACGCTCATGCTGTCAAAGAGGAAATTGACAAGATGATGAGAGCTGGATTCATTTACGAAATTGAGCACACAGACTGGGTATCACCCATAGTCATTGTGATGAAGAAGAATGGCAAAATTCGAGTGTGCGTCAATTACAAGAAGGTGAACGCTGCTACGAAGAGAGACAACTATCCCTTGCCGTACACCAAGCACATGCTTGAGAGGGTGGCAGGCAAGGAAGCCTATAGTTTTTTGGATGGCTTCTCAGGGTACAACCAGGTGCAAGTGCATCCTACAAGCAGGCACAAGACCGCCTTTGCCACTGAGTGGGGCATCTTTCCATACATAGTCATGCCCTTCGGGTTGACCAATGCCCTTGCCACCTTTCAACGTCTCATGTGCACCATCTTTAAGGACATGCTTCGCAAGGAGTTAGAGGTCTTTGTCGACGATCCTGTGTGTCCATTCGACCTGGATCGAATACTTAGATAAACTCCGTGTAGTCTTTGAACGGTACCACCTATATCGTCTCTCATTGAACCCCTTGAAGTGTCAGTTTTGGGTGAAGCACGGATGCATTCTAGGACACGTAGTGTCGAAGAACGGCATTGCCACTGACTTCTTGAAGGTCAGGGCTATTGTTGACCTTCCACCCCCAATTAACTACAAGGGAGTTCAATGCTTCTTAGGTCACACAGGATACTATCGGCGGTTTGTGCTGAACTACACGCTAATCGCCAGGCCATTGTACAAGCTGGTGATTGTCTTCGAGTGGACCGAGGCATGCCATCGGGCATACGAAGAATTGAAAACGGCTCTGACAACATCACCAATTCTACGAGCCCCAGATTGGACCATTACCTTCCACGTGCACATCGATGCTTCTAAGTTTGCCGTGGGGGCAATGTTGTGCCAACCTGGTGAGCATAACTTAAATTACCCAGTGAGCTTTGCTAGCAGACAACTCACTGAGACGGAGATGAATTATTCGACAACAGAAAGGGAGGGACTAGCCATGGTGTTCACCGTGAAGAAATTCCGGCATTATCTATTGGCCACACCTTTCATTTTCTTCGTGGACCATCAAGCCCTACTCTATTTAGTGAACAAACCTTGTGCTATAGGACGCATAGCTCGATGGCTCCTCCTGCTCCTGGAGTTTAATTTCTCCGTGGTGGTGTGAAAGGGAAAACATCATTACATGGCTGATCACATGTCCCATATACCCACAGGAGAAGCCGCTGGACAAGGCATCATTGACGAGTTACCTTACGCCCACTTATTCCACCTGTCCAGTGAGAGAGATCTATTTAAGGCTGATCTGACGCCATACTGGGCAGACGACATAGTCTAAGTACTCGAGCATGGACTACCTAGGTGACCAATAGAAAAGGCATGCCTTAGGCGCTTGATCCTGAAGATCCAGTCCAACCAGCTGATTGCAGGCTAACTCTATAGGTTGGGGCAAGACGGATTGCTGCGTAGGTGTGTGTGTGAGCATGAGATGCATGATGTGCTCTCAGAAGCGCACAGCGGCATTGTAGGAGGACACTTTAGCGGAGACACAACAGCATGGAAGGTGTTGCAGTCCCAACTATGGTGGCCCACACTTTTCTGCGACGCCAAGCGATTTGTCAAGCATTGTGACGAGTGCCAAAATGGACAAAAGTCTCGATTTGTAAGGATCAAATGGAGTTAACCCTAATTATTGCTCGCCAACCCTTAGAAAAATGGGGAATTGACTTCATAGGACCAATCAGCCCCGCAGCGCAGTACTCACAAGCCAAGTACATCGTGGTGGCCACGGATTACCTCACGAAATGGGCAGAGGCAAGAGCAACACGAAAAAACAACGCTAGGACGACTGCCAAGTTCTTATGGGAGCAAGTGATCTCGCGCTTCGGTTGCCCCATCGAACTGGTTAGCGTCCAAGGCACACACTTCATCAATGAAGTGATAGCACATCTCCTATCCACCTTTCTTATCATCCATCACAAATCCTTGCCATACTACCCTCAGGCTAATGGCCAGGCAGAATCAGCTAACAAATTTCTTATCAACGTCTTGACTAAAGTAATCTCAGCCTCACGAAGCGACTGGGACAACAAGTTGATGGCAGCCTTGTGGGCCTACCGCACAGCTTATAAAACGGCCATTGGCCAACCCCCTTTAGGCTGACCTATGGGACTGAAGCAATTCTACCATTATAATTCTTTGTCCCTAGCCTGAGAATAGCACTCCAAGAACGATGGGAAGGGAAGGAAGCATGGACGCAATGCCTGGTCGAGCTGGAACGCCTATCAGAGACTCGTCTTCTAGCCACCCTCGTGCTTATCTGCGAGAAAGCCCGACGCAAGAGCTAGTTTGACAAGCATGTCAAGCAACGCGAGTTTGAACAGGGTGACTTGGTGCTCCTTTACTCAGTTAAAGGACATAAGCAAAAGATGAAATTCAGAGGTCTCGGACCCTTCAAGGTTCGGGCAATCAGCCGAACCGGTAATGTCGAGCTTGAGACCCTGGACGGTGAAGGAATAGGCTTCTTCAATGGCAGCCGTGTCAAGAAGTAGTACCCTCCCACTCATCCTTTGCATGAGCCACCAATGTTAGAACCGCCAGTCAAATACGAGCAGCCACAATCACTGAAATCAACGAGGATGATAAGGAAGCTGTAGAACCCGCCTACCTCCATGTCATGGTCACTGCCAAGCAAACATGCTCCTTCGATGCCTTGATTGATGAGGGAGCAGATTTCAATGTCTTAACGCACAAGCATTGGATCCAACTTGGCAAACCACTACTTCAACCCACAACTGCCAAATTAAGCCCATATGGGGCTCAATCTTACGCACTTCTCGGCAAGTGTAGAGTCGTCGTTTCTATTGAGTCTGAGACTGTTTCAATGCTGTTTTACATGTTGTCGAGTGTTGCAGTCCCAACTATGGTGGCCCACACTTTTTCGTGACACCAAGCGATTTGTCAAGCATTGTGACGAGTGCCAATGGACAAAAGTCCCGATTCGTAAGGATCGAATGGAGTTAACCCCAATTATTGCTCGCCAACCCTTCGAAAAATGGGGAATTGACTTCATAGGACCAATCAGCCCCACATCGCAGTACTCACAAGCCAAGTACATCGTGGTGGCCAGATTACCTCACAAAATGGGCAGAGGCAAGAGCAACATGAAAAAATGACGCTAGGACAACTCGATAGAAACGGCGAGTGCTGAGTGCTACGGACGCAAGCATCGAGTCACTGCTCGGGCGAACCTTCAAAAAGCAGACTCACTGCAATGTTGATTATGAGTCGCAGTGCATCCACCTAGCAATCGGCAACGTGCGCATTGTCACAGCCTTCATCAAGGGCTGCGTAACACCATCACCACCCGCCGCAGGGCCACCAATAGAAACATCCATAGGCAAGATTAAGGAGGAGGGTAGTGCGCGTCTGCCGCTCCCCGATTCCCATAGACCGCAGACCGCAGCAACCAAAATAAGGGCCCAACAGCCTCGCTTCAAATGGGTGCCTAAACAACATCGAGAACCGCCTAGGACTAGATGCGCCTGTTCGCATAAGACCCACAACTCTAGATCTAGGAGACCAAGACGCTATCACCGGAAGAGCCGCGTGATTAAGCAAATACGGATCCCTAAAACCCTCTTGCGTACGCAAGGCTACTATGAGGGAAATGCCTTACTGTGGATCCCTAAGGCCCCTACGGTCAAAGGCACTAGTCCTATGCAACCCTCAAGCTTGATCAGCCCACGTCCCCCAACACCTCAAGCCCATAGGCTGCAGTGCTCTCCAGAGCCCCAGCCATCCGACTCGTCTATGCTTCGGCCCAAGAGAGTCACACAAACCTATCGGCCTAAACAACGGCCACCGTCACAGGTGGCATCATCTGACTCAGTCAAGCAGACTCTCCGCAGCAAAGCTGACTGTAGCAGCCCAGCTGTTGCGCGACTGACCCTAACCCACCCACCTTACAAACAGCCCGGTTGCAGGCTCAAGGCGACTCCCAACCGCAACTATGTACTGTCAGAGCCTCTAGTTCTAGCAAACCTCAACCACCCTCGGCCTTGTGCCCTCCTATGAATGGAAGTCATTTCTAGTGCTAGCCGCTGACCTTGTAGAGGACACCGGAGATGATGTGGTGGACTGCATCAAACGGCCTGATGCCACCTTTGTGTCACTAGCCCTCAGCTATGACCGCTTGGACTTGGGTCTATTAGCGGAACCCTTTGCAACAGAAGTGCGCAATATGCCTTGCTCTTGGGAGACTTTTGAATTCACCTTTGCACAGGCTTCTTGCTCTGCTGCTGCGTTGCTCGGTAGTGAGGTCTCCAAAGAGCAAGCCATTAAGCAACGCCTCATCACATCATATGATCCACGGACCACTTCTGCTATCACTGACCAAGAGATTGCAAGGTTATCCCACCTTGCTGATACTGGATCATCCTTCTTGAAGCAGTGGTATGCTCTTAGGTTGCAATGGGATGTTGACGGATGTCACATAATGACCAACACCGAGCCATCAAAACGGCAGAGTATGATCCCACCTACGTCGCGCCTACCTCGTATAGAGTGTTAACCACTCTTCGGGGCCGACCCATGGAAGAGCATATCACAGGGCATCCCTATCTTGACCGCCTCTTAACAGAGGAAGAGCTCCACATCGCAACTCGCGCCGACTCTGGTGACTTCCTCACAAATGTCCTCACGTACATCACACACGTAGGGATTCGACCCTCTGATCTGGACCGCGCCGCTCAACTAGAATATAACTCCAACTTCTACGCTTGGCTCCTACACAAATAGAGCGACGGCCTTCGGCTGAAAGCCTTGGCCTCGCAACCTCCAATCCTGGGACAGATTCTTCTTTTCCAAAGCGGGAAGGGGTAATAAGGTGGAATGTAAAAAAACAAAAAAGATAGAATCTAAAAGGTAAACCAAGTGTGAAATGTCTGTTAAATTTGAAATGCAAGGGTAAGAGGTGGTGGTAAAAGTCTGAAAGGCAAGTTAAGGCTATGTTCAATAAAATCTGCTATGCTTTTATTCTTCCAGCAAATTAGTTGTCAAAAGCACTAAAAGTGGAAATGGCTGAACGTGCAGGTGGCGATCATGGCAAGCCAAGACAAAGCAGGCAAGCTCCCCTTCTCAGAGGAGGAACAAGTAAAGTACGGCCTCACGGTGGAAACGACAGCATTCAACCAATTAAAGTTCCACCACGTCTTCAACCTTGAAGACACGGCCATCGAAGAGTCGGTGGTACGCCAAATCATAGAGCAGTGCCACCTGCAGAAGTACCTGGACGCAGTGGGCCGGAGGGTGGATTACACCTAGTGCATTGATTTCTTGCGTACCTTCAATAGGAACAGGAGCACCGTCACGGTGCGTGACAATGAAGTCACCAGACAGGTGCAGATCGAGCTGACCCCCGAGTTGATGGAAAGGGCACTAGGGCTGCCGAATAAGGTGGAAAGGAAGCCAAAAAGAGACATCTACGCCATGTTGGGGATGGACAAACTGAAGGTCCATACCAATGACGGAATTAGCCTGGCGGACATCCCCAACCCAGAAATTTAGCTACAGGCAAAGATAGTGCACGCCTTGTTCTCAAGTCAGAGGTACAATAGCATAATGACCTGAATCAATGTACCCCTGTTCGACAACATTGTGGCGCAATCGCTAGACGAGGTGAACCTTAATGGGTTCGTGAGGAAGACAATAGAGGCTTCGGCTAAGGCCCTGGCACAGGAGGAAGAGCTGTGGGAGCGGAGTCCCCATCGTCCCGATCGACCCGCAAAGCATCATCCTCCAAGGCCTCCACCATAGGGTTTGGAGGTGTCCTTATGGCAATCATCCAAGAAGTGCTAGGGCAAGGACGAGCAAGAGAAGACAAGAAGGGAGGTGACGAAGAAAGTGACGAGTCACCGTCACAGTCCCCGCCTCACACAGAAGAGCAGCAGAGGTCGTCTGATGAAATGGAGACGCACGCAGACGAAGAGGGAGAATCCCAAGGCACACCACAAAGGCATGCGGAACAACGAACCAAAGCCCTGCATGGAAAAAGAGAAGAGGAGCGAAAGAGAAAGAGAAGGAAGATCTGGAAAGGGCCCGAAGGAAGTCAGTCAAGGATGAGGAGGAGAGAAAAAAGAAGACCGAGGAGGAGCTGAGAAGGAAGGAAGAGGAAGAAATAGAGCTCGCAACCCATCGCTCCATCGAGGAGCAGCACAAACGAGACGAGGAAGGCGCAGAGGGCCCGCACTGAACGGAGGCACCTGGTCCCAGTACGAGTGTGCCAAAAATCGCACCCCTGCCCCCAGCAGAAGGAAAAGGAAAAGATCTGATGATGTCGACTCTCCCCCTCTTCATACCTTCCATGCCAGCCACTCTTATCATGACGACGCCCCTTGCCACCGCCACCCAAGGTTCCATCCCAAAAGTCGACGAGAGCAACGTGGTCACTTGGCTACAATTCTTGGTGGAACGGGAGCTGGCAAGAGAAGCGGTCGTGGCCACTCCAGCATCAGGAGCCAAAAGGGCAGCCACGGCTGAACTGGAGCCAAGGCCGGGAGCTGAAAAGGCAGAAAATAGAACGTTGTCACCACAACCACCATGCCCCACCCCCCAGCGGCCAATACGATGAATATGTTAAGGAGCTGCTCTCACAGTTGGAAAGGGCTAGGGAAGAAAGGAGGATAGCCGTGGAGGAGTTGGTAGCAGAACGAGAATCACAAGCCGCTCTCCAGCTAGAGAGAACAAAGCAGATAACAGAATATCAAAGGGAGATCGCTGCGCTCAGGGAGGAAGCTAGCACTAAGGAGGCAGAGGAATTAAAGGCCCTGAAGGAACGTGACGCTGCTTGGGAAGGAAGGAGAAAAATCTTGATGGAGCGTCTCAACGGGGAGAGGGAAACCAATGCCCACCTTCGGCGCAAGAATGATCAGCTATCTGCAGTCAACCTGGAAGCGCAAAGCCAGCTTGACAAGATCAAACAGGAGGTTGCAGAGCTGGACCAGTTAAGGGAAGAACAGGTGCGAAGGATGCAGGTGAAGCTGGACCAGCTCAATGCACAAGTCACCGATGAATGCCAGGAGCAGTCCCGCCTGCACCATGAGCTCGAGGCCCAGCAGCAACAACTCATGGCAATGACCCTCCATCAGGGGGAGAGCCTGGAAGATATGGAAAAAAAGAGCAAAAGAATGGGCTGATCACAATGAGCAAAGAATACGGGACTTAGCACGCCGGCTAGCCAAAGCCAAAGGAGATAGGGTGCTGGCTGAGAATCAGGTAGAGGCGGCCCAACTCTCCATGATAGCCCAACAGCACACCTTCCTCAATACACTGCTCCACTCCACCAGACCGGAAGGAAATGAAGCCAATGATCAGCTGCAAAAGAAACTAACCATTGCATGACGCAGAGCGCTAACAGCAGGCCTGCACATGCCGCTGCAGCTAGGAGGCCCGCTGCAGAGCCTAGAGGAGCAGAGAAGATATCTTGCACAGGTAGGCCTGACAGCATAGGAAATAGATGAACTCGATTTCACAGAGGCGAAGGCACAAGAAGACGAGCAAGTGGAAGGGGGTGAATCGGAGTTCAATCTGGGACCTCAGAAGGAGGAATACGTCCCACCACCCCCTCAGCCACAACAAGCGGAAGTGCAGCCCCTTGATACATCTGCTGATAGAAGAGTAGCCCAGGCCAACCGCAGGAAAGAGATGGTAGAGAAGGCAAGGAAAATGCTAAATGTTAGGCCTGTTCCAAGACAGCCTGCCCCTCTCCTACCGCGTCATCAAGATCCCCCTGCTGAATTCCATGCCGAATTGATTATCTGGGAACAGCTGGAATATAACCACGACCCCTTCGACTTGCGCTTTGAGTTTCCCGCTACCTTGAACAGAGTACTGCCCATTCAACTTGTAGAGCACGTCATCGCTATGGATGCAAGGCTCAAGGCCAAGTGGTTAACGGAGTGCGAGGCCCACCCAACTGCTTGGGGAGCCAAGGACCGCGAATTTTGGCAGGATAAAGTCCTCCAGGTGCCTAGATCAGTGGAAGGCTATAATTGCCAACCCACCTGGACAAGTGGTTATGAAGGCGGGGTCAGGACAGGAGGTGAACTCGCTAAGAAATCTATCTATAGAGCTGTACAAATCAGGGAGGGTGAAGAGGAGGGCGTCCCTATGGGAGGTACTATTGGTGTTATAGATAATGGGAAAGTCGAACCTGCCGTGGATGGACAGATTTAAGTCGACCCCTACCCTTCGAGGATACGACATAAAAGTAGGGTCGTTTCTCTCAGAAGGGAGGGTGTTGGAAAAGGCCATCCACGCGTCAAGGTTGACATAAAAAATGTGTCAGTGTGAAAGATGTCGAGTATCTTCATGGAGCCTAGAGCACGCCGGAATCTTTCCTGATCATCGTCCTTAAACCCCATCACTTATCATTCCCCCAACCACATTGGAAGCAGTGTCAGCCACCTACCTCTTCCACCTAGCAGCCGACCTAACTAGCCACTACATCCCACCGCAGTGCCATGGGACTGGCACTTGGCCAGGAGGGGGGTAATGTTACCGTGTTTCCCGCAGCACAGAGGAGAGGAAAATGGAAAAAATGGAAATAGCAGAAAAGGCGTAGGATAAAAGCAGAAAAAGGCGCCTTGACCGGTAACCAGTGCCTAAAAAATTTAAATGTTCGGGCACGACCCTCAGAAAGCCTCGGTGTTGGCCCAAGACAACAAAAAGAGAAAAAGGGCGCAACATTAAAATGTGGGAGCGCCCCCGAATCTTTGTAAAAGAGTGCCAGGCTCGCTCCTGTGCAAAGTGTACGCATTAGTTGGGAATAGGATAAATTCGAATGGTGGAAAATGGGAAAAAGGGCCTAGGCTACGGCCGGCCATGTAAAAGAAGGAAAAGGGGATGACCGCCCAAAAAGGATTTAGGGCTTTGTATATAAAGTTGAAAAGTGAATGAGAGGGTCATTCTTTGGTGTGTGGCAAAATGAGTCTTCTTCTTCCTCTCTTCTTCTCTCCTTCTTGCTTGTGTGTGCTCTTGAGAGAGGGAATGTGAGAGTGTGAGGGAGTGAGTGTGTGTGAGAGTGAGGGATCAAGAGGGTGAAGCTCTTCACCATCTCCTCTCCTTCTCTTCTCTTCTCTTCTCTTCTCTTCTCTTCTCTTCTCTTCTCTTCTCTTCTCTTGCGTGCGCGGCTATGGAGGATGGAGCTTGGAGATGGAGGAGGCTTGAGGATGCTTGAGCTAGCATCAAGAATCGTGGAGCTACCGGAGTGCAAGAGAGAGGAGGGTACTCGATCGAGCATCAAGGTAAGCTCACTACACTCGTAGGATCGACGGCGCGTCGGCTAGGTGAGAGATAGCCATTAGAGCTCGCTTGGAACGCTTGAAACAATAAGCAGTCCATGGGTCTTGGCGGTTGAGCGAAAGCTCCCACAGCGCGAGAGGAGGTAACTCGATCGGCATGGAGGTAAGCTCACTACACTCATAAGGTAGGCATTGCACGTCGGCTATGTGAGAGGTATCCATTAGTGCTCGGCTTGGAATGCTTGAAACAATAAGCGGTCCATGGGTCTTGGCGGTTGAGCGAAAGCTCCCACAATTATGCAAGACATGCAAACAGTAGGAAGTCCACATGTGGCTATGTCTTCATCTTTGCTGGAGGTGCTTTTTCTTATATTTCTAGGGTGTAGAAATGCATGGCCCTATCAAGTAGAGAGACAAAGTATATTGCAACCACTAAGGCTTCCAAGGAGCCTCTTTGCTTAGGCAATTTGGTTGTATCCCTTAGTATTATTGATGTGGTTCCTACATTGCATTTGGATTCTATAACTGCTATTCAATTGGCCCATAATTTGGTCTTCCATGTGAAGAGAAAGCACATTGAAGTGCATTACCACTTTATTCAAGCGGTCATTGAGAACAAGTCTATTAAGTGTGTTAAGATCTCAATTGACCAAAATATTATAGATTTTCTCATTAAAAGTCTCTTAGTGGAGCATTTTGCCTTCCTTAAGAAGTTGATGGGCATTGGATGAGATGGCATCTTTCCTCATCCTATTTTACTTTATATACATTTTTACTTTGTCACCTTTTTTTCACATGCTCTCCTCATTAGGGACACATTCACCTTTAAGTGGGAGGTTGTTGGAGGTAAAGGCGTTTGTGCCTAACCACTTGTGTATTCATTACACTGATAATACCCAATACTTGTATACTGCAGGTGGTGGGTGCCCATCACTGTCACTTCATTCTTCATTCTTTTAATGACATTTGAATAAGGAAAGATTGGTCATACGTTATGATTGTTAGAGTTATTCTATCATGTCTCTCTTGCTCCTTCCACCATAGCTCTTGCTTCCACTCATGTGCTTCCACTCAGGGCTTCTTCCTTCAGAGAAAGTGCAAGATTAGAAGATAGAGAGAGTGTAGATAGGAGGTACATGGAATGTGATAGTTGTGGCAAGAGTTGGCTGAGTAATTCAAAGCCTTTTAACACAAACAAAACAGATATCCACCATCGTCGCCACCTCTGTCGTCGTCGCTACTACTAGCTCTACCACTAGTGCCGCCATCATTACCTTCACCACCACCTTCACTCACTCACTCACTTACACACACACACACACACACACACACAATCTCTCTCTCTCTTTTCAATACAAAAGTATTTGTGCGAGTACTCTAGATTTGACAGAACTTATTTTATATTGGATTATAACATGTGTTGCAACAAATAGTTCACTCTTTACTTGTAAATAGTTCTCTCTCTCTCTCTCTCTCTCTCTCTCTCTCTCTCTCTCTCTCTCTCTCTCTCTCTCTCTCTCTCTCTCTCTCTCTCCAATACAAAAGTATTTGTACGAGTACTCTAGATTTGATAGAACTTATTTTATATTGGATTATAACATATGTTGCAACATTTGCTCTTTACTTGTAAATAGTTCTCTCTCTCTCTCTCTCTCTCTCTCTCTCTCTCTCTCTCTCTCTCTCTCTCTCTCTCTCTCTCTCTCTCTCTCTCTCTCTCTCTCTCTCTCTCTCTCTCTCTCTCTCTCTCTTCAATACAAAAGTATTTGTACGAGTACTCTAGATTTGATAGAACTTATTTTATATTGGATTATAACATATGTTGCAACATTTGCTCTTTACTTGTAAATAGTTCTCTCTCTCTCTCTCTCTCTCTCTCTCTCTCTCTCTCTCTCTCTCTCTCTCTCTCTCTCTCTCTCTCTCTCTCTCTCTCTCTCTCTCTCTCTCTCTCTCTCTCTCTCTCTCTCTCTCTCTCTCTCATTTACAATACAAAATAATTTCTATAACCAATCCAGATCTAGATTTATATTACATTGATCTTTGGCAAGTGTACTATTGTTCCACAAACTAATAGACAATGATAGTAAAAGATTATCATAAATTTGATCATAGCTAATCGAGTGACGTATGTCTGTATGTTCTCAACAAAATAAAATGTATTTGCTTTAAGAATTAGCAGAGTCTTTGCTTTGCTGGTCACACTATAGGCGACATCGGAAAAGTTTTTCTTTCCAAATATGAGATGTAAGTTCTCTTGAGTAAGCATGGATTGGTGTATAAACATGTCTATATTTGCATCCATTTCTAAATACTCACTAAACATTTTTCTTTATACATGGCTCTAGCAACCTCATTAAACATTACTTAAAAAATAAAAACTTATTATTAAAGCTTACATGTTTATGAATTATTTGTTGTGGTGGCAACAAAGAATATTGATTTATCAAAATAAGTATAAATTTAATGCTCAATCAATACACTTAATGAGAGAGAGAGAGAGAGAGAGAGAGAGAGAGACCATCATCTTAATCCCTCATTGTGCATGTCTTTGCTAACTTGACATCATGTTGTTGTAATATTAATATTCATAGGCTACAAAATGTGGTTATACTTATTTAAACTAATCATATGTGTGTATATGTGTGTGTGTGTGTGTGTGTGTGTGTGTGTGTGTGTGTGTGTGTGTGTGTGTGTGTGTGTGTGTGTGTGTGTGTGTGTGTGTGTTAAGACTTCCAATATGCATACATAAATACATGCATGCATATATATGTATATATATTAATGAGAGAGAGGCACAGAAAGAGAGTTTTTTAGTGATAATAGTTTTTGAATAAGATAGAGATATAGAAACAAGTTCTTAATGAGACACACATGCACATGCATGCATGTATGTACACACATATACACATAGAGAGACAAATCAAGGTATGTGAATGAGAGAGAGATATAGAAGCAAGTTCTTAATGAGACACATGTGAGTGCATGCATGCACAAGCACATACACATAGAGGGACAAATCAAGGTAGGTTTGTCTAGTGTATATTACAAAACTAAAGAAGTAGCTTTAAAGATTATTGCTCATACAAACTCTAATCCACATTGACTAAGCAATTCATCAATGTTTTGCCTAGTCTTTAAAATAAAAAATATATTCTAGATACTTTGAATGTAAGGAATTTCAATTGGAAGGGTATTAGGACTCAATGAAGAAGAGAGGGAGGAGAGATAAAAATAACTTTTGGACGAGAGAGAGAGAGAGAGAGTACATTAAAACAATTATTGATGAAAGACAAGAAAGAGGTATCTTTTTAAGAATCATTGATAAGAGAGAAAAGAAAGAAATGTGAAAAGTAGTTCAGATAGAGAGGTACCTTTTTCAAATTAATGAAGGAGATGCCCAAAAGTAGTATTGTAGTATTATAGGAGAGAGTGCTAGAAATTTTTGAAGAGCACCCCTTCTTTGGCTTCAAAAATGTCTAGCAGTCTCTCCTATAATACAACCTTAGATCCTCACCTACATTAATAGCTTTGGATCTTTATACACACGCTAGCATTCTATGCACGCCCGAAACACTAGGCTGCTTTGCAGCAGCTTCATTGCCTCGAAATGGCAAGCAAAGTTGCCGTGCTATCGCACCACAACTTCCCTCAACAATACATTTCTCATATTTCTCTCTCCTCTTTTCCCTCTCTGTTTCTAATTTTTTTATTTACTCTCTCTCTCTCTCTCTCTCTCTCTCTCTTTGCCTTCTATTTTAGTTTATTTTTTCTCCTCTCTTGGTTTTCTCTATCTCTCCTTTCATTCTCCCCCCTCTCTCCTCTCTTTTCCTTCTCTCCCTCTCCTATTTTTTCATTTTTTCTTCTTCTCTCTCTCTTCATTCTCTTTTTAATTTTTTTCTTTTCTCTCTCTCTCCTCTCTTTTCCTTCTCTCTTTCTCCTCTATTTTTAATTATCTCTCTCTTTTTAAATTTCATCTCTCTCTCTCTCTCTCTCTCTCTCTCTCTCTCTCTCTCTCTCTCTCCTTTCACTTTCTTTCCCTCCCCTCAATCTCTCTTAAAGTATGTAAATTTTATCTTTTTCCTATGTATAATTCTCTCTCTTTATGTTTATCTCTCTTCTCACTACAAGATACAGGCCTCATATCGACGTTCAAAGCAACAAAAATGTTAATTAAAAAAATTTCCCTCATTGTCGCAAAAAATGTCAATATTAGCGACACCATAGAACCATCGCAATAATCGTCACTATTTACGTCACTATGAGCATCGCAAATGCGACGCTCATAGTGACGATTTGCGACGCTAATTACGACACTAATAGCGATGCGTGTAGTAATTTGCAATGCTAATAGTGACGGTTACAGGAGGAAAATTTTGTGGCAATGTGCTTTATTTGGGCCATATAAAAGAGTTACAATAAAGTGTACAATGCTCGTCAAAATGAAGGCAAAGTGTACTTGAATCCATAAGACTGATACATAAAATAAATACAATATCACATAATGAAAGCGACAGTAGAATCATTGCATGATACAAAGGATGATAATAACATAGTCCATAGAAAATGCCTACATAAATCACATGACCAAAAAAGAAGAGGATGTGCGCTCCACGGATCCAAGGGTGAGTTATAGATCCTCGCCATCTGAAAGCTCTCATCCTACTGCAAAGGAGCATCGAACAAACTCTGCAAAAAAAAGAAACAACTACACATCAGTCCACCATACAATAATGCATTTTAATTAAAATTAGTAACTATGGACAACAAAGATGAGTGATTTACTGGGCCGCCACGTCCATACAATCGATCGATCTCTGCTTATCGAGTCTTTAGGCTAGTGGGATCGCGGTTTGTAATGGAGTGCTGCAAAGAAAACAAAATACAACTGTTAGAAACATGATTGTCAGTATAAGGGATATTGAAAAAAAAAGCAAGTAGAACAAAAGAAAAAAATACAAAGTCCTCCAAATAAGTCATGTGGCCACTACTCCCAACATGATGGACCACTCCTACCTCCAGTCATACCCTCATCGCCTTGCACTATTGTCTCCAATGTCCTGGAGAATCTGTAGCCTCCTCCCTGAGACGGCACTAGTCATCTATGTCTAGCCATTCAAGCTTTGAGACCCCGCTCTTAAGTGCCTTGTGACATGAACGCACGCATGCACTCCATCATCCAGCTTGTGGAAAACCTATCTGTTGCGGTGGTACCGGAAACTCCTCATGCAAGGATGCTACTGTGTAGTCCTTGCTCCCCTCCGGTATGTTCTTCCAATGATCTAAGATGTTGTGCTGAAAAACTTGTTGCCAGAACTCTCTCATATGAGCCATCACCCTCCTTCCCTCATCATTCATGATGATAGCTCCTATCCTATCATCTACAAGGTATCCATATCCCTCTAGGGTAAACCTAAGATGTGTCCTCTCCCACCTGTGAGCACGCTTCTAGGCATTATCCGGGAGACCCCTGTACATCTAGTGTACCTACGAGCATAGTATCTCTCGGAGTAGCACCCATAGGCGTGCCACCTATGGATGGCTGAGTGACTAGAGTAGATGTCCACAAAGGTGTGAAAAATCCCATAGGTGACGCAACTCCAATAGAACGATGAGACAGAGACACTACATCGATACCTCCACAACAACCACCTGAGCCACCCTCTCTCGAACCTGCATGACAGCGAGGAGTAGCACCTTTATCCTGAGCCGACCGTGAGCTCACTACATCCATGTCTCCGCAACATCCCCCAAAACCACTCCCTCCGTCCAGCCCAATTCTGGAGAGTCAACCTCATCTATTGGAAACCAAAGCATCAAAGCACACTGAAGTAGATCTAACAGAACGGCCTGATGGTGTCCGAGATAGCTCCTGGTCTGCCATATCTCTGAATAGATTGGAAGGTCAATAGACAAGTCACCACAAAAGGATGAGTCAACCTCGTTCTTAAAGATTCTTGGACTCATGTATTTCCATCATTGTTACCCGATTCTGGCTCCTCTACATGCTGCAAGCTTTTGACGGCCTCCACCTCTTGCAATATCGACCCCTCTATTTGCATACTATCCTTGTCTACATTGGGAACATTGCTTCCATCATATACTCTCGCACTTCAAGGAGATGAAGGTACAACATACAACCATCGAGGTTGTTAGGGGTTTGGATAGAAAATTACATGTTCAAAGTCACGTATAAGAGAGATTTAACTTTTGTGACATGTACAATCTCGTAATAAAATTTAAAAAAATATGTGTTCATGCACATGTTCACAATGGGCCGACAATACAAACATGTCACACAAATCTGTCTATCTTTTTTTGGAATCTATTTTGAGAAATCTAGATGGACCTCATTGAACTGTTGCCCTAGCTCCTTCAAGTACCACTTTGAACCACTGCACATAGAATAGGATCATGGAGAAGCTATCGTAATCCACCGTCATAATACTTTGCAAGTTTTTAAAATACTCCATCTCATCTATAACAGTGTTTGGATCCGTTGCTCGTCGTCGGCTCTCTTGCTCGAACTTTGCCATGATACCACAATCTATTGCGGAGTGCATTTTGTCAATATGCTCCATGCGGAGATGCCATCCGCTTAACCACGCCACACTGTATATTTTGTATTGTACATCAAAACAGTTAATTAGTTGTCATATATAAAATCTAGATACAACAAACCCTAAACACGTTGTCACCTTTGGACTACATCCCCTCCAGAATTCACACTCCTCAGTTGAGACCTCTGCCCCTTTGCGAGATGCTACGGTCAAAGCTCCATGCAACCATCGCGTTGACATAAACCACGATATCTCCTCCATGCCCTCAGGATATCGAATCGGTCGTACTACGTCAAAATTTAGATCGCTCTTCTTCCCAATCTTTCTTGGCTTGCTCATACCTAGCGAGCCACGTCTCCATGGAGGAATGGTGCAACATACAAAAATGATTCACTTTCTCCCCATTGCAGCATCCATCCTTTTTTCTACCCCATTTCCAACCACCACATCTCCGGTCACTATATCATTGTCCTTTACTGACCATAGCATACTATTGTCTAAGTCCACTGTTGGTATCCACTGTGAGATATGCATTAATACCTTAGACACCAATGGATCCCACAAAGCCTTTCAGGGTTTTCATGAAGCGCTCTAAGAAGAACATTCATCGCATATGGACAGGTCCTGCAATCTCCACTTCCTCTATAAAGATGCACTATGAGGTGGGTTTATATCGTGAGCATGCTGGTGGGCAAGTACTTCTCAAAGAGACAGACAGTCTCCACTGCTCCCCGCCTTGTGGATTCAAAAGAGGATATCTTTATTTTCTTCTGTGAGATCCATTGCACTAAATTTGACAACCTATAAATCACCCCACATATTTTTGGAGTAAGGCATCCCACGATCACGATCGATAGTACAAACTGCCATAAATGAAGAAGCATTACGAACGATGACTAGACTCCAAATAGCAAAATATGCAGGCCACTTACAATCCATTCGTAATACAAACCTGACATATCTTACACGAAGTGCGAATAGACTTGATAATTTACTTCACAATGCAGTCTTCTTTAGTGAAAAAAATCCAAGAAGCGCGAGGTAGTTGCAAGCGACCATCAACACTCGACTGTGCGATTGCGGCCAAAGCGCCTCCATCTTGCATACCTCCTTCAAATCCATTTGTGCCCCTATAGTGTTTCTCTTTCCTATGATGTGGTCCCACAGTAAGCTGCCCTCATTCTTGAAAATATGCATGGGATCCAACAAGTGGTTGATCTGTAAGTGGCTCCAAAGTGGCAGCTCATAGAAAATTGAGAAGTGTCGCATTTCGTTTGGATGTGACTCCGTGTGAACTATTTTCAGCTCATACCAGCTTTGGGCATTCATTCTTATTGGCAAGAAAGTGGCGTATCCTTGATATACCATCTTCTTCATGGTTTGTGATCTTCGGGAGTCTAACTATGGCCCACACAATGGACATGCATGATAACCTAAGGTAACGAGACGTGTCCCAACATCTCTATCTAGTGAATACAAACTTGAACGAGCTATGATAGATATTACCAATGAGAAGGGAAGCCTACTTACTTGAGCACTCCCCGAATCCCAAAAAGTCATGCATGGTCCACATGAGAATGGCTCATATATTGGCGGACCATCGACCATCATCCTTGCTTATATCTTCCATGGCAACCCCCTCCTCCCACAAAATCTTAAGCTCATCGACTAATGGACGAAGATACACGTCCATATTCTTGACTTTGTAGCGGTCAGGAATGAGCAAGCTAAGGATGAGGTGTCCTTTCTTCATAGAAACCCATGAAGGGATGTTGTAGTTAACAAGGACTATAGGCCACACACTATAAGAAGTTGAGCGCAGATTGAATGGGTTCACACCATCCATAGCAAGACCCAGACAAAGATTCCTTGACTCTTGGACAAAGCCTGGAAAGGTAGAGTCAATGTAGCTCCATGCGAGTGAATCTACTGATATTCATTGGACTCCATCTGTGGATCTATTCTGTGCATGCCACGTTGTCAAGCTCGCTATGCCAGACGTACGAAACATGTGATGTATACGGGGGATAAGTGCAAAGTGTCTAAGAACTTTTTAAGGGATGGTTTTCCCTTGCAAGTCCTGTCGATACCTGTGAGCACCACACTTTGGACATGTCTCCATAGTCTTGTATTCTCCTCGAAACAGTATGCAATCGTTGATACATGCATGGATGCTATTGTAGTCCATGCCAAGCTTTCGTAAATCATGTCGCTCATCATCACGAGACTCAGACATGATATTTCCAAGTGGTAATATATGATACTTTAGTAACTTGAAAAGAAATCATAAAACACCTTGAAAAAGCACAATTGTTTTTTTATGATGGTGTCAAAAAGGAATCAACGAAGCGTGCTTCCTCTCTAAGCGGATCAGATATCTCAACACCCATGGGCATCAATGCATCGATCATTGCCTCCATCTCAGGCTCCAAGATTGTAGAATAGTCTGGAAGGCTGCATGTCTCCTCTGGTATTGATGGTATAGTTTGAGTAGTGTCTTCCAAGTGGTGGATTGCTCAGGCACTCCGTCCATCGCACAGCCATGAACTCTTCTAACTGGCCGCAAAGGGTGCACTCCTCCTTGGGATGAGACATCACCTCCTTGTAATAAATTTTATGGCCACATCCAATGATTTTGTATATGATATTCAATTAGTTTGCGAATACAATGCATGATTCATATACACTTTTCTTAACATTTGCTCAAAATCTAGGATTGTCTGATCAATGATCTCTGATTGAAACTCACCGAAGTGTCGTACGTGTTCTTTAGACAATCGATGTTTTTGTCTAATTGCCAATTTACATTGAGAGCAAGGACATGGGACATGCTGATTAAGATACGCCTTGCGATCTTGAACATCACGGCCTTCATCATTTTCCATTTGTTCTATGTTACAACAAACAATTTGTTTTTGTTATCATTCTTCTTTTCTTTCTTAAATTGTTTCAGAAGGGATTTCTTCTCTTGTAACTTAAAAAAATTAACGTATGTAAAGTTTCCACCCACCGACAAGCCTACAGTATGTAAAGTCTAATATGCTATGCATGGGGGCGAGGGACTAGCTACCCTATGTCGAAGTGTTACCGGTCCCATGGTATTGCAACGGACCTCGCCACCTTTTTTGCTTTGTGTGTGACTCGATATGCAGAGCGTAGGAGGAGGTAATGCAAAGCATGTCAATAAAACCATCCGTCCATCTCCAAGTCCAATCTCTATTTCGCTTTACTGGGCTTGGAGACACAGGCCTTCTGTGCCTTGCCAAAGCATCAAACATACCTAAGGAACACACTTAACTATATATATATATATATATATATATCTCTCTCTCTCTCACTACTACTACTACTACTACTACTACGACCTCATCTACTGGAAACCAAAGCATCATAGCACACCAAAGTAGATCTAACAGAACGGCCTGAGACAGCTCCTGGTCTGCCATATCTCTGAATCCAACCATCTAATTTGGAGACATACGTGTGAAGATCTCTTGTAGCTCCTCGTCGCTCATCCCTCGACTCATCGTGTGGATCCAAATATCCACAAAGGTCACCTACACACATACAAAAATTCATGTTAGCATAATCAATATAAATCAAGCAAAGCACGGTAATATAAATATTTATAAAAGGATCTTACTTAAAACTTATATCTTATGTACTCTTATAAGCAATTCATCAACGAATTGAGTAGGTGGATGCTCCAAGTATGAAGTACCCTATGGTCCCATGTCAATCTCCTGATACAACTTCGCACACATTGGAAGGTCAATAGACAGGTCACCACAAAAGGATGAGTCAACCTCGTTCTTAAAGATTCTTGGACTCATGTATTTCCATCATTGTTACCCGATTCTGGCTCCTCTACATGCTCCAAGATTTCAATGGCCTCCACCCCTTGCAATATCGACCCCTCTATTTGCATATTGTCCTCGTCTACACTGGGAACATTGCTTTCATCATATACTCTCGCACTTCATGGAGATGAAGGTACAACATACCACCAACGAGGTTGTTAAGGGTTTTGATAGAAAATTACATGTTCAAAATCACGTATAAGAGAGATTTAACTTTTGTGACATGTACCATGTCGTAATAAAATTTAAAAAAATATGAGTTCATGCACATGTTCACAATGGGCCGGCAATACAAACATGTCGTGCAAATCTGTCCGGAATCTATTTTGAGAAATCTAGATGGACCTCGTTGAATTGTTTCCCTAGCTCCTTGAAGTACCACTTTGAACCACTGACATCGAATAGGATCATGGAGAAGCTACAGTAATCCACCGTGATAATACTTTGCAAGATTTCAAAATACTCCATCTCATCTATAACGGTGTTTGGATTTGTTGCTCATCATCGGCTCTCTTGCTCAAACTTTGCCATGTAACCACAATCTGTTGTGGAGCGCATTTTGTCAATACACTCCACATGGAATGAAAGGTGAGAAGGATCGAAGTTTGCACACGAGAGCTATGGCGGGAGAGCAAGAGCAAGAAAGAGAGAGACAAGAAATGGAAACTCCAAAAACCACAATGTGTGGCAGGGCCTTCCTTTATTCAAACTGTCACTAAATGAATAAAGAATAAGTGATTGTGACGGGCGTCCACCACCTGCAATGTGCAATGGCGGGTATTATCAATGTAGTAATACACGGGTGGCTAGGCAAAGGCGCCTTTACCCCCAAGAACCTCCCACTTAAAGGTGAATTGCCCTAGTGAGAGAGAAAAAAGAAAAGATAGTACAACATATACACACGTACAACAGGATGAGGAAAAAGACATCATCTCATCCAATGCCCATCAATCTCTTGAGGAAGGCAAAGCACTCAATAGTGAGGCTTTTTGTGAGCAAGTCTAGAGGATTCTGCTCAGTCGAAATCTTGAGAAGGTCAATATACTTGTCCTCAATGACCTCGCGAATGAAGTGATTCCTCACCTCAATATGTTTTGTCTTTGCATGGAAGACCGGATTCTTGGCCAACTGAATGGCACTCATAGAATCCGAATGCAGTGTAGGCATAGCATCTATCATACCAAGGTCTGCAATCAAACAGCCTAACCAAATAGCCTCCTTGCAAGTCTCTCTGGCTGCAATATACTCAGCCTCTGTAGTAGAAAGAGCCATACGCTTCTGTGCCTTGGATATCCAATAGATAGCCCCTCCAACATAAGTGAAGACATAGCCAGAAGAAGTGGACTTCCTACTGTCTGCATGGCCTATATAATCAGAGTCAGTGTACCCCACGACTCCTATATCCTGGCTGCCATAATAAAGACACATATCTATTGTGCCCTTTAGGTACCTCATGATACCCTTCACGGCATTCCAATGTTTCTTGCCAGGTGCAGCCATATAATGTGCCACAACCCCAACTACAAAAGCAATATCTAGACGGGTGGCTATCATGGCGTACATAAGACTGCCCACCACGACCGATGCATGGGAGTCTTGGCCATGTCGGCCATGTGCTCATTTGTCTGTGGAAAATCCGCATGTGAAACCTTCACATGAGAAGGTAATAGACAGCCAATAGGCTTAACATCCTGCATGCGGAAGTGCTCAAGGACTTTATGAATGTACTCCCTCTGTGATGACAGATAAAGTAGTCCCTGAGATCGATCACCCATAATGCGCATACCAAGTATATGAGAGGCCTGTCCCAGATCTTTCATCTCGAAGCTCTTCTTGAGTTGAGCCTTGAGAGCATCTAGCTCACCATGAGCTCTCCCTGCTAAAAGCATGTCATCCACATAGAGCACCAAAATCAGTAAAGAATCGTCACGAGCTTTTTTCTTGTACAAGCACGGATCCATAGCACTGTGGCTATAGCCCTGTGACTGCATGAATGTATCAAACTTATGGTACCATTCCCTAGGTGCCTGCTTTAAGCCATGTAGACTCTTCTTGATTTTGCACACTAGGTGTTCCCTGCCAGGGTCTCAAAGCCCTTAGGCTGCTCCATGTAAATCTCATCATGCAAGTCCCCATGTAGAAAAGCCGTCTTGACATCCATCTGGTACAAGTCTGGGTCAAGCTGTGCAACCAAGGCCAAGACTAAGCATAGGGTGGTCATCTTGACCACAGGAGAAAAGAGTTCATCAAAGTCAACACCATGCTCCAGCTTAAAACCCTTAGCAACCAATCGAGCCTTGTATACCGGTTTGGGGTGTCCAGGGGTACTTTTCAGCTTATACACCCACTTGCATAGCAAATCCTTCTTACCTTGAGGCAAGGAAACCAAATCCCAAGTCTGATTCTTATGTAATGAGTCAATCTCAGACTGTATAGCCCTCTCCCAAGAGTGACAATCACCCCTGCACATAGCCTCATCATAAGTAAGAGACTCTCCTGCATCTGTAACCAGTACATGATCCATAGAGGGCACAAAACTGTCAGGAGGTCGTCTATCTCTAGTAGAACGCCTCAACCTAGGCTCTGTTGCCTGACCGACATCCTGTCTAACATCAGCATGTCTAGCATCTGGGCCATGAGCATCAGGTGATGATGTGTGTTGTCTAGCTAGCCATGGAGCAGGCTAAACGGGAGCAGGTGGCTCCTCCTGAAAGATAACTCTGCATACCTCTATCACTTTCTCAGGCTGCATATGCATTTTGTTCTCATGAAAGATGACATCATGGCTATGGATCACTTTCCATGCCTGCAGATCCCATAGACAGTAACCCATCTCTCCTGCATCTCCATAGCCAATGAAAATGCATTTGACACTTTTAGGATCTAGCTTATTGTGTTTATCCTTGGGCACATTGCAGAATGCCTCACATCCAAAGACACACAAATGATCATAAGTGGGGGGCTTGCCTGCCCATACTTCCTCTACAACCTGAAAGTCAATGCCACTACTAGGCGACCTGTTAATGAGATGCACTATAGTAGTAACTGCCTCTACCCAAAAGGGTTGCGATAAGCCAGCCTAACTAAGCATGATGCGGACCCTTTCCTAAATGGTCTGATTCATGCATTCAGCTATACCATTCTGGGGTGGGGTATAAGGGGCTGACGCTTAATACCCCGCTCATCACAAAACTGCTCAAAATCACATGATACATACTCACCCCCATTATCTGATCTTAGGCATTTGAGCCTTTTCCCAGACTGGTTCTCTGCCAATGCAAGCCAACGCTGAAATGTGTCTAAGTTATCGGATTTTCTCTTTATGGGATAAGCCCAAACCTTACGTGAGTAATCATCTATGAAAGTAACAAAGTACTTTGCCCCACCAAGTGACTGACAAGGCATGGGCCCACATACATATCTGAGAGCACAAGAGTCAAGGGCTCACCCATGCGTTTCTTACCAGACTTTTTATGCGTACTTCTAGTCTGCCTATCATACAAACAATGATCACAAGAATCAAAATGTGAAGAGTCAAAAGGTGGAAGATACTTCAAAGCACGGAGCATTTTCATTCCTTTAAAGAGATATATGCCCCAAATAAGCATGCCAAAGGGATACATGGGGAATAGAACCCATAGACAAAACATGATCCAATGTAGCTCCTGATATAAGTAAGGGATAGAAGCTGCCAGACTTGGCACCTCTTGCAAGTACAAGCCTGCCATGAGTAATCTTCCATACACAGACTCAAAGACACAAAATACCATGCATCATCAAGCTGTCCAGCAAACATAAGGCTGCGAGTCAACGGAGGGAC
The DNA here is from genome assembly GCF_053477565.2 of Lygodium microphyllum. NCBI lineage: Eukaryota > Viridiplantae > Streptophyta > Polypodiopsida > Schizaeales > Lygodiaceae > Lygodium > Lygodium microphyllum. Next base: position 48,699,502 of record NC_141142.1, read on the forward strand.
ATGGCGTACATCATGCAAAACAAAAGAACTGCTAGAAGAAAACTGTAGCCTAACATCTCCAATGCCCACAATATCAAGAGACCCGTCATCACCAAGGCAAACAGAGCTAGATATAGTACGATAGGTATGAAACCAATCTCTATAGGGTGTCACATGAAATGATGCACCCAAATCTAAGAGCCAACACTGCACATACATAGAGTGTATCTCAGAAGTCTATAAGGCATCGCATGAAGAAGCTGCAAGTATGTAATCGTCATCTAAATCAGTGGTCTGAGTGACATTAACCTCTTCTATCTTCACACTAGACTTTGCAGGTAGTATCCTATGCTAAGAAGACTTTTCCTACACTTTATTTTTCCCTTTTCCTTGCGCTTATCATCACGCATTTTATGGCACTGCGGCCTAATATGTCATGTTTTCCCACAATAATGACAAGTAAGATCAGACTTCCATCCACGAGACTTACTGCGACGACGTGACTTGGACCTAGACTTCTGAGAGTCCCTGCCTTTATGATCATTGTCATGCCTGCCATTTCTGCTACCTCTAACGGTCAATGCATGTGAAGAGCGGGAAGCATCATTGTTTATCTTGTTGATTTCCTCAGTCAATAAAGCACTCTCAACATCTTTGATTTTCAGCCCATTAAGCTTGTTTGTGCATATGGCAGTACGGAATACATCCCATGATTGAGACAAGGTGCCAAGCAGAAACAACGGGTGCAAGTTGTCTTTGAACTCAATACCCTATGACAAAGACTCTTCATGATAGCATGAATCTGACTAAAATGAGATGAAAGGAAGGTCCCCTCCTTCATGCGAAGGTCCATTAACTGCTTTAGCCAATACATGTGTGATGCAAGACTCTGTTGTGCATAAAACTCCTGAATCTTCTCCCATAAATCCCATGCACTCTGATTTTCATCTTCAACAACATTATGATGGACCTCTTCTGAGATTGACAAAATAATGGTAGACTTGCATAGTTCATCAACTTCCATCCACCAAACATCATCATCCATATCCTCAGGTTTGACTGTGGGAGCTTTCGCTCAACCGCCAAGACCCACGGACAGCTTATTGTTCAAGCGTTCCAAGCGAGCTCTAATGGCTATCTCTCACCTAGCCAACGCGCCGTCAATCCTACGAGTGTAGTGAGCTTACCTTGATGCTTGATCGAGTACCCTCCTCTCCCTTGCACTCCGGTAGCTCCACGATTCTTGATGCTAACTCAAGAATCCTCAAGCCTCCTCCATCCCCAAGCTCCATCCTCCATAGCCGCGCGCGTGAGAGAAGAGAAGAAGAGAAGAGGAGATGGTGAAGAGCTTCACCCTCTTGATCCCTCACTCCCACACACACTCACTCCCTCACACTCTTACACTCCCTCTCTCAAGAGCACACACAAGCAAGAAGGAGAGAAGAAGAGAGGAAGAACAAGACTCTTTTTGCCACACACCAAAGAATGACCTTCTCATTCACTTTTCAACTTTATATACAAAGCCCTAAATCCTTTTTGGGCGGTCATCCCCGTTTCCCTCTTTTACATGGCCGGCCGTAGCCTAGGCCCTTTTTCCCATTTCCCAGCATTCTAATTTATCCTATCCCCAACTAATGCATATACTTTGCACAGGAGCGAGCTGGCACTCTTTTACAAAGATTCGAGGGCGCTCCCACATTTTAATGGTGTGCTCTTTTATTCTTTTGTTGTCTCGAGGCGACACCGAGGCTTTCTAAGGGTCGTGCCCGAACATTTAAATTTTTCAGGGACTGGTTACCGGTCAAGGCGCCTTTTTCTGCTTTTATCCTGCGCCTTTTTTGCTATTTCCCTTTTTTTTTCCATTTTTCGCTCCTCTGTGCTGCAGGAAACACGGTAACATTACCCCCCTCCTAGCCAAGTGCCAGTCCCATGGCACTGCGGTGGGATGTAGTGGCTAGTTAGGTCGGCTGCTTCCAGTGTGCTTTAGGTTCCATGAAGATACGTGGCATCTTTCACACTGTTGTGGCACCCCTTATGTAGTCGGTCATCCTTCGAGTATCAGAAATGCTCGAAGCAATAAGCAATCCCTTAGGAGGATGGTATTGGAGGGATTTATTCTGGAGAAAACCCCCGAATGCTGTTTGCCTTGAAAATCCATGGCTTTGATTGAAGATCCTTGTCTTTGAGTTGAAGGTCTTCATCTTTGAGTTGAAGGTTTTCATCTTTGAGTTGAAGGTCTTCAGGCTTGTGGAATCAATAAGCGATCCGTAGATCTTGAGGTGTTGGGCATGGATCATTGGAAGATGAGGTTCCAAGATCTATACCAATGGCAGTTCTACCTTGACTTGGTTCAATCATGGTAGCCATCAGCAAAGCAGGCAGATGGCTAGATGCCGGCACATGAAAAGAAGTTTTGGTCATTAAAGGATGCCGTGGGTGATCCTCTTCCGCGGAGTAGCCATTTCTTGAAACTCGAACATGACCTGCAAGAAAAGTTGTGCACTCCCTAAGGGGTGTGTCTATCTCGCCATGGAGTGTGTGGTGCCTATGGCAGTGGAACTGGGAGATGGGTCTAACCTTGGGCAAGCCCTTGGTAACGTCCCACACTTGAGGACCCAATTCGTGCTTCGTTGGAGGTGCGGTGCAAGTCTTAGGGTGACAGGTCTGAAAGTCTTGCCCTTGATGTGTCCTAAGTGTGAAGTGGGGAGGGGGCTAGGGAGAACCCTAGGTGCAGTGACTGTGGTGCTTTTTTAAAATATATATATATATAATTAACATAAAGAGACGTATACATGGAGACATATGATACAAGGGCATGACGGGAGTTTACTCCTCATCATCCGAATGGCGGGTAGGGGATGGCGGAGGGCGGGGGGCCTTGTTAAGGAATCTACGACTCAACAAGTAGCCCTTGAGGTTGAGGCAGGTTTTGAGAGTGGTGGTAGAAAGGAAGGGGTGGTTGCACTAGGTGAATTTGTTGTCGCTCATATCTTCGAGCAGTGCAACACAGAAGGATGGCAAAAGAGAAGCGCGCATCATGAGGCGAGTCATGGTGCTGCTATCTATGGCGTTGGGATCAAAGTAGAGGGGTGGGAGGTGGCGTTCTTGAGGTGCAGGCTCTTAGTGGACTAGGACCCTAATTAGTCTAAGATAATTACAAGTGATTATGAAGGCGGGGTCAGGACAGGAGGTGAACTCGCTAAGAAATCTATCTATAGGGCTGTACAAATCCGGGAGGGTAAAGAGAAGGGCGTCCCTATGGAACCTGCCATGGATGGACGGATCAAAGTCGACCCCTACCCTTCGAGGATACGGCATGAAAGTAGGGTCGTTTCTCTCCGAAGGGAGGGTGTTACAAAATGCCATCCACGCGTCAAGGTTGACGTCAAAAATGTGTCTTCTCCAGGTGGGTTGGCAATTATAGCCTTTCACCGATCTAGGCACCTGGAGGACTTTATCCTACCAAAATTCGCGGTCCTTGGCTCCCCAAGCAGTTGGGTGGGCCTCTCGCTCCGCTAACCACTTGGCCTTGAGCCTTGCACCCATAGAGATGACGTCATTTACAAGTTGAATGGGCATTACTCTGTTCAAGGTAGCAGGAAACTCAAAGCTCAAGTCGAAGGGATCACGGTTATATTCCTGCTGTTCCTAGATAATCAATTCGGCATGGAATTTAGCACAGGCGGATCTTGAGGGGGCGGAGGCTGTCTTGGAACAGGTCTAGCATTCAGCTTTTTCCTTGCCTTCTCTACCATTTCTTTCCTGAGGTTAGCCTGGGTTGCTTTTCTCTTAACAGACGTATCAGGGGGCTGCACTTCCTCTTGTTGTGGCTGAGGGGGTGGTGGGACGTATTCCTCCTCCTGAGGTCCCAGATCAAACTCCGGTTCACCCCCTTCTGCTTGCACATCTTCTTGTGCCTTCGCCTCTATGAAACCGAGTTCATCTATTTCCTACACCGTCAGGCCTACCTGTGCAAGATATCTTCTTTGCTCCTCTAGGCTCTGTGGCGGGCCTCCTAGCTGCAGTGGCACGTGCAGGCCTGCTATTAGAGCTCTGCGTGCAATGGTTGGCTTCTTCTGTAGAGCTGATCATTGGCTTCGTTTCCTTCCGGTTTGGTGGAGTGAAGCAGTGTATTGAGGAAGGTGTGTTGCTGGGCTATCATGGAGAGCTGGGCCGCCTCTGCCTGATTCTCAGCCAGCACCCTATCTCCTTTGGCTTTGGCTAGCCGGCATGCCAAGTCCCGTATTCTCCCCTCATTATGATCAGCCCATTCTTTTGCTCTTTTTTCCATATCTTCCAGGCTCTCCCCCTGATGGAGGGTCATAGCCATGAGTTGTTGCTGCTGGGCCTCGAGCTCACAGTGCAAGCGGGACCGTTCCTGGCATTCATCGGCGATCTGTGCATTGAGCTGGTCCAACTTCACCTGCATCCTTCGCACCTGCTCTTCCCTTAACTGGTCCAGCTCTGCAGCCTCCTGTCTGATCTTGTTAAGCTGGCTTTGTGCTTCGAGATTGACTGCAGATAGCTGATTGTTCTTGCGCCGCAGGTGAGCATTGGTCTCCCTTTCCCCGTTGAGATGCTCCATCAAGATTTTTCTCCTTCCTTCCCAAGTAGCGTCATGTTCCTTCAGGGCCTTTAATTCCTCTGCATCCTTATTGCTGGCTTCCTCCCTGAGCGCAACGATCTCCCTTTGGTATTCTGTTATCTGCTTTGTTCTCTCCAGCTAGAGAGCGGCTCGTGATTCTCGTTCTGCTGCTGCCAGCTCCTCCACGGCTGTCCTCCTTTCTTCCCTGGCCTTTTCTAACTGCGAGAGCAGCTCCTTAACATATTCGTCGTATTGGCTTGCTGGAGGTGGGGGGTGGGGCATGGTGGTGGTGGTGACAACATCTTCTGTTTTCTGCCTCTTCAGCTCCGGCCTTGGCTCCAGATCAGCCGTGGCTACCCTTTTGACTCCTGATGTTGGGGTGGCCATGGCCGCTTCTCTTGCCAGCTCCCGTTCCACCATGAATTGTAGCCAAGTGACCACATTGCTCTCATCGACTTTTGGGGTGGAACCTTGGGTGGCAGTGGCAATGGGTGTCGTCATGATAGGAGTGGCTGGCATGGAAGGTATGAAGAGAGGGAGAGTTGGCATCATCAGATATTTTCCTTTTCCTTCTGTTGGGAGCAGGGGTGTGATTTCCGGCACATTGGTACTGGAACTAGGCACCTCTATTCGGTGCCGGCTCTCCGCGCCTTCCGCGTCTCTTTTGTACTGCTCCTCGATGGAGCGACGGGTGGCCAGCTCTATTTCTTCCTCTTCCTTCCTTCTCAGCTCCTCTTCGGTCTTCTTTTTTCTCTCCTCCTCATCCTTGACTGATTCCCTTCGAGCCCTCTCCAGATCTTCCTTTTCTTTCTTCTTTCGCTCCTCTTCCCTTTTTCCATGAAGGGCTTTGCTTCGTTGTTCCACGTGCCTCTATGGGGTGCCCTGGGATTCTCCCTCTTCGTCTGTGTCAGTCTCCGTTTCATCTGACGACCTTCGCTGCTCTTCTGTGTGAGGTGGGGATTGTGACAGTGATTCGTCGCTTCCTTCGTCGCCTCCCTTATTGTCTCCTCCTTCTCGTCCTTGCCCTAGTGCTTCTTGGATGATGGCCGTAAGGACACCTCCAAACCCTATGGTTGTGGCTTTGGAGGATGATGCCTTGTGGGTTGATCGAGACGACGGGGACTCCCCTCCAATGGCTCTTCCTCCTGTTGCCAGGGCCTTAGCCGAAGCCTCTATTGTTTTCCTCACAAACCCATTAAGGTTCACCTCGTCTAGCGATTGCGCCGCAAAGCTGTCGAGCAGAGGTACGTTGATTCGGCTCATTATGTTGTTGTACCTTTTGCTTGAGGACAAGGCGTGCACCATCTTTGCCTGCAGCTGGATTTCTGGGTTTGGGATGTCCGCCAAGCTAATCCCATCATTGGTATGGACCTTCACCTTGTCCATTCTCAACATGGCGTAGATGTCTCTTTTCGGCTTTCTTTCCACCTTATTCGGCAGCCCTAGTGCCCTTTCCACCAACTCGGGGGTTAGCTCGATCTGCACCTGTCTGGTGGCTTCATTATCACGCACCGTGATGGTGCCTCTGTTCCTATTGAAGGTGCGTAAGAAGTCAACGCACTGGGTGTAGTCCACCCTCCGGCCCACTGCATCTAGGTACTTCTGTAGGTGGCACTGATCTATGATTTGGCGCACTGCCAGCCACTTCTTCAAGGTTGAAGACGTGACGGAACTTCAACTGGTTGAAGGCTCTCGTCTCCACCGTGAGGCCGTACTTTGCTTGCTCCTCCTCCGAGAAGGGGATCTTGTTCACTTTGTCCTAGCTTGCCATGATCACTACCTACAAGTTCAGCCATTTCCACTTTTAGTGCTTTTCGACAACTAATTTGCTGGAAGAATAAAAGCGTAGCAGATTTTATTGAACATAGCCTTAACTTTTCTTTTCAGACTTTTACCATTACATCTTACCCTTGCATTTCAAATTTAACTGACGTTTCACACTTGGTTTACTTTTTAGATTTCCCTTCTTTATTTTTTTACGTTCCACCTTATTACCCCCTTCCCCCTTTGGAACGAGAAGAATTCATCCCAGGATTGGAGGTTGAGAGGCCAAGGGTGTTCAGCATAAAGGGCGTCGGTCTATTTGTGCAGGAGCCAGGCATAGAAGTTGGGGTTATACTCTAGCTGAGCTTCCCTGTCTAATTCGAATGGGCAGATACTGACATGCGTGATGTATGTCAGAACATCAGTTAGGAGATTGCCAAAATTGACCCTACTTGCAATGTGGAGCTCTTCCTTTGTTAGAAGGCGGTCAAGGTAGGGGTGCCCCTTGATGTGCTCGTCCATGGGTTGGCCATGGAGAGTGGTTAACACTCTATATGAGGTAGGCGTGACGTAAGGGATCATACTCGGCCGTTTTGATGGCTCAGCGTTGCTCGGCGTTGATCATTATGCGACATCCGTCAACCTCCCATTGCAACCTAAGAGCGTACCATTGCCTCAAGAAAGGTGATTCAGTATCAGCAAGGTGGGATAACCTTGCGATCTCTTGGTCAATGATAGCAGAAGTGGTCCATGGATCATATGATGTGATGAGACGTTGTTTAATGGCTTGCTCTTTGGAGACCTTGCTACCGAGCAACTTAGCAGCAGAGCGAGAAGCTTTTGCAAATGCAAATTCAAAAGTCTCCCACGAGCAAGGCATATTGCGCACTTCCATTGCAAAGGGTTCTTCTAATAGGCCCAAGTCCAAACGGTCATAGCTGAGGGCGAGCGACACGAAGGTGGCATCGAGTCGTTTAATGCAGTCCACCACATCTTCATCGATATCTCGGAAAGATCAACGGCTAGTGCTAGAAATGATTTTCGTTCATAGGAGGGAGTAAGGTCGACGGGTGGTCGAGGTTTGCTAGAACTAGAGGCCTTGACAATACATAGTTGTGGTTGGGAGTTTCCTTGAGCCTGCAATCGGGTTGTTTGGAAGATGGGCGGGTTAGGGTCAGTCACAGCAGCTGGGCTGCCTGCAGTCAGCTTTGCTGCGGAGGGTCGGATTGACTTGGTCAGATGATGCCACCTGTGACGGTGCCTGTTGCTTGGGCTGATAGGTTTGTGCAACTCTCTTGGGCCGAAGCGTAGATGAGTCGGATGGCTGGGGCTCTGGAGAGCACTGCAGCCTATGGCTTTGAGGTGTTGGGGGACATGGGCTGATCAAACTTGAGGGTGGCGCATGATTAGTGCATTTGGCCGTGGGGGCCTTAGGGATCCACAGTGGCATTTCCCTCATAGTAGCCTTGCGCATGCAAGAGGGCTTTAGGGACCCATCTTTGCTTAATCATGCGACTCTTCCTGTGTTTGCATCTTTACCTCCTCGATTTAGAGTTATGGGTCTTATGCAGATAGGTGTGTCAACTCCTGGGCGGTTGTTGCAGCTGTTTAGGCACCCATTGAAAGCGAGGCTGTTGGGTCCTTGCTTTGGTTGCTGCGGGCTGCGGTTTATGGAAGTCGGGGAGCGGCGGTCGCGCACTACCCCCCTCCTTAATCTTGCCTACGGATGTTTCTATCGGTGGCTTTGCGGATGGTGATGGTGTCGCGCAGCCCTTGCTGAAAGGCTCTGACGATGCGCACGTTGCCTATTGCTAGGTGGATACGCTGCGACTCATAATCAACATTGCAATGAGTCAACTTTTTGAAGGTTCGCCCCAGCATTGACTCCATGCCTGCGTCTGTAGCACTAGGCAACACATAAAAAAGCATTGGAACAGTCTCAGACTCGATAGAAACGACGACTCTGCACTTGCCAAGAAGTGCATATGATTGAGCCCCATATGGGCTTAATTTGGCAGTTGTGGGTTGAAGTAGTGGTTTGCCAAGTTGGATCCAATGCTTGTGGGTTAGGACATTGAAGTTTGCTCCCTCATCGATCAAGGCGTTGAAAGCGCGCATGTTTGCTTGGCAGTGGCCGTGACACGGAGGTAGGCGAGTTCTGCAGTTTCCTCCTCATCTTTGTTAATTTCAGTGATTGTGGCTGCTCGTATTTTGACCGGCGGTTCTAACATTGGTGACTCATGTAAAGGATGAGTGGGAGGGAAGTACTTCTTGACACGACTGCCATTGAAGAAGCCTATTCCTTCACCGTCCAGGGTCTCAAGCTCGACATTGCCGGTTCGGCTGATTGCCCGAACCTTGAAGGGCCTGAGACCTCTGAATTTCATCTTTTGCTTATGTCCTTTAACTAAGTAGAGGAGCACTAAGTCACCCTGTTCAAATTCGCGCTGCTTGACATGCTTGTCAAACCAGCTCTTGCGTCGAGCTTTCTCACAGATAAGCGCATGGGTGGCTAGAAGGCAAGTCTCTGATAGGCGTTCCAGCTCGACCAAGCATTGCGTCCATGCTTCCTTCCCTTCCCATTGTTCTTGAAGTGCCACTCTAAGGCTAGGAATGAAGAATTCTAATGGTAGAATTGCCTCCGTCCCATAGGTCAACCTAAAGGGGGTTTGGCCGACAGCCGTTTTATAAGCTGTGCGGTAGGCCCACAAGGCTGCCATCAACTTGTTGTCCCAGTCGCTTCGTGAGGCTGAGACTACTTTAGTCAGGACATTGATAAGAATCTTGTTAGTCGATTCTCTCTAGCCATTAGCCTAAGGGTAGTATGGTGAGGATTTGTGATGGATGATGAGAAAAGTGGATAGGAGATGTGCTATCACTTCGTTGATGAAGTGTGTGCCTTGATCGCTAACCAATTCGATGGGGCAATCAAAGCGTGAGATCACTTGCTCCCATAAGAACTTGGTAGTCGTCCTAGCATCGTTTTTTCATGTGGCTCTTGCCTCTACCCATTTTGTGAGATAATCCGTGGCCACCACGATGTACTTGGCTTGTGAGTACTGTGCTGCAGGGTTGATGGGTCCTATGAAGTCAATTCCCCATTTTTCGAAGGGTTGGCAAGCAATAATTGGGGTTAGCTCCATTTGATCTTTACGAATCGGGACTTTTGTCCGTTGGCACTCGTCACAATGCTTGATGAATTGCTTGGCGTCACGGAAAAGTGTGGGCCACCATAGTTAAGATTGCAGCACCTTCCCTGCTATCGTGTCTCCGCTAAAGTGTCCTCCCGCAATGCTGTTGTGCGCCTCCGAGAGCACATCGTGCATCTCATGCTCACACATGCATCTACGCAGCAATCCGTCTTGCCCCAGCCTATAGAGTTGGCCTGCAATCAGCTGGTAGGGCTGGATCTTCAGGATCAAGCACCTAAGTCATGCATTTTCTATCGGTCGGTCAGGTAGTCCGTGCTCGAGCACTTGGGCTATGTTGTCTGCCCAGTATGGTGTTAGATCAGCCTTAAATAGATCTCTCTCGCTAGACAGGTGGAATAAGTGGGCATCAGGTAACTCATCAATGATGCCTTGTCCAGCTGCTTCTCCTGTGGGTATGCGGGACATGTGATTAGCCATGTAATGCTGTTTTCCCTTTTGTACCACCACGAAGAAATCGAACTCTAGGAGCAGGACGAGCCATCGAGCTATGCATCCTATAGCACAAGATTTGTTCACTAAATAGCGCAGGGCTTGATGGTCCACAAAGAAGATGAAAGGTGTGGCCAATAGATATAGCCGAAATTTCTTCACGGCGAACACCATGGCTAATCCCTCCCTTTCTGTTATCGAATAATTCATCTCCATCTCAGTGAGTTGTCTGCTAGCAAAGCTCATTGAGTAATCTAAGTTATGCTCACCAGGTTGGCACAACACTGCCCCCATGGCAAACTTAGAAGCATCGATGTGCACGTGGAAGGTAATGGTCCAATCTGGGGCTCGTAGAATTGGTGTTGTTGTTAAAGCCTTTTTCAATTCTTCGTATGCCCGTTGGCATGCCTCGGTCCACTTAAAGACAATCATTAGCAGCTTGTACAATGGCCTGGCAATCAACGCGTAGTTTAGTACAAATCGCCGATAGTATCCTGTATGGCCTAAAAAGCATTGAACTCCCTTGTAATTAATTGGGGGTGGAAGGTCAACAATAACCCTGGCCTTCGAGAAGTCAGTGGCAATGCTGTTCTTCGACACCAAGTGTCCTAAGATGCATCCGTGCTTCACCCAAAACTGACACTTCAAGGGGTTCAAGGAGAGACGATATAAGCGGCACCATTCAAAGACTGCGCGGAGTTTGTCTAAGTGTTCGATCCAGGTCGAATGGACACACAGGATCGTCGACAAAGACCTCTAACTCCTTGCGAAGCATGTCCTTAAAGATGGTGCACATGAGACGTTGAAAGGTGGCGGAGGCATTGGTCAACCCGAAGGGCATGACTATGTATGCAAAGACGCCCCCACTCCATAGCAAAGGCGGTCTGCAGGATGCACTTGACCTGGTTGTACCCTGAGAAGCCATCTAGAAAACTATAGGCTTGCTTGCCTGCCACCCTCTCAAGCATGTGCTCGGTGTACGGCAAGGGATAGTTGTCTCTCTTCGTAGCAGCGTTCACCTTCTTGTAATTGACGCACACTCGAATTTTGCCATTCTTCTTCATCACAATGACTATGGGTGATACCCAGTCTGTGTGCTCAATTTCGTAAATGAATCCAACTCTCATCAGCTTGTCAATTTTCTCTTTAATAGCATGAGCATGTTTTGGATTCATAGGGTACGGTCGCTGCTTGACCGGCATTGCGTCCATCGTCATGGGTATGTTGTGAGTCACAACACTCGGATCTACCCCCCGTAGCTCTTCTAAGGACCAGGCAAACACGTCTATGTACTCCCGCAAGAGAGCGACAAGACTCATTTCTTCTTTACTAGTCAAGTCATCGGCAATGAACACTGGTCGGGGTGTTTTCCCTTCCTGGGCTAGGTCTACCTCCTTAACCTTGGCTGGTTCTTCGATTGGTTCACTCGCCTGCCCTTGACGTTTGGCACCTAACAGAACTACTACCCTATCCCCTTTTTTGAATTTCCTGAAGCATTTAGGGAGGTCCTACGGCTTCCGCTGTTCTTCTGATCTTATATCCTTGGGGTGCTTTGCCTTATCTTGCCTTAACCGTCTGCACCTCAGGTGGACGGGTAAGTCCCCCTTGGTGCATCTGGTCATGGGCGGCCTAGGGATCTCTGGGGCTAAGCACACTAACCCCAGCTCCCGTGTCTACAATTCCCTTCCTCGTTGTGTCACCCAGGGCTAGGGCCGGCAAGACCGCGTGCATCTCAGAGCCTTCCCAAAAGGCGTTGATGTACAAGGATTTAGGCACGGAGTGCAGCGTCAAACTTGGCAATTGTATTTCTGTGTCCTGGTCTCGAGGGTCTGCCATGACCTGCTCTTGTGATCCTTCAACCCACTACTTAAGGTCTTGCCATAGGGTAGGGTGCTGCTTAAGCAGATCTCCCAGGCTAAGTGTTACAGGGGTGGTCACTAGCGTGGTCAGGAGGTTGTTAGATACTCGTCCTTCCTTTAGCCTAGATTGTCCGTGCCAATGGCCGCGGTTGATCTGCGGCTCTATCGCGTCTAGGCTTGGTCTTAGCGGCGCTGCTTGCGGCATAGTTGCTTCTGCCAACTTAGGTTGCAGCGGTGATAAAGGCGTGCTCACGCTGGAGAGATCATCGATCTCGTCCTTACGATGGGCTCAGCGTCTTTGAGATGCTGTTGAGCCTCCCTCACCCATTCCTTCGCCTTTTCTATGGCCTCTAATTGTCACTTCGGATGCGGGTATTCCCCTACCTTAGCGCTTCCTTTTTCGGTTATCTTAGGGGTTGAAGTCTCTGCCTCTGCGTCTGAGACCTTCTGTCCCATAGGTAGAGTCGTGGTACTCTCGGTCTTTAGTGCGACCTTAGCTTTCGATCTCTTCTTTTTCCACCTGCGGCTTTTCTTTCCTATCGAGGTTACGTCAAGATTGCTAGGTCCTGGCAGAGAGATGCTGGCCTGCTTCGCAAGGAAATAGGTGTGGCCTCCCCATCGGGGTTTTCGACACCAAACAGCCCCAATGGGACGGATGGCAAGTTGGCTGAGCTAGATGGCGGCTTTCACTTTGGACAGTCTATGAAAAGATGGGTGATTTCGCACTCTGCGCACCTTTGGTCAGCCTTGTCCCTGTTTTGCTGCTCTCTTTCAGGGCAGCGTGATGAGACATGACCGGGGTGTCCGCAAGTCCAACAAGTGACTGGATCCTGCGGGCTGCCCTTATAGGCCTCTACCTCGTCCTCGTCCTAATACCATCACCGCCACAGGTCGATAATCCATGAGGACCGCGTTGTCTTCATCGTCGTGTGAGACATAAGGGTATATGTAGGTCTCTTCATCATTCGGCTCCTCCATGTAATGTACTTGAGCATCGCTCAGTGGATGGATCACGTAAGGACCAATCGGTCTAGGAATGCCTATAGGATTTATGTCCATTCTAGGGATGGCTGGTTTCATATCGTTAGGTGCGGGAAGAGCGAATGGGGCTCCCCTTCCGAAGAATGGCTGCAGCCTGTTAGCTAGATAAGGTTGGCCGTAAGGTTGCGAGTATGGAAGCCTTCTTGGTAATCTACAATGTGCGACATCATGGCCGAACCTACCGTAGTTAGCACAAGGTCTTGACATAGGGTCTTGACACTCGGCTGGCAAGTGGTTTCTGCCACAGTACATGCATTGGATGTGTGGGCGTGTTGGTCATCTCAACATGTCTTGTAGCTTGGCTAATTCCATCTTGACCTCAGCCAAGCCTTGGTCTGTCTCGGTGGCCTTCCCCTTGTCTTGGAATGATGGGATTGACCGCTCACTAGATGCTGATGTTCTCTCCAAGCTTCGCGGGTTGGTCTCTTCTAGATTTGAGCTCCTAGAGCTCCGCTCTTTCAACTGGTCATCAACTCTGATGGCTTCCTCAAACATTCTAGCCACCACGTCCCGCTGCAAGCTTGAATTGCCTGCCAATGCCTTATATAACTCCTCGTCTCTAATTTTGCTGATGAATACAGTCGAAACTGCTTTGTCAGTCGGTCGCTCGCCTAGAGGGATTCTCTTAAAGAGACTCCTCACATGGGTTACATAGTCGCGGATGTCCTCCTTCTCTTTCTGCTTGACGTTCATCAAGCATACTAGCAGGTTATCGGAGTATCCGGGCTCGGTGAACCTCTGGACGAAGAGATCCTTGAGATTATTGAAGTTGGCTCGTTCCACGGCATCTAGGCTTGTATACCACATCCTACCCTTGTCGTCGAGGCAGAGCCCGAATACTTGCGAACGTTGAGTCTGGTCGTTGAGGCCGTTGGCTTCGCAGACTTGCTCGAACTGCTCAACAAAGTTGTATGGATCGTCATGTGGTTGGTACTTATCGAGCTGCTTGGCAACAATGGGTATTTTGACCTGGCTCTTTGAGCCTTGGTTTGCCCCTAATCCTACAAGCAGAGATGTCGCTAGTGCGGTGGCACTCTGCTCTACTGCGGTGTTATCGAGCAGCCGTTTCATGAGGAGCTCGCTCAATGTCAGGTCTCCTTCTAGTGCTCTCTCATGGTCCGTTCGGTTTCGGCCAGCCAAGTTCAGCACTCGCTGCACCTCATGCAGCTCCATGCTTTGCCTTTGGCTCCTAGCCTACTGATCCCTATTATAATTAGCTATTCCTTGCAATGCCTTGCGGACTAGCCTTCTCTCCTCCTCTAGGTCTGCAATGATTGCATCTCATCTCCTGCCGCGGTGCTCGTACCGGGCGTGCACGCCGTAATTGCTCACTATCTGCTGTATAGCATCTGGGAATACACTCAAATCGAGCTCCTCATTAGACCGATGGTCTGAGCTTTCTTCCGTCATGGTCGAATTCTTGCACCCCGCTGCGCTGTCAATCAGGTTGAATAGTCTTGATAGATCCTCGTCGTTGGCGCTCCTTGCTTGGTCCTACCCTGTGCTTCAATTGTTTGTCTATGTCTTGGGTCCTCTCCTATTGGTGGGTTCCTTGAGTGGTTTATCTGAGTGAGTTCCTTTGGTTATTGAATGCAAACCTCAATTTATGGTCACTCGGTGAGTGTGTCGTTTCTCGTGCACTTGTGCCCAATCAGGCTTTCAGCTTTCTTAAGTGTACTTCAAGTGCGGAAATTCAATGTGAGTGCCGCAAGCAATCCCTCGGCGTCTTACACACTCTTGCTTGTTTCGGGCCTGATAGGCTTCATTGCTCCAGTCCTGGCCGTTCTAGCGGGTTCTAGGGTCTGCGTTGCTTCTTGCCGTTCACTAGGGGGTCGATCACAGGTCCTCTGATTGGATTTCCGTTCTCGACGCATAAGGTCGCTAGGAAGTGCTCCAACACTGTCCCCCTGTCCCTTGGTATTGACTCCTATGTCAGGAACTACCTACAAGGCATTCGCCATGTTGTCCTGGAGCGTGTTGCCCTTCCAGTCACTCGTGGGGGTCAAATTTTGATGTTTTTCTCCCTTTTTTTTTTGCCTAAGGTGTGTCCGACTCTGGGAATCGGACGCCCGATTTACCAGTGGTCCGATTTACCAATGGTCCGATTCTAGGAATCGGACCAGGTGGGTCTGAGTTTGAGCTGTCCGAGTCTCAGAATCGAATGGGGGTTAGGTGTCCGATTTTTGAAAATCGGACAAGTGGTCCGATCGGACCACGCATGTGGTCCGATTGCTGACGTGTCCTAATTCGTGAGTCCGATTTCCTCGATCGAACAATCGGACAAGTAGTCCGATCGGACGGGGTTGGTCCAAGTGTCCGACTGAGTGTCCAAGTCCGAGTGTCCGAGTGTCTGAGTGTTCGAGTGTCCGAGTCGGACGGGTTGGTCCGATCGGACGGTTGTCCGAGCGTCCGATTCTCAGAATCGGACACTGAATCGAGTGTCCGATTCCGCCGGCCCGACGCACTTTCGAGCACAAATTCGTCCAAAATATCAAGACATCGATGATTATAGACTACAAAATTCACCAAGAGTTATGTTGTAGTGATGGGGGAGAGATCTATATACCTGGGGATCGCCGATAGCAACGTCACTCCTTCCCCTAATCGATCGAACGGGTTGCCCAAGCTCTCTCTCTCTCTCTCTCTCTCTTTCTCTCTCTCTCTCTCTCTCTCTCTCTCTCTCTCTCTCTCTCTCTCTCTCTCTCTCTCTCTCTCTCTCTCTCTCTCTCTCTCTCTCTCTCTCTCTCTCTCTCTCTCTCTCTCTCTCTCTCTCAGCTGGTTGCAAATGAGGATTCCCTTGCCCTTCAAGAACTTGAAAACCAGTCCTATGGAGGAGGACGTGGTAACTCTAGAGGCAGGGGGAGCCAAAGAGGTCGTGGTGGATGGCAAAGAGGCCAAAATGCAAACAGTAATGTTGAATGCTACTATTGTGGTAAAATGGGTCATATGGCTAAAGACTGCTATAAAAAGCAGAATGACATCATGAATGGAAAACTGCAACAAGGAAATTATGCATCTTCTAGTAGACAGGGTGATTACAGAAATGAGCATTTGTTTATGGTGCAGCACATGAACAATTCTATGACAAGTGCAGAAGAAAGCAACGATGTGTGGTATGTTGACTCAGGTGCATCAAACCACATGACAGCTCATGCAGAATGGATGGAGGATGCAAGGAAAATGAAAAAACCAGGATTTGTGGAGACTGGTGATGATACTGCACATCCGATTGTGCAGATTGGAAAAATTCATTTGTCTATGCAGGATGGGAAAAAGAAATACCTGTCCGATGTATTTCATATCCCGAATATCACCAAGAATCTGGTTTCTGTTGGTCAAATGGTTGAACAGGGCTTGCAGGTCAGATTTAATCCTCATGGATGCTTTGTTGAGGATATGAAAAATAAAGGTCGCTTGATAGCAAAAGGAAAGAAGAAGGGCAGAATGTTTACATTAGATGCAGACATGCCTGAATTGAGTGCAGCAATGTTTGCACATGGGACCGGTGTAGTTGCAGATATTGATATCTGGCATAAACACATTGGTCATGTTAATGTACAGCGACTTAAATCAATGCAGGCCCAAAACATTGTTGCAGGATTGCCTAAATTCAAGGTTGCAGAAATGCATAAGGTATGTGAAACCTGTCAGTTTGGAAAACAGGCAAGGAAACCATTTCCTAGACATGTTCAAGAGAGTAAGAAGCCATTGGAATTAATCCACTCTGATGTGTGGACTACTAAAGCTGCATCTCTTGGAGGCTGTCATTATTTTGTCACTTTTATTGATGACTATAGCAGAAAAGTTTGGGTGTATTTTATGAAAAAGAAAAGTGAAGTTTTTGGGCATTTCAAAACTCTTAAAGCTATGGTTGAAAAAGAAACAGGCCTGCAAATAAAATGCCTAAGGTCAGATGGAGGGGGAGAGTACCTCTCAAATGAGTTTGCAAGGTTCCTGCAGGAGCATGGCATAAAGCAGCAATATTCATGCAGTCATACCCCACAGCAAAATGGAATTGCAGAAAGAAAAAACAGACATATTGGAGAGGTGTCTCGTGCCATGCTCAATGAAAAAGACCTGCCAGATTTTTATTGGGCTGAAGCAGTTGCTACAGCAGTCTACATAATGAACAGGACTCCCACTGCAGCAATACATGGAATGACTCCAGAGGAGAGGTATACTGGTAGGAAACCAGATATTTCTCATTTGAAAATTTTTGGTTGCATTGCCTATGTACATGTGCCAGATGAGTTGAGATCCAAGTTGGATCCAAAAGCTGAGAAGTGCATCTTTATTGGTTACTCTCTGCAGCAAAAAGGGTATAGATGCTATAACCCTTCTACTGTAAGTTTACAGTGAGCAGAGATGTTGTTTTTGATGAGATGAGTAGCTGGTATAAACCAGTAAATGTGATTGATGATGTAGATGCACAAAATGGTAATGCTGCACAGAATTCACAGCAGTAGTCACAAAATATTAGTGGACCTGGAGCGTCCTCTAGCAGTGGTTCACATTCTTCGCCATGGACAGGCAGATTGAGATCAAGAGAATCTTCTCAAAGTAATGCAGATAGTGGTATGCAGGTATCACGAAAAGGAAAAGAGAAGGTTGATCAGCCCATGTTTGATGTGAATGCAGGTCACTCTTATGTGGATGGTGAATCCAGTGGCTCAGAACAGAGCATTGATGATGAGTTGGGTATTCCTTCTATTGTTACACCTGGAGTAAGGAAGACCAGGGATGTTTTGAGAGCACCTGGGAGTGAACCCACTTTGCGCAGGTCTACCAGAGTTAGGTATCCTGTGGATAGGCTCAAATACGATGGATTTACAGCCATTCACTATGCATATATGGTCAAGGTGATACAGGAACCAGAACCCACTTCTTTTGAGCAAGCCATGGGAAAAGAATAATGGGAGAAAGCCATGGATGAAGAAATGGATGCCTTGGAAGCAAATGCTACATGGGAATTGGTACCTTTGCCTAAAGGTAAGAATGCAATTGGCTGTAAGTGGGTTTATAAGGTGAAGCACAATGCAGATGGTTCTGTGAACAGATACAAGGCAAGATTAGTAGTCAAGGGGTATGCACAAACATATGGCATTGACTATGAAGAAACATTCAGTCCGGTTGCAAGGATGGCAACCGTAAGAGCAGTCATTGCTATGGCTGCATCAAAGGGATGGTTTTTACATCAGATGGATGTAAAGAATGCCTTCTTGCATGGTGATTTGCAAGAAGAGGTCTATATGGAGCAGCCACCAGGTTATGTGCATGCTGTTCATCCTGAGTTTGTTTGCAGGTTGAAGAAAGCTTTGTATGGCTTGAAGCAAGCACCTAGAGCATGGTCTGACAAGATAGGACAGTATATTGTCACTATTGGCTTTCAAATTTCCAAGGCAGATTTCTCACTTTATGTGAGAAAAACGGAGAACGGTATTATGCTACTTGTTATTTATGTTGATGATTTGATTATGACAGGTGACATTGGTGAAGATATCCTTCATGTGAAAATGCTATTGAAGCAGAAGTTTGAGATGAAGGATTTGAGAGAGCTGCGTTATTTCTTGGGCATTGAGGTGATTAGATCACCAAGTGGGATACAGCTCTTGCAGAGGCAGTATGGATTGGACATGCTGTCCAAATATGGGATGATAGGCTGTAAGCCTATTTCAGTTCCTTTGGAGCAGAATGTGAAGCTAAGCGCAGATGCAGGTGAGCTTCTGGAAGACCCTACTATGTACAGACGCATAGTAGGAAGCTTGATTTATATAACTATTATCAGGCCAGATTTGAGCTATGCTGTTGGATTGGTAAGTCAGTTTATGCAGGCTCCAAGGAAACCGCATTTGGATGCAGCTAGACGCATACTCAGGTATGTGAAGTCCACATTGCAGTATGGACTATTTTATGAGACTGGGGTTCAGATACAGTTGCGTGGATACACTGATGCTGATTGGGCTGGTAGTATTTCTGATAGACGATCTACCAGTGGATATGTGTTCTCTTTTGGGAGTGCTGCAGTCACTTGGAGCAGCAAGAAACAGCCTACAGTTGCCTTGTCGAGCACAGAGGCTGAGTACAGGGGTGCAGCAATGGCTGCATGTGAGGTAGCTTGGTTGCATAAGCTACTTTATGATATGCATCAGTCTACAGATGGGCCAGTTGTCATTTATTGTGACAACATGAGTAGTATACACTTGGCAAATAACCCAGTCTATCATGCTAGAACAAAGCACATTGAGGTGCATTATCACTATGTGCGAGAGAGGGTTTTACTAGGTCTTATTGATCTAGTTTATGTCAGCACAAAGGATCAGGTAGCTGACATATTTACGAAGGCATTGGGCGCAGAGAAACTGCGCAAGTTCAGAGACCTGCTTGGTGTGCAGGAATTGGGATTGAGCTCGAGGGGGAGTGTTGAGATATCGAGCTCCACTCGTGATACGCCAAGGTGACCGTTGTGTATTTATGTCACCGACTTGTCAGTTGTTGCAGACGCGGTTGGTACACCGCCCATGAATAATAGCTACATGATAGCTATCCTTATCTACTCTAGTTCGTGGCTCAGTTAGTATGCCACCTTAGTTAGTTGAGTTTGGTTTGAGACCCATATATAGGGTTCTTCTATTTCTTTGTATGAGAGTTCTTTTTTGGCTTACACAACTAAGAAGAGGAAAACTGTTTTCAGCCTCCACCCTTGTGTGTATTCCCCCATTGTGCAAGCAAGAAAGCTACAAGTGAGACTCCTTCCTTCTCTTCCAAAATCTTGACACTATAGACTAACTGCAGACATAAAGCTCTCAAGAGAGCAAATACATGTAGCTATCCCACAAGCTCAAGCTCAATTCTAAATAAGACTCTAGGCATCCGAATATTCCAAGAGGCTCCCACTGGGATTGAAGTCAGATGCAAAGAGAGCAAGCAACGCTCTAGCACATCAAATACATAGCATCAGACATGCCAAATCCTAGTAGGGTACATCCGGAGCATAAATCCCAAGCTATCTCAAACCCGTAAAGCATAAGCCTGAAAGCATACAAAGAGCATGTAATTGACAAACAAATGTAAAGTCCAATAGATCCAAAATGCTCAAATACATCTAAAGATGAAGCTCCAAGTAACTGTCAAGCATGGGCAAACCAAGTGGCATCCATATCTTACCAAAGCATAAATGCAAGAAGCCTAAATGTCAAGCAGTGACAATAGGCATAGACCAGTCCAAAGCATGCCAACTGAAGCCAAATCCCAGTGAAGAACAACCAAGTCGGAGCTTAATACAAGCTCAAAAGCATTCCGGAACCAAAGACAAGCTCAATGTTGTACCCCAAAGATCAATACTTCATTACATATTCCAAAGACATAGCCCGATTAGCATAGGCATAAGCATATATGAGTAAAATGACTTCAGCCCATTGTATTACAGCAAACATTCACTACTCCAAATTGAGTATTTCAGGCCTTAAATCAGCACCAAAATGATGGCAAAGCATATGCATAAGATAGCATGATCACAAGGCATCAATAGGGTGTCAAACCGCTTCACTATGTATGCCCAAACCAAGCATAACATTAACTGTCAGTGTAGAACTAATATAAAATGCATGTGACCTACTGTAAATTGTTTCAAAACAGTGCTAAAGAGGCTTCAAATCAGTGCCCAAGCTTGAGGAGCATCAATGCATGGCCAAGAACCATTTGCCAAGCACCTAAATGCTCAAAACTTAGTATATGAGCCACCAAGCATGAAGTGTGTAGTCAAATGTTGATCACACGCAGGGCTGGAATTTGGTGCAAAACACGCAGGTTGCTTTGGAGTTGCTGCAATGCCACGTGGCCTAAATGGTAAGTGTGGGGGGTAGGGTAGGAACCAATGAAGCCTAGGAAGAGTCCTCAATAAGCCACCATGAAGGGGGAGCAAGATATGACCTCCATGAACCTTGATATGGCTTCCCTATTTCCTGCACCCTATGGACTGAATAAAACCCAGTAAAGAATGAAGCAATACCTTTGTGTGAATGCCCTGAGGGTGCCTCAATAGGCCGGAGGAAACTCGGGAAGCTAGGGAGTGACGGGAGCTCAAGGGAGTCGACTATGGTTGTCGGGATGGAGACCCAATGCGAATAGGGAGTTGATGGGACGCTGAGAATGCCACAAGCCAAGATCAAGAGTTGGGAAACCGTGCTCTGATACGAATTGAAAGCTAAGAAGGATCGAAGCTTGCACGCCAGAGCTATGGCGAGAGAGCAAGAGCAAGAAAGAGAGAGACAAGAAATGGGAACTCTAACAACCATAATGTGTGGCCAGGCCTTCCTTTATTCAAACTCTCACTAAAAGAATAAAGAATAAGTGACTGTGACGAGCGCCCGCCACCTGCAATGTGCAGTGGCGAGTACTGTCAGTGTAGTAATACATGGGCGACTAAGCGGAGGCGCCTTTACCCCCAACACGAAAATGCCGTTCGCATGACCACGCCACACTATATATTTTGTATTGTACATTGAAACAGTTAATTAATTGTCGTATATAAAATCTAGATACAACAAACCCTAAACATGTCGTCATCTTTGGACTACATCCCCTCGAGAATACACTCTCCTCAGTTGAGACCTCTGCCCCTTCGAGATGCTGTAGTCAAAGCTCCATGCAACCGTCGCGTTGACATAAACCACGACATCTCCTCCATGCCCTCAGGATATCGAATCAGTCGATGGCACGTACTACATCGAAATTCAAATCGCGCTTCTTCTTGATCTTTCATGGCTTGCTCATACCTAGCAAGCCACGTCTCCATGGAGGAATGGTGCAACATACAAAAATGATTCACTTTCTCCTCCATTGCAACATCCATCCTTTTTTCTACCTCATTTCCAACCACCACATCTCCGGTCACTCTATCATCGTCCTTCAACGACCATAGCATACTATTGTCTAAATCCACTGTTGGTAGCCAATGTGAGATATGCATTAACACCTTAGACACCAATGGATCCCAAAAGCCTTTTGGGGTTTTCATGAAGCGCTCCAAGAAGAGCATTCATCGCAAATGGACAGGTCCCGCAATCTCCACTTCCTCTACAAGATGCACTAGGAGGTGGGTTTGTATCATGAGCATGCTGGTGGGTAAGTACTTCTCAAAGAGACAGACAGTCTCCACTGCTCCCCGCCTTGCCAATTCAATAAAGGATGTCTTTATCTCCTTCTGTGAGATCCATTGCACTGAATTTGACAACCTGTAAATCGCCCCACATATTTCTAGAGTAAGGCATCCCATGATCGCGATCAGTGGTACAAACTGCCATAAATGAAGAAGCATTACGAACAATGACTAGACTCCAAATAGCAAAAATCATGGGATTTTAGCCCTGATAATTGGTCGTCTTTAGAAAACGCAGACTTGAGAGAATGCATCATACTCGTCGGAGTGCGGATAGACTTGATAATTTACTTCACAATGCGCTCTTCTTTAGTGGACAAAACCTAAGGAGCGCGAGGTAGCGGTAAGTGACCATCAGCACTCGACTGTGCAATTGCGACCAAAGTGCCTCCATCTTGCCTGCCTCCTTCAAATCCATTTGTGCCCCTATAGTGTCTCTCTTTCCTATGATGTGGTCCCATAGTAAGCTGCCCTCATTCTTGAAAATATGCATGGGATCCACCAAGTGGTTGATCTATAAGTGGGTCCAATATGGCAACTCATAGAAATCTGAGAACCATTACATTCCGTTTGGATATGACTCCATGTGAACTATTTTCAATTCGTACCAGCTTTGGGCATTCATTCGTGTTGGAGGTCATCTAAGAAAACCTTCCCTCAGTTCACGACCCTTCGGCAAGAAAGTGACATGTCCTTGATATACCATCTTCTTCATGGTTTGTGACCTTCGAGAGTCTAACTGTGGTCCACACAATGGACATGCATGATAACCTAAGGTAACTAGACGTGTCCCAACACTTCTATCCAGTGAATACAAACTTGAACGAGCTATGATATGTCAAGAATCTCATGATGGGGGGATTTTCTTGAGCTGTTGCGCCAAACACACACTGTATACACAAGAGGAAGCTCACTCAATAACACAAGAAGAGAGATGGAGGCCAAAACGTTCTTGCTGATTTTTTCTTCTTCTTCAACACACTATACAATGTACACAAAGTATAGATAAGATACAATATAAAGGAAAGTGTCCTTCTAAGTCAAACAGTGCATAACCGACTACACTAATCGACTAGTGTTATATCTTTGCCAGCTATAGGTAGGTATAACAAACTAAATATAATAAGTGATAAGTTAGTGGCCATGTGAGTATCATAATGACCACCAATGTGCTAAGTGTAGACATGCGGACTCATCTAGCCAGGGGGTCCATCATTAATGTCTACACGTGTTGAGTTTGCCATCTCATTACTCCCCCTCAAGCTCAACTCTATCTCTGCAACTCCAAGTAAGCTTCAAAACTTTCAAAGCTTCTCCGCACCCAATGCCTTTGTGAAAATGTCAGCTATCTAATCCTGTGTGCTGACATATACCAAGTCAATCTCTCCTGCAAGTACCTTCTCTCTCACAAAGTGGTAGTGCACCTCAATGTGTTTTGTCCTAGTATGGAACACTGGATTCCTAGCTAGTTGTATGCTGCTCGTGTTGTCATAATGAATGACAACTGGACCATCTCCGTGTACGTCCAAATCACCTAATAACTTTTGCAGCCATACCACCTCACATGCTGCCATAGCAGCACCTCTATACTCAGCCTCTGTACTCGATAAAGCAATTATAGGTTGATTTTTGCTGCTCCATGTAACTGCTACATTACCAAGGGAAAACATGAATCCACTAGTAGATCTTCTGTCTGACATGCTACTAGCCCAATCTACATCTGTGTATCCAAAGACATGTACATCCTTACCTGCCTCATAAAAAAAGTCCATAATGTAAAGTGGAATTTACATACCTCAATATACGTCTAACTGCATCCAAATGAGATTTTCTAGACATTTGCATAAACTGACTAACAAGGCCAATAGCATAGCTCAAGTCTAGCCTTATGATAGTCATGTAAATCAAACTCCCTACTATCCTCTTGAACATAGTAGGGTCTTCTATCTCATCCCCAACGTCAACACTCAACTTCACATTTTGCTCCAATGGTACTGAAAGAGGCTTACATGCTGTTATACTATACTTGGATAATATATCCAAGCCATACTGCCTTTGGAATAGCCATATACCATCATCACATCTAATCACCTCAATACCAAGAAAGTATCTCATCTCACCCAAATCTTTTATCTCAAACTTCTTCTTCAAGAAGTCCTTAACTTCACCAATCCCATTGTCACTGTCGCCTGTAATAATCAAGTCATCCACATAGATGACTATGATGACCAAACCTGCATCTCCCTTTCTCACATAAAGTGAGTGATCAGCATCAAAAATACAAAATCCAATATTGACAAGATACTCTTTAATCTTGTCAGACCATGCTCTAGGTGCTTGCTTCAGCCCATAGAGCGCCTTCTTTAACCTGCACACATATGTGGGATGCTCTAAATCCTCATAACCTGTTGGCTGCTCCATATACACTTCTTCATGCAATTCACCATGCAAGAAGGCATTCTTAATATCCATTTGCTGCAAACTCCAACCTTTGGCTGCTGCCAAGGCAATCACACACCTAACAATTGCCATCCTAGCAACTGGACTAAATGTCTCTTCATAATCTATGCCATATATTTGAGCATAGCCTTTTGCAACCAACCTAGCCTTATACCTACTAAACTGAACCATCTGCATTATGCTTGACTTTGTAAACCCACTTATAGCCAATAGCTTTCTTACCCTTAGGTAAGGGTACCAAATCCCAAGTCTTATTGGCTTCTAATGCAGCCATCTCCTCATCCATTGTTGCATCCCAATGAGCATGACCAACAACATCCTCAAAACAAGTGGGCTCAACATCCTCAACTAGTTTCACCATATAAGCATAATGGTGAGCTGCAAAACCTTCAAAACCAAATCTTTTAACAGGGTATCTGACCCTGCTAGATCTGCGTATCACCGGATCACTTAATGGAGCCTTCACATTACTATGAGCTCTCTGTACACCTAGTGTCATGTCTAAAGGAATACTAGGCTCATCATCCAAACTCTCTGAACCACTAGAATCTCCATCAAATCCCAAATGACTGGTAGATGTATCATTACCATCTAGCACTTTCTTCTTTCCTTTGTCCTTCCCTGCAACACTTATAGATCCACCTAAAGATGTGGGGCTACTCCTTAGTCTCCTAGACCAAGGGCTCACTGTAGGTATAGTATTAGATGATGTTTCTAGTCCAGTAAGACTCCGTGATTCTTGTTTTTCTTTCTGCACATAGCTGTCGTGATCATTATCATCATCTAATACATCACCATCAGATGCATACCAATTGCCCATCTCATCAAAGATAACATCCTTGCTCACTCTGAACTCACCTGTGGCAGGGTCATAATAGCAATACCCTTTATGCTCTAAAGAGTATCCAATAAAAATAAAATTTTCTACCTTTGGATCAAGCTTCTTCCATAGCTCATCTAGCACATGAACATATGCAACACATCCAAATACATTCAAGTGTGATACATCGAGCTTCTTACCAGTAAAGCATTCTTCAGGAGTCATCCCATGAACTGTAACTGTGGGAGTTCTGTTCATAATGTAGACAGCAGTATGGACAGCCTCAGACCAAAAATGTTTGGGCATATTCTTTTTAGTCATTAATGCCCGTGCGACTTCTGCAATATGCCTGTTTTTTCTTTTTGCGGCCCATTTTGTTGTGGGATATACCTACAAGTAAATTGCATATTTATCCCATGAGTCATCAAGAAGCCACTAAACTCATTAGAGAGGTACTCTTCCCCTCCATTTGATCTCAAGCACTTCACTTTTAAGCTTATTCCTGTTTCAACAGGTATCTTAAAATATTTAAAGTGCTCAAACACATCACTCTTTTCCTTCATGAAATATACCCATAACTTCCTTGAACAGTCATCAATAAATGTGACAAAGAATTTGCTGCCACCAAGAGATACATGTTGTGTAGATCCCCAAACATCTGTATGCACTACATCAAGTATTTTTCTACTCACTTCTTTGTCATGCGAGAAGGGTTGTCTTGCCTACTTACCAAACTGGCATGCTTCACAAACTTTATGCAATTCTGCAACTCTAAAAGAAGGCAACCCTGTAACCAATCCTCTGGACTGCATTAATTTCAGCCTTTGCACATTTGCATGTCCAATACGTTTATGCCATATTTCAATATCTGCAACTACTCCTTTTCCTTTAGTATACATAGCAGCATCCATTGCAGAAATTCTAGCATCTAAAGTGAACATGCGGCCAACTCTACTTCCTTTTACAACCAACCTGCACTTATCATTAAAGTCTTCTACAAAACAACCTTTTGCATTGAATCGGACCTACAACCCTTGCTCTACCATTTGGCCAACAAACACTAGATTCTTTGTTATTGATGGCACATGTAATACATCTGTCAGACTCTTTGTTTGGCCATCATACAAGGACAAGGGAACCTTTCCAATGTGTGAAATTAGGTGGTATGAATCATCACCCGTTTGTACATAACCTAGATTTTGTAAGTCCTGCATCTCTCCAAACCTTTCAACATGACTGGTCATATGATTAGATGCACCTGAATCGACATACCATACATCATCATGTGTCCCCTTTCCTGTAACTGCATTCATCATATGCTGCATAAGAAATAGACTCTCATTTTTATCTTCATTCTGTCGTGAAGACGATGCATAGTTTCCTTGCTACAATTTACCACTGCGAATATCATTCTTCTTAACATAGCAATGGGCTGCAATATGGCTTGTTTTGCCACAATAATGGCAAACACTAGTAGAATTTCTAGAACCTCTATTCTATCATCCACCTCTTCCTCTAGAGCTCCCCCTTCCTCTAAAGTTTCCTCGGCCTCGTAAAACCTACATTTCACCAAATTGCTGATTGAACCTATTTTTCTGGTTATTGCCAGCAAGTCCCATACCACGGCCTCTCAAAGAGGATCTATCACATCCCCTTCTTAAACTTGAGTAAAATGCTTGAACCTATTCACCATTTTTTTCAGATGAGTCACCCTACATATCGATCTCTTCGGTAATCATGAGAGAGATCAGCTCATTAAAATCTGGAAATGGCTTTTGTACATATACTAAAGTAACAAATGATTTCCATGCCTTCTCATTATTAGGACCACTCAATGTGGATAAAACCAAATCATCATCATCAAGCATTGCATCAATCGCTATTAAAGCATTCGCAATGCTCCTCACCTTTAACACATACTCATTGATAGACATTTTCCCTTTCTTCAAGGCATTCAACTCTTGCTTGAGTTGAATCTTTCGAGCCTTTGTATTTACCGAAAACATGTTCTCAAAAATTGTCCAACTTGCATGTGAAGTTTCTGCATTCCTGATATGTCCCAACATCGTATTATCAATGACTACAGATAACCAGTACATCACCTTTTTGTCTTTTGCATTCAATTCTTTCCATGCTTTTAATTCATCTTCAGTCGGAGGGATACCCAGCTCTGGCTCCTTTTCTTCACCTGAAACAAACTCATAAAGGCCCTTTCCAATAATGAAGTTTGTCACACAAAACTTCCATGAAGGGTAGTTGTTCTTGTCGAGCTTCTCAATAATGGGATTTTCACTGTTCTTTGCCATTATCACAAACAAGGATACAACACAGCAAGCTAGTCTTCTACAATATTTCACAATACGTGCACAGCAATACACCAAGCAACCTTTTTCATTGATTGCTCAATTGTACATACAATCTACAACCTGTTTGCAGATAAACCTTATGTTTGCTTCCTGCAAATACCTTAAAAATTACAAATTTAAAATCTGTAACATGTGCACCCACTTTCAGTCAATACAGCCAAAATCACAGTGTACCCTAAAACTATTGTCCGCAACCTTGCGGCTCTAAAACGGGGCCTAAAAAAGTCTCAGACGCCCAAAATAACTACGGGAAAGCCCTTAAGGGTTAATCTGCAGAAGATACAATGATCTACTCGCACACCAAATCTCACAGCAATCTGAGATTTTCGCTCTACTCTACTTCCGGTGTCTCCACAGGCACTATCCAAGAGAGAGAGAAGAAGAATGGGAGAGCTTCTTATCCGTTGCTTACATGCTGAAACCTTGCTTCTTCTCCTTTACTTTAGCCTTCAAAATCAGCCTTTCTCAGTGGTATGGCTTTGATACCATGTCAAGAAACGCGTGACGGGGGGATTTGCTTGAGGTGTTGCACCAAACACACACTATATACACAAAAGGAAGCTCACTTAAGAACACAAGAAGAGAGATGGAGGCCAAAACGTTTTCTTGCTAATTTTTTCTTCTTCTTCCACATAGTATACAATGTTCACAAAGTATAGATAATATACAATATAAAGGAAAGTGGCCTTCTATGTCAAACAGTGCAAAACCGACTACACCAATCGACTAGCGTTATATCTTTGCTAGTTGTATGTGGGTGTAACAGGCTAAATATAATAAGTGATAAGTTAGTCGCTATGTGAGTATCATAATTACCACTAACATGTTAAGTATAGACATGCGGACTCGTCTAGCTAGGCGGTCCATCATCAATGTCTGCACGTGTTGAGTTTGCCATCTCCACATGATAGATATTACCAACGAGAACGAAAGCCTACTTACCTGAGCACTCCCCGAATCCCAAAAAGTCATGCATGGTCCACATGAGAATGGCTCATATACTGGCAGACCATCAACCATCGTGCTTGCTCATATCATCCACGACGACCCTCTTCTCCTGCAAAATCTTAAGCTCATCGACTAATGGACAAAGATACACATCCATATTCTTGACTTTGTAGTGGCCAGGAACGAGCAAGATAAGGATGAGGTGTCCTTTCTTCATAGAAATCCATGGAGGATGTTGTAGTGAACAATGACTACATGCCACACACTGTAAGAAGTTGAGAGCAGATTGAATGGATTCACACCATCCATAGCAAGACCCAGCCGAAGATTCCTTGACTCTTTACAAAGCCTGGAAAGGTAGAGTCAATGTGGCTCCATGCGAGTGAATCTGATGATATTCGTTGGACTCCATCTGTGGATCTATTCTGTGCATGCCACGTTGTCAAGTTCGCCATGACGTTTGAAACATGTGATGTATATGGGGGATAAGTGCAAAGTGTCTAAGAACTTTTTAAGGGATGGTTTTCCCTTGCA
The DNA here is from genome assembly GCF_053477565.2 of Lygodium microphyllum. Lineage (NCBI taxonomy): Eukaryota > Viridiplantae > Streptophyta > Polypodiopsida > Schizaeales > Lygodiaceae > Lygodium > Lygodium microphyllum. The sequence continues at coordinate 48,728,656 of NC_141142.1, forward strand.
AGTCCTATCGATACATGTGAGCACCACACTTTGGACATGTCTTCATAGTCTTGTATTCTCCTCGAAACAGTACGCAATCGTTGATACATGCATGGATGCTATTGTAGTCCATGCCAAGCTTTCGTAAATCATGTTGCGCATCATCACGAGACTCGGACATGGTATTTGCAAGTGGTAATATATGATACTTTAGTAACTTGAAAAGAAATCATAAAACACCTTGAAAAAGCACAATTATTTTTTATGATGGTGTCGAAAAGAAATCAATAAAGCGTACGTAGAAGATACCTAAACAACTCGGTCACACTCGCATCGCTCCACCTATATTTTGCATGCACACTTAGGAGTGCAAGCAGTGTCTTCAGACGAGATACTTAGCACCCATCATATAATGGTATGGGTGCTTCTTCTCTAAGCAGATCAGATGTCTCGACATCCATGGACATCAATGCATCGATCATTGCCTCTCTCTCCCTCCCTCCCTCCCTACTATATATATATAACAAAACATCTCTCTCTCTGTCTCTCTCTCTCCCTCTCTCTTCTTCTACTACTACAGATATATATATATGTGTGTGTGTGTGTGTGTGTGTGTGTGTGTGTATCTACTACTACTACTGCCACCTCTCTCTCTCTCTCTCTCTCTCTCCTACCACCACCAGTACTCACCTTCCCGAAGCGTCAAACACACCCAAGGTGCACCTTCAATAAAACCTCTCTCTCTCTCTACTACTACTACTACTACTACTACTACTACTACTACTACTACTACTACTACTACTACTACTACTACTACTACTACTACTACTACTACTACTACTACTACTACTACTACTACTACTACTACTACTACTACTACTACTACTACTACTACTACTACTACTACTACTACTACTACTACTACTACTACTACTACTACTACTACTACTACTACTACTACTACTACTACTACTACTACTACTACTACTACTACTACTACTACTACTCACCTTCCCGAAGAGTTGAAGATACCTAAGGTGCATCTTTAACAAAACCTCTTTCTTTCTCTCCACTACTACTACCACTACTACTACTAGGACTCACCTTCGTGAAGCGTCAAACACACCAAAAGTGCACCTTTAATAAAACCTCTCTCTCTCTCTCTCTCTCTCTCTCTCTCTCTCTCTCTCTCTCTCTCTCTCTCTCCTACTACTACTACTACTACTGCTGCTGTTGCTACTACTTGCCTTCCCGAAGCGTCAAACACACCCAAGGTGCACCTTTAACAAAACATCTCTTTCTACTACTACTACTACAAACAAGAAAAGAATAAATTAAAGAACAAGATCTTACCCTCTCTTTGTTTTTTATCCATTCATTCTCATCTCTCCCTCCCTCCATCTCTCTCTGTCTCTCTCTCTCTCTCTCTCTCTCTCTCTCTCTCTCTCTCTCTCTCTCTCTCTCTCTCTCTCTCTCTCTCTCTCTCTTATGTTTCATGTTTATTCCCTCTTTCTCTCTCTCTCTCGTTCTTTCTTTCTTTTTCTCTCTTCCTCTCCCTCTCTCATTTCCTCTTTTTCTCCCTTGGTATAAATCATCTTTAACAAAAACAAACAAAAGAAAAGGAGAAAAAACAAAAACAAACCAAGAAGGAGCAATGCACTCACTGCAAAGGTCCGAGGATGGATTCGGCGGCTCCTCTTCGCGACGGCAGCTCCTCTTTGCCCTTCGTGCACTTCCTCCTTTTCTTCGTGAACGGTGACGGGGGCGGTAAGAAGCTCTCATTCTCCCTCTTTCTCTCTTTTTCTCCCTCTTCCTCCCAAACGCATGATGCGGTTCACTCTCTCTTTCGCTCATTCTTTCGCTCTTTTGCGCAAAATGCCACGCTTGAGTTTTGGCCCACTTTTTTCATCTGAGTACCCTCGCTATTTGCATCGCGACACTGCTAATTTGTGTCGAAAATGGCCATCGCTATTCCCCTATATCCTTGTAGTGTCTTCTCCTCTTCTCTCTCTCTCTCTCTCTCTCTCTCTCTCTCTCCCTCCTTTTTTCCTCTCTCTCTCCGCCCTCTTTTCTTCTAGTTCCCTTTCTCCTATTTTTTCTTTTTTTCTTCTCTCCCTCTCTCTTTTAAATTTTATATTTTCTCTCACTCTCTCTTTCCCCTCTTTCCTTCTACTCTCTCCCATCCTCTCTCTCAAAAAAAATATTTAAATTTAAAAAAGACTTCTCTTTTCTCTTTTTTTCCATCTCTCTTTCTCTTTCTTCTTCTTCTTCTTCTCTCTCTCTCTCTCTCTCTCTCTCTCTCCCCCCTTGCTTTTCTTCTTTCTTCCCCTCTCCTCTCTTTTCCTTGTCTCTCCTCTTGTTTTCCTTTTTTTCTTTTTCTCTCTTTAATTATTTTTTTCTTTTCACTTTCATTTAAATATTCTTTCCTCTCTCTACAATTCTCTCTCTTCTTCTTTTCTCTTTCCTTTTCTTCTCTCTATCTCTCTCCCCCCTTTCATCTCCCCTCTCTCCTCTCTTTTTTCCTCTCTATCTCTCTTATAATTTGTATTTTCTCTCTATAATTCTCTTTCTCTCTATTCCCCCCTCCTCTTCTTTCTTTTTTACTCTACATATCTCTCTCTCTCTCTCTCTCTCTCTCTCTCTCTCTCTCTCTCTCTCACTCTCTCTCTCTCTCTCTCTCTCTCTCTCTCTCTCTCTCTCTCTCTCTCTCTCTCTCTCTCTCCCCTTATTTTTCTTTTCCTCTCTCTTTCTCTTTCAAGGTTTTTTCTCTCGCTCTCTTTTCTCTCTCTATTTTTCTCTTTTCTCTCTTTCCCTGTCTCTTCCCCTATTTTCTCTCTCTTTCAAATTATATATTTCCTCTTTGTCTCTCTCTCTCACTAAGTCAAAAACTATATTAAAAATATTTAATTTAAAAAAACTATTCTTTTTCTCTTTCCCGCCTCTCTTCGTCTTTTTCTATTTCTTCTTCTTTTTGTCCTTCTCTTTCTTCTTCCTCTTCTATCTCTCTCTCAAAGTGTGTAAAAAACTATGTTTAAAAAACTTTAAATTAAAAAAAGCTTGTAAAATTTTTTAATCAAAAATTTAAATTAAAATTTGTAATCTGAGAGAGAGAGAGAGAACCTAGGTCCTACACATGAGAGAGAGGGGGGAGGGAGAGAAGAAAATGTTTAAATTAAAAAAGACTATTCTCTTTCCTCTTTTCCCTCCTCCTCTCTTCATCTTCTTATTCTTTCTCTCTCTCTCTTCTTCTTTCTCCCTCTCAAAGTGTGTGAAAAATTATGTTTGAAAATTTTTAACTTTAAAAAATTAAAAATATTTAATTAAAAAAGTTTAACTTGAGAGAGAGAGAGAGAGAATCTAAGCCCTACACATGAGAGAGAGGGGGGAGAGGGACAAATTTAATTTTAAAAAGGGAGGGAAAAAAGAAAGAGAAAGATTATAAGTGTGAGAGAGGGGAGGGGGTTTTAATTAAAAAAAAGGGGGGGGGGGGGGGGAAGGGGGGGGGCGCTTTTAATGAAAAAAGGAAGGGGGAAGAGAAAAGGAGAGATTACACATGAGAAAGAGAGAAGGGGAGGGGGTTTTGATTGAAAAATGGAGGTTTGGAAAAGGGGGTAGGTTCGAGAAGCCCTCTGGAGGTTTGGGGCTTTCCGAACTTGTGGCGAAAATAATATAGTAGTAAAATACACATACACACACACACACTCTCTCTCTCTCTCTCTCTCTCTCTCTCTCTCTCTCTCTCTCTCTCTCTCTCTCTCTCTCTCTCTCAATACTACAATTTTATCTTTGGGTCTTTCTTACACATTAATAGCTTTGAATTTTTATCAACACACACACACAGAGTTAACCCTCAGACAAACAAGGTGGAAAATCTAGAAAATCTAAAGCAAAAGACAAGGCCAAGGCAAAAGCGGAATGGAGGACAAAGGCACACCAATAAAAATCGAGAAACACAAGAAGTGTGAAAAAGTCCTAAATTAAGGAGAGACGCACAAGAAAAAGTGCAAGTCAATACTTTCGTAAAAGAGCGCAAGACGCACCTTGATTTATTTTAAGAGCGTCGAGCTCTGTTGACCCATGCAAATTGTAAAGGTAGATGGGTAGTAGGAAGGAAGCTATGAAGATAGGAGAACAATGGAAAAAAAGGCCTAGGCTATAGTCGGCCATGTAAAAAGGGGATGACCGCCCAAAGGGGATTTAGGGTTTTGTATATAAATTTCAAAAGATGAATGAGAGCTCGTTCTTTGGTGTGTGGCAAAGTGGACTCTTCTTCTCTTCTCTTGCTCACTTGTGAGTGCTTGAGGGAGGGAGTGTGAGTGTGTGAGTGTGTGAGGGTGAGCAATCTTGGAGGTGAAGCCCTCCTCTATCTCCTCTCTTCTTCTTCTCTTCTCTTCTCTCATCTCGCACGTGGCTATGGAGGATGGAGCTTGGAGGTGGAGATTTGAGGATGCTTGAGCTTGCATCAAGAATCCTAGAGCTTTTGGAGTGATTGAGAGAGGAAAAAACTCAATCAGGCATCAAGGTAAGCTCACTACACTCGTAGAGAGGGATGGCGCATACTCAAAAAAAAAAGGTGCAAGAGACATAAGGATTCAAATTCCTGTAAGCAATTCCACATGTATTCTTTAGAGTATGTCACACTTTTATGTCTTCTTCTAAAGAGAATATGGTTGATCATAGAGGAAAGTGATACCTCACGTGCATTTGTTCTCGTGACTCATTCTTGAGTAAGGAGTTAGGGTGAAGCCACAATTTCTAAAATGATATTGATTGGCCACACTTTAGCCCTACAATGATACTACTTGTGGATGATAGCATAAAGAATATACAATGTAACCCACCTAACTCCTTTACATATCCATTTACATTTCAAGAAAATCCCATGGATACCGTCCTCTTCAAACACATGCTTCCCTATTTGACTGAGGAAAATCCATTCAATACTATCCTCTTGGAATACATACTTCCATGTTTGATTGAGCTAACAGGTTTTCACTGGGGAGTCTAGGAGTTTTTTAGAGAATACACATTTTACCCTCCACCAATGGATAACTGGATTGATATTTAATGTTTGTAATAAATATATTCATTTGCTTTCCACATAGTACTTCACTAACTTGCATGCAATTGTGGATTTAGTGTATTTTTTGTAGTTTTTATAGTAAGTTCATGCAATACAATGTGAAATATATCAATATATTAAAATATTCGATTACTGAAGTCTAGAGTTTAAAATGAAGAATTCTTGAAGGGAATAATAGCTACAAGTAATGAAGTAATATGGAGCTATATTTTATCAAGATTGTGAAGCAATTACTTGCAAGGGTCTATTGTAAACAAATGCATAACTTCAATTCATATGTAAGCCTAATAGAGAGAGAGAGAGAGAGAGAGAGAGAGAGAGAGAGAGAGAGAGCAACATGCAAGTATAAGTGGATGTATCTGTAGTTTGCTCATGTATACATAATTAAAGTACTAACACATCAAAATGTAATTATAAAATACGTGCAAAGAAAGGAGAGGGGAGATGTGAATGTATATGTAGTGTGATATCTCATATATATGCATAATTGAACCATTAATATTGTGATAATATTATCAAAGATAAACACATAAGCTTAATCTAGTGATGTAAATAAGTTAAGGAAAGAGAACTACTAATGAGTTGTTAGAGAGAGAGAGAGAGAGGGTAAATAATAGAGTTGGGGTGAAAAAGACAAAGAGAGAGAGAGAGAGAGAGAGAGAGAGAGAGAGAGAGAGAGGAAGAGATTTTTATTTAAAAGGAGGAGAGGAGGTGAGAGATAGAGAGAGAGGGTGTTATTTGTTAGAAATGCGGGATCTAGAGCATGACATAACCGGAAGCTATGGAGGATGGAAGGAGAAGTGTAGACTCATGATGTAATGGACACTGTTTGTTACACAAGTGAATTAGGTTCCAAGATTGAGACTTGGACTCATAAACACAATCTTGTGTATGTGGACAATGACATTGACACTTTACTGAAATGAAAAGAGTACTATCATTCCATTAAGAAAGGAAGCAAGTACAATGCTTTATAGGAAAGTAGGAAAACTGCAGTAGGCACCATTGTGCATATGGGATAAGTTAGCCTGCATGTCCTTGACCCTGAGACTCCATACAAAGAGGCTGTTTGAGTGTGATTGCTGATTCTCAACACCCCTCCTCAATCACAACTAGAAAAGGCACAAAGTGTGTAGAGGCTGTAATGAGAACCACCTGCAAAGTGTGGGCATACCACAGACATGGCAAAACACCAGAGGCTGTCACAGAAAAAGCTAAGTGTGGGTACCATAAACATGGTGGACATCCAGAGGCTGTAACAGGGGCCTCACAAAGTGTACAGGGACTGTAATACCAAGTTACATAAGGAGTTTACAAAGCTTATGGCAGGAAGCATTAGGGCAAGGAAAAATACAAGGCTATTAAAACAGTCTATCAGAATTATGAGAGTACAAGGACTGATGAGTCTTGTCCTTCCGATCCTGGTGGTCTTCATCTTCTTCTTCCTTTGCTTCATTTTCTTCTTCTTCTTTGACTGCGACTAGATAGGCCTTTTGGGATCTCTTTCTTGCGTGGCAGAACTTCTCGGTGTGTCCGGTCCTTTTGCAGAAGTCACAAAAGAGCTGATCTTTCTTGCCTTTGTACCTGTTGCCAACATATAATGCATACTCATCTCTAGAGGTACTTGGTTCTTCTTTAGTTTTTAGCTTCTTTTCTTCTTCTAATAGTGATGCCTGGATATCAACAAGTTCAGGATTTGGCATGTTGATTAAAGTTGTTGATACATTATTATATTCAGGAGGCAAGCTCTTAAGTAGAACACCGATGCAAACATCTTCATCCATTTTAATGTTGATTCCTGCAAGTTGGGTTAGGAGTCCTTCCATGTAATTAAGATGTGTGGCAAGTGATGTGCTGGACTTCATTTCAAGCCTGAAGAAGTCAATTAGGAGACCATACTTTGATGATTTAGATTGTGCACCGAACAGGGTGTCAAGTCTTTTCCATGTATCCTGTGAGGTCTCACAGTTATCCACGTGATGGATATAACTGTTGTCTAGCTCCAATTTGATAATGGCCTGGGCTCTGTCATCATTCTTTTGCCAAGTAGTTGCAAGGTCCGCGTCCCGAGGTTTCTTCTCTTTGCCATTTGTGATGGCCCAGAGACCCTTCTTCATCAGGATGAGCTTGATGCGGGTTTGCCAAGTGTGGAATCCGACTCCTTTGAATCGAGCATTTGGAGAGTCTTTGCCCATGTTAGATTTACGGGAACAGTAGCAAATCAACTTCAGACTTTATTAGATTTGAGCAACAGAAGAATTGATTGAGAGACACAAGTGCTAAAAAGCATTAACTTAGTGTCAATGAATACCAAATCTGCAAAAGTCTTTTACTCCAAGTGATCTTCCCCTTCTTGATTTGATGCTGATGCCTTCAGATCTGAGTGACAGTACTTTAACGAACTTCAGAGAGTATTGCTCAGTGATTAAAATCACTGTTGATAACTTCAGTGAGAGAAACAGTGAAAAATGTCAAGATTTTGAAGCTTTTGGCTATGGTGGAATTAGGGTTTCTGAGACAGGGGCCTGGTTTTTTGCTGATTGCAGGAGCTACAGTGCATCATTTTCAAAACTTTTTACATATCTAGGAAGCTTATGTCATGGGCTACCAAAGCCCCATGGAGATTGTCAACATCGTGGTCAGTATGCAGCGCGCAGGTGCCGCGAACAGAATCGGCGCAGATCTGGACAGCGAGGTCGAATTTGAGCAATGTTGGAGCTGTAGATCATCAATGTTGGTGTTTAAAGTGACAAGAAGCTGCGCCCTGAGCCAAGGAACATTTCTCCAGAAGAAATCATGTTGAAATTCTACCTGATTGAAGAGTTATGGAAGCTCCAAGCAAGGTAGGTCCTGTCTGGCTATGGCAGACACAGAACAGAGATTGGGGATTTTCACAATGCTGAGCTCCAGATGGTCCAATGTCCTGGATTGATGTGATACAGGGAAGCTTTATGAGTTGGAGAATACTTTTCCAGAAGGAAACTCCAAGAGATTTGACCTGTGGAGTGAGATATAAGCAGTTCAATCTGACAGGGTGCTACTGGCTATGGCTGCCATGGAAGCTTCAGTGAGAGTAGAGTTGAGAAAAGAAGTCATTCTGACACTGAGCTGGATGGAGGTTCAGAAGAATCAAGAGAGGTTGGAGAAGCAATGCCATGCCCAACTGGGCTCTGATACCATGTTAGAAATGCGGGATCTAGAGCATGACATAACCGGAAGCTATGGAGGATGGAAGGAGAAGTGTAGACTCATGATGTAATGGACACTGTTTGTTACACAAGTGAATTAGGTTCCAAGATTGAGACTTGGACTCATAAACACAATCTTGTGTATGTGGACAATGACGTTGACACTTTACTGAAATGAAAAGAGTACTATCATTCCATTAAGAAAGGAAGCAAGTACAATGCTTTATAGGAAAGTAGGAAAACTGCAGTAGGCACCATTGTGCATATGGGATAAGTTAGCCTGCATGTCCTTGACCCTGAGACTCTATACAAAGAGGCTGTTTGAGTGTGATTGCTGATTCTCAACATTATTGAGGGGGAGGAGGAGAGGGAGATGCATGTTATGGGTCTCCAAGATATGAGAGAGAGAGAGAGAGAGAGAGAGAGAGAGAGAGAGAGAGAGAGAGAGATGTTATTGAGAAGAGTAAGATATTGGTGGTTGATCTCCAACATATGAGAGAGAGAGAGAGAGAGAGAGAGAGAGGAGAATCGGATGTGGTTCTAATGAAGAGGAGGAGAGTAAGATGTGGTGGTGTAGTGGCAATCGTAGTGGTGGTAATGTTATTGAGGGGATTGAGATATCAGTGGGTTGGTCCCTAACATATGAGGAGACAGAGAGAAGAATGAATTGGTTGTGGTTCTAATGAGGAGAGGGAGAGTAGGATGTCATTGTAGACTTTGAAAATGGGGCCTATAGACATTGTACTCGGTTGTGATTAGTTGATGACATTAGGCAAAATCACCATGGATTTCTCACAACTGTATATGGAGTTTATCTTCAATGGACAGCTCATCTATTTACACGGAATTCCTAGTATATCAGATTTTCAGCTTATCACCATTCAACAACTCAAAAGGCAGTACAAGAGGCGTTCACAAATATTTGTTTTGCATTTGAATAAAGAGATGGAAGATCAGCCCAATAATTTATAAAGTCATCCAGCCTTGATAGCTCTTCTTGAGGAGTATAGGGATTTGTTTAAGGTGCCTACTTCATTACCTCCCAAGAGAGCAGTATATCACCTTATTGATTTAGAGCCCAACTCAAAGCCAATCAATAAGCCACCTTATAGATTATCTAAGTGTGAGCAAGAGGAAGTAGCTAAGCAAATCAAGGAGCTTCTTGAGATGGGATTTATTCAACCAAGTTCTTCACCTTGTGCATCCCCACTTAAGTTAGTCAAAAGGAAAGATGGATCTTTCAGGATGTGCATTGGCTATAGGGATCTTAATAAGATCACAATGAAGAATAGGTATCCAATACCCAGGATTGATGATTTGCTTGATGAGCTCAAGGGGGCTCGATTCTTTATGAAGATTGATTTGAGGTCAAGGTATCATCAGATCCACATGCGAGAGGGTGATGAAGTCAAGACTGCTTTCAGGACTGATCATGGGCTTTATCATTTCTTAGTGATGCCATTTGGGCTTACAAATGCTCCAGCTACCTTCCAGAGCTTGATGAATAAGATTTTGCAGTCTTTCCTCTTTCAGTTTGTCTTAGTCTTCTTTGATGACATTCTGATTTACAGCAAAACTCTACAGGATCACTTATCACACATGAGGAGGGTTTTTGATGTATTGAGACATCACATGCTTTTTGCTAAGGAGAAGAAATGTTATTTCATGTAGACTGAAGTGGAATACTTGGGACATATTATCAGTGAGAAAGGGATACATGCTGACCCTAAGAAGGTGCAATGTATAAAAGATTGGCCAACACCTACTACTACTACTTGTCTTAGAGGATTTCTTGGTATATCTTCATTCTACCGTTGATTCATCAAGCATTATGCAGCTATTGCAGCTCCTTTGAATGATAGGTTGAAGAAGGAAGCTTTCTTTTGGGATGCTCTTGCAGATAGTAGCTTCAACCAGTTAAAGGAACTCCTTACTTTTGCTCCTATTTTGGTATGCCTAGATTTCTTGAAATAATTTACCATACATTGTGATGCCAGTGGCAAAGGTATTGGGGTTGTTTTGTTACAGGAGCACGAAGTGATTGCTTTTGAGAGCCATAAGCTTACAAATAGAGAAATGGCCATGAATGTTTATGACCAGGAGATGTTGGCTATCTTGCATGCAATAAAGAAATGGCACCATTACTTATATGGCAATCAATTCAGAGTCTAGAGTGATCACAAGGTTCTTAAGTATTTCCTTACTCAGTCCAATCTTACTCCTAAGCAGCATAGGTGGGTAGCTACACTGTAGAATTATGATTTTGACATCACTCATACAAGGGGTAAAGATAATATAGTGGCTGATTCTCTTTCTCGTATGTGGGCTTGCAAAGTTTCAGCAATGATTGAGTTGCATAGTGACTGGATTGAAGAACTACAAGAGGCTTATCTTTTGGATGAAGAGCTCAGCCATATTTTTCAAAAATTATAGCAAGGTCTCATGGAAGAAAACTCGCATTATGAGCTTAAAAATGGCCTTATTTGGTTAAATGTTAAGATTGTCATTCCTTCTACCTCTTATTTTACACGAAAAATTATGGAGGAACTACATTCTTCGCCTTTAGCTAGACACCTTGGAGTTTTCGAGACCTATGACAGGATCAACAAAAGTTTCTATTAGAAAGGGCTGTGGAAAGATGTCAAGGACTTTGTCATGAGGTGTATGCCTTGTTAACAGAATAAGAACAGCACCCATAAGCCAGGTGGTTTGTTGCAGCCATTACCCATTCCTACAAGCAAATGGACGCACATTACCATGGATTTTATTACTAGCTTACCTACAACCAAGAAGGGATGGAATAATATATATGTGGTGGTGGATAGACTCACCAAGGTAGCCCATTTCATTCCAACCAAGACCCAGTTTACTGCATCTCAAGTGGCCAAACAATTCATGGAGCATATTTTTAGACTACATGGATTACCGCAAGTGATTGTTCATGATAAAGACTCAATGTTCATGAGTAAATTTTGGAAGGTGGTATTCACATCTATGGGTACCAAATTGGCTCCTTCCACAAACTGATGGATAGACAGAAAGGGTGAATAAATGGTTAGAGACTTATATTCGCCATTTCTACTATGATGTCCAAAGTTCATGGGATTCTTGGTTACCCTTGGCTGAGTTTGCCTACAACAACTCTACTGATGCTAGCATTAGAGTTTCTCCCTTTGAGGCAATGTATGGCTATAAGGTGCCCTTACCCACAATCATCTTTAATGAGAGAATCAATCCTCATGGGAAAGAAGAGTTAGAAAGAATGCAAACCCTTCTTCAGCAGTGTAAGATGAATCTTAAGAAATCTCAAGACCAAATGAAGATGTATGCTGATGAGAGGAGGCGGCCTTTAGAGTTCCAAGAAGGGGAATTGATCTTATTGAAGGTGTCCAAGTCAAGGTACTCTACTTTGAAACATGGATCTAGTAACAAGCTTGCTCACCGATTTTATGGCCCCTATCGAATCTTAAAGCGCATTGGAGATTTAGCATACATATTGGAGCTACCCTCTTCCACAAATCTTTATAATGTCTTTCATGTTAGTCAGATCAAGCCTTTTTATGGTGATATAATTGATGAGCTGGCACCTATTGATGAAGAAGGTCTTACTTGGTACATCCCAGAGGCTGTTATAGGTCAGCGTGAGGAGAAGAAGCTTCAATCTCATTCTATCATGGAATATTTGATCAAATGGAGAGGTTTACCACCTGAGGAAGCTTCTTGGAGGCTTGACTCTATATTGGATGAGTTTCTTTTCTTAAGGGATACATTAGTGGCTAAAGCCTATTGACTATGGAGCTAGTTTTGGTGCAGGACAGCGTCGGGACAACTCGCTATTTTAGAACAAATTTTATTGTGCCTAATTTTCAGAATTCAACCACCTACATAGGGTCAAAGAACTCTTCAAGAGCTACATTTTGACACATGGTACGCCTCATTTGGACACTTTTACTAGAAGTTATAGTGGTAGATTTGGTCCAGCAAGGTCTGTTTACACAGCAAGCTGCCTACTTCATTTTGAGTTCATCAATTGAAGATTTTATGGCTCCATATACTTTTGAAGCATTCCTAATCATGCATATAGCTGAGGCTTACTCTTGTTCTTCCATTTTAGTCCATGTATCGGTCATTTTTCATTCATTTTTCCATTTGTAAAGCTGTAAAAAACATAGTAGTACTATGTTCTATCCATCCTTTCCTAGTCTTTTAAGTTTGTTTTTTAGGGCAAAAACCTTTGGGACGTGATGGATTGTAAGAAGCTGGGAAGAACAAGGATTCAGTGTGCAAATAATATTGATGTTATGTCATGTCACACTGACATTGGTATAAAAGGAGAGGACATGCAAATTTTCTCATCTTTTTGACACATTAATACATTACTGTCCTTCTCTCCCATCTTGCTCAGAGATTCTATGGCTTCTTTCTATTTCTTGTCTTTCTCTCTCCAATTCTAGTATTTCTCTCTCCTCGTCACTCTCTTCCTACAGTCTTTCTTTCTCTTCTGCACTCTCTCTTTCTCCTCTTTCTCTCTCTCCAGTCCACTTCTTGACAGCACAAGGTAATCATTATACTACATCTAAATATTCACCTAGTGCACTATATCGTGCACTAGTGCACCTATTAGTACACAATACATAATGCACAATGCATAGTACACATGTACACAATGCACATGCACTTGGGCACCTACCTTGGCTCTGTCTCTTGTACATGCACCTACTAGTGACACTTAAGGCATTCATCTTGCATTGCACCTCCCATTCATTAGCCTTAAATTTTAGTCTCATATTAGTACAGGGAGCACAATGCACAACACACACGTGTATATATGCACAGTGCATTGAGAGTAGATTTTTAAAGCCAATTTAGAGCATAAAAGTAGCTCGAGAGGCATAAAATAGTAAATTTTCATGAAAAATAAATCAATAGTGGATTGAAGAGCTAGAGTTTTCTTAGATGCATTTCGATGCTAGGAATCCAATGCAAGTCTCTGTTCGTTGAGATTAGAGGTTATTTGACCCCCCATTTAATGGTTGTAAGATATAATATTGTGAAGCAACTATCGATTTGGGAGGTAAAAAGCACATGATGGGGCCAAAGTGATAGATTTTGATGCAATTAAGCTAACCATCCAGTCGGATAGGAATTTAGAAGTCGTTTACCCCTCCAACGAGGCCAAAACCACCTACTAGAAAGTGTGAACGCGCGAAACTTGAACTGATTAATTTAATTATCAATGATTAAGCCTTAGAGCCTTAACAAATTGAAAATTTAGCATGGAGGAGGGGGGTGGTGGGGGGGAGAAGGGGCCTTTTTTTTGCACCCATTCGATTCCTCAATTTGTGGCATCAAGAAAGATCATCAAAGATGGAAGGCAAGGCTCTGATCCATGCACAAGACTCTCCATTTTTACCTTTATGCACACAAGATATGATGCAAGGAATGTAATTCTCAGTTTTCGATCTTTCTCTCTCCTCTCTACACCTTGTTCCCATGGCTATTCTATGCAAGAGAGGGAGTGGGTTGAGATGAAAGATTTTGGGCATGTGATGATGCTAAAGTGTTATGGAGCATAAATCAAAGGTTGAGGATGCATCAACAGCCATGGAAGAGCATCAACGACTTCTTGACTTTGAAATGCATACGAATTTATATGATATTAATCACATAAGTGCTCGATTTTGATGTTTCATGTGATGATTCTTTTGTGCATATTATGAAAAATGGTTTCAAATGATTGAATTTGATTTCTATTGCTTAAAAAATCAGAGTCCTCAGCTGGTTCTTGTTGTTAGTATAATGAAAATGAAAATTGAGAAAACTCACAATGCGAAAATTGTGAGATTTTGGGAGAATTGAGAGTTTTATGAGTTTCCATGGTTCTTATAGTATTCATATGGAGTCATATGGAATAGAATGCTAGTTCTTGCTTCATGCAAGCTCTGGATGTTTGAAGATCAGAAAAATCAATAATAGATAATAAGATAAATCAAGAAAAATTAAAAAATAAGTTTTATGCATGGAAATTTTACCAAAAATTATGAATATGTTCACAAATGTATGGTGAGGCTAGGGCATGAGGTTTAGCCTTAGCTTATCCCCATTCTTTATGTTACAATGCATTTTTATTGCTTTTCACATAAGAAAAACACGTATCGCTTTACACCTACCAATGAATGCAAAACCTTAAACGATAGGGAGAAAGGGCTGTGGGAAGTTGAATATCATGTGGAATACAAATTTTATGCATATCTTGACATATAGGATTTGATTATTTTAAGTCTTTAAAAGAAGGGCAGTAGCACAAATTATTTCGATACTGCCTTAGCAACGACGCATTGTGTCAGAGTGAAATCATGAAAAGATTTATTTGTGCACATCCACATTGTTTGATCTATAAGTTTACTTATGTATACACTCTATGGGATTCACTTTGCATTTGCATTTTCATACATGGTATAAGAGAATGATCTCTTGGATACATAGCACTTGTCTTAAAACGATTGACGCATGTTGTCCCTAAGCCGTAGGTCTAGTTAAATCATTTCCTTTGGGGTTGACTTGGTAAGGATTATATTATCTCTTGGAATGTTTTATTAAAAGAGAGGACTATGTTTCGCATGTGCTTTTTGTTGAAACGACACATCCTGGGGCTAATCCCTAGGGTGTATCAAAGCTGTAGTGGGGCCATAACAATAAACTGGGGGGTGCTCCCTTTGTTTGTGCTATGAGGTGCTAGACAACATTATGCTTGGGTACTCTAATTGCTTGGAGTTGAGAAGGGCATTACGTTGGACTATGATTTGGAAACAGTATTTACAAATGTATTCTTTGGTTAAATCAGTTCATAGTGTCTATACCCTCTTAGCCATGAGGAAGTGGGGTTCTTTAGGTGAGTTTAGAAGGCTCGGCTAGAGCCCTAGAGCTAGTATAAGGCCCATTTTTTGTCTCGACATGCATATATTCACAAGGCACTCACACTTGCATCTTGCTACCACATCTAATATACTCATCGTGTATTACACCTTGGACTATATCAATTTAGCATCTTAGCCTTAGCCATGCACACTACTTACTGCATCCACTAGTGCACACTACACATGTGCACAATACACGACACATGGAGCACTAGAACCGTACCTTGCATTAGCCCAAACAATCAACTCACCTTGCACATCATGCACTTACACAATGCACCACACAGTGCATTAGTGCACATCCTAGCATATGATACATAGGGCATGGCACACAGTGCACACGTGCACATGGGCATATATACACCATATTCTTGACCCACCTTGCACATCATGCACTTACCCAATGCACCACACGGTGCATTAGTGCACATCCTAGCATATGGTGCATAGGGCATGGCACACAATGCACATATGCACATGGACATATATACACCATACTCCTGACCACCTAGTGTTGTATACCCTTGTACCATCACCTATCAACATGCACTTTATTGCCCTCTAGTGCATTACATGATGCACTAACATGTCACCTTAGTGCATACTCCGCAATGCACACTTGTGCATAATACCTAGTCACACGCACTCAAGTACACTCCACCTTAGAGATAAACGTACGGTGCCGGAGGGGTTTTTATCGAAAGGTCGAATCCACCAGGGATCAGAAGTAGATGGAAGTAGAGATAGGAGATGGAAGAGAATATAGACAATACCCAAGTGGTAAACACTACAAAGACAAAGCACAAGGAATTGAATCAATATGTATTGAAAGAACCTGGAATCTTCACACTACTCAGAAGCAATCTCCAGGCATTAGATCTCCTGGAGCTTCTTTGTAGAACAAAACGTGCATCAAAATTACAGCTCCTTCTCTGCTGCTCGGAACCCAAATCTAATGGCTCTGTTGGCTCCGAAAGGGGGGTAAAACCCCCAAGACACAAGGTCACGGATCTCCCAAATCACTCCTTCTTCTTCTTTCAATTCAATCTGCAGTTTTCAGCCTATTTACAGCAATCGCGACACACACGATTTCGTCAATCTGTCCCTCTTGTGAAAATCCCATAATTGCCTGAAAAAGCAACTAGCTTTTTGCATGCCATCCTAATCTAGAAGCTTTTTTCTAACTTTTTTAGATTTTTACAATAAATAATATAAAAAATAGGCCATCCAAAAATCTAGTATTTTCAGATAATCCATGCAACTCACACTAGTACTAATGGCTCGGATCACATTGACTCTCTAGATCAATAAAAAAGTCGAATGATGATACATTCCATGCTTTTTCACACTATGTCCTCATAACATCACGACATCCACCCCCTCTGAACCTGCACATCCTCCGGTATGTGCCAAAATCCTAGTTGTCACCGGATTCTAAGTCCTCCTTATCCTCTGCAACCATATCCTTTGCTTCTTCATCTTCCATATCTTCCTGGCTAGCCCCTGTATCATGACCACTATTTTCTTCCAATTCTGGCAACTCATAGGCAGTAGATTCCCACCTTTTGAATAATTTGATTCTTTTCCCTGCTACCGAAAGTTTGATGGCTGTCCCATCCAGCTCATTTAATGCATAAGTAGCATTATCAAACACCTGTCTTATCACATAGGATCCAACCATCTTTTAGAAACTTTACGCATGGCACTATGCTAGTTGTCTAAATTGCTATCATAAACCAATACCCAATCCCTATCTTGTATGGTTCTTGGTCTCAATCTATGTCTTTTGTCAAACAGTTTCTTGTTTTGTATCCTTGATGCCCTTAACTTTGCAATTGCTACCTCTATGTCTTCTAACTTTCTTTCCAACTGTCTAATGCGTAAGGCCAACAACTCCTCTCGATTCAACTCCTCCTCCCAAGGTAACACACTTCATGTGACTGTCATCTCTTCTATCGGCATGATAGATTTTTGACCATACATCAATTCTACAGGTATATATCATGTAATAGCACTATGAGTTGTTATGTCGGCCCACAAAGCATAAGGGAGCAATCTTGGCCACTCTTTTACCTTCTCTCTACATGCTTTTGCCAATGCCTTACCAAAAGGTGGATGACTTCTTTCACTTTTTCCATTTCCTTCAGGGTTATAGGCTGAAGTTAAAGCAAGCTTTATCCCCAACCGTGCAAAGAAATCATGAGCTTCATCTGCATCCAACTCACCCCTATCTGCTATAATTTTTCCCACACAGCCATACCGACAAAAGATTTCTTCTAAGAGAAAAGTACACACAGCATTTGTTATCTTAGTATGTAAAGCTTTCCCTTCCACTTGATTCGTCAAGCCTTCACAAGCAAGCACAAGATACCTCATTTGCCAAAGACATGTAGGCATTGTGACCAAATCCACCACCCACTTAAAATGAAGAGACAATGGATATGTGGGTTGCAATCCATCCCAATGTCTCACATATGAATATATTTGACATGTCATGCATGTTTCCACAAAGTGAGCAACATTGTTATACATACCCTGCCACCAATATCTTTCTTTGATCTTTGTAAAAGTACCCCAAACACCTCTATGGCCAGCCCACAAGCTTTCATGAAATTCTTGCATTACTTTTACTTGTGAAGCTCTGTCACTCAAAACTCGCAATGGCATACCCTGTTTCTTTTTAGCCTGTTTCCATAAGTATCCATCTTTTTTTAAAAATCCATATGCTTTCCTCTTGATTTTTTTAAACTCCTCATCTGACCATTCATCTCTCTTTGTTAATGTACTGAGGTATTGACCAATTCTCAGTCACTCTCCTACATATTTGTCTTCCAGAAACACTTCTACACAAGATACAAAACATCTAAAATGTCTCCTCTTTGTTGTCCAAGCTTTTGTTAATGCTGTACCAACACCTTGCATTGCTAAATTCACTCTTGCAACATCATTTTCAGCCATAAGAAAGTCGTCTTCTTCCTCCTCATCCATCATCCCATCTTCATTCTCATAACGTGCTCAAGATAACATGTCTGCCACACTAGATTATCTCTTCCTGCAATATGCTGAAATTCAGGGTTCAAAGATTTGATATATGCAATCCACCGGAGCATAGCAATGTCCGGAGTAGCACTACTAGTAAATCGTACCCAATACCGGCAAATAATCAGTCTCAATGACTACACGAGCACCCATAAAATACTCCTTATCACATTTAAGGGCTGTCACAATTAGGGTTGTCACAATTTCCCATAATTCTCTTCTAACCTGTGGATATCTTCTCTCTTGTTCACTCGATACTTTAGCACCAAAGCGAATCGCATATCTTTGCCCTTCCTCATCATCTTGCCCAATTGCCCATCCAATCCCAATGGGGCTTGTATCAACAGTAATAATGATAGGCTTTCCATGTGAATAGTCAGTCTTTCTCAATGTAGGAGAGATTTTAAGAGTTGCTTCAATTTCTTCATTGCTTTTTGATGCTTCCTTGTCCAATGAAAATTTTGACCTTTCCTTAGAAGCTGATAAAGAGCATCAGCTACATGTGCAAAGTGAGGAATCCATATCAAATAGAACACACATGCACCCAAGAATCTACGCACCTTTGATACATTCGTGCATATATCTTGCATTCTATCAATCCCATCTATTTTTGCTAGTGATGGCCTTCGCCCATAAGGCCCACACATATGCCCAACAATCAAAACCTCTTCAACTCCAAAGACAGACTTTTGTCTAAAAAGAGTTAAATGCACCTCTTCTAGACGTGTCAAAATCCTCTCATAATCCACAATATGGTTTGCAACAAACTGTCTGCATCCATGTGCATCCATCTCTTCATTCTTTTCATCCACTGCACACCCTTTGATTGGAACATCATCCAAGAAGGGCATAGTCAATTGTGGTATAAAATCCATGAGTACTATATTCATAGCATTTGTCATGTGTGCCACTGAGTTTGTTGCTCTCTGTGGGAGAGTACACATCTGTACTAACCCCAAGGGAGTCTTCATGGTTGTGATATCCCTGCTTTCAATTGCAAGCTAAAACTGATCATAACCCGAGTAAAGATCACCCAAAGAATAGATCGCTCTGCCTACAAAAGCCTCTGCAAATTCATCAACCACAGGACTTGACAATGCTATAACATCATACCTGTCCAAAGAACATACTGACAACACTCTGTTTTTAGCCTCATTTTCTGCATGTATAGTTGCTGAAATTTCAGCCATAGTGTCAGTAATATTCAGTCCATAAAAGATGCTTGAAATGCCATCATTTTCAGCTAACAACCCCAATGCTCTAAGTTCCTTAGTAGCCCGTTTCATAGATATGTGTTTAGCCTTGCACATAGCTTCCATAGGCTTAAACCAACATGAACTGTTTGCTGTAAACTGAGAATTACCAATAGTAAATACATGCTTCATTTCATCAAGAGGCGATTACACCCTCTGAACAGCACTACCGTAGCCTCGCATTATAGTAGTGCTTAATGAAAATCCAGGTCTTTGAATTCCCTTGCATTTGGAACCAAAGGAGACTCTCGAAGTGTATCCCAATTTCTAGGATGATTAACACAAACAGTAAGAAATTGGACTACTTTCCTCCCATCCTTGCTTCTAACTCTTGCATAAGCAGAACCATCATAAAGCACCTTTGTTTCCATATGCACTCCTATAATATAGGGCTGTCCCAAAATCACTGCATATGAAGAATTATCTTGCACAAAGAAGTGTTGCTCTTCTTATACATCACCAATTGTCACTTTTACATTAGGACATGAAGCATAAAGCTCTCTCGAAGAATTATTTGTAGCCCTCATACAACAACCATGATCAGTGTCTACAGGCCATGAACCATTTTTATACAGTCCACGCTCAATGACATTTATCTCAGACCCATGGTCAAGTAAAGCAACGCAAGGAGTTTCACGCTCCCCTATTTTCACTACCGTTTTAGTGGTAGCTCTAGCCCAATGATTTCTTGTGTAGTGACTTTGAGGAATAAATCCTAGAGTCTCTTCTTCATATTGTTGCATTTGCCTTACTCCACCATGCATATTGCTACAAGACAATGCATTTTCAGCCACTTTCTTCTCTTTTCCACATGATGTCACTGATTAGTAGCATCCTGCATAGACAATCCTGTACTTACTTCATGCTCATATTCAGCCCGAATACCCAACAAACCAGTTTCCTCTTCAAATTGCAACAATGCACTAGTGGTAACACCAATAAACTAACGCTTCCTTTTAATTATGTCAATGATCTCATCATGAAATTCTCGCTTGGCAATGCCAAGCACCTCTTCCAAGATGAATTCCACTCGACTGTTTAAGATTCGCTCTTCAAGAACCTACTTAAGATCTATGGTTGTCTCAATGTCAGACTGCAACTTATATCCTGGTTGCTTGCCCTTCTTTTTGCTCTCTTGTTTGTTATCCTGTTTTTGCTCCTGAGTGAACTCTTCCATAACATGCTCAAGAGGTGGCTGATTTGCAGCTTTAGGCTAATCCACACTTCTTCTTGTCATTCTTTTAGATGTCCCTGCAATATCTTCATCTCTTTTTTGTTTTTCTTCCACAAGTATATCCGTGTTTTGTACCTTTGCTTAATATGCATACACTGAATATGCATCTACCGGTGCTTCCCAACCAGTTATGCCACGAATGTCTTGCCCTGCATGAGACATTTCACTATCAGTGACCTTTCTCTTTTCAGCAGCATGTAAAGAATGTGTCCATATTTTAGTCTTTTGACCAACCATCACTTGGCCATGCATTCTATCTAACTATAGACCAAAAGTAGAAGCATGTACCGCTATATAAGCATTTCGGACAGCCAAGTCTTCCAACAACTTCTGCATACCTCCCTTTTCGAAATTCAAAGCAAGAGGCAATCCCATTTCTTGTGCATGGATCTTGCCATCTTTCCAAAAGATGAGCTGTCGTGCCAAGGCCTCCTGATTGGTAGCACAATCCTTCCTCTCACGTTGCAAACTGTCACACCACATACATCTTTTTCCAAGCTTAGGGGCTGCTGCCCTCCCCTTTCCTCTTGTCCTTTTCATCCAATTTTGCAACCTTCAATTGAAGATCCTGCATGCCTTTTTACCAATTCATCTCTAAGACATCTTCCCTAACATAGGAAACAATAGTAGGTATAGCCATAGGGTTAGCCACAGAAGTAGGTGGTTTACTGGATACATCAACTATCTTGCCCGTAATAGTGAGCAAGCTAGAGACATGCAATCTTTCTCTTCTTCTATGCTTCTTCACAAGTGTAGTAACGGCTTCCTTGACATGTCTCCACTTTGTTTTCAAACCTATCTCTATAGTCGGATCCTCTAGCAAATCATCAAGCTTCTTTTAAAGCTCACGATCAGCTGTCTGTAGAAACAATTCAATTTTCTAACTTGCAAGAGCTTGCTATTCTGCAAGATCTAGCTGCTCAAATCGACTTTTGAATTCTCTTAACAATTCAGTAGCCACAAGACCCTTATTGGATTGTAAAACCCACTCTTGAAAAGTCTTGCGCATAATCAAACTGGTGTCCTCAATGTAAAATTCTTCCCTAAGTGTCTTCTTGAAGGCTACCCAGTCAGCATCCTGCAAGTATAATTCAGTAATCTGTGCTTTCAGTTCATGAACAGTAACACGTACAAAATACCGGCTCCATGCAGATTGAGCCACCCCAAAGAATTCCATCTTCTAAGCATAGGTATGTACATATGCAGATACATTCCTGCCATTGAATAACTTCACCTCACACTTAACTGGTCGCAAAGCATTTCACACTTTCTGTTTGAGCTGAAGCTTGCATCACCTATTGTTGTTGTTGTACCTGTATAAGCATATTCATATTTTGCACCAAATGTTGCAAAACATCACTGGAGAATGTATTTGAAGATTCTCCCATGTTGTCTTTCCTTCTTCTGACAACCTTTCACGTCGGGTTCACCAATGTCGAAGGGGTCTTTATTGAAAGGTCGAATCCACTAAGGATCAGAAGTAGAAGGAAGTAGAGATAGCAGATGGAAGAGAAGATAGAGAATACCCAAGTGGTAAACACTACAAAGACAAAGCACAATGAATTGAATCAATATGTATTGAAAGAACCTGGAATCTTCGCACTACTTAAAAGCAATCTCCAGGCATTAGATCTCCTGGAGCTTCTTTGTAGAACAAAACATGCATTAAGATTATAGCTCCTTCTCTACTGCTCGAAACCCAAATCTGACTGCTCCGTTGGCTCCGAAAGGAGGGTAAACCCCACAAGGCATCTGATCACGGATCTCCCAGATCACTCCTTCTTCTTCTTCTTTCAGTTCAATCTGCAGTTTTTAGCCTGTTTACAGTGATCGCAATGCGTGCGAAGCTAGATGCCAAAGAGAATTATATTATTGTTGATTGAGAGGTCTTTAATTTGTTACAATGAAAAATAACCTCGTATATAGGCTAATACAAGTGGGTTTAATTACATCATTGATAACCTCATAATCACACGGAGTCCAACTCATACTCACATGGTTATTAATAAGTAAATCCCTCATGGGCTAAGCGTATCTCTCATTTTTTCCACCAAATAGGGGAGGATTCCTATGAGCCTAGTTGAAGAATCGTATTTCAACACAATCCCTAACTCAAAAACAAGCTAGAAAAGTTAGAGATGAATAGCATGACACTTGCTCCCAAATCAAACTAAAATAGAATGCTTGAATTATGTGGATTTTCTTTATTCTTTCCACATTCAAGGTTTTGAAAATAAAACAAACATCTAGGCTATACAGATTTTATTGGTTCTCTAATTTTTAGGATTATAAGGCAAAAATAAACATTTGGAGTGTATATGTTCCTTTGTTCTCTCTATCATCTAAGATTACCCCCATGTGCTTGCATACATCAAAATTATTCACCAATATCTATTCTCAAGAATCTAGAACCAAGTCATTCTACTTCAATCCTAGCTACTAATGGCTGCCCCAAGTCAAACCTCAATGGCTAAACACTTGCTTGACTAGATCCTGGTGATGAGAATAGTATCTCTATCAATGTGTGGGCAACAAGAATCAATGTTGAAGAAGAAGCTCAAATTATTGACCTTCATGATAAAGCTTCACTCGTTGCACTCCTCACTACAAGCAGGAGCTCCCACAACCACTGAACATCACTTTAATACCAGTTGAGAGGGAAGTAATGGTGGAATGTGAGATATGGAGTGCACAAGGGTTGAGAGAGAGAAATCCACAAGAGAGTTATGTGGATGCAAAATAAATGGTACCCTTATTCTCTTTGTTCTCTTTACTTATATATGGCTATACAATATATATGTATATTAGGGCTATCCACTTAGCTATTGTCCATTGGCCTTTACCCCATTACAAGGGTAGAGAAGAGCTTTCGCTCCTCACTCTCCCTTGTGCATACTCTCTCTCTCACGCGCGTGCACACATGCATGCACACACACACACACACACACTCTCTCTCTCTCTCTCTCTCTCTCTCTCTCTCTCTCTCTCTCTCTCTCTCTCTCTCTCTCTCTCTCTCTCTCTCTCTCTCTCTCTCTCTCTCTCTCTCTCTCTCTCTCAAATAGAGGATAAGGTAGAAGCAAGAAAATGGAGCCTCTTAAAGTTGGCACATACGAGAATGAGGTCCTCTGATCACTTTTTAGCTATTATACGTAGGGTTTTGAGTCTAGGATGGCCCCATAAGTTGGGCACCCTATCCCTTTTGTGGGCTCTTGATGAATCTCTTTTACTACACATGTACATATTATCTTTAATTGACCCTCTTCTAACTTAAAAAGATGTTACAATTTGCACGAGAGTGAGCTTGAGCTCTCAACAAAATATACTTCCAACATGATCCTCTTAAAATATGCAAATGTTTCAAATTTAATTCTAATGAATATCGAAATTAATGTGTTATTGAAGATAACTTTTGGCCCTTTTATCTTTGTTTTCCTTTTTCATGTCCTTTGATAATGTGGTTAACATTAAACCCCTCTTATATAATCGCTAGTCCCTTGGCACTCGGTGCCAATTGTGGATGCTTTATCTCGGGGACAATCATAAAGTAGTAGTCTTGTGAAGGACTAATAGGTCTCCTTGATGGAGGGTTAAGGGTTAACTTCAAGGTTCTTTGAAGGGATGGCTCAACAATGAGGATTATGACTTTGTGGGCATATTGTTATGCTAGAGGAGGCGAGGAATGGAGTATGGGTGGCCATAAATGTTGTTGGATCATCTTTTTGGTCTTTAATGTATGTGAAATTAGCAAATGTAGACTACATGTAATCAAAATGCAATCCCTATAGATGTGATACCTTACTATGCAATGTAAGGTTCTCGTGTAAATGCAACTTAGAGATAAGTCAAACTCCAAGCATGCTTGGGATGTCCTGCCCTTGTTTGATGTGTCCTGAGGTTGTGTTGTGGGAGAAAGGCCAAGGGATTAGAAATAGAACAAGCAAACCAAAGCCACTAGGCACATCTAACTTGAGGATCACTAGATGCAGTGAACATGTGGTGTAATACTTAGGTCAAAGTCTTTTTCTCTCTTTTTATTTTATTTTTCTTTTCTTTTTTAATTATTCTAAAAAGGTGTAGTTTAGATACCCCCTATTGAGCAAATAGTCCTTCAGTGATTCCCGCAAGTAGATGAATGACTCTAGGTAGAACCATAGATGGCACATAGCTCATTTTGACAATCTTGAGATTACCCATGACCACTCACCTTGCAATATAGAAGCTCCATCTACCCCAACACACACAAGTTTTTGTCCTATATCGGGCTTATATCTAGCTTCTCGACCCATTAGCATCTCAACTAAGGATTTTGCATCCATAGACCCGTTTACTTTGAGGACACGATTTTTTATGGACTTATATTTAGACCCGTTCACTTTGAGGACACAAACTATTATGGAATTATATTTATCATGGTATCTTACTATTGAAATAATACGATTTCATTGTATTTATTGTGGATTGTGTTTATTTTTCGCATGACGTGTGACTTATTGCATGAACGTATGCACGTGACATTGGTCCCATTATGCCTGGTAGATTAATGAAAGGATACTAATGCGTTTTGTGTTATGGTGATAAAATTATTAGACAAAGTTATGTGAAATTATTATTTTGGAGTGCACATTTTAATGCATGAAATTAATATCCTTTATAGAGTCGAAATATTATATTTTGTATGCACTCATAAGTGTAAGGACTTTTCATGTGCATGTATGCAATAGATTTATGTTAGATATATTTATTAAAATAGAATATATAAAACATTATTTTTGGTTGTAAATAGAGAGCTGATTGGGTGGTCTCATCATAGAATGGGGTGTAGAAGTGTGCTTCTATGCTAGACATGAAGTAGGGCATATCTATTCAAAGGAGGAAAGGCAAGAGGAGAGATGCATCAGCATTAAGAAGGAAGTATCATGTGCAACTATATACAAGTAGTCAAGAGACAATTGTGATCCTTTGAGAGGTGACAAGAAAGGGGAGTAGGGAAGACATTGAACCCTCGATGAGGGGATACAGTAAAGGCCTCCTCTTATTGAAGATGGCCTAGTAGTAGAAAAGAGGTCACATGACCCATATCTAGACTTTAAAGACTCCATTGTAGATATGATTCTATAGAATCTTTACAAAGCCTATGATCTTGAGGAGCTATTGCAATGCTTTCCATCACTTGATGCAATCAAGAACCACAATGTTGCTGTCAAAGCATTTATAGAAGTCTAGGATAAAGCGTTTGGTTATAGAGTGAAAAGTCAATCACTTTTTCAATGAAGTGACTAGTGTTTGTACTTCGTATCATGGGAATTTTTGATACCCAGTATCCTTGCATACTTACATTAGGAATAGTGTTTTGATGTCAAACAGTTTACATCTTACATTGCATGCATATTTAACTTGCAAAAGACTAGTAGATACTTTATACATCATTTCATCTACATCAACCTAATGATTTCAATGAGATATTGATGTGAATGGTTGGAAAGCATAGTCCATAAGTTCAGCCTAGAAATACGTGAAATTCTTGCAATATACATGATGGCGTTATATTCAAGTTTTATTGTCTTGCACATCTAGGAATAGATAAAGAGAAGTTGACTACTTGCATGTTATCTTACTACCATGGCAAGCGTGTCCTAGTAGCCTTACTTTCACAATTAGATTGGTCAAGCACTTGTTCATTTAGGCCTCACATATGTATGAATTCAGCTATGACAACAAATGATAAAAAATGCATGACTTCCCTCATCAAACAAGGATATGATGATCAGATTTTTAGAATGCAACTAGTTGATCTTAGACCATTCAAATGTGATTATTTGGTTAGACCTCAAACATGTCTGAATTTAGGTATAATTAGTGACCTATGTTGTAAGATGAGATGGATATGCAATAGATGATTACAAATGTGGGACATCCTTTATTAAACAAGAAGGCCATGTCAATTAGATATTTAGAATGCAACTAATCGAGGAACACCCAAAGAAGCTTTAAGTTATTGATTATGCTTTTGACATGGCAGACTCTGAGCTAAAGCTAGTAGCTACACAATGAGATAAAACTATGCTTATTGATAGTCTAGACAAGGTGTTGCATAATGTGACACAAGGCATACTAATAGGTTGCAAAAATTACTCACATCTATCGTCCTTAGAATGTACCTATAATCACAACATCCTTTTGCTAAAAATAGTAGCATGTGCAATTGTAAATTTGCAAGTTATTTCAAATACAAGACTTCCACATGCACATTTTGGTCATGTGGAATTTGAGGATGTAAAGTGGGAATTCTCTGTTTTGATCGAAGGGGAAGGGGGTTATATTTAAGGAACCTAATGCATATCTAAGATCGTAGGTTCCCCCCTTGAATACATGCAAGGCCTCTAGCCTATGCAATGTCAAACAAAAGTGCATGCATATTTCCACTTAGAAAAGAGTTTTAAGACATTCTTCAAAGTTTGTTTCTTTTACAAAACTTACTTTCTGGCTCCAACATTCTTTCTTGGTGTGTCCAAAATTGTTGCAGTTCTTGCACTTAGGGCTTTTGTTTGTTCTAGCAATCTTGATCCTCGCGTTTGGCTTTTTTTCATGTCCTACAGACAATCTTTGAATATCCTTTGCTATAGAATGCAAAGATTATGGAGTTTGATGTAGTCTATTGGCCCTTCTCTTTGATTGTGCTCTCTTGCTTGTACAAAGCAACTTTCACTGACTTGAGTTTTCTATTTGGCACATTCCTCAAGATTGCTACCACCTCCTCATGACCTTTGCTAGGTTTATCCACACTATTGAGTAGCACGACAATGGCTTCATCTTCTCCAATATCTTTACCAATGAAAGATAGTTGCACTTTCAGGCCCTTAAATCTATTTATTGGTGAGGTCAAAGAGTCATAATTATTTAGATCTAGCCTTAAACTTTCCATCAGAAGATTTATCTTTAAGTTCTTTGCTTGGGAGCCAAAGGTTTTATCCAATTCACCCCTGGATTTTTTTGTTTTTGTAATTTCCAATATGTGATGAAGGACATCCTCTGGCAAGCCCCACACTATTATCTCGAGTGCTGTATTATTTTTTCTTTACCAAGCTGGATCATCATGCTCCTCAAGTTCCTCAAATATTTCCCAAAGGTCTTTTCACATTAGGTGATACGTGGTTTTCATTTTCCAAGTGTGAAAGCCATTGCCATTGAATTTTTCCACTACTTTGATTTCAAACATTTTGTGAACGGAGAGGTCTTACCAATGACTCACAAGGCTGTGTCTAACTCTAGTTATAAGGGTGAGATTTTTGGTATTCTACAATGAAAGTATTGCTTGAGGATTGCCATGTTTAATTTTTTATTAAAATAGGGTTTGATAATAGGTGTCCCATATCTAAACAACCCTTAAAGCTTTTCAATGCTATCATTGAATGTGACTTGAAAATTATCTAGACCAGCTTGAAGCATTGATCAATGTGGACACTAATTTGGGACTTATAGTGTGAACATGCCTTAATATAAACTTGTTACTTTGATGGCAAATGAGAAAGGATGATTTTATAACCTTAGTTTTAAGATGATAAGCAAGATTATTTAAAATGCTTATCGTGAGTTACTCTCATCCGTGTTACTGAGATTGCATGAATCTCGCTAGGATGTCAACATGTGTTCTTAGTGTTCTATCAGCAAAACGGCATCCTCTTTGAGTAGGGTGATCAATTTTTGAAGAGATTTTAGGCTATTTTTTGTTATGTTCTCTATCTTTGTTGAGACAAGCACGCCCCTAATGTACAACACAAGTAGGCCCTTTACTTGACTCAAGCAGCCCCCTTGTGCAATCCCCTTACTTGCGAGTACTAACAACTAAGAGCTCAACCTTGTGCAATCCCCTTACTTGTGAGTACTAACAACTAAGAGCTCAACCTTTCAATGGCTCCAAACCTCTCCTTCTTGGTAATAGAAGCCTTCTAAATAAATTGAAATGATAATGACCAAGTGACAGATATATCTCAATACCTTCCTTTAATGGCAACCTCTTTGAGCTCAAATAGACTCCACACCCTTGTAAGCTTCAAACCAAGCTTTAGCCTTCTTGAGCAATACCTTCTTGGCTTGAGCTACATGAGCCTTGAAAACTGCTAAGCTCCTTCAACTCCTACACAGCAATGGATGCCTCTCTACCTTACAATCTTGAGGAAAGAGGCTCTGATACCATGTTACAAAACATGGTTTGAGCTAGAAAAGGTGGAGATGAGCTATGGAAGAAAGAAGAAGAATAAGCAGAGAAGCATAATGCCATGAAGGAGACTTGATTGATTGATAGTTGTACCAAGTACATTATTGTATAGATTTTTCAGCTAGGATACATTCTTCCCCCTTTGCTTATGGGATATAGTTACATGTGCTTGTAACACCATACATATATTTTAACAAACCCAATGCTCAAGGATGCTTGGGAGCTCATTGCATGTCTCACAGCTCATTATTCACATAGTCAAATGCCTTTAAGTCTGTTTACCACAGCTTATAATAACAAATCCCAAAAAATTTGCAAAAAATATGAAGGAAAAGTGCTTGGAGTGATCAAACTAGACCATATCAACGAGACTCACTTGCCATTGTGTTGGATTTCTCATTGCCACAACTCAAAAATTTTCCACTTCTTAATATGCATCCTTGCTAGCAATCTTCTTAATTGAATATATTGAAATTGAGATACGATGCTCTTTCAATTCTATAAGTCAACTTGAGTTGTATGGTTTGTCCTATCTGGTGGTTCCTTGCAATTCAAGTAGTGACCTCATGTTATATGGCGAACAACTACATGAGTAAAAGATATTGACGTGTTATATTGTGAACAACTTCATGAGTAAAAGGTATTGGCGTGTGTATTCATGTGATGAAAACAACCTTAGTTTCAGTCAAAGTCGATGCCTTGCATGTGCATATTTGTAATAACACACTTTGATTTCAATCTAAATTTGAAACACTTCAAGTCTAATGAAAACACACTTTGGGTCTAATCAAAGTTGAAGACTTCTATGTGATTGTAGACATGCACTCTGGGTTCAATCTAATTGATGTCTTTTATGTGGAGCACATTATCAATAGTCATATTAAGATGCATGACATAGATAGACATGGTGAAATCTCTCACACGAAATCCCCAAATGAGTGTCTCTTTATTGTATCTTGTGTGGAACTGAAATTGCATTTGTGTTTTGAGTCATATTTGATTATTTTACATTTTCCAAATGCCAACCAAATTGGAACCTTGTATGCCTTCATGTAACCAATGTTACCAACGTGTTTCTTTGTCAAGGGTCACTAGTACAAGCAAGTTTGTGATGACTTTTAAAAGAGTGGTAGATTCATGTTTATGATTCTTGAGATGGTGTCTCTATGAGTGGTAGATTCAAGACGATGATTCTTGAGATGATACCTCTATGATGTGCTTGATCTATTCCTTGCATGCTAAGATGATGTTAGCTTTTTATGTTGACCACTATTAACCAAATGCAAAAGATCAATGTATCAATAAACACAATTTCACATTGTTAAAAAGACATAAGAGTGCATTATAGCTTTTTGCACTTAGCTTCCTAGTAGTTTTACGTCACCCTCCCTTAACACGAAGTATTTAGCAAACATAAATAAGCTCCAAAAGAGCTATTAGATCATTGTTGAAATCCGAATTGCTATTTACAATACTTACGTTGAACAAAACTAGTGCTTTCATTGAATAAGCAAAGAACAACATTTTGGTACATCTAATCGCTTTCTCGCACCTTGTGAAAAACAATGTAAAGTGTTCTTTTTGGGAATATAAAAGCTCTCAATGGTCCAAGAATGTCATTTAATGCCAAGTTTATTCAGTTATGCAAAATCAATAGGTACCAATGTAGGCCATCTTTGACAATTCGTATGGTGCACCGTGAGTAAGAAACACAAATTTTTTTATAGAGGCTTCTAGCTAATATTGACAAAAGGAGCTTTGTATACACAATCAATGTGTGCCAATGCAGAGCATATTTCACTAGTTTAGTCTAAGTTCCCAAGAAACTATAGATTGATGAGAAAGACCTTCAATATAATAACGAAATGAGCATTTCCACATTCATGTAACTATTTGACAGTGCTTCAAGTTGGTGCTTTCAAGATTCTAGAATAGTGTGCATAAAAAATAGAGAAATCTGATGGAATCTCAAAATCCAAAAATTGAAATATATATTTCTTTTACAGGAAGAAATCAACACAAAGGTTGAGCAAGCAAATATGGTAACTTGATAAACATCTATTGTGTTCCTAATTACATACAATCCAAACCTTCACATGCAATAAGAATCTTGCTTGTCCAAACTAGAAGGTCCAAATAATGGAATAAAGTCTAAATAAAGGAAATTACATGCAAAGCTACTTGCTTTGAAAGAAACAACCTTTACTTCCAATCCCTTTACTCTACCTTGATTAAAAGATAGAGGATGTTACTAAAAAAAATGGGCAATGTATGTTTGTGATGCTAACTACTCAAAAGTAAACCAATAGTACATTAGATCCCTTTGTTATAAGTAGGATAATATTGATATCAAGCTAATTGCCTCAATCTAGTAGTCTCACACACTACCTGTATTGCATTTTCATATATCAAGCTCCTTGCAAATAGGAGGATGCTTTCATGTTATAATGGTTTATTCTAGATGGCCTCTTCTTACTTACAATTGTACTTAAATGATTGATTAAAGAGTCTAATATACATTACTATCACTACAAAACAAACTTTTATATCATGGGCATAACGAGTGCATACAATTGTTGTCCCTAAGGATTGAAACACCATGATATAGAAAGTTCACACAATTTATATAGTTGAAGGTTTTATCCAAGTAAAATGTAGGAGCTATTTACTACTTCCGTTTTGCCCTTAGAGTGTGACTTGAATGAACACATGTTGAGATTGTGAGTATTGTAGCAAGTACATATCAAGGACAAGTGTTATATTCTATCCCATCATTAAGGCTAGCCCTTTGAGGTTACAAATCCCACATAAAGCATGCAAGATGCAAATTCCAAGGACCTGAACCATGGACATGTAAGGACATGAGTTTGAGACCTCACCTCCATGGTTCTATGCGGAATGGATCTTAAAAACAAGTAAGGGAGTCGTAAATATGATGGCATTTGGATGTGGAGGTGGAACAATCAACAACAAGATGAATGATGGATGCATATGCAAAATGTAGGAATGGACATTCAAAGGTGGAAAAGGGAAGATAAAGATGCAATCTATTTATTGGCAATTCAATACATTATTTCGACTATTATTCAATGAGCTAGTTTTTAGGAGCATGCACAATACTTTTCAAATGAAGGTAGTGATGCTACGATTTAATGAATGGGCAACTACTTGTTATAGGCTACACACACTTGGGGAAAAGCTCAACCATGACAATGAGTTATCTTATGTGGCAATTAATCTTTTATGAAGCTCGAAAGATGCCAAGTTTAGAAATAAGGAAAATACATATTTGCCTATTAAAGCGCTACTTTTTGCACCCCAATGAGTATGAAATACATCCTCTTCATAAGGCTACATTGTTGTCGTATAAGGTTTTGTGCACCATGAGAGTAAAAGCTTACAATCTTTTGACAAAGTGTTTGAAAACTCTCAACATGAATGTACAAAATAAGTTCATCATGAACTCTTCACATAGAAAGGCATTCTTCACAAGCTAAATTGCCGTTATTATGTGAGTATAGAGTTGCACCCCTCCATTGCTCGATGGTTCAACTCCATCTCTTTCCACATGTATTGTGCGCCTTTGGCCACTTCTTCTCACCAAAATAGCTAAAAGTATAGCTCGAAATAATCAAGAGAATGGAAATCAAAGGTAAATATGTGATAAGTGCATGTGCATATAAATAGTGTCAACTTTGAGAACTAATAAGGTTTAAAGTGCACATGTGCATATGGATAGTGTCAACTTTGAGAACTAATAAGGTTTAAAGTGCACATGGGAACATCCCTCGTTCCATCTTTTCAAGGATCTCTCTCTCTCTCTCTCTCTCTCTCTCTCTCTCTCGTCGTTAATGAGGCCATACTACAATTTTGCTTAATTGTCTCAATATGACAAAATGAATTATACCTTTGCATGACCCTTAGTACATAATTCAATACTCATATACTTCCTCTATAATTTTAGGTCCATTCATGTCTCAATGAGTGAATTGCTATTTAATGTATAATGGTGGACCACCAAACTTGAAAATAGGCCATGAGCATGTGTAGAGATAATCTCAGAGAGGAGGTGGCAATAGCTTTCAAGCAAGCTACAATTGAGGCAACCAAGAGCATATTGGAGATGGGTTGATGAAAGGATTCATAACAAAGGTGAACTATGAACGAGGGTGAGGTTCAAGGAAAGGGACAAATGAGAGAGGGTTGATGAGGCAAGGGGATGTGTTTTAAGGATATGGGAGTGCTCTTTCTCTTAGATGAACTACTCAATTATTGAATTAAACCAGCCCCCCCTTCTTCTCCTCTTCCTCCTTTGTCTTCTTACTTTTTATTCTCTCTCTTTCTCTCTCTCTCTCACACACACATTCTCCTCTTTCCTCTTTTTCTTGATCCTTCTAAATGCCATGTGAATATTTTGCTACTTTGAAGGACTATGAGAATATTTACTTGCACATGGCCTAATCGAGGCAAAGGTAAATCAATGAGATAAAAGGTTATGTTTGAAAAGTTCAACTTTGAGAGGAGGAGAAGGTGGTGTTCTACAAAGTGCATAAGATAATGTCACTCTCCTTTCCCTTAGAGAGACTACTTGCTGAACATCTCTCTCTCTCCCTCCCTCCCTCCCTCTCTCTCTCCGTATTCTTTCATTTTCTTTGCATTATTGTCATAGATATTCCTCTTATTACTCTTTTTCTTTAGCTTCCTCGTTGACATGTTGCAACTCAATGAGTTTGTAGTTAGTAGGAAACCATGGGCAACATCATAATTATAGGTGAGGAAGGATGCCTATGGAGAGAAAGAATGTTGACTCATGGAAGGGGGAGGTGTTTCAAGGAGCACATGTGGGAATGTCTCACTATTAGAGAACTAGTTGCCTTACTAGAGAACTCTTTGTGCTCGTGTGTGTGTGTGTGTGTCCTTCTCATCTTTTTGTGTTGTGGCATCATGCTTTGGGTCAATTAGTTTGTAGCTAGCGCTGGAACTTGAGAATCTAAAGCATGAAAACCATGCTTAAATGGAGCAGAATGTAAACTTGCTTGGATAGAAGCTCAAGGTGCATGAGCTAGAGGAGAGATGAGAAGGAAGATAAAGGTAAATCAATGAAAAAGACCTAGATGAAAAGGGCGAGGAAGGGTGCCTATACATATAGAGAAGGCTACACACATACACATTTTCATGGAGTGCATATATGTCCCCTTACTAGAGAATGTGTTGACTTATGAAAGAAGTCTTTATGCTTGACTCTGAGTCTTTGCCTCCTTCCTCATCTTTCTATGGAGTTTGCAGCTAATGGTGGGACTTAAAACATTTGAATTATGCCAAGAACCACTAGCTCAGGTGGTATTGAAATAGTGTCATAAACCCAAGGTCATTGGTTGGTCACCAAGTTGGACGTTGTACTAGGACCACTCGTGAATTTGGTGGTCAAGGGTTTGGGCACCCCTTGACGACAAGCATCGATGTAAGCCCTGATATTGAATTAATTAAAAAACTATTCGCGTCTCAAAAAATCTGAACTATGAAAACATGCTTAAAATGAAGCAATTGCTTGTATATGGTCTAAAGGTGCACGAGCTAGTGGTGGAGAGATGGGAAAGGACATGCAGATAAGGCTAGTTTCACATTCCTCTAGACACCTTGCAAGGGTAGGTGTGTTCATTGCCATGCCATGCAAAGGTTGGTTGAAAATGTTGTCTATGAGAGCTAAATGTGACTGGCAAGTCCACCATGCTCAAGTCCAAAAAGTAAAGAAAGTTTTATGCATATAACATTTGAACTTGTGACCTCGAAGATGTGTGTTATCTACACTTTCATCTCATCGATCACACCATATTGGTGAGTGCATGAATCTTGATTTAAACATTCGGTTCGTCTAGACTGTGTGAAAGACATGGGTATCGGGCCAGGTTAATGAAAAATATGGAGAGAGAGAGAGAGAGAGAGAGAGAGAGAGAGAGAGAGAGAGAGAGAGAGAGAGAAGAAAGGTGCCCAAGGAGAGGGAAGGCTCTATTGTCTACATACACATGCAAGTACGTGTGTGTGTGTGTGTGTGTGTATGGAGTGAGGAGGTGTTTTAAGGAGTGCACATGGGAATGTCCCCTTGTCCTATGTCTAGAGGGGACTACTCGCCTTAGGAAAGTCCTTTTTGTGCCTCCCCCCCCCCCCCTCTCGCTTGGTTGCTCGTCCTCTTCTTCTTCCTTTTCGTCTTCCTCAACGCCAAAGGGGAAAAAAAAGGAAAAGGAAGGAAAGAAAACACTCACACACACACACACACACCCCATCATCGACGCAACGCAATCACGCCATTCTTCCCGACCGCCTGGAATCCCCCCCCACTTAGACGCCACAGAGCCGTCGCGACGCCATAGCTTCCCTCTTCTCCTTGTTCTTCATCTTACGCCGGCGTGGTTGCGTTTCGATCCCCCACCCGTTTCAGCTTGCGGCAGATCATCCCGGCCCCCCTTCCCTCCCCCGATCCACCGCCATCACCCCTCCCTCAACCCGGCGCGTCTCAACCCCACCCTGCGGCCATGGTCTCCACCCGCCGCACCTCCGGCAAACGCTCCCCGCCCCCTTCGTCCGATCCCGCCCCCGAGCAGTTATCTCCCAAACGTGCCAAGGTACCATGCCTCCCGTATTCATTCCGGCCCCTTCCAGCACCCCCCCTCTGCCGCCTGGGTCGGTGGCTCCATCTAATTTCTCCCGTGTTGTTGCATATGTGCAGACAGAGGATAAGCCCGATGAGCCGTCCGTCGCCCCTCCCCCAGAGCAGAACGACTCGCAGTTATGTGACCCGGCTCCACAGGAAGAAACTCCTGAACAGGATTCTGCTCGGCCCACCCAGCCACCAGCATGCGATCAGGCAGAGAGTTCCCCGCATACGCCAAAGCCTGCAGATGGAGCCACGGATGAATTGGATGATAAATCCAAGGCGCTTACAACTGCAGGTGTGGATTGCCATTTTATAAGAAAACTATCTATCTAGGTGGGCTGATTCTGAGCACTAGAGATGGAGCATGTTAAAGTAACTGGGTGTCGATGAGTGTCACAATTTCTAGAATCCCTAATGATGGATGCCATTAATGATTAAAAATTGAACACTCTGGATAACATGTTTATGCGCAGTATTATGCAATTTGCATAATCAAGTGTTCTGTTCAGGGGTGCCAGCCGTCTCAAGACAGAGAAATTCTGGAACCTGGCTCAGACTAAAAGCCCCAGCTACTGGGAATCCATGGGGAAAGCTCCTTTCACAATGTAACCAGGTGACAACTGATTGATTCATGCACAAGCTCGGGCGTATTTACAACTCTGATGTTGTTTACTAATGGATTGCTCATGGGCTTTCACCAACACCAGCATGTTACTTTAGTTGGGCACACATTCACCATTGGACGCAGTAGGACTTGCAACTTGCAGCTTAAGGACCAGGGCATAAGTGGTGTCCTTTGCAAGCTGAAGTTTATGCAGGTAAGAGTACTTGACAAGTATGCTCTCCTTTTGATTTTTGTAAGCAACCGATTATGTAGGGTCTTCCAATAGAAACTGATCAAAGATTTTGTTACTGGGTGCTGATTCAACATAACAACCTTCAGCATCAACACGGTGGAGTAACTCTTCTAGAAAATACTGGGAACAGTGGCGCAGTGCATGTGAATGGAAAAAATGTGAAGAGAAATTGTAACGTATTGCTTAAAGGAGGAGATGAGATAATCTTCACCTCGTGCAAACACTATTCATATGTATCCTGCTAAATGCATATTTCATAGAGCCATCTGAAGTTTGACAAGTTATGTTTGTGTCGTGTTATTTTACATCCTTAGCACACTTTCAGATTTTCCAGCCATTGTCAAATAGCTCAGTGGCCTCATCAGCAACTCAACCTGTTCCAGAGAGCAGGGCAGAAGTCTTACAGGTTGATGAAGCTAGAACTGGTGACCCTATGGACGTTGCAGGAGCATCAATCTTGGCTTCGCTATCGAATTTGACTCCGAGTGCAGGTTTCCATGCGACTTTAGCACAGAGTACCGACGAAAGGTTGAAGGCAACCATGGCTGCAATGTTGCCTCCAATGCCACCGCCCTCTGACATGTCTGAAGGATCCATCTCTGATGTTGAGGCTGCAGGACAAGCAGGCAAAAGTTGTGATGATACCACTGTTATACCCATGGAAGCAGGGGCAGACAAACCATCAGCTGATATCACCTTGGAAGATGCAGGGATTCTAGATGCAGGGACTGGCCATGTAGAACTTGGTGCAGAATGTCTAGTACCAATGCCAAAAGAAGGTGACACTGCACTATGTGGGGAACTTGAATGTGCAGCAGGTGACATAAGAAGCACTAAAGGTAAAGAGATAGAGAGAAACAATGATGCTGCTATAGCTGCTGCAAAGAGACAAACCTTGAAAGAGGATCTATTGAGAATGGTTGTAGATGGACATAGTGTGGAAGTTTCATTTGAGAATTTTCCTTATTATCTGAGGTGAGTACACTGATGGACAGAGGGAAATAACCAGTTTCATTTGAAGTGGAGTTTATGACATGGCTATCAGTTGACATTCAAATCTATATTTGAACAGTGAAAGCACAAAGAATGTGTTGATTGCGTCTACTTACATCCATCTGAAGCGTCCGGATTTTGCTAAGTTTATAGCAGACTTACATGCAGTTAGTCCTCGCATTCTACTGTCAGGACCTTCAGGTTTAATCCTTACCAGACGTGGTTTGGAGTACTACATGAAAGTGATCATAGTTACTAATCCATTCAACTTTGTCCAGGGTCAGATATTTATCAAGAGGCTTTGGTGAAAGCTTTGGCAAGTCATTTCAGTGCTAAATTGCTGATCTTTGATATTAGCTCCTTACCATCTACTGTAAGTTTACTATTTTTTAAAACTGTACGACATTTTACTGAAGCTAATCATATCTAGATGTAACTTCCTGGAAAATGCTCGGACACAATGTTTAGTTTTGAAAATATTTGATTGCTTTGATTCTTTGTAGCCCCATTATGCTTTAGTTGGATCTTATTGCTGTGTAGCACACATGCCACATGGTACTTTCTTATGTGTATTTAGTCTCCCTCCAAACAGGTATTCATGTACTTATGTGCATGTGGTTTTCAGATCAGTATTGGGTGCCAGCCCTTTCTCTGTGCGTCTTCTGTCTTTAGTGTGTTTGTGTGTGTTCATCATATTTGCCATGGAGACTCGAGGCAGTGTTTTTAGTTGTAGAGCAGTTTCAGCAGTCTATTTTAAAAGGTCTGTCCTGCTACCTGCATTCCCTGGCCTTTTGAGCGGGTTCAGGGCCAGATACTGCGGGAATGGGCAGGACATCATCCATCATGCAGGAGTAAACAACGTTAGTCTTTTGCTTTCCAGAATTCAGGCACCGGTGACCTGCAGGTGCTCTCTCAGGCAAGAGCTGCTGAAAATTGTGTTTCACATGTTAACAGCCTTAGAAATTCCTACTGTATTTCTGCTGAGGACAGCCTGGGTTCCATCCAAAGAGTCCCCTTCTTCCACCCAAACTTTGTCCCATGTAACTGTGGTGTTTTTCCCCCGTGCAAGGAGCAGACCAGGCTGGGTGGCAGCAGCTGGAGCTGGAGGAGGCTGATGATGAAGGTAATAGTGATAAAAGTAACAATGATCAATGTGATGGCAGAGACTATGGGAATAAGGGGTAACAGGTTATGGATGAAAGTGGTGTGCACATTGAGTCCCTATTTATAGAACATGGTGGAGCTAGAAGAAGTCTTGTGCTATACAAAAAGCAGAAATGCCTTTTGTAGACCGTTTAATGAGCCAAAAAAAGGATATTTAGAAGGCAAATTTTGGTAGTTCAAGATAGGTTGTCTCACCAAGTCCCAAGGTCCTACTCAACACTCCTCAGGGTTTCATACTACCCCATTAGAATTGTAGCCGTATTGTGTTGTGCTACACTTGTCCAAGCCATTTGTTAAAAGACTGTAAATCTTAGTAGTTAGTTTGTGAACTTCTATTTGTAACTTCTCTCTATCGTTGCTTTTGTTCATATTGCCATTGTTAGAAATTCCCCTCGATGATTATACCAATGTGGTCACTCATCATGAGTGAACAACTCCCATACTCACACTTGGCCAAGGAAGAGAGCTCCATCAATGCGACATCATTAGCCAAAAATTGCAAAAAGTCTTT
Organism: Lygodium microphyllum; assembly: GCF_053477565.2. Classification (NCBI taxonomy): domain Eukaryota; kingdom Viridiplantae; phylum Streptophyta; class Polypodiopsida; order Schizaeales; family Lygodiaceae; genus Lygodium; species Lygodium microphyllum. The sequence goes on from NC_141142.1 coordinate 48,767,741, forward strand.
GTGAGCCAACCCATGAAACCCATCTTAATGGCAATTTTTGTTGGATTGCAACATCTTTGTTCATTTATCACTTGCACTTTATTGTTCTCCACCATTTGTACTGCTTGTGCAAGAAGATACATCATGAGCTGATGAACTTGAATTTCATAAACTTTGGGTCCTCACCCAAACGATAGCAAGTTCACAATCTTGAACCTAAGGATTTAATATTTATGTATTGCTGTTGATAACTTCAATTCATGGTCATAGTTTATCTTTGTCACTTCCTTGAATGGGACTCATCTTTAAACTTTGGGCGTTTCACATTTGTTGAGGTTATTGGCGAGATTGCAAATGCTCATCAAGTACAATTTGATTAATGCTTGATGAAGATGTGAGATTATATAGAGATGAAGATGATAAAAGGGCCTCAAACCTCCTTGTTTCAAGGATAGGGGTGGAGGTGAGTTTGAAAGTGGTGTTGCAGATGCTTAGAACAACTTTGAGAGTGTGTCATACTGGAGACAAAAAAAACCAAGTGTAAGGGTAGAAACTCTCTCTCAACCATGGATGTCGGTGTTGAAGATGGATGACAATTTGATATCAAACTTCGTGTTGTGCCGAGAACCAATATGAAATAATGTAGCTTGAAGATGAAGGTAGACTTGAAACCTCTTAGTTAAAGAGCCAAAGGAGAATTAGCCATTTGATATGCAAAATGTGCTTGTACTTAATCTTATGGGAGGGCTTCAATGCTAACCAAGTGGCGTAGGCAAGCGTGAATCTCAACCTCGGGGGATGGCCCCAATGCTAGTTAAGAATTGCCAAGATAGTAGTCTACTATGCACATGGATGTAGGTAATGGAGGAAGACCTGATAGTTCCTATCACAGGTATGTGAAATTTTGTTGCTTTGCTTAGCATTTGATAAGTTATTCATCAACATGTGCAAATGTGATGTGCAAGTTAACTAATTCACAATGTTGGACAAGGAACCTCGAGAAGTTAGTGGCTTTCAAAGTCAAACGTTGTAATAAGTTGTATTGGTCAGGTACTAGGGGTACTTGGTGACAATTGTTAGCCTAGGGAAATTTATTAGCCATTAGAGTCAGCAGTGACATTAGGAATTAGGCATTAATTGATTAATTAATGCCAGTTCTAAAAGGTCAAGACAGTTGGGGTGACAAATTTTCCTCGCTAATTTAATTATTGGCCGGCACAATTTTCTTTTGAGCACAAACTTTAATTATTGTGGTTTTTATTTTCGCCTTGATTGGTTCAGGGCTGTTTGAGACTCTTTGTTGGGAAGGGTTGGTTCCTATGTTCGTGGATACCAAGAGGAGCAATCGAAAGGGACCAATGCTTCTGAATATGCGGCCTTGGTTGGTTAGTCCTCTCAGAAGAAGGGGAAGCACCAAAAGGAGGAGGACAAATCTACGAAGGACAAAGAAAAGGAGTCCACTTGTCACATTTGTGGCAAAACAGGTTACTGGAAGAAGGATTGCCATGACAAGGAGAAGAAGGAGAAGGAGAAGGAGGAGAAATCTTCAAAGGATTTCGAAGCAGTGGCTCCTCGCTCATTAGCTGCTTTCCTCCACTTGGATGTGGTTGAGGATTTGACCTTGACGGCTTTTGATGCTGTGTTGACGGCCCCATACACTCAGGAGTGGATTGTTGATAGTGGTGTCTCACGACACATGACTCCTCCTTCAGCAGGTGTTACTCATTCGTGGCCTTTGCATGGCCAAATTCTCAGTGGTGACAGTTTGTCTATTCCTATACAGGGATGGGAAACCATGTATCTTATTCCAAATGGACGTGGTAGTGCCTATAAATCTGAGGTACTTTATGTGCTGGCCTTGGGATACCATCTACTTTCTGTGCACAAGATTTATGCCCTCGGCCTCTTGGTCGAATTTGATGAGGATTCTTTTCAGATTCTTGATTGTGGATCGAGACAGGTTCTTTATGAGAAGAATGGAGTCTACAAGTTGTGGTCTTTTTCTGCCTTGACTTCTCTTCTTATTACCTCTCAAACTCAGTTGGAGAGCTTTGGCATGCTCGGTTTGGCCACCTCAATTATGATTACCTTCGGAAGGCGTCAAAGGGACAACTTGTTCGAGGTTTGTTGGATATTGTGGTGAGCCAGTAGCCTTGTGTATCCTGCATCCGTGGGAAGCAAACTCATGATGCTGTTCCTAGCAAGGCTTCGAGGCGGTCTTTAGTACCCTTGGAGATTGTTTCTACTGATCTTTGTGGATGGATGAGGACGGAGTCCCTTTGAGGAAGCTTGTATTTCATGCTAATTGTGGATGATTACAATAGGATGACATGGACTTGTTGGGAATAAAGGCCTCGTGCCTTTAAATGTGCTCGGGTGTAAACACACCCTTAGTACTTGTACTTACACATATATATCTATCTAAAAACCTTAAGTGGTACACTTGTCATTGTACCTAAAATCGTGCTCACTCTCTGCTTTGCTCTCTCTCACTCTCTCTGTCTCTCGTCGTGCGTAACGATTGACTGTCTCGATCTTCGTGCCTAACCCGTCACTACAGGGTCTATTTTCTGAAGCTGAAGTCGAAGGCTTTCTCTAACTTTAAGGATTGGTTGCTCTTTGAGGAGAACCGATCGGGTTGGATGCTGAAGATGTTATGATTAAATAAGGAAGGAGAATTTGTTTTTAATGAGCTTGCTTGTTTTTGTGCAGATCGTGGTATTTAGGAGGCGTTGCCAATGCAAATGCCCCTCAGGAGAATGACATCTAGGAGTGGAAGAATTGTAATGTGATCGAGATGGCCTGTACCATGATGGAGCATCGTTAGACACCTCAGTGGCTATGGGCTGAGGTTGTGGCTACCATAGTTCACATCTTTAATCGTTTTCCTACTTGCGTTGTTGTTGGTATGACTCCATACGAGGCATACTTTGGGTCTAAGCCAGATGTTTCTTATTTCAAAGTTTTTGGGTGTGATGCCTATATTTACTTCCCAAAGACACAGTGTGACAAATTTGAAGCGGCTTTCAAACGATAGGTGTTTGTGGGCTATAGCTAAAAGTCTCAAGGCCATCGATTGTATGATTTTGTTAAGTGGGATGTCTACATGAGTCGTGATGTTCGGTTCGTAGAAGTTCTAGTTTGAGAGGAAGGTGAGGAACACCTTGTTCTTGGAGATCCCGGTGATAGCTGGGACGTGCTAGCGACTGCTGCTCTAGAGCTTGTCTCTCTTGAGGACTCTTTGTCGGATGAGAAGCTTAGTTTTCAGCCGCCAGATTCACCAGCTCCTCGCCATTGGTGGATCTTCTCGAAATTTCAGCAGATGGAGAGGGGCGAGGTGAGATCTGGTGTCCTCCTTGTTGGGCTTGTGACACTCTTTGTGATTTAGGGATTGAGGGGGTCCTTGAGGAGTGATTGATGCAGGATGACCCGCGACGCTCTTGGCAGAACCATGCACAACACAATGAGCTTGTTTACACTAATTATTGTTTGATGACTCCTGTCATGCAAGATCGAGAGCCCACTTCCGTGAAGGAGGCTTTATAGCATCATCATCGGTGGAAAGCGATGGTGCATGAGCTGGAGTCGATCGAGAGGAATGTCACTTGGTATCTCATGCCAAAGCCTCCTCATAAGAAGATTATTGGAGTCAAATGGGTCTTTAAGTCCAAGTACTGGGGTGATGGCACATTGGACAAGCACAAGGCCTGTCTTGTTCCTCAAGGTTTTGCATATCGTCCAGACATTGATTTCCATGATACTTTTGCCCCTACAGCTCGGATGGCCACTATTTGTGTCGTTCTTGCCTTGGCTAGCCATAGGAGATGGCCAGTCTATCAGCTGGATGTGAAGTCTGCCTTCTTGAATGGGGAATTGAAGGAGGAGATCTATGTTGAGCAGCCTCCGAGCTTCGGTTCTTCTAATAGTAAGGTGTATAGGTTGCGGAAGGCTCTCTATGGCCTTAAGTAGGCTCCCCGTGCTTGGAATGAGAAGATTGACTCGTTCCTCGAGGAGAAATTAGGGTATCGATGTTCCAAATCTGATCCCTAGTTGTATGTACACACCTCAGGTGGATGTTGTGTGTTGTGTGTCCTTTATATGGACGACTTGATTGTGATAGGTGACCATACTTAGATGGTCGAGTAGACGAAGGTAGCATTTCATGAGGAGTTTGAGAGGACAGATATGGGACTTCTTCACTTCTTTCTAGGCCACGAGATCCCTCAAACTTCAAGGGGGATCTTTATTTCCCAACAGCAGTATGTATAGAAGCTATCGACTACGTGTGAGATGGTGGAATGCAAGTTTGTTATGACTCCTATGGACCCGAATTGAAAGGCTACGACCCATTCCGATTCTTCTTTGGCAGGTGCTACCCGATATAGGTGCTTCATTGGCTTCTTGATTCGGCTTCTTAATACCCATGTTGACTTACGTGATGCTGTAGGTGTGCTGGCCGATGAGTGAGCCCAAGATGCTGCATTGGCAAGATGCTCAGAGGTTTTTGCACTTTCTACGGGGGACTCTTGATCTTGGGATCTATTATCTTGCTGGTACGGGTGCTACGGACTTGGTACTTACAGGATGGAGTGATTTAGATTGGGTTGGTGATGTGGGTCATCGGAGGTCTACGACAAGTTATTGTTTTACCTTGGGTGCTAGTGTTGTTTCACGGAGCAGTAAGAAGCAACCCATGGTTGCTCTCTTTGAGATTGAGGTGGAGTATTGTGCGGTGTGTTCTACTACATGTGGGACAATGTGGCTTCGCAGGTTCTTAGAGAAGCTTGGCTGCACGTAAATAGGTCCTACTGTTCTACAATGTGACAATGAGAGTTGCATTGCCTTGGCCAAGAATCTTGTGTTTCATGCTCGGACGAAGCATATTGAGATCCAATATCATTTCATTTGGGAGAAGATCCTAGATGAGACCATTTCTCTAGTCTATTGCAAGATAGAGGACAATCTTGCCTATTTGTTTACCAAGGCGCTTCCCCACGCTTTACTTCAACAACACTCTAGATCCATAGCCTTGAGCTGTGTGTAGGATCTGAGAGGGTGTGTTAGAGATTGGCATTCCTTGACTCACAGATTCAGATCTAAGCAGTTTCGGAGCAGTCTCTCCAGGCAGTCCACATGGCAATCAATCTGTACAGTAGGCGACAGGGAATGCAGGTGGCACATGGCTCGTGGCACAGTCGGTCATGGCTATTGCAGTCGGGCAGTGCAACTCAGACAACTGTTGTCCAGTCGGTTTAATGGAGCAGACCTGTATTATTTTTGGCATTTTTCCTGGCCTATTTATTGGCCTCGATTTCAACAATGTCTAATAGTTGTTTTCACAGATTTCAGGCTGCAGGCCGTGGAGACTGCCCTTGGGGCTGATGGAGATTGAGATCTTCACACCCCACAAAGGCTCTCATTGAAAGCCATGAATTGGCTAGTCTCTTTGTCAAGCACTTTTATAAACTTTTACAAGTTGCTCAAAGAAATAGTCAATGATTGTGATCTCAAGTTTACTATTCGTGTTTAGTAGACATGTCTTCTAGAAATTGGAGACCTGATTGTCCATGTCGTCCTTGGAACATCTTGAGATTGATGGACATATTGAGAGGACAAGTCAAACCATGGAGGATATGTTGCACATTTCCATGGACTTTGTAGCAAGAGATAATAGCTTATTTATGTTGATTTACAAGAAAATGTAGTCAGTACTAATCGATTTTCTACATGCATGAGATGTTGACAATTGCAAGGAAAAGCACTAAAACAATCCAAGTTTATGCCATGTTTAATGCTAACTAGAATAAACTCCTTGAGAGCTCCAAGAGGGCATGTGGGTATACCTTAAAGTTCCAAAGAACTCTGATTCAATAACTATGTGAGAAGAGAGAAGAAACTTTGATGAATGGAATGATGGAAGTTCTGAATCATGGAGTGAATGTGATACAAGGGAACAACGGTGCTGTAGCACAAGGAAGATGATGAAGACAACCTCGAATCACAAACCGCAATGTCCTCCTGAAGGGGTGTGAGGGTAGTAGAGAGGTTGGAGAGAAGAGGTGACGGATTGAATGAATCAGTCGTAAAGAATGAGTGAGAGAGTGGCCTATAAATAGGCACAGTCAGTCTAGGATGGCGTCCCTTTTTGGGGCTGCAAACCCTAAATGTAGAACGCGGAAACTCAAAAACGCAATCTGCAGGTGAAGGGTGTCTCAACACCCCCTCTCAGGCCCAAAAAGGGGAACAAGAGAAGAGTGAGGTGGAGATGCAATGCTACACGCTGAAGAATGCTCATGCAATAGGTGCCACTTGAACAGTGTTTCTCGTGGGGAAATTGTTCACTTGCCCAAGGGCCCTAGTACAAAGATGATGAAAACATGCAATGCATAGGAGGAATGTCAGACTTTGTGTGGTGCCGAGAACCATAAGGATATGCTTGTATGCGATCTCAGGAGGTGGCTCCATGTTGACCAAGTGACCAAGGCAAGAAGAGAAGAGGAGGAAGACGATGTAGAGGATTTCTAAGATCCAAGATTTCCACTGAAAAGGGAACCTACAGTAAAGAATAGTAGATAGAGTAAATTGGAGAACCCAAAACTCAACCTTGGGAGAGAAGCCACTAGCTCCGTGCATCCATGCTGGAAGGAATAAGAAGGCCTCGTCACCAAGTTGGGGCTGAACCTTTGAGGTCTCGATCTAGGTGGTACCTGAAGATCGTGGGTATCAGTAGAAGAGATGATTGGTCGAAGACGGCCACCCCAAGAAAGTAGAGGATGGGTGAAGAACTTCATGTGGAGTAGGTTTCCCGTTTGAAGTAAGAGGTGGAGGGGCCCTTGTTGAAGTCGAAGAAGTATATGCCCCCTTCGAGGGTAAAGGAATAACACCCCCCTCTGAATCCCCCTTTGAAGTAGATAGGAAATCCAAAAACTCATGGATGACGGACTTCGAAATGTCTGATGATGAAGGAAGTGCCGCTAGTCGCGCCGAAGAGCTCCTAGAGGTAGCCTCTCGAACCTAAGTAGTCGAGGGTGGGGAAGGGTGGGGCTCGGAATGAGCAAGAGGTGGGCAAGAGTCACTGTCTCTCAGTGGAGTGGATTGGATAGCTGAAGAAGAGGAAGGCATTGACTTTTGTGATTCAAGGTGAACATGAAGTATTTGATAACCCTTTGATATGTTCCTTTGAAGTTCAGAAGCTGATAAAGAAGGAAGCTTGTGAGGTATATATGTTATGGTCTCTTCTTGTACATGACACTTTTACTTGTAATATAAAGCAACAATTTTCTTATGTTTGTGAGTTGAATGTAAATAATGAATTAAGTGGTTTGTTAAATGAATTTAAAGATGTGTTTCCATCTGACTTACCTAGTGGCCTTCCACCAGATAGGGGTGATGTGAATCACCCAATTGACATAGATAGGGATATACACCCTATTTCTAAACCACCTTACAGGCTAAGTGAAACACAGCACCAAGAAGTCGAAAGACAAATCAAGGATTACCTTGATAAGGGGTTTATACAACCCAGCAATTCACCTTGGGCTTTGCCAATTTTATTGGTAAAGAAAAAAGGTGGTTCTATGCGACTTTGTGTTGATTATAGAGCATTTAATAAGATAACGGTGAAGCATAAATTTCCTGTGCCCAGAATGGAAGATCTTTTTGATCAATTACAACGGGCAAAATTCTTCACAAATATTGACTTAAGATCAAGCTATCACCAAGTAAGAATTAAGGCCCAGGATGTTCCTGAGACGGCATTTGGTACTAGATATGGGCATTATGATTTTTTGGTGATGCCTTTTGGTCTCACTAGTGCACCAGCTACTTTTATGAAGTTGATGAATAGTGTGTTATAGCCCTATTTAGGACACTTTGTAGTAGTCTTTTTGGATGATATCTTGATCTTTAGTAAATCAAGAGAAGAATATTTGGAACACTTACGGTTAGTATTCCAATTGGTAAGAACCCATTCCCTTTATGCGAAGAAAACTAAATGTGAATTCTTCGCACAAGAAGTCAAATATTTGGGGCATATTATCTCGAAAGAGGAAATCAAGATGGATCCAGAAAAAGTAAGGGCAATTATTGAATGGCCATCTCCAAGGAACCTGGAAGAGCTGCAGATTTTTCTAGGTTTATCTGGATTTTATCGTAGATTCATTCGAGATTATGCCAAGTTAGCTGTTCCAATGACAGACCAACTTAAAGGGAAAGGGAAGAGTTTTAATTGGGGAACAGACCAAAATGAAAGTTTTCAAAAACTTAAGGAAGCTATTGCTACAGCTCCAGTATTATTAATTGTGGATCCCAATAAACCATTTGTGGTTGAAGTTGATGCCAGTGATAGGGCACTAGGCGCGGTCTCATTACAAGAGGGTCAACCGGTTGCTTTTGAAAGCAAGAAATTAGACCGTGCAAAACGGAATTATTCCGTTTATGAGAGGGAGCTGTATGCAATAGTACATGCAATGAAGAAATGAAGATACTATTTGTACGATGCCAAACTTTTGATCTTGTTGGATCATGAAAGCATTAAGTGGCCCAATCGGATCTACAAGTGCGTAAAGCCAGATGGGCCGAACTCCTTCAAGAGTTTGACTATGAGATAAGGTATAGAAAAGGAAAGTACAATATAGTGGTTGATGCTCTCAGCAGAATGGCTATCATAAATGAATTGAGTTTTACTCAGTTCACTTCCGATTTGCTTGAATCCTTAAAAGGGAATTGCGAGGTTGATCCAGCATATTCCAACATATGGAAAGCAATAGAAAATGGGGATCCAAATGGAAGGGCCTCCACTGAGGAAGGAACATCTGAAGATGTTCAACAAGGAAATGGAGCATCAGGGGTTGCTCAAATGGGATTCAAGTAGATTTTACCATTGATAATGGTTATTTACTCTACAAGGGTAGGGTATGTGTCTTGACAGATACAGAAATAAGGCGCGAGATACTCTTTGAGTGTCATGATACCCCTAGTGCGGGACATCCAGGAGTTAATAAAACTTACAGTTTTATTAAAAGGCAATTCTATTGGCCTGGAATGAATAAGGACGTCCTTGACTATGTGGTCAAATGTAATACATGCTAGGTTAATAAAGTTGAAAGATTGAAAATAGGAGGATTTATCCACCCATTAGAGATTCCTTCGGGAAAATGGGAGAGTATCTCCATGGACTTTATTGTCGCGGTACCCAAAACACAAAGGGGGCACGACTCTGTGTGGGTGATTGTGGATAGGTTAACCAAAATGGCTAGGTTTATTCCAACTTCAATTGATGTTAAAACACGAGAATTGGCTAGATTGTTCATAGAGAACATATACCGATTGTATGGCCTTCCGGTAAATATAGTTTCTGATCGGGATAGAAAATTTGATAGTCAATTTTGGCTTGCGGTATTTAGGAAGTTGGATACTAAACTTAGCATGAGCACGGCGGAGCACCCACAAATTGATGGGCAAACTGAAAGGGTTAACCAAATCCTTGAAGATATGCTAAGAGCATATGTAAGTAAAAGGCAAACTAAATGGGAAGAATATTTACCAATAGCAGAGTTTGCATATAATAGTGCCAAATACTCTTCCACTGGATATAGTCCATTCATGTTAACGTATGGGTTTCAGCTAGAGCTCCTCATGGAGTAGGACTACATAAGGAAAGGGTTCACGCAGCAAAGGATTTTTTGGAGGATATGAATAGTATGTTAAAATTTGCTCAAGGAAATATTAAGAAAGCTCAAGACCGAGCTAGAGCTTATGCAGATCCTCACCGAAGAGACATCTCCTTTGAGGAAGGGGAATTGGTTTATCTTAAAGTGCCTGGACAAACTAAAACTATGAAAACGGGACGATGTCCAAAGCTTTCATCCAGGTATTGTGGTCCTTTCAAACAGGCTTACAATCTCCAACTACCTGCTGGTAGTAAAATACATCCAGTTTTCCATGTAAGCAAGCTAAGAAAGAAGCTGGGTGATATGGATAATCTAGTCTTAAATGATAACATTGAGGAGCTATTTGGTGACCAATCTATTCCACATGAACCAGAAAGAATTTTAAATCTTCGTAACATACGAACAAGGCATACTATTTATCAAGAATGTCTGGTAAAATGGAGGGATTGTTTAGAAAGCTCCACATGGGAGCGAGTAAGCACTTTAAGAAAAAGGTTTCCCAATTTACAGTTGGACCTTCCAAGTATCGTTTTCGAGGACAATTGATTCTTAAGGGGGAGGAAATGTTACATCAATAAATGTAACTTATTGGGAAACAAGCGTGAGAGATGACCATCTGGGGGCCTTGGGCGCCCATACGGGGTTAAGGGGAGCTTAGGAAGTAAGTGAGTCATAAAAATGGTATAACTCACCAGGTAATGACGGCTGGCAGGGGAGTCACGACGTCGTTTTTCCACTCCAGCATCTTCTTGAGCAGGGATGGGTGGAGAGTAAGAGATTTCTCGTGCTTCATCAAGAGAATAGACAGAGCTCAGATGGGTATCTGCACAACGTAATACTATATCTGCACAACGTAATACTAGCATAAGCTCAAGGATGGCTGTAGCATTATAGGTCTTCTAGGAGTGTACAACCACTATGGGCATTAGACCTTGCATGAGCTCAACGATGGCTACAGCATTATAGGTTCTTCTAGGAGTGTACAGCCTCATATGAAGACCATTGTTGGTCAGGGTGGGATTCTTGTCTTTGAATAAGGTCCTATAGATCTTGGGTTTCCAACACATGTTGCATAGGATTAGATCACACCTTGTAATTGGACCCATTGAAGTGAGTCTTATCACCAAACACATTCTTCACCATTAGTGGATGGCAAAACATGAGGAGGAGGTTGGCTAGATACTATAGACATCACTGAGGTGTTCATCATGGGTACTCTAGGTGGATAATTGGTGTAAGTTGGAGTTGCTTGATAGAAGGAAGATGGTCCATTAGGCATTGACATTTTTGTAAAGTGTGGCCACTTGAGTGATGTTTGGGGCTTGATATGAGTGGAGTTTGGACCATGGGATGGATACCCCTTGTGTGTTGGCTCCCATGGATGCTTGGTTTGGGAGTGGAACTCTCACCACAGTTGCACTGCTACCAATTGCTGTGTACCTCCTTCCAAGGTAGAGTGGGTCATTGAGATGGCATTCTGAAGGTAACAAAAGAGTATTATGATATGGAATTAGAGCAGAACAGTCGCTAGGACTTGCTTTTTTCAAGAGTCTTTGATGGCTACCTATCAAGACTTCTGTGTATTTGTCACCGATAAGGGGTAGAGTGATCTTGAAAGGAGGTCTGGATTTGAGGGCGGTCACTTTAGTGAGCTTGGTTCAGACATTTTCTCAGAGTTTTTGCACCCTCTTGAATGCTAGGCTCTCTAATTCAATGCTCTTTAAGTATCACTCGAGCACCAGGCTTTCCAAATCAATGTTCAAGTGTCAGTCAGGACTCGAGCACCTGGCTCTAATATGTAAGGAAATGCTAGGGAAAACACAGAGATATGCAAATGTATGACGCACGATAAAGCCAATTCAATGAATGCTCAATGAGATGAGGGTGTGTATGGATGAATATGATACAAGGGACTTTGAACCTTTGTGTCTCAAGGACCAGGGCAGAGGTGAGCTGAGAGTGGTGTTGGGGACGCCAAGAACAGGTCTGACATTTTTGTACTCCAGATAGATTTCAAAATGCAGCAACCTAATTAGCTCTGTAAACAAAGCACTGTGGGATCTTCAAAACGTCTTACTCACATTTGTACCTTTGTTCACTGTTTAACTCAAGTGCTTGATTATATATTATTAAGTGAAGTTTTTTGAATTTTTTTGGACACAGTGGTATCCCTATTGCTAAATTTTTTATTACTTGCATGCAGAGTGGTATCCCTATTGCTAAATTTTTTATTGCTTGCATGCAGAGTACTGGGTCAGGAAAAGACTCTGAGTCTGCAAAAGAGGCTGAACCTTCTTCATCTGGTAAAGACATCCCAGACACTTCTGAAGAGATGTTCCGTAAGGAAACATTATTTGATGCAGTTGTATCACGCACATTGGGACCTTACTCAAAGTTGGACGCTAGCACACTTTTCAGTTCTGCCCCGTCTAAGCGCATCCTTAAAACAGGTTGGATGCTAGAGTTTGTTGAAATGCTAATACTTTTCTAGTAATGTAACCTTGAAACCACAATGTGTATGCACTTCCAGGTGATCGAGTTAGATTTACTGGTGCGAATGTCTCAACTGTTACCTTTCAAACTTACATGTGCAGGTAAGCATGGCCTTTTCCAAACTCTGCTGGAGGTCTGTATGTCTTTCTGCTCTGCCTTTTCATTTGGTAGAGCTAAATGAATATGGTCTGTTGTCTTACATTCTAGTTCCAGAGCAGTGTCTTTTGTCAGCATGGTGTTTTCTATTGAGTTGGTGAAATATAGCATGTTTTTTGGTGGTATCCTCTTTTAACATGGGTTTCAATGATGCACATATTGTCAGCTCGTGTCGGAGTAGATGTATGTGTGGATGCTTTAGGCTTTAGACTTTAGACACTAGGATCTAGGTGGAATGATTTTTATTGAACAGATGCATTTTCTTTCTCTAGTATTGCTAATATGTAGTAATCATAATTATTATAAGTGATATGTTTCGAAACCTCAAAACCTTGAGGTAGCCAACAAAAATAAAATGTGAAACAAAACCCTGTAACATGAAATGTTTATTGTGACACTGCAGCTAAGAGAGGGTAAATTCTGAGAGTGAGGAGGTTCTTTGGCCAGGCATATTGATTGTTGATTTTCAAAGTTAGACATGGCATTTGCAAATTATGCTTAATGTGGTATTCCATTCATGGCAATCCTAAACAACCATGATAGAAAATTTTCTTGATGGTAAAATTGGTGGAAGACGGTGAAGAAGAGAAACAGATGGAGAAAGAGGAAGGAGATAATGATGAGGAGGAAGAGCAAGAAAAATAAAGTAAATAAATTTTTCTGTTGGTTTTTCAAAAAAAGAGTAGCTGTACTTGAGGAAAACTGAGAACCCAAACATAGAGGCTGTGGCCTTGCCTATAGGCAGGCCAAAAGTATGGCTTAGATTGTCCCACCTCAATATACATTCTGCCTTAGAAGACCAAAATCAACTGCCATGTAATTTTAATATTGTGGTTCATTTTTTAATGCATACTAGACATGTCATTTTCAAAAACTGCTATAGGTATATGTAGCCAGCCACAATTCAACAGTCAATATTTGTGAATCTTAAAGCTTGTAGTCGTTCCCTTTTGACTGTATTCTTGCTTGTTAGTTGTTCACTTTTGACTGTATTCTTGCTTGTGTACACTCTAGAAAACTCTCTTAAAATTCAGCTGCAGGGTTGACTAATTTGATTCATACACATATGTATGTAGCCGTGGTCCTCCTGTTGGTTCTCGAGGAAAAGTCCTACTTACCTTTGATGAAAACCCTGGCAAAGTTGGGGTTCGATTTGATAAAGCCATTGCTGATGGTAACAATCTTGGAGGATTGTGTGAAGATGACCATGGGTTTTTTTGCAATGGTTAGTACTATCCCCCTCTCTGCTTTTGCTTTTCCCATCATGTTCCTATTAAAATAGTAAGTGACGCCAGTTTCTCTGTATTGTCTGTATGTTGTGAAGGTCTTGTTTTTATTTAATGAATAAAGGAAATAACTGCTTCAAAATGTGATCCTTAATCTTTACTTTTGTAAACCAACCTTTCAATGCGATCCTTAATCTTTATTTTTGTAAACCAACCTATCATACTGACAGCAAACGAACTTCGATTGGAGGGAGCATATGGTGAAGATATGGAAATGCTTGTAACAGATTTACTTTTTGAGGTTTGTCTCAAGTTATTTTCATGTATGTTGGGCTTTATCTCTTCCTACATGACTTAAGATGACTCCGGTGATTCATGGACTACATTTTTAGGTTGCTACAACTGAGAATAAGAAGGGTCCTTTTATACTTTTCATAAAAGACGTAGAGAAGTCAATAGTTGGGAACTTCGAGTACCATGCAGCATTTAAAACCAAGCTTGAAAAGCTGGAGGGGGGAATAGTTGTGATTGGTTCACACACATTATCGGATAATCGCAAAGAAAAGGTCTGTAACAGATAATTGTCTCCAGGAAGGTTGATGCTCATGCATTCATTTTGAGATTTCTCAAAGTCTAATCTTTGAATCATGTGCACATTTGCAGTCCCATCCTGGGGGCCTTGTCTTTACGAAATTCGGAAGCAATCAAACTGCACTTCTGGATCTTGCCTTTCCGGTAGTTGATATGCCTTGTTGGTTTTCGGACTTCGAAAATGGAGAAAAGGAAGCATTTCAGTTTTAAGGCTAATTTACTGCGTCCTGCACAGGATAATTTTGGGAGAATTCATGATCGGAACAAAGAAGCACCCAAGGCTTCGAAGATGCTTTCTAAGTTGTTTCCAAATAAAGTAGCTGTACAAGCTCCTCAGGTAATTTTGAGTCTGTGGAAGTTTGTGTTTCCTGTGTATCATAGGGGATGGGACAGATCACATCTTATGCTTGCAAACAGGAGGAGGGCCTTCTCACTGAATGGAAGCGGCAGCTAGAACGAGATGTAGAGACACTAAAATCGAAGGCTAATTTGGTGCAGCTCCGTTCGGTAGGATACAATCTAACTGCTACTATGAGATTAAAAAATAACAATTAGTAACTCAGTGGTCAGGATGGTGAGGTGCCTGTGCAAGTTAATGATTTACATTTGCAATGATGGTCATTAGCATGTGCATGCATGATGACAATTCTGTTTTTAGTTCTAGCTAAGGAAGTTTTCTCCATCTGTTCTCTGGCTTACTAGTTTGTATTTGTATTGTGGGCACACACACAGTTCTCAGTTCATCTAAGTACTGTACTTGTTCCGCATAGCTTTTGACAGTTTTTTGCTTCTAGCCTTCACCTGGATTGAGCAAAAGAAATTTGTCACAGGTATGGGAGTGGGATAAGGAAGTTTTTGTGCATGTAGCATGTGCGAGATAGAGTGCATGGCATTGAATGAATGAAGGAGATTTTGTGCTAGATTATTATGTAAGAGAAATATTTGGTGAACTTTGCAGGCTTCTTGTATTGATGAGGCTGTCTTCTGTTGTCAGGACATTTTTGATGTCAATCGGCTACAGAACAAGTTTGTGCATATAATCTAGGGATGTAAGCAGAGTGTCACAAAGTTACAAAGCACTCTCTAATAGTTGAAGGGGAAGAGAGTTCCATCTTTGGCCAGCAGCTACTGGGACAGCTGCTTCTTGAGTGAACTTCCTTTTTTGTAATGCAAAATGTATTGATACAGAGTATTCAGATCAACCACCAATGGTGGGGACATGACTTGGCATGCCAAAAGGAACGACTAGCATTTCTTCAAAGCCTTATACATTGCTCTAAGGGGAGAACTAGGCTTCCTAAGGCCCTGCAGGTCCGTAAGTAGTCCTTTCCTAACCAGGGAAAATTCTATGGTCTTCTAGGGATATTGCAAAAACCTTCTCATTCCTATGCTACCAGATTGCCTGGATACCAACAGCTTTTGCAACATTCCAAAGAGCTAGTGAACCCTCACTCCTCATACTTCCATCACCAAAAATCACTATTTTGGCTGAGGCGACAGCATGGAAACCAGCCCTCTCAATCCATTTCCAAAGGTCCTTCCAAACTCCTCAGACTTCAACACAATCCCAAAGCAGTTGTTTGATAGTTTCGTTCCCTCTTGCATAGAGTCCACACAGGTCTGAGACCTTCTTGGATTTGCTCAATCTCTATCTTGTTGGGAACTTATTCATTAGTGTTTTCCACAGGACCCTCCTTCTCGAAGTTCTTATCCTGGTCCTCAGGTAACTTGACTTCCAGTACGTGCTCATCTTTAAGATGTATCTACCATGTCTATTTGAGAAATCCTCAGCCTTCCTGCAATCAGCCAGCGTCTTCCTTGTTTCAGTCAGAAGACATGTCAACATACTTGGTGCATCTTCAAAACAGGAGGTTGGCCAGTTTTCCTTCTTCCTAGCCATGGTTCCCTTGAGCCACTTGCCTTCTTGCTCGCTTAGCCTCCATCTTCTGACTACTTCATTCTCATTAGCCTACTTAAGTGTTTCAGCATCCCATACTGTTAGCGATTGGCATTCCTTGGACAGGCAGTTCCAGTTCTAAGCAGTTTTCTGCAGTCATACCAGGCAGGCCACCTGGCAGGCAGTCCATACAGCTGACATTAGCAGGTGGCAGGCAGAACAAGTGCCATGTGGCACAGCAGGACAGCTTTCTGCAGGTCAGTCAGGTGTAGGTCGGACAGCAGCTGTATGGCCTGCAGCTGATCTGCATTATTTCTTGTGTTTTTTGTTGGCTATTTATTGGCCCTAGTCTCCACACACACTCTCAGTTCTGATCTCAGGTTTCCAGGCTGCTGATCATGGAGACTGCCCTCGGGGTTCACAAAGTGTGAGATCTTCGAGGTGGAGACATACACAAACATACTCTTTGCACCTGTGTACATATCTGCATCCTTATACAGCATTCTTCATTGCAAATTTTTTGCGTTCCATTCTCTCTCTCTCTCTCTCTCTCTCTTTGTCTCTCTCCTCTCTTTGTTCACTCTTTGTCTTGGTCATACGGTTCCCGCATTGCTTCACTTTGACATGGTGCCATAGCATTGAAGGATTGACCAAGGGTGGACCTACTTGAAGAGGAGATTTGAGTGTGATACAATGCTGTGCTTTCAGTGTTCAAGGGCGAGCAAGAGGGTGGTGTATCAGAACAAGGCTGAGATGAGCGTGTGCGTGTGAGAAAGGAGCAGATTTGCTGAAGCTGTTGCTGATTTTTGCTGTTTGTGAAGGAAGAAGGCTGCATTTTGGGCCTTCAAGTGCAAATTTTACCTTTTCATCGCCTCCACGGTGGGTGGAGTAGGATAAGCGGTGAAGAGCCTTACCAGGCTGCATTCACACAGTCAGAGGGGCCGGTTTTTTGTGTTTTGTGTAGGCATTGTAGGTGAAGATGTCTTTTGAGACGGAGATAGAGTTTCAAGCGATTATGGATCGGAAGTTGATTGTGTTATCAGCTCTTCCATCAGATCAAAAGCTCAATGGAGAGAACTACTACATCTGGCAAGTTATGATGCTTGCCATTTTGGAGTCCTATGATTTGGCGGAGCTTGTTACAGAGGCTATTCATTGTCATTCTTTGCGAGACGAGTCCAGGCTCTCTGCAAGTGGGATCAGGTGGAGTTGGCAAAGGCTTAGGCACATTGAGACAAACTCAATACTTGCATCTGCTTGTTTTTATTCTTCTCATGCACTACAGTTGTGATCTCTCATATAGAGCATTTGTTGGTGGCCCAAAAGATAGAGTTGGAGCTTGATCAGATGTATAATTGCATGACCATCATGAAACCAATTTCTTTGGAAGTGCAGATAAGGACCATGAGTGTCAACAAGTCATCTTCTATAAGGGACCATATTAAGCCGAGATAGCTTCAGATGCATGTCCAAAATGCAAGGAAGGTGATCACTTCTGAAGACATGGCGATAACTCTTGTTTCATAGTTATCATCCCGTTTGAGTGGTTTTTATTCCGCTTTGATTGCTTGAGGGCGGTCTAAGACTCTGCAATGGGAGGAGTTCGTTCCTATGGTCTTGGACCAAGAGGAGCAGTTGTAAGGGATCAATTCTTCTAAGTCTAAGGCCTTGTTTGGTCAGTCCTCTCAAAAGAAGGGGAAAGACCAAAAGGAGGACAAATCAAAGAAGAACAAGGAAAAGGAGTTCACTTGTCACACTTGTGGCAATATAGGTCACTGGAAGAAGAATTGCCTTGACAAGGAGAAAAAAAAAGAGAAGAAGGAGAACTCTTCAAAGGATTCCGAAGTAGTGGCTGCTCCCTTATCAATTGCTTTCTTCCACTTGGAGGTGGTTGAGACATCGACCCTGAAGGCCTATGATACTGTGTTGACAGGTCCATACACTCGGGAGTGGATTGTTGACATTGGTGTCTCATGGCACATGACTCCTCCTTCAGCATGTGCTACTCATTTGCAGCATTCGCATGGCCAGATTCTCATTGGTGATAGTTTTTCTATCCTTATTCAGGGATGAGGTAACATGCATCTTATTCCAGATGTGCAAGTTGGTGCCCATACATCTGAGGTGCTTTATATGCCGGTCTTGGGATACCATCTACTTTCAGTGGACAAGATTTGTGCCCTTGGCCTCTTGGTTGAGTTTGATGTGGATTCTTTTCGGATTCTTGATTGTGGATGGAGACAGGTTCTTGCTTCAGGTTATGAGGAGAATGGAGTCTATCAATTGCAGTCTTCTTTTGCGTTGACTTCTCTTCTCCTTACCTCTCAAAATCAGTCCAAGATTTGGTATGCTCGGTTTGACCACCTCAGCTATAATTACCTATAGAAAACGTCTAAGAGAAAGCTTGTTCGAGGTTTGCAAGATATTGTGGCAAGCTAGTAGCTGTCGAAACACGATGTACCAACAAGATAGTAGGGTTTGCGGGGAGGAGCACAGAGTGAACTCGGCAAACATTGAGACGAGAAGAGAAGAGAAGAGATGAGAGAAGAAACTTTGATGAATGTAATGATGAAGATCTGAATAATGGAGTGAATGTGATACATGGGAACAAGGGTGCCATAGCACAAGGAAGATGATGAAGATAGCCACGAACCATGAACCGCGATGTCCTCCTAAAGGTGTGTGAGGGCGGTGGAGAGGCTGGAGAGAAGAGGTGACGGACCGAATGAATTGGCCATGTCAAATGAGTGATAGAGGCAGCCTATAAATAGGCAAGAGACTGTCTAGGGTGGTGCTCGAAGGGAGGGCGTCGGTTGTCTAGGGTGGCGTCCAATCCCTTTTTGGGGATGTCCACCGTGAAACCCTAAACGCAAAACGCGAAACCCTAAACGCAGAACGTAGAACGCAAAACTGCGAGTGAAGGGTTTCTCAACACCCCCTCTCAGGCCCAAAAAAGGGAACAAGAGAAGAGTGAGGTGGAGATGGAATGTTACATGCTGAAGAATGCTCATGTAGAAGGTGCCATTGGGACAATGTCCCTCATGGGGAACTTGTTCACTTGTCCAAGAACTCTAGTACAAAGACGATGAAAACATGTAATACATAGGAGGAATGTCGGACTTTGTGTGGTGCCGAGAACCATAAGGATATGCCCGTATTTGATCTCGGGAGTTGGCTCCATGCTGACCAAGGGACAAAGAAGATCCACCCTGTAATTTGAGAATACCACTTGAAAGGAGACCTTTAAAGATAATTAGGAGACTGGATGAGCTGTAGAACTCGAAACTCAATCTCGGGAGAGAAGCCACTAGCTCCGCGACTCCATGCTAGAAGGAATATGAAGATCCAGCCACCAAGTCGCTTCTAAAGACCCAAGGGCCTCGATCTAGGTAGATCCTCTAGATCTTGGATATGAGTAGAAAAAATGATTGCTCAAAGGAGAGCCATTCCTTGAAAGTGAAAGGTGGTGGTATGTGAAGAACTTCATAGCATATAAGGTCCCTCTTTGAATCGGAAGGAGTAGAAGTAGGAGCCCCCTATGAAGGCGAAGAAGAACTGGAAGCCCTCTCTGAGGGCAAAGTAAGAAAATTCCCCTTTGAATCCCAATCTAAGAGAGAAAGGGAATCCAACCACTCATGGCTTACGGACTGCAAAGCATTTGATGATGAAGGAAGTGCTGCTGGTCGTGTCGAAGAAGGTAGTTGGGACTCGGAAGAAGAAGCCGAAAAGCACTCAGAAGTGGCCTCTCGAACTTGAGTGGAAGAGGGTGGAAAAGAAGAAGGCTCAGGATGAGCCAAGGGTGGGGAACAGTCGCGGGCTCTTAGTAGAGTGGATTGTGGAGGAGATGTGGGTCGTGGAAGCCACTGTACCTGAAAGTGGGTGGGGGAAACGTCCGTGCAGTGGGGTGGTCTCTAGGAGGGCTTATTGCCTTGTAAGGTCTTAGACCCTCCGTGTGCTCGAAAGGACTTAGTGGGCGTCGGTTGCGGCTTATTACCTTGAGCATAATACTCCGATAGTTGATGCAGAACGATCTCTATGACCGAGAAAGGAGAGGTGGTAGGATGAGTGCTTGGTGGAAGATACATATACTCCGGAGGGGTGGGGAGCAAAGGTCGATATCGACAGTCATTAGTGGAATGACTGTTTTGGCAGCAGTAGGAACACCCAGTAGACTGGTCATTTGTTGGGAAATAGGGGGTAGGTGTTGGAATAGTACCAGGTGTAGCAAAAGAGCTACCAATAGTAAACGCAACAAAGGGGAGGTGGAGGCGGCAGTAGCAGCCTTGAACGTAGGCTGGAAAACAACAAACGTAGGAGGGAGCAGCTGCAAGTTAGGGTCTTGATGTAGTGGAAGAAGAAAAGTGGATCCCAAACCTGCCACCAGTCTTTGCCTTCACTGGAGCAGAGGATCTCTGCCACTGTTTGAGCAAATCTAGCTCTGATACAATGTCAAAAGACGACGTACCAGCGAGACAGTAGGGTTTGCGGGGAGGAACATAGAGTGAACTCGGCAAACACTGAGAAGAGAAGAGAAGAGAAGAGAAGAGAAGAGAAGAGAGAAGAAACTCTGACGAATGGAATGATGAAGATCTGAATCATGGAGTGAATGTGATACAAGGGAGCAAGGGTGCCGTAGCACAAGGAAGATGATGAAGATACCCACGAACCATGAATTGCAATGTCCTCCCGAAGGGGTGCGAGGGCGATGGAGAGGCTGGAGGAGGTGATGGACTGAATGAATCAGCCGTGTCAAATGAGTGATAGGGGGAGCCTATAAATAGGCAAGAGACTGTCAAGGGTTTTTCCCCCCCCCCGGAGGGAGGGCGTTGGCTGTCTAGGGTGGTGCCCCATTGTGAGCACCCAATCCCTTTTTGGGGCTGTCCATTGTGAAATCCTAAATGCAAAACACAGAATGCAAAACTGTGGGTGAAGGGTTTCTCAAGAGTAGCCTTGTGTATCCCGTATCTGTGGGAAGCAAACTTGTGATGCTATTCCCAGCAAGGCTTTGAGGCGGCCTTTAGCACCCTTGGAGCTTGTTTCTACCAATCTTTGTGGACCGATGAGGATGGACTTCCTTAGAGGGAGCTTGCATTTCATGCTAGTTGTAGATGATTACAACAAGATGACCTGGGCTTATTTCTTGAAGCTGAAGTCAAAGGCTTTTTTCAACTTTATGGATTGGTTGCTCTTTAAGGAGAATTGATTGGGTCGGAAACTATCTTACGATTCTAAGGACGAAGAATTTGTTTCTAATGAGCTTGCTCATTTTTGTGCAGATTGTGGTATTCACCAGGAGTTTGCCAACACAAACACCCCTTAGGAGAATGGCATATTGGAGCGGAAGAATCACAATGTGATTGAGATGGCACGTACGATGATGGAGCATTGACAGACACCTCAGTGTTTGGGCTGAGGCCGTGGCTATTGCAGTTTACATTCTTAATCAATCTCCTACTTTTGTTGTTGTTGGTATAACCCCTTATGAGGCGTACTTTGGGTCTAAGCCAGATGTTTCCTATTTTAGGGTTTTTGGATGTGATGTCTATGTTTACATCTTGAAAACAAAGCGTGACAAATTTGAAGTGGCTTTCAAAAGACAAGTGTCTGTGAAACCGGCCTGTTCACTGGGAAGGGGGGTAGTGTACAACCAAAATATATAAATGCTTTCACCCAATTTAACAGTCGCCCACTTTACCTGAACTTAAAGACACAGAATCAAGAAGAAAAACAGGAAGCTAGAATGCTCCTGTTGCCACACAGACACCCTGTTGGCCCCTAAGTTAGGCGCCCCTTGCGGTATTTCTTTATTTTTAAAAAGAGAAAGTACAATGGGCTGTCTTTCACCTATTCTGGGTGAAATTTGGCAGCATAACAGTACAATCACTGACCTAAAACAAGTTGACCAGGAGGGGAAACTCTGCCCAAGTCTGAATCTTCTGGTTGGAGTGCAGAATTGACCATTTCAGCCTGCTGTATTTACTGGTTCAGACCTGTTCTGAAACCTGTTTACAACTCTTACTGTTCCCTGTACTATTCAGCCCACTGAAATTACTGGTTCAGACCTGTTCTGACACCTGTTTTCAGCTCATATTGTTCCCTGCACTGTCCTGCATCATCTGGGCCAAGTGCCCCTTGATTCTGCCATCAATTGGGCTCTGAAATAGCCTCTGAACAGTCCAGAATCAGTTCTGGTTTAGTGCTGTTTCAGGCACTTGCTTGGTGAGGTTAACACCCTCACCTGTCCCTGCTGGGAACTGCAAACAACTGCTCCCGTTCCTGAAGAAAAAAGGCTCTTGCCTCATGCAAAAACAACATATTCCACACAGCTGTACCTGAATCAGAAGAAAGGCCCCTGATTCTGCAGCATAACCATACTGTCAGGGAGAGAGAGAGAGAGAGAGTAGGAAGCAAGCTCAGCCCTCTGTGCATCATAGACAAGGTAGACCAGCTCTCAAGAGCTCTCCATCTGCAGCAATCCTTCTCTCCCTTTTTGCCCAAAAACTGCACGCCAGCCCCTCTTTAAAGAGGTAAGTGCACAAATTTGTGCCAAGTGGCAGCACTGTAAGATATTTCCCGTTCGAGCCTTCCGGTCTAAAATTCTCCATCCTCTGTTCAAAATTTGACCTTGGCACAGACCAGAGGATTAATCCTCGTGCAAAAACGAAGATAATGACGCGAACAGATTCTGGGGTCCAAAAATAGTAACTCCCTAAATTTTAGTAGTTGCTTCCATTGCATCCCCACTAGTCTTCTGACCATCTTTGCAGAGTATGGCTACATCCAAATTTGCAATGTAGCTCAACTGAAAATGAATTTCCACTAATGACCCCACATGGACTAATCTCTTGAAGATTTGTCCATCTTCACTTTGAACTAGTCTCTTCCAGGCTAGTTCTTCAACACACTTGTCCATATACACTTTCACAGGTTTCTTCCAGGCTTGTTAATCTACAGTGCCATCAGTCTCTTCCAGACTTATACTGGACCTTAATTGTCCAGTCTTGACTCACTAGACATTCTTGTCCGTTTCACATACTGGCCATGCAACTCAGGCGTTTAGATTTCAAGAGGGATCCTTCCAAAAAGAAAAACCAAATAAAATATGTAATAAAGAAATCAACAAAAAGGTAATAGTTGTCACAGTCTTGTGACAGTTTGTGGGCTTTAGCTTGCAGTCTTAAGGTTACCGATTGTATGATCTCGTTAGGCGGAATGTCTATATGAGCCGTGATGTTCGGTTCGTGCAAGTTCCAGCTTGAGAGGGGGTTGAGAAACACCTTTTCCTGGAGATCTCGATGATAGTTGGGTGCTAGCGAGTGTTTCTTTGGAGCTTGTGCCTCTTGAGGACTCCTCTTCGGGCGAGGAGCTTAGTTCTCAGTCATTGGACTCACTGATTGTGGCCCATCAGTCAGTGGACCTTCTAGAAACTTTAATAGATGGAGAGCGATGAGGTGAGATTTGGCCTCCTCATTGAGCTTGTGACACTCTCCCTTACACAGGGATTGAGGGGGTCCTTAAGGAGTGGTAGCTGTAGGATGTTCCGTGGCGTTCTTGGAGGAACCAAGCACACCACACCGAGCTTGTATACACTAATTATTGTTTGATGACTCTTGCCTTTGCATAGCACCCATGCATTGATTTCTATGATACTTTGGCCCCTAGAGCTTGGATGGTTACTATTCGCGCCATTCTTGCCTTGACTAGCCATAGGAGATGGCCGATCTTTCAGTTGGATGTGAAGTTTGCCTCCTTGAATGGGGAGTTGAAGGAGGAGATCTATGTTAAGCAGCCTCAAGCTTCGGTTCTTTTGATGGTAAGGTGTACTAATGGAGAGCGATGAAGTGAGATTCGGCCTCCTCCTCGTTGGGCTCATGACACTCTTTGTGATGCATGATGGCTTGCGGTGTTCTCGGAGGAAGGAGGCACACGACACTGAGCTTGTGTACACTAATTACTGCTTGATGACTCGTGCCATGCATGATTGAGAGCCGATCTCTGTGAAGGAGACTTTACCGCATGATGATTGGCAGAGAGCGATGGAGTTGATGTGGATGACTTGACTTGATTGTGATAGGTGACCATACCATGATGGTCGAGTAGATGAAGGCATCACTTCATGAGAAGTTTGAGATGATGGATATGGGACTTTTTCATTTCTTTCTAGGTCATGAGATCTATTAGACTTTGAGGGGGATCTTTATTTTCTAGCAGCGGTATGTATAGGAGCTCTTGACTACGTGTGCGATGGAGGGATACAAGTTTCTTATGACTCCTATGGACCTGAATTGGAAGGCTACAACTCATTTTGATTCTCCTTTGGCGGGTGCTACCTGTTATAGGTAGTTGGTTGGCTTCTTGATCTGGCTTCTCAATACTCGTGTTGACTCATGTTATGCTGTAGGTGTGCTAGCTGGATTTACGAGTGAACCCAAGATGGTGCATTGGGAGGCTGCTCACACGGAGTGATTCAGATTGAGCTAGCGATGTGGATCATTGGAGGTTCATGATCGGTTATTACTTTACCTTGGGTGCCGGTGTTGTTTCATGGAGCAGCAAGAAGCAACCTAGGGTTGCCCTATCTTCGACGGAGATGGAGTATCGGGCGGTGTCTTCTACCACCTGTGAGACAATGTGGCTTCGTAGGCTCTTGGCAGAGCTCGGCTGCCCGCAAACAGGTCCTACTATTCTTTAGTGGGACAATCAGAGTTGCATTGCCTTGGCTAGGAACCCTGTGTTTCATGCTTGGATGAAGCACATTGAGATCTAGTACCATTTCGTTCATGATAAGATTTTGGATGAGACTATTGCCCTGGTTTACTGCAAGATAGAGGACAACCTTGCAGACTTGTTTACGAAGGCGCTTCCTCAAGCTCTACTTTGACAACAATCTAGATCCCTTAGCCTTCTATCCTGTCCGGGATTTGCGAGGGGGTGTTAAAGATTGGTATTCCCTGGACAGGCAGTTCCAGTTCTGAGCAGTTTTCTGCAGTTGTACAAGGCATGCCATGTGGCAGGCAGTCTGTACAGCTGATGTCAGTAGGCGACAGGCAGAGCAGGTGCCATGTGGCACAGCAAGACAGCTTTCTGCAGGTCAGTCAGGTGCAGGTTGGACAGCAGCTGTACCATTGGCTGCATTTAATTCAGCGGACCTGCATTATTTCTTTTGTTTTATTTTGGGTATTTATTGGCGCTAGTCTCCACACAGACTCTCAGTTCTGATGTCAGGTTTCCAGCTGATCGTGGAGATTGCCCTCAGGGTTCACAAAGAGAGAGATCTTTGAGGTGGAGACATACGCAGACATACACTCCCACCCATGTACATATCTGAATCCTTAAACAGCATTCTTCACTGCAGATTTTCTATGTTCCACTCTCTCTCTCTCTCCTCTCTTTGTTCACTCTTTGTCTTGGTGATATGCTTCCGCATTGCTTCACTCTGACACATACATCATTCCATCTACAAATGCCTCCATCGTGTAGCCTCTTGGCTAGCTTGGGGTTAATTACAGGTGACACATTATCTTCATAGGCTTCTGAAAAGGTCCATACTAGCTGCCCCAGACTGAGATCCCTAGCCAAACCTGGCCGTCCACACCATTTTGTATCATCAATAAATCCTTTACAGACTTGCAGCATCTTTTGTATTGCTGTTGAGTTTGACACCTTGACTTTGATATTCTTGGATAGCAGTAAATTTTAGTGTGACACATCATGCCACCACCCAGTCGGTAGTTTGATTTTTGATATTAAGAATCTAAGTATGCATGCCCAAAGCCAGGGGTGTGTCAATTCTATGTAGCAGTTGAAATATCAGTCTGTCAGCCTTTTGCTTCAGGCCTTCGATCCCAAGCCCACCGCCCTCCTTCTTGGAGGTAGTTAGTACCTTCTAGGCTATAGTATGCCATTGGTGGGTTTCTCTTTTGGTACGGAGGAAGTCCTTGAATTTCTTCTCCAAATCTGCCCACTAAGCTTTGCCAAATGCAAAGATAGCAGCTTTGAAAACTACCAGCGAGACAAGCATTGATGCCATAATGACGAGCCTCCCTCCAAAGGAGCAACTATCATCCTTCCACCTTTGTATTTTTGCTGAGAACTTATCTTTGAACCAATTGAAGCGTTGATTCTGAGTTACATCTATGCCAAGGGGGCATCCCAAATATTTGATAATCTTCCCCTAATAGTTGGACAGACACAAGAGGCTATCCTCCCAACCTAACTCAAGCATTTTAGTTTTCTTGTGGCTTAGCAAATATCCATATAGATTATAGAATAGTTGAAATTGTTTCAGCAAGGTGTCAACCTTCTCGAGTTCTGCATTGACCAAGTTGGAGTTGTTGTTTGCAAAGAATTGGGTGGCCATCTTCTCTCCATTAGGGAGGGTGAGTCCACAAATGGCACCTTTGTGCACTAACCAATCAATTCTTTTGAGGAGGGAGTCTCTTATAACTTATGACCACAATTGGGAGGGGGACCAGGGGACTTCCTTGCCTCATTGACCCCTTCAAGTTGAAGGTCTTGGAGATGACTTCGTTAACCTGCACACATGCCAAGGCATTAAAGATGACTCCGTTAACCTGCACACATGCCAAGGCATTAACAAAAAGTGATCTCACCATGCTGATAAATCTTTGGTCAAATCCAATAGCTCTAAGGGTGAGCTGTGTGAATTCCCATCCAACTTGGTCGTACGCCTTGTTGAAATCAAGGTTGATTGACAATGTGTGTTGATCACTAGCCAAGGTCCAATCCACCATTGTCACAAGGTTCAAAACAATGTCTTGAATCCTACGTACGTGGATGGATTCATATTGCCTGCCATGTGTCAATTTTGGAAGGAGGTACTTGACTCTCTTGTGAATGACTTTTGCCATGATTTTGTACGAAACTATGAGCATTGTCAATGGCCTCCACTACGAGATTTGGAGTTTCTAAGTAGACTTAGGAATGAGATTAATGAGATGTTGGTTTATATCTTGCGGGACACTTTGATGCTGGAAATAGTGGTTGATGAATTTGACATAGTTCTTCCTACGTGTCTCCCAAAGGGCTTTGTAAAGTTCAATAGGGAGCCCACAAGGGGGTTGGGAGCCCACAATCTGTGCCAACTTATGCAGGATTTCTTTAGTAGTGGAGTGCCTAACTCCCTCGCCATCCACTATACAGGTGACGGGTTCCCTCTTATGTTTGTTAGCTAACGTGTTGAAGAAGGTCATGGGAGCATCCCCTTTAGTGTCCTATCTTGATTTCATTTGAATCTTAATTGCCTACACATGGATTGCTTCTTGCTTGTAAATAAAGGCTTTGGATTCCTGCAGCAAAACAGAGAGACAAGGGTTGTCACAACAAGGGCATGCAACGGGCTCTTTCTAGCCCGGGCGACATTATACTTGGTCATCCTCCTTCGATGGGCAAGAGCTTTGTCATGTCTTTTGGCCTCCTCACCTATAGCTTCATTGCACCTTAGCCATGTAGAGATAGGGTTTGCCCTAGCTACCTTTGCTTCATGCCACACTTAAACTTGAGTCTTGCTAGGCTTTGGGGTTCTTCAAGGAAGGACATGCTTAGTTTGAAGGGTGGGGAACCCTCTTGTGTTCTTTTGGATTCAATAAATTGAAATGTCAATTGGATGGGTAGGTGGTCCAAGCTTGCAACATTGCTCGGTGTGGCAAAGGAACAATTAGATGATAGCCACCATGCACTATTGTTGGCATAAAATCGGTCCAACTTGGCTGCCCTCCATATTGGTGGTTATGCTAGGTGAATATTTTATTTCCCTTTCGGTTGATCACATTTGTCACATCTTCCAAGCCATGGAGTACAATTAGTTGCTTCCGTCCATCCCTTTCCTCTTTACTCATGCTAGCTAAGCCATGTGATCTATCCTTGGCCTAATAGGTCATTTTTCAGTCACCAACCAAGAGCGTTGGCTTCTCTTCTAGTCTAGTTCCTAATTGCTCCCATTGTCTGGCTCATCGCCGACACATTGGCACTTCTCTTCTAGTCTAGTTCCTAATTGCTCCCATTGTCTGGCTCATCGCCGACACATTGGCAACATAGATAGAAACTAGAGTCATTGCCTTACCTCGGACGGTTACTTGCGTAGCTTGGAAGTCCGTGTTGCCTCCGACCATATGAGCTGTGGAGAGAGGTTGTCCATAATGACAAACATCAAGTCTCCTTTTCCTTTGATGCACCCTTGGTGGGCAATCAAGGTGTATCCCTTTACCATATCTAAAACCGGCCTTCCTCCTCGGAGAGGGTGGTGAAATCCTGATCAAGCACTTAATTACAACAACTAATAAATCAACAAAACTGAAATGCACACTTATCATAATAATCTTGGACATTGGATATCCTATTGGCCCCAAAATTGGCGTCCCTTGTGGTACTTCTTTAACTTGTATTGCTATTGGATGAAGTACAAACTGAGATATCTTTATCTCCTCTACTGATCCAAAACCCCCTTGCTATCACAACCGATCAACAAGCCTTTTGGGCAATTTGCTCCTTGATCTTTACACAGGACTTGTACAAACTGGACCACAAACTGGCCAATTGCTACCCCAAATCAAATGGAATGGACTGGCATAAATCCCTAGCAATTCCTTGAATTCCAGCTGCTAATTTCAGTGTATGATGCCTCTACTTGCTGGCACGGGTCCTAAGCTGGTTGCTAAACCCTAATTTTTGTTGAGAATTAGGGTTTACAGCAGGAATCTCACAGCTGTCCACCAAATCTGGTTGAACACCTTCAAATGGATGAGAAATGCTGAGATACTCAGAGAATGGGTTGGAGAAAAAGAGAGAATGCTAAGGGGAGAGAAAATTCAGAGTTTCCACACAAGAGAACGTTCAAACCTGCATGCTGCCTGCCTTGATCAGCGTTAATGCTGTCATCTGCTGCCCGGAGCCTCAAACCTGCTGCTGCCTGCATAAAATGCTGTTGCCAGCAGCCCTTGATGCCATAAATGCTGTCACATGCTGCTTTTGCCTCGCTTGCAGCAGTGGCTGCCTCCAGTAGGTGTGTACAGCTTCACAATTTGATCAATAGCACCTTCTTCCTCTCTCTTAGAGTTTGAATGGACTGAATGAGTCTTTCCCAGCTCCAAACAGCCTTCTTTTCCATTGCATGGGCATTTTTGCCAAGTGGCAGTCTTCTAATTTCATTTTCTAGCAATTTCGAGCCAATTAATTAATTTTCAGAATTAATAATTATTTCTGAAAATTAATTTTAGCCCTTCTGACCATGCCCAAAATTAAATGTGCCTATCCACAATTGGGTAGGCCATTTGCAACCCCAAATGGTCTGCAACCTTAATTGACTTGGATAGTCACAAATTAATTAATTAGTGCCTAGTTCCTAGTGTCACCACTGACACTTAAATGGCCAATTAAATGCCCTAGGGCCAACATTGACTCCAATTGACATCCAAAACCCAGTTGGCATAACTTATCACAACTTTTGCCTTTGACACCCACTACTTCCTCGGGGTCCTTGGTCTATTACCATGAAATAATTGCCATATGCATTACATATGCCTTGCAACATTGCACATTTGATTATTAAATTAATCAAATGTTACTAGCAAGAGCAAAGTATCTCAAAAATTTAATGTCCGCGTGACAATTTCTCTCCTTGCCTCTTCTTCTCCAATCTTGATTTCTTGGAGTGCTATCACATCCGATCCTCTCTTTCTAGCAACGAGTAAATTGCTTCTTTCCTTTCGGGAGGAGCAAAACCTTCCCGCATTCCATGACACCACTTTGATCTTACCAGTGGCATTATTCATCACAATCAATGAAGTCTTCTTTCACACCTTCGTCGTTAGCGGTGGCAGCATTGTAGTTATGATCAAGAAGAGGACACCAGACTAGTTGCTTAATAGAGATCCTACTCTTTGGAGTATTCCATTTTCCCTGTTGCTTCTTGTTTGCACATAATTTCCATAGTAGGATAGCTCTCTAAAAGGTGAATGTCATAAAGATTATGGGAGGTTGCAACGACAAACACATAGATGTAGGTGTAAAGAGTGGACAAAACTTAATGTGAAAACTATGATACTGTCTAGTAGATCGCATGCATATGCTATTAGATGTGCTCAATCCCGCACCCTTATAAGATGCCATCAATGAATGGGAGTGCTCAAATTGTAAAGCCCCCATTACAATGAGAAGGCATGTGGGAACCTAGACATCGGTTGGGTCTTGACTTCTATGTAAGAGAAGGTCTATGTGATTGGATGGTAAAAAAGGTGAGTTTAGCCTATAGTTTGGTTCAAGAAGTTAAGTTGGTAGCAACTTGATGCACATTACATTGAGTTGTGAGGTGTGGGATTTATTAAGGACCTTGATGGGGGTTTTGTGGCAGCACTCCAATGGTAAAGGGAATGTTCACTGGCTGGCTAGTGAAGGTTAATAATATTGTATATTGGTCATGCTGGACTACCACCTTTGCAGGCTATAAAAAGGAGACCCTCTAGAACTATGATCTATCCATTCGCCTAGTGAGAGTTCATTCATCAAGCTTCGAGTTCTTTACCTATCTGTCTAGATCACCATCTTCAGTTCACAGTGGAAGTGCATGGGTGGATAGAGCTTCAGTCCACCGTGGAAGCGCATGGGTGGACAGAGGCATCATTATTTCACTTTGTTTGCAAATAAAGAAATCTCAGTTCTTCTCTAATTTGCTGTGTACTCTGTCTTCTGTTTTTCTCGATATTATGGAAACTCAGAGTAGTGTGGGAACAATTGCCATGGAACATGGAATGGGACCTTTGGACAGGCAGAACAACATCCAATTATATAAGTGCGAAGTATTTATATACTATGTGAATGTGTTGTCTTCCCTCAAGAAAAACTCTGAAAATTGTGGAATGGCAGTTCTTTGCTCGAGAAGAGGCGTGGAATGGGTAAGAAATGGGGTAGGGATGGAAAGAGGTGCTCCGAGGTTTTTGGGAGGGTATAGAGTTGTGCTCCAGTTGTTTCTAAGGGCTGGAATTGGTGTTCCCTGCCTCTATGATTCACCCCATTTTGAAAGAAATTTACTACTGCAAGGTTTTTCAAAGAGGGGTAGTTTTTCAAGTTCTTTAGGTGCTTCCGTGCTGTAGAAAGCCTTTAATTGGCACTGTGGTCTTTCAAGCCATCCAGGGATACGATCAGACATGCTGGGCAATTAATTAGTATTCTATATTAGAGATTTTCCTATTGCAAGGATACTGTTGTAAATCAAAGCTTGTTGGATGCAGGTGTTGGCTCGCAACAATTTGGAGTGTGATGGCCTATCCACAATCTTTGTGAAGGATCAGGCACTGACAAGTGAGGGTGAGTTCAGGACTTGCATTCTTTAGTTTTAAGGACTTGTGGTATTTTGAAATGTTTATATGCTTGCTGTTTGTTTTCTCTTGTATCCTATTCCTTGCTGCTCCCTCCATGTTGGCAGATACTTTACCCTCACAATTGCATGTTTATATGCTTGCTTTCTTTTTTCTCTTTCATTCCTATTCCTGGCTGTAGCTGCTGAAAGGGTAGTTGGATGGGCTATTAGTGATCATCTCATGCGTTGTCAAGAACCTGATATAAGTAACAACAAGCTGGTTCTATCTACAGAAAGGTTAGATATTCAGTAAGCCTCAGCTATTGTGGCATCTATCTGTTTTAGTTTTTGGAGCTAATTGTTTATGTTAGTTCCAAGTTGTTCATGAAGCATCTCGTTATCTAATGACTTCAGTGTGATTTCTGCAGTATTTTGCATGGTCTGAATATCTTACAGGCTGTGCAAAATGAGTCCCGTAGCTTGAAGAAGACTCTCAAGGTATTCTAGATGATATATATTTAACTCATCAAATCTTTGTATCATGGAGATCTGATTACAAACAATCTGACGATGGCTTTCCAGGATGTTGTAACTGACAATGAGTTTGAGAAGCGGCTTCTTTCTGAGGTCATTCCTCCCAGTGACATTGGAGTAACTTTTGATGATATTGGCGCATTAGAGAATGTCAAAGAGACACTAAAAGAGTTGGTTATGCTTCCGCTGCAAAGGCCAGAGCTCTTCTGCAAAGGTCAGCTGACAAAGGTACATAGACCCTTGTTGGATTTGCACCATCATGTTACTGTTGTAGAATGAGCAATGACGTGTTCATTTTTTTATTGTCGCTGTCTGTGAGTTCACTTTTTGCCATTTTCTTCTAGAAAGGGGGTGGTAATTTGACGTGACCTTTTACTATCTTTGCTGCAAGATATGATGTCTGTTTTAAGTACTAAGCTGGTGGCAGACTTTATTGTGAATTAATTTGTGAAAGCCTGGATACTTGGATTGTTTTGGATTTAAAATTGATCTTTTCATCTAAGGAGAAAGATATGATGAGAGAGGCTGTTTAACTTTGCGCCTCCACGAACTAAGCATGATAAGAACTGTGGCAAGTGATTTTCATTGCAAGAAGTATGATAAGATCTTCAACAAATGATTTCACATTGCAGCCTTGCAAAGGAATTCTCCTGTTCGGTCCACCTGGCACTGGAAAGACTATGCTAGCAAAGGCTGTGGCCACTGAAGCTGGTGCTAATTTTATCAACATTTCGATGTCCAGCATTGCTTCAAAGGTGCTTACTGGCTCTTTCATGGCATGAAAGAGCCCTCTTTTGTATAGCGTTTTGAACCTTTGAAATACTGAGAATGAGCATATGACCTTACTAATGCCTTGATTTTGCATGCAGTGGTTTGGTGAAGGGGAAAAATACGTTAAAGCAGTGTTCACTTTGGCAAGTAAAATTTCTCCGAGCGTTGTTTTTGTTGATGAGGTATTTGACTTTCTTCCTTTGCTTTCTCTTGTAAGCAATTAGTGAAAAACCTTTCTGTAAGAAGGCTGTCCTGTTGGGTGCACTCTCTGTGAGCAAACATGAGGTTTTGGATATCTCGGAAGGGTTTTGTAGGGGATGGCCATGACAGCAACCCTGTCTACATTCTAAGGCAAGCTGGAATTTGATTGTGTATATTTCAAGAATAGAACTCCTCCTGGGTGAATGTGATGTTCTATAAGTGTCAAATGTTTCAGCTCTGAAATTATACTGGAGTGATTTGATGCTTCTGGTTGAAATTATCTGGACATATTATACTGTATATGCACGGGCTGTTTTGTTGGAACAGCTGTTATGAGTAACTCTCACAGCTTTACTTCTTGGCATAGCTGACTTCCTGGATTTGAACAGTGGGAAACACTCGGCTTTTACAGTAATTTTGGTTTGTTCATGGATTGGAAGAAGTGGGAAACGTCTGGCTTTACACCCTACAGTAATATTTGTCCTTCAACATTCTCAGATAGAAGGTAGTCTGTAGATGGGTTGAAACAGTTTTGGTTAAACATGTCCAACTAAAATTCTTGGTTGGAAGAAATCTCGCTGAAGTTGTCTGATCAATCAAGCCATGGATTTTGAATAAATACAGCACCCGCATTTGCCTGGGACTGTATCTGGGGGAGGCATATGGCAAAACTTGGCAGAAACAAGAGTAAGCGTGTTTGGTCTGCAGATACATCAGTTTGACTTTGCAGATACAGTAGTACTTTCTGAGTGTTATGGCCTGGCTGGTCTGCATTGTCCTGTCAATGAACACAATAGATTTTTTACAGCAAACACACTTGGATTCTATCTTTACACTGCGGAGCAACTTGTAATTCCATATCTGCTAACTATTGACCTATCTAAATTGCAGCATCATATCAAGGCTATAACAAACTTTTGAATTTTCTTCACTAATGTTAATGTGGTTAAGATGGGGCTTTGATGCCCAGTATTTTTTGAAGCTCTGTGCCAAATATAGTTCATCTGCTGATCTCTTTGTTACAATTTATTGAATAGTTGTTCACTAGGCACCAATTTATTACAGATTCTATATGTTATGTGTGAAAACGGAACCTACAGACTGAATTTGCATCGATATGGTTGTGTTGACTGTAAGTCTAGATTGGTTATTACTCCTGTAATTGCACATAAGATTCAGTAAGTGTGCTGATATTTTTGGAGGTTATTACTCCTGTAATTGCACATAAGATTCAGTAAGTGTACTGATATTTTTGAAGGATATATTGAGTAGCTATTTTATAGGCACACATTTATTTCAGCTTGTATACATCATGTAGGGAAATGGCTATCTACTGGATTGAATTTGCAACTTTACATTTTATGTTGACTGTAAGTCTAGGCTGGTTTTTACTCCTGTAATTGATCACATAAAATTCTGTAAGTGCAGCAAAGGCAGAATTTGATTTATTGGATGGTCCAGTCCTAACAATAATCTTGTTTATTCACACAGGTTGACAGCATGTTGGGGAGAAGGGAAAAGCCTGGTGAACATGAGGCAATGCGAAAGATGAAAAATGAGTTTATGGCCAATTGGGATGGGTTAAGGACGAAGGATAGAGAGCGGGTTCTGGTACTTGCAGCAACAAATCGTCCTTTTGACCTGGATGAAGCTGTTATTCGGAGGCTTCCTCGAAGGTTGTCTCATGACCGATGTGTTTGTGTAGCAGTTCATTTGCTGTCCCGAGATCTCTGCCTCTGGTTTTCTGTATAGGGAAACTTGATTGGAACTGTAAATGGAGCATGCTTGGGGTTTAAAACTTTATTGCATGGTTTCAGGCTTATGGTGAATCTCCCTGATGCTGCAAATCGTACTAAAATTCTGAAAGTCATTCTTGCTAAGGAGGAACTGGTTCCTGATCTTGACCTGGATGAAATTGCCAATATGACAGATGGTTACTCAGGAAGTGATCTTAAGGTCAGTGAGGAGAACTACAGGTGGCAATCATGATTATTCCTTTGAAGATCTTCTCATGTTTTCTACTTTCCTGTGCAGAACTTATGTGTTATGGCTGCTTATCGTCCAATTCGAGAAATTTTAGATAAGGAAAAGAAGGTTTGTGAGAATTGTGTATACTAGCATCCATGAATATCAAGTGTTGTACATGGGTTAATTACACAAAATGCATCATCTTTCAGGAACGAGAGGCAGCGGTTGCAGGTGGTCGGTCACCACCACCTCTTGTAGGGACAGCTGGAACAGCTGTTAGTATAAGGCCACTCAACATGGAGGACATGCGACATGCACATGAGCAGGTGAGTACCACTGAAATTGGTTTGCTGTGATTGTTAAAGCTGTGTTTGGAGTCTCAGGGAAACTATGGTACTTGCAGGTCTGTGCAAGTGTATCATCTGACTCAGCAAACATGACAGAGTTGCTTCAATGGAATGAGCTGTATGGTGAAGGTGGTTCTCGCAGGAAAACTGCTCTCAGTTATTTTATGTAGTCAAGCCAGAGTCAAGAATCACTTCACTCTGTCTTTGTTTTCTTCTCCCAAGTTCCGGGATGATGCCTGAAGGGGTTCTAGAAGATCATGGCTACTACTCCATGATCGTTGCCAAAGAGATGAAGCAACTGCCTCCTGGTTAGTGTATATTATTTATGGCCCAGTTAAACTTGTAGAAATTGAGGTCGTTAGTGTCGGAGTGCAAAATAGACCCTGACCAGGTAAAGTGCAAGCGCATTATAGTTATTTTTCCCCAGGGCTTAGAACGTAGTGGCTCTTGAAGCTGTAGCTTCTGCAGAGTGTAACAAATTACTTAACAGAGAGGATCCAATCAAGGCAGTGGGTCTACAATCCAATGTATATTTGAGGCAGACACTTCTGGAGCTTTTTCATTGTTGCTGAGGATGTTCTGTTGGTATTGCATCATTATGGCACCAGCTGCGGCATCAGTCTGAGATATGCCAAATTTACCCCAAGTGGAGTATTGGAAAGGTTTCCCTGGAGGAGTGTACTCCATTTGGAATGGGCTCTACACAAGCATAAACCGGTTCAGCTGATCTTTGGATTATGGTAGCTGAAGGCACACTTGTTAAGCCACATGTAAGATGACACAAATGAAGAGTCATTAAGGTGTGGGCCTCTTGATTGTACGCTTAGGCTTGCTGGCAGTTTTGACAGTGGGCTTTTCATGGTTTGTCAATAAGTGGGGATGCCAGGGGGATGTTGACACTAGTAACTTGATCAGTTTGTGATCCAAGATGTGTCAATAAGCCATTACCAAAAAGACAATTTCAGGGCTGGCTGTAAATGGGCCATGTGCCTCCAATCAAGTTCTTATGGGCTAGTTCATTGTATTTTGTTGTGAACAGTTCTTATGGACCCTAAACCATTTTGTTCCGAGGCTCGTGAGTTTTGTGTCATGGGTTTTGAATTTAAGCAACAATTGTCAAAAGGTTACCTGTTCAATTACAGGACTGAAATATTGTACAGGAATTCATCGCTGGAATCATTCTTTGGGAGCAGTTATATGCAAGGAGTAAAATGCCTGTGGTAGTGAAGTAGGATGACCATATTTGGTTTCTTCAACCTCTCTCTCTCTCTATCGAAACTACCTGCCACAACAGGGAATCTGCATGGGACCATTATGGCCATTATGGTTGAATCAACATTTATGTTCATGAATGCCAATACACGAGAGTAAAACAGGTGATGTTACAGTTGTAAATCAACACTGGAATATGAAAGGTTGAATAATTCAAGTGTAACATGGGGGCATGGAGTTTCTTGAACAAGTTTGCTCCTCTGGCTCTAGCAAATGAACAACAAAAATTTAGGCAGGGTATACTTTTTCACACGAACTTCCTGAGTGCATGAATGGTTATGAAAAGAAGAGAGGAGAGGTGGCTTAAAAAGGAGAGGAGAATCCATGTAGTGTGTGTTTCACAGATGCTTTACCCTTGTGGGCTCATCAACTATGACAATGGCATGCCCTTGTTGGCAAGTGTAATTATGTCAATCTAAACAACTAATCAGATTGTAGTTGCGATTCGTTGTAGTAAGTTGAAATTGCTCAAAGGATTGTGGTAGGTGTATGCTTCATGGCTAAGTTCTATATGGTTCAACAAAACTGCACAAGTGAAATCTTGTTGGCAGTGTTGAGTAAACTTTGGATGATGTCAATGGTTGTGCCAAGAGCTATCGAAAGCTGAATGTAATATCGCTTTGAGGGCTCCACTGGTATTTGTCATTGATTTGATGGTTGTGGTTAGCCGAGTACCAAATTTGCAAAAATAGAACGGTAATGAGGCTAAGTGTCTTATTGTAGCTTTTCATTATTATAGCTAATTAAAAAGTTAGTAGCACATGTAGATTATGAAGTATTTACATTGCCCAAAAAAAGGGAATATTGTTCTAGCTATAGAATTTCAAAACAAAGATATTAACTTGTGAATAGGTATCTATGTCTTTTCATTCTCGATTGATTTTCTAAAGGCGGAATCAGTCTTAGCAAAAGATTTGGAACTATGGTTATGGGCTTCAACAATATTACCGGAACTATGAGTTGTTAGCCCTCCCTTCGAGTTGTGAACCCACCCAAATGTGACATCATTCTTGGATGGCCAAATGTTGGGAGAATCTAGCCATGAACCTCAATGTCAAAACATGGAGGTTGTTAGGAGTACCTTTGAAAGCCTCTTCTTTCATGTCACACTCACTTTGGGTTCCTTTCTTGATTGGTTTCCTAAAGAGGAAATGGGCTTTAGCAAAAGATTTGGATTTAGGGCTATGGGCTTCAACAAAAATATTAGAATAATGATTGGCTAGCACTCCCTTGGATTTGTGAACCCACCCAAACGCGACATCAGTCTTGGATAACCAAAAGTCCGGAGAGTGTAGCCATGAATCTCCATGTTAAAACATGGAGGTTGTGAGGAGTACATCTTCAAGCCTCTTCATGTTTTCATTGTCACATCGGGTTCCTTTGTCACCTTTCTTGATTGTCTTGAGAAACCAAAGCACATTAGGTTTCTCAAGGTCCTTGTAGATACCAAAGTTTTGTTGCTTCCATTAACCCAATGTTTTAGGAAGTTCTTATCTTAGGGATATGTGATGTAGGCCAACTCATCTTCATTTTGAAAAGAAGTAGTAACATCCAATCAACTTCCTTTGTAACAAGGCTAAATGGATCAAAAGTTTACTCCAATAGAGAGAATAGTTTGCACTTTCATCCCAAATGTCTATTGAGATGGAGCAAAGATTTACTCCATTAAAGAGAATAGTTTGCACTTTTATCCCAAATATCCATTGAGATGGAGCAAATATTTACTCCAATAAAGAGAATAGTTTGCACTTTTATCCCAAATGTCCATTGAGATGGAGCTCGAGAGGATTTAGAGTTGGAAGTAGTAGGCACAAAATTGTTAGTATAAGCCACATCACTTAAACCATATATCGAAGAGTAATGGTGACATGCTACATTCTTTGGTGGTCCCTTCTTCAGGTAACTGAGTGACCTTCCAAGCTTCCACTAATTGTTGCATAGCTAGTGATGGTCAAAGCTCCACCATAGTCTAAAGATGATCTTGAACCACTTGTAGTTGGGCAATTGTCTATTAAAAATATTGGAAATGGAAATTCAATTGGCTAAAATGACTATCTAATGTAAGCCATTTGGAAGCTTTTTGACAATTGAGAAGGCAACCTCACCACTTTTTCTATGGAGGATACCAAGCCAGTTGTGCCTACTGATACAAGGGAGAAGACTTGATTCCAAGAGGTCAGTAAACATCCATAAACAATCCTTGATGAACACCTCCTCTACTTTGTTTTCGTTTATATGCAATAAAGGGGAAAATAATACTAACAAAAACTATTGTAGGTGAGAGAATTGAGTCGAGCAACACCAAATCCTAGTAGATTGTAGGCAACTCCCATCCTACTCTTAGTCAGTTAAAGCTTTTTTTCATCGAAATTGGAACTCCAATATGCACTCCGAAATAGTATATAATTCTACCCTTGTTAATTTCAATAAAATCTGATAGAGAACTATTCATGCCTATTCTTATAAGAGGGGAACAAGTTTGGGCCTAGGATTATTGACCTTGGTGTTGCGTAGCACCACAAATTCATCAATAAATCTAGGGTAACTTCTACATAGTTGATAGTTTGGCTTGAATGACATTGGGATGATCATGAGGAAACAATTGAGTGCATGAGTATTGATCACTTGGTAGAGCGAGGGGCTTAGTACACTCTATTCTTATTGCATTATCGAGATTGCAAAGCAACAAATGAGTAACCAGAGCATAAAAAAGGGGTGTGATCGGGCATCCTTGCCTTATGTTCCTCTTCAACATAAAACTATTGGATGGGTAGATGTTAAAAGAAATGGCCACATGTGCATTGGAGAAAAGAGCTCTTACCATTTTCCAAAACATCAGAACTTCTCAAGAACTACAATCACAAATTCCCAACACACCTTGCACCAAGCCTTCTCCAAATTTATGTTTTGTAGAATAAAATTTACGTAGTAGAATGAGCGTAGTCAATACCAAGCACCATAAAGACAACATCATGTACATTTCTCCCATGAATAGTCACATTGATTTTTGTGAACCAATCTTGTGGCAATGTGCACAATTCTTAGTGCCATTGATTTTAGGCATTATTTTGTATGGGGCATTCAACATCATTACAGGATGCAGGTGACTAGGGATTCTCCTCACCATTGATATTGGGATGAGCTTGACCACCCCTTTGTTCATTGTTACTAGTAGGAGTAGCTTGAAAGTGACTGAGCATATTGCACAAATTAAGTGTACAAGTCTCCCCTATGGCCAGCAAGTTGTCAACCGTGAAATCATTCAAGCTAGGGGCTCTAGCTTTCCTCATCAAGTTGACAATAGGGTGCATTCCATCTATTGTTAATGATTGCCCAAGTAATAAAGCAATGTTTAGATCAATTTGACCTTGCATATTATCCAAGAGACTCTCAACCATAGAGGGATAATCTTTATTGGAGATAATTGTTATTGAAGTTAAAGGGTTCACTTACAATAGCTAAGAGATGAG
This sequence comes from Lygodium microphyllum, assembly GCF_053477565.2. Classification (NCBI taxonomy): domain Eukaryota; kingdom Viridiplantae; phylum Streptophyta; class Polypodiopsida; order Schizaeales; family Lygodiaceae; genus Lygodium; species Lygodium microphyllum. Next base: position 48,807,630 of record NC_141142.1, read on the forward strand.
AAACATCTTTTGAAGACAGTTGAGGTGCCTTTATCATTAGTAATATTTCTTCCTCATCATTCAAGCTAGGGGCTCTAGCTTTCCTCATCAAGTTGACAATAGGGTGCACTCCATCTACTGTAAATGACTACCCAAGTAATAAAGCAATGTTGAGATCAATTTGACCTTGCATATTATCCAAGAAACTCTCAACCATAGAGGGATAATCTTTATTGGAGATAATTGTTATTGGAGTTAAAAGGGTTCACTTACAATAGCTAAGAGATGAGAAATATCTTTTGAAGACAGTTGAGGTGCCTTTATCATTAGCAATCCAAGACTTCAGAAATGATAACCCTAACCCTCTCGGTACAACACTCCTTATGGGTTCTTGCTTGAGTGCCATGGCCAACTCGGACATTGTCTCATAGAAGGTATCCATCCCTACAACCTACACATTAGACCCTTGGACTAATGGTGGCTTGTTCTAGTGAAGCTAATCGTTTGGTGATATCACAAGAACTAGGCTATTCGGGACGTGAGAGTCATGCCTTAGAAGTATTGTCATCATCTCCCCATCATTGATGATAATTGAAGTGATGTCCACCAATGTCAAGTTGTTGCTTAAATTGTTTGATGCATCCCTTTTGGTGATTAGTGAGAATTAGCAATTCCAATCGAAGACACGTAAATGTTAGTGAAAGATTGCATGCCTTTGGCCATCTTCTTAATAGACACCTTAACGTTTTGGGCTTCTTTTCTTTGTCATTCTTATCCTTCTTGTTTAGGGCTTTAATGCCTTCCTTAACATTCATGGCCTTGTTAGAGTTAATAGATTGGAGCATCATGCTATTATTAATAGCAGTCTCCAATTCTTTGCCTTCTTTGATGCCAGTTTGACTAGTGGGTTTGTTCTTGTCAACTCCCACCAAACCCTTGTGGCGTAGCTCCTCCAATTCCTTGTGCTACATGTTAGTAGGAACAATTTGCTTCTCCTTTGAGTGTTATCTCTACCATGCAGTCTAATGTTGACTTGTTGGAGTAGGATTGTTAAGTCTCATTTTTTTGAGATTTGAGGGCACAACCTAGCAAAATGGCCTGATTGATGGTAGAAATAACAAGAATTTTAGAAATTTGGAAAACATACCTCACAAATAAAATCAAGCCCTCTCTTCTCTCATGAATCTCTAGTACTTTAAGGGTTTTAACCCTCTTATTTGAGAAGATGCATGGTCTCCTCTTTGCTCTAGGATTACAAGTAATAGGAGGCGCGTAGAGAATCTTGCTAGGCGTGATGGCAATAGAATAAACCTCCGCTTCAAAAATAGTGTGCAAGTTTAGAAAGGATACCTAAATAGGACATTTGGATAGTAGAACATTTTTAGGGGGAAATATGGTAAAGCTATGCTCCAAGTTTTCCTTGAATCCAATCGAGTAGGAGAGGATCGAATTCCTCTCAACATGAGAGCCAACTAGCAGTTGGCAAAAACCTTTACTACAATATCTAAAATAGAACAAAATACAAGGTGCCTATTAGATGTTGAGGAACCACTTTGAAAATTTGTCATGAGAGGGCACTCGGCCCATAAAATAGAAGTATAGAAATTAAGAAGAAAATTCATAGTAACTTTGGCATATCATATCCATTGGAAACTCCATCTCTACCTTGCAAACCTTCTTGGTTGTTGAAAGAAGCAGCACTTGTCGTTTCTCATTGTTAACCTTAAGCATGTTAGAAACAAAAGCTTGTGACATCTATAGGTCACGAACTTTCCCTTTCACTTGTGAAGCATATGTATCAATGCCCATCTCTCCATCAACTCTTGTGTTTTGCACCTTAGGGTGTGTAGATATCTCTTGGCTCACATGCTCCCCGTGTTCACTTGGTAGTCATACATTGTGTCCTTTCTTGAGAATCTGACTGGGATCCAATAGACAAGATTAACCATAACAAATTAAGTAGACGATGTTAGAATCATGAGTAATCACCAAGTAAGAAATTTGAGCACATAATCATAGGAAATGGAGTGTGTACTCTAGTGAATATGGAAAAACTAAGGATTTACTTGGGTTGATGTATGGTAATGAAAGAACATTTGTAGGATTATGTGAAATGTTTTTGTAGTTTTCTTGTACTAGTTAGCTCAAACATGTTTTCAAGCACATGTACATATATAAAAAAACATACATTTATTGGTAGTGTCTTAACAATTGAATCTAACATATGCCACATTTGAAAAGGATGACCTTTTTTTTTGTTGTCTACTTGGTGATGAATAGTTCTCATCCATTGTTTTGACAACTTTTCAAATCATTAATTTACATAACAATTTGACTTGAGTAGCCCGTTTTCCTTTCTTCTAATTGAGAGACTCAAAATTATGGTTATTTGTACCTTACAACATAAGGATTTGTCTAAGATGATTATCTACCACGTCACCATTTGAGTCTTATCTCCCCACAATTATTAGCAAGGCCAAATTTGGGAGACCAAGCTAGATTAGTGACATACACACAAGTCCATATCATTCTACTATAACCCAAGAGTTGGAATCTATAATACCCCTTAATATCTCAACACTCAAAATTGACTCATTTTTAAAATAAATTTTTAGAATATATTTTATGCATGAAAATTCACTTTCATCTATTGAACAACTACAAGCTTGCATTGCATGTATATTATAACAATAGATTGCCAATATACATATCTAGTTGTCATTCTAGCCTCCATTCCTTCACCTATTATAAATTTATTTTTGGAGGGGAGTGTTGTTTCTCTCCATTTGAAGCATACTTCCATAATGATTTTTTGTCAAGAGGTTTCAATCGTGAAGTTCTAAACTTCATAGTTATTTCTATCAAGTTGAATGTTTTTGATTGTCATATACCTTTGATAATGATAATTTGGTAGATTAGGAATTTTTGTCAAGAGGTTTCAATCGTGGAGTTCTAAGCTTGATAGTTATTTCTATCAAGTTGAGTGTTTTTGATTGTCACATACCATAGACAATGATAATGAGGTAGATTTTGTAAGATGCATATCAAGGATCATATGTGGATAATAGATTAGGGGATTTTGCAAACCCTCCAACTTGGTCAAACTTTAGACTGGAGGGGAGCTACTAAGCTCTACCCCGAGAACTAGGGACCGCTTATTGATCAAGCATTTCAAGCCGAGCGGCCATGGCTACCTCTCACATAATTGACGCGCAATGCCTACCTTACGGGTGTAGTGAGCTTACCTTGATGCTCGATTGAGTTCCCTCCTCTCTCTTGCACTCCGATAGTTCCACGATCCTTGTAGCAAGCTCAAGCAAGCTCAAGCCCTCTCCGTCAAGCTCCATCGTCCATAGCCGCGCGAGAGAAGAGAAGAGAAGAGAAGAAGAGAAGACGAAGAGAGAAGATGGGGAGCTTCTTCTCCATGATCCCTCACTCTCACACACTCACTCCCTCACTCCCTCACACTCCCTCAATCCCTCACTCAAGCACAAGCAAGAAGGCAAGAGACAAGAGAAGAAGAAGAAGAAGCTTTGGCCACACACAAGAATAAGCTTCTCATTCACTTTTGGACTTTATATACATGCCCTACTTCTTGGGCGGTCATCCCTACTTTTTACATGACCGGCCGTTAGCCTAGGCCCTATTTTCCTATTTCTCACTATTCTAACTTATCCCCTTCCCAACTAATGCATATAATTTGCACAGGAGTGAGCCTGGCACTCTTTTACAAGGATTGGGGAGCGCTTTCACAATTAATGGTGTGCTTTTACTCTTTTCTTTTCTCGAGGCGACATTGAGGCCTTCTGGAGAGGTCGTCATTCAAAATTTTCAGGGTCCATCGGGGCGCCTTTTCCTTCCTTTGTCCTGTGCCCTTTTGGTTATCTCCTTCTTCCATTTTCCTGCTCCTCTGCTCCATTTTCCGATCCTCTGTGCTGCGGTAAACATTACCCCCCTCCTAGCTGAGTGCTAATCCCATAGCACTGTGGTGGGAGTAGTGGGGTAGTTGGGGTTGTTGCTAAGTGGAATTGGTGGGTAGATGACCACAATCAAAAGGTGTTGTTGTGAATGAGAGTTGATGGAGTTTGATTAACGATGACCGGAAGAGATTCCGGCGTGCTTTAGACTTCATGAAGATGCTCGGCATTTGTCACACAGTTGTAGCTCCCATTCTGCGACGGCTGTTAAACCTGGGGATCTCTAATCATTTGGAGAATATGGGGTTCCAAGATCTATGCCAATGGTGGATCCATCACTAAGTTTTCCTTCTACTTGATTTGGTTCAATCATGGTAGCCCTCAGCAGGCAGATGGTCGGCTACATCAAGCGTGTTGGTCCATCCAACCATCGGAATATGCAGAAGTTTTTCCTGAAGCTGTTGTAGTGGTGTTCTGTCCGACTTAGAGAAAAATTCTTGGGCATTAGCGGATGTCATGGATGATCTTCTTTAGTTGGGTAGCCATTCACTGAGTCACGATCATAGTCTGCAAGAGAAAGTTGTGCACTCCCTAAGGGGTGTGTCTGTCTCACGGTGTGGTGTAAGTGCATGTGTAGTGGAACTAGGAGATGGGTCTAACCTTGGGTAAGCCCTTGGTAATGTCCCACACTTGAGGACCCAATTCGTGTGTTGTTGAAGGTGTAGTGCAAAACTTAGGGTGACAGGTCTAGAAGTCCTGCCCTTGATGTGCCCTAAGCGTGCAGTGGAGGGCTAGGTGTAAACCCTAGGTGTAGTGAGCGAAGTGAGCCCTCGTGCTTTTTTTTTTGTGTGGAAGAATTGCATACAAGGAAGGTGTCCTGGCTAATGCCTATCACCTTCAACCAGATTACGAGGTGGTTGCAAGCATTGGGATAGGAATGCGCGACTTTGTAGATATTCTTTAATAGTGGCCCGGGCCTTCAGAGGTGTGGATGACAAGAAAGGATGATTGCACCTCGTGAAGTGGGTATCACTCATATCCTCTAAGATTTCTAGGTAAAAGGAGGGAAGCAGGGTTGCCCTCATCATTAATCTAGTCATGGCTCTACTATCTATCCCTAGGTTGATGTCAAAGAAGAGGAGGGAGGTGGGCTTCCTCGGCTATGGGCCTCTGCATTAGTAGGAACTTGATAAGCCTAAGATAATTACAGGTGGTTAAGAAGGCTGGATCCAGGCAAGAAGAAAAATCCACGAGGAAGTGGTTGATAGATGGGAGGAGATCCTCTAACCTAAAGACTAGGCATTCATCAGGGCTCCGAGCATTAACGTTAAATATCTTAGGCAAGTCAAAATCCCCATGAATGTTTCGATCATAGTCAACTCCATGCCTACGGGGGTAGGGCATGTAGATGGGGTCGTTGCGTTCTTTAGGAAGCGAGCTGCAGAAGGCAGTCCAGGCATCAAAATTGGTATCCCAAATCCTCCTCTGCCACTTTGGCTACGCCTCGTAGCCTTGGACAGTTTTGGGAACCCTGTTTACCTTGTCCTGCCAGTAGTCCGCAGGCTCTTGCCTCCATTTGGTCATTATGAGGCTTCTTTCCTCTATCCACCTGTTTGCAAGATCATTAGCCAGATCCTTGATCTTGGCTAGAACACCTAGAGGCAACGCATGGTCCAGAGAGTGTGGATAGCAAATGAAAGTTCAAATGGCCTTGTCTGGAACTCTCGTTCACGCCATATGACCAATTCCTGAGGCCAATTGATAGGATGGAAATCCCCCCATAGTGGCACCGGCTCTTCAGGGAATTGTCTTGGCAGTGATCGTGCTCTGCGTTGGGCTTCCTCTGCTAGTTCTTGTCTTCTTCTTCTGGCTGCCACAATGCGTTCGGGCATGTGGGCATCTTTGGGCTCTTCAGGCAGGAGGTCTGGTAGAGGCAAAGTGGGTATTCTTTGTTGCTCTTCTTTAGCATCTTGCTCAAATTCCGGACCCTCTTTGACATTCTGCTCGGCAACTGGTAGGGCCGCTTGTGGTGGTGGTAGTGGCTGCTCATGTTCTTTGAACCCAAGTTCCTTAAGCTCAATAGTGGAGAGGCCGGCACGACGTAGGTAGTGAATTTGCTGCTCTTTTGTGATTCCTGTGCCTGTTGGAAGCTCCCGTTCTTGAAGGCCATACCTTAGCACTCGGGTAGTCAGTTCTAGCTTCCTTCTTACCTTCTCCACTGAATCATAACCCTCCACCTGGGTGACATGTAGTACTGTGCTGAGGAAGGCTTGTCTTTGTGCGTTGGCGCATACATTAGTAGCTTTTGCCCTGGACTCGGCAAGCACTCTCTCGCACTCAGCCACCACCGCCAAAGCGTTCTATTAATTGCCTAACTCTTTCAAAATTGTTCTTTTCCCACTCGCTGGCTCTCTTGTCCATCTTCTTTCTTCCCCTCCAGCTCACTTGCTAGGGTTGTCACAACCTGCTGTGCTGCTCATTTGTTAAGAACCAGAGTTGGTTACTTTCCCTAGATTTCTGAGTTAGCTGTTCTTCAGCCATTTCTTTTGCCTGATTTGCAATGCTAAATCTCTGTTCTGCCTCAGCAATTAGTTCTGACTTTTCTTGCACAAGCTGCTCATGACTTTGGATCTCTGCAAGGTGCAATCTTCTTTGGGTGAAGGCCATGGCCATGAGGGCCTCTATGTCTCCTTTAGCAATCTCCAATGCACCTTGCAGTCGTTGTGTGTCATTTTGCAACCTTTGTGTTTCTACTGCGGGGATTGCCGGCCTTTCTTGTGCTAGGAACTCTATCTCTCTCTCCAGCCTATCTTGTTCCTCAAATCCATACCATAGCTAAAAAGCTATGGCATCCTCTTGTCGCTCGCTTGGCTCGCCCTCTTGAGCTGCTACATGTCCGTACCTTTCTAGCTTGGCAGTTCTCTATTCCAAGTCAGCATACTGCTGCACTAGTAACTTTAAGCTCCGCTGCTCTGCCACCAGGTTTTTCTCTTTATCCTCCAGCCTTTGTCTTAGGTGGCTCTCATTGTCCTGGGCTTCCTTGGTTTTCGCTTTGAGCTGATCTTGTAGTGCTTTCACCTCCCTTCTTCGGTTGGCTCCTTACTTTGAAACTTCTAGCCTTAAGGCTGCCGAATTTTCCTTTTCTTTCTCTAGCTCCACCAGGGCCACCTTCTTTTCTTCTATCGCCTTGTCCAACTGTGCTAGAAGCTCAGCCACATAAGCATCGTAATCGGCACTAGGCGGCATGGGAGTAGGGGCTGTAGTGGTTGATGCCTCTAGCTTTTGTCGTTTTGGATCTTTCCTGGATTTGGCATTTGTGACAGCGGGCCTTTTCGCTCCAGCTTCCGGTACAATCTCAACCACTTTACTGATGAGTAGTTGCATCATGCTCATCAGTTGGGCCGTGTCTAGAGAGGGTGTGGGTTGTGGGGCGGTTGTGGTATCGGTTGGCACTGGCACGAAGGAGGAAGGCAGGGGATACAGCAGGGACTTGCCCTTGCCTACAGACACTAGGGCCGCTTCCACACTGCCACTTGCTTTAGCCTCATGGCGGGGACTCAAGGGGTTGATTTCTCCTCCCCCATGGGTTTCTTCGACCGATCTATGAGTGCCTCTTCCAACTCAGCAAGTTCTTTCATCCTTAGCTCGTCGGCTTTCTCCTCCGCCCTTCTTTTCCTCTCTTCTTCTGCCCTCCTTGATTCTCCCCTAATTCTTTCAAGTTCTTCCTCTTCCTTTTTCCTTCGTTCCTCCTCCACCCTCCTTGACTCTCCTTGAGCCCTCTTCATCTCGGCTCGCTCTTGTTTGCTTAGTCTTTCTTCCTTCTTCTTCTAGCTCTTGTCAGTCTTTTTTTGCTTCCGTGGTTTAGCCGTTTGAGTGGGTGGTACCTCCGGCTCTCCTTTGTTGCTTATTGTGTTTTCACTCGATCCTTCTTCCTCGTGGTGAGGTGAGCTTCGGTGCACAGCTTGCTCTTTATCTACGCCAGCATCCTTGATAGCCTCATCGATGATTGCTATCAGGACACCTCCGTATCTGATTGTAGAGGCTTTCGAGGCTGGTTTTTTTCTTGCGGATCGTGCAGTAGAGGCAGGAGATTCCCCACCAGCTGCTGGTGCTGCGGCTAGAGCCAGGAGCACGGCTGAACTCTTGACAGTTTTCTGAACAAAGCCGTTCCAATCCACCTCCTCTGGAACTCCTGCCACGATGCTTTCCAGCAATGGCACCCCGATTCTATTCATTAAAGCATTGTATCTGTGTCCTGAGAAAAGGGCGTAGACCATTTTAGCTTGTATCCTTGTTGCGGGGTCTGGAATATCAGCCAAATGATTCCATCCACCATGTGCACGTCGTCTTTTTTGACTCCCATCATGGCATACACATCTCTTTTTGGGTGCCTCTCCTTCTTGAACACGAGCCCCAGCGCTTTCTTGACAATAGCTGCATTAAGCGGCACTTGCACCCTTCTCTCCTGGTCACCAGTCCTTATTGTGACTGTGCCACATCTCCTGCCTTCATCAAAGCTCCTTAAGAAGTCAGCGCACATGCTGTAATCCATAGCCTGTCCGACCTTTTCCACGTACTTTCGGAGGTTGCATTTGTCCACCAACTCCTTCACTGCCGGCTCTTCCAGGATGGCTTCATCTAAATTCATGGTATGTTTAAATGTGAACTAGCTGAATCCACGTGTCTCAACACTAATTCCATACTTTGTCAGCTCCTCTTCAGTGAATGGGAGTTTCCCTGTCTTGCCATGGTAGGTGCCTGTCATCACACCATGACAACATTAGCGTTATGCCTCTAACTCATTATTAACAAAAACCCAAGAAAGAATGCGTGTGACAATTTTCCGTGCTGATTCAGAGGCATGAAACTTAGAAATAATTCAAAAGCAACATCTATTTCCTCCTTGCATTCTTTCCTATTTGAATTCAGTTGATCATTTTCATCCATTATACATCTTGCTACATCACTTGGCTCTCACTTTGCTCCCTTCCTTAAGTTTTAAGAGAATCCTTCCTAGGATTAGCAAGTTTTGAAGGAGGGCTCACATGGACTTTGTGGGGCGAGTTACTTGGCCAAGTATAGAGGTTAGGGTTATATTCAAGCTGGGCATGACGATCAAGTTCACATGGTCGTGTGGAAGCTTGGGTGATATAGGTCAAGACATCATGAAAGATGTCCACAGAATTGAGGCGACTAGCAACGTGCAACTTCTCTTCCGTGAGGAATTGGTCAATGTAAGGGTGGGCCAACACCTGGTCATCTAAGTGTATGTTGCATGTAATGGACAAAACCCTAAATGAAAGAGGTGTCACATAAGTAGGGTCGTGTTCAATTGTTTTGATCACCCTTCTTTGCTCGGCATTGGTCATGATACGGCAACCTTTTTTCTCCCATTAGAGTCGCAAGGCATACCATAGTTGTAAGAATGAAGAAGCAGAGCTGCACGCTGCATGAGCTCTTCCAGTTCTTGTTCAGGTGTAGAGCGAGCAGGCTTGCGGTACGAGGTAATTAGTCTTCTGAGAACAGCTTGCTCCTTTGAGATTTCTCCATTAGCGATTAATTTGGTGGCAATTTCGGGGAATTTGATGGTCATAAACTCATAGTCTTCCCAAGTGCATGGCAATGCACGAATATCAGAAGCAAGGGGTTGATCAAGTAGTCCTAAGTCAAGCCTCTCATAGCTCCTAGCGAATGTGGTGAAGGTGTTATCTAACTCCTTGATGCATGTCACTACATCATCTCTCGAGGTCTCAACAAGATCCTTGGCCACTGAAAGGAAAGATCGTCTTTCATACGAAGGCCTAAGACTTGCTGGTGGTGATGGTGCAATTGGGCTGGACAGTGGTGACTCCATTGATGGCATCACAGATGGGACTTTGCACTCAGGAGCACTTTGAGATGCTGCAGGGGGCTCCACTGGCATAGGAGGTGTGCTGCATTCTATCTGAGCCGGCATGGGGGTGCTCAACTCCTCTGACTTGGATAATGCAGGGGCATCTAGTTTAGGACGATAAATGTGTGGGGATTCATTAATCACAACTGGTCAGCTTGCTTTGCAGCTTGGGCTCTGTATGTGCAAGCCTCTCTAGCTGGAGTGAGGTTGCTTAGAGTTGAGCCTCTTGAATGTCCACTTTTAGGCACCCATATCTAGGGGTTTCCCTCATAATATACTTGTGCTTGCAAGAGATCTTTGGGGATCCAGTGCGGCGTGGTAGTGCGCCTATGTCGATAGCATCTGAACTGCCTCTTAGGCTGTGACTGATAGTTTTTGCGTTTAGAAGCACGTTTCTGCAGTTTACAAGGAGGTGGCCCTTGTCGTTTGGGCACCCATATGAGTGTGGAATTTTTGGCCTTGTGAATGGCCTTGGTAGGCTTGGTTCTAGAAATTTGAGCGTGGGGTGAGATATCATAGCCCTTCTCCCTAGGCTTGGTCATGGGCGTGGTCATAGGGGTCTCTATCAGTGGCTTTGCAATTGTAGAAGGATCAAGATAACCCTTGCTGAAAGTAGTCACTATTTCGCACATTGCCTATAGCAAGATGGATGCGATCTAGGTTATAGTCCACATTGCAGTTCGTCTTCTTTTTAAAAGTGCGACCTAGTAGTGACTTATTACCGACCCCTTTAGTGTTTGGCGATACATAAAAGAAGAGTGGTACACTTTCAGACTCGATAGAGACGGCCACTTTGCATTTTCCTAAGAGTGAGTAAGTTTTGCCCCCAAATGGGTTGAGTTTAGCGCTTGTAGATTGTAATTTAGGTTGACCAATGCGTGTCCAATGGTCGTGCATCAAGATATTATAGTCGGCACCTTCATCGATCAAGGCATTAAAAGAATACGTCCATTTTGCAGTGACCGTGATTCGTAGGTAGGCGGGTGCCACTACTTCTTCATCTTGATCTGTCAGTTCGGTAATATGGCCACGCAGATGTTGACAGGGGCTTCAAGCATAGGAGGCTCGTGCAACGGATGGGAAGGGGGATAGTATTTTTTCATGCGATTGCCATTGAAGAAGCCTATTCCTTCACCTTCGAGCATCTCCAACTCAACATTGCCTGTTCTACTAATTGTACGTACTCGGAAAGGTCCTAGTCCTCGAAATTTCATTTTCTATCTCTGTGTCCCTTCACAGAGTATAGTAGAACAAGGTCCCCCTGATCAAAGTTGCGCTATTCGACATGCTTGTCAAACCACATCTTTTGTCGTGCCTTCTCACAAATTAGAGCATGGGTGGCTAAGAGTCGAGCCTCTGTGAGATGCTCTAACTCCACTAAGCGGTTGGTCCAAGCCTCTCTTCCCTCCCAATGCTCTTGGGCTGCTATCCTTAAGCTAGGAACAAAGAACTCTAAGGGTAGAATGGCCTCCATTCCATAAGTCAGCCTAAAGGGCGTCTGTTCTACAGCCGTTTTATAAGCTGTACGATAGGCCCACAAGGTTGCCATTAATTTGTTATCCCAGTCACTTCGTGATGTGGATACTATTTTAGTAAGCACGTTGACTAGGATTTTATTCGTGGATTCTGCTTGGCCATTTGCTTGAGGGTAGTAGGGCGAGGATCTTCTATGAATAATCAAGAAGGTCGAGAGCAAGTGGGATATCACTTCATTAATGAAGTGTGTGCCCTGATCACTTACTAGTTCAATTGGACAACCAAAACATGAAAGTACCTGCTCCCACAAGAACTTTGCAGTGGTTCTAACGTCGTTCTTCCTAATGGCTCTTGCCTCTGCCCACTTCGTTAGGTAATCAGTTGCCACAATGATGTAGCGTGCCTGGGAGTACTGTGCCATAGGACTGATAGGTCCAACGAAGTCAATGCCCCATTTTTCGAAGGGTTGTCATGCTATTACGGGGGTCAATTCCATCTTATCCTTACGCATGGGCACCTTAGTCCTCTGGCACTCATCCCAGTGTTTTACAAATCTAGCAGCATCACAAAATAGGGTGGGCTACCATAGTTGGGATTGTAGCACCTTACGGGTTGTTCTATCCCCAAAAAAGTGTCCTCCAGCTATTCCACCATGCGCTTCTCTCAATACATCGTGCATCTCGTGCTTACACACACATCTACGCAACAAACCGTCTTGTCCTAGCCTATAGAGTTGGCCGGTGATCAGTTTGTATGGATGGATCTTTAAGATAAGTCTCCTTAGCCTGGCTTTCTCAATAGGTCTCTCAGGCAGACCGTTCTCTAGCACTTGAACTACATCATTGGCCCTAAACAAGTCTCTTTCATTAGACACGCCAAAGAGATGAGCCTTCGGTAGGTCGTCAGGTATGCCTTGTCTAGCAGCTTTTCCTGTGGGTATGCGGGACATGTGATCAGCCATGTAGTGCTGCTTTCCCTTACATACAACCATAGAAAAATCAAATTCCAACAAGAGAAGTAACCATCTAGCTATGCGACCTGTAGCGCACGGCTTGTTCACAAGATAAAGCAAGGCTTGATGGTCAACGAGAAAGATGAAGGGTGTGGCCAACAGATAATGCCTAAATTTCTTTACAGCAAACACCATGACTAACCCTTCCCTTTCTGTAGTGGAACAGTTCATCTTTGTTTCAGTGAGCTGCCTGCTGGCAAAACTCATGGGGTAATCTAGGTTATGCTCACCAGGCTGGCATAGAACAGCTCCAATAGCAAACTTAGAGGCATCTATGTGTACATGGAATGTTATGCTCCAATTTGGGGTTTGTAAGATTGGTGCAATGGTGAGAGCCTTCTTTAACTCTTCATATGCATGGTGGCATTCCTCAACCACTCGAATACAATCAATAGCTTGTACAATGGTTTAGCAATCAGTGCATAATTCAGTACAAAGCGTCGATAGTATTCCGTATGGCCTAAGAAACACTGAACGCCCTTGTAGTTAATGGGTGGTGGTAGGTCGACAATGACCCTGACTTTTGAGAAGTCGGTGGCAATTCCATTCCTTGACACTACGTGCCCTAGGATACATCCATGCTTCACCCAAAACTGGCACTTTAAGGGATTCAACCAGAGGTTGTATAACCGACACCGTTGAAAGACAGCTCTCAACTTTTCTAAGTGTTCGGCCCAACTAAAGTGTATGCATAAGTCGTCTAGGAACACCTCTAGCTCACGTCTAAGCATATCCTTGAAGATGGTGCACATTAATCGTTGGAAGGTTGCAGGTGCATTCATTAGCACAAAGGGCATAATGATGTAGGTGAATACACCCCATTCCGTGGTGAAGGCAGTCTTGTGCCTGTCATCAGGGTGCACTTGCACTTGATTGTAGCCAGAGAAGCCATCCACGAAGTTGTAGGCTTCTTTGCTTGCCACCCTCTCCAGCATGTGCTCGGTATATGGTAAGGGGTAGTTGTCCCTCTTCGTAGTGGCATAAACTTTCTTGTAATTCATGCACACTTGAATTTTACCATTCTTTTTCATAATGATCACTATAGGTGATACCCAATCTGTGTGCTCAATCTCATATATAAATCCCGCCTCCATGAGCTTATCGATTTCCTCCTTCACTGCATGGGCGTGTTTGGGATTCATAGGGTAAGGTCGTTGCTTTGTTGGCACCGCATCTGGAACCATTGGGATATTATGGGTCACAACCCTAGGATTGACTCCCTTAAGTTTCTCCAAGGACCAGGCAAACACGTCGACATACTCTCGTAGGAGAGCAGCAAGTTTAGCCTCCTCATCCTTGGTCAAGTCATCAGCAATGAACATAGGTCGAGGCTTCTTGCCTTCCCTTGCCAAGTTGACTTCCTTGACCTTGGCGGGTCCCTCAATTGGCTCACTGGTTTGCCCTTGTCTCTTTGCTCCTAGCAGAATCACCACTCCATCACCCTTCTTAAACTTTGTGAAGTGTTTGGGGAGATCCTGCGGCTTCTTTTGCCTCTCTGATTCTGAGTCCTTAGTTCGCTTCCTGGCCTCATTCTTTAGCTGTTTGCGCCTTAGGTGAACTGGCAAGTCCCCTTTGGTGCGTTTGATCTTAGAGGGTTGGGGTATTTTGGGATCACTCTCTGTACTGACTTTTGACTCCGAGTTAAACTCACATCCCTCGCTTGAGGAAGGAGTTTCACCAGGGGGTCATAATTCAGTAGGTGTATCCGTCTTAAGCACTGGAACTACCAATGGTTGCGCCACCCCTGCCTGCTCGTAATCCATGGCTCCTATGTGCTCCAACCAAGATCTATTGCACTCCATCCGCATGACTCCTCTTTCATTCTAGCTTGCCCTTTTCCTTCTAGGCCTAGAGTCTGCCTTGATCTGTTCGATCGCTCTCCCTTCAGTGTCATATTCTATCGTGTCTAACTCTTCTTCACTCTCGTCCCCAATAGAGCGGCAGTCCTCGTACTCCTCATCATTAGAGTCTTGCCCCTCTAACTGCTCGTCATCCCCCGTGTTTTCCTCTCCAATCTCCTTTTCGTCAGTGACTAAAGCCCAATTGTATAACAGGTTAAGATTGTGAATTTTGGTCCATTTCCACTTGGGCTTAGCCAAAAGATCACTTAGGGGTTTTAGATTGGCAGCCATGTTGCCCTTCAGTTTATTGGTCAGGCACTCCATGATTCCCTGAAGCTCGAGCTTGTTGGTGGGGATATAGAAAGAGACTGGTTTCCCTGGGTTACACGAGCTTCCTGCCATCATGCAGAGTGGCATGATGGGCTCCCTTGCTAGCATGCTTGGAGATTTAGCAGATTGCCTATATAGCTCTTCCTCATCTAAGAACGGTAGGTCAACGGTTGCCAAGACGTGCATCCAATCTCGCTTGTCCTCAGGGCAAGGAATGTACTTGGTCAATGACCCATAGGGTTTGCTTGCCTGTGCATCACCTTTTAGTATGGTTGAGATAGCATCAAGGTCGGCTGGGGTAGTCCTCTAGGTATCCATCTCAACCCTTACCGATTCTGTTCTATTCCCCAAGAAGATGAGATTGTTACCCCAATCTTCAATAACTCGCACGTTCCTCATCCAGGGTTGGCCTAGCAGTATGTCATAGTCCAGTCCCTTCATGACAATGAAGTTCATAGAAAACTGCACCCTTGCGACCTTCACTAGCCAATTCTTTAGGACCCCGAATGGTCTGACCTTCATTTCGTTGGCCAATGTGACATTGAACCTAGCCGTTTCCACAGGTAGGTTTCCCCAGGCTTGTAGAATTGCGTGGCTCAAGACATTGACACCGGCATGTGTGTCTACGATTCCTTTTCATGTTACATCCCCCAAGGCTAAGATACGTAAGACTGCATGCATCTTAGTGCCTTCCCAAAAAGCATTGATGTGCAGTAACCTTGGAACTGAGTGTAGCGTTAGGCTTGGAATCTGCGTGACTGCATTTTGCTCTTGCAAGTCAGCGGCAATATGCTCCTCTTTTCCCTCCACCCAATACTTTAATTCTTGCCATAAGAAAGGGTACTGCCAAAGCAGATCTCCTAGGCTCACGGTTACTGGAGTGGTTATCAAAGTGGTGAGGAGGTTGCTGGGTGGTTGCTTTCCTCCTTGGTTGGCATTTTTTGGCCATATGACTTGGTTAGCTTGCTGACATGCTTCTTCTTGGTCTTGCCTCTGTAGCATCTCACGTGGTGTGGGTACGTTCCCTGATTGAGGTCGTGATGGTGAAACAGGTGTACCCACACTAGAGAGGTCTTCAATTTGGTCCTCGAGTATGGGCTCTACATCCTTAAGGTGTTCCTGGGCGTCCTTGACCCACTCCTTGACTTTGGCTATAGTCTCGAGTTGCCGTCTGGGGTGGGGGTATTCCCCTACCTTGGCACTCCCTAGTTCTGTTGTCTTAGGAGCTGAGGTCTCTATCTCTGCATCAGTGACCCTCTTTCCCATCACTAGCGTTGTGGCTTCCTCAGTCTTAAGGGTAATCTTTGCGTCTGTTCTCTTTCTCCTTCTCCTCCGGCTTTTCTTTCCCAATGAGGTTGCATCCAGGTTACTTGGCCCAGGTAATGAGATGCCTGTTTGTTTTGTCTGTGCTTGCGTCATGACATGTAGTGGAATGGGTGTATCCTCACTGCCAAAGGTCTCCACATCGAACAGCCCCAAGGGTATTGAGGGCACGTTGGCAGAACTAGTTGATGGCTTTCGTCTAGGGCAGTCATGAAATAGGTGTGTGATTCCACACTCGGTGCATTGAAGGTTAGATTTGTCCTTGTTTACCTGTTCCCTTTTCGGGCAGAGTGATGATGAAATATGGCCTAGATGACCACAAGTCCAGCATGAGATTGGATCTTGGCTTGGTCCTTCAAAGCCTCTGCCTCTTCCTTTGCCTAGCGCCATCACCAGTACTGGTCAGTAGTCCATCAGGACTGGATTGCCTTCCTCATCATAGGATATGTATGGGTTCACGTAGGTCTCCTCTTCACTAGGTTCTTCCACATAGTGAACGGGAGTGTCACTCGGTGGATGGGTTACATAGGGCCCTGGTGGTCTGGGTATGCTTGTTGGGTTCATCTCTAGCCTAGGAATGGCCGGTCTTGCGTCATTTGGTACTGGAAGCGCCAACTGGGCTCCCCTCCCAAAGAGGTTAGGTGGCTTGTTGCCTAAGTATGGAGGGTTGTTGTATTGCTGCACATATGGGAATCTCTTTGGCAATCTGCAATGTAATGTGTCATGACCAAACTTACCACAGTTCGAGCACGGCCTAGATCTAGGATCTTGGCACTCGGCTGGGAGATGGTTACCACCACAGTGTATACACCGCACATGCGACTGCACAGGCTTCCTCATTTGTTCTTGCAAACATGCAAGCTCCATTCTTACCTCAGCTAGCTCCTGGCCTTGGTCAACACTCTTTCTTTTATCCCATATGCTAGAGTTCTCTCTCTCTCCTGAAACTGTTGATCGCTTTGGAGCTCTCTGGCTTGTACTATCCTGACTAGTGTTCCTCATGCTTCGCTCCCTAAGCTGATCGTCCACCCTTATTGCCTCTTCAAAGACTCTAGCTAACATGTCTCGATGTAGAGTGGAGTTACTAGCCAAAGCCTTGTAGAGCTCCTCGCTTCGAATTCCATTTATAAGCACGGTAGACACAGCCTTCTCGTTAGGTCGTTCATTTGCAGGGATCCTCTTGAAGAGGCTACACACATGAGTGACAGTCCCTTACATCTTCCTTTTCCCTCTAACTGACATTCATCAATCAGACGATGAGGTTATCAGAGTACCCTGCCTCAGAGAATCTCTTGATAAAGAGGTCCTTAAGATGGGCAAAGTTTGTGCACTCAGCTGCATCTAGACTAGTGTACCAAATTCTCCCCTTATCACCTAAGCACAGACCGAAAGCTTGAGAGCGTTGCGCAAGGTCAGTGAGACCGTTTGCTTTGCAAACTTGTTCACATTGCTCCACAAAGCTATATGGGTCATTGCTAGGTTCATACTTGTCTAGCTGCTTTGCTACAATAGGGATTTTAGATTGCCCCTTTGCCCCCTGCGTGACCTCTAATCCCGAGAGTAATGCTGTGGCTAAGGCTGTTGCGCTCTGCTCAACAAACATATTGTCCATGAGACATTTGGCTACGAGTTCACTCAACGATAAGTCAGCCTCTGCTGCTCGTTCTCTCTCTGCATTTGGCCCTGCTTTGGCTGCACCAGCCAAGGCTAGCACACGCCGGGCCTCGTACATGTCTACATCTTGTTGGAGTTTTCTAGCCTTTTGCTCGTGGTTATAGCCAATTATTCTCTCTAGTGCCTTTCTAATCGCCTTTCTTTCCTCTTCTAGGTTTGCTACCACTTCCTCTACTGGTCTGCCGCCATGAACTACCATCCTAGTCAACAAGTCGTACTCATTGACTAACTCCTATACTAAGATTGGGAGTTCTCCCAAGTCCAGTCGGTCCTCTCCTTTGTCCGCCTCGTGATCGTGACATTGCTCCCACTTCTAGCTCCACAAGGTCATCGATCAATTTGAGTAGCTCCGATCCTCTATATTGTCGCCTTCTGGATCTTCGTGTTCTCTTAGGGTCCTACTGATGGGGCTCTCATGCACCCAACTATGTTTTGGGATCTTCTCCTAATAGTGGATTCCTTGATGTTATTATATTTCCTGATGAGTTCCTTGTTATTGAAAGCAGTTGTCAATCTTATTCACAAGTTGTGCTTCGTGCTCTCTAGTGCTCAGTGCGAAAACAGGCTTTTTCTTTTCTTGTAGTGCACCTTTGGTGATGAAATCAAAAGTGAGGTGCCGATGCAGGCAATGCTCAATGCAAACTCCACTCCTCCCCTCATGTTCGTAGCCTGATATGGCTCTAAGCGTAGGTTCTAGCTGATCTAAGGTCTTACTGAAAGTCCATGATGTGTTCTCTATTCTGCTTCAGGGTTGGTTGGTTGGTCACCAAAAGTCAAGTCAAATTCTAAATTTGGTCTGCTCAGTGTCTAGCTATTCAGGGTGAATACTCGATTATCCTGTTTGGTCTCTCGCTTCTAAGGGCTAAATTGGGTTTCCTGGGGTGTCAGAGATGTGAACAGGGTGGCCAGGACTGTAGGGCAGGTTTAAAAACCCTCTATTTTAAGTTCTGGTGAAGTGGTTCGATTCTAGAAATCGGACGGGTTGGTCCGATCCTGGAATCGAACGGGCTGGTTCGATTTTACTTCGGTCCAATTTCCCTAGTCAGACAGGGGGTCCAACTACTGCGATGGGTCGAGTGGTCTGATTTTGGGACTAGGACACGTGGTCCGATTTGGGCGCTGGGTCTGACTCTCTCAGTGGTTCGATTCTGGGAATCGGATCAGACAGGGTAGTCCAATTCTCTCAGTCGAACGATCCGACTCCCGAAATTGGATGATCTGATTTTGGGAATCAGACCGAACTGGTCTGACGGCACGGACGACCGCGTGCGGGTTGCGCGTGATGCCTCAAGGTCAACACCTACTCCATGGAATCATCCCATGCCTTCCAAATAGGTGCAAAACAATACAAGGAATTGCTAGGCATACCTGGAATCAATGTGATGCTCGAATCGATGAACACTTCAAAGATCTCCATGCAGCTCTCTCTCTCTCTCTCTCTCTCTCTCTCTCTCTCTCTCTCCCTAGCTCTCAAGCTTACTCTCTTCTCACAAGGCAAAATGTCAAATGTGGTCTTTCCTAGTTCCTTGGGCCTCTTATTGCCCCATCCTAGCCTACTGTAACCTCAAAAATTAATCCCTCACACTCTTCCAGCTAGAAATCTGAATCTGTGCCCCTATTTCCCTGTTTCCAGCAGCAAAAACAGAACCCTTCTATTTTCCTTCTTTTTCCTATCCTAATCTTAACCTAATGCAACCAAAATCAAAACCAGAGATGGATATGGATGGTTCTACTCTAATATTCAACAACAAATCAAAATACTTACTTGCTCTAAGGATTAAAACCTCCTAAATCTCCTAACTATCTCAAGCACCCGTTCGAGCTGCAAACCCTACTTCTATGCTCGATTCGATGCGCGTGGTGCTCAAGGCTCGATTCTGTCGGTCCTGGCAATGGAACCAAAATGGAGGGGAGCTACTGAGCTCTACCCTAAGACCTACGGACCACTTATTGATCAAACGTTTCAAGTCGAGTGACCATGGCTACCTCTCACATAGCCGATGCGCAATGCCTACCTTACGGGTGTAGTGAGCTTACCTTGATGCTCGATCGAGTTTCCTCCTCTCTCTTGCACTCCGGTAGTTCCACGATCCTTGTAGCAAGCTCAAGAAACCTCAAGCCCTCTCTGTCAAGCTCCATCCTCCATAGCTGTGCGAGAGAAGAGAAGAGAAGAGAAGAAGAGAAGATGAAGAGAGAAGATGGGGAGCTTCTTCTCCACAATCCCTCACTCTCACACACTCACTCCCTCACTCCCTCACACTCCCTCAATCCCTCACTCAAGCACAAGTAAGAAGGCAAGAAACAAGAGGAGAAGAAGAAGAAGCTTTGGACACACACAAGAATAAGCTTCTCATTCACTTTTGGACTTTATATATATGCCCTACTTTTTGGGCGGTTATCCCCACTTTTTACATGACCGGCCATTAGTCTAGGCCCTCTTTTCCTATTTCCCACCGTTCTAACTTATCCCCTTCCCAAATAATGCATATAATTTGCATAGGAGTGAGCCTAGCACTCTTTTACAAGGATTCGGGAGCGCTTTCATAATTAATGGTGCGCTTTTACTCTTTTCTTTTCTCGAGGCAACATTGAGGCCTTATGGAGAGGTCATCATTCAAAATTTTCAGGGTCTGACCTCCATCCGGGGCGCCTTTTCCTTCCTTTGTCCTATGTCCTTTCGGTTATCTCCTTCTTTCATTTTCCCGCTCCTCTGCTCCATTTTTCGATCCTCTGTGATGCAGTAAACAAGACATATGAGTTGTCTCCTAAAGAGATTTTTGTGATTGTATAAGATAGGGTCTTGATATTTTGCGAAAGAGAAAAAATCTCAAAATGTGATGATGTTTAGTCATATGGTAACCTCTTAAGTTTAGGATGTAGAATTAGCAAATAGTTGGAGGTAGTCCAACCATATGTTATAGATTCTTCATGTCAAATCAAAAGGGCTCATAGTTCCTAGTGGCATTTGTTAGAGGGCCCAATAATACAAATGGATCAAATGGTCAAAGGTAAATTTGGAGATTGTGGTAAAATCAATAGCTATAAGGAGGATACATGATACAACCAGCTCACATGCTAGATAAAAACTTAAGGAAAGGTGGATTACCATTTAGGGATGTGTCAATAGGAGATAATGTGCTTTAAGAAAAAACTTGTTTTTTAGAAAGCTTTGATGAAGAACTTGAGATTCAAATAGCATGGGGGGAACAAAAGGAGAAACAAGTGCAAAATTTAGCCTCCTTATAGTGGTTTTCCAAATGTAGCAATATGCCTTCTTAGGTAGTCTCCATGTAAATCTTTTAGAGTTTGAAAGATTGAGGTGGATCGTGTCCCTTTTCTTAATAGCCTAGACTATGAACTCCCTCCTAGTTGCATGAAATGTCCAAATATGGGGCCCTAAATTGGTGATTTTTTCACTTTTTGTGAACACATTATTACTTCTTGTGAAATGCTATAATTCTTAGATGTACTTACTTTCACATATGTAGCTTCTTTTGGGCTTTTTACATTGTTCTTCCCCCTCTTCGGAAACACCATGTCTTCTTCAACCATTTCCACAATGACTTCCCACCATTCATATAATGCTCATCTAACATGCTTTTCTCCCTCCCTCTATTCCTATTGTCAGCTTTATCCTCAGCCTATGGCATTTTAATTAGGTACAATAAAATTGATAAACGAGAAGAAAGGATACCATGTCCATCTCATTTTAGTAGTGTATACACAAGTTCTTGAAGCTTTAAAAAGGAAGCATAATTGATTAATGATGTAGCTAACATGTTGCAAGATGAAGAAAGAA
This sequence comes from Lygodium microphyllum, assembly GCF_053477565.2. Lineage (NCBI taxonomy): Eukaryota > Viridiplantae > Streptophyta > Polypodiopsida > Schizaeales > Lygodiaceae > Lygodium > Lygodium microphyllum. The sequence goes on from NC_141142.1 coordinate 48,828,874, forward strand.
AGTGTTGCACTATCACTTTAATCATTATTCTTTACATGACAATAGAATAAGGGAAGGTAGGTTACACATTGTGACTATTGGAGTTCCCACACACTGGTCTCTCTCATCTTTGCTTGAACCTCTATAGCTCTTGCTTCTACTCATTCTTTCACTCCTCCTCCGCCTTTCAATTGGTATCAGAGTTGGCATTTGAGGAGATTCACCGACATTACATTCAACTCGGGAAGAAGAGCTTACTTGAAGCTTTCAATATAGCCATACATCAAGGTATGCATCAATCCCATGGCTTCTTTGATTAGCTCGACACCTTCTAGACTTACTAAGGACCTTCAGGGCATGGATTTGAGCCTTGAGCTCATTACCTCCACTCTTGCTGTGACTCTTGGACATTACTCCCAATGTCAAAGGCTTGAACTTAAGCTCTATTTGAAGTCCTTATGCTTAGCCATTGACTATGTAAACAAAGTAAGTTTATTAAAATACAATGTGGGTAACATGTATTCGAATGCCTATGGTTCATGTAATGCTTATGGGGTAAGTTTCTAACTCCTGGATGATAACTTGGCATTTGAAGGGTTTCTTAGTGTAGCAAAGTTTGGACAATAAGCATTCATGGTGAATGCATGTTTTGAATGCATACATGCTAGTTGGGCATGCTGCATGGTTATATTACTTCCTTGCCATTGTTGTTTATGCCCAACTATGCTTATGTTGAGCTCTGCATCTTGGATTTGACATCGATTGGTTGCATTTGGGCAATGGCTCTTTGCTTTAGTGATTTCAACTTGCAAGCTTGATGACTTATTGGAGGTTTATGATCTCGAATGTATACAGAATGTATTTTGGGCAACCAGATGCAATGAGCTCTATGCATTGAGCTTCATTTGCTACTTTCGATACTTTTTATTTGCTCTAGTGGGACTACTTCAGATTTTTTGTGTAGAGCTTGGGTCATTTGAGTCAATGGGATAATCTCTTATGCTCTCTTAGTTATGCATACACTGCCGCCATTGCATAGGTTTATGACTATGGATTGATTTTCCTTTGACTTGGATACCTTGTACCACTTCCTGTTAGTGGGTTGTTAGTGGTGGATACCTACTTGGCATGCATTGTGATATGCATCTATGTACCTAACACCTTGGATGCTTCAATAGTCTTTGGTACTTAATGGTTTATGCTACACTTCTAGTTGCATTGTATATCTCGGTTGCTACCTGGATCTTCCTGGCAGTGGGAGCTTATTGTATTGTATATTTTCTTGTAGTTACATGTTGATTTATTGTGGTCTTATGGAAAACCATATTAAAAATTATTTTTGAGTAGCCCTTTTGAGAGTAACACTTACATTCAACAATCTGATGCTTTCTACTTGTGGACAATAGTGCATTGGTCAGTCTTCCTCTGGCTATACTCTTTTTTGTCTTGGTTTTGGGATTGATTTATTGTTATTATGGTAGTGTGCACTCTCTTTGGTTGGTAGACATAATGGAGGTGCTTCCAATGCTTCCAATGATAGTGCTATCTTTATTACAGAGAAGTTGGATGGCAAATATTGGAAGAGTCATATTTAGCAGGTATTGGTGTAGAAGAAGTAGGTTAAGCCATTAAAATTAGAGGGCATAAAGCCAACACTTTCTGACACAAAGGATTGGGAAGAGATTGATGAGCTATGTAAGTATATTATTATTTTGTCATTGTCAAAGCAAGTGTACTTCAAAGTCATTGAGACTGAGGGTGGTGCATATGCATTATGGAAGAATATTTGTGATCTCTATGATAAGTAGAGTCCTGCAACTCAATTGTGTCAACTTAAGAAACTCATGTATCTTCGTATGAAGGAAGGGACATATGTGTCTTTTCACTTAAATGAGTTTCATTCTACTTTTAGTAAGTTTTCTTAGGAGGTCCTCAAGTTTGAGGAGAATGTAGTCTCTTTTCTTGCTTGTCACATTGCCAGAGTCTTGGGATAAAGTTTCACATTGCTATGAGCGACCCTCCTAAAGAGGGCTTTCAACTCAAGGATATAGATGATGCTTTGCTTACAAAAGAAGTGAAAAGGAAGAATGTTGATGCAACCCATACTTCTCATGCACTTAAAGTGAGAGGCAGACAAGGTGGTAATGGGAATAATAATCACGGTAGAGACTCATAGCCCAATAGGGTCAAGTCTAAGTGTTGCGCACAATCACATAGTAAGTCCCATGGTCCTACATCCTCTCTTATCATTATTGTGGGTAGAAGGGCCACATAAGGCCGCAGTGCCATAAGATGCACAATGATATGTGCAAAAAAGCCAAAGGGAAAGAGTAGGATAATGCCAAATCTTCTTACGATCACAACATTGTTCCTAAGTCAAGTCTTAAAATAGAAGAGATAAAAATCTTGGAGTATAGCTTTGATGATTACATACTTGCTACTTTACTTGATGCTACTTAGTTGACCAATGCTCCATTTTCTTACTCTCAATAATGGCTTCTTGATTCGAGGGCTTCATTTCATGTTACCGTGCATTGCCATTGATTTTATAACTATCATACTATTATAGGTTTGGTTAGAATAGGAGAGGGCATTGCATTTATAGTTGGATGATGATAAGTACCGTATCTCTTTTGGTGAGTATGTATGGAAGATTACTTGTGGTAGTCTTGTTTTTGCTTGAGGTGCCAAGGTTGGTAGTCTCTATTCTTTACTTGTATATGGATTTGTCGATCATGTTTTCATTGTGACTGAGCTTCCACATGTAGCTCTTTGGCATTGCCGTATTGGGCATACGTCTCTTAATAGAATGAAAGTAATAACTCGTTTTTGCAGTATTTGCCACCTCTTGAATACTCATCTTTTGATGTTCATTGTTGATTATTCGTGGTATAATGTTTGGGCCTATCCTATTGAGTAGAAGTTAGAGGTACTAGGTACATTTCAATGCTTTCTTGCTATGGTTGAGAATCAACTAAGGCATAGGTTGAAATGCCTACAATTTAACAATGGTTGTAAATATGTCTCTAAGGCATTTGTCAACTTTTGCAATGAGAGGGGTATTAAGCATCAATTGACCATCCCATATACCCCACTTTAGAATGGTATTGCAAAGCACATAAATAGGACTATTTAGAAAAGAGTCTGCAATATGCTTAGTCAGGTAGACTTACCACAGTACTTTTGGGTTGATGTAGTTACTATTACTATTCATTTGATAAATAGATCCCCATGCATTGCTCTTAGTGGTAACTTGCAAGGAGGTATGGTATAGTAGACCTCCCTCGTATGCACACTTGCATGTCTTTGGATGTGAGGCTTTCTGCTCTATATTCCCATAGACAAAGGCAATAAGATGGATCCAAAGTCAATCAAATGAATCTTCATTGGATATGATGATCCAGGTGAGATGGGATATTGACGTTGGGATCCACAAGCTTGGAAGGTTATCCATAGCCATGATATTGTGTTTCAAGAGAGGAAAAGATACATATGAGACCAAAGTAGGTAGTTGAGATACGCAAAATGATATTTGAGAAGGAGTCTTCTCTTATAGTAAAACCAACCCTAGTTAGACAATCTACTATAGCTACTGATGATATAGTGTCCTAGGATTTTCTATGTAGGATCATGATGTTGGACAGAGAGGACATGCCATATAGGCCCCACAACCACTCTTGAAGAGGCTCCACTAGAGCCTTGCATCCTCTTGATCATTTTGAGCTCTCTATGCATTATATCATGGTGATAGATTCTAGTGAGCCTCTTATTATGAGGAGGCTATGCATAGAGGTGATAGTCATGCTTGGAAGAGGGCCATGTAGTCTGAGTATGATTCTGGTGTGCAAATCGGATGCTGGATGCATACGTAGCGAGCGCCAGAAGGTCCCCAAGAACAAAGAACTCTACTTAAGCTCAAAAGACAAGAAAGAAAATTTGCATGACATGAGGCAAAAAGACAACTTGGGTACAATCTCCCCCCATGCCTTGTGTGAGCGCTTCACATTTATAAATTTATTCATCTCAAAGCTAAAAAATAGCCCAATTTTACAATAAGCATGCTTTAGCTTTTGTGTTTGCTTTTGTCCAAATAAAGAATAAAGAGGTTGGGTAGCCCAAAAGCCGGGCTGTGCCCAAATACAATGTCCCATAATGAAATATTTAAACCGTGCGTTCATGCGCATACAAAATAATAAATATTTATCAAGTGCTTCAATAAATAAGCATGCCTAAATAAATATTAGCGCCATGCCTTTAATGATATGATGTGCACCCATTAAAAAAAAGATAATTTCTTCTAGATAATTTGAATACACGCTATCGCCTAGTGCTTCCTAACGCCACTGCTGCCTGCTATACACATCAATTGAAGCATTCACAATTGTTAGAAAAATAAAATTAAACCGACAAAAGTGAATAATCTGTAAAATAAATAAATAGGTTGGAACTCTATCCTAACCTTAATTTAATACAAGTGCACTCTAAACTCATAAACGTCCATTATTAAATATGTATTTTTTGGAATCACCCACGTGCACATTAAATTAACATGACGCTCGAAAAGAACAGGCATACCTGTCAACTTCTCGCACAAGGAATCCACCTTGTGTACGAGCCCCATCAAATAAATATAGTTTAACGGTGGCCCCTTGTAGTTTATTCATGAGGTCATCTACCCTAGGGATCGAATATATATTCTTGATAGTGATCTTATTTAGGGCATGATAGTCAATGTACATCCTATAAGTATTATTTTTCTTCTTAACTAATAGGACATGTGCACCAAAAGAAGAACTACTAGGCCTAATGAGTCCTCGGGCTAACAATTCTTTGACTTGGGCTTGGATTTCTTTTTGTTCAATTTGATTATATCTATAAGGTACTTTACATGGTGGTTGAGAACCTAGTTTATTTTATGATCTTCAGGACATGTAGGTAGTAAGCCAGGTGGTAAGTCAACAACAAAACAATCTTTAAATTGTGAAAGAAATTGTGCGTGCTTAGGATGCATCTGATTTTCCTTAGCTTCAATTTCATTCACCCATACTAAGTATGATTTTCTATCTTTTCTTAATGCATGTTTAGCCTGTGTGTGACTAAGCAATGGAAAATTATCTAAAGTGTGCGTACCATGTAATGTGATTTGTTTCCCATTAGAATAAATCTTTATTGAATGCGTAGAATAATCTATATTAAGATTATATTTATGACACCAAGGCATTCCTAAAATAATGTCACTAGGATTGCAAAGGCATAACTAAGAAATTTTTACGCTCAACATAATCACCAATTTTAATTTCTAAATCATGAACTTCTTGTGTACCATTTTATCTAGTGCCTAAGAATGCAACCTTGATGCGATAATGAGTTGAAACAGTATGTAAATTCAATTCTTTTACCAATTTTGCAGAAATAAAATCATATGTATTTCCATCATCATGCAAAACAATCTTTTCTTTACCATGCACAAGACATTTCATCGTTAATAATGAATGAGGATTTGGCGTACCTGGTAAAATATCTGAAGTAGTATCGATATGGTCATCGTCTTTTGTGAAATCTGGCATTTCTTCATGGTCTTCATCTTCTGTTGCTCCCAAGTAGTTGATGTGAACAATTGGCTTTTTGGATTGACAATTCACAGCTAGGTGTCCAGGTTGGTGGCACTTGTAGCAGACTATAGGCTTGGCTTTGGAAACATTATTGGTAATGGCTGGGAGTTTAGGTATGTTGGGATTTGGTTGGAAAGATGGCTTAGGATTTGAATTTGTGTTTGATGGTAAAGGAGGGGGTTGTGTCCAAGATTTACGGAAAGAAGATGGAACAAAGCGATTTTGATTGAATCTTTGAAAGTTAGAATTGAATTGCTTTGTATCGAAGTTACCGTTAGTTGGAAATTATTGTGGTCACTTCTCTCATCCACGAATTTTGTCTTCAGCATCATGGGCCAAAGATATCGCATCCTCGAGAGTCATTGGCTTGAATATGTTCACCTCCGCATAGAAGTGACCAAGCAAACCAGACATAAACTTGCGCTTGTGGATCACCTCAGGTACATCTTCAAGCATTCAAAGTTGCAATAAGGCATTCCAAAAACGCTCAGTGTATTGCGAAATAGGCTCATGATCTCTTTGTTACAAAAGATCCCACTGTTTGATTGCTTTTTCATGGAATTGAGGTGGAAGAAAATTCTATAAAAAGTTCTTTTGAAAATCCTCCCAAGTAGTAGGACAATCAATACTTGTGTGGACAATAGTCCACCATAACGATGCTTTGTTCACTAAATGGTTAGTGACACACTTGAGTTTGTCTTTTTTGGCATATTGTTCTTCATGGAAATAATCATCAAACCGACTAATAAAAGCGAGAACAATTTTTCCATCACGTAGCCCATTAAAAGTACGGAATTTGAAATTTCTTTTACTTATCTTGGCTTCTTTCCTAATAGATTGCGCTTTGAGTGTCGCATCGATTATACGTCGTATAACATCTTTGGGTTGTGGTCCATCTTGATCGACAGTAGATCGTTGAAGAGTAGCCACTTGAGCTTGCAAAGTTTGATGTGCTCTTCATTCCTCTTGAAGCTGCATCATAATTAGGTCTAATTTTTGCTCCATTGTTGGTTCCAGTAAATCACATTCGACCATAAAATCTTCCATGGTTTGATCAGACATCCTGAAAAATCTCAAACAACCTCACACACTCGAAATCTTGTTAGCGGGATGAGTGTAGCTCAAAGTTGGGTTTACAAGGCTTGCTTTAAAAAAAATATATATGGCTTTTTGCGATCTTTCTTCTCTTTATGAGTACGAAAATTGATGAAGTCCTTCCAACAAATACTTTGTCCATGTAGATTGCGTATAGCAATCTATTTGCTGGAAATTGGCTTTGTCAAAGTGCATGTACGAACATGGGCTTATTGAGGCTTTCGATGGTAGTTCGGGATAAGCTTGGTGTGAATGCGTGCTTAGGAAGACAATGAAGCTTAATTCTTTTAAAGCCTTTGTAAAGCTTAGAAAGCTTAAGCTTTAGATAAAAGCTTTAAAGAATCCATTTTTTTGATGCTAGGACAGCGGCATGTCCTGGACGACGCCGACGTCGTGGAGTATATCCTCCCGCTGTAGTCCATTAGATTTAGAGAGCTTAAGCTTTATTATAAAGCTTATTAAGCTTTATACCCCAATTAACTAATGAAAGTTTTCTTATCTTTGAGAAAAAAAATGACTTGATAAAGGAACTTCCTGGGTGGTCCTTCGCGATCCAACAACATAGCATGGGGTTCTTCATTGCCAGTAACACACTGGTATTGACGGTTTGATTGTAGAGCCCGTTCGTTTTAGGAGCTTTGCCTTCGCGCATGAGATGGTAAGAGATTGGAAGCCCTTTATCTTAGCTTTGCTCTGATACCACTGGTGTACAAATTAGATACTGGATGCGTACGTAGCGAGCACCAGAATGTCCCCAAGAATAAAGAACTCTACTTAAGCTCAAAAGACAAGAAAGAAGATTTGCACAACATGAGGCAAAAAGACAAATTGGGTACAATCTCCTCCCATGCCTTGTGTGAGCGCTTCACAAGGCATGTATTATAAATTTATTCATCTCAGAGCTCAAAAATAGCCCAAGTTTACAATAAGCATGCTTTAGCTTTTGTGTTTGCTTTTGTCCAAATAAAGAATAAAGCAGTTGGATGGCCCAAAAGTAGGGCTATGCCCAAATACAATGTCCCATAATGAAATATTTAAACTGTGTGCCCATGTGCATACAAAATAATAAATATTTATCAAGCACTTCAATAAATAAGCATACCTAAATAAATATTAGCGCCACGTCTTTAATGATAAGAAGCGCGTCCATTTAAAAAAAAGATATTTTCTTCTAGATAATTTGAATATACGCTATCACCCACTGCTTCCCAATGCCACTGTTGCCTACTCTACACATCAACTGAAGCATTCACAATTGTTAAAAAATAATAAAATTAAACCGACAAAAGTGAATACCTAGCAGTCTTCAGCTACAAAATAAATAAATAGGTTGGAACTCTGTCTTAACCTTAATTTAATACGAGTGCACTCTAAACTCATAAACGTTCATTAATTTAAATATGTATTTTGCAAAATCACCCGCCATGGAATCGCCCACGTGCACATTAAATTAACATAATACCCGAAAAGGATAGGCGTTCCCGCAACTTCTCACACAAGGAATCCACCTTGTGTACGAGCCCCGACAAATAAATATAGTTTTACGGAATCCACCGCAAAACCTCATGAAATCAAGTGGAATAAAAACTCACGAAATCCACCGTGGAATATGCCTCCTAGCATCAGATTCACAACATAACAACTATACATGGAATTTAGTGCCTTTGCCCAATATGAAATGTGAATTGCTATGCAAGTGGGTGTATGAGTTGAAGAGTACCCTTGGTTGCCCTAAGCTAGCATATAAGAGGTGATTTGTTACAGAAGGTTTTGGATAAGAGAAGGGAGTTGATTTTGATGAGATATTCTCTTTTGTGGTCAGGTCGACTACCTTGCACTTGTATTAGTCTTGATTACAGAGATGAATTTAGACTTGTACTAGATGGATATGAAAACAACTTTTATTCATGGAGACTTGCATGAGGATATGTATATGCAGCAGCCTAAGGGATTTGAGGAAAAGGAAAGGGAACACTTGGTGTGCAAGTTGAGGAAGAGTCTTTATGGACTCATGTAGGCACCTAGGAAATGGTATCATAAGTTTGATGCCTTTATGCATTCACAGGGTAGTGATATGTATATATGTCTTTACATGAAGAAGGTCCATGATGGTAGCCTTATTGTTTTGGTACTTTATATTGATGCCATGCTGATTTCTAGGAGTTCTCATGATGAGCTTGATGCTTTGAATACTCATCTCAAGAAGAGCTTTGAGGTGAAGGACATGAAGCATGCCTCTCATACACTTGTTATGCACATTATACACAATCTCTCTAGAGGAACTCCTCAACCTATCAAAGAGGGAGTACATTCATAAAGTCCTTGAGTGGTTCCATATGCAGGGTGGTAAAGCCTAGTGATTTCCCATTGACTTCTCATGTGAAGGTCAGTTAGGCGACAGATTACCCCTAATCAGATGATGAAAGGGCCAAGATGGTAAAGATCTTGAGTAACAAGAATATGTGCATTTTTCATGGTGGCCGATACTGGAGTCATGGGCTACATAGGCTCTGATTATGTAGGACATAGAGATAATAGAAAGTCCTTTGGCTATGTCTTCACTTTTGTTGGAGGTGTTGTCTCCCTCTTGGATGTCTAGGGTACAAAAATGTATGACCTTATCTACTATCAAGGCTGAGTATATTGCAGCCAATTGAGGCTTGCAAGGAGGCCCTATGGCTAGGCCATTTACAAACTCTTACATTGCATTTGAACTCTAGGAGTACAATGCAGTTGGCAGGTAATCCAATCTTTTATATAAAGACCAAGAACATTGAGGTTTGTTATCACTTCATTAGAGTGCTACTTGAGGATAGGTAAATAGAGCTTGTCAAGATCTTGAGTGACAAGAATCTTGTCGATTTGCTCTCCCAATGGAATGTTATGCCTTAGGAAGATGGTGGGTGTAGGATGAGATGATGTCTATTCCTCATCTTGTTATACTTATATGTAGACTTTGTACTTTGTCACGTTTTTCTTTTTTTCTCCACATTGATGCACATTTGCCTTTAAATGGGAGGTTGTTGGGCAGGCCTGCACACTATATGTGACAATCGCCTCACTGTTGCTTTATTCATTATTCTTTACATGACAATAGAATAAGGAAAGACATGTCACACATTGTGACTATTGGAGTTTCCACACTCATCTCTCTCTTGTTTGCTTAAACCTCCTTCTTTATTGCTTCTGCTAGTGCTTCCACACTTGCTTCACCTTTCAGAAAGCATTTCATATTTGGTTTGTAAGAATATTATACCCATTAAATGTCACAAACAAGTGAATATCCTCCTTTTGAGCACTTCCCACTAATGTACCTTGTTGAGGATACTAGAAACAAATTGTTATATTAGTGCTTAAGACTTAGAGCCATGTTGCACTTGGTGCTAACGGGGATAGTGGTGTTTCTTGTTCCTCATGCTAGCCTTTTGGTCACACCTATGGCGCCTACATTTGTGCATTAGACAAATAAAAAATAGGTGGCTGAAAATATGTTAGACTATAGAGACTATAGGGCCGGGATTGGCAAGATAGAGCACACCTACCATTTAGTGGATAGATTGGAATCATCTTTGCTGCTCCTAAAACAAACCTTGCCTTAGAAGACCACTTTTTGCAAGGATTTGTAGGGGTCTCTTAGTGGTAAGAAAACCTCCTCCCCCTTATTGGCACAAGGTGCCATTGTATGGTAGTGGGGTGAGTGGGGTTCCCTTGCCCTCACTACCATTTGGTGTGACCCGAATCTTATTCATGTTATACAATACAAAACATGCATGCTTGTGAGCATATGTATGAACACATAGACACATGCATAAATGTGTACACATGCACATGTGCATGTGCAGACACATGTACACACATACTTATTACATGGACCTTGATCAAACTTGTTGGATCTACATACAATCTCTCCTACCATATGCCTACAAGCATGTGCGCATGCATAGGCGTACACACACATACATTTACATGTATGTACACACATACACAAACGCACACGTGCATGTGCGTGTGCTCTTTCTCTCTCTCTCTCTCTCATGATATGCACGCTCCATCTTTGTCTAACATATGCTTGTGCACACACACACTCTCTACATCCTGTACACTCTTCATATATCTATGTCCTCTCCTCACTATACACATGCTAGGATAGAGGTTCTAGTGGACTCATATTTAAGGGGTCCCATTAGATAGTTTATTAATTGGGTAAAGCATAAATATATTTTGAATTATAATTGAGATATACACAAATTATTCTCCTAAAATAAAGTAAATTGATTGTTTTGATTTTTTCTCTTAAGTAATTGTAGTTATAGAGGAAGTGATTACACAATATTGACAATGAGGTGGTCAATATAGTCACACTAGAGTGGCATTTCACCCTAACCAAGTTCATTGATTTTTTTAACATCAATCATTCTAACCTCCATTTAGTTCCACTCACCCTTCATCCTCGTCATGGATTGATCACCGAATTAAGAGATTGGATTTCTATAAGATAAAATATCCTTTTGTTTTATGAGTTTAAAAATGAGTGGTTGTGGTAGAAGATCTATATAGGCAATATTTAAAGGATGTATTGTTTGAAGCCTTTGAAAAGAGTGAAAAATAATAAAACTACATGTATAAATTACCTATTTATACATGCAATCTATTTCAAAAACTTGAGATCTTTGTCATTCCTTGAAATATCTTAAAATGATGCATCTACTTTAGAAGATTATCACATTATTGGGGTGGGGTGTATGTTGTTTTTAACATATTTGAATCTATTGGCCCCTTTATTCTCATTGGATATTTATTATGTTTGCCCTTCACACACACACACACACACACACAATGCCATATTCTATGGCCTTTTGTAATATACATCGTACATCACATATTCTACTTTACTCTCTAGTAGCCAATATGTAGGTGTTAATACATGGTTACCTATTTGGCCTAGTTCTAGCCACTACTTCACAAATATATTATGATTGTTGTCACCTTTGTTCATTTGTGAATTGTCCTTGCTTATTTTGTGACCAAGGAAAAATCATTAGCAGATCACATCACTACTTGTGGTAATCCTTACACTCCTTAATCTTATACCTAGATGCTTGATTTCACATCAAATAATATCCCACATTATAAAGAAATATAGGTGGAAACATGTTATTTACTACTGGAAACATGGGCATCATCCACATTATCACATGGTGACATTTTCTAAATCCTTTAGCACATGACATTATTGCATAGTACTTTATGACTCCATGTACCTCGTATTTTGTGAAACTTAGTATGCATATATATGAGAGTCATGGCCATACACGCATGCACGATTACCAAAATTGCAAGCATATACATAGTTCATTATAAGCATGATATTAACAATGGCTCATTGCGCTATGCATAAGTGCAATATGTAAAGAACAATCTCTTAGTACTTCTTGTACTAGCCATCATCATTACTAGTGTAATGGAAGAAGATGATCATTATTATTTTCCTTTTCAATTGCAATTGAAGAGCATCAAAATTTCAAACTATGTGCATGTCTTGTGTATACATAGCCATTGTCACTTTTAAAATTGGGAAAATTCTCAACGATAGGCTTGTATTGAATTGCATGATTTTTATTCTATGCATCCATACACACATGTATATGATTATATGTAAATAAACACTAAGGCCGATTTTGAGGCCAAATAGGCCATTCACTTAAACTTCGCTAATGATGAGGCTAGTAATTAGGTGAATAGGACAATGCCATGTGTGGTCAAATGTAACATTTAACTCTCTACTAATTTAGCAAAAGTTTATCCACTTCAAGGAGATTTCAAGCAAAAGTATAAACAAGAGTCTCTAAACTTATCCTCTCATGACCCTTCTAGCCAAAAGGTTTATACTTCACATGACGTTTTTTGGTTTTTCTCCCCCCAACACCCTTCATGTGATATTTGAGAAGTGAGATTAATCACCTTCAAATTAAAAAACTAGAAAATTGATGTGTAGTATCCAAAAAAATACAAGCTCCATAGTTAGATAACAATGCTTCCCTCTTGCAAATGTCCTTACAACACATGGAAAATAGGAAATGTGAACTTTCAATGGAAAGCATAAATTTTGGGCTTCAAGTTGTAGGATAAAAAATGGTATGGAAAAACATGTTTCTTCTGCATAGGATTTTCATCTAGCACCTTCTACTGCAAGAGTATTTTCCACCTCATCTGTAAGACAATGAAATTTATCTTTTAATGAAGTTTAAGTTTAATTGTACCTTTTAGTTGCATTGTTGTTTCAATAAGCTTTAAATCTATCTTTGAGAACTTTGTGAAGACATGTTTCCAAATAAGTGTGGAATGCTAGCCATTTGAGTAACTCACAAGTACATCCAATGTCATGCATGTTGAATTGAACAATCTTATTTACCTTGACCGTCCTCCTTCCTTCTTCATTAAAAAAAAGTTTAGTTTTCATTTTGCAATACACATTGTTGCAACAAACATACATGCAAATGAAAGGTTGTAAGAGCTTCCTGCAATCACTTACAAATTAGAATGCACTTGATAGTGGGACCATCCAAGGCTTTGAGTTAGCACTAATCAAAGATATTCAAAGTTCAATGAAGATTTGGAGAATATCAAGGCAACTTCGATTATCTTGTTTTGTCACAATACATGTTTTTTTATCTATCTTCTTCAAGGAATAGATTTGCATGGAACCAAAACTATGTGGTTGGATGGAAAAGTCTTATCCATGATGTTAGATAAAATCTTAGGACCAAACAAGAAGTTAAGGGAGAAAGTAAACACAAGGGTGTTATTTTCCTCTACAAACATTTTGAGGATCTCATTGTCTTATCATACAATAGCATAAGAGAAACACGACATTTGAGTTTGGTGCGCAGATCGGATGGTGTACACTCGCGTAGTGAATGCCGGAAGGTCCCCAAGAACAATAGAACTCTACTTTTTGCACAAAATTCAATGTAAAAAGCATGAACGACATGAACAGGAGTCCAATTGGGTGCAATCTCCCCCCATGCCTTGTGTGAGCGCTCCACAAAGCATGTATTTTATGTATTAATCATCTTCAAGCTCAAATAATAGCCCAAATTACAAAATAGCAAGCTTTTGGCTTTTGAGTTTGCTTTAGCACAAAATAGAAATAAAGCTAATGGGCGGTGCCCAAAGAGTCAGGCATACCCAACACAATGTCCAAGTACAAATAACATAATTGTGCGTCCATGCGCATACAAAATAATAAATAAATATCCAACGCCTCAATAAATAGGCGCGACAAAATATAGGCGCCATGCCTAAGGTATGCACCCATCAAAATATAAGTGATAACTCGAATACTCACTATCCTTCAATGCTTTCCTCCGCCACTGCTGCTATCTCTACACATCAACTGAAGCATTCACAATCGTTAGTAAAATAATACAATTAAACCGACAAAAGTGAATACCTAGCAGTCTTCAGCTACATAAATAAATCAACTGGTTAGAAATCAATCCTAACCTTAATTTATTACGAGTGCGCACTCTAAACTCATAAACGTTTATTAATTTAATATGCAATTTGCGGAATCACCCGCTATGGAATCACCCATGTACACATTAAATTAATGAAATGCCCAAAAAGGATAAGCGTTCCCATCAACTTCTCGCACAAAGAATCCACTTTGTGTATGAGCCCCGGTCATCAAAGTTTACGGAATCCACCGTAAAACCTCACGGAATCCACCGTGGCATGGAGTCTAGGTACATTAGGATTTGGCTATGGAATAGGCTTGTGGTTTTGATTGACATTGGATAGTAAAGCAGGTGGTTTTGCCCAATTTTTACGGAAAGATGATGAAGGAAAACGACCTTGATTAAATCTTCTAAAATTTGAGTTGAATTGCTTAGATCCATAGTTACCATTGGCTTGGAATTGCTGTGGACATCTGTCTCTACCTCGCAGCTTGTCTTCAGTGTCATGAGCTAATGAAATTGCGTCTTCGAGTGTGGCAGGCTTGAACATATTAACTTCAGCGTAGTAATGCCCAAGGAGTCCAGACATATACTTGCGCTTGTGTGTCGCTTCAGGTATGTCTTCAAGCATGCGTAACTGGAGTAGTGCATTCCAAAAACGCTCTGTGTACTGAGGAATAGGCTCGCGATCCCGTTGCTGAAGAAGATCCCATTGCTTTATAGCTTTTTCATGAAATTATGGAGGAAGGAAATTCTGCATAAACTTCTTCTTGAAATTCTCCCAGGTAGCGGGAAAATCTATACTCTTGCGTACCACAGTCCACCAAAGAGATGCTCTATCCACTAAATGATTAGTGACACACTTGATTTTATCTTTTTCTGCATAGGTTTCCTCATGAAAGTAGCCATTAAATTGACTAATAAATGCAAGAACAATTTTTCCCTCTCGAGTGCCATTGAAAGCACGCAATTTGAAATTTCTTTTACTTATCTTTGATTCCTTGCGGATAGATTGAGCTTCGAGAGTCGTGTCAATGGTACGTCGGATATGATCTTCAAATTGAGGTTCGTCTTTGTCGGTAGTCGATCTTTGTAAATTAGCCAATTGAACTTGCAATGCTTGCCTAGCTCGTCGTTCTTCATCCAGCTGCATCATAATTAAGTCCAGCTTTTGCTCCATCGTAGGTTCAAGTAGGTCGCCTTCAGCCATTTAATCATCCATATGTGGTTCCGTCATCTTGCAAAACTCAAAAGACCTCTCACTCTCAAAATCAAGTTAGCGGGATGAGCGTAGCTCAAATTCGGGTGTACAAGGCTTATATATTTTTGTGTGTGGCTTTCACAATCTTCGTCTTTGACTATTGCGAGATTTGTAATCTTTGAAAAATCTATGTTTTATCCTTCTTCGTATGCTGAAAATGCTTCAGCAAACCTGCGTATGCGTAGAGTACCTTCCAATGAACAAGTTTGCAGTTCGGAGTTTCTGCGCAGGAACAGGCCTTCTATGAGTTTTGAACAAAAGTCAGTTTTGACTTCAGATGACTTGTTTGACTTGCAGAGTTGCAGACTTATGTGACTTGCAGAGTTCCACGACTTGCAGAACTTAGTTGCTTTATCTAACTTGCAGAACTTGACTTGAAAGAACTTTGAAGACTTGAGTGGTTGAATGACTTTAGATGACTTAGGGGATTAAGAAGCTTTATGCTTCTTGGCCAGTCGTCGTTTTTAACGACATGAATATGTCCTCGGCGCAAATTTCGGCGCTCAGATCATCCTCACGTCCTCGTAATCAATCGTTTTTGAAGCTTAAATAAAGCTTCTAATTAACTAAGCTTTGTAACTTAAAGATTGAAGCTTTTAAGCTTGGCAAAAATTATGGCTTTTCTCTGTTCTTGACGACTTGAAGAAGAGGATGTAGGAGTGGTCCTCCGCCTCTGCAAGCTGGTCCTTCGCAGTCTGATGATGGAAACAGAAGTTCTTGATCGCCAGGAATCCAACCGTATCGACCGTTCGCGACGAGATTGACTGTAGAGCTCGATCGTTCCAGGAGCTCCGCCTTCGTACAAGATGGGTAGCGATTGGAAGCTCTTGATCTCAACTTCGCTCTGATACCACTGATGCGCAGATCGGATGGTGTACGCTCGCGTAGTGAATGCCGGAAGGTCCCCAAGAACAATAGAACTCTACTTTTTGCACAAAATTCAATGTAAAAAGCATAAACGACATGAACAAGAGACCAATTGGGTGCAATCTCCCCCCATGCCTTGTGTGAGCGCTCCACAAAGTATGTAGTTTATGTATTAATCATCTTCAAGCTCAAATAATAGCCCAAATTACAAAATAGAAAGCTTTTGGCTTTTGTGTTCGCTTTAGCACAAAATAGAAATAAAGCTACTGGGCGGTGCCCAAAGAGTCAGGCATACCCAATACAATGTCCAAGTACAAATAACATAATCGTGCGCCCATGCACATACAAAATAATAAATAAATATCCAACGCCTCAATAAATAGGCGCGACAAAATATAGGCGCCATGCCTAAGGTATGCGCCCATCAAAATATAAGTGATAACTCGAATACTCGCTATCCTTCAATGCTTTCCTCCGCCACTGCTGCTATCTCTACACATCAACTGAAGCATTCACAATCGTTAGTAAAATAATACAATTAAACCGACAAAAGTGAATACCTAGCAGTCTTCAGCTACATAAATAAATCAACTGGTTAGAAATCAATCCTAACCTTAATTTATTACGAGTGCGCACTCTAAACTCATAAACGTTTATTAATTTAATATGCATTTTGCGGAATCACCCACTATGGAATCACCCATGTACACATTAAATTAATGAAACGCCCGAAAAGGATAGGCGTCCCCATCAACTTCTCGCACAAAGAATCCACTTTGTGTATGAGCCCCGGTCATCAAAGTTTACGGAATCCACCGTGGCACGGAGTCTAGGTACATTAGGATTTGGCTGTGGAATAGGCTTGGGGTTTTGATTGACATTGGATGGTAAAGCAGGTGGTTTTGTCCAATTTTTACGGAAAGATGATGAAGGAAAACGACCTTGATTAAATCTTCTAAAATTTGAGTTGAATTGCTTAGATCCATAGTTACCATTGGCTTGGAATTGCTGTGGATATCTGTCTCTACCTCGCAGCTTGTCTTCAGTGTCATGAGCTAATGAAATTGCGTCTTCAAGTGTGGCAGGCTTGAACATATTAACTTCAGCGTAGTAATGCCCAAGGAGTCCAGACATATACTTGCACTTGCGTGTCGCTTCAGGTATGTCTTCAAGCATGCGTAACTGGAGTAGTGCATTCCAAAAACGCTCTCTGTACTGAGGAATAGGCTCACGATCCCATTGCTGAAGAACATCCCATTGCTTTATAGCTTTTTCATGAAATTGTGGAGGAAGGAAATTCTGCATAAACTTCTTCTTGAAATTCTCCCAGGTAGCGGGAAAATCTATACTCTTGCGTACCACAGTCCACCAAAGAGATGCTCTATCCACTAAATGATTAGTGACACACTTGATTTTATCTTTTTCTGCATAGGTTTCCTCATGAAAGTAGCCATTAAATTGACTAATAAATGCAAGAACAATTTTTCCCTCTCGAGTGCCATTGAAAGCACGCAATTTGAAATTTCTTTTACTTATCTTTGATTCCTTGCGGATAGATTGAGCTTCGAGAGTCGTGTCAATGGTACGTCGGATACGATCTTCAGATTGAGGTTCGTCTTTGTCGGTAGTCGATCTTTGTAAATTAGCCAATTGAACTTGCAATGCTTGCCTAGCTCGTCGTTCTTCATCCAGCTGCATCATAATTAAGTCCAGCTTTTGCTCCATCGTAGGTTCAGGTATGTCGCCTTCAGCCATTTAATCATCCATATGTGGTTCCGTCATCTTGCAAAACTCAAAAGACCTCTCACTCTCAAAATCAAGTTAGCGGGATGAGCGTAGCTCAAATTCGGGTGTACAAGGCTTATATATTTTTGTGTGTGGCTTTCACAATCTTTGTCTTTGACTATTGCGAGATTTGTAATCTTTGAAAAATCTGTGTTTTATCCTTCTTCGTATGCTGAAAATGCTTCAGCAAACCTGCGTATGCGTAGAGTACCTTCCAATGAACAAGTTTGCAGTTCGGAGTTTCTGCGCAGGAACAGGCCTTCTATGAGTTTTGAACAGAAGTCAGTTTTGACTTCAGATGACTTGTTTGACTTGCAGAGTTGCAGACTTATGTGACTTGCAGAGTTCCAAGACTTGCAGAACTTAGTTGCTTTATCTAACTTGCAGAACTTGACTTGAAAGAACTTTGAAGACTTGAGTGGTTGAATGACTTTAGATGACTTAGGGGATTAAGAAGCTTTATGCTTCTTGGCCAGTCGTCGTTTTTAAGGACATGAATATGTCCTCGGCGTAAATTTCGGCGCTCAGATCATCCTCACATCCTCGTAATCAATCGTTTTTGAAGCTTAAGTAAAGCTTCTAATTAACTAAGCTTTGTAACTTAAAGATTGAAGCTTTTAAGCTTGGCAAAAATTATGGCTTATCTCGGTTCTTGACGACTTGAAGAAGAGGATGTAGGAGTGGTCCTCCGCCTCTGCAAGCTGGTCCTTCGCAGTCTGATGATGGAAACAGAAGTTCTTGATCGCCAGGAATCCAAACGTATCGACCGTTCGCGACGAGATTGACCGTAGAGCTCGATCGTTCCAGGAGCTCCGCCTTCGCACAAGATGGGTAGCGATTGGAAGCTCTTGATCTCAGCTTTGCTCTGATACCACTGATGCGCAGATCGGATGCTGTACGCTCGCGTAGTGAATGCCGGAAGGTCCCCAAGAACAATAGAACTCTACTTTTTGCACAAAATTCAATGTAAAAAGCATGACCAACATGAACAAGAGACCAATTGGGTGCAATCTCCCCCCATGCCTTGTGTGAGCGCTCCACAAAGCATGTATTTTATGTATTAATCATCTTCAAGCTCAAATAATAGCCCAAATTACAAAATAGCAAGCTTTTGGCTTTTGAGTTTGCTTTAGCACAAAATAGAAATAAAGCTAATGGGCGGTGCCCAAAGAGTCAGGCATACCCAATACAATGTCCAAGTACAAATAACATAATCGTGCGCCCATGCGCATACAAAATAATAAATAAATATCCAACGCCTCAATAAATAGGCGCGACAAAATATAGGCGCCATGCCTAAGGTATGCGCCCATCAAAATATAAGTGATAACTCGAATACTCGCTATCCTTCAATGCTTTCCTCCGCCACTGCTGCTATCTCTACACATCAACTGAAGCATTCACAATCGTTAGTAAAATAATACAATTAAACCGACAAAAGTGAATACCTAGCAGTCTTCAGCTACATAAATAAATCAACTGGTTAGAAATCAATCCTAACCTTAATTTCTTACGAGTGCGCACTTTAAACTCATAAACGTTTATTAATTTAATATGCATTTTGCGGAATCACCCGCTATGGAATCACCCATGTACACATTAAACTAATGAAACGCCCGAAAAGGATAGGTGTCCCCATCAACTTCTCGCACAAAGAATCCACTTTGTGTATGAGCCCAGGTCATCAAAGTTTACGGAATCCACCGTAAAACCTCACGGAATCCACCGTGGCACGGAGTCTAGGTACATTAGGATTTGGCTGTGGAATAGCCTTGGAGTTTTGATTGACATTGGATGGTAAAGCAGGTGGTTTTGCCCAATTTTTACGGAAAGATGATGAAGGAAAATGACCTTGATTAAATCTTCTAAAATTTGAGTTGAATTGCTTAGATCCATAGTTACCATTGGCTTGGAATTGCTGTGGACATCTGTCTTTACCTCGCAGCTTGTCTTCAGTGTCATGAGCTAATGAAATTGCGTCTTCAAGTGTGGCAGGCTTGAACATATTAACTTCAGCGTAGTAATGCCCAAGGAGTCCAGACATATACTTGCGCTTGTGTGTCACTTCAGGTATGTCTTCAAGCATGCGTAACTGGAGTAGTGCATTCCAAAAACGCTCTGTGTACTGAGGAATAGGCTCGTGATCCCGTTGCTGAAGAAGATCCCATTGCTTTATAACTTTTTCATGAAATTGTGGAGGAAGGAAATTCTGCATAAACTTCTTCTTGAAATTCTCCCAGGTAGCGGGAAAATCTATACTCTTGCGTACCACAGTCCACCAAAGAGATGCTCTATCCACTAAATGATTAGTGACACACTTGAATTTATCTTTTTGTGCATAGGTTTCCTCATGAAAGTAGTCATCAAATTGACTAATAAATGCAAGAACAATTTTTCCCTCTCGAGTGCCATTGAAAGCACGCAATTTGAAATTTCTTTTACTTATCTTTGATTCATTGTGGATAGATTGAGCTTCGAGAGTCGTGTCAATGGTACGTCGGATAAGATCTTCAGATTGAGGTTCGTCTTTGTCGGTAGTTGATCTTTGTAAATTAACCAATTGAACTTGCAATGCTTGCCTAGCTCGTCGTTCTTCATCCAACTGCATCATAATTAAGTCCAGCTTTTGCTCCATCGTAGGTTCAGGTAGGTCGCCTTCAGCCATTAAATCATCCATATGTTGTTCCGTCATCTTGCAAAACTCAAAAGACCTCTCACTCTCAAAATCAAGTTAGCGGGATGAGCGTAGCTCAAGTTCGGGTGTACAAGGCTTATATATTTTTGGGTGTGGCTTTCACAATCTTCGTCTTTGACTATTGCGAGATTTGTAGTCTTTGAAAAATCTGCGTTTTATCCTTCTTCATATGCTGAAAATGCTTCAGCAAACCTGCGTATGCGTAGAGTACCTTCCAATGAACAACTTTGCAGTTCGGAGTTTCTGCGCAGGAACAGGCCTTCTATGAGTTTTGAACAGAAGTCAGTTTTGACTTCAGATGACTTGTTTGACTTGCAGAGTTGCATACTTATGTGACTTGCAGAGTTCCAGGACTTGCAGAACTTAGTTGCTTTATCTAACTTGCAGAACTTGACTTGAAAGAACTTTGAAGACTTGAGTGGTTGAATGACTTTAGATGACTTAGGGGATTAAGAAGCTTTATGCTTCTTGGCCAGTCGTCATTTTTAAGGACGTGAATATGTCCTCGGCGCAAATTTCGGCGCTCAGATCATCCTCACGTCCTCGTAATCAATCGTTTTTGAAGCTTAAGTAAAGCTTTTAATTAACTAAGCTTTGTAACTTAAAGATTGAAGCTTTTAAGCTTGGCAAAAATTATGGCTTATCTCGGTTCTTGACGACTTGAAGAAGAGGATGTAGGAGTGGTCCTCCGCCTCTGCAAGCTGGTCCTTCGCAGTCTAATGATGGAAACAGAAGTTCTTGATCGCTAGGAATCCAAACGTATCGACCGTTCGCGACGAGATTGACCATAGAGCTCGATCGTTCCAGGAGCTCCGCCTTCGCACAAGATGGGTAGCGATTGGAAGCTCTTGATCTCAGCTTTGCTCTGATACCACTGATGCGCAGATCGGATGCTGTACGCTCGCGTAGTGAATGCCGGAAGGTCCCCAAGAACAATAGAACTCTACTTTTTGCACAAAATTCAATGTAAAAAGCATGAACGACATGAACAAGAGTCCAATTGGGTGCAATCTCCCCCCATGCCTTGTGTGAGTGCTCCACAAAGCATGTATTTTATGTATTAATCATCTTCAAGCTCAAATAATAGCCCAAATTACAAAATAGCAAGCTTTTGGCTTTTGAGTTTGCGATAGGATCGGTCTGGTCCGACTCTCTCAGTCGGATGGTCCGATTCTGGGAATCGGACAGTCCGACCCCAGGACTCGGGTGGTCCGATTCTGGGGATCGGACCACTGCGAGTTGGTCCGACTATGTCGGCGGCGGGCGCGATTCCGACGCATTTGAATCCTTCCTAATGCCTGCTGCACTCAATCACCACATATGAAAAACAGAAATGCAGAACAATAGTCCTAATCTAATGCTTCCAAAAAACCCAAATACTTACTTGTTCCACGGATTAAACCCTCCTAAATCTCCTAGTTATCTCGAGCACTGGTTCAGGCTGCAAACCCTACTTCCATGCTCGATCTGATACACGCGGCGCTCAAGGCTTGATTCCATCTGTCCCGGCAACGGAACCAAAATGGAGGGGAGCTTCAAGCTCTACCCCGAGACCTACGGACCACTTATTGCTCAAGTGTTTCAAACCGAGCGGCCATGGCTACCTCTCACATAGCCGACGCGCAATGCCTACCTTACGGGTGTAGTGAGCTTACCTTGATGCTCGATCGAGTACCCTCCTCTTTCTTGCACACCGGTAGCTCCACGATCCTTGAGGCAAACTCAAGCAACCTCAATCCCTCTCCCATGAGCTTCATCCTCCATGGCCACGCGCAAGACAAGAGAAGAGAAGAGAGGAGGAGAAGATGAAGAGAGAAGATGGAGAGCTTCTTCTCCAAGATCCCTCACTCTCACACAATCACTCCCTCACTCCCTCACACTCTCTCAATCCTTCTCTCAAGCACAAGCAAGAAGGCAAGAAACAAGAGAAGAAGAAGAAGAAGAAGAAGCTTTGGCCACACACAAGAATGAGCTTCCCATTCACTTTTCAACTTTATATACATGCCCTATTTTTCATGGGTGGTCATCCCCCTTTTTTACATGGCCGGCCATTAGCCTAGGCCCATTTCCTCATTTCCCACCGTTCTAGTCTATCCTATCCCCAACTAATGCATACAATTTGCACAGGAGTGAGCCTGGCACTCTTTTACAAGGTTTTGGACATGTTTTCGCACTTAATGGTGTACTTTTTATTCTTTTACTCTCCTTGGGCGACTCCAAGACTTCTTGAGGATCGTGCCCATGCATTTAATTTTTTCCCGGGTCTAGTTGCCAGTTAGGACGCCTTTTCCTTTTTTTTCTCTTTTTCCATTTCCCGCTCCTCTGTGCTGCGGGGTAAACAGGAAGAAAGTGTGGGTGTGTATAAAATTGGGAGGTGGTCTCCACCGCAGTTGGAAAAAGTTGGCATCCACCATTTTGGCCATATCTCCCGACTCGTAGCTCCAAAAAATTATATAAAATTACCAGCCGAAACTTCAGCTCACGTGCTATAACTTTCATGTGAAAAGTTTTATTGTATCGGAGTGGAAGTATTTTTAAAAAATCTTACAAGATCATGTGCCTGATTTTTCTTCCACTAATGCTTCCAAGAAGGGTCCCATTTGGTTGAATTATCATAAGGCTCCAAAGCCATGACATTATGAGCCTCACATGCCCTTTGGATGGCTCCAAATCCATTTCATGTCTTTTAGTTTCACATTACACATTTTCCCTTCACCTTCCTCCATTGATCTTTACTCTTCACCCCCCCTTGGTAAACTGGTCCATGAAATATTTCCATCCAGTGATTTCTTAGATTTCCCAAGAGGTTATTCCCACCCTCTTCTTTATTTCAAACCTCCAAATGTACAAAAAATCAACAAAGTGTTAGACAAAAAAAAATTTGTGATTTTCTCGGATCAGTTCCTTTGCCTAGTGAAAAACATGAATTGCCATGCAAGTGGAAGTACAAGTTGAAGAGTATCCTTGGACATGCTAAGCTAGCATACAATGCGAGATTGGTTGCTAAGGGTTTTAAACAGGAGTGTGGAGTTGACTTTGATTAAATATTTTCTCCTATAGTTAAAATGACTACCCTACAATTCGTTTTGGCCTTGGTTACGCAGTTAGATATGACAAATGGATGTGAAAACAAAACATGTAACCAAGGGGCTCTAGCCAAAAAAGAGTAATCACATAGTTGGCCCTAAAATGGAGAAGAAATCCGTACGTATATAATGAGATGAGCATCGGAAGCCTAGAAATTTTATGGGTTGGTTTCTCACTCTAAGAAAGAGAGCAGGTTTTGGTATCTAGCTCTATGAATAGGAATTCAATGTAATGACTATTAAATAATAAAATTGAAGTTTTAAAAGGATTGTCTTCACCATATTCAGTTGCACCTTATGAAGCCGTGAAAGAAACTCAATATTAAAGGATGCTTATATATGTCAAACAATGTGTTAGTATGCATTGTTTAGAAAAAAAATTTTAAAAACCATGTGTAAATAGAAAAGTAAGAGTTTCTACTTGATGATATCATAATGTCCTTAAGCACTCCAAAAGCCAGTTTTGCAACTACTCGCCAACATTGAGGACAGAACTCCGGTTGTGACCATTCGATGACGACCATTGAACCCCCCCCCCCCCCTTCCATATCTAGGAAATTAAAAGTTTGAACTTGTTGGCACTAATCTAGAACTTGGAATGTCTCTAAGACAAAAGAAAGGAAAAAAGGTTAATGAAATAAATTTATATTTCTAACGTTTCTTCAAGAGGAGCCTCTTGTTACAATACAACTAGCTAAACAACCTATAGCCATAATGGCCCATGACCATGATATTAGACAAGATGTGTGAGCGCCATGGCCTATTTCGATCTACTAGAGATAATCATTCGTCTGATTGGTTTGCACCATCCATGGACTATGTTATGGTGATGAATTCTAGTGTGAATCTCTTACTTATGAGGAGGCCATGCATAGAGGTAACAATCACTCTTGGGAGAGGCCCATACAGTCTGAGTTTGATTCACTATAGAAAAACTATACATGGGATTTGGTTCCTTTGCCTAGTGAAAAACATGCATTGCCATGCAAGTATATGTACAAGTTGAAGAGTATCCTTGGACGTGCTAAGCTAGCATACAAGGCGAGATTGGTTGCTAAGGGTTTTAAACAGGAGCATGGAGTTGACTTTGATTAAATATTTTCTCCTATAGCTAAGATGACTACCCTACAATTCATTTTGGCCTTGGTTACACAGTTAGATATGACCGATGAATGTGAAAACAAAACATGTAACCAAGGGGCTCTAGCCAAAAAAGAGTAATCACATAGTTGGCCCTAAAATGGAGAAGAAATCCATACGTATATGATGAGATGAGCATCGGAAGCCTAGAAATTTTATGGGTTGGTTTCTCACTCTAAGAAAGAGAGTGGGTTTTTGTATCTAGCTCTATGAATAGGAATTCAATGTAATGACCTATAAATAATAAAATTGAAGTTTTAAAAGGATTGTCTTCATCGTATTCATGTCGCACCTAATGAAGACGTGAAAGGAACTCAATATTAAAGGATGCTTATACGTATCAAACAATCTGTTAGTATAGTTAAGATGACTACCCTACAATTCATTTTGGCCTTGGTTACACAGTTAGATATGACAGATGGATGTGAAAACAAAACATGTAACCAAGGGGATCTAGTCCAAAAAGAGTAATCACATAGTTGACCCTAAAACGGAGAAGAAATCCATACGTATATGATGAGATGAGCATTGGGAGCCTAGAAATTTTATGGGTTGGTTTCTCACTCTAAGAAAGGGAGTGGGTTTTTGTATCTAGCTCTATGAATAGGAACTTGATGTAATGACTATTAAATAATAAAATTGAAGTTTTGAAAGGATTGTCTTAATCGTATTCATGTTGCACCTAATGAAGACGTGAAAGGAACCCAGTATTAAAGGATGCTTGTATATGTCAAACAATGTGTTAGTATGCATTGTTTAGAAAACTTTTTTAAAAACCATGTGTAAATAGAAAAGTAAGAGTTTCTACTTGATGATATCATAATGTCCTTAAGCACTCCAAAAGCCAATTTTGCAACTACTCTCCAACATTGAGGAGAGAACTCCAGTTGTGACCATTCGATGACGAGCATTGACCCCCCCTCCATATCTAGGAAATAAGTTCGAAGTTGTTGGCACCAATCTAGAACTTGTAATGTCTCTAAGACAAAATAAAGGAAATAAGGTTAATTATTTCAATAAATTTATATTTCTAATGTTTCTTCTTTTCCATTATCATAAATGGAAAGGATAAGAGAAGAGCCATTCATGAAAATGAGGAGACTGAGGTGATGAGCTAAAAAAGAGACTGATAGAAGAGAAGAACACTAATAAGGTTTCCATCACCACCATAAAACCAAATTAACAAGTGGTCACTATCACAAGATAAATGGAGAAAAAGGCATTGATGAAGTCAAGCAAAAGCCTTGGCAAACAAACACAACAAGACTATACTAAAGCTCTTAAAGAGCTAAGAGCCATACAAAATGGCTTGAACTGTAGCAAACCCCCCCCCCCCCCCACCTTGGACTTATCAACCATGCATTATGCCTTATGAAGGGCTATATAATAGAACTTACAATGTGGTTGGTAATTAATCACCCACCTTACAAAGGCATGCTATTAATGAGAGAGAGAAGGGGGGGACGTTTTGGAGTTCTTTTGATCAAGATGCTTAGGTAAAGTTTGACAACTTGAGGTGTTCAAGGGGTGATACATCATGCTAGTGGTTGTGGTGGTGCAACTAGTTGATGCATATGTATGACATGTGATTAGTATCAAATGCCTAAGTGCATTGTGTGGTGTCTTTAAATCCAATGGGTCCTAAGCATGGGTTCTCTTTCATAATGTTCTAGGCCTTTGAGATTCCAATGAGGTTGGCGAGAAATCATACCCATCCAAAGATAGCTTGATGTATTGAAGTTTGGTTGTTGTGAAGCACATAAAGCTCTTCTTCGTACCCTATCTCAATGTAAGGGTTTCATAGTCTAGGAACCCACAGAACCTCTCAACATGCTAGTCCACAAAAGGCATCTCTTCTATCACCCCGAAGTATTATGTGGTCAATTGTTGACAATATAAAATCAAATAAGGATGGGTCTTCTCTTTACTCACTTAAGCCTCTATGTGGTGCTAGGGCTGGCAGATGTCTGAAAGGTGTGCATGCTTGGTGAAAACAGACAAGAGGGGAGAGAGGTGAAGTACCCACCAAGAGCACACACAAAAAAGAAATGGAGAATTGAGCACACAAAGAGATAGAGTTGAAATCTTCTTCTTCTTCTTTCCTCTTCTTCCACACAAAAGAACTAAGTCTATAACATGATAAATGACTAATATGAAAGTACCACAACATATGTACATGTAGTCACTAAGTGTGAATCCACTAGGAAAGAAGAGGTGGATGCCATAACCAAGGATGGACTACATGGGTGTAGTCCTTATGTAGAATCACTAGCATATCCTTATGTCGATCACCTAACACAGTAGTGAATAATATCATGCCACATCACCAAGTCACGTAGTGGATGCTAGCTCAGAGCTTAATATCTCAATACTCCCCCTTGAGCTCAACATGATCTCGTGAACTCAAAGCATTGTCCTAAACATTGAAGCTTCTTAAATCCAAGACCCTTGGTGAAAATGTCAACAGCTTGATCCTCTGTGTGGTGACATAAACCAAGTCAATATCACCTACTAGAACCCCCTCCCGAATGAAATGGTAATGGACCTCTATGCATTTGGCCTGCACATGATACATTGGGTTCCTATCCAATTGAATGCTACTAAGGTTATCACAGTATATGATAACCTTATTATCCATTAGCATCCCCAAATCACCAAGTATCTTGTGTAACCAAGCTACCTCACATGTTGCAATTGTAGCACCTCTATGATATGCCTCTGTAGTACTAGACAAGGCAACCATCTACAGTTTCTTGCTATTCCCAGTAACAACAATACTCCTAAAGGAAAATGTAAAACCATTGGTAGATCTCTTGTCGAAAATACTACTAGCCCAATCTGTATTTATATAACCATGCTCTAATGATACACCTACACCACATAGAATAAGACATAGTCCAATGTGGACTTGACATAGCACAATGTGTGCTACACTGCATCCAAATGTGCTTTCCATAGAAGCTGCATAAATTGACTCTCTAAGCCAAATCGTCAAATAGATTAAGGATGCCATGCATTAGGCATAGCATTAGCATCCAAAGGTATAGAAATAGGCTTGCAATCAACCATTCCATACTTCTTCAACATATACAACACATACTGTCTTTGCGATAACCATATACCCTCTAGAATCTTGATTATCTCTATGCTAAGAAAGTAGCACACCTCTCCTTAATCCTTCATCTCAAATTCAGCCTTGAGAAGACCCTTCACATTGTTAATCTTTGTCTCAATATCATCCTTGTCAATCTTTGTCTCAATATCATCCATAATGATCAAATCATCCACATATATAGTAATGACCATAATACATGTATCACTCTTACATACATAGAGTGAGTAATCAGCTTGTACTCTGCGAAATCCAATTTGAACAAGGTATTTTGCAATCCTGTCATGCCATGCCCTTGGTGCTTGCTTCAGCCCATACAAGGCCTTACAAGGCCTACATACATAATTTGGATGATTCTCATTCTTATAACTAGGTGGCTACTACACGTTAAAATTCTCTTGCAACTCCCCCTACAAGAAGGCATTCTTAACATCCATTTTATGCATGATCCAACCTTTTGATGCAACCACTATGATGACAATCCTTATAGTGTCCATTTTAGCTATTGGAGCAAAGGTCTCCTCATAATCATTACCATGAGTCTGTGCATAGCCTTTGGCAACTAGCCATGTCTTATAGCACTCAATAGATCCATTTGACTTATGCTTGACCTTGTAAACCCATTTGCAGCCAATAGCTTTTTTGCCTTCAAGTAAGGGGACTAACTCCCATTTTTCATTATCCATAAGTACAACCATTTCTTCATCCATAGCACGATCCCAATACTCATTACCTGCTACATCCTCAAAACAAGTGGATTACATATCTTGCATAACCTTAGCCATGTATGCATAGTGATGAGCTACATAGCTATCATATGTCAATCACTATGTTGGCTTTCTCCCTCTACTTGACATGCGTGGACCTAGGCCAGGTGCTTTAACATCCTCTTTTGCCTTTCATACACAAAGTGTTTTAATATTTGAAATCCCAAACTCCTCTTTGAAGCTCTGCTTGGAGCCATCTGAATCAACATTGACATGAGAGAAACCTGATGATGCATCTATCACAATAGGTGAGTCCCCAACTTTCTCTTTATCTTTTCTTGACATCAGTGATGTACTTGGTGGTGTAACCTATGACCTCAATCTGCCACACTCCAAGGTCTATCTCAATAGAACCATGACTAGGAGACACTTGTAGTCCACTCAATGTCTATGACTTCTAACCTATTTTTTGAATAGCCACACTCTCATGCTCATCAACCCCAGCTGCATTATCTACATTGCTATATGAGCTACTCATTTTTATAAAAAATGGCATCCCTGCTAACTCTCAGCTCACGTGTAATAGGGTAATAACATCTATATCCCTTTTTCTCAAGAGAATATCCAATAAATATACATTTTTTTGCTATGGGATCCTATTTATTGTGCAACTCATTAGGAATATGCACATAAGCAATACATCCAAATACTTTCGTATGGGATAGATTCAGCTTTCTACCTATAAACTTCTCTTCAAATGGCATACCATCATGTACAACAACAGTAGGTGTCATGTTCATAATGTATAAAACAGTAGCAAACTGCTTCAAGCCAATAGTAATGAGGCAAGTTTCTTTCTGACATCAATGTACGAGCCACCTCTACAATATGCTTGTTTTTTTTACCAATGAATCCAATTTTGCTGCCGAGTATATCTACATGTATACTATCTTTGCATACCATTTTTATGTAAAAAATAAGAAAACTCATTGGAGAGATATTCTCCTCCTCCATCCGAATCTTATGCATTTAATGTGAAACCCTATCTCCTTGTAACTAAAGCCTAAAAGCTTTTAAAGTGAATGAACACCTCACTTTTCTCTCACACAAAGTAAACCCATACTTCGCGAGTTTGATTATCAATGAAGGAAACATAATACCTACAACAACTCAAAGTTACAATCTTGTAGAACCCCACACATCAAAATGTATCAATTCAAGTGGCTTCTTGCATACATGCTTTTCATGTGGAAATACGTGCCTTGCTTGCTGTTCAAGTTGAAATCCTTCACATACTTTGTGTATCCCATCAACTTTAAACTTAGGCAAGCTATCCACAAATTTTTTTAACTACATGACTTTCAGTCATTGCACATCACATGACCAATTCTCTTATACCAAATTTTAATATCAACCACAATACCTAAACCTTATGCAAACATTGTAGCATCCATTTCAAGTAGACTTACATCAAGAGTAACTTAGTCTACCAACATGTTTCCCTTTTTTAATCAACCTACAATGATTACCATGAGCAATCATAGTATTCATAAAGTACTACATAACAAACAACTGTTTACTTTTGTTATCATTGTTTCTGCTATTGGATGCATAGTTGCCTTGCTGCTTTCTTCCATTTCTAATTTCAATTCGTTCAATGAAAATTTTAAAAATGTAACATTTTTTACCACAATACCAACACTCTCTGTTTATCACCAAAATTATGTTGCCTATTAGAATAATCTATAACTTATCCTTCTATGGCTCCACCTTCCTCGAGAGTGTCCTCTATTTTGTTGTACATATCATAACCTTGACCACGACCACCACCTTGGCATTTACCACAACCTCTACCTCTACTAGTAGAGTAAAACACCTATTATTTTTGTTTTGAGAAGAAGAGGAATCCAAGCCAAGGTTCTTTTCCTCAAGTATCAGCATATAAATCAAGTCTGCAAAGCAAGAATATCATCCCTCGTATTCATAGATGACTTGAAGCTCTTGTATTCATCTCCAAGTCCATCTAAGCATGCACGTACAACATCATTATAATCAACTATCACATTAATAGATCCAAGACCTTCCACAATACTCTTGATCTTCAAGGCATAATCATTAATGGATAGGTTCCCTCTTTTCACTAAGTTTTAGCTCTAAATGAGTTGCAGCTTTCTGGCCTTTGTATTTACTTTGAACAGCCTTGTCAAATTCTTCCATGGAATAGCGAGGGTTTTAAATTCCTACAAATAGCCCATTGTGCTATTTGTGACACTGACATACAACCAATATATGAATTTACTCTATGTCTGGTTCTAATCTTCCTTAGCATTTAACTGTTTTGCAGTAGCATTTTGTGCAAGAACTTCAAGTGCTACTGCCATGTCTCCTTCAATGTAATTACAAACACCTTTGCCCTTCAAGAAATTTGTCATCCCAAACTTCCATGAAGGATAATTGTTCTTATCAAGCTTCTTGCTAACAATATGGTTGAAGTTGTTAGTCATTTTGGCAAAAGCAAAAACCTTGCAAAACCTGCAATCTATAAGCAAGTTGATACTAGGTGCACCATGACTAAATATGTAGCCTTTTTCACTAACTACACAACAATAGCTACAATTTGCAATTTGTATGTAAATGCCTTTTGTGTTTGCAACCCAACAAACACCTGAAACCTTGCATATTCAAAATCTATAACCTATGCACCTATAAATGGTGGACATAGCTGAAACTATAGTGTACCCAAAAACTATTATTGTGACCTATAATTAGAGACCGTTGTTGGCTTGCTTTCATGCTCCAATGCCTTCACCTCAGTCTTCAATTAAGGTCTGCATAACTATGGGGCAGTTTTGATACCATGAAAATAGACAAGAGGGGAGAGAGATGAAGCACCCAAGAGCACATACACACAAAAGCAATGGAGACTTGAGCACATAGAGAGATAGGGATGAAATCTTCTTCTTCCACACAAAAGAACTACATCTATAGCATGATAAAAGACTAACATAAAAGTACCATAACATATGTGCACGCGGTCACTAAGTGGAAAAGAAGAGGTGGCACAATAAATGTGCTATAACCAAGGATGGGACTATAGGGATATAGTCCTATAGCATCACTAGTGTATCCTTATGTCACTCACCTAACACACTAGTGAATAATGTTGTGCCACATCACCAAGGCACATAGTGGATGCCAGCTCATGCAAAGCTCAATATCTCAACACCTGGGCCAAGGAGCATGTGTAGCCAATAAGAGTTTTCATGAACTTATTTCTTACTTTTGTTTCTTTTTATTAGCATTGCCCTTTAGGGCAGGTGCTTATACAATGGTATGGTGACAAGGTGGTGTAAGTCCCAAAATAATTGCCCACTATTAACTTCAGTTAAGTGGTTCACTCAGTCTTGAACTGTGTGAATATCTTGCTTTTTTAGAATTATTTTAGAAAATTAAAGAAAATGGATCTTTAACTCTCTATATTATGTGAGAAAAAGGACAATGCTCTTGCACGTGATATTGTGCGCTTGTTTTATTTTCGATTGAGATGTGGTGCTTATGGTATGGGCCGAGGTTGCAACTATTTTGGCCAAGGTGATGGTTGTAGACAACAGTCTCAAAGCATGAATGCTCGGTCAAGAGTAGAGCAAACTAAGGCCTTGGGGTTAGGAGCTACACATGGTTGGCTAGTCTAATGATGATTGATCAACGGAAGGGTCGTATGGCCTATGGTTAGCATAAGGGGTGCTTTGGGTGGTGTGGCCTATGTATGGCCAAGGAATATGAATGGCGTGAGGGATTGAGTAGGCTACTAACCAACCTAGCAAGAGGTGTACCTAGGTGTGGGAGAGCTAATGATGGCCTTGATGAAAATCGAGGCCAAGGTAGGGCTAAATAGTCAATGGCAAGTTTTGTGGGTGCAGTGAGGTGGCCAGTCAGGTGTGGTAGACTAGCCGAGCGAGAGGTGTATCTAGGGGTGGTGAGGTAATGATGGCCATGATGATGGTCGAAGCTAAGCTTTGATAGGGTTAAATAGTCAATGGCAAGGTTTGTGGGTGTGGTGAGATGGCTAGGGCTTATGGGGTGGAGGGTGGAGGGAGATGATGGGTTGAAGCAAAAAGGTCTAGTAGGCCTATGGTTCTTACAAGGGGTGCCCTAGGGATGATCCTCAATGATAGCCATGTAGTTTTATAGCATACAAAAAAAAAGAAAACAATCATATCCTCTCTTGGTCAATTGTAGAAAAGCAAAAAACTCGTAGATGTATGCTCAACAAGTATTATAGATGATAATGCTATGGTCTAGAGCTTGATCTTGCTTCCTTCTCCCTCTCCCTCTTTGTTTGTGAGCAACCACACAACCTCTTTTCTCTTCTCTTCCTTTGCAATTCCTTTTTCATGCTTTCCTTCCCACTATCTTAGCAAAAGCCATAAAGTAGCCATGTTTTTCATTTTCCTTTTTCTCAGAACACCACAAATGACACTTGCTTTTTGCATTCTTCTTAAGGCACAAGAAAGCCGCTCAAAAAGCCTTGTTTTGCCCTTTCCCACATGTTGTAAGAGAGACCATGAAAATGAAATTTCTAGAGAGTTTTTTTCATATTTTAAATTATTTTCTATCCATCTCACCTAATCCTATCCTACCACAGCAAAATCTTCAAAAAGAGTGATGCAAGAGAATCAATATACCTTCTATTTGCTAGCTCTCCTAACTACATTGATAGCACTCAAGTGGCCTTTTTGCTTGAGTTGATAAGTAGCACTTTTTTAATCCTACTTTTTACAACTAGCACATGGTCATGCATACAACTCATGATTGTATCAAGCACTTGAGTGGGTGGGTTTCAAGCCTTAATTGGCACTTGCTTTTCCTTTACACTAGACCATGTGCTACACTTGTTCATACTCATCAACTCTCAAGGTCTCTTTGATGGCCTTCCACATGGGTGCACTTGCTAGGGTGGTGGGTGTTGCACCCGGGGATGTGTTGAGGAGGTGTTTACACCATGTGAGTGTGGAGAGTAGAGGGGTATCTTTAATGCACTCCTTGAGCCTCCTAAGATGGCGATGGGGATAGCCTTCAAGGCACCCCACATGCCCTAGAAGTTGAAGACTTATTCCCACACTCTCGAGGTGCTAGTAGGACCATCAAGTGCCCATGGGATAAGGAACTAATACCGAGGTCTATCATTGTCGTGTTATTATGAAACCTATCTTTGTGATTTCATCAATGTTGTATATAGAGGGTGGCAACACACCTAAGCCACTTAAATGTGTACTAGAAGATCTCATCTAAGTGGCCTATGACTCAACATACTATGAATTCCACAATGGCCTCCAAAACAAAAAATAAAGACCCACTCTTAAGCTTTCCACTTGTGATTATCCTCTCTCTAAGCATGTATATCTTCCATCAATTCTTACTCTTTCATCTAACCAATACCTCATTCAATGAATATCCAATGGAAACCAATGATTCGTAATCATGAAGGGATTTCCAACAAGTTTTTTGGTTTTTTAAAGATTTAATCCTTCTAGATTCCAATGCTTCTTTTTCAATCTTCATCAATAGCTAATGGGTCCCATAAAATCAATATTTCATTTCTTAAAGAATTGATGAGTAATCATCATGAGAATGAGTTTCATCTTATTCTTTTGGGTTGGTATCTTAGTGCACTAATAGTCATTGTAGTGTTGTGCAAAATGTGCCGCATCTTTGAATAGTGTAGGCCACCATAGTTGTGAGACTTTTCAAGGTTGGTGTTGGCATTGAAATGATCTCCTACTATCCTTGCATGTCCTTCACATCATAACATCTTCTCTATCTCATCCTCACATGCTAATTGTGTCAATAGACCATCCTCTCTTAGCTTATTCAATTGTCCTATAATTATTTGGTAGGGTTGGGTAGGGATGCAATGTTATTCTATTAAAATCTATTGAAAATGTCATTCCACATCCTCACCTAATCATGCATGTTTTAGGGTAAACATAACATACAAGCAAGAGATCAATCCTCATTGATCCATCTCACCTATATGCACAAAATCCCCTAATCATACACATGGAAAGAATGTGAAGACTTTGACTAGTCAATTCTATCGATCTTGATAATAGAACCAAAATGCTGGGCTCTATGAGCACTCTTGATGGTGGGACATAAACAAATTGGTTATTTGTTTAAGAGTTTAACTAACCTTGGTTAACTACCTCTCACCTAGCCACTCACCTTCCAACTCAAAACCAATGCACTATCTTTTCACAATATCCATGCAAGAAAGAACGTCAATGATTCATGAGAGTGTAGTAGACACACCTCTCCAATACATCCTTATTGTAGTCCTTACTTGAAGTTAGAAGTAGGTGATTTCAAAATCCTAACGATAGTGCTTTGCAAGCCAAGCATTTGCTATAACACCTTCAAGCCTCTCTCCAAGCTTGTGTGATGCATGTTGCATGGAGTAACTGATCACACACACACACACACACACACACACACACACACACTTTCTCTCTCTCTCTCTCTCTCTCTCTCAATAGCAATGGAGAAGAAAGTGTGAATAAAGTTAGGACTCACAAATTGGTACATATAAGTTTGAGCTATTTCAATCACTTTTTAGTTTTTATACATTAGGGTTAGAGTTTCCAACCAAAGTTAAGCACCCTATCTACTTTCATGGCTTTTGAACAGTTCTCTTTATTTAGGCTCATTTGGCCTAATCTAACTAGAGTGAATGGAACTATCCAATCTATCACCTAGAGGTATCACAAATTGCATGGGAGCGAGCCCATGCAAATTGTGTAATATGAATGGATAGTGTCTAAATTAATAGGTGCAAACTTGAAATATTAATCCATTTTTGAATCAACTTTTAATACTTTCCTTTCATGCTTCCTTGCTTGAATTTGGATTGACTTTGCATTCTTCTTTGCTTCACTTTTAAAGGTCAAGAAAAGTCTAACAACATGGTCCATCTTTGAATTTTCCATGTCAATTATCATTTTACATAATCTATAAGGTTTGTGTCAAAGCCCTTTGTGAGAAAGGGTTTGGGTGATCAAGGTTACATGATGGGATAGGGACTCTAAAGGGGTCAAGTGAGCTCATCCTATAACTACTATTTTAGTGCATGTATCATACATAAGTGTTTTTTGAATAATTGATGTTGTAAGTGTACATGTTACTTGATTTCGGTGCAAGTTCTTAGATTGATTGAATCAGGCGAGGCCTAGGTCTCAAGTATTATTGATTACATCAAGGTCCTCAATACCCTAAGCTATAATATCACCATAATAACACTCCTCTTTTGCAGTCATATTAAAAGGAATATTGCGAGGATGCAACACTTAGTTTTATGATATTGCAATATTAGTATTGCAAGGTCACAATATAGCTTTAACATTCTTAGATTGCAAATGTTGGACACTCAAGGTTTTCAAGGCCTAGGTGCTTCTAAATGCAAGTGGTCCCTTGGAATGAACCTAAGATGGATGGAGGTGAAGTTAACCAAACTTGAGTCGATAAATCCTTAAAATAATAACAAAGCTTTAATTACTCTTACCTTATGTATGTATAGTAATGATGGACCTAAGTTGTAACTGTCAACTCAATAGAGCGCTGAATGCCTTGACATAGGAAAGAAATAGCCTCTCCCACTCCAAGGTGATGAAGAGAGGAATCTTTAATCTCCACATTACCCTCTGGATGTGCCAAAAATAAATTAGGGCAAGTGAGAAACGTAGGAAGAAAACTTCTCAATGTGGTAGGAATCTTTACAGGAGGAACTTGATCAACCACTCTCTTTAACCTTTTGCATTAGATTTCCACAGGGAGCAAAGGAGTCATGTCATCCTCTTCAATAGGTAGAGGATCCTCTACATGAGTAGGAGAATTGATTGGTGGATCTGCAATTGGAGGAGGCAAATCTATAAAGGGGTAGAATAGGTAATGAACATGTATGGATATGAACCATATGTCACATTAGTTACATTACCTTGAGTTTTAGGAAGTGTTAGCCCATCTTTGTAAGGAGGTAAGAACTCCAATCAATTTTAACGCCCTTTAACACTAACTTGGAGATAGTGAATAGCTCCTTAGATAGGTAATTTGTAGGAGTCTTAGGTGGCATGAACCTGTTTTGTAAAAATTGGTATAATTGCTTCCAAAAGGGATTAGAAATCATGGAGACACAAACACCCAAGGTAGTGATAACTCATTTAGCATCCAGGGTATCTCGAGTTTGTTTCTATAGTAGCTCCATGATTTCCTCATTAGCTAATAGTTGACGACATGTTGGAAAGGAGTCTCCTTGATACAGAAGAGACAAGGCCTTGCTTATCCCTATGGGGGTCAATGTAAGGGTTATATCCCCAACAAGACCTACATGCTTGCTATACAATGAAAGAAAAGCATCATACAAGATAAGATCACTTGGAACAAGTGGTAAGGCACAACCACAAAGCCAGATAAGCGAGCCTTTTAAATAAGGTTTGACTGCAACAAGGGAGAGTAGTCGCTAGAAACTAAGGGAACATATTGGGTAGGTTGGGGTGCCATTTAGACACACACACACACACACACACACACACACACACACACACACACACACACACACACACACACACACACACACACACACACACACACACACACACACACACACACACACACACACACACACACACACACACACACACACACACACACACACACACACACACACACACATGTAGAAAGATCCCTAAAAATAGCAAACATAACACAGATAAGATTTCAACCAAAAATTGACATGGAATACAATTATTAGAATCCAAATAGTTTCCAAAAAGTTGCTTTTGCTTTGATTATCTCTTCTTTAGGCCTTGTGATAGTATCTTCTTAAGTTTTTACATGTCCATAATAGAGTAAAATTGCTAATTTTTTTGTTGATTTCATATACATCTTAGTTTTATGTTAAAGAATAAACCAAAGTAGTTAGTTGCCTAGAGCCAATATTAGACATTGAGCTTTTATCTAAGTAATGCAAGTCTTATATAGAATTTTGTATTAGAAAATAATAGTGTTAATACATATGAGTAAGTTATAATTGATTAAGAAACAAAAGGAACAAGTATGCCAACAAGAATTTGTTAAAAGTAGTAGTAAGATTAAACCTAAGTGGACCAAGAAGTTGGATGCACATATAAACATTGTTGATAGACCATGAAATAGTAGCTAAATCAAGAGCACTAATTGCTCTCACCACTTCTGTGTGTGCATGTGCGTGCTTGCATATGTAGCAAATTGCACTACCATTGTGATCCCAACTTATTAACCAAGGGCATTGCTAAGCGACACAAACTTGGTCTGCAAACATCACTAAATATATTGCCCACATTAAAAAATATCATTGCTGAAGTGACACATTTGTTGGCAATCCAATCGATGCTTAAGGAACAATTCCCTCCAAAAATTTGAGAATTTGTGATGCCAGGAGGCATATTCCACAGTGGATTCCGTGAGGTTTTATGATGAATTCCGTAAACTTTGATGACCGGGGCTCATACACAAAGTGGATTCTTTGTGCGAGAAGCTGATGGGGACGCCTGTCCTTTTCGGGCGTTTCATTAATTAAGTGTGTACATGGGTGATTCCGCAAAATGCATATTAAATTAATAAATGTTTATGAGTTTAGAGTGCGCACTCGTAATAAATTAAGGCTAGGATTGATTTCTAACCAGTTGATTTATTTATGTAGCTGAAGACTGCTAGGTATTCACTTTTGTCGGTTTAATTGTATTATTTACTAACGATTGTGAATGCTTCAGTTGATGTGTAGAGATAGCAGCAGTGGCGGAGGAAAGCATTGGAGGATAGCGAGTATTCGATTTATTACTTATATTTTGATGGGCGCATACCCTAGGCATGGCGCCTATATTTTGTCACGCCTATTTATTAAGGCGTTGGATATTCATTTATTATTTTGTATGCGCATGGGCGCACGATTATGTTATTTATACTTGGACATTGTATTGGGCATGCCACACTCTTTGGGCACCGCCCATTAGCTTTATTCCTATTTTGTGCTAAAGCAAACTCAAAAGCTAAAAGCTTGCTATTTTGTAATTTGGGCTATTATTTGAGCTTGAAGATGATTAATACATAAAATACATGCTTTGTGGAGCGCTCGCACAAGGCATGGGGGGAGATTGCACCCAATTGGTCTCTTGTTCATGTCGTTCATGCTTTTTACATTGAATTTTGTGTAAAAAGTAGAGTTCTATTGTTCTTGGGGACCTTCCGGCATTCACTACGCGAGCGTACAGCATCTGATCTGCACACCAGTGGTATTAGAGCGAAACTGAGATCAAGAGCTTCCAATCGCTACCCATCTTGTGCGAAGGCGGAGCTCTTGGAACGACCGAGCTCTACGGTCAATCTCGTCGCGAACGGTTGATACGGGTGGATTCCTGGCGATCAAGAACCTTTGTTTCCATCATCAGATCACGAAGGACCAGCTTGCAGAGGCGGAGGACCACTCCTACATCTTCTTCTTCAAGTCGTGGAGTTGCAGAGATAAGTTTCAATCTTGATATTTTCAAAGCTTTAAAATTTAAAGCTTAGAAAGCTTAAGAGAAGCTTAAAGCTTCAAAAACGTCATCGCGTGGTATCTGGACATGTCCGAAATTTGCGCCGCGTTGCAAAAACGCCCCCCCACGATTCGACGTTTTGCTACTTTGCCTTTACTAAGGCTAATACACTAAGTCACCTAAGCTCCAATCACATTAGTCCTCTCAATCCTGCAAGTCTGCAAAGTTCAAGTTCTGCAAGTATTCTAAGTCGAAGTTCTGCAAGTTACATAAAGCAACCAAGTTCTGCAAGTCTACAAACTCTGCAAGTCACATAAGTCTGCAACTCTGCAAGTCAGACAAGTCATCTGAAGTCAAAACTGACTTCTGCTCAAAACTCATAGAAGGGCTGTTCTTGCACAGAAACTCCGAACTGCAAAGTTGTTCATTGGAAGGTACTGTTCGCATACGCAGGTTTGCTGAAGCATTTTCAGCATACGCAGAAGATTAAAACGCAGATTTTTCAAAGATTACAAATCCCGCAATAGTTGAAGACGAAGATTGTGAAAGCCACACCCAAAAATATATAAGCTTTGTATTCCTGATCTTGAGCTACGCTCATCGTGCTAACTTGATTTTGAGAGCGAGAGGTCTTTTGAGTTTTGCAGGATGACGGAACCACATATGGATGATTTAATGGCTGAAGGCGACCTACCTGAACCTACGATGGAGCAAAAGCTGGACTTAATTATGATGCAGTTGGATGAAGAACGACGAGCTAGGCAAGCATTGCAAGTTCAATTGGCAAATTTACAAAGATCGACTACCGACAAAGAGGAACCTCAATCTGAAGACCTTATCCGACGTACCATTGACGCAACTCTCGAAGCTCAATCCATCCGCAAGGAAACAAAGATAAGTAAAAGAAATTTCAAATTCCGTGCTTTCAATGGCACTCGAGAGGGAAAAACTGTTCTTGCATTCATTAGTCTGTTTGATGTCTACTTTCATGAGGAAACCTATGCAGAAAAAGATAAAATCAAGTGTGTCACTAATCATTTAGTGGATAGAGCATCTCTTTGGTGGACTGTGGTACGCAAGAGTATAGATTGTCCCGCTACCTGGGAGAATTTCAAGAAGAAGTTTATGCAGAATTTCCTTCCTCCACAATTCCATGAAAAAGCCATAAAGCAATGGGACCTTCTTCAGCAACGGGATCGTGAGCCTATTCCTCAGTACACTGAACGCTTTTGGAATGCACTACTCCAGTTACGCATGCTTGAAGACGTACCTGAAGCGACACACAAGCACAAGTATATGTCTGGACTCCTTGGGCATTACTACGCTGAAGTTAATATGTTCAAGCCTGCAACTCTTGAAGACGCAATTTCATTAGCGCATGACACTGAAGACAAGCTGCAAGGCAGAGATAGATATCCACAGCAATTCCAAGCCAATGGTAGTTATGGATCTAAGCAATTCAACTCAAATTTTAGAAGATTTAATCAAGGTCGTTTTCCTTCATCATCTTTCCGTAAAAATTGGGCAAAACCACC
The DNA here is from genome assembly GCF_053477565.2 of Lygodium microphyllum. NCBI lineage: Eukaryota > Viridiplantae > Streptophyta > Polypodiopsida > Schizaeales > Lygodiaceae > Lygodium > Lygodium microphyllum. Next base: position 48,869,773 of record NC_141142.1, read on the forward strand.
TACTTTACCATCCAATATCAACCCAAACCCCAAGCCTATTCCACAGCCAAATCCTAATGTACCTAGACTTCCCGCCATTGCAAACAATGTAACCAAAGCCAAGCCTATAGTATGTTATAAATGCCACCAGCCTGGCCATCTAGCAGCAAATTGCCATTCGAAGAAGCCACCTGCCCATATCAACTACCTTGGAGCAATGGAAGATGACGAACATGAAGAAATGCCTGACTTCACTGAAGATGACGACGACACTACCACTCCTTCGGATACTTTACCAGGTATGCCAACTCCACATTCTTTATTGACTATGAAATGTTTAGTGCATGGAAAGGAAAAGATTATTTTGCATGATGACGGTAGTACTCATGATTTTATTTCTGCAAAGCTAGTAAAGGAATTGAAGTTACAGACTGTACCTACGCATTATCGCATCAAAGCAGCATTCTTAGGCACTAGGTATAATGGTACACAGGAAGTGCATGACTTAGAAATTCAAATTGGTCAATACACTGAAAGAAGAAATTTTCTAGTTGTACCACTACAGTCCAGTGACATTATTTTAGGTATGCCTTGGCATCATCAGCATAACCCAGATATAGATTATTCCACACATTCGATTAATATTCAATTTCAAGGAAAACATATTACATTGTATGGTATGCATGCATCTAATACCACTGCTTTCGCATACTCAAGCTAAACATGCATTACGCAAAAGTAGTAAATCTTATCTCATTTGGGTGAATGAACTGCAAGTTAAAGAAAATCATATGCATCCTAGGCGTAAAGAATTTCTTGCACATTTTAAAGACTGTTTTGCCGAAGATTTACCACCTGGTTTACCTCCTTCACGTCCAGAAGACCATAAAATAGATTTGATTCTTGGTACCCAACCACCTTGCAAAGCACCATATAGGCATAACCAGATAGAGCAAAAAGAAATTCAAAGTCAAGTTGAGGAATTACTAAATAGAGGATTGATTAGACCTAGTAGTTCTCCATTTGGTGCACCTGTTCTGTTAGTCAAGAAAAAGAATAATACCTATCGTATGTGCATTGACTATCGTGCTTTAAATAAGATCACTGTAAAGAATAGGTATCCAATTCCTAGAGTCGATGACCTTATGGATAAACTGCAAGGTTCTGCCATATTTAGTAAAATGGACTTTAAGTCTGGTTATCATCAGGTGAGACTAGCTAAGTCAGACATATTCAAGACTGCATTTAGGACACAGTTTGGCCATTATGAAATTTTAGTGATGCCTTTCGGATTGACTAATGCACCTGCTACATTTAGTAGAATGATCAACCGTATATTTTTAAAATATCAGTATTGTGTAATTGTCTTCTTTGATGATATTTTGGTGTTTAGTCAAAATGAGAAAGAACATTATGAGCATTTGTCATTGGTTTTCCAGTTATTAAAAGATAATCAACTGTATGCAAATCTGGAAAAGAGTGAGTTCTTTAAAACAAAAATTGAGTATTTAGGTCATATTGTATCATCTGATGGAATTAAAGTTGACCCTAAGAAAATAGATGCAATATTGAATTGGCATGTACCTAAAAATGTGCATGAGTTACGATCTTTCCTTGGTCTTGCTAGTTTCTATAGGAAGTTTGTGCATAATTTTTCATTACTTGGTTTACCATTAACCAAACTTCTTAAGAAAGGAATTGTTTATCATTGGTCCGATAATCAACAGAAATCCTTTGACTTATTGAAACATGCATTAACCCATGCCCCTGTCTTACAGTTGCCTCATTTTAATAGACCATTCTTTTTAGTAGTGACCGATGCTAGCGGATCAGGAATAGGAGCCGTACTTATGCATGACAATCATCCCATAGCCTATTCTAGTTGTAAGCTGAAACCCTCTGAACTGAAATATTCCACATATGACAAAGAATTATTAGCTGTTGTACAAGCATTAAGACAGTGGAAACACTACTTAATGGGCTCTGAATTTATGATTAAGACCGATCAGCAAAGTATTAGACATTTACTTAGCCAACCTCAAATATCTGACCGACATATCAAATGGGCATCCTTTATTCAAAGTTTTCATCCTATCATTCAATACCAACCCGGTAGAGAAAATGTAGTGACTGATGCATTAAGTAGAAGACCTGCCATTCATAATATTTATGTTATATCATTTGATTCTTTGATTGCTATGAAAGATACTTATCATCAGGATATTACTTTTCATACTGATTGGAATAAATTAGTTCAAAATAACTTGATTCCTATTGACTCACTATCTTATAATGATGGATTTATGTTTTATGAAAAGAGATTATGTGTTACAGTTCCATTCAGATCTTTTGTTTTGAATGAGATTCATTGTCCTCCATATCAAGGTCATAGAGGTATCATATCTACTTTACGTACATTAACTGAAGATTTTTATTGGCCGCATATAGACACTGATGTATCTAACTTTGTTTCTGAATGTTTGATTTGTCAAAGAGTTAAGAGACATCATGGTAAACAGTATGGATTACTTATGCCTTTGTCTATTCCGTCAAGACCATGGGAACAAATTTCTATGGATTTTATTACTGGTTTACCTAATACTAAATCTAACCATGATATGATTTGGACAGTAGTAGATAGGTTTAGTAAACAAGCATATTTCATTCCATGTAAGAAAACTTTAACAGCATCACAAGCAGCACAATTGTTTTTGAAAACTATTTTCACTAACCATGGATTACCAAAAGTTATTATTTCAGATCGTGATTCTAGATTTTGTAACAACTTTTGGATTACTCTGTTTGCTAACCTAGGCACAAAAATTGATTTCTCGTCTGCATTTCATCGTGAAACTAATGGACAAACAGAAGCCACTAACAGTACTATACTAGATCTTTTACGTGCTTATACTATTTCTAAACCATAGACATGGGATACACATTTGCATTTATTACAGTTTGCATATAACAATACACCACACACATCTACAAAGAAAGCACCGTTTGAAGTGATTTATGGTTATAGATTGTCTACACCAGTTGCATCTTTGTCAAATAGAATTCAGACTGCTAATGATATTGCTAGTATGCATAATACTATTTTTGATGAGGTTAAAGACATGATTGCCAAAGCCCAGCAATCATATACCAAGCAAGCCAATAAGAAAAGACAAGCAATGAATTTCAAAGTTGATGACTATGTTTGCTTGAGAATAAAAAACGTAGACTACAAAGTGTAGATAGACACCCAGTTGTTAAATTAGCCCCTAGATTCTATGGACCATTTAGGATCATTCATAAGATTAATGACAATGCATTCAAGTTAGAATTACCACCTCACTGGAAAATTCACAACACATTTCATATTAGTTTATTAAGACCCTTTAGAGGCCAATTACCTGTACACCCTGTTTATGAAAACCCACCTTTATTAGAGGAAGAGACTGAAATACTTGAACCTGAAGCTATCATAGATACTGACTTTATGACCACTAGAACTGGCCGAAGATATTCTAGATATCTAGTTAAATTTAAGAACCATCCTGTAGAGGAAGCACAATGGATGCACGCTAGAGACTCTGTTAGCTCCACATTGAGCTAATAGCAATTGAGGTCAATTGCTATCCCACCCCGAGGGTATGATGCCAGGAGGCATATTCCACAGTGGATTCCGTGAGGTTTTACGGTGAATTCCGTAAACTTTGATGACTGGGGCTCATACACAAAGTGGCTTCTTTGTGCGAGAAGCTGATGGGGACGCCTGTCCTTTTCGGGCGTTTCATTAATTTAGTGTGTACATGGGTGATTCCATAGCGGGTGATTCCGCAAAATGCATATTAAATTAATAAACGTTTATGAGTTTAGAGTGCGCACTCGTAATAAATTAAGGCTAGGATTGATTTCTAACCAGTTGATTTATTTATGTAGCTGAAGACTACTAGGTATTCACTTTTGTCGGTTTAATTGTATTATTTTACTAACGATTGTGAATGCTTCAGTTGATGTGTAGAGATAGCAGCAGTGGCGGAGGAAAGCATTGGAGGATAGCGAGTATTCGATTTATTACTTATATTTTGATGGGCGCATACCCTAGGCATGGCGCCTATATTTTGTCACGCCTATTTATTAAGGCGTTGGATATTCATTTATTATTTTGTATGCGCATGGGCGCACGATTATGTTATTTATACTTGGACATTGTATTGGGCATGCCACACTCTTTGGGCACCGCCCATTAGATTTATTCCTATTTTGTGCTAAAGCAAACTCAAAAGCTAAAAGCTTGCTATTTTGTAATTTGGGCTATTATTTGAGCTTGAAGATGATTAATACATAAAATACATGCTTTGTGGAGCGCTCGCACAAGGCATGGGGGGAGATTGCACCCAATTGGTCTCTTGTTCATGTCGTTCATGCTTTTTACATTGAATTTTGTGTAAAAAGTAGAGTTCTATTGTTCTTGGGGACCTTCCGGCATTCACTACGCGAGCGTACAACATCCGATCTGCACACCAGTGGTATTAGAGCGAAACTGAGATCAAGAGCTTCCAATCGCTACCCATCTTGTGCGAAGGCGGAGCTCCTGGAACGACCGGGCTCTACGGTCAATCTCGTCGCGAACGGTCGATACGGGTGGATTCCTGGCGATCAAGAACCTCTGTTTCCATCATCAGATCGCGAAGGACCAGCTTGCAGAGGCGGAGGACCACTCCTACATCTTCTTCTTCAAGTCGTGGAGTTGCAGAGATAAGTTTCAATCTTGATATTTTCAAAGCTTTAAAATTTAAAGCTTAGAAAGCTTAAGAGAAGCTTAAAGCTTCAAAAACGTCATCGCGTGGTATCTGGACATGTCCGAAATTTTCGCCGCGTTGCAAAAACGCCCCCCCACGATTCGACGTTTTGCTACTTTGCCTTTACTAAGGCTAATACACTAAGTCACCTAAGCTCCAATCACATTAGTCCTCTCAATCCTGCAAGTCTGCAAAGTTCAAGTTCTGCAAGTATTCTAAGTCGAAGTTCTGCAAGTTACATAAAGCAACCAAGTTCTGCAAGTCTACAAACTCTGCAAGTCACATAAGTCTGCAACTCTGCAAGTCAGACAAGTCATCTGAAGTCAAAACTGACTTCTGCTCAAAACTCATAGAATGGCTGTTCTTGCACAGAAACTCCGAACTGCAAAGTTGTTCATTGGAAGGTACTGTTCGCATACGCAGGTTTGCTGAAGCATTTTCAGCATACGCAGAAGATTAAAACGCAGATTTTTCAAAGATTACAAATCCCGCAATAGTTGAAGACGAAGTTTGTGAAAGCCACACCCAAAAATATATAAGCTTTGTATTTCTGATCTTGAGCTACGCTCATCGTGCTAACTTGATTTTGAGAGCGAGAGGTCTTTTGAGTTTTGCAGGATGACGGAACCACATATGGATGATTTAATGGCTGAAGGCGACCTACCTGAACCTACGATGGAGCAAAAGCTGGACTTAATTATGATGCAGTTGGATGAAGAACGACGAGCTAGGCAAGCATTGCAAGTTCAATTGGCAAATTTACAAAGATCGACTACCGACAAAGAGGAACCTCAATCTGAAGACCTTATCCGACGTACCATTGACGCAACTCTCGAAGCTCAATCCATCCGCAAGGAAACAAAGATAAGTAAAAGAAATTTCAAATTCCGTGCTTTCAATGGCACTCGAGAGGGAAAAACTGTTCTTGCATTCATTAGTCTGTTTGATGTCTACTTTCATGAGGAAACCTATGCAGAAAAAGATAAAATCAAGTGTGTCACTAATCATTTAGTGGATAGAGCATCTCTTTGGTGGACTGTGGTACGCAAGAGTATAGATTGTCCCGCTACCTGGGAGAATTTCAAGAAGAAGTTTATGCAGAATTTCCTTCCTCCACAATTCCATGAAAAAGCCATAAAGCAATGGGACCTTCTTCAGCAACGGGATCGTGAGCCTATTCCTCAGTACACTGAACGCTTTTGGAATGCACTACTCCAGTTACGCATGCTTGAAGACGTACCTGAAGCGACACACAAGCACAAGTATATGTCTGGACTCCTTGGGCATTACTACGCTGAAGTTAATATGTTCAAGCCTGCAACTCTTGAAGACGCAATTTCATTAGCGCATGACACTGAAGACAAGCTGCAAGGCAGAGATAGATATCCACAGCAATTCCAAGCCAATGGTAGTTATGGATCTAAGCAATTCAACTCAAATTTTAGAAGATTTAATCAAGGTCGTTTTCCTTCATCATCTTTCCGTAAAAATTGGGCAAAACCACCCACTTTACCATCCAATATCAACCCAAACCCCAAGCCTATTCCACAGCCAAATCCTAATGTACCTAGACTTCCCGCCATTGCAAACAATGTAACCAAAGCCAAGCCTATAGTATGTTATAAATGCCACCAGCCTGGCCATCTAGCAGCAAATTGCCATTCGAAGAAGCCACCTGCCCATATCAACTACCTTGGAGCAATGGAAGATGACGAACATGAAGAAATGCCTGACTTCACTGAAGATGACGACGACACTACCACTCCTTCGGATACTTTACTAGGTATGCCAACTCCACATTCTTTATTGACTATGAAATGTTTAGTGCATGGAAAGGAAAAGATTATTTTGCATGATGACGGTAGTACTCATGATTTTATTTCTGCAAAGCTAGTAAAGGAATTGAAGTTACAGACTGTACCTACGCATTATCGCATCAAAGCAGCATTCTTAGGCACTAGGTATAATGGTACACAGGAAGTGCATGACTTAGAAATTCAAATTGGTCAATACACTGAAAGAAGAAATTTTCTAGTTGTACCACTACAGTCCAGTGACATTATTTTAGGTATGCCTTGGCATCATCAGCATAACCCAGATATAGATTATTCCACACATTCGATTAATATTCAATTTCAAGGAAAACATATTACATTGTATGGTATGCATGCATCTAATACCACTGCTTTCGCATACTCAAGCTAAACATGCATTACGCAAAAGTAGTAAATCTTATCTCATTTGGGTGAATGAACTGCAAGTTAAAGAAAATCATATGCATCCTAGGCGTAAAGAATTTCTTGCACATTTTAAAGACTGTTTTGCCGAAGATTTACCACCTGGTTTACCTCCTTCACGTCCAGAAGACCATAAAATAGATTTGATTCTTGGTACCCAACCACCTTGCAAAGCACCATATAGGCATAACCAGATAGAGCAAAAAGAAATTCAAAGTCAAGTTGAGGAATTACTAAATAGAGGATTGATTAGACCTAGTAGTTCTCCATTTGGTGCACCTGTTCTGTTAGTCAAGAAAAAGAATAATACCTATCGTATGTGCATTGACTATCGTGCTTTAAATAAGATCACTGTAAAGAATAGGTATCCAATTCCTAGAGTCGATGACCTTATGGATAAACTGCAAGGTTCTGCCATATTTAGTAAAATGGACTTTAAGTCTGGTTATCATCAGGTGAGACTAGCTAAGTCAGACATATTCAAGACTGCATTTAGGACACAGTTTGGTCATTATGAAATTTTAGTGATGCCTTTCGGATTGACTAATGCACCTGCTACATTTAGTAGAATGATCAACCGTATATTTTTAAAATATCAGTATTGTGTAATTGTCTTCTTTGATGATATTTTGGTGTTTAGTCAAAATGAGAAAGAACATTATGAGCATTTGTCATTGGTTTTCCAGTTATTAAAAGATAATCAACTGTATGCAAATCTGGAAAAGAGTGAGTTCTTTAAAACAAAAATTGAGTATTTAGGTCATATTGTATCATCTGATGGAATTAAAGTTGACCCTAAGAAAATAGATGCAATATTGAATTGGCATGTACCTAAAAATGTGCATGAGTTACGATCTTTCCTTGGTCTTGCTAGTTTCTATAGGAAGTTTGTGCATAATTTTTCATTACTTGGTTTACCATTAACCAAACTTCTTAAGAAAGGAATTGTTTATCATTGGTCCGATAATCAACAGAAATCCTTTGACTTATTGAAACATGCATTAACCCATGCCCCTGTCTTACAGTTGCCTAATTTTAATAGACCATTCTTTTTAGTAGTGACCGATGCTAGCGGATCAGGAATAGGAGCCGTACTTATGCATGACAATCATCCCATAGCCTATTCTAGTTGTAAGCTGAAACCCTCTGAACTGAAATATTCCACATATGACAAAGAATTATTAGCTGTTGTACAAGCATTAAGACAGTGGAAACACTACTTAATGGGCTCTGAATTTATGATTAAGACCGATCAGCAAAGTATTAGACATTTACTTAGCCAACCTCAAATATCTGACCGACATATCAAATGGGCATTCTTTATTCAAAGTTTTCATCCTATCATTCAATACCAACCCGGTAGAGAAAATGTAGTGACTGATGCATTAAGTAGAAGACCTGCCATTCATAATATTTCTGTTATATCATTTGATTCTTTGATTGCTATGAAAGATACTTATCATCAGGATATTACTTTTCATACTGATTGGAATAAATTAGTTCAAAATAACTTGATTTCTATTGACTCACTATCTTATAATGATGGATTTATGTTTTATGAAAAGAGATTATGTGTTACAGTTCCATTCAGATCTTTTGTTTTGAATGAGATTCATTGTCCTCCATATCAAGGTCATAGAGGTATCATATCTACTTTACGTACATTAACTGAAGATTTTTATTGGCCGCATATAGACACTGATGTATCTAACTTTGTTTCTGAATGTTTGATTTGTCAAAGAGTTAAGAGACATCATGGTAAACAGTATGGATTACTTATGCCTTTGTCTATTCCGTCAAGACCATGGGAACAAATTTCTATGGATTTTATTACTGGTTTACCTAATACTAAATCTAACCATGATATGATTTGGACAGTAGTAGATAGGTTTAGTAAACAAGCATATTTCATTCCATGTAAGAAAACTTTAACAGCATCACAAGCAGCACAATTGTTTTTGAAAACTATTTTCACTAACCATGGATTACCAAAAGTTATTATTTCAGATCGTGATTCTAGATTTTGTAACAACTTTTGGATTACTCTGTTTGCTAACCTAGGCACAAAAATTGATTTCTCGTCTGCATTTCATCGTGAAACTAATGGACAAACAGAAGCCACTAACAGTACTATACTAGATCTTTTACGTGCTTATACTATTTCTAAACCATAGACATGGGATACACATTTGCATTTATTACAGTTTGCATATAACAATACACCACACACATCTACAAAGAAAGCACCGTTTGAAGTGATTTATGGTTATAGATTGTCTACACCAGTTGCATCTTTGTCAAATAGAATTCAGACTGCTAATGATATTGCTAGTATGCATAATACTATTTTTGATGAGGTTAAAGACATGATTGCCAAAGCCCAGCAATCATATACCAAGCAAGCCAATAAGAAAAGACAAGCAATGAATTTCAAAGTTGATGACTATGTTTGCTTGAGAATAAAAAACGTAGACTACAAAGTGTAGATAGACACCCAGTTGTTAAATTAGCCCCTAGATTCTATGGACCATTTAGGATCATTCATAAGATTAATGACAATGCATTCAAGTTAGAATTACCACCTCACTGGAAAATTCACAACACATTTCATATTAGTTTATTAAGACCCTTTAGAGGCCAATTACCTGTACACCCTGTTTATGAAAACCCACCTTTATTAGAGGAAGAGACTGAAATACTTGAACTTGAAGCTATCATAGATACTGACTTTATGACCACTAGAACTGGCCGAAGATATTCTAGATATCTAGTTAAATTTAAGAACCATCCTGTAGAGGAAGCACAATGGATGCACGCTAGAGACTCTGTTAGCTCCACATTGAGCTAATAGCAATTGAGGTCAATTGCTATCCCACCCCGAGGGTATGATGCCAGGAGGCATATTCCACGGTGGATTCCGTGAGGTTTTACGGTGGATTCCGTAAACTTTGATGACCGGGGCTCATACACAAAGTGGCTTCTTTGTGCGAGAAGCTGATGGGGACGCCTGTCCTTTTCGGGCGTTTCATTAATTTAGTGTGTACATGGGTGATTCCATAGCGGGTGATTCCGCAAAATGCATATTAAATTAATAAACGTTTATGAGTTTAGAGTGCGCACTCGTAATAAATTAAGGCTAGGATTGATTTCTAACCAGTTGATTTATTTATGTAGCTGAAGACTGCTAGGTATTCACTTTTGTCGGTTTAATTGTATTATTTTACTAACGATTGTGAATGCTTCAGTTGATGTGTAGAGATAGCAGCAGTGGCGGAGGAAAGCATTGGAGGATAGCGAGTATTCGATTTATTACTTATATTTTGATGGGCGCATACCCTAGGCATGGCGCCTATATTTTGTCACGCCTATTTATTAAGGCGTTGGATATTCATTTATTATTTTGTATGCGCATGGGCGCACGATTATGTTATTTATACTTGGACATTGTATTGGGCATGCCACACTCTTTGGGCACCGCCCATTAGATTTATTCCTATTTTGTGCTAAAGCAAACTCAAAAGCTAAAAGCTTGCTATTTTGTAATTTGGGCTATTATTTGAGCTTGAAGATGATTAATACATAAAATACATGCTTTGTGGAGCGCTCGCACAAGGCATGGGGGGAGATTGCACCCAATTGGTCTCTTGTTCATGTCGTTCATGCTTTTTACATTGAATTTTGTGTAAAAAGTAGAGTTCTATTGTTCTTGGGGACCTTCCGGCATTCACTACGCAAGCGTACAGCATCCGATCTGCACACCAGTGGTATTAGAGCGAAACTGAGATCAAGAGCTTCCAATCGCTACCCATCTTGTGCGAAGGCGGAGCTCCTGGAACGACCGGGCTCTACGGTCAATCTCGTCGCGAACGGTCGATACGGGTGGATTCCTGGCGATCAAGAACCTCTGTTTCCATCATCAGATCGCGAAGGACCAGCTTGCAGAGGCGGAGGACCACTCCTACATCTTCTTCTTCAAGTCGTGGAGTTGCAGAGATAAGTTTCAATCTTGATATTTTCAAAGCTTTAAAATTTAAAGCTTAGAAAGCTTAAGAGAAGCTTAAAGCTTCAAAAACGTCATCGCGTGGTATCTGGACATGTCCGAAATTTACGCCGCGTTGCAAAAACGCCCCCCCACGATTCGACGTTTTGCTACTTTGCCTTTACTAAGGCTAATACACTAAGTCACCTAAGCTCCAATCACATTAGTCCTCTCAATCCTGCAAGTCTGCAAAGTTCAAGTTCTGCAAGTATTCTAAGTCAAAGTTCTGCAAGTTACATAAAGCAACCAAGTTCTGCAAGTCTACAAACTCTGCAAGTCACATAAGTCTGCAACTCTGCAAGTCAGACAAGTCATCTGAAGTCAAAACTGACTTCTGCTCAAAACTCATAGAATGGCTGTTCTTGCACAGAAACTCCGAACTGCAAAGTTGTTCATTGGAAGGTACTGTTCGCATACGCAGGTTTGCTGAAGCATTTTCAGCATACGCAGAAGATTAAAACGCAGATTTTTCAAAGATTACAAATCCCGCAATAGTTGAAGACGAAGATTGTGAAAGCCACACCCAAAAATATATAAGCTTTGTATTCCTGATCTTGAGCTACGCTCATCGTGCTAACTTGATTTTGAGAGCGAGAGGTCTTTTGAGTTTTGCAGGATGACGGAACCACATATGGATGATTTAATGGCTGAAGGCGACCTACCTGAACCTACGATGGAGCAAAAGCTGGACTTAATTATGATGCAGTTGGATGAAGAACGACGAGCTAGGCAAGCATTGCAAGTTCAATTGGCAAATTTACAAAGATCGACTACCGACAAAGAGGAACCTCAATCTGAAGACCTTATCCGACGTACCATTGACGCAACTCTCGAAGCTCAATCCATCCGCAAGGAAACAAAGATAAGTAAAAGAAATTTCAAATTCCGTGCTTTCAATGGCACTCGAGAGGGAAAAACTGTTCTTGCATTCATTAGTCTGTTTGATGTCTACTTTCATGAGGAAACCTATGCAGAAAAAGATAAAATCAAGTGTGTCACTAATCATTTAGTGGATAGAGCATCTCTTTGGTGGACTGTGGTACGCAAGAGTATAGATTGTCCCGCTACCTGGGAGAATTTCAAGAAGAAGTTTATGCAGAATTTCCTTCCTCCACAATTCCATGAAAAAGCCATAAAGCAATGGGACCTTCTTCAGCAACGGGATCGTGAGCCTATTCCTCAGTACACTGAACGCTTTTGGAATGCACTACTCCAGTTACGCATGCTTGAAGACGTACCTGAAGCGACACACAAGCACAAGTATATGTCTGGACTCCTTGGGCATTACTACGCTGAAGTTAATATGTTCAAGCCTGCAACTCTTGAAGACGCAATTTCATTAGCGCATGACACTGAAGACAAGCTGCAAGGCAGAGATAGATATCCACAGCAATTCCAAGCCAATGGTAGTTATGGATCTAAGCAATTCAACTCAAATTTTAGAAGATTTAATCAAGGTCGTTTTCCTTCATCATCTTTCCGTAAAAATTGGGCAAAACCACCCACTTTACCATCCAATATCAACCCAAACCCCAAGCCTATTCCACAGCCAAATCCTAATGTACCTAGACTTCCCGCCATTGCAAACAATGTAACCAAAGCCAAGCCTATAGTATGTTATAAATGCCACCAGCCTGGCCATCTAGCAGCAAATTGCCATTCGAAGAAGCCACCTGCCCATATCAACTACCTTGGAGCAATGGAAGATGACGAACATGAAGAAATGCCTGACTTCACTGAAGATGACGACGACACTACCACTCCTTCGGATACTTTACCAGGTATGCCAACTCCACATTCTTTATTGACTATGAAATGTTTAGTACATGGAAAGGAAAAGATTATTTTGCATGATGACGGTAGTACTCATGATTTTATTTCTGCAAAGCTAGTAAAGGAATTGAAGTTACAGACTGTAGCTACGCATTATCGCATCAAAGCAGCATTCTTTGGCACTAGGTATAATGGTACACAGGAAGTGCATGACTTAGAAATTCAAATTGGTCAATACACTGAAAGAAGAAATTTTCTAGTTGTACCACTACAGTCCAGTGACATTATTTTAGGTATGCCTTGGCATCATCAGCATAACCCAGATATAGATTATTCCACACATTCGATTAATATTCAATTTCAAGGAAAACATATTACATTGTATGGTATGCATGCATCTAATACCACTGCTTTCGCATACTCAAGCTAAACATGCATTACGCAAAAGTAGTAAATCTTATCTCATTTGGGTGAATGAACTGCAAGTTAAAGAAAATCATATGCATCCTAGGCGTAAAGAATTTCTTGCACATTTTAAAGACTGTTTTGCCGAAGATTTACCACCTGGTTTACCTCCTTCACGTCCAGAAGACCATAAAATAGATTTGATTCTTGGTATCCAACCACCTTGCAAAGCACCATATAGGCATAACCAGATAGAGCAAAAAGAAATTCAAAGTCAAGTTGAGGAATTACTAAATAGAGGATTGATTAGACCTAGTAGTTCTCCATTTGGTGCACCTGTTCTGTTAGTCAAGAAAAAGAATAATACCTATCGTATGTGCATTGACTATCGTGCTTTAAATAAGATCACTGTAAAGAATAGGTATCCAATTCCTAGAGTCGATGACCTTATGGATAAACTGCAAGGTTCTGCCATATTTAGTAAAATGGACTTTAAGTCTGGTTATCATCAGGTGAGACTAGCTAAGTCAGACATATTCAAGACTGCATTTAGGACACAGTTTGGCCATTATGAAATTTTAGTGATGCCTTTCGGATTGACTAATGCACCTGCTACATTTAGTAGAATGATCAACCGTATATTTTTAAAATATCAGTATTGTGTAATTGTCTTCTTTGATGATATTTTGGTGTTTAGTCAAAATGAGAAAGAACATTATGAGCATTTGTCATTGGTTTTCCAGTTATTAAAAGATAATCAACTGTATGCAAATCTGGAAAAGAGTGAGTTCTTTAAAACAAAAATTGAGTATTTAGGTCATATTGTATCATCTGATGGAATTAAAGTTGACCCTAAGAAAATAGATGCAATATTGAATTGGCATGTACCTAAAAATGTGCATGAGTTACGATCTTTCCTTGGTCTTGCTAGTTTCTATAGGAAGTTTGTGCATAATTTTTCATTACTTGGTTTACCATTAACCAAACTTCTTAAGAAAGGAATTGTTTATCATTGGTCCGATAATCAACAGAAATCCTTTGACTTATTGAAACATGCATTAACCCATGCCCCTGTCTTACAGTTGCCTCATTTTAATAGACCATTCTTTTTAGTAGTGACCGATGCTAGCGGATCAGGAATAGGAGCCGTACTTATGCATGACAATCATCCCATAGCCTATTCTAGTTGTAAGCTGGAACCCTCTGAACTGAAATATTCCACATATGACAAAGAATTATTAGCTGTTGTACAAGCATTAAGACAGTGGAAACACTACTTAATGGGCTCTGAATTTATGATTAAGACCGATCAGCAAAGTATTAGACATTTACTTAGCCAACCTCAAATATCTGACCGACATATCAAATGGGCATTCTTTATTCAAAGTTTTCATCCTATCATTCAATACCAACCCGGTAGAGAAAATGTAGTGACTGATGCATTAAGTAGAAGACCTGCCATTCATAATATTTCTGTTATATCATTTGATTCTTTGATTGCTATGAAAGATGCTTATCATCAGGATATTACTTTTCATACTGATTGGAATAAATTAGTTCAAAATAACTTGATTCCTATTGACTCACTATCTTATAATGATGGATTTATGTTTTATGAAAAGAGATTATGTGTTACAGTTCCATTCAGATCTTTTGTTTTGAATGAGATTCATTGTCCTCCATATCAAGGTCATAGAGGTATCATATCTACTTTACGTACATTAACTGAAGATTTTTATTGGCCGCATATAGACACTGATGTATCTAACTTTGTTTCTGAATGTTTGATTTGTCAAAGAGTTAAGAGACATCATGGTAAACAGTATGGATTACTTATGCCTTTGTCTATTCCGTCAAGACCATGGGAACAAATTTCTATGGATTTTATTACTGGTTTACCTAATACTAAATCTAACCATGATATGATTTGGACAGTAGTAGATAGGTTTAGTAAACAAGCATATTTCATTCCATGTAAGAAAACTTTAACAGCATCACAAGCAGCACAATTGTTTTTGAAAACTATTTTCACTAACCATGGATTACCAAAAGTTATTATTTCAGATCGTGATTCTAGATTTTGTAACAACTTTTGGATTACTCTGTTTGCTAACCTAGGCACAAAAATTGATTTCTCGTCTGCATTTCATCGTGAAACTAATGGACAAACAGAAGCCACTAACAGTACTATACTAGATCTTTTACGTGCTTATACTATTTCTAAACCATAGACATGGGATACACATTTGCATTTATTACAGTTTGCATATAACAATACACCACACACATCTACAAAGAAAGCACCGTTTGAAGTGATTTATGGTTATAGATTGTCTACACCAGTTGCATCTTTGTCAAATAGAATTCAGACTGCTAATGATATTGCTAGTATGCATAATACTATTTTTGATGAGGTTAAAGACATGATTGCCAAAGCCCAGCAATCATATACCAAGCAAGCCAATAAGAAAAGACAAGCAATGAATTTCAAAGTTGATGACTATGTTTGCTTGAGAATAAAAAACGTAGACTACCAAGTGTAGATAGACACCCAGTTGTTAAATTAGCCCCTAGATTCTATGGACCATTTAGGATCATTCATAAGATTAATGACAATGCATTCAAGTTAGAATTACCACCTCACTGGAAAATTCACAACACATTTCATATTAGTTTATTAAGACCCTTTAGAGGCCAATTACCTGTACACCCTGTTTATGAAAACCCACCTTTATTAGAGAAAGAGACTGAAATACTTGAACCTGAAGCTATCATAGATACTGACTTTATGACCACTAGAACTGGCCGAAGATATTCTAAATATCTAGTTAAATTTAAGAACCATCCTGTAGAGGAAGCACAATGGATGCACGCTAGAGACTCTGTTAGCTCCACATTGAGCTAATAGCAATTGAGGTCAATTGCTATCCCACCCCGAGGGTATGATGCCAGGAGGCATATTCCACGGTGGATTCCGTGAGGTTTTACGGTGGATTCCGTAAACTTTGATGACCGGGGCTCATACACAAAGTGGCTTCTTTGTGCGAGAAGCTGATGGGGACGCCTGTCCTTTTCGGGCGTTTCATTAATTTAGTGTGTACATGGGTGATTCCATAGCGGGTGATTCCGCAAAATGCATATTAAATTAATAAACGTTTATGAGTTTAGAGTGCGCACTCGTAATAAATTAAGGCTAGGATTGATTTCTAACCAGTTGATTTATTTATGTAGCTGAAGACTGCTAGGTATTCACTTTTGTCGGTTTAATTGTATTATTTTACTAACGATTGTGAATGCTTCAGTTGATGTGTAGAGATAGCAGTAGTGGCGGAGGAAAGCATTGGAGGATAGCGAGTATTCGATTTATTACTTATATTTTGATGGGCGCATACCCTAGGCATGGCGCCTATATTTTGTCACGCCTATTTATTAAGGCGTTGGATATTCATTTATTATTTTGTATGCGCATGGGCGCACGATTATGTTATTTATACTTGGACATTGTATTGGGCATGCCACACTCTTTGGGCACCGCCCATTAGATTTATTCCTATTTTGTGCTAAAGCAAACTCAAAAGCTAAAAGCTTGCTATTTTGTAATTTGGGCTATTATTTGAGCTTGAAGATGATTAATACATAAAATACATGCTTTGTGGAGCGCTCGCACCAGGCATGGGAGGAGATTGCACCCAATTGGTCTCTTGTTCATGTCGTTCATGCTTTTTACATTGAATTTTGTGTAAAAAGTAGAGTTCTATTGTTCTTGGGGACCTTCCGGCATTCACTACGCGAGCGTACAGCATCCGATCTGCACACCAGTGGTATTAGAGCGAAACTGAGATCAAGAGCTTCCAATCGCTACCCATCTTGTGCGAAGGCGGAGCTCCTGGAACGACCGGGCTCTACGGTCAATCTCGTCGCGAACGGTCGATACGGGTGGATTCCTGGCGATCAAGAACCTCTGTTTCCATCATCAGATCGCGAAGGACCAGCTTGCAGAGGCGGAGGACCACTCCTACATCTTCTTCTTCAAGTCGTGGAGTTGCAGAGATAAGTTTCAATCTTGATATTTTCAAAGCTTTAAAATTTAAAGCTTAGAAAGCTTAAGAGAAGCTTAAAGCTTCAAAAACGTCATCGCGTGGTATCTGGACATGTCCGAAATTTGCGCCGCGTTGCAAAAACGCCCCCCCACGATTCGACGTTTTGCTACTTTGCCTTTACTAAGGCTAATACACTAAGTCACCTAAGCTCCAATCACATTAGTCCTCTCAATCCTGCAAGTCTGCAAAGTTCAAGTTCTGCAAGTATTCTAAGTCGAAGTTTTGCAAGTTACATAAAGCAACCAAGTTCTGCAAGTCTACAAACTCTGCAAGTCACATAAGTCTGCAACTCTGCAAGTCAGACAAGTCATCTGAAGTCAAAACTGACTTCTGCTCAAAACTCATAGAATGGCTGTTCTTGCACAGAAACTCCGAACTGCAAAGTTGTTCATTGGAAGGTACTGTTCGCATACGCAGGTTTGCTGAAGCATTTTCAGCATACGCAGAAGATTAAAATGCAGATTTTTCAAAGATTACAAATCCCGCAATAGTTGAAGACGAAGTTTGTGAAAGCCACACCCAAAAATATATAAGCTTTGTATTCCTGATCTTGAGCTACGCTCATCGTGCTAACTTGATTTTGAGAGCGAGAGGTCTTTTGAGTTTTGCAGGATGACGGAACCACATATGGATGATTTAATGGCTGAAGGCGACCTACCTGAACCTACGATGGAGCAAAAGCTGGACTTAATTATGATGCAGTTGGATGAAGAACGACGAGCTAGGCAAGCATTGCAAGTTCAATTGGCAAATTTACAAAGATCGACTACCGACAAAGAGGAACCTCAATCTGAAGACCTTATCCGACGTACCATTGACGCAACTCTCGAAGCTCAATCCATCCGCAAGGAAACAAAGATAAGTAAAAGAAATTTCAAATTCCGTGCTTTCAATGGCACTCGAGAGGGAAAAACTGTTCTTGCATTCATTAGTCTGTTTGATGTCTACTTTCATGAGGAAACCTATGCAGAAAAAGATAAAATCAAGTGTGTCACTAATCATTTAGTGGATAGAGCATCTCTTTGGTGGACTGTGGTACGCAAGAGTATAGATTGTCCCGCTACCTGGGAGAATTTCAAGAAGAAGTTTATGCAGAATTTCCTTCCTCCACAATTCCATGAAAAAGCCATAAAGCAATGGGACCTTCTTCAGCAACGGGATCGTGAGCCTATTCCTCAGTACACTGAACGCTTTTGGAATGCACTACTCCAGTTACGCATGCTTGAAGACGTACCTGAAGCGACACACAAGCACAAGTATATGTCTGGACTCCTTGGGCATTACTACGCTGAAGTTAATATGTTCAAGCCTGCAACTCTTGAAGACGCAATTTCATTAGCGCATGACACTGAAGACAAGCTGCAAGGCAGAGATAGATATCCACAGCAATTCCAAGCCAATGGTAGTTATGGATCTAAGCAATTCAACTCAAATTTTAGAAGATTTAATCAAGGTCGTTTTCCTTCATCATCTTTCCGTAAAAATTGGGCAAAACCACCCACTTTACCATCCAATATCAACCCAAACCCCAAGCCTATTCCACAGCCAAATCCTAATGTACCTAGACTTCCCGCCATTGCAAACAATGTAACCAAAGCCAAGCCTATAGTATGTTATAAATGCCACCAGCCTGGCCATCTAGCAGCAAATTGCCATTCGAAGAAGCCACCTGCCCATATCAACTACCTTGGAGCAATGGAAGATGACGAACATGAAGAAATGCCTGACTTCACTGAAGATGAGGACGACACTACCACTCCTTCGGATACTTTACCAGGTATGCCAACTCCACATTCTTTATTGACTATGAAATGTTTAGTGCATGGAAAGGAAAAGATTATTTTGCATGATGACGGTAGTACTCATGATTTTATTTCTGCAAAGCTAGTAAAGGAATTGAAGTTACAGACTGTACCTACGCATTATCGCATCAAAGCAGCATTCTTAGGCACTAGGTATAATGGTACACAGGAAGTGCATGACTTAGAAATTCAAATTGGTCAATACACTGAAAGAAGAAATTTTCTAGTTGTACCACTACAGTCCAGTGACATTATTTTAGGTATGCCTTGGCATCATCAGCATAACCCAGATATAGATTATTCCACACATTCGATTAATATTCAATTTCAAGGAAAACATATTACATTGTATGGTATGCATGCATCTAATACCACTGCTTTCGCATACTCAAGCTAAACATGCATTACGCAAAAGTAGTAAATCTTATCTCATTTGGGTGAATGAACTGCAAGTTAAAGAAAATCATATGCATCCTAGGCGTAAAGAATTTCTTGCACATTTTAAAGACTGTTTTGCCGAAGATTTACCACCTGGTTTACCTCCTTCACGTCCAGAAGACCATAAAATAGATTTGATTCTTGGTACCCAACCACCTTGCAAAGCACCATATAGGCATAACCAGATAGAGCAAAAAGAAATTCAAAGTCAAGTTGAGGAATTACTAAATAGAGGATTGATTAGACCTAGTAGTTCTCCATTTGGTGCACCTGTTCTGTTAGTCAAGAAAAAGAATAATACCTATCGTATGTGCATTGACTATCGTGCTTTAAATAAGATCACTGTAAAGAATAGGTATCCAATTCCTAGAGTCGATGACCTTATGGATAAACTGCAAGGTTCTGCCATATTTAGTAAAATGGACTTTAAGTCTGGTTATCATCAGGTGAGACTAGCTAAGTCAGACATATTCAAGACTGCATTTAGGACACAGTTTGGTCATTATGAAATTTTAGTGATGCCTTTCGGATTGACTAATGCACCTGCTACATTTAGTAGAATGATCAACCGTATATTTTTAAAATATCAGTATTGTGTAATTGTCTTCTTTGATGATATTTTGGTGTTTAGTCAAAATGAGAAAGAACATTATGAGCATTTGTCATTGGTTTTCCAGTTATTAAAAGATAATCAACTGTATGCAAATCTGGAAAAGAGTGAGTTCTTTAAAACAAAAATTGAGTATTTAGGTCATATTGTATCATCTGATGGAATTAAAGTTGACCCTAAGAAAATAGATGCAATATTGAATTGGCATGTACCTAAAAATGTGCATGAGTTACGATCTTTCCTTGGTCTTGCTAGTTTCTATAGGAAGTTTGTGCATAATTTTTCATTACTTGGTTTACCATTAACCAAACTTCTTAAGAAAGGAATTGTTTATCATTGGTCCGATAATCAACAGAAATCCTTTGACTTATTGAAACATGCATTAACCCATGCCCCTGTCTTACAGTTGCCTGATTTTAATAGACCATTCTTTTTAGTAGTGACCGATGCTAGCGGATCAGGAATAGGAGCCGTACTTATGCATGACAATCATCCCATAGCCTATTCTAGTTGTAAGCTGAAACCCTCTGAACTGAAATATTCCACATATGACAAAGAATTATTAGCTGTTGTACAAGCATTAAGACAGTGGAAACACTACTTAATGGGCTCTGAATTTATGATTAAGACCGATCAGCAAAGTATTAGACATTTACTTAGCCAACCTCAAATATCTGACCGACATATCAAATGGGCATCCTTTATTCAAAGTTTTCATCCTATCATTCAATACCAACCCGGTAGAGAAAATGTAGTGACTGATGCATTAAGTAGAAGACCTGCCATTCATAATATTTATGTTATATCATTTGATTCTTTGATTGCTATGAAAGATACTTATCATCAGGATATTACTTTTCATACTGATTGGAATAAATTAGTTCAAAATAACTTGATTCCTATTGACTCACTATCTTATAATGATGGATTTATGTTTTATGAAAAGAGATTATGTGTTACAGTTCCATTCAGATCTTTTGTTTTGAATGAGATTCATTGTCCTCCATATCAAGGTCATAGAGGTATCATATCTACTTTACGTACATTAACTGAAGATTTTTATTGGCCGCATATAGACACTGATGTATCTAACTTTGTTTCTGAATGTTTGATTTGTCAAAGAGTTAAGAGACATCATGGTAAACAGTATGGATTACTTATGCCTTTGTCTATTCCGTCAAGACCATGGGAACAAATTTCTATGGATTTTATTACTGGTTTACCTAATACTAAATCTAACCATGATATGATTTGGACAGTAGTAGATAGGTTTAGTAAACAAGCATATTTCATTCCATGTAAGAAAACTTTAACAGCATCACAAGCAGCACAATTGTTTTTGAAAACTATTTTCACTAACCATGGATTACCAAAAGTTATTATTTCAGATCGTGATTCTAGATTTTGTAACAACTTTTGGATTACTCTGTTTGCTAACCTAGGCACAAAAATTGATTTCTCGTCTGCATTTCATCGTGAAACTAATGGACAAACAGAAGCCACTAACAGTACTATACTAGATCTTTTACGTGCTTATACTATTTCTAAACCATAGACATGGGATACACATTTGCATTTATTACAGTTTGCATATAACAATACACCACACACATCTACAAAGAAAGCACCGTTTGAAGTGATTTATGGTTATAGATTGTCTACACCAGTTGCATCTTTGTCAAATAGAATTCAGACTGCTAATGATATTGCTAGTATGCATAATACTATTTTTGATGAGGTTAAAGACATGATTGCCAAAGCCCAGCAATCATATACCAAGCAAGCCAATAAGAAAAGACAAGCAATGAATTTCAAAGTTGATGACTATGTTTGCTTGAGAATAAAAAACGTAGACTACAAAGTGTAGATAGACACCCAGTTGTTAAATTAGCCCCTAGATTCTATGGACCATTTAGGATCATTCATAAGATTAATGACAATGCATTCAAGTTAGAATTACCACCTCACTGGAAAATTCACAACACATTTCATATTAGTTTATTAAGACCCTTTAGAGGCCAATTACCTGTACACCCTGTTTATGAAAACCCACCTTTATTAGAGGAAGAGACTGAAATACTTGAACCTGAAGCTATCATAGATACTGACTTTATGACCACTAGAACTGGCCGAAGATATTCTAGATATCTAGTTAAATTTAAGAACCATCCTGTAGAGGAAGCACAATGGATGCACGCTAGAGACTCTGTTAGCTCCACATTGAGCTAATAGCAATTGAGGTCAATTGCTATCCCACCCCGAGGGTATGATGCCAGGAGGCATATTCCACGGTGGATTCCGTGAGGTTTTACGGTGGATTCCGTAAACTTTGATGACCGGGGCTCATACACAAAGTGGCTTCTTTGTGCGAGAAGCTGATGGGGACGCCTGTCCTTTTCGGGCGTTTCATTAATTTAGTGTGTACATGGGTGATTCCATAGCGGGTGATTCCGCAAAATGCATATTAAATTAATAAACGTTTATGAGTTTAGAGTGCGCACTCGTAATAAATTAAGGCTAGGATTGATTTCTAACCAGTTGATTTATTTATGTAGCTGAAGACTGCTAGGTATTCACTTTTGTCGGTTTAATTGTATTATTTTACTAACGATTGTGAATGCTTCAGTTGATGTGTAGAGATAGCAGCAGTGGCGGAGGAAAGCATTGGAGGATAGCGAGTATTCGATTTATTACTTATATTTTGATGGGTGCATACCCTAGGCATGGCGCCTATATTTTGTCACGCCTATTTATTAAGGCGTTGGATATTCATTTATTATTTTGTATGCGCATGGGCGCACGATTATGTTATTTATACTTGGACATTGTATTGGGCATGCCACACTCTTTGGGCACCGCCCATTAGATTTATTCCTATTTTGTGCTAAAGCAAACTCAAAAGCTAAAAGCTTGCTATTTTGTAATTTGGGCTATTATTTGAGCTTGAAGATGATTAATACATAAAATACATGCTTTGTGGAGCGCTCGCACAAGGCATGGGGGGAGATTGCACCCAATTGGTCTCTTGTTCATGTCGTTCATGCTTTTTACATTGAATTTTGTGTAAAAAGTAGAGTTCTATTGTTCTTGGGGACCTTCCGGCATTCACTACGCGAGCGTACAGCATCCGATCTGCACACCAATTTGAATCTTATTTCTTATGTCATATATGTGAAGGCCATTTAAGTGACCACTTTAGAAATTGAAGGCAAATTACATTGTTGCTAAGCACATCCTTTCCTTACTAGTATCCCTAGCATTTTTCTCTTTCGACTGATCAATTGTGGGGGGGGGGGGGGAGGGAGGGAGGGGAGTTTTATAAATTGAGATGACATTAATCTCCATGTTGTCACTTGATACTTTGATTGCTACCATGTGGCTTGCTTCTTCTTTTCAAAGAAAGGTGAGTCTTAGGTCTAATTTGACTAGCAAGATAGTTTCTCTATAAGCTCATAAGTAGCTTTGCAGCATGATATTTTTCTCTTTGATGTGCTCAAATGTTGCACAATACAATCTTAATCCTCATCGAGAGCACTACTACTATGTGTCAAGGTCATCATAATCCTCCTCCTCAAGCACCCTGAATATGTTTTTTCAACAAGTGGCTTCCATGCAAGCTTTTAGAGTAGACACTCTTCTTTGTTAGCAGCTTAGCCTTGCTCTTGTGACTCTCCTTGCTTGGGGGTTGATTGGTTACTTATCCTTCTAAGATTTTGCCCTTTTCAGTTTGGCCTTAGCTAGGTTGGTGGAAGCTTCTTTGCTCCCTATGCTATCCTTATTCACCTTCGGTAGTACTGTTGACTTGGCTATCTACTCCTTAATCTTCTCTTGCTCAGACTTTCCTTTTCTCATCCCATTTGTGCTTCTTGGGACAATTGAAGAAAAAGTATCCACATCTCGACAAACATAACAACTCGCATGGAGGGTAGCAAAATTGACATCAATGTCCACCTCGATAACATTGTACAACAGCTAGCTCTAGGGCTTTAGGTGGAGAGGTCCTCTCGTCCCATGGTATACATGGCTTCTTTTAAGAATGGAGTTTTTGTCTAATCTTTTATCGTTTTTAACCTTGCCTTCAAGCGAGGCGACCCAAAAAAGGCCATCCATGCTGAGCGCTTGCTTTGAGAAGTTCTTCCAGGGTGAAGCAACTTTGACAGGCAGCCCGTAGGCCGGGGTGTATAATCTCATCTGTGGTCGATCCTCGCTACCACCCTCGAGTTTTTCATCCCAAAGCAACCATCGTATGGATCTCCGGTCGCGCAGAATTGATGAACCTTGCAAGCAGCTCTATAAAGAATTGGGGGCGAGAGTGAACAGTTGAGAATTGGCATGCATTCTTCTGCTGCAACAGAAGATTTGAAGAAGGAAGAGCACGAAATCCAAGACAGGGTGGAGTGAGTTTGACGATGCTGCAGCGTCTGCGGGTGGGCTTAATCGGGGCAAACCGGTGCTACAGCCGACAGCAAGCATGGATTTCGTTGGGGCCGCGAACCTTTTCCATGTCAGTCTGTGTGAGAGAGAGAGAGAGAGAGAGAGAGAGAGAGAGAGAGAGAGAGAGAGAGAGAATATGATGCAATTCAGAACTGAATGTGAATTTGGAAATTTTCTTCCTTGTGCTGTGCATTTTGAGGCCTTTGGTGTGTTTTCACATGTCCATACCTCCTCCCTGCTGTGAACTTTTGGGTATCTAGGGCCTTACTAATTGAATGCATTTTATGTACTGTTAAAACATTTTACCAGTGCTGGCTAGTAGCCCTGCAGAGTCACTTTTCATTTTAGCTTAATGCCCCAATCATTCTGTGTGAACGTTGCTAATGATATTTCTGTAATGCCTACCTGATGTGGGCTTCATCACAAGACTGGGTTTAGCATCTTGGGGTGGGACATCATCCAGTTGAAATGTGAAGTAGGCTGTAAGCAAGCTGATTGCATACTGTATAGCAGTAGCATCAGAGGGTATCTTACCTTAATTGTTAGCATGCTGGAATATCAAATGGTTTCATGCAGTGTAGATAGTTTCACAAAGCCCAAACCTATTCCAAGTGTGTTGAAGAGAGAAAT
Organism: Lygodium microphyllum; assembly: GCF_053477565.2. Taxonomy (NCBI): domain Eukaryota; kingdom Viridiplantae; phylum Streptophyta; class Polypodiopsida; order Schizaeales; family Lygodiaceae; genus Lygodium; species Lygodium microphyllum. The sequence continues at coordinate 48,895,010 of NC_141142.1, forward strand.
CCATCCATGGGAAAGAAGGCAAGCCAAAAATCTAATACTTTTTACCAATATTTATGGTAGAAATCAAAATTTCAAGAAACCCAACAATAGCCAAGGGGCAAATTGGTTTGAAGGCTTGCTGGTCATTAATGACAGCAAGTAGCACTTTGGATTAGTGGAGGAGATCGGTGAATCTCATTTGTTTTCATTCATTTGTAAAAAAAGATAAAATAAATACCAAAAGAAGCACTAGTTTTAGAGCCAACAAGTTGTCCATTGTCCAAGATTTAAGAGGTAAATTGTGCATTTCAATTTATGTGAATTAATTACTTGTTGTAATTACTGTTAAATTAGGTTTTTACCACCTTATCCAAGGAGAAAGGTTGGTTTCATGGTTCTATCGCCGTCAGGACACCTTTAATTCCCTTGACTTGGTGGGCCTGTGGCATTTGATTGAAGGTAAAAAGCTTTGCTCTAGTGCTGAAATAGTATCTAGTTGAGTATTATAGCATGAATGCCTTTAGATAGTGAGATGGGATCAAGTAGGGATGATGCCTCCCAATCTACAAAATTCACAAAGTGTTGGGAAAAATACAATGCATGAATTTGGATGAGGCACATAGTATTGGTAGCAAGCTGATAATATTGGTTTAGACGAAAATGTGAGTCCTTTTAGGCCTTTAGAAGTTGATGATCTGCAAGAGAGAGAGGAATTTGATGATTAGTTTAAAGTCATTTGAGGATAGTAGTTGAAATGCTTGTGCAACTGGCAAAAAATCCTTGATTTATGCACTTTTTGTACCCCTTAAAAGAGGACAGTAAAGGTAATAATAGGAAATTGTCTAATAAGATATATCAAAGGAAGAGCCAATGCAACAACATGATATTCCAAATATGGGTAACGAGTATAAGCAAATGATACTAGTGGGGTAATTGATGCATATGCAAGGTCAACTTGGAAGTGTCAATCCAATGCTTTTTGGACAGCAAGGCATGTATGTTAATGTAGGTCACTTGGGGTACTTTGGTGGTGGTTTGGTTTTCCAAGCAATGAGTGGTAATGCTTCAACTGTGGGGATGCAAGGATGAAATGTATTTCGTATGTAGCCACTTATACACAGTATGCAAGGCTCAATGTATTTAGATATGGTAAGTCGAGTGAAAAACCCAATGTATAGTAATATTGGTAAAATGATGCTGGGGCACAAAGTAGCAAGTTTGGCAATGTATATATGCAATCCACTGTGTTTGGGACTTATGATATGAGTGTGGATCATGCAAATGCTCCGTATAGTGTTGGTCATGAGAGAAATGTACCTATTAATGTATGCAATTTATGGGAAAATGTATCTTGATATGACTAGTACTATGCAAATTTTCATGCACAATCACATTGGAATAGTCCAAAGTATGCAAATGTAACTAGCATTCCTCCTTGGATAGGGTGGTAAATAACACGATTAAGCACTATTTATAGCAATTAACAAATTTGCAAAATTGAAAAGTACACTTTACTATATAATCTTGGACATTGGACACCCTGTTGGCTCCAAAACTGGCACCCCTTTTGGTATTTACTTAACTTAATTGAAGAAGAAGTTGATGTACAACGGGATTCTCCCAATCCCTTTTCGGTATTTCAACTTCCCTTGCTGTTCAAAATGACCAGTAAGTCTTTAATTTGAATTGCCCCTTGATTCGGACAATCAATTGGTCTTCACTCACTTTAATGGAGATGGATGCCCCAAATTCAATAATTTGTTGGTCCTTTCACTTAAATAGGCTAAAAATAGCTTTAGCCCTGTTGAATCCAAGTCTTGGAGCTTCCAATTTTTGGTATGCTTCTCGAGGCTACTGCTAAACCCTAATTTCTGCTGCAAATTACGATTTACAGTAAATAAATCTAAAATTTCTCAACCTTTGGTGATCTCAATGCTGCAATCTTTGGAGCAAGGTTGTAGAAAGAATGGAAGATGAGAGAGAATGCTGAGGAGAGAGAAAATTCAGACTTTCTTTGCGAAGAATTAAAGAAAATGTGTCATTTACTACTACTGCTTTGTCTCGACAGCTTGTGGATACAAAGAATTGAAGAAAATCAGTCATTTATTATTATTGCCTTGTCTCAACAACTTGTAGATGCTGTCACCTGCTGTTGATTAGTCTTCTCTTGTCCTTGGTTGCCTCAAAAGATTCTCCAATGGCTGCAAATTAGACCAACAACATCTTCTCCCTCTCTCTTCCAGGCTGAATCTTGCATGGGCATTTTTGATAAGCAGGAGCCTTTCCAAATGGGTTTTTCAATATTGTCCATAGTTAAATATTAATTTTTAGATTTCAAATATTAAAAACTAATCTAATAATTATTTCAGTGCCTTAAAAAATAATCGGATTAACCAATAATTAAAATGGCTAGGCAACTTCCATTTTCGAATGTGTCTGTGCCATCTTTGACCATCAGATTGGCATGAGGTACTATTAAACGCCACTTCCCTAGAGTCACCAACTGACACTTATGGCCAAATGAATGACCTAGGCCAACAACTAGCACTAGATATCACCAAGTACTTATGCAACATAACTTATAGCAACTTTTGCCTTTGACATCTTGTGATTTCCTTGGGTTTCGAGCTTGTAAATTTACTCTAACCCCAATTACACCTCACATGTGCAACATATACTTAACCATGTGATTAAAAATTAATCCACATGTTAAGTGAGGTTTCAAAAATACATGTCCTCAGGACAATAAACAAGAATGTTTTCTAATGCATTTGGTGCTCCTAGTATATTAGATATACATGAGGGGCTAGTTAATTGAATGCGAGGTTTTATGCTCATTAAGATAGAATTGCAGTAATGTACAAGTATAAAAAATCTCCATGCCCTAGAGAGACTAAGGCATAGAACATAGTGGAGGTTCCAAGGCATACTTTATCTTGATGCATTTTAGTTAGAGCCGACCTTGAATTGGACTCATTTAGGTTCAACAAAATATAGAAGGTTTAGAGTATTGCCTCATGCACCAAGGGAAAGGTTGCACCTCTGCACCCATAATAAAGGACAACTCAATTATGTAGTGGATCTCAGATATACTTGGTTTGTATCTAGGGTATGGAATATTGATACTACTTCTACCATTGAAATCACTATTTTGTGTACTAGTCACTGTGAGTTGATATGCAGATGTGTATGATTTCCACCTAGGCTCTGAAACTATATATTTGCAAGGTTATTAATATGCATGGAACACATGGAATGTACATTTGCAAGGCATGTATGGGATACATGGATGGTATGAAATGTACATTTGCAAGTAATGTAAGAGAAGTACAATTGCATAAGTTACATGTGGTTTGTAGTTGATATATGCTTTAGGACTATCATGTGGTACATCATTGCTATGAGATGTTGTTTATGCTTAGTTTATACATTATAATGCCTTGATGGTTAGAACAGTGTCGGGTTTTGGTATTTGGATGCATTTCTTATGGTTCTGACAGTGGTTATGATTCATGTGTGTGGATTGTAATCAGTTTAAGTAGCTGGAATTTCAGACATGCAAGCAGAGGGCATGAGCATGGTTAAGCACTAGGTGCACAGATTTGACTATGATGTCAACATATATTTTCAGTAGTGGCAATGGATGCTTTTGACAAATTGTAGTGCAATTGAGGGCAATTGCAAGGATTTCAAGGGGGAGGTTTGTCGCTAGGACATGAAATTTTGATGCTTTGCTTAGCATTTGATTAAGTGTTGATTAAATGTGCAAATCTAAGATACACATGTGATATGTAAGTCACTTATTTGACAATGACGGGCCAAGGATATAAGAAGTTAGTGGGTGTCAAAGGCAAAAGTTGCAATAAGTTATACTTGACAGGGACTAGAATATTTGATGTTAAATTTAGGCCTCGACGAATGTATTAGCCATTAATATCAATGGGGTGACAAAAGAGACTAGGCATTAATTAATTAATTAATACCAGTCTAAGAGTCAATAACTACTCAAGGATACTTGGGAGAGTGGAATTATTTTTTTGGACACTAGAATAATTAATAAATCAAAATTTAGAATTAATATTCTAAAAATTAATTTAATAAGTTGGATAATGTTAGAAAATGAAATAAGAAGGCTACCACTTGGCAAAAATTAACCATGCAAGTGGAAAATACATTTTTGGGGGCTAGTGGAAGTTTATTTGAACCATTTTGAGAGGAGGCTATTGGAGAGAGGAGACGTTACCGAACTATTCTATAGCATTGGAGACTTGCCTAGAAGGTAGAAACAATTGTTTGAAGGCATACATGTGACAGCCCAGCCCCCAGTAGGGCCAAAACAAGCAGGCAATAGGAGTTGGAGGCTAGTAACAACCATTTTTGGCAACTGAAGATAATACTAGATTAGACTCTCTTGATCAAGGCAACAACAAATTGGAGGTGGTTTCGACGAAGAAAATCAGAAATCTCTCTCTACAACATTCTCTCTCACTCTATAGTTGCTCAAAGGTGAAACCATGTACCACTAGCTTATATGTGATGCCTCTATCACTCATCTCGCTTTCACTACTTTCTTTAGGAACGTGTTCCTCGGAAGACTTCGCTTACCAACCAAATGACGGAGTGTGGGTAGGCACCTAGCACCGTGGTTCAAGGGTCTAGGTAATGTTGGACTCTCACCAGCTAAAACTGCCAATCCTGGTGGATTCCCTTAAAGGGATGCCATACCCCAAGGTTGGAGATCAGCTCAAAGAGCAATTTCTCAACTCCCCTTATTGTGATGGGTTTGACCTAACCATCCCTTCTCATTCTTTCGTCTTCTCCTCAATCGACCGCAATCCATCTTTTACTAAAAAAAAAAAAGCCCTAAAAATCACAGTTCATTGTAGTTCCGTTCGCCTTTGTAGCTTGGTTGCTTTGGGATGGGATGCCTTGAGCAAAATGGGTTGGCCTTTTTGTCTCACCTTATTTTGGGTTTTAGAGGGGGTGTTGAGCTAAGAAATGCATTCCATGTTGATTAGCCACTTAAACAGCCCCAAAACAAGCTTAATTTAATCAAAACCCTAATACAGGGAGTGGTTTGAGAGAGTTAAGATCATCAATCTTCCACCACGTGGCGGTCTAGTCTTTTCGACTGCTACCATCACCTCGTTTGGTCCTTTGCTATTGCGTTTTATTGCTGCGTTCTACTTTGGTGCTCTACTACTACGCTTTACTATGGCGTTCTATTGCTGCATTCTATTGCTACGTTTTGCTTCTTCGCCCACATCATCAGGCATCATCCTTTGCAATCGCCTCAGTCTTCTTACACTTTGGTGATCAATGTTTGGTGTTTCTCTCACTCCATAACCTTTGACTGGTAGTCACAACACTTGGGATTCGTCTTCGGCGGACATCATTCTTCGACACACTTCTCTGCCCTTAGGCACACTGTATACTCTTACATTCATTTATAGCATTCATTCACTTCAAAGTTGTGGCTGCCTAAGTTGCTTGCCCCTCAAACAACTAGGGCACAAAGTGTTAATAGGAGGGAAATCAGGATGTCCCTCCACCATTTTCTTCCAAGAAGCTTGTCAGATTGCATCAAAGTGAAGATGACCATAACGAGCATGCCAAAGCAGTCCAAGCTTGTGGGAAGTCCTCACGGCTAAGGGTGTGAGTGTGTAAAGCTCCTAGGATCCCATCTAAAGAACGGTGCCTATTGAAACGTCCTCCACTGTCATCGCATCTAGTGTAAGGACCACATGGGTACCAAGCCGTGTAAGACCATGAATAGACAATAGGTTAAAATCTAAATCCGGTACATAGAGAACTTTGGCTGAAGAAGATTGCCTGTGTGGTAATAGAGGAATAGTTCCCACTCCTCAAACGGGAATGGTAGAGTTGTCACCAATGGTGACTGTGCCTCCTTTGGCACTCAAGTCTTGAAGCCAATCTTGTCTATAGGTTATGTGAGAAGAGGTCCCACTGTCAATGAGCTAAGGCCGTGGAATCCTCCTTAGGACGGGGGATGGAATCGAAAACAAGAGCCCAAAGATCGAAGGTGCCGAGTATGCACTCCACTTATCTGACCACAACAAATAGTTCAAACCATTGAGTTTGTCTTCTTTGGGTAATGAAGGTAAGATAGACACCTGTATGGAAGGTATCAAGGATGGCATCTTCATTGAGGATGGAACCTTTTGTGAAAGATGAATAGACGGGGGATGGGTGCAAACAGGGGACTCCTCATGTAGGCTATAATCGCGATAATCGTGTCTTCGCTCAGAAGAGTGTTTGGAAAGAAGCTCCTCCTCTGAGTCATCAAAGCTTGCAAACTGGTAAGACATCTTCAAATATGCAATCACCTAGAAGGCTGTGTTTGACAGAGAAACAATTATTGCCTACCACCAGGAGACTCTTACTTGCACAAAAACTATTGCCCACAACACAAAGCTGTCGCCAAGGTGGTGGAGGAAGCTGTCACCTACAAAAATATGTTGATGCCAATAGTAGGGAATGAACACTAGCAAAAACTCAAATTTGCGTTTTGGGCAAAATGCAAAAGTTGATGCCGCATGATATAGAAAAGCTGCCGTTTGGTCCTTGGAATTCGTTGCTTGGTTGCTTGGGGGTGAAAACGGGCAATGGACCACTGGTTTTGACTATGAACGCAGTACATATAGGCTGAAAATCTGCATTTCGAAAATCTGGGCGGGTCCTCCGCAATGAAAACTTGCTCTTGTGCAAGAAATCTCTCAACTATGTCTTCACTTAGGTGATAATACCTTGTGAGAGTGCGCAATGGAAGAGACATGAACACACACACACACACACACACACACACACACACACACACACACACAGAGGAAGTAGAAGATGAGGGAAGAATATTGCACTGATTGAAGAAGAATGCTGATACAATGATGATAGACTGATCAGTCCCTACACGCAGCCCAAAGTGTCAGTAAGGGCACTAGATTTGGCTGATGACAATGGCAGTACCAAGCATGAAGAGTTGGAGTGTGCACTTGCAAAGGGAATATTGAAGACTGAAGAGTGTGTGTCTGCCAAGGGAAGATTGAAGACTAAAGAGTGTGTGCCTACCAAGTGGGGGGTGCAGCTATAAATAGCAGGAGCACTAAAAACTGGCCAACTTGATCAAGAGAGGCCATAAATGCTGGTCACATAGAAAGAAATGCCAGAAAAAATAGGGGACAGAAAAATCTTAGATGGCAATGACAATGTCTGGTAGGTGCAAGCAGAATGTGGAAGGCAATAATTGGCCTAGGAATGCATAGAGGAAGCTGACAAATAAAGAAAATGCACCTAAATTGCTAGAGTTTCTATGTCTCCGTTAGACTCTGACAGGAGCTCACAACTAGGAGATGACAGATTGACATGACTAACATAGGCAGGCTAACATTTTGTGTGTAAACCCTAGCTTATCTTTATAGGGTATTAGAGTCAATGCTGATACATATTTGATTTATGATGGCTCAAAAAACTCTACCTTTGGATCCTCTAACTTCTCCTTCAATGGAGGCCTTGAGAATGCGTTCTGGTCTTGATTTAGAGAACAACGCTTCATCTACTAACTTTTCTTTTAGTCATTCACAATGGCCAGCTCTTCTTCATCTAATACTCCTTCACATGGTACATCTCAATTGGAGCATTCCATTGATACGATTGAGCACCTCTTAGTTGGAAAGACTATCCACTCGGGATATAACCAAAAGTTCAAACTCTCCACAATCAAGCCTAGTGGCAAGTTTGTACAATCCATTTTTATGTGAGTTTGATTTTGTCTGTACTGCTCCGTTAATTATGCAGGAAACAAATTGTAAGTCACCTTGGAGACTCAGATTGGTACCAATATGAATTTGAAGAAAACTCTATGTTTAGAGATGTTCCACAAAGTAATTGTCATGGGGACGTGAAATTTTGAGATGCTTTAATCTTGCTAGTAACATTTGATTAAGTTACTAATCAAATGTGCAAGGTTGTTTAGCAGATGTGATGCACATGGCAATTATTTCATGGGAACGGGCCAAGGACCCTGAGGATGCAGTGGGTGTTAAAGGCAAAAGTTGTGTTAAGTTATGCCAACTGGGTTTTGGTGGTCAGTTGGTGTCAGCTTGGACCCTAGGGCAACTGTTTGGCCATTAAGTGTCAGTGGTGACACTAGGGACTAGCATTAATTAATTAATTAATGCTAGTCTAAGGGCCAACAGAGGTTGGGAACCACTCTAAGTTGCAAATGGCCTAGCCAATTTCGTTCCCAAAAGGGCTGAAATTAATTTTTAGAATTAATTAATTCTGAAAAATTAATTTAATGGCTGAAAATGCATTAGGAAGGCTGCCACTTGGCAAAACTTTCCCATGCAATTAGGGGGAAGGCTGTTGGAGGGTGGTGGAAGTTGAATGGCAGCCATTCGGAGCTTGGTGGAGGGAGAGAAGGTGATCAGATTTGGCTCTGAGAGGCGACGACGATTGACTGATCGCGCGCCGCGACAGGACAGGGGGCAGTAGGTTTTCTATTCCGCCTCAAGAGAGGCGGCGGTAGGGAAGGAGGGCTCGCCAGCTGAGCTGGTGTTTTACCCCCCTTTTGAAGCTGTTGGTGCCATCAGATTTGTCATCAGAGCTACGAATCAGAAGATACATTTCAGCTGATTTTCTCTCTTTCTACAGCATTCTCTCATCTCCTCCAGTCTATGCTCAAGTATTCTCAGCAATTCTCAGCCATTGGGTAGCAGAGTACAGCCAAATTTGGTGGACAGTAGAGAGTTTGCTGTTGTAAACCCTAAATTACAGCAGTAATTAGGGTTTAGCAGCCACCTTGGGACCCGTGCCATCAGCCAAAGGCATTGTACATTGAAATCAGCACCGGAAATTCGTGGAGTTGTGAGGATTTCAGATGCCAGCCCATCTATTGTGAATTTGGGGTAGCATTTGACCAGCTGGGGTTCCATTAGAGCAAGTCCTGGGTGAAAATCAAGGGGCAATTTGCCCGAATGCTTTGCTAATTATTGGAACAGCAAGGGGCTTTTGAATCAGCCAAGAAGATTGTGAAATCTCGGCTTGTAATTTATCCATCAGCAATTGAAATTAAAGAAATACCGAAAGGGGCGCCAGTTTTGGGGCCAACAGGGTGTCCATTGTCCAAGTTTATGAAGGTAAAGTGAGCATTTCAGTTTATGTTCATTTGCTAATTGCTGTAATTAAGTTCTTAATCAGGTTAAACCACCCTGTCCGAGAAGGAAGGCTGGTTTCAGTAATCCTTCATCCTTTGTTTCATTTGAGTATGAGCTTGGTGCTTTCCATCCACCTTCATATTTCCCGCCCTTCTCTCCTACTCTCACTTTACATTTAAATTTCTTTTCTTTCAATCTAGACCTTTACTCTAGACCTACAATAGGTTATCCAGTCTTAACGTACATTGTCTTTGATGCACATCTAGGTTTTAGGCCCTCACTAGACACTCAAAGGTATGCCACTCTGCACCTTGTACATCGATAGTGGAAATGCCACCCTTTAAAATCATGCCCTACCCACATTTGCAAGTGCATTACTCTATGTCCTTTGGTCATGTTGTGCGGGGAATCCCTCTCTTGCACATTGTACCACCCTCCTTAGTTGCTCAAATGCATGAATCCCCATCTTGTGTTGAAACGTTATCTCTTTCTTTGAAGGAAACAAGGAGTGGAAAGAAATCATCTCCACATCTAGACCTAGTTCTGCCTTCTTTGATTGACCCACACAGACCATGTTGTGATATCGATGGTTTGTCTCCTTCTTTGAAGGTTAAAGGGAGAGATACACTCACACCCTCACAAAGTTTCTCCTGGCACTTCTTGCCTAAAAAGAAAAGGTTTTGTACATTTTGCCGAAAACCTAGCCATATGGATGACAATTATCGCTCAAAGGCCAAGGGTCTTAGACTTGCACCCAAAATCTCCTCATTCCTAGCTAAGGGTCTTCTACCAAAGGAGGGTCTTCCTATTAGAGTGCAGCGGTGCAAAAGCGTATGATCGAGACTGAGAGATAGAGTGAACACAGAGAGGAGAGAGAGAGAGAGAAAGAGATAGAAGAATGTAGATTTGCAATATGAAGAATGATGAATAAGGAATATAGATATGTACACGGGTGCAGTTTGTATGTCTGTGTATCTCCACCTCGATGATGTCACCTTGCTGTACACCTTGAAACTGCAGCAGCACGATCTCTGCCCCAAACTGAACCTGAAATCTGCAATCAGAATGTAACTGAAAGTGTGCTGGAAATCTGTAATAAATAGGCCAAAAAACTGGTACAAGTCGGGCTGTGCAGAAAACTGTCCGACTGCACAGCTGCCACATGGCAGCCTGTTTGATTGCTGATGTGGCATCCAGCACGACTGCTGACATGGTGACTTGCTGATGACGTTTCATGAGTGGTGATTGAAGATAATCCTCTCACACAACCCGAAAACTAGACGATAAGGAGTGCCGGTAATGTGAAAGACTTTATTTAAAGAATGAAACTCAACTAGAGAAATTTCAAACACTAGATAAACAGACAACACTTTTGCCTCACGTAGTTGCAGAACACATACACACAGCAAAAATAGTCACTAAAGAAATAAATATCATATCTTTATACTTGCGAATCCATCATTCATATTAATTCCACGATGTTTGAAGCTTGAATGGACCAAACTCTATAGTAAAGCCTTTAGCTTATTTTTGTGACTTAACTTGGGTGTGATCCTAATCTCCTTGTCACAATACCAACAAGAACTTAACAAGAGAATTCTCCATATTCTCTCTCCTTATATAGTTTTTCCTACATGGCTTGCTTTCCTAAAAGCCTTTTAGCTTTTCTTTGACGTTTAAAAACGTCAAGGCTTTTTATCATTTTTATGCTTTTCCTTAAAATTGCTCACTACCTTCACATGAGCTTTTCACTGCAATAAACATGATGGCATGAGCAGCCTTTATCAACATAGTTGCTCTGTGTTAATCATTATAAGCCTTTGTATTATAACTTGCTTAGTTGTCCAAAGGAATGAAGCATCTGATGGCACTCGAGAAGAAGTGAGTAAAGATATCAATTAAGCTATTGAGTGAATAAGGTCTCTTGGACCTCGGTAGACCTTTTAAGGTTGGCGTGATCAGAATCCATTCATCGATCTTCTTCTTGAGATGATGTGCGCCAATCTTACCTGTAGGTATGGGTGCAAATATTCCATTTGCATTGATATCAAGAGACTCGTGTATGGCGATATCATCTTGCAGGAGGTCTTCAAGGGGGATGAGGGGCCCGAAGTGTGTTTATAGCTCTTCACTAAAGGCTTGGAGGTTTGCGTCCAGGCTGTTTGCATGGGCGTTGAGGTTGGCAATGAGCCTGTCTTGGAGGCAAAGCCCTCATTGACCATATGGACTATTCTACAAAACTGCAGGCCCACCCTGAACATGTAGAGAAGCACCTTCAATCTTGGTGCAACCAGAGTTGTCTCCGTACGTAGTACGGACTGATCCGTACAGTACGATCCGTATGGTACATATCCGTACGATTTAGTACGAAAAAATGGGCACTTTTTGGCCACTCTACTTTAAGTCTACAACTTTCTTTTTTTCTTTTTTCTTTTTTTTTTCTTCTTTCTTTCTTATTTCTCCCCCAAGCCTCTCTCTCTCTCTCTCTCTCTCTCTCTCAAGCTTCTCACACCCTCTTTTTCTCTCAAGCCTCTCCTCTCTCTCTCTCTCTTTCTCTCTCTCTCTCTCTCTCTCTCTCTCTAGCAAAGAGAAAGAGGCTTTGAAGGCATGTGAAAGGGAGGTTCACTCATGGGCAGAAGTGGCAAAGACAACACAAAAGCAGATAGAAGAAGCTAGCCCATGGATTGAGGCAATAAAAAAGAATAAGGGAACGTCAATGAACAAGACTGAAGTAATGAATGCTACCTTGGAAGAAGAGGCTAGGAGACGGACTAGGGTTTTACATGTACGGGTAGTAGGATGGGAGGAGAAGAGCAGCCCACAGGAAAATGCTCAGACTCTTGCTGACAAAATTGGGGCTTTAAATGTACCTATCGTTAGTGCTTGGAGAGTGGGGAAAGAGGACTCTTAAGTCCAAGGCTCTAATTCTTCACTTTGGAGACATAGAGAAAAAAAAGGCCTTCCTCTCCCAGAGGAGAGCCCTCAAGGGTGAGAATATTTATTTGGATGAGGACCTTACCCCAACAGAGATAGCGCATTGCAGAGAACACATGCCCAAGGTATTGGAGGCTCGCAAAGAGGGAAAGTGGACTATTTATAGGGATGGATGAGTCATCATCACTGACAAAAGGACTTCATGATGGTACGAGGCCTATGAGACACTTTGGATGTCAATATGGAATTGTAATGGAGCCTTGTGCTTGGATGCTGGTTACTTTGAAGATAGCTTCCGAAACATAGATATAGCAATGTACACAGAAACACACCAATGTAAAGGTAGCCGACTACCAGACGTTCAGGAATACAGGTGGGAAAGTGCATTTCATCCACCAGCTAGAAAACCAGGAAGCACTAGGGGTTTTGGAGGTGTGGCCATACTATACCGGGAAAACCTCAAAGGTACAGTGCAAGTAATGAAAAGAGATGATGATGCACAATATTTATGGATTAGGATACATGCAGGAAGACCACAGGATATATTCATTGCAATATGCTACTTTCCTCTTGCAAATTCTACCTATGCCACATGAGATGGATCTCCCTTTGATGTACTCTATGAGGATATCATGAGATATGCTAGCACTGGGGACGTATTATTAGTAGGAGATTTCAATGCATGCATTAGAGATAGACAGAGTGACTTTTATATGCATGACAGTGCCATGTTCAAAGAGATCGACATAGATGAAATAGGCCTACACAGGAGAGCCCAGGATAAAGAAGTGAGTACCTATGGGACACACCTATTGACTTTGGGAAGTGCACATGGACTAGCCATCTTTAATGGTCTTCCACAATGGTCAGGATCTGACAAATTGACATGTTGGAATCACAAAGGAGGGGCAAATACTGTGGACTACTTGATGGGCTCACTAGCATTGATACCAGACATCCAAAATTTCAAGATATTTAAGAGGCAAAGTGGCATAGCAGCAAATCATGCTATTCTGACACTCATGCTCTCTTGTGTACATATGAAACATGAAACAGCATGCCTCCCTAAACATCCCAAATACTACTTTACAGAAGACACCTCACACATCTATAGTGGTTCTCTGCAGACCAGTTTACATACATTGGACTTGAGTAGATTGTTGGAAGAATGTACAAGGGATTTAGCAGAGGCCATACATGGATCAGCCATGTATGCATTCCCACACACCTTGCCCCGATGTAGACCCACACGATCTACTGCTTCCCAAAATAGCTGGTATGATGATGAGTGTAGAGTCACCCGAGCTCGCTTACAGAGGGTCACTTATTGTTCTTTCCCTTGATTCCCCTCCTTCGTGGTAAGGCGGGCTTTGATGTGCAGCTTCCTTATCCAAGACGCTCTCATCCTTTATTTCTTCATCTATGATGGCTGTCAGGATACCCCCGTATCTGATTGTAGGTGCCTTTGATGCAGGTTTCTTCCTTGTGGAGTGCACGGTCGAGGCTAGGCACTCAAACACATCACCAAGCAAAGGCGTTTTTCAAACACCTTGTGCAGAAGAAGAAACGAGACTACCTAACAAAAGCAGAAGCAGAGATATATCAGCTATTTTTGGGGCGGGACAGCAAGAGCGCATGGAAGATGTTTCATGAAAGACAGCCCCCCATATAGATTACATCACCAGATGCTTGGGTTGACTATGGGAGACAGTTGTATGACCTGCGAGGACAGCCACCTATGCAGCCCCCACAAGCTTGTAGGCCAACACAGTGGTCTTTCTTCACATGGAAAATGGTTAGGGATGCAATCTATAGATTACAAAATGGGAGGGCACAGGATGAGGATGGACTAGTAGCAGAACATTTCTTACATGCTGGTGACATATTAGCACCCATATTAGCACATATGTTTAATAGAGCAGTATGTGAAGGTTTCCCTATGAGTTGGTCAAACAATACTATAATTCCGCTATTTAAAAGTGGTGATCCCCTGATTCCTAGCAACTATAGGACTAGCATGATCAGTCATTCTTTGGCCAAGATATATGGATCTATATTGGAGCATGAACTCAGTGAGTGGGCTGAAATGCAAGGTAAGAGAGCACAAGGACAGGCAGGTTTCAGACGAGGATATACCATGCTGGACCATATTCTCACACTTAGAGCCATTATTGAGGAGGGTCGAGCGCGAGATGAGGATCTATTGTTGCTTTGTAGACTTTCGCAAAGCTTTTGATACAGTGCCTTGTACAGGCATCATGTAGAGATTGCAGGACATTGGAGTACGAGAGGGTATACGATGCGGTGTCTATGTATTATATGAGGCAGTGACAGGTCATGTACGAGCACCTGGGGGGCTATCAGAGAGGATTGACAGTACTATAGGAGTGAAACAAGGATGTCGTATTTTATCGTACCGTACCGTATCGTACCTGACAACTATGGTTGCAACAATAGTGCTCAACAATCATTGACACACCCACTAGAATCTTGGTATTGAAGCTATCGTTATCCAACAAGAGACAGCCACCATGTAGTCATCAGGCAATTCAGATATGTCAACAAGCTTGAGAAATCGGACATTTAGCTTCCTAAAACTTGTAGTTAGAATCTCCTCCAGAATGCTTCGTCTTCAAGTATGTAATGTATATTCTAGTACATGTAATTCAAATTGAGCCAATCACCTCCAACAAGAAAACATGGTAGTCTAGATAAGCACACTGCCACAGTTAATGCTGCCTTCCTTGTGATTTTGGAATGCAACAAGATTCCCCCACATTGGCCACTGTAATAGTTGATTGTATCCCAAATGCAACCTAGTGCAATAATGAGTCTCCCACCTGCACTTGAAAGCGCGACTTATTTCACATGAGGTATTGGCACAATAAACTTATCAAGATTCATATCACCTATAGACCGTGAGAAACTAAGACCCCTTGGCCGGCATCTCAAGGGGCCAATCTCAACTTCCCCAATCAAGCTTAATCTACCAACTTTACCTCCACTTCTTGTAACATGGTTCCTTCAGCCAATGTAAAAATAATGCGTCCTTGAATGTAAAGTTGAGTTAATGCTCATTTGTTGTAAAGTTTTATTAATCAAATCAAACTAGTCATCAATCCCTTCACCAATAGCTACTCTGACTATAGCACCACATAAACAACGATTGAACATATATTTTTCAAATCTTCTTTGTGTCTTCAGAAGATGTTGTTTTCTTCAGATGTACCTGCTTGATTCCATGTAATGTGTCCTAATTGAAGACATGTTTTGAAATTGAACTCTGTGCTTAGTCACACATGCTTTAAGGAGTGCAAAATCTGAATCCATGCCATGCATTTATACAAGGAATTTTATACACAAAGATATGGATGCATTGAAAAGATTTGTGCCTTGCCTAGTCCATAAGTGCCCATGCATTATGCAATATGCAAACACAGTTCCTTGAATACTTTACGATCCTTAATCTCACCTCTCATCTCTTAGTGAAAGAAATAAATGTTGCACTTCGCTTCACCCTCCCAAAATCTCACCATCACACATAAACAATGGTCCTCAGGATGTTGATGAGGTAAAACAATCCATCTCACAACTGAAGGTGTCCTTCATGACCCTCAAACTCACCTAATCACCTTTTCCACTCATTTGGACATTCCTAATTTGGTGATAAATATCCCAACTCTCATGCGTGCACAATGAAATGTGTTCCCTCAAGTGCACATGCTTGTAAGTTTTATTGTATATAGCTGCAATAGGCATTATGCCGTGCTAGTGGTCCATGGTGGTGCAATAAGTACATCAACCCAACCCATGGCATGGAAGTAATTGAAAAACATCAGGAGATGACCCCCAAGTGCAATGCTTGCAACAAGTGCAATGTGATGTGCTTGTGAACCCATAATCCCCGTGTTGTGTAAAGATCTCAGTAAGAAAATATACCCGACTTAGGATATCAGAGGCTACAATTAAAATCCAGCTCCAACTTGTCTAAAAAAACACCTATCTCGACCAACGCTATCTAGTTTCAAACACAAAAAATGCCAAAAAAAGGCAAAAACAATTCCTACTCTAGACAAACACATGAAAATTTAGCTGAAACACAATAAAACAAACATTCACACAAATAGCTAAACACAAAAAATCCTATCTACTTTATGTTTTACTAGGGATTTATTGATTTCGCAAAAACACTTGACAATATGTCCAACTGCTGACGTGGCTGACTGCTCAGCTCTGCTGACATGGCATCTTGCAATAAATGCAATGATTGTACAAGCTGATCAAACTGCTGCATGGACATATGCCTGTCCAGGAGGTGACCAGATGATCGTATCTCTAACACCCCCTCTCAGATCCTGGATACGGCATGAGGCTGAGGGATCTGGAATATTGACAGTAAAGCTCGGGGAAGTGCCTTCGTAATCAAATCTACTAGGTTGTCTTTTGTCTTGCAGTAAACCACATTGATAGTCTCATCCATAAGCTTCTCTCGAATGAAATGGTACTGTATCTTAATGTGCTTCGTCCTAGCATGAAGTACTGGGTTCCGAGCCAAGGCAATGCAACTTGGATTGTCACAATGAAGTGTAGTAGGACTTGTTGGCTAGTAGCCAAGCTCCTCCAATAACTTCAGAAGCCACACCGTCTCACATGCTGTAGAAGATGCTGCGTGATACTCCACCTTAGTCGAAGATAAGGCAATTGTGGGTTGCTTCTAAGCACAAGATCTAAACCATCTGTACTTGTTGGATACAAGATCCCTAGATCACGGGTCCCCCTTAGGAACTGTAAAATCTACAAAGCAACCTGTCAATGTACCTCTTTATGTTCAATCATGAACCTGGCCTACAAACCTACAACATAACACAAATTAAGACGAGCGTTGAGAAGCCAAATCAGCCCCAATGGAGCGGACCAAGAAGCTGAAGACGAGGAAGGAGTCGAGTAGCCACTCTCTCTCGAAGGAGCGGATTGAGAGGAGACGGTATCAAACAATCACTGTCTCTTGATGGAGCGCATTGCAGACGGCGGGCTATGGTAGCCACTGTACGTGAAAATAGATGGGAGAAGACTGTCGATGGCATTGTGATGATCTCCAAGAGGTCGTAGTGCCAATGGATCTTCCATGTGATCGAAAGGACTTAGTGCACATCAGATGCGTCTTATTGCCTTGAGCATAGTACTCTGATAGCCGATGCAAAACGATCTTTGTGACCCAGAAAGGAGAGGTGGCACAAGGAGTGCTTGGTGGAAGACACATATACTCCGGGGGGATGGGGAGCAAAGGTCGAAGTCGGCAAGCATCGGTGGTGTGTCCGATGATGCCATAGTAGAAGCACCTAGTAGTTTGGTCATGTGTTGGTAAAGAAGCCATGGGTATTAGTGTGCCTTGTGTTGGTCATGTGTTGGTAAAGAAGCCATGGGTATTAGTGTGCCTTGTTGAAGAAGGAAGAGGTCAGCCACGAACCATGAACTGCAATGTTCGTCTCAAGGGCTAGGAGGGTAGTGGAAGGGTTGGAAGTGAGCTGCTAGTGGGAGGAGGATGCGACTAGCAGTAAGAGGTTGCAACCAGTAGAAAAATGCAGGTGAGGAGAGAGAGGCTAAAAACGCAGGTGAGGAGGAAATATTAAAAACGGAGAGAGAAAGACTAAAAACTCAAGCTACAGGAGAGAAAGACTAAAAACGCAGGAAAAACCAGCAGCAACAGTCAGCATGCTAAAATCAGCTCCAAATAGTGTGTGATAGGTTGGAAACAAGCGCCAGAATATTGTAGACAGCAATGACTAGCTTGGACCATAATGTCCTCCGCGTTCGGGGTGTGGGAAGTAAGCTAAAATACCTAAAATTTGTAAAAACGAGATTGTTTTCTGAATGGAGAGTGATCAGCAACAGTCGCTCTGTTGTAAACAACTGCAAACTGCGGGTGAAAGGTTGGAAATAGGCGCCAGACTGTAGATGACAGCAAGGAACAGCTGAGATTGTGATGTCCTTTGCGAAAGGGGTGTGGGCAACAAGCTGAAAACACCTGAAACCGGTAAAAACGAGATTTTGATGCAACAGAAGAAGAAGAGAAGTGGATGCCGAACCCACCACCGGTCTTTGCCGTCATTGGAGTGGAGGATCTTTGCCGTAGTTTGAGCAGATTCAACTTTGATACCATGTCAAAAGATGATGTACCAGCGAGACAGTAGGTTTTGCGGGGAGGAACATGGAGTGAACTCGGTAAACATGGAGAAGAGAAGAGAAGAGAGAAGAAACTTCGATGAATGGAATAATAAAGACTTGAATCATGGAGTGAATGTGATACAAGGGAACAAGGGTGCCGTAGCATAAGGAAGATGATGAAGACAACCGTGAACCACGAACTGCAATGTCCTCCTAAAGGGGTGTGAGGGCAGTGGAGAGGCTGGAGAGAAGAGGTGACAGATTGAATGAATTAGCCGTGTGGAATGAATGAGAGAGTGGCCTATAAATAGGCACAGTTAGTCTAGGATAGCGCCCCTTTTTGGGGCTGCAAACCCTAAATACAAACCCTAAACGCAAAACGTAGAAATGCAAAAATGCAAATTGTGGGTGACGGGTGAAGGGTTTCTTAACAATATCAACCATGGTCGAAGTAGATGACTGATTGAGGATGTGGACAATAGCAGCCATAGCCTCGGCCCATAGACATTGAGGTATCTTTTGATGCTCCATCATGGTGCAAGCCATCTCAATCACACTTCTGTACTTCCGCTCTAATATGCCATTCTCTTGAGGTGTGTTTGTGTTTGCAAATTCTTGGTGGATACCACGATTTGCACAAAACCTACCAATTTTCATGAGAAACAGACTCTCCACCCTTGTCCAATTGTAATGTCTTCACTTTTTGGTTGGATCAGTTCTCCTAAAAGAGTAACTAATCCTTGAAGTGGGAGGACGCCTTTGACTTCAACTGCAAAAAATAAGTCCATGTCATCGTGCTAAAATTGCCACAAGCAGCATGAAATAAAAGCTGCCCTTAAGGGACTCTATCCTCACAGGCCCACACAGCATAGTTACTTGGAACGGGGAACGGGAACGGGACCCCCTGGAACGGGGGAAACGTCCAATGTCAGGGAACGGGAACGGGGGGAACGACACATGTCTTAAGTGCCCCAAATATGCCCTACATGACCCAAATTACCCCAAAGAATGTCTCTGTAATTGCCCCAATACCCCTCAATGCTTGAAATTGACCCAAATGTCCCAAAATTGACTCGATTACCCCCATAGCTCCAAATTGCCTTGAATTGCCCCAATTATCATAATTCCCTTGAAATTAGACAATATAAATGGATGAATACCTTGGAATTGAGGATAGGCTGAAATTTGATTGTGATTTGCAAGAGTTGATAATGCATCAAATTTGAACTCTGCATGGACTCCTAATTAGCTTATGGGTTGTCTTGACACTTTGAATCTTCAAAGAGAGAGAGAGAGAGAGAGAGAGAGAGAGAGAGAGAGAGAGAGATTAGTGTGTGCACATTAGGCAATGGAGATGGGTGAACATGTGGTAGAAGGAGTGTGACCCAAGCAAAAAGAAAAAACAGAAAAAACGTCAATTTTCGATCAACAGGCCTAGAATGGCCGTTCCAAACAGGGAACGGCAGGGAACGGCCCTGGGAACGACAGGGAACGTTCTCTGGCCGTTTCACCTTCTTGGAGGGTTTGGAACGCGTTAGGCCGTTCCTACAGACCGGAACGACTGTTCCCTGTTTCTATGCCACACAGATTTGTAGATAAGGGTACTGAAGACTACCTCGATGCTGGGAATGACATCTCAATGTTGTTTCCAACGAATATAGGATACACACAGCTACTGGCTCACCACAATGTCTGGCATACCTTGAACAAGCTGTCCCCTAGAAGCCTTTTGAAGGTAATCGTAATTTAGGTGGCCAAATCAAGCATGCCAAGCTCGGACTATGTCTGAGAGGTAAGAAGAAGAAGAGGTCAAGGCAGAAGGAGATCTTAACTTGTAGACTCCGTTCTCCTTATAATCGGAAGTAAACATGTATTGCGATCTATGATTAAGAATCCAAAAGGAATCCTCATTAAACTCAACCAAGAGGCCGAGGGTATAAATCTTGTGTATCGAAAGCAAGTAATAACCCAAGCCTGGCACATAAAGCACCTTTCAAGTATGAGTATCACCATGTCCATCCGGAATCAACTGCATATGACCCCTACCTTGTATCGAAATAGAAGAGCTATCTCCTATATAAGAATCTGTCCATGCGAAGGTTGCAAATGCGCAATACTTGCTGTAAAAGGAGTCATGTGCGGAGAGGCACCACTATCAACAATCCATTCACAGGGGTGTGGGGCCATCAACGCGGCATCAAAAGCCTTAATGGTTGATGCCTAAACCACCTTTAAATGGAGGAAAGCAACTAATGAGGGAGTGGGCACCGCTTCGGATTCCTTTGAAGCCTTCTTTGTCTTGGTGTCCTTCTTATCCTTGTCGTGGCAATCCTTCTTCTAGTGACTTGTCTTGCCACAGATGTGACAAGTAGAGTCCTTCTCTTTGTTCTTCTTTGCTTTGTTGTCATTCCCCTTCTTCTGAGAGGATCGACTTATCACTATCAATGCCTTTGACTTGGAAGCTTATGCCCTTTAAATTGTTTCTCTTGGTCCAAGACCATAGGAACCAACTCCTCCACTGAAGAGTCGACTCTCGACCTAAAGCAATCACGGTAGTATAAAAAGCACCAAACCTAGGCGGTAACTGTGACATAAGAGCTATCTCCATGTCTTTAGATGTGATTACCTTCCCTGCATTCTGAACCTTGAGTTGAAGTTACCATAACTTGCTCATATGCTCCAGCATAGAAGATGACTTGTTAGGGTTCAACGTCCGTAGTCGCACCTCCAAAGACAACCATTTCATAACGGTCATTTAGTTGTATAACTGGTCGAGCTCCAATCATATGTTTCTAGTCATTGTCAAGTGCTCAATATGGACAATCACGGTTGTAGTACATGAAAGGAAGAGAATTGAGTGGATGCGAGCATTCAATTTGTCCAATGTGCTTGAGCCTTTGCTAAATCCGTACGATTGTCTGTAGAAAGTTTGGACTCGTCTCTCAATGCAAGATAGTCAATGGCCTTTGTAACAAGCTACGCCAAATCATAGGACTCCAAGATGGCAAGCATCATAATGCACTGGATGTGGTAGTTCTTACCATCGAGCTTCTGATTTGATGGAAGAGCTAGTAGGACGGGCACCTTCTGATCTGTAATTGCCTGAAACTCCATATCGGCCTTAGAAGATATCTTCACTTGAAGTGCTTGCAAAAACACAAAAGTAGCCCCCTTTGATTGTGAAAATGCAGCCTATTGGGCTCTTCTCTGCTTGTCTCGCATCTTCTTCACCCATCGGAGGCGATGAAAAGTTAAAATCTGCAAATGAAGGTTCAAAACGTAGCCTTCTTTCTTGTGCAGCAAAAAACTTGTAGTAAAATCAGCAACTTTGCTCCTTTTCCACACGCCTGCGCTCGCCTCAGCCTTGTTTTGATGCGTAGTGCTCTCGCTTGCCCTTGAATGCTGAAATGCATCCTTGTGTCGCACTGAAAACTCCTCTTTAGGTTTGCCCACGATCAATCAATCTTTGCGTTGCTTTGATACCATTTTAGAGTGTAGCGGTGCGGAAGTGTATGACCAAGACTAAGAGATAGAGTGAACACAGAGAGGGGAGAGTGTCATGAGGACATGCATTTTTGAAACCTCACTTAACATGTGGATTAATTTTTAATCACATAATTAAGTAAATGTTGCATATGTGAGGTGCAACTAGGGTTAAAGTAAATTTATGAGCCTAGGACTCCAAGAAATCACGGGATGTCAAAGGCAAAAGTTGCTATAAGTCATGCCACACAAGTACTTGGTGGTATTTGGTGCCAGTTGTTGGCCTAGGTCATTCATTTTGCCATAAGTGTCAGTTGGTGACACTAGAGAAGTGGCGTTTAATGGTACCTAATGCCAATCTGATGGTCAAAGATGGCGTAGAGACACTCGGGAATGAAAGTTGCCTAACCAATTTAATTATTGGCCAGTTAAATTATTTTTTAGGGCATTGAAATAATTATTAGATTAATTTTCAGTATTTAAAGACTGAAAATTAATAATTAATTATGAAAAATGTTGGAAAAACCATTTGGGAAGGCTGCCACTTGTAAAAAATGCCCATGCAAGACTGAAAAACGTCTTTAGAGGCTAGAGAGAGGTATTTTTATAAATTCAGCCTGCAAGAGAGAGAGAGGGGAGGCTGCTGGTCTGATTTGCAGCCATTGGAGGACCTTTTGAAGCTGCCAAGGGCAGAAGAAGACCAATCAACAGCAAGAGACAGCATGTACAGGCTGTTGAGATAGGGCAGCAATAGTAAATGTCTCATTTTCTTCAGTTCTTTGCATCTACAAGCTGTTGTGGTAGGGCAACAACTGCATTTGACTGATTTTCAGTCATTCTTCGCGACAAAACTTTGAATTTTCTCTATCTACAGCTTTCCATCTCATCTCCCAACCATTTCACAACCTTGCTCTGAAGATCTTAGCATTTGGACCCTTGGAGGCTGAGAAATTTCAGATTTCTTTGCTGTAAACCCTAATCTGTAGCAGAAATCAGGGTTTAGCAGCAGCCTCAGGAAACGTGCCAGAAATTGGAAGCTCTAAGACTTGGATTCAACACAGCTGAAGTTGTTTTTAGCCTATTCAAGTGGAGGGACCAGCAAATAATTGAATTTGGGGCATTTTACATCTCCATCAAAGCGGGTGAAGGCCAATTGATTGCCCGAATCAAGGGGCAAATCGGATTAAAGACTTGTTGGTGATTCATCATAGCAAGGGGAGTTGGAATACCGAAAGGGATTGGGAGAATCCCATTGTAAATCAACTTCTTCTTCAATAAAGCTAAAGAAATACCAAAAGGGGCGCCAATTTTGGGGCCAATTGGGTGTGCATTGTCCAAGATCAGTAGGCAAATTTGTATTTTCAGATTTGCACTAATTGTTTGCTGCTGTAATTAAGTTGTAATTAGGGATTTACCACCCATCCATGGAAGGAAGGCTGGTTTTAGAGAGAGAGAGAAAGAGATAAAGGAATGCAGATCTGCATTAGGAAGAATGCTGAATAAGGAATACAGGTATGTACACAGACGCAATTCATATGTCTGCATATCTCCACCTTGCTGATGTCACCTTGTTGTACACCTCGAAGCCTGTAGCAATCAGCAGGATCCTTGCCCTGAACTGAGCCTGAAATCTGCGATCAGAATATGACTGAAAGTGTGTTGGAAATTTGCAATAAAGGCTGGGATATAAAGGCCCGGTAACCTCCGTGTATAGTACACACACATTGTACATGTGAACGCGCCCTTTACGTGCCGTAAGTATAAATACATTTTATTCTTTGTGTACCAACACATTGTTGGTACACTCTGATCGATTCGACTTTTCACTCTGCTCACACTCTCTCCAGCCGGCACACTCACTCGTTCACTCCGGCTCGACCTCCATCTCTCTTAGCTGTGCCCCTCTTGCTTCAACAACTGGTATCGGAGCATAGATTGTGGGCGCTTTCCGAGACCACTGATTGACAGGTGACAGTCAGCTCGCGAACATGTCGAGCTCATGAGGGGCCACAGGCAGACGTACAACAACAAGCATGGCATGCAGGCGATGAGACAATGGCAGGCGTGATGTGACTGGGCTGCAGTGGGCGACGGGAGAGTGGCAGGCACTAGCACAACCAGCAGCCCTGACCTGCAGGGCATGCGGGCACTAGAGACGACGTGCCAGTGACCAGCATGGGAGCAGCGCGACCAGCATAGTTAGGCGTGACCTGCGTCGGCGGGCAAGACGCGCAACGTGATGGGTCAACGTGATGCGTCATTCATGCCTGTTAGTGACTTTTGAGTCGGAAATTGCAGACATCATGAGCGGTGACCTCAATTAAATTGGGGATTTTGCCAATTTTGTCGAAATTTTGCCTTTCTTAGGTAAAATTTCTTGACATTGGATCCCCGAAATTTGGGGCTTTTCATGTATTGTCAAAGCTATACTCAGCTGGGTCAGATTGACTGACATTCATGCAATTTTGGACTTGAAATTTTGGGGATTTGTGCAGAATTTGGTAAATTTCTACATCTTTTGCACGTGCAATGGCTGGTTAATGTACAAACAGCAGAGATTTATTTTTGGTTGAGGAAAAATAGCAGGGTATTTTGCTGGTTCAGCTTGTGCTTCCGCAGATTAGTGCATTTACTCTTGTGTTCGTGATAAAATGGCTGCAACTTCTTCCAGTTCAGACATCAAGAGTTTGATGGAGATTAAACGGTTTGATGGTTATGGATTTGACCTTTGGAAAGACCGTATGCAAGGCATTTTGTTCCTAAAGGATTGTGCGGGTGCTTTGCAGGAAGATAAACCCGCACTAATGTTTGATGCAGATTGGGCCAGAGTGAATAAAAAGGCTGTGGCCTACATAAAGATGGGCATCACTGATGACATTTTGACAGACATTAAGGGTTTAGACACAGGTTATGCAATATGGGAGAAGCTGAAAACTACTTATGAGATCACCAGACCTGTTAATCAGGTGCATTTAATGCACAAGTTGGTGAATATGTGACTGGATAAGTCAAAGCCTGTAGCTGAGCACTTGAGTGCATTTACAGGGATTCTAAATCAGCTCAAAGATGCAAATTTGGATTTTGATGATAAGTTGAGGGTGATCTTTTTGATCATGACACTACCAGACTCGTGGGAAACCTTGGTGGTTTCATTTAGCAATAACCCCAATCTCTCATATGATGGGGTGAGGAGTTCTATCTTGAATGAAGAAATTAGACGTATGTCTAGTGGAGAAGGCAGCAACTCGGCTTATAATGTAAGAGGTAGGGCTGAAAACAAAAATGCAAATGCAGGACACAGAAACATGAGCAAGAGCAAAGGAAAGGATAAGAGTGACATTACTTGCTATCACTGTGGTCGGAAGAGCCACAAAAAACCTGATTGCAGGTATTACAAGAAGGAACAAGAGAGAAAGAAAAATGCAAGAGATAAAAAGAAGAAGGAAGAAAAGACAGATGCATCGGAGACAACCAAAGGCAAAGAGAAGGCCAATGTGGCCTCTAGTGTGGTCATAGAAGAGCTTTCAGATACAGAGGTTGATGTATTATGTGCAGTTGATTATGATGCCCTTGTATGTCACATGTAGGATATGTAGATTACCAAGGCTGATGTGATTGATGCACTCTTGTCAGTTGATGATGGTGTCACTCAGACTTGGATTGTAGACTCTGGTGCCTCTTTCCATGTAACTCCTTGCTTGGAGTGTTTTGTTATGTTCAATGTAGACAGTTAATGGAAAGGTATATCTTGGAAATAACCATGCTTGTAGCATTGATAGGATTGGCACAGTACACTTGACAATGGTTAAGAGCTTGTGTTGAAAGATGTCAGATATGTGCCTGGCATTAAAAAGAGTTTACTATCTGTTGGTCAGCTTGACTTGCATGGTTACACCACACTGTTTG
Source organism: Lygodium microphyllum (assembly GCF_053477565.2). Classification (NCBI taxonomy): domain Eukaryota; kingdom Viridiplantae; phylum Streptophyta; class Polypodiopsida; order Schizaeales; family Lygodiaceae; genus Lygodium; species Lygodium microphyllum. Next base: position 48,920,650 of record NC_141142.1, read on the forward strand.
GTGGTTGTTTGCGGAAAGTGAAAAAGGGTTCCGTGCTGATTGCAAAAGGAACCAAGAAGGGCACTTTGTATTGTCTGCATTGTAAAGCCTTGAATGATAAGTTTCTTGCAGTTGCTGAAATTTGCAGCCACTTGGAGTTATGGCATAAGAGATTAGGGCATATGAGCCAAAAAGGACTTGATGTCCTTACCTCTCTGAAGAGGGTTGATGGAAAAGGCTCTAAACTTGATTTCTGTAATGAGTGTCAGTTTGGAAAGCAAATATAAATTCTTTTTACTCTAGTGTCTCACGTAAGTCCAATGTCTTTGGACTTAGTGCATTCTGATGTATGTAGTATGCCCGTAAAATTGTTGGGTGGTGTTGCATATTTTGTCTCCTTTATTGATGACTATTGCAAGAAGATATGGGTGTATTTGCTAAAAAAGAAAAGTGAAGTGTTTGTTGTTTTTAAAACTTTTCATGCATTTGTGACTACTCAGAGAGGTAGAAAGCTAAAATGCTTGAAAATTGATAATGGGGGTGAGTTCACATCGATTGAATTCAAGTCCTTTTGTGACTTGCATGGTATTAAGAGGGAGCTTACAGCCCTTCTTCAAATGGGATGGTTGAAAGATATAATAGGACTTTATGTGAAAGAGTGCGGTGCATGCTTTCCACTGCTAATCTCCCTCATGCATTTTGGGGAGAGGCACTGAAAACCGCGGTTCACATTTGCAACCACTCTCCAAATAAATCCTTAAATAATGGCATCCTTGAGGAGGTTTGGTCTGGAAAATGAGCCTCATATGACCATTTATGCATATTTGGCTGTGATGCTTTTGTGTATGTTAGGGATGAGCTGAGGAATAAACTTGATCGAAAATCCACCAAAGGCATTTTCATGGGCTATGGTGATGAGGGTGAATTTGGCCACAGCGTGTGGTACCTCAGTCCAAGAAAATTATTCGCAGTCGTAATGTTGTGTTTAAAGGCAAAATTGCTGGAAGGCTCTTTAGTCTCTAATGAAGATCTGAAAAATGTGAAATTTCAGAGTTTGCAGCCACCCATTACTTCAGAAAATGAGCCTCAAGGTGTTGTATCATAGGCTGAAACTGATGATCAACCGGTTATTTTTGAGCTAGATGATGATGGACAGCAAATAGAAGCACAAGGAGGTCATGGCCAGCAAGATAGGCTTGCTGATTATGAAAATGCAGGTGTTGGAAATGAAAATGAAGATGCTGTACAGCATGAACAGCGTGCTGAAAATGGTTTACAACAGCAAATGAATGCTGAAAATAATATACCTCCAGATGTAGACCCAATTCCTGAAAATGTTGATCATTGGGTACGCAGGTCTACACGTGTAAGAAGGCAACCACATAGGTTTGACCCCTCCTTGCATTATGTGATGCTTACAGATGAGGGTGAGCCTCTTACATACAAAGAGGCCAAGTCATGTGAGTTCAGTAGTAAGTGGGAGCTAGCTATGCAGGAAGAGATTAAATCTTTATATGCAAATGATAGTTGGGATCTTGTGTCATTGCCAAAGGGAAGGAAGCCACTTCCAAACAAATGGGTATACAAAGTCAAGACCGTTGATGGGAAACCCAAGTACAAGGCAAGGCTAGTTGCCAAAGGTTATGCACAGAAGGAAGGGATTGACTTCCAAGAGGTCTTCTCACCTGTTGTGAAGATAACCACTTTACGTGTGCTTTTTGCTCTTACTGCTGTTTTGGATTTATAGTTGTATCAAATGGATGTAAAAACAGATTTCTTACATGGTGACATTGATGAGGAAATCTATATGAAACAGCCCAAGGGCTTTGTAGTTCTTGGAAAAGAGCAAATGGTGTGTAAGCTAAAACACAGCCTGTATGGGCTGAAACAAGCACTACGACAATGGTACAAAAAGTTTTACACTTTTATGCTATCTCATGAGATTACACGCAGCCATGCATATCATTGCTTGTACATGAAAAAGGATACAGATGGCAGCCCCATCATACTTGTTTTGTATGCGGATGATATGTTACTAGTTGGGAAAAGAAAGACTAGCTTGGATGCTCTCAAAAATAAGATGAAATCAGCTTTCTCCATGAAAGATTTGGGGAATGCAGAGCATATTTTGGGCATGAGGATTCGTAGAGATAGAATGCAGAAATTGCTGTTTTTATCTCAAGAAAAGTACATTGGAAAGGTATTGGAAAGATTTAACATGGTTGAAGCTAAGTCTTTTGGGATACCCTTACCTCCTTATCTCAAGCTTAGCAAAGCCAACAGCTCGAAAGATGACGTGGAAGCAAATGCTATGAAGGGAGGTCCTTATGCATTAGCTTGTGGCTCTCTTATGTATGCTATGGTTGCTACTTGTCTAGACATTGCTCATGCAGTGGGAGTTGTTAGCAGGTTTTGTCAGAGTGCAGCGGTGCGGAAGCGTAGGACTGAGAGAGAGAGAACGCAGAGAGAGAAGGGAGAGAAAGAGACAGTGGACGATGAAGATCTGCTGTATAAAGAATGCTGAATACAAAGATATACAAGGGCGCAGTGCGTTGGACTGCGTGTCTCCACCTCGACGATGCAACCTGTTGTCCACCTCGAAGTCTGCTGCAGTCTGCACTGTATGCTGTCTGAAATCTGTGAACAGAGACAGAAACTGCGCGTTACCGGTCTGTAATCTGTGTCAGAGAAGTGTGTCCAGACTGCTGAAAGTGTCGACTATAAATAGCCGAAATCTGCCAGGAAATAGGGCACCAGAAATAGGGCGCAGCCAGGAAATAGGTCGGCTGCATTAAATGCAGCCGACTGGGCTGCAGGCAGTCGGACTGCCACGTGGCAGTCCGACTGCACAGTCCGACTGTGCAGCTGCCCTGCTGCTGCCAGACAGGCTATGATCTCTAACACCCCCTCTCAGAGCCTGGACAGGGCAGAAGCCGGAGGAATCTGGAATGTTGCCGAAGTAGAGCCTGAGAAAGCGCCTTTGTAAACAAATCCGCAAGATTATCCTCCGTCTTGCAATACTCCACAGTGATGGTCTCATCCAGAAGCTTTTCTCGGATGAAGTGGTACTGGATCTCAATGTGCTTCGTCCGGGCATGAAAAACAGGGTTCCGTGCCAAGGCAATGCAACTCTCATTGTCACATCGCAGCAATGTAGGACGAGTCTGGGGGCACCCAAGCTCCTCCAATAATCTCCGAAGCCACACAACCTCGCATGTGGTGGAAGACGCGGCCCGATACTCCGCCTCAGTAGACGAAAGGGCTACCGTGGGCTGCTTCTTGCTACTCCATGAAATAACACCTACACCCAAAGTAAAACAGTAACCTGTAGTAGACCGCCTGTGGTCCACGTCACCGGCCCAATCCGAGTCGCTCCAACCTGCAAGTACAAGATCTGACCCATCTGTCCCTGCGGGGTAATGAATCCCTAAATCAGACGTCCCCCTCAGATACCGAAGTATCCTCTGAGCAGCCTGCCAATGCACCGTCTTAGGTTCACTCATGAACCCTGCCAAGAGCCCAACAGCAAAACATAGATCAACCCTGGTGTTGAGAAGCCAAATCATGGACCCAATCAATTGTCGATAGCGGGACGCATCCGCCAAAGGAGAAGCTGAATTGGAAGTGGCCTTCCAGTTCGGATCCATAGGAGTAGAGAGGGCCCGACAATCTTCCATCTCAAAAGACACCAAGAGCTCCTGTACATATCTCTGTTGGGAGATAAAGATTCCCCTCTGAGACTGATAAATCTCATGGCCCAAAAAGAAATGGAGTAGACCCAAATCCGTCATCTCGAACGTCCGATGTAAAGCTGACTTTGTCTCCTGGACCTGCTGTGCATCATCACCTGTGACCATCAAATCATCAACATATAAGACAAACAGCACACAACCATCCTCGGAAGTGTGAACATACAGCTGCGGATCGGCCTTGGACCGCTGATATCCCAACTGAGATTGGAGGAACGAATCAATCTTCTCGTTCCATGCACGCGGAGCCTGCTTGAGGCCATACAAGGCCTTCTTCAACCTGTAGACTTTCCCATCTGAAGAACCAAAGCCAGGAGGCTGCTCAACATAGATCTCCTCCTTCAAATCACCATTCAGGAAGGCCGACTTCACATCCAACTGATAAACAGGCCATCTCCTATGGCCAGCCAAAGCAAGAACAGCTCTAATGGTCGCCATACGAGCTGTGGGGGCAAAAGTGTCATGACAGTCAATACCTGGGCGCTGTGCAAAACCTTTAGCAACAAGGCGAGCCTTGTGCTTATCCAAAGTACCATCACTGAGATATTTGGTCTTGAAGACCCACTTGACTCCAATCACCTTCTTCTTCGGGGGGCGTGGCACGAGTAACCAAGTGCCATTCCTCTCAATAGCCTCCAACTCAGCTTCCATAGCTTTCTTCCATGGTGCGGATTGTAAAGCCTCCTTCACGGAGGTGGGCTCTCGATCCTGCATAACACGGGTCATCAAACAATAGTTGGAGCAAACAAGCTCCGTCGAATGTGCCTGGTGCCTTCGTGACCGCCTCGGACCATCCTGCGGTCCCCACTCCTCAGGAACCCCCTCGATCCCTGAATCACGAAGTGTGTCACGGGCCCAGCGAGGAGGAGGCCGAACCTCCCCTCGTCGTTCTCCATCAGCAGAAGACTCTGGAATATCCACCAGTGGTAACTCCTCAGAGGTGTTCGGTGGAACTGTAGACTCTGTGTTAGAAACAGAATCATAATCAAAAGGCACGGGCTCCAGTGGAACTGTAGAAGGAGCCCAACTCTCCCCTGGATCTCCAAGAACGGGATGCTCCTCACCCGTTGAAGTAGCCGGAACCTCCACAAACCGCACATCACGGCTAGTGTACACATCCCGCTTGACGGGATCATACAGTCGGTAGCCTTGGGACTGGGAGGTGTAGCCAACAAATACCTGATTTCGGGAAGCCGCTTCAAATTTATCACGGTGAGCCTTGGGAATGTGAACATAGGCATCACACCCAAAGACCCGAAAGTAAGAAACATCTGGCTTCGTCCCAAAATAATCCTCAAATGGGGTTATCCCTTCCACGGCCGAAGTAGGGGATCGATTAAGGATGTGGACTGCAGTAGCCACAGCCTCGGCCCACAGAACCTGAGGGGTCTGTCGGTGCTCCATCATGGTGCGCGCCATCTCGATCACACTGCGGTTCTTCCGTTCAAGAATACCATTTTCTTGAGGAGTATTGGTATTGGCAAACTCCTGGTGAATTCCTCTATCTGCACAAAACCGAGCAAACTCATTAGACACAAATTCACCTCCCTTGTCGGATCGCAAGGTCTTCAACTTCCGGCCTGATCGGTTCTCCTCAAAGAGAAGCCAATCCTTGAAGTGCGAGAAAGCTTCTGACTTTAGTGCCAAAAAGTAGGCCCATGTCATCCTTCTATAGTCATCCACGATCAGCATGAAGTACGAGCTCCCACGCAGGGACTCATTCCTCATAGGGCCACATAGATCCGTAGATACTAGCTCCATCGGTAAAGTAGACCGCCGCGAAGCTGTGTGGGGAATGGCATCTCTATGCTGCTTCCCCCGAATGCAGGAGACACATGGCTGGTGGCTCACCACTATATCCGGCAACCCTCGAACAAGCTGTCCACGTGACGCCCTCCGAAGATAGTCATAGTTCAGGTGACCAAACCGAGCATGCCATAATTCAGACTGTGACTGTGAGGTAAGAAGAAGAGTAGAGAGGACAGTGGAAGACTTCAATTTGTAAATGCCGTTCTCCTCATATCCAGATGAGAGAATCTTCCTCGATCCACGATCAAGGACGCGCACCGTAGTACTGTCAAACTCCACCAAAAGACCAAGGGAGCAAATCTTATGAACTGAAAGGAGATGGTACCCTAATCCTGGTACATGCAAAACCTCTGAGGTATGGGTACCACCTCGTCCATCCGGAATAAGCTGCATCTTACCCCGACCTGCAACAGAAACTGAAGAGCTGTCTCCAATGAGAATCTGCCCACGCGAGGGTCGCAACTGGGCAACACCATCTGATGAAGGAGTCATGTGCCGTGAGGCACCACTATCAACAATCCACTCTCGAGCCTGGGGAGCCGTCATCGCAGCATAAGAAGCATTCAGTGAAGCGTCCTCAATGACAGCTAGATGAAGAAATGCAGCTGATGAGGGTACAGCCACCGGTCCAGAATCCTTGGTGTCCTTCTTCTTGGTGTCCTTCGTGTCTTTGTCAGGGCAATCCTTCTTCCAATGGCTAGTCTTTCCACAAATATGGCATGTGGAGTCTTTGTCCTTGTCCTTCTCCTTGTCCTTCTTGGACTTGTTATCCCCCTTCTTCTTCTTTTGGTCCTTCCCCTTCTTCTGAGAGGCTTGACCTGTCAGCGCCTCCGACTTGGAAGCACTCTGTCCCTTTAATTGTTCCTCTTGGTCCAAGACCATAGGAACCAACTCTTCCCACCGAAGAGTAGACTCTCGCCCCGAAGCAATGAGGGCAGAGTAAAATGTACCGAATCGTGGCAGTAACTGGGACAATAGTGTGATCGCCATGTCTTCGGAGGAAATCGGCTTCCCCGCATTCTGAACCTGCATCTGTAGCTGCCTTAGCTTGTTAATGTGCTCCCGTAGCGAAGAAGACTTATTTACGGACAAGGTCCGCATTTGTACCTCCAAAGAAACCCTCTTCATTAGGGTCATCCTATTGTACATTTGATCAAGCTCCAGCCATATCTCACGAGCCACCGTCAAGTGCTCGATGTGAGCGATCACGGTTGTAGTACATGATAGAAAGAGAAAGGATCGAATCCTGGCATTCAGTTTGTCCCAATGAGACTGGGCCTTGGCCAACTCCGCACGAGCATCGGAAGAGAGTTTGGACTCATCTCTTACCGAGGGCCGGTCAATCTCCTCCTGTACCAACTCCGCCAAATCATAGGACTCAAGGATGGCCAACATCATGACGCGCCAAATGTGGTAGTTGTCGCCGTCGAGCTTCTGATCTGTAGGAAGAGCCGGTAAGACAGGCACCTTCCGGTCCATAATCGCCTGGAACTCCAAGTCCATCTCTGTAGACATCTTCACCTGCAATGCCTTCTCAAACGCAAAAGCAGCCCCCTCTGACTGGGAAAACTCAGCCTGCTAAGGCTCTTCCGCGTCCTGAAGCTTCTTCACCCGCCGGAGGCGATGAAAAAGCAAAACCTGCACTTGTAGGCTGAAAACTCAAACTTCCTCCGCGTCAAACAGCAGTAAACAGCAGCAAATCCACCACCTGTACTCCTTTCCTGTGCGCCCACACTCGTTTCAGCCTTGTTCCAAGGCGGAGCCCTCCTGTCTGCCCTTAAACGCAAAAAACGCAAATTTGTGTCGCGATGGAAACTCCTCTTCAGGTTGATTCTGCGCTCAGTCAGCCCTCAAACACTGCTCTGATACCATGTCAGAGTGCAGCGGTGCGGAAGCGGAGGACTGAGAGAGAGAGAACGCAGAGAGAGAAGGGAGAGAAAGAGACAGTGGACGATGAAGATCTGCTGTATAAAGAATGCTGAATACAAAGATATACAAGGGCGCAGTGCGCTGGACTGCGTGTCTCCACCTCGACGATGCAACCTGCTGTCCACCTCGAAGTCTGCTGCAGTCTGCACTGTCTGCTGTCTGAAATCTGTGAACAGAGACAGAAATTGCGCGTCACCGGTTTGTAATCTGCGTCAGAGAAGTGTGTCCAGACTGCTGAAAGTGTCGACTATAAATAGCCGAAATCTGCCAGGAAATAGGGCGCAGCCAGGAAATAGATCGGCTGCATTAAATGCAGCCGACTGGGCTGCAGGCAGACGTGCTGGCAGTCCGACTGCACAGTCCGACTGTGCAGCTGCCCTGCTGCTGCCAGACAGGCTATGATCTCTAACAGGTTTATGTCAAATCTTGGCAAAGCACATTGGGAGGTTGTCAAGCATATTCTTCGATACCTTAAGTGTACACAAAGAAAAAGTATTTGCTATGGGCAGGGTGCACTTAGTTTACAGGGTCATTGTGACGGAGACATGGTAGGTGACTTGGACACTCGTAGGTCCACCAACAAGTATGTTTTTATAGTTGCTGGTGGGGTTGTTTCTTGGTGTTTCAGGTTGCAGAATATTGTTGCACTGAGTACCATTGAAGCTGAATACATATCAGCTACTGAAGCTTCTAAGGAAGCTATATGGTTGAGCAGACTTGCAGATGATCTCGGAATGTCTATGGGTACTGCAGTTTTGGGATGTGATAGTTAGAGTGTTGTGCATCTGGCTAAGAATGCCATGTATCATTCACGCACAAAGCATATAGATGTGCGATATCACTTCATCAGACAGATTCTGGAAGATGGCCAAATCACATTGACCAAAATTAAAACACAAGATAACCTTGCAGATGTTCTCACTAAAAGTCTAAGCAAAGCTCAGCACGAGCATTGCATTCGACTAGTTGGAGTTGGTTAGCTAGAGGTTCATATCGGACCTTTAAGTGGGAGGTTGTTGGGATATAAAGGACCGGTAACCTCCGTGTATAGTACATGCACATTGTACAGTACCAACACATTGTTGGTACACTCTGATTGATTTGACTTTTCACTCTGCTCACACTCTCTCCAGTCGACACACTCACTCGTTCACTCCGGCTCGACCTCCATCTCTCTTAGCTGTGCTCCTCTTGCTCCAATAATAAATAGGCCAAAAAGCTGGTGCAGGTCAGCTGCATTAAATGCAGCCGACTAGGCAGAAAATTGTCTAACTGCATAGCTGCCACGTGGCAGCCTTTCCGACTGATGATGTGGCATCTAGCACGACTGTTGACGTGGTGACGTGCTGATGTGGCCTGTTGCTCGATTGCTAATGTGGCATCCTGCAATAAATGGAATGATTATAGACGCTGATCAAACTGCTGCATAGACACAAGCGTGTATAGGGGATGACCAGATGACCATATCTCTAACACTTCCTTAGGGAGGTAGCGGAGGTTCTTTGCCCCCTAGTATCTATGCTCATCAGTGGTTGGCCATGGGTATGGTGAATCTTGGATCTCCCCCTTATAGCATCTTTGATTGGATTAGTCATTACCTTTCCCTAGCCTAGTCTTTGAGTCCTAGATCCTTAGGAATCTTTGGCTAGTTTCCTTTAGGCTCAGCCATACTTTTTCAAGTCTTCCATTGCACTCTTTCTTGTTTCATTGACTTCCATTGCATCTCACTCTCACAACATCCAAAGCATCCCGGTATAAAACATTTGGTATGTAGGTTTCTTTCTTGATCTTTTCATGCTGGGTTTTGTATTCCAATTAGGACTAACATTGCAGGTGTATTACTAGTCCTACTTGGGGTGAAGTTTTGTTTTTCACTTTTTGCCTTGGTGAGTATTGCCTCCATTGGCATGGAGACGAAGATAGTATATTCTCTCTTGAGATTGGGTCTTGGGCATCCTTCTTCTCTTGGTAGCCATCTTTCTCTCCTTTTCAGTTGAGGTGTTTTTATTGTTTAACCATCATTTACTACACTTCTAGTTTATTTTTTTCATGATAGGTGGACTACTACCTTGGTGGTTGTGCCTTCTCACTCTTGACTAGCATAGAAGATAACTCTCGAGGTTGAGTTTTAGGCATGCCAATGACACTTAGTCTAGCATTAGAGCCATCTCCCGCTAAGATCGAGTACGGGTACATCTCAACTGTCTTGGTGACTAATCATCCAGCTGGGGAGAGGGTCAGGTCTTTCTTCTTCGTCCCCTTGATCCATTTGCATTGTGGATTGCTATCCTAGCACTTCTCAACTAGCATGGAGCTCTCTCTTGAGGTTGAGATTTGGGCTTGCCTACACCACTTGGTCAACATAGAAGCCCTTCCTGAGATGGAGTACGGGCATATTCTGGTACCTGGATGGTTGATTTCCCTTTGGCTATTCTGGCTAAGGGATGTCAGGTCTATCTCCATGATCAAAATTTTCATGTTTTTTGATACCACACAAAGACTGACATTAGGTTTCTCTTCCCCCTTCGGCATCAATATGCATGGTTGCGAGGGGGTTTCTCCCTTTCTTGGTATTTCAGAGGTTTTGATAGTTGTCCTCAACATCGGCCTCCCTTCTCTACTGTGTCTCCCCTTTGTATTGCTTGATCATCATCACCATCTTTGTAAAAGGGTGCTTGAGCAAGTGAATAATTTTCCCATGAGGGAGATTGTCCAAGTGACGCTGCATGCGTATTCTCATCATGTAGCATTACTTTATGCATCTCATTATGCAAAATATCCTTGATCGGATTTTGAGCTGTTTTCATAGGCGGTTCTTCTATCATCACTACCACACTTCCATACTTCTTCTCTCTTTTTCCTCATCATCGTTAGTTAGGATAGCTTGTTTGTTTCGTGATGTGCTGGATATAACTATCCCTTTTCCTCCCAGGCATAGCTACTTGACAAGACTTAAACCATATCTTGTCCAAAAAGAAATTAAGATAGATGAAAGTTAAATGTGGTTCTATCCGCCTTTGCAAGTCTTGCTAGGCCACTGGACAATTGACAAGTATCCTTTGTCCAATGCCTTGGCCTCTCTAGGGTGATCACTTGGGCTTAGTGCGATAACCATCGCCTCTGTAGTCTTGGCAGGCCATTGGGCAACCAACGTGTTCAACACCTCCTTTAGTGATGTAAAGGTTGTCTGGTTTGCCTTTGTAGACTACTGCCACATCATCATCAGCCCTTGGCGCATGCCCATTGCTCCCACTCATTGCTCCTAGCTGTTGGCGACTGCTCCTACAGCCCTAGACATCTGCGTTTTCAGGCTCCGCAGGCTGTCATGCTGCTCAACCATATTTGCACATTAGCTAGCTAGTTTTTTCATCAGCACATGCGCGTTCATCATCCGACACACCTTCCTCCCATGTCGCCTTGATGCCTATAGTCTCAGTGACCAGATTTCAACCTTTGATTGGTGGTACACTGCTGTGTTACAAGTTTTCAGCCTCCAAATTGCTGCACTGTGGTGATCCGCCTGTTGCGCTTTGATATTCAGCACTCTCTTAGCTCCACTTGGTTACAACACTCCGGATCTGTCTCGAGTGGATGTCACACTCTGACTACTTCTCAGCCCACTCTCATGAGAGCCATCAGTTGTTGGTAGCTTTGCCCTTGAGCATTCTATACATTCTTTCCTTCATTTACAACATTGGTTTATTCACTCTAGAGTTCCCTTGCCTCTCTGTTTGTGTTTGTGTTTTTGTGTTTATTAGGATACTGTGTAAGTTATTGTGTTTTCTTTGTGGAAACACTAGCTTATCTTCACATGTGCTGTTGGTCAGGCTTCTTACGCCTGTTGCTGTCCAACTGACTTCACTCTAGAGCAAATCGATATGTTTTCAGTCATCTGCTGCCTGTATTTTTTTTATAGCTCACTCGGTTTTGATTTTTTGCATTATTTTATTGTTGTACGGCTGCATTTCATGCTTGGATTGACTGTGTATTTCATTCAGTTGGTTGTGTTTTTCACTTTTTAACCATGTGTAGGCTGGGTGACAATATTTGTAGGTTGTTTGGCTGTAATTTTTATTTTCTAGCTGTGTTTGATTAGATTTTGCCTTCTTGCAGTAGTCATTTTGTGATCAGTTGTCTCTGTTCATTGTATTGAACTCGTAAATAGTGCAGTTTGTGCCATGTTTGGTTGTATGCTTGCTCTATCATGAGGACATGTATCTTTGAAACCTTACTTAGCATGTGTTAAGCACATGGTTAAGTAAATGTTGCACATGTGAGGTGTCATTGGGGTTAGAGTAAATTTATAAGCTCCGAACCCAAGAAAATCATGGGATGTCAAAGGCAAAAGTTGCTATAAGTTATGCTGCACAGGTGAAAAGGCAAGGCTGAAAAAGATGAAAGGAAGAGAAAGATTGTATCCAAAGTTGAGAATGAGATACTATGGCCCTTCCAAGTGTTAAATAAGATCAACGATGTGGCATATTGGCTGAAATTACCTCCACATTGGCGGATATACAATGTCTTTCATGTCAGTTTATTGAGGCCTTTTCATGGTGATGTGCTAGAGGATATGTCTGCTGAGGATATGCCTGCTGAAATTCAGCTTGAGATTGAGAAGCTGGATGAGATTTTGGTACCTGAGCAGACTTTGACACTTAAGGAAAGAAAGATCAAAGGTAAAGTTTCCAGGAGATACTTGGCGAAATTTTAGAATTATTCACCAATGGATGCCAAATGGATGGAAGAGGATGACTTGGCAGACCATTCTTAGTTGTTGCAGCTTTACCTAGGTGCCTTTTAGCTAGAGCTAAATTTAGTTCAAGTTCCGTCAGATTTAGCATAGCAGGGGTTCAAAATATTACCTGATGCTCAAGGGGGAGGTAGCACTTCTACTCCTACAGTTATGAACAACTCTCATATGTAGTGGATCTTGGATGTATTCAGTATGCATCCAAGGTAGTGTGTTGACAATATGTTTACCATGAGGCTACTACTTAGTGTACTTATTTACTGTGAGATGTATGTATAAGTTTTACCTAGGTACTGGAACTATACGGTTGCATCAGCTTATGATCAATTTGGTATGAATTTAACCTCAATTTCGAGACAAAATTTTGATCAGTTTCAGCTCAGATTTTTATTTGCTTGAGAACCGTTTATGATCACTTTTGGGATTAGCTTTGCATCAAATTTTGCATTGATTGCTGATTAGTTTTTGCAATGAGTTTGTGATAAGTTGGGATCATATTTGTAGCAGTTTATGATCAGTTCTCAGATTAGCAAGTGATTAGTTTATGATCAATTCTCAAATTAGCAAATGATTAGTTTATGATCAGTTTATGCTCAGTTTTCAATGGTTTACATATAGTTCCATGGATAATAGCATATATTATGATGCTATTAATATTTTAGCCATGGTTTTTGCTTAGTTATGCTATGCTATGATTTAGTTTTGCTAGATGAGTTGAGTCCATGAGAAATAGACACGTTGCATGATAATTTGATAATGTTTTTGAGATTCTTTGTGAGTCTTATATTATGTTATGATTGGTTGGTAATTTTTAGCATGTGTTGGGTATATGGAATGACTGAGCAGCAGTGCGCAATGTTGTGTTAACTATGATGTCTTGTGGAAATTCAAATCCAATATTTTGCTTTTGATGAATATGGTAGTGCAATCGAGGAGGATTGCAAGGATTTTAAGGGGGAGGGTTGTCATGAGGACATGTGTTTTTGAAACCTTACTTAACATGTGGATTAAATTTTAATCATATGGTTAAGTAAATGTTGCACATGTGAGGTGTAACTAGGATTAGAGTAAGTTATGAGCTTGCTTGAGACCCAAGGAAATCATGGGATATCAAATGCAAAAGTTGCTATAAGTTATGTAACACATGTACTTAGTGGTATCTAGTGCTAGTTGTTGGTCTAGGTTATTCATTTGGCCATAAGTGTCAATTGGTGACATTAGAAAAGTGACATTTAATAATACCTAACGTCAATCTGATGGTCAAAGATGGGATAGAGACACTCAGAAATGAAAGTTGCCTAGCCAAATTAACAATCAAATTAAATTTTTTAGGCATCAAAATAATTATTAGATAAAAATTAATATTTAATTATGGATAATGTTGAAAAAACCATTTGGAGAGGTTGTCACTTGTCAAAAATGCCTATGCAAGATTGAAAAACATCTTTAGAGGTTGGAGGGAGACATTTGAGTGCATTCGGCTTGCAAGAGAGAGGGAGGAGATGCCGTTGGTTTGATTTACAGCCATTGAAGGACCTTCTGAGGTAGCCAGGAGCAGGAGAAGACCAATCAACAATAGGTGACAGTATCTACAAGCTGTTGAGACAAGGCAATAGTAGTAAGTGACAGATTTTCTTCAATTCTTTGCATCCACAAGTGATTGAGACATGAAAGCAGTTGTAAATGATTGATTTTCTTTAGCTCTTCGCGAAGAAAGTCCGAATTTTCTCTCTCCTCAGCATTCTTTCTCAAGTGGAGAGACAAATAAATTAATGACTTTGGGGCATTTTCCATCTCCATCAAAGTAAATGAAAGCCAATTGACTACTCGAATCAAGGGGCAAATCAGATTGGAGAGTTGGATTACCCAAATGGATTGGAAAAATCCCATTGTACATCTTCTTTTTCTTCAATTAAGTACCGAAAGGGGTGCCGGTTTTGGATCCAATAGGATGTCCATTGTCCAAGATTATAAGCTAATGCGCATTTCTCAATTTTGTAATAAATGTTGTTGCTGTAACTAGGTTGTAATCAGGAATTACCACCCATCCACGGAAGGAAGGTTGGTTTTGTGCTCTATTTCTTTTATTTTATTTTCCTTCTTATTCTATTCTCTCCAAATGACACCTCCTTGTTGTTCTACTAATGATAAATCACATGGCCTTGATTATCTCAAATGTAGTGTTGTCATGAAATAATGAAAGCATGGTTTGTGCAAAAATGATTATGGTAGATGCTCTTTAGAGCTATTGGAGTAGTCTTAGCCTTTCATTACTCTTCCACATGAATTAAGACCTCGTTAACCATGAGCAATTTGTGCTTACATATGTCACGGGGACTTGAAATTTTGAGATACTTTAATCTTGTTCATAACATTTGAGTAAGTTATTAATCAAATGTGCAAGGTTGTTTAGCATATGTGATGCACATGGTAGTTATTTCATGATAACAAGCCAAGGACCTCGAGGATAAAGTCGGTGTTAAAGGCAAAAGTTGTAACTAGTTATGCTAGTTGGGCTTTGGTGGTTAGTTGATGTCAATTTTGACCCTAGGAAAGTTGTTGTTGGGAATAAAGAGCCATTGTGCCTTTTATATGTGCACGGGTGTGAACACACCCTTAGCACATTGTACTTGCATGTATATATCTATCTAAAAACCTAAAGTGGTACACTTGTCATTGTACCAAAAATGTGCTCACACTCTACACACTCTACATTGCTTGCTTTCGCTCTCTCTCTCTCTCTCTCATTGCGCATACGACAGTCTGTCTCGATCTTCGTGCCTAATCAATTTCTACAAACTGGTATCAGAGTGCAAGGTGCTACAGACGATCGCCAGGCTGAGGAAGAAGACCAACGTGGTGACAGTCGACTGCAGCAGGCGTGGACCAGGCGTGCGACGGGCTGTAGCACTGACGAAACACCAGGTGACACTGCAGATGAGCTGACGACTGCAGCGCTGACGAACGAGGAGGCTGCTCCTGTGTGACACGAACCCAGGCTTGCGCGAGACAAGGGCAGGGTGTCAGGCTGTACGGGCGACGATCGCGACCAGCAAGGACGGACCCGTCAGAATTTTCTGAAAAATTCAATCTTTTTGAAATTTCTTTTACCCACTGACAGGGTTTCGTGCGCGTAAGCACAAAATCTCAGATCTGTGCAAAATCGGCTCAAAAATTTGGGGCTTTTCTTGAATCTAGGGATCTCAACATAGAATTGGTCAATTAGACTCAGACATTGCAAACTCGGTGCACATTTGTTAGGAATTTTGGGGCTTTTCACATTTTAGTGAAATTCTTTCAATTTCACTGAAATTAGTGCACACAGGACTTGGAAAATTTGGGGATTTGTCCAGATTTGGTGCGAGCAAGATGCAACAGTGATATTTGTCTGAGGAATTGCAGGAATTTGTGACATTTTGTCCCCGACATTTGGGGATTTTAATGTACATGCGCAAATTGGGCTGAAATTAACTCAATTTCTCAACATTGAGGCACATTGGACCCCGTGCAATTTGGGGCTTTTGCAATTTGGGCAAAATTTATGCAGCATTTGGTCATTTTATGTACATGCAGGTTGAATTCCGCGCAATTTGGACATCAACACTTGGTAAAATTTGGGGGTTTTGCTGAAATTACTTTATTTTGGCAAAATTGGACAGTCCTATGCATGAGAAAGGAAATGCAGATGTGTGTTTGACGCTTTTGAGCACAAAATTTTGGGGCTTTTGACCGTTCGTGTCAAATTTTATGCCCGTGGGTACATGTACAACAGAAATTGCAGCTGAAATTTTGGGATTTCTTATGCAATGTGATGCACATGCCCTTTGGAACAGCTGTAATCAGTTGGATAATGCTGTAGCACTTGGTTTGGTGCTTTTGAAAACTTAATTACAGATTTGAAATCTGTACTTCTGCGTGGTCATTTATTGCTGATTGGTACTTGTTTGTACCTTGGTCACTTGGGTGACAGTTTGGGCCTGCATTTGCTGATTTTTTGGTCACATTTGGGCGGAAAACCATGGCTGGCAGCAATGACAGCAGTAATTTGATGCATATAAAGAAGCTTGAGGGCGCACATAATTTTGTAGTGTGGCAAAAACAGTGCTACAATATCCTGTTACAAAAGGAGTAGGCAAAGCCGATCAAAACCAAAGGGTCAAAGCCTGCGGACATGGATCAGGACGATTGGGATGAGTTGAATGAGCTTGCACGCTCAACCATAGAGCTATCGATTTTTGATGCCTTGCTCTTCAACATTGAAGGTTTGGATTTTGTATATGCTATATGGACTAGACTGGAAGAACTGTATGCACAGAAAAGTGTTGCAAGCAAAGTGTACTGGCTGAAAAAGCTTATGGATTTGCGTATGAAAGAAGGTACAGCAATGTCTACTCACTTGAGTGAGTCTAACTCCATTTTCAGCCAGCTGGTTGCCTTGAAGTTCATGATTGATGAGGAATTTAAGGCTACTTTTTTGCTTTGCACTCTACCAGAGAGTTGGGATACATTCAGGACTGCTATGAGCAATTCTAATGTGATCCTTTTGTATGATGTAGAGAGTGCTCTACTTATGGAAGAGATGAATCGGCAGAACAATGCATCCCGTAAGTCTTCCAGTGCTTTGCATACTAGGGGCAGATCACAACAAAAGAGCAACTATGATGGCAAGGGACGCAGTAAATCACGTGGCAAAGATGTTGAATGCGATCATTGTGGCAAGAAGGGTCACTTTAAACGTGACTCCTACAAATGGAAGAAAGAGAAAGGAAAAGGCAAGAATACAGATGATTGCAAGGAAGAAAAGGACAGTCAGCCTAAGAAGAGCACTGTAAAAATTAAAGAGGTGAATGCAGTCACTCATGACAGTGACAGTGGGAGTGATGTACTCTTTGTCTCTTCACATTTTGGTGCACATTCTTTACTTGCAGATACAAATGATGACCTGCATAACTGGATTCTTGATTCAGGTGCTTCCTTTCATGTCACCCCTCATCGTGAGTGGTTTTCCGCCTATACAGGGGATCGACATGGTGTTGTCCATCTTGGGGACAACTATGCATGTGAGATTGCAGGTATTGGCAGTGTGCAGTTACAATTTCAACATGGCTCCGTCTTTACACTTCAGCATGTACGGCATGCACCTCAACTCAAGAAGAGCTTGATTAGCATAGGGCAGCTAGATGATGATGGTTTTCATACCACCTTTGGTGATGGAAAATAGAAGATCTGTAAGGGATATAGGGTTATTGCCAGAGGCTGCAAGAGTGATACTTTGTATCCACTTCATGTATCTAGTGTGCGTGACCATGTTGTTGCCATGACCGAGCAGCCAAGCGTTTCTTTGTGGTATGGCCGGTTGGGACACATGAGTCAAGCAGGAATGAAAGTGCTTTCTCGTTTGGGTTACTTGCCTTGTCTTCGTTATGCTGATTTTGAGCATTGTGTTCATTGCTGTGGGAGCTTTCACTCAACCGCCAAGACCCTCGGACCGCTTATTGATTCAAGCGTTCCAAGCCGAGCACTAATGGCTACCTCTCATATAGCCGACGTGCCATCTATATCTACGGGTGTAGTGAGCTTACCTTCGTGCCGTTCGAGTTACCTCCTCTCCCGCACACTCCGGTGGCTCCACGATCCAAGTGCAAGCTTCAAGCAAGCTCCATCCTCAAGCTCCACGCTCCAAGCTCCATTGCCGCGAGCAAGAGAAGAGAAGAGAAGAGAAGAAGAGAGGAGACGATGGAGAGCTTCTCCTCCTCGGTCCCTCACCCTCACACACTCACTCCCTCACACTCTCACACTCCCTCTCTCAAGCACAAGCTCAAGCAAGCAAGAACAAGAAGAAGAAGAAGAAGAGGAGAGCTACTTTTGGCCACACACAAGAATGAGCTTCTCATTCACTTTTCAACTTTATATACAAAACCCTAAATCCCTTTTGGGCGGTCATCCCCTTTTTCCCTTTTTACATGGCCGGCCATAGCCTAGGCCCTTTTTCCCATTGTCCTTCTATCTTCCTAGATTCCTTTCCACCGCCCGTCTACATTTACAAATTGCACGGGTGAGAGCCCGGCGCTCTTTTACAAGATTTCAGGGTGTGCCTTTTTATTTTAAAATGCGCATTTCCCCTTTTGCCTTTGCCTTGGACTTTTAAGGTTGCCCTTGCGCTTTTGGCCTTGCCTTTTCTCCTTTTCTTTCTTCAGTCGGGCTACCTTTTTTCCGCCTTTTCCCTGCGTCTTTTCCACTTCCTTTTGCTTTCTTCGTGTTGGGGTTAACATTACCCCCCTCCTAGACGAGTGCCAGTCCCATGGCACTCACCGTCGTAGGTAGCAGGCTGTAGCATTCACCGAAGACGTGGGTGACAAGGACGCCTGTGGTTTCCGTGGAGGCGTGTTGGTGGTCAAGGTGGCTGGTGGAAGGTTGTTGGAGTTGGTGGTAGGGCTATGCTGTGTTGGGGATTGCATTGATGGTCAACACACATGTTGGTTTGTTGGGGATTCTGCACATGTCGATTCTTTGCGGGCTTGTCGGATGGTAAGGGATAAGCATTCAGAGTTGGGTGTTGATGAAGATCGAGCGACACTTTCTGTGGAGTCTTCAACACCTGCAATTTGAAAACCTCTCGTGTGGTCTCTCCCTAAGGGGTAGTGCTAGTCTTCTTATCGTGCACAAGACATATTTGATTAGTTTGGGAGACAGGTCGAACTCTAAGTAAGCTGAGAGTATTGCCCTGCACTTGAGGACCCAAACTGCGCATATACTTTGGTGCAGATATTATGTAAGTGCTTGTGCATAGTTAGATATTACGTAGTTAGAAGACCGTGGGCTAGTTTCTCATAACAATGTGTGGATGAAGCAAAGTTGTCCGTGTTGAGAAGAAGTACACGTGAAGGTATATGAGACATCCTTTGCATTGTGACTGCACGATGGAGCATAATTGAATATAGGGACACCGTACTTTCAGTAGCTGGAACTATTGGACTTGTTTGGTGAGTACGGTGTACTTTTCATGGCCAATCGTGCGGTGCTTATCACCACTGATTGCAATGGTACTAAGGCAGAGTGCAAGGGAAAATTGTGCAAGTGGGTCAGGGTGACAGGTCTAACCCTAGGCGAGACAAGCTCCCCAGGTATGTCCTGCCCTTGATGTGCCCTGAACAATTGTGGGTGATTGTAGGGGGCTAGGGGACTAGGGACGAAGCCGGTCGACCAAGGTCACCAGACGTACCTAATTTGAGGACCCCTAGGTGCTGTGCTGTGATCGTGGGTGCTTCTTATTTTTCCATTCATTTCTTTTCCTTTTCTTTTCCTTTCTTTTTGTTTCTTTTTCTTTTTCTTTCTTTTCTCTCTTTTTTTTTTTTTTTTTTTTTTTTGGCCTGAGTACAACCATTACAATATGTTGAGGCTATCAGCCTTTCAATGGGTTGGAAAATGTCAAGCTCGAATTTAAAGATATTCTGGAGACGGTAGCGGGTCGGGACTACACCATTCATATCCCGGCCGACATGTTCCCTGCTCACCCCCACAGGAGTCCCACACCAGCAGAGCCCCAATCACCCGGCCATCCAGACTCGCCCCGCCTCGTACAAATCGAGTAGCCCATAATGCATAAGGGGCTTATCAAATGATAACTGGCCAGGACTTTTTATTTTAAATGGTTGAGTGTTCCCGACTTGTTAAGTGTTGACATGCTCCTGACTTGTGTGAACTTATCATATCTGCGTTTAATATATGCTATGTCTTTAGCAAAAGAAAAAAGGCTAACCAAGCGCAAGTGATAAATGTCTGGTCAACACCATAGAATTCAAATAAGTGATGTCTCCTTGCATCGCACTGGTTTATTATAGTTGCGGCATACACAATGCATATGCTCTCATGAAGCGACAAGTGGATGCAGGACAATACAGGTCCTTGTGCGACAATGTTCAATACCCAATCACCGCAACACCCACAACCCCACAACGAGCCGCGGCAAAGCCACGCTGCCGACAACACCCTTGCCAACCGCCCACATTGCATGGCCCACAAAACATTCCTGGGCCACGCCCCTTTCTGGGTCAAGCTCTATAGTTGGCTCACGGCAGTCGTCACCTCAATTGTACCCACATCGCATGTGCCGCAAGGAGGGTTGCAATATCTCAAGTGTATCTCTCCCTTTCGCCAACTGCTTCTCTAACAACGAGGCTAGGGCACCATCATCATGGTACTATTCATTTTCGAAGCCTGGCGTACCACTAGTGCTGCGGCCTGTTGCAGGTTTCGAGTCTCGACTTTCTTGACTCGAGGGTTCTTCGGCCTTCGCCCTGGGCAATGTTGCTTAGGGCCCCGCTTCTTGGCATACCTCTTGATGGTGGGCACATAGCGCTCTGGTGGAGGGGCGCATGCCACATGCTCCCGTCTCTTGCGAAGAGCATCTTTGCAAGCCAAATCTCCATGATGCTCCATGCGTTCCGCTAAAAAAGGAAACCTGCAAGGTGTGAACCAAGGGTTAGACCTTGATACAGGGTACAATTGTTCGCATGGAAGGGATTTTAGTGTGGTTTATCAAGCGCACATGACGAGTAAATGTATGATGAGAAGAGGGCTTGAGGAGGTTAGCCTGTTAGAACCAACTCTTCTCCCTGCGCTTGACTATCATTACTTGTGTGTGTTGATATTGTTTATAGAAGGTGACACAAAAATCAGTGTTTATTTATATACATATCTATGAATCCATGTCACTTCACGAGGATAAGAACCAAGTGTAGAACTCGGGGTTGTACCGGAGCATGGCACACGCATCTAGTATTCGTGGCAACTGACTTAATACTGATAGATATTTTGCCACGTCGAGTAGCATGGAACCTTGACCGAGTCTACTGGCAATATGTAACTCCTCCTCGGTGAGAACCTTATCAATCAAAGGGCCCTGTAGCCTAGCCCCAGCCAAGTCTGCACCCCGAATGTCAATGAGCACTCGAAGGGAAGTTGGTGCCACGTAGGTTGGGTCTCTTTGAGATCGCCATTTGGCCAATCGCTCTTCTGAGACCGTCATGATCTGGGCCCCTAGTTCGGCCATTACGACGCGGCTTTCGCACCAACGCCGCTCAAATCGACTCTGGCCTGCTGACAGTCGCTTTAGTAGCTCTATGTCTACGAGATTCGGTCGACAGAGCACTTCATTAAACGTGACGGTTAAGCGTAGTTCGTCAGCCTCCTCGTCAGGGATGAGTCGCATCTGTTTATGCAGGAGCCTATCGTAGTGCCCGTTAAGATGTTCTTGTTCTTCCCATGATAGAGGGAATGTCAAGTAATCTCCAAGCTGCTCCTTGGGGATCGTGCCCACGTCTGCAAGGACGTAGACACGCGCGATCACTTTGAGCTTAGCCTCCAACATGGTTAAGCATTCTGCGACACTTCTATGTTCAACGAGGGCTTGCTCGGTTGCTATCTCATGCAAAGTCCTAAGAGTTTCCTTAGGCTTTAGCATGGCTGGGGGCTCAGGTCTAGATGAGCAAGATTGGTCAACGCTAGGATTTCTTATGCTCTTGGGGTTCTCACGGTTCTCCTGAGGCTTTACTGCTATTTTGTCATGGTTCTCCTTAGATGTGACTGGTATAGATTTGTCACCCTGTTGTGACAGCGTTGTATCCACTCTTGATTGCTCAATGTGAGTTCTATTGTCAGTGGATAGAGTGTTGCAAGCAACTGTTGATGGCAACGGTTGCTTTGGTTTTTCAGAACACACGGATGTGTCTGAGGTTTCACCGCTATTAGGAGAGGCATCAGTGGGTTCATTGGTGGGTGGACTCGATGCTTCATTCATAAGCTCTCCAGTGCCCTTCGTCTCAATGTTCTTGGGGTCCGCAACCACCTGCATCTGTTGTTGTTTTCTCTGCTTTCTCCTCTTTTTCTTGGTCAATGAAGGTGCCTCTCTCAACGACTCAGGACCCTGGGCTATATCGACCGTTGATGTGCTTGGTCGGGCCTCAGCATTTCCCTTCTCTAGTGTGTCCTCATGGGACATAGCCGTGGTTTGTTGAATAGCCTTGCCCGGTTGTGAGGGCACCACTGCCGCCCTTTTCGGAGAGTCTAGCTTTTCAACCAACTCCCTTGCGTTTGACTCCTCCGTCCTAGGCTTTAGGCACTTTGAAAGCGCTGGAGTTGTTGAGGGATTTGGTTGCGACACCTCCACCGGTAAACTACTAAGGACACGTTCCACAAGGGGCATTGTCACGGCCAAGGGCTGTGACTGCTGTGATCCCAGATTGGAAGTAGTAGCAACTAGTTCAGTGGGCTGGCTACCCTTGGTGGATTGTGATGTCAAGTCCTTAGGGCGATCAGAAGTGGTTGTGTCTTTCGTTGGCCTTTGAGCACTCATTTGTGTAGATCGAACATGAGTTGATCTAGTCGCATTAGGTGGCTTAGGCATATCCTTGGGTCGAGAGCTACAGATGGCATCATGTCCCACCTCTTTGACGGTTGGAAGCTTAGATGGAGATAGAGATTGGAATTGAGCAGTCGCCCTAGACAACTGCTGTAGTGCTTCCTGTGTCTGTTTGGGAGAAGAGGGCGTAGGAGATCTAGGACTCTTAGGTGGACTTGGCACTCGCTGAATGATCTGCTCGGGGTTACTAGATGATTGTGCCATTTGCTTTGTTGAGCAATCAGCCTTGCCTTGAGCAATGTTGTGCCTATGATGCTTGTTCTCCCCTTGGGGAATCAAAGGATCCTTGGGCACTAACGATTTTTGTGCCTGCTCAATGGCTACGTATGACATCTGTCTATTTAGCATGCTAGGCTGGGGCTCTTTCCTTCGAACAGTCATGTCTCGTTTCTTGCCTTGAGACCTAGAGTTTCTCTTAGATTTCCTCCTGTGCCATGCTTTTGAGGCACTCTGGCCTTCAGCTGATGGAGGCGGTTTAGCAGGGGATTTTGGTACCCAAATCCATTGGTTACCTGCGTAGTATCCTTGAGCACATAGCAACGCTTTGGATATCCATCGCGGTGTTGTGCTGACTCTCCATCGATGCCTTCGTCTATAAGGCTTGGGCTTCTTTTGGGGTCTTCTACGATATTTGTAAGTCCAAAGCCCGTCCTTGGCATTGTCTCTTGACCTTCTTGTTTCAGGCCTAGCCTCACTCACTGGTTCTCGTTGTTCGACCTGTGCTTGTATCAACTCTTCCAACAAGTCCTTGCCCTCATTAGTAGGCTTGACTGTTACGTCAGCACCTTCCTTGCCTTTCCCTCGAGGTTTGATGAGGTCACCCTTGCTAAAGGTGGTGACTATCCTCACACCCGGTAGTGTCAGGTGTATCCTCTGTGCTACATAGTCAGCCTCACATTTGGTAGCCCTTTTGAAGGGTCTTCCTAGGAGGGTTTCTTTCCTGCAGCTAGCACTTTTTGGAGGAACATGGAATAGGATAGGCAAGCTTTCTGTTTCAATTGTCGCAAGGATTTTGCACTTTCCTATGAGTGCTTGTGGGTGTCCCCCATAAGGGCTAAGAGTTGCACTAGTCGGTGTGAGCTCTGGTTGGCCTAGTAGGGTCCATGATTCATAGGTCAAGATGTTGAAATCAGCTCCTTCATCAATCAGAGCATCGATAGTATGTTCTCTTTTCGCGGTGAGTTTGACCCTAAGATAAGCAGGTGGTACTATATCTTCATCTTCCGGGTCCTGGCTTGTAAATTTAAGCCTTCTGACAGATGCCCTTGAGTTCTCGACTGCACGACCAGATGTGGATTCTCCACTGCTGTCTTGGATCGTCAGTGCAGTGCTATTCAAGGTACATCTCTCGTCAAGAGTGTCATGTCTAGTCATCTTCGCATTTGTAGCTTGCTGAAGTTGCATTTTGCTCTGACTAGACACGGTTTGAACACAATGTCCTTGTGTTCTCGTGATGTGGCCTATTTGCCCTTGATGGCTAGGTTGGCCCATTGCTGTTCTAGGGTCTCTGTTTGTCTCTATTCGGGTACGGGCTTTTGGTTGCTCTATTGCAAGTGGGACTCCTTGCTCATGTAGAGCCATTGCTATGCTAGGGTCCAATTTGGAAGACCTGTCACCGCGCGCGTTTTCTCTCCAACCTACTCGGGGGAGGTGCGGAGGGGGCAGAGCCCCCTCTGCGGGGGTCTGGGGGGGGCAGTCCCCCCGGCCCGCAGGGCCGTTACGGTAGACGCCATATGTAATTTGGAGGACCGTTTATAGCCAAATTTTGAGCTACGTGCTCTAAATTTTAGCCCGATTATGGATCTGTGATGTGCCTTCAGCTCTACGTAGCCTTAGGGGTCAATCTCGGGGTTTAGATGTATCAAAATTTATGTTCTAGACACGTGTCCGATTTTGACAGTTTTCTGTCCGATTCTCAGATGTCCGATTTTCAGGAGTCCGATTATCAGAATCGGACGTCCGATTTTGGGTTGGTCCGATCGGACCAGTTGTCCGATTTTGGTCACGTCCGATTCTGGGACTCGGATCAAAAAATGGTCCGATTTTCAAGTGGTCCGATTCTGGGAATCGGATCGGACAGGGTGGTCCGATTCTGACTGGTCCGAGTCTGGGACTCGGACGGCCTGGTCCGATTGTGAGTGGTCCGATTATGGACTCGTCTGAGTGTCCGAGTCGGACGGATTGGTCCGAGCGTCCGATTCTCAAAATCGGATGGGTTGGTCCGAGTGCCACGTGGCACGTCCGATCGGGCTGGTCCGATTCTGGGAATCGGACGGTCCGACTCCCGAACTCGGGTGGTCCGATTCTGGGAATCAGATCACAGCGAGTTGGCCCGAGTGCATCGGCGGCGGGCGCGATTCCCGCGCGTTTGTCCCGTCCTCACTGTCTGGTGCACAAAATCACCACAGACTTTCTAAATCTGATCAGGGCACTTGTTGGAAGACATCAGACTCACCTGGAATAGCACGAATCACCGATGCCTAGGAATCGGGGCAGCGCTTCCTCGTCCTGTGAACCAGAAGTTCTCTCTCTCTCTCTCTCTCTCACA
Source organism: Lygodium microphyllum (assembly GCF_053477565.2). Lineage (NCBI taxonomy): Eukaryota > Viridiplantae > Streptophyta > Polypodiopsida > Schizaeales > Lygodiaceae > Lygodium > Lygodium microphyllum. The sequence continues at coordinate 48,945,834 of NC_141142.1, forward strand.
AGGCAAACTAAGGAAATGAAGTCTGTCCTGGCCTCCCAGACCTCTTAAGGTCCTTTCCGAGCACTACAAAACCTCACAGCTAGTTCCCTGTCCCTGTCTCACCCAGAACTTGAATCTGGTCCCCTGTTTCCCTGTTTTAGCCTGTTATACAGCAACAGAGAACCCTACTGTTTGTTTCTTTTTGTCTTCTTTTTCTTTGTTTTTTCCTACCCTAAACGCATCCAAATCACAAAATAAATACCTATACTACTCCATTCCACAACATAAATCTCAGAAAGCAAAAAACCTACTTGCCAAGGAGATCAAATACCATCTTCAACCCCCTCGCTTCCTACCTATCTAACTCAAGCACCGGTTCGGGGGAAACCCCTTACTTTGATGCTTGATTCGAAGCTCTCAAGGCTTGAATCCGTTGGTCCCGGCAACGGAACCAAAATGTGGGAGCTTTCACTCAACCGCCAAGACCCTCGGACCGCTTATTGATTCAAGCGTTCCAAGCCGAGCACTAATGGCTACCTTTCACATAGCCGACGCGCCATCCATATCTACGGGTGTAGTGAGCTTACCTTCGTGCCGTTCGAGTTACCTCCTCTCCCGCACACTCCGGTGGCTCCACGATCCAAGTGCAAGCTTCAAGCAAGCTCCATCCTCAAGCTCCACGCTCCAAGCTCCATTGCCGCGAGCAAGAGAAGAGAAGAGAAGAGAAGAGAAGAAGAGAGGAGACGATGGAGAGCTTCTCCTCGTCGGTCCCTCACCCTCACACACTCACTCCCTCACACTCACACTCCCTCTCTCAAGCACAAGCTCAAGCAAGCAAGAACAAGAAGAAGAAGAAGAAGAGGAGAGCTACTTTTGGCCACACACAAGAATGAGCTTCTCATTCACTTTTCAACTTTATATACAAAACCCTAAATCCCTTTTGGGCGGTCATCCCCTTTTTCCCTTTTTACATGGCCGGCCATAGCCTAGGCCCTTTTTCCCATTGTCCTTCTATCTTCCTAGATTCCTTTCCACCGCCCGTCTACATTTACAAATTGCACGGGTGAGAGCCCGGCGCTCTTTTACAAGATTTCAGGGTGCGCCTTTTTATTTTAAAATGCGCATTTCCCCTTTTGCCTTTGCCTTGGACTTTTAAGGTTGCCCTTGCGCTTTTGGCCTTGCCTTTTCTCCTTTTCTTTCTTCAGTCGGGCTACCTTTTCTCCGCCTTTTCCCTGCGTCTTTTCCACTTCCTTTTGCTTTCTTCGTGTTGGGGTTAACAATTGCATTTATGGCAAACATGCACAGACGTCATATAAAAAATCTCTTTCTTTGAAATCTTCTCCTCTAGAGTTAGTACATTCGGATGTATGTCAAATGCCAGGATTATCTTTAGGGGGAAATAAATATTTTGTTACCTTCGTCGATGATGCTATACGGAAAGTATGGGTTTACTCTATTCGTAGCAAGGATGAAGTGCTTGATAAGTTTAATAAATTCTTGGCATTGGCTGAAAATCAGACAGATAAGACACTTAAGTGTCTTCGCTTTGAGAATGGTGGGGAATATGTGTCCAAGGCCTTTCAGGCATTTTGTGACAGCAAAGGGATAAAGAGGGAGCTCACTGTCCCTCATAAAATGGAGTTGCAGAGCGTATGAATCGGACCATACAAGATAAGGTCCATACGATGCTGTCTCATGCTGCATTACCCCATGGTTTTTGGGCAGAGGCTGTTATGACAGCCGTTCACTTGATTAATCGGTCACCAAATAGGTCTTTGGGGGGGGGGGGGGGGGGGGGAGTTCCCCAAAATGCGTGGTCGGGCAAGCCACCTTCATATGCTCATCTGAAAGTGTTTGGCTGCGAGGCTTTTGTGCACATTCGTAAAGGAAAATACAGCAAACTTGAGCCAAAGTCTTGTAATTGCATTTTCCTAGGATATGGTGACGAGGGTGAAATGGGGTATAAATTGTGGGATCCTGAGAAAAGGAAAGTAGTATACAGCAATGACGTTATCTTTCGGGAAAATTGCATGCACAAACAGCCCAAAAAGACTGAGGAGGTCCGTAGGGTTGTATTCCGGGAAGAAATACCTTTTGGACAGCAAAATGTGCCCGCTGTACAGCAGCAAATACCTGCTGTAAATGAACCTGTAAATGTAAGAAATGATGTTGGAAATGATCAGCCAGCTATTGCCCATGAAAATGAGCCATTACATATGCAGGAACATGCAGGACAACAAGCTGTTAATGCTAATTTGCAGGCTGAAATGCCAGACAGCATGCTGAAAATGGAAATTTGCATGAACTGCCAGCAAACAATGACCATTGGGTTAGGAGATCGTCTAGGGCTACTAGACAACTTGTCAAGTTTGTTCCTGGTGCAATTAATGTGGCTGATTATATCATGTTGACAGACTGTGGTGAACCGTCTTAGACAGGACAGCAAGAAATGGTATAAAGCCATGCTGCCAGAGATGGAATCTCTTGAAAAAAATGACACTTGGGACTTGGTGCAGTTGCCTTAAGGGCAGAAAACCCTTCCATGCAAATGGGTTTACAAGATGAAGGTTACTTCTGGTTCCTCATCAAAGTACAAAGCAAGATTGATTGCAAAAGGGTATAAGTAGAAGCATGGAATTGATTTTGATGAGATTTTCTCTCCTGTAGTCAAGATGACTACATTGAGAATCATTTTGGGCTTGGTAGCAGTTGAGGATATGGAGCTCATATAGATGGATGTAAAGACTGCATTTTTACATGGTGATCTGCATGAAGACATATATATGCAGCAGTCTGAAGGGTTTGTTGAACAAGGGAAAGAAAAAATGGTATGTAAACTCAAAAGGAGTTTGTATGGGCTGAAACAAGCACCAAGAGAATGGTATAATAAGTTTGATACATTCATGCAGTCCCAAGGCTTTTATAGAAGTCAAGTGGATCACTGCTTGTATTCTAAGAAGGCAGCAGATGACAATCTAATTATCTTGGTTTTGTATATTGATGACATGTTGATTGCTGGCAGGGATGCTCATGCCTTGGACTCACTGAATCAAAGTCTTCATGGCAGCTTTGACATGAAGGATCTTGGTGATGCAAATCATATTCTTGGCATGCGAATACTCAAAGAAAGATCGAAAGGCTTACTCTATCTATCTCAGTAGGAGTGTATCTCCAAAGTTTTGCAGCGTTTCAATATGGAGGGGGGGAAAACCATTGGGGTTCCATTGCCTCCATATGTGAAACTTAGTGCAGAGGACAACCCTACATTTGATGATAAGAAGGCTGAAATGGCCAAGCTACCATATGCTTCAGCTGTTGGCTGTTTGATGTATGCTATGGTTGCTACACGTTCTAACATTGCCTTTGCAGTGGGAGTGGTTAGCAGATACATGGCAACCCTTGGCAAGAAGCATTGGGATGCAGTGAAAGGTATTATGAGATACCTCAAAGGCACAAAGGAGTTGCGCATCTGCTTTGGAAAGCAGAAGGCATCTGTTGTTAGCTTTACGGATGTAGACTATGCTGGTCATGCGGACTGTAGGAAGTCCACTTCTGGGTATGTGTTTACTTTCATAGGAGGAGCAGTCTCTTGGATCTCCAGGCTACAAAAGTGTGTTGCATTGTCTACTACAGAGGCAGAGTACGTGGCTGCCACTGAGGCATACAAGGAGGCTTTATGGCTTTCATGTCTAGTGGGAGAGCTTGGCATCACAGAGTTACTTGTTCTCCATTGTGATAGTCAGAGTGCTATCATGCTAGCACGGAATCCTATCTTTCATGCAAAGACAAAGCACATACAGGTGAAATACCACTTCATTAGAGATGTACTTGATAGCAAGAGTATTGAGCTTGTCAAATTGCATACAAATGATAATCTTGCAGACCTTCTCACAAAGGGCCTTACAACAGAGCGGTTTGCTCATTGCTGACAGATGATGGGAGTTGGATAGATATATTTATTTCAACTTTGTACATACCTATACTTAGTTGATTCTTTTCTCCTCTTAAGGCACATTGCCTTTAGGCGGGAGGTGGTTGGAAATAAAGGGCCATCGTGCCTTTTATATGTGCACGGGTGTGAACACACCCTTAGCACATTGTACTTGCATATATATATCTATCTAAAAACCTAAAGTGGTACACTCGTCATTGCACCAAAAACGTGCTCACACTCTACACACTCTACATTGCTTGCTTTCGCTCTCTCTCTCTCTCTCTCTCTCTCTCTGTCTCTCACTGCGCATACGACAGTCTGGCTTGATCTTCGTGCCTAATCGATTCCTACAGTTGTTTGGCCAATAAGTGTCAGTGATGATACTAGGGACTAGCATTAATTAATTAATTATTGCCAATCTAAGGGTCAATAGAGGTTTGGGCACTGCTCCAGGTTGCAAATAGCCTAGTCAATTTAATTATGGATGGGCATATTTAATTTTGGGCAGGGTTAGAAGGGTTGAAATTAATTTGAAGCAATGGATGGATAATGCTGAAAATTGGGTTTAGAAGGCTGCCACTTGGTAAAAAAACCCATGTGAAATGAGAAAACGTTTTTGGGGCTTGGACTCAGCCATTGAGATAAGCTTTCAGCTACTAGAGGAAGAGATAGATCCTAAGGGAAAGAAGCTCAAAACATTAGTGGGATTGGTGTCCAATATTGTTAGTGATCAGCCCAATGATGATGCTATTGAGTCATGCAGAGCATGGGGCAAAATTAGGGATCAATAGGCATTGATATTCTTTGATAATAATGTATGAGCCAACTTTATCTCTATTGGTATGACATCCCATCTAGGCATCAGAGAGGAGGAGATGGGACCGATGGGAGAAGTTTGAATGGCATCTAAAGGCCATGCCGAGCCTGTCACACCGCTCATTGGAAAGCTTTAGTTGTATATATAGGGATATGTGGACAGGAAAGAGTTCTTCATTGCTCCTCTTGAGGGTTGTGATGTGTTGCTTGGTATAGCGTGGTGTCACTGCATGCATGTAGTAATTGATTCATATTGAAAAGAGATCACTATTCAGCATAAGAGAAAGGCACTCACACTTGATGGAAAGTTGAAAGGGGAACCTGTCCTTGTTGTATTTACAATTGCTATTTCTAGAGCAATGAAAACTCATATTTCAGCGTACTTGGTTTTTACTAAGGATAAGGATGATGGTGAGAATTTTGGGAATATGTTTAACTTCTAAGTTAGAGAAGAATCGCATATAATCAGCCACATTTTATTTGCAAAAAAAAAAAGAGAAGGATTGCATGTCATTTTTAAAAATGTACGTCGATTGCTTCTCTCAGTTACTTTTAGGGCAGTTACCACTTGAAAGGTGTGAGATTATAACATAGATCTTATCCTTGAAAGTAGCCCACCTAATAAGCTACCCTATAGAGTCGGTGAGCCTAGATGGAGATTATGAGTTAGGTGAACGAGTTGCTAGAAAAAGGACTTATTCAGCCTTAGCTCATCTCATTTTTGTTCTCCAATGCTTTAGGTGCAGAAATAGGATGGCTCATGGCGTATGTGCATTGCCTATTGTGCTTTGAACAAAATCACGATAAAAATTTGGTTTTCGATCCCTCGGATCGATTATGTTATGGATAGATTGCAAGGAGCAGCCATTTTTAGTCATATAGATTTAAAAAGTGAATATCATCAAATATACCTAATGGAGGATGTGCTCGAGACAACTTTCTGGACATCTTTTGGGTTGTATGAGTTTCTTGTCATGCATTTTGAACTTAGGAATGCTCCTGCCACTTTTAATCGGATGATGGATCACATTTTCAGGCCATATAGGACATTTACGGGCACTTTCTTTGATGACACGATTGTCTATTCAAAGAATGAGGCAGTGCATAGAAAGCACTTCGACATTGTGTTCAATGAGTTGCGTAAGCATAGATTGGTTAGCAATGACAAGTAAAGTGAATTCTTTTTCATCAGATCCACTTTTTGGGGCATATTGTATCGGCTGATGGTATTTGTATGGACCTTGCTAAGGTTGAGGTAATACGTTTATGATCACCTTTGAAGAATATTCATGAAATCTGCAGCTTTTTGGGTTTGTGTTTTTACTACAGGAAGTATGTACGCTGGTTTGTTGAAATTACATCTCCATTGCATGCTTTGCAGAAGAAGAATGTGCCATTAGACCATGTTGTTAGTTGCCTTGCCTAAGAGGTGGGATACTTTCATGACCCATCAGTAACTTTACACTTGTCATCGCAGGTGGTCTCATAAGTGCTAATGTTGAGAGACTCTTCCTCACCAAGGAGGTAAATAGAAAGAACAATCTAGGGTCAAAGAGCTCTAGAGCACTTATGGTGAGAGGAAGATTAAATGCTAGGGCAAACTCTTATGAGAGAGGTAAATCAAGAGGCAAGTCATGTAACAAAAAGGATGTAGAATGCTACTTTTGTAACAAGAAGGGACACACAAGAAATGATTGCTATAAGTAAATAGTAACCAATGTTGTTATTGTGATGTCTTATGGAAATTCCAGTGCAATATGCTTTTCCTTTGACACAATGCCGTGCAATGGAGGACGATTGTAGGGATTTCAAGAGGGAGGTTTGTACTGGGGTCGTGAAATTTTGAGATGCTTTAATCTTGCTAATGACATTTGATTAAGTCACTAATCAAATGTGTAAGGTTGTTTAGCACATGTGATGTACATGGCAATTATTTCATGATAATAGACCAAGGACCCCAAGGATGCAGTGGGTGTCAAAGGCAAAAGTTGTAACAAGTTATGCCAGCTGGGCTTTGGTGGTTAGTTGGTGTCAGTTTTGACTCTAGGTCAGTTTTTTGGCCAAAAAGTGTCAGAGGTGATATTAGGGACTAGCATTAATTAATTAATTAATGCCAATCTAAGGGTCAACAAAAGTTGGGGACCATTCTAGGTTGCAAATGGCCTAGCTAGGTTGAAATTAATTTTTAGAATTATTTAATTTTGAAAATTGATTTAATGGCTGGATAATGCTGGAAAATTGGGTCAGAAGGCTGCCACTTAGCAAAAATACGCATTCAAATTGAAGTTTTTCAGGCTTAGTCTCAGCCATTCAGATTAGTTTTCAACTAGAGAAGGAGAGAGAGAGAAGATTGCTGGTCCATTTTTTGAGTAGAAACAGGAGATGACATTAGGTGACCGCTATCTAGATCTATCAACAAGCAGACCATAGTAGGAGAAGGCGTATCAGGGGTAGGCGACATCATCAACTAGCTGATGAAAGCATTCTAGTGCTCCCAGGCTAGAGACAACTGCTTTTCTTTTATTGTTTGAAACATGTAGTAGACAGATTGGAGGGTTTCTGCATGAGAAATCTTTGAAGATCTCCTTTAGTCAATTCTCAGAAGATCTCAGCTTATCTCAACCATTTGGAGTAGATCCCTACTAGATGTGGTGGACAACAAAGGAAATTGCGCTGTAAACCCTAAATTTTTGCAAAAATTAGGGTTTAGCGATCACCTTGGGACTTGTGCCATTAGTAGAAGGCATTGTACATTGAATTCTCTCTTTGTCATTCTTTCATCTCCTTTAGTCAATTCTCAGAAGATCTCAGCTTATCTCAGCTATTTGGAGTAGATCCCTGCTAGATTTGGTGGACAACAGAGGAAATTGCGCTATAAATCCTAAATTTCTGCAGAAATTAGGGTTTAGCAATCACCTCGGGACCTGTGCCATCAGAAGAAGGCATTGTGTACTAAATTCAGTACTTGAAATTCGTGAGATTATTGGGGAATTCAGATGCAAGACTACCATTGTGAATATGGGGCAACATTTGGCTAGTTGGGGTCCAACTAGAGCAAGTCGTGGGTGAAATTCAAGCGGCAAAAGTGTACATAGTTGCACCATGGGTGCTAACATCGGAGGACATTAATATGATCAATCACAAAATATAATCTATCCACATATCCACAAGATACAATGCTCCCTTGTAGAATGTATTCACCATGGATGGCACGAGTCTTCAAGCTTAAAAACAAATGACTGGCATAATTTCATCAAGGTAATTGGCCCATTTGGTGTGTTGTTTGCATCTACAACAAGTGGCTTTTGGATCAGCCAAGGAGATTGTGGAATCTCAGCTTGTACTCAATCCATTAGTCAATACAATCAAAGAAATACTGAAAGGGGTGTCAATTTTGGGGTCAAGAGGTTGTCTAGTGTCCAAGAATTTGAAGGTAAAGTGTACATTTCAATTTGTGATTATTTATTGATTGTTGTAATGAAGTGCTTGATTAGGAATTACCACCCTCTTCAAGAAGGAAGGTTGGTTTCACATGGGATTCTGATGATGCCCATGTGTATCTGGTCTTCTTCTATGTATCTCTAAAGAGATTCTCTAGTGGTGACCTCGTGTAGAGTAGCTTTAGCAATATGGGCGAAGCTTTAGATGTTTTACAAGGCTCAATTACCACCCTCTCTGAGAAGGAATGTTGGTTTCACATGGGATTCCGATGATGCCCATATGTATTTGGTCTTTTTCTATACATCTCTAAAGAGGTTCTCCCAAATGGTGATCTCGTGCAGAGTAGCTTCAACGGTATGGAAGAAGCTTTGGATGTTTTACAAGGCTTTGTTGACTATATGTGTAGTGACTCTCTATGGATAGCTCCAACAAAAGGAGACTATCTAGTCTTTCTTTCTTTGTGTTACATAGGTATATGATTTGCTTCAGTATATACAATCTGCACTTCTAGAAGCTCATCTTGTGGGGACTGTGCTCTATAGGCTCCCTCCAGAGTTTGGAGTGCCTAATGCTTTGCAGGCCTAGACATCATCATTGCTAGTTAGCTTTACATATGCACTTGATGTTGCTCGAGCATGAGGCATCATTGAAAGGCTGGCATCTCGCTATTGTGGCCATAATGAGGCATTTGCAGCTTTAGAGAGGGGTGATATGAAGAAGTCGAAGGCCTAGTGTTATCACTATGGTAAGAAGGGACATTTGTGTAAGGACTATAAGAAGTTAGTGGCTTGGAGGAAGGAGGAGGAGGAGGAGAAGATGAAGAAACAAGATATGGACTATTTCGATGAGTCCTCCTCGCCCTTCTCGAACTCCAACTCTGATCCCTTAGCAAGGCATAGAAGGGATCATCTTTTGATGAGGAGGGGAAGGGCTTGACAACTCCTCTTGCTACTTTCTAGTGTAGGTGATACGGTTATCCCTTAGGAGTGTCTAGTGCCATAGGGAGAGTGTGAGAAGGTGGTGAGGTGGCGCAGGTGAGGCTTATCTATTCTACAGGTGCATAGGATCCAGAGAGGGATGTCTAAAGTCTAGTAGGTTTTCAAATCTTAGAGCTAGTATTGGCATCTAGGTTCATGATGGGCTGTTTCTTGACAAAGAGCAAGATTTGCTCCCAGTCGAAGCTCACATGAGGGGACACTTTGGTAGTTTGTTGGCTTAAGGCGGGGAATCCATATCACGTATGTTCAGAGGCATTGATAACAAGATGGCCATGTATGCCGTTGCACGACATTGTTGACAGACATAGAGAGTTGCTATGATTCTTCTCTATTTTTAGGTTCCAGTACGTTTGACATCAACAATAGGTTCTCTTTGAGGCACCTTGGTAGTGGCTTGATCACCCACTACTTTGGTATCCATGGTCCTATTTTGGTGGTCTTTGTTGTATGGACTATGATGATATCACTATCATTGTATCAAATCACCCCTAATCTAAGAGAGGGTGTTAGGAACTTAGTCATCTCATGAGTGAGTCTGTGCATGTGTATTTGTGGGTTGGGCACAACAATTTATTTTAGGCTTTTTCTTGGTGCTTATTATTTTGGTTTGTGGCATTTATTGGTGGCCAACTGCATTTCTAGGCCATTATGATGTTATCTCACCTGATGCATTTTAGGCATTATTTTATGCCTATTTATTTGTGGGCTCTCTCCTCAGTTATCATTCATATGTAGACTTTGACTTCTAGTGTAGAGCCATTGACTCATTGTTGTACATGATTGCCTCGGCTTTGGTATATGGATTCCATTTCTTAAGCATATTTCCGAGTTCTCTTTTTGCAATGTTCCTTTGTTTTTGTGTTTTTCTTAAATTTTTAATGAAGATAATTGAATTAGATAGTGAATATTTACATCAGACCATCAGGTCAACATTCTCTTTGTATCTCTTACTTTCTATTACATCAAACCATCAACTCAACATACTCTATCTCTCTCACTCTCTATGTAACTAATATTTGCATGAGGCCTGCAGGCTCTCAAAACAATCAGAACAACCTATTACATGAACAATACTAATAGATCACATAGAAGGAATAGCTGGAGTAGAGCGAACAATCGCCAGCCAAGGAGCAACAATATCTGGAGGAACCAAGTCCTCTGACATCATAGAGGAGATTTGCCATAACACAATTCCACGCACACAGGCCACATGTCCATGGATGCCCGATGTTGAATCAAAAATAAAGGCATTGCGAGTACGCCATATATACCACAAGGTTGTCCATCTAAGGAAATGAAACAGGTAGGAATAATCTGAACTCAAAGAGGGCATAGAGGACATATTTTCCATAATCCATGAACAAACTGATAGGTGGTGCTGAGTCACCGAGGACCACACACAGGAAACGAAATTCCAGATCTGTCGCGCGACAGGGCAGGAGACAAAGATGTGAAGCAATGTCTCATCACACAGTGCAGAAAACACAACGCCCAGGAGAGATCTTTCGGGCACGGAGCACTTCTCTCCTTGGAAGACCCCCAATGAGTAGCCGCTACATGAACACTTTTCCCTGATACAGAACCTTAGACTTCCAAAGATGGATAAATCTTTCCCGCCACTTTTTTTTATTGTCCCTACAATGCCATAACCTATTCACTTTCCCCATGACCCATCTCTTGGCTTCCACCATCTGATGATATATTTGATTAGCTGACCTTTTCCCAAACTCATCAGGAAGCACAATCATCCAGTCACGCCAAGGATCCAATGGCTATAATATAGGCAAAGGAAAGAACCTCTGAAGACTGCCCTGTATGGATGACCAAATGTTCCTGTATCCACAAGGCACCCTAAAGTACTGATGAATACGCCTAAAAGAATAAAGACGGGGCTGCCCAGGAATAACACCATCACGGACTGTCTTCAACCCCAACCTAGCCATCCAATGGAACTTGTCTCGCTGCAAATCTTTTTGTGGCTAATCCAACAACCTTGAGGAAGCTAGTATTTCTCCTTGCTGCGAATCTTCCTCTTTATGAATACCCGGGGGACGCCAAACTGCAAAATGAAGCATCTCTTGCCAGGAAGCTATCAAATGAGAAAGGAGAAAAGACTGGGAGACCTTTAAAGGCCTCGTAGAATTAAGCGCATGCCACCAGGAAGCATGAATAACCGTGCTACCATGAGAGATGCCAGTCTTTTCTTTGAAGAATTTGGGAATGTTTGACCAAGGATGACACTGAATACATAGACTCTGGAACAGGGATAGCCTCAAAGCGGCCATATACAAATTGACATCTAGCAAAGCTGCACCCCCCATCCTTTTCGGAGTGGTCACATGCTGTTAGGAGATCCATACCTGCCCCAAACGATTGCCTTTCTTTTTCCAGAGCATAAATTTGATAGGTTGAACCGAATCCAAAACGAACTTCTTAGTCCAAGGAAGCAATGGCAAAAAGAATGAGATCATACTGATCATAATGCATTGAGCCACTTTTAGTCTAACATGTAGTGTCCAACTTTGGGATTTCGAGTACATGAACCCGTCATGAATTCGGGAGGCCTTTCAATTCAGCAAGGCTCGGGGAGCAACCTTCACACCAATAGGATATCCCAAGTGTTTGGTTATATTACCCATTGTGATCACAATTCCAATCCAGCCCAAGGCCTGCAGATCATTCTCCGTACAGGAGAGAAGGGTGGATTTTTGAGTATTAATGTAAAGTTCCGATGCCAAAGCAAAAAGATTCTAGGCCACCATTGCCCGATTAACATTAATACGATCCGCCTTAAGGAACATAAAAGAATCATCTGCCAAAGATTGACCCACAAGTTGGTCACCCCCGGGAAGAGTTAAGCCAACTATCTCACCGTGAGCTGCCAACTTCCAATAATGAGAGCATGGGGTGAGTTACCAAAGCAAACAGCAAAGGGCTGAGAGGACAGCCTTGCTGAAGGGACCGAGATAAGGCAATTTCCTCCGTAATCCCCCCATTAAGAGCAATACGGGCCACAACACCCTGACTGATGATATCAACCAAAGAAATCATACGAGGCCCAAAACCCATTGTAGACATTAATTGCCGCAAGAAAGACCAGCTGACATGATCAAATGCCTTCTCAATATCCAGCTGAAGCATAACAACTTGCTGGTTAGAAGCTTTGGCATAGTTAATTCCGAGCTGAACATTCAAAATGTTGTGCATTATATTCCGACCTCATTCATCCACGTCAATGTGTTTTTCCTTTTCTCTCATGTTGTGTAGTCTATTACAACAATCTTGTACACTTCCATTGCTGCACCCACTTCTAACATTTCATGCTGAGCAGGCCGCTCTGCATCAGCTCACCCTCATTCAGCAGTCACTTGGCTATTCTCAGCCTTGGATGATCAGATTCCAGGACATTTGGGGCATACATTGTTGTGTTCAGCTAGATAGAGCCTCTAGACTACTATAGTTTGGTTACCAGCCTATTGCCCTTCTCTTCTCAGCATTCTTTCAGCCCTGACTAGTGGTTACAACACTCGGGATCTGTCTTTAGTGGATGTCACACTCCAACTACTCCCTCATGCTGCTCCCACAAGAGCCACTTGCTGTTTGACAGCTCTACCCTTGAGCATCTTGTACATTCTTTCCATCATTTACCTTGATTCATTCATTTCATAGTTCTCTTTCTTTTCTATTTGTGTCTTTGTGTTTTGCACTTTTGTGTTATTGTTTGAGTTATCGTGTTTTAGTCCTGTTCATACATGCTGTGTTTTCTTTGTGCTAAACCTAGCTTATTTTCACAAGGGCACGGGTATGGATATTGGGATTGTTTGGCCGCTGTCGGTGGATAGTTTGATTGAGCAGACTGCTGATTGATGAGCTTTGACTATGTGGATGTCATCCTTGGCATGCCATGGTTCTTTGTATAGATCTTCGTTATTTTCTGTAGATTCTAAATCTCATGTAATCTCTTTTGAGATTGATGGTCACTTCTATGTGATCGAGGGCTGTCCACCCTTGTGTATAACTGAATCTAATATAAATATGATATCAACCTTTGAATTCAGCAAGTGTTTTTTGGATGGATGTTATTGCTTATATTTGTTTTATTGACAAAGTTCAATTAGGTAACACATTTTGTTGTTGCAAACAATATATACAAGTAAAGACCCATCAAACAATTTCCATACCTTTTAGTTCATCATGTCCATTCTATCTAATCGACTGTCCCAAACCATCCATATCAAAGCAATGCAATCCTATTTGCAACACATCAGCCCATAGACTTGTTGCAACATTTTACTTTTTTGGAATGCTTAATTAACGTACACCAAGGGCAGCCATTCATTTTGCTAAGTCAGCTGGTCATACACACATGCATAGAAAACAAACACCTACCCATGTACCCATCCACCTACCTATGTCTCATGTCCTGCCACCTTCTATCAATATATGTACATATTTGCAATTGCTCCATACATAAATAAATGCTCACCTGCCTGCCTGCCTCTGCCTACAAGTGCTTGCATTTTTATCTATTTGTGCATGCATGTATGTATCATACATGAATAGTACATACATGTAAAATACTGGAGGACAGATGCACAGATGCAGATTGAATGTATGGAATTAATCATACCATGAATAATCTAAGTGCATGTGAAGCCCATGCTCCATAGATATAGCAATCATTACCTCACATCATCACAAATGCTTGCAGCTCTGCACAGTCTGATGGAGTAGCTGAAACTGTGGAGACTTCAGAAGTTGAATTTCATGTTGCTTCGGCAGGTTTGATATCTGTTTCAAAGACCTACTTTACAAGCTAGAGTGATTTTGATTTAAATTAATGCAAAACCCTTATCTAAACTACAGATGCATCTATGTCAGGTGATTCAAGTTTGACACCTGCAAAGGTTGTAGAAATACTGGATCGCTTTATTGTTGGGCAAGCTGATGCAAAACGTGCTGTGGCAGTGGCTCTCCGTATGCATTCACTACTTTTCCTGTTTCATATCAGTCAGCTAATGCATGGACCTCTTCACATATTGTTTTGCAGTTTGTATTTTGAGTTTATAAGTAGCCTGAAAATGGAAGGAGTCAGCTCTGTAGCAGAAATAAGCTTTCCTCCTGCTGTTTGTGATGAGAATGATTGATTAAAATTAGCCATTATCATTCAGCTTCAGACGTTAAATACAAGCTGTAGGCTTTCAAATTCAATATCGAGCTGACTGGCCTCAATTTAGAGAGGTTTGGGGTGGTCAAAAAAGTTGATATTAGTCCAAACTGTCTCTTGCTGTTTTCAGCTCTGCCGTTGTACTTCTGATAAGCTACATGAAGGCATTTTATGTTTTTTACTTCATTTCTCTTAGGTTGGTTTTAAAATGCTAAGTGCATTTTCTTTCAAAGAAATACCCCCTGAAAATGCTAGTTGTTGCCATTAATAGCTTTAAATGAAAACCAAACCTAGAAAGTAGGAATAAATATTTGGAAACGCCAAACACACGACTGCTAATCAATTAAGCCATTAGAGAATCTGATCTGTCAGTGCCAGATCAAGCTGCCCAGGGCTTCATTTTTGTTAGGCCAGACTGTCTTGAGCTTTTCTTCCATAGGGTAGTCGGCCTACTATCATTGCTCTACTTCAGCCAAGTTCCGCACCGCCCTTCTTTATTAGGTGAAGAGAGGATTGCATCATTGTTGCTACTGTTTGTCTTGTGCAGTTGTACATTGTTCAAGCAAGACTGTTGCTAACTCTGTTTTTTATAAGTCGTGACTCTTGTGGAGCTATCTGTGTCAGATTTTTTTCATTGATGCTTTGTTCTGGTGGGGCAAGGTTGTTCTAAGCTTGTGAAATTCATTCTGTGATGATTCTTTGTGATAAGATTTCTGAAAAGATCACTATGGGTTGTATTCAAGCCTTGTGGGCCTGTTATCACTTCAACTTGTTGGAGATACAGCTGACCTGTGGAGGAAATTTTCCATCAGATTCTCTTGCTTTGCTTTATATATATTGTTCAGAATTTTAGAACTGCCTGGCATCTTGATTGAGGAACTCAATGAAGAGAGAGCTACCTTTCTTCTCATAAGGGAGGTGGGCCCTTCCCGCCTTACTGTACAGTTATTTTCATTGCCATCCAGATCTTTTCCTCCGAGTTATTTCCTTACTGCTCTGTTTGGGTTTGATTAAGTATGATTATGAGCATTACCCATGTTTTGCATCCCCTGCCAAGTTCCATAGCATCAAAGCTTAGGCTTTTCTCTTCTTTGAAAGAGAGCAATTTTGGGTGTAGAGATTTTTCTATATAGGCATCATAATGGATCAATTGTACTTAAAATTGAAGGTGAATAGGGGAGTTGACATCAAATGGCTTCATCATTGACAGAATATTGAGGAAGGCTTTTAATGAAGCTATTGTGAAAGGAAGCTTCTTGATGACCCTAATGTGGAAGATTTTTTGAGGAACTTAATGTGGAAGCTTCTTGATGAACCTAAGGAAGTTACTTCGAAAAGAACCCAGCTTAAGACCATTGAAAAAGCTACCATGGAGGTATGCTTCCTGGAGAAGCTACTGTAGAAGCTATTGGTGAAAAAACTTATTGGAGAAGCTACTGTGGCTGGAAGCATATGGAGGGAGCTATCTTGACAGGGACGAAAAACAAGCAAAAAGTAAAATGGTTACATATAAGATTGACTTTCACCAACGTTAAAAAGCCATCAAAGTTTCTCAAACATGCTAGACTATGTGCTACGCTTGAGCTTAAGGCAGACATCATCCATCATCGACACCATTTTTACAAATGAAGATAATGCTTAAGGGGATACTGAACAGCAACATATTTGATCCTTTATGGACTTGGAAAAGGTTACATGTTGCATAGTGAATTGACACTTCTCCTATATCCTTCGTTAACCTTGCCTTCTCAAACTGAGAGACTCCCATGGAACTATGAAACCGTTAATGATGAATGAAGCTTTAGCATTTTCTTTCTTTTAACATAGGTTGAGGTAATCACTTTGCATTAGTTTCACAACTGGGGTTGAGCTAGTGCATGTCTTCAAGATGTTAGCAAACAGACAAAGCATAAGCTGCTTTGTCTTGAAAAGACGAGTAATTGTTGTAACTTAAAGATGGGTAGGGTTTCAAGAGTGCCTTCCAGTCAACATCCAGTTCAATGCCATTTCAGGGTGCCATGTGGACTTGCAGTTCAGTTACGAACCTTCAACCACATACAGGGAGGTTGTGACAAGGAACTTATGGATACACAGCAATAATTTTAGTTGGGGATTATCGGGTGGGTGCAGGCTGTATGCAGGCCTTGTCGACAGTCTTGCACCTGCAGTTGGGTGTGGAAAAAGCTTGGAATTAATGAGATCAGTTTGTAGAAAGTCCCATTGATAAATGCAAATAACATTTGGAAAATTCCACCTAGCAGACATGCTGACAGAATAGATACAACTTACATTTGTAGAGTTTGCAACTGCGGTGCAGAAAACCTCCAATTCTAGTTGCACTCTCTCTAGCATCAGCACATCATCCTCAATGTACAATGTACAAGACAGTGTCATCTGCAGATGCTGACACCAGCAACTCTGCCTCTGTTCGCACAAGAAGCCTGAGGCCCTTCAACCAGCTGACTCTTGGTGAAGGAAGTAGGACATCACCTCTGCTAAGAGCAGGAAGAGATATTGAGCCAAGGGGCTGCCCTTCCTGACTCTTCCACCCTCCTTGCAGTTGGCTGACCTGTAAAGTGCTGAGCCCACTGATCCACTGCTAGGGAAAGCATTACTAGGCTGTGGCATCCTCCAGAAAGCCCCAATCAACCCTATCATAGGCCTTTTCAAAATCCAGGAGAAGTACTGCAATCTTCTGTCCAAAGCGATGAGCCCACTTTGTAGCCTTAAAGAAAGTGAAGATGCCATCCAGGATGCTCTGATCTTAGATGAACTTGTTTGAGTGTCATGAATGATGTCTAGGAGGGGGTGAAGTCTATTGTTGATCATCTTTCCCGGTGCCTTATAGGCCACTGACAATATGGTGATTGGATGCCATTGAGCAATCAGTACCCCGTTTGGGGAGGAGATAAATTGTACCACTGCAATCCTCTGTCTAAAGTCCTTAATCCACTTTGTAACCTCAATGTAAGTGAGGATGTTATCTAGGAGGAGGCAAAGTTTGTTGTTAATCATGTAAAAATTACACGGCACAGTGAACAGAATCTGAGAAAGAGATAGAGAGTACACAACATATAAGAGGAGAATAACAAAATTCTTTAGCTCCAAACAACTGATACAAAGATGGCTCTGTCCACCTGTGCACTTCCACTGTGAAGCTTAGATGGCGATCTAGACAGAAGATAGGTGAAGAGCTTAAGGCTAGCTAGAACAACTCTGACTGAGTGAAAGATAGATGATAGATGGATGTGAAGGGGGTCATGAAGGATGACCTTCCATATGCACATGTAGGTTGTGCCTGTTGACGTTCCATGTGCACATGTGTCTATTGACCTTTCATATGCCCATGTGTCTGTTAACTTTCCATGTGTCTGTTGACCTTCCATGTGCACCTCCACTAGTTGGCTAGGGAATATTTCCTTTACCGTTGGCTAGGGCCCCTGATAGCTCCCTTACCTCGCAACTCCATGCAATGTGCCTCGAGTTGCTACTAGCTTAACTACTCCGTCTAACCCAAAGATTAGACCCACAACGGTCACCTTTTTGCCATCTAGTCACATAGACCTCATCTGACATACAAGTCAGGACTCAACCAATATCCGGGCTCACATATGGCTTCTCCTCATAATGGGGGCCTTACAACTTTGAGCACCATGGATCATTGGTGGCACCTTATGAGAGTGGGGCATTGAGCATATCTAACACCCCCTCTCAATGTCCACCCGCAGGTGAACTATCTCCTCGGAGTATGGTTGAGAAGGATCCTATGGCATATAGGAGTGCAGAATGAAGAACCAACTATGCTGAGATGTGACAATCAAAGTTGCATTGCCATTGCCAAAAATCCGGTGTTTCATGCATGAACCAAACATATAGAGATCCAGTATCACTATGTGCGTGATTTGATTGAGGATGGGATAGTGGAACTGGTCTACTGTCCAATAGAGGAGAATGGAGCGGATGGGATAGTGGAACTGGTCTACTAAGATGCCTTGTACTCTTCTTTGGTAGAAGACAATGCCACAGTTGGCTGCTTTTTTCTTACTAACCCAAGAGGAAATTCCTAAACCCAAAGAGAAACAATAACGAGAAACTGACTTCTTGGAATCATTGTCTCATGCCCAATCTGAGTCACAGTTCCCCACAAGAGAAGTTCCGGAACTGTATGCGATACCATAGTCAAGAGTTTCCTTTAAGTATCTGAGCACCCGCATCTCGGCTTTCCAATGACTCTCATGAGGTTTGTTTGAGAACCTACCCAAAATACCAATAGCAAAACTGATATCTGGTCCGGTGTTACACAAGTAGATCAGCCAACCAACCTCCTGTACCTCTCAATGTTTGCTAGTGCTGATGTATTCTCAATGGATAACTTTGCATTCACCTCCATAGGTGTAGCTATCTTCTTGCACTCGGTCATGCCAAATGCCTTCAGGATCTCCCACGCATACTTCTTCTGAGAGATGAAGATCTTTCTTGGCTCTTGCAAGACTTCAATCCCCAAACAATAGTGCAAGCCCAATTCTGTCATTTCAAATTCAGAACTCAAAGCCTTTCGAGTTTGGTTGATCATATCTTCATAGTCACCTATAATAAGAAGATCGTCCACATATAGGACAATCACTACAGACTTTTCACCATCCATGTAAACATAAAAGTTAGCATTTGAGGCACATCTTTTGAAGTTTAAGTTTAAAAAGAACTTATCTATCCGTTGGTACCATGCTTTGGGGACTTGTTTCATCCCATGCAATGCCTTCTTCAGCTTATACACTTTGTTCTCAGAATGGGGGGTCTCAAACCTTGGTTGCTGAGCCACATACACCTCCTCCTTGAGGTCACCATTTAAGAACACTGACTTAACATCCATTTGGTAACTGGCCACCGCTTGTAGGTGGCCACTGCAAGTACCGTGCGAATAGTGGTCATTCTAGCAGTTAGGGCAAATGACTCTTAAAAATCAAACCCTTCAACCTGTGCAAGTAGTCTAGCTTTGTACTTTTTAAAGATACCATCAGCCTTGTACTTTACCTTCCAGATCCACTTGGTGCCAATAATCTTCCGCTTTGCCGGTTGATCCACTAGCTCCCAAGTATCATCCTTCATTATGCTATCATACTCGGCTTGCATAGTTGCCTTCCATGCTGCATCTGCAAGCGCTTCTTCTAAGTCAGTTGGCTCCTTTACTTCTCTCATAATCTCAGCCATCAAGGCCATATTGACTATGCTATGCGAGTAGAAGCCCTCCTTTGCTCCTCTATTCTCTGAAACCTCCTTGGTCCGTCTGCCTTCTCCTCAACAGATGTAGACATAGGATTATTGTGGTTATAGAACTGCTTCTCCCAACGCGGTAATGGCTTTTCCGGTGGGGTACTGTTAGGTTGGTGAACTTTTTCCTTGTCATCTGAAGATGATGCTTCCTCCTCCTTAAGGATAGGGACAACTCTCGGGACAGGTTCATACTGGACTACTTCTTCGCTTGATGATAAAGTGGAAGAACTTGCATTCTCCTCCTCCACTGTATACGGCTGCTCCTTGAATACCACATCACAGCTCACGATAATTTTCTTTGCCTCTTGCTCATATAATTTGTAAGCCTTTTGCTCATCACTATAACCCAAGAAGATACATTTTCTGCTTTTTGGTTTTAACTTGTTTCTCTTCTCATTTGAAACATTTGCATAACATTCACATCCAAAATTTTGGAAATGTGAGACAGATGGTTTCTTATCAATGTAAGTTTCATGAGGTGTTTTTCCCTTGAGAGTCTTTGTGTAGCTCCGATTTAGAATGTAGAATGCAGTATTAATAGCTTTAACCCAAAAATGGTTAGGCAATCCCTTGCCCTTTAGCATGCATCTTGCCATCTCCACAATGGTGCGATTGTTGCGTTTCACAACATTGTTCTGTTGAGGTGTGTGAGGTGTCATTAATTGATGTCTGATCCCTTTGCTCTTGCAAAAGTCTTTAAACTCCTTTGAGTTGAACTCACCGCCACCATTTGTTTTAAATTTCTTCACACTTTTCTTTGTTTTATTCTCAACAAGTTTTAGCCATTCTTAAACTTACCAAAAGCTTGAGCCTTATCATGAAGGAATTACACCCATATCTTCCTACTATAGTCATCGACAATCATCATAAAATAAGAAGATCCCCCCAAGGCCTGTGTAGGCATCTTACCACACAAGTCAACATGCATCAACTCTACTGCAGGTAGGTGAGCAACTGTACCTTGCTTGTGCATCTCCTTCAACATTGCAAATCCGATGTGTCCAAATCTTTCATGCCAAAGCTTACTTGTGCCCACTCTAGCGCTGGCTGTAAGAGCACTTAGCTATAGGTTGTTCCTTCTTTCTCCTTTGCCAACAACTTTGCTAGCATTGTCAAGAATTTTTGCACTTGTCTTCTTGAACCTCACTTCATGACCAAGATTAGTTATGCAAGCAATTGAAAATAGATTTCTCCTAATTTCAGGAATATACAACACATTTGAAAGCTTTTTGACTTCACCATTTGTAGCAACAAAATAAATAGTATCTGTTCCTGTAGCAGGGCATTTTGTATCATTTCCAACCATCACAGTGATGGATTTTTGTAGAGGCTTCATAGAACTATATAGATCTTACTTGTTGGTCATGTGACGGGAGGTCCCACTATCCAACACCCATGAGTCAGTGGTAGATTCTTTTTGCGCGGAGGAGCACACTTTCTCAATGGTCGCCATGAATAACTCCAACTCTGCTTTAGCTGTATTGGTTGTCTCTTTCCTTTTACTTTTAAGGGTACTATTCTTTTCATCTGCCTTCTTGACACGACAATCTGTGATTGCATGCCCTTTCTTCTTGTAGCAAAAGCACTTTCCTTGAAACTTCTTCTCACCACCCTTCTTCTTTTTGTCACCATCATTTTGAGGAACCACCTTTGCCTTTTGGATTAGCATAGTATGCAACATCTCCATTGTTGCTTCCTTCTCGGGCTTTCAGCCTCAACTCCTCCTCCATCAATAATGCACAAAACTCCTCAAAAGTCAAAGCTTGAGGTCTTACTTGAGTATTAAGGGTAATTACTAGTCCATTAAACTTTTGTGGACAAATCCGAAGACACCTCCTCGCTAGCTCCTCGCTAGTCTTTTGTATCCTAACGCCAGCCATCTGGTCAACTAGATTCTTAATCCCAGTGATGAATGCTTTAGCCGTCTCTTCTTCAACAAACTTCTGTGTTGCTAGTTGATTCTCCAAGTTTTGAATTCTTGTTTGGTTTCGCGTTTCATACTGACTCCTCAGTACATTCTAAGCCTCTGATGCTTTGGTTATATGCTGAATCAATGTCAGAACACTGTCAAAACAACTTGTAACTAAGGTGCACAATGCATCTGCATTCCTTTGTTTCCAAGCTCGTAGAAGATTTGAATTCGGAGGAATCATCACACTAGAATTTGATGGGTCAGGGGTAGGCTGTGGTTCTGCGTCAGTCCCCAACATAGTCTCCAAAAGCTTATAAGAACACGGATAGTTGTAATTTTGAACTTCCACAAGGTGTAGTTTGTACCATCTAACTTATCTTTGCTGAAGGTTGGTGGACGAATCCTCAGTGTTTGAATAGCTGAATAGCTGATACAGCAGCACCACCTCCTGTACCGCTTCCTGATGCGCTCGAATCGCTTCCGAAAGATGACATCGTTCCTCTTTGCTGTTGAAGCTTTTGCCTCTTGCGCACTCTTTGATCCCTAGAGCCCCCATAGGCTCTGATACCATGTAAAAAATTACATGGCGTAGCGAATAGAATCTGAGAAGAAAGACATAGTGTACACAACAGAGAATGCTTGAAGGCCTGCAACTCATGTATGACGAAACTGAAGTCCACCAATTGTTGGTACTCTACTGCAAGAGCTAGGAAGATGAGAGTGTGAGATAATATGAAACCAACTTTCCTCCTTGGAGAGGGTGGTAATGGCAATCAATAATAATTACAACAAGCATAAAATTCACATAAATTGAAAATGTACACTTTACCTCTTTAATCTTGGACAATGGACAAGCCAGTTGGCCCCAAAACTGATGCCCCTTGTAATATTTATTTAGCTTTTATTGCAAATGGAGTATCACTGAGATTCTTTAATCTCCTCCGCTAATCCATTTGCTTATGGAGTATGACTGAGATTCTCTGATCTCCTCCGCTAATCCAAGTGCTTCTTGTTGTCAAAATTGACTAGCAAGCTTTCAAACCTATATGCCCCTTGGTTTACTTGGGGATTGGCCTACACCCTACTCCTTGAAAGATAAATTAAGCCCCAAATTTGATATGTGCTGGTTGGCCTCTGGAATCTCCTTGAAATTCTTTAATTTTAGTTGTTGAAATGTAAGTTTTAGGCCCTTAATTCTGAGAATGCATCTGAAGGTGGTTGTCAAACCCAGTAGAAATTAGGGTTTACATAAGAGATTTTCCAATATCTCTACCTCAAATGACTCAAATGGTTGGATTTTGTTGAGATAACTTGAGAGATTGCTAGGGGATGGGAGAGAATGTTGTTGAGAGAGAAATTTAATAATTATTATAGTACCTAGGAAAATCATTCCACTAGCCGATTTGTCTTTAAAGTATCCTTAAGCAATTATTAGCCCTTAGACTAGCATTAATTAATTAATTAATGCCTAGTCTCTAACTCACCATTGAGATTAGCGGCCAATAAATTAGTCTAGGCCAAAATTTGACATGGGCTACCACCTAGTACTTGTTAGATGTAACTTATTACACTTTTCAACTAATATTTTGGGGTTCTAGGTCCCACACTATGAAATAATTAACTTGCACCTCTCATGTGTAAGTCACATTAGCACATATTATTAACTTTTAATCAAATGTTAAGCAAAGCAATAAAATTTTACATCCTCGTAATAGTGTTAGTAGATATGTCAGTTCGTGATTGAGTCTATGCATGCTAGAGAGGGCTGGGCACATTCTAGATATTTTAGGCATTTTTTAATTTGTCATTTTGATAGTGTTTATGACATTTTATGCTAGCCGACTAGTCATCATTTATGCATCATTTGTCATTCATCATCTGACACGTTCTGGTGGAGGGAGAGGAGCATGTGCTAGTGCTTTCACAGCCAATGACTCATATTGGATTTGTACTATCTCATATGTTGGTTTATGGATAGCATCTCCCAAGTATCTCTTTGCTTCTGAGTTCTTTGTGTAGTGTTCTTTTCTTTTGCAGTGTTTCCTTTTCTCTTTCCTTTGTCTCTTATGTTTAGAAGTCTATTACAGTAGTTTTCCATGCTTCCATTACTGCATCCACTTTTGACATGGTATCAGATTGCAGGATCATTGTCCGTGCTGCTGTTTTACACTGTTTCAGGTTTGAGTTTTGACTTTTTGTCTGCTGATTGGACCTGTTTCTAACTGCTAGCCTGCTTTGCAGCCTTAGCAACCATCTTTTGCTTATTTTTGGCCTGTTCTGCTGCTATTTTCTTAGTGTTTTGCAGTCTCCCATCTGTGCTTACAGATTTTTGGGGCTGTTTTAGGGTTGGCGACCTGTTATTAATCCTTCCAATTTGCGTTTTGGGGACAGCAGGCTGAGGCAACCTTTTTTCCTACAAGTCGACTAGATTTAATGCAGCTACTGTCTGTGTTTCCTAATCAGCATCTGCATTTTTCTGTTTTGCTTTTGTGCAAGGCTGGGGGCTAGGTTCCAGGCTATTTTTTGGCCATGTTTGATCTGTATTTTCCTTTTGTGATACACTGCTTAGCTTTAGAGAGGGTTCATGTGCATCTGGTTGTCGTGTTCCCATCGCTATACTCTGGTTATTATTGATCTTTTCTCTATGTGCTTTCTTTACTGCTTTGAACTTGGTGCAATTTTCATGAGTTTGTATTTTTGGCATACTTTTCTCCCTAAAGATCCCTTGCTTATTTCATCTTCTCTATATCTCCCCCCTCGTGGCTCCTTCGACATCTCCTCTTGATGGTCAACATGCGGACATTATTTTCTCATATACAAGTGTTATGTTGGAGACTTGCCGTGTTTAACTTTAGGTTTTTGTGTGGATGCTATCTCTTGGTGCTTCAGATGTTTTAGTTTCGAGAGGGGAGTGCCATATGGCAGAAGCAAAAGAAGTCTCCGTGCTATTATTGTGGCAAGGGCTACCTTTGGAAGGACTGCAAGACTTTAGTAGCTTTATGACTGGAGCAAGTGCGGGTGGTGATGAAGGGTGACAATGCTCTCAACGAGTCTTCCTCATCTCCACGTCCAGGTTTAGGCTTCAACTATGTGGCCCCGACGATGGCTATAGGGGCCTTCCTTCCAAGGTGATAGTACAAATGATGCGGTCATCCCTCACAACTTTCCAATGCTAGAGAGGGAGTGTGAGAGGGTGGTGCGATGGGGTCAGAGAGCCTCACTTGTACAGGTATACGGGTGCATAGGTTCCTGAGAGGGTTCTCCCCGATGCATTGACCAAAGTTTGGCAGGTTCAAATCTTGGAGCTGGGATTGATATCCAGGTTTATGATGAGCTGGTTCTTTGACACAGAGAGAGTTATGCTCCTCGTTTGAGCTCACATGAGAAGAAACTTTGGCAGCTGGGGAATCCATGGTCACATATCTTCAGAGGCATTTTTGATAGGCTAGTCTTGTATACTATTGTAAGACATTATTGACAGATATTGAGAGCTGCTATGATTCTTCTTTGTTTTTAGGCATTGATATGATTGACATCGACATTAGATTCTCTCCGAGGAATCTTGGTGGTGGCTTGTGCACCCACTACTTGGGTATCCATGGTTCTACTTTGGTACTCTTTGTTGTCTGTACTATGATGGGATATTATCATTCTATATTCTATTGTATTAGATCACCCATGATTTGAGAGAGAGTGTTAGGAGATATGTCAGTTCATGGTTGAGTCTGTGCATGCCAAAGAGGACTGGGCACATCCTAGATATTTTAAGTATTTTTTTATTTGTCATTTTGATAGTGTTTATGGCATTTTATGTTAGCCGACTAGACATCATTTATGGCATTATTTTTGCCTATTTATTCAAGCTCCTTCTCCACAATCATTATGCGTCATCTGTCATTCATCATCTGATAAGTTGTGGTGGAGGGAGAGAAGCATGTGCTAGTGCCTTCATAGCCGGTGACTCACATTGGTTTTGTATTGCCTCATATGTTGGTATATGGATTCCATTTCCTGAGTATCTCTTTGCTTCTAAGTTCTTTGTGTAGCGTTCTTTTCTTTTGTAGTGTTTCTGTTTCTCTTTTCTTTGTCTCTTGTTAAGTAGTCTATTACAACAATTTTCCACTATTTCATCCCTGCATCCACTTCTAACCGATAGACCACCCCCTTGAAATCATCGCAATCATCCTTGATTGCATTGCAATGTGCCAAAGCATCCATTTTCCCTACTAGAAATACATGCTGGCATCGTAGTTAAACAACATGTGCGCCTATTGCTTAACCATGCATGCCCTTGGTGTATGAAATTCCAGTCACTTAAACGAGTTACAATACATACACAGGATTCGTAACCACTGTTAGAACCATAAGTGATGCATCCACATGGCAAAACCCAACAACCATGATATACCACATGATAGTCATGCAAAGCATACCTCAACTACGTACATGTAACTTATGCAATTATACTTCTTTTGCATCACTTGGAAATGTACATTGCATACTATCCATGCATCCCATACATGTCTTACAAATGTACGTCACATCCAAATGTACATTTCTTGTATTCCATACATGCTAGCAACCTTGCAAATGTATAGTTTCACAGCCTAGGTGGAAACCATACCATATGCATATTGATTCATGGTGACTAGTACACCGAATAGTGATCCCAATGGCAGGAATATTATCCGCATGTAGTACCCTAGATGCAAACCAAGTACATCTGAGATCCACTACATAATTGGGTTGTCTATCACTAGAGGAGTGGAGGTGCAATGTGCCCCTTGTTGGGGGTAAAGGCGCCTCTGCCTAGCCGCCCGTGTATTACTACACTGGCAGTACCTGCCACTGCACATTGCAGGTGGTGGGCGCTTGTCGCCGTCACTTTATTCTTCATTCTTTTAGTGAGAGTTTGAATAAAGGAAGGCCCAGTCACACATTGTGACTGTTGGAGTTCCCATTTGTGTCTCTTTCTCTTCTTGCTCTTGCTCTCCGCCATAGCTCACTTCCAAGTAAGCTTCGATCCTTCTCATCTTTCAATTGGCATTAGAGCTTTGGATTAGAGCTTGATCATGGAGCTTGTCATGGCATTACTTCAGCCCGGATTGAAGACCTAGAGCTTGAAGCTTCAATGCCAACTATGGCTTCATCCCCTCGAGGTAAGATTTCATCTCTGCCTCTCCCCGGCCCCCATAGGCTCTTTGCAGGTGTTCCTTAGCTTCATTGGGCAACTTGTATGCCCCTACTTGCCCCCTTATCCTCAGCATAACCAGCAAGCCCCACAGTTAGCTTACGTTTTTTTACGTCTGTTTCAAAATCTGACTTAAAAATCCCATTTTTTCTCATATCTTGGGCATCCGGAACCCGATTTAGGCAAGATAAGAGTCTAACTTGGGGTTTTGACACGCTTCGGACGCGATGACAATGTTAGATCTGTCAAATTCTGATCACAACATTTTCTGTAACAGATCCGAGTTGATTTACAGCAAAAAAGTGTCATGCTCTTAGCTTATGTAATGCTCCCGAGGCTTGGTATTTAATGCCCAAATACTTTGGGGATGTTTGCCCAATGTTTTGAGATGCTTTGGGACTTGGTTTGAGCTTCCATAGCTCGATTTATGCAGGGATTTACTGCTGTATATTGTTTGGGCAGCAAGGTTTTATCAGGGACGGCTTATGCATAATGTTCTTTGTTGACATTCAGGTGTCCCGTTGGATAAATTTGGCTTGATCCATACGGCTTTTGTGCCAGGAGCATTGTTGGATGTTTGATAGACATTGAGCAAGTGGTTTATGCTATTGAGCTTTGCGTCTTCCGAGACTGGGATCTTCTTCACTTGGATGTTGCATAGTTGATATGCTGTGGTCCGCATACATGTACTTGGGCTGATTTGGGCTTCACACTCCCTGAGCATACACCTCGTTGTGTCAGGTCTTGCCAGTGTTGTGTACACTTTGCCCTATTACACAGGGGGTGTGCCGGCTTACTGACAGATTCGTTTGACATGCTTGGGTGTTTGCTCGATGTCCGTATGGTTGTCATATGCTGATTTATGCCCACTTGATGCTGGTTATGCTTTGACAGTCAGTGGTTGACTTGGTGCATTGATTTTGCCTACAATTTGCTCTCATTGTACCTGGCTGTAATTTATTACAGCAAGCAGTTATGTATGGACTGATGTGGAATTTTCATGCTGAATCATCCTGATTTTATGTACTTATGATGGTACTTGGTGGGCAACATCATTAGCTATCAGTTCGTGGTCATTTTGCCTTGGTTTTGGTGGTACTTTGGCTGTTTACAACAGAAAACAGTAAGCAGTTTTAGACTGTTTGCACTGTTTTGGACTGCATTATGGGTTTTTATTCCACTGACAGTGCTATCTTCAACATCACTAGGCTTGATGATACGAATTATGCCTAATGGAAGAGCCAAGTTTGGCAAGTATTGGTGCAAAAATCACAGATAAAGCCACTAAGGATGCATTGCGAGTAGCCTGAAACTATGACTGATGATGAATGGGATGAGCTTGATGAGTTATGCAAGTCCACCCTCATCTTGTCTCTCACTGAACAGGTGTATTACAATGTGGTTGAGGAAGCACAGAGTGCTTGGCAGCTTTGGGATAAAATTAAAAATCTCTATGACAAGAAAAGTCTAGCAAGTTAGATGTATTGGTTGAAGCAGCTTATGGACCTGTGCATGAAGGAGAATATGACAATGTTTGCTCATTTGAGCCAGTTCCATTCTATTCTCAAGAACTTGACTTCGCAGGGTATTACCTTTAATGATGAGGTTACTCCATTGTTTTTGCTTGGGACTTTAAGTGAGTCATGGGATGTATTCCGCACTGCCTTATGTACTCCTGCTACTATTTTGAACTTGCCTGATGTAGAGAGTGCTCTTCTGCAGGAAGAGATCAATTGTAAGAACTTGGATGCCTCTCGTGTGTCCCATGCTTTGACTATTAGAGGTAGAGATGGTAATGGAAAGAATGACCGTGGGAATGGCCGTGGCAGAGACTCGTAGAAGTCTAGATCTAAGTTGTGTGGCAAGTCTCGTGGGAGAAATGCTAATGTGACATGTCATCATTGCGGTAAGAAGAGTCATATACGCCCACAGTGTCATGAGTTGCGTAATGAGAAGCGCAAAGAGAAGGGAAAATACAAAGTACATGAAAAGTCCTCTGATCGCAGCATTATGCCTGTGAAATCCAGTGTGAAAATCGAGGAGATAAATGCCATGCAGACTGATGGCTCTGATGGGGAGTACATACTTGCAGCTAGTTCTTGTGATGCTACATCGTTGACCGATGTTTACTCTATGTATGTGCAGAGTTGGCTTTTGGATTCTGGTGCTTCATTTCATGTTACACCATGCCGTGAGTGGTTCCACTCCTACTGCACTGTCTCTAGTTCAGTTCTCTTGGGTGATGACAAGTCACTTGCTATTGTTGGCATTGGGGATGTACGGCCGCAGTTCTCTACTGGCAGTTATTTTCTGTTACAAGATGTACGTTATGTATCTACGCTTATACGCAGTCTTATGTCTGCAGGGCAGCTTGATGATGCTGGGTTTCATGTTTCATTTGGAGATTTTGCATGGAAGATACCCGTGGCAGATTTGTGCTTGCTAGAGGTGCCAAAGCTGGCAACCTCTATCCTCTTGTAGTTGATGGGTCCTCTGTTGACTATGTTTTGTCAATGTGTTCCATTCCACATGTATCTCTTTGACATGCCCATTTGGGCCATATGTCCTTAAAGGGAATGGAAATGCTTTCTGGTTTGCAGTACTTACCGTCCCTTGACTACGCATGTTTTGATTCATGTGAGCATTGTCTTTACGGTAGACAAACTAGAAATACGCATAAGAAGTCTAGTAGGACATACATGAGTGAGCCCCTAGCATTGGTACATTCAGATGTCTGTGGACTCATGCCCTGTTAGTCTATAGGTGGTGCAAAGTATTTTGTGACGTTCATTGACGATTTTTCGTGTAAAGTTTGGGCTTACCCCATTAAGCTTAAGTTCGAAGTCCTAGTTATAATTTAGAGATGGCTTGCATTTGTTGAAAACCAGATTGGGCATAGGTTGAAATGCCTTAGGATTGACAATGGGGGAGAATATGTGTCACGTGCTTTTGAGTAACTATGTGACGAGAGGGATATTAAGCGTCAATTGACCGCCCCCTATACCCCATCCCAGAATGGTTTGGCTGAGCGGATAAATAGAACCATCCAAAAGCGTGTACGCAGTATGCATAGCCATGCAGGCTTACCACAGAGCTTTTGGGTTGAGGCAGTCAATACAACTGTGTATGTCATAAATAGATTACCTTCTAGTAGTTTGGATTTCCAGGTTGCGGAGGAGGTATGGACTGCGAAACCTCTATCTTATGCGCATCTACGTGTCTTTGTATGTGAGATATTCTACCATGTGCCCAAAGACAAGCATACTAACTTGGATCCTAAGAGTGTTAAATGCATTTTCCTTGGCTATGGGGATGCAGATGAGATGGGTTACCACCTCTGAAATCCGCAAGCGCGGAAAGTCATCCGCCGCAGCCATGATGTAGTCTTCCATGAAGACAAGATGCATAGGCAACCTGAGAAGGTGTTAGAGATACGCAGGGTTATATTCCAAGAGGAGCCATGTGCTCGTGCATAGCCAGTTGGACAGCTTGCAGCAACAGTTGGTACACATGGCCAGGGTGTTGGGCTGGCTGCAGAGCCTGCCATGAGACGGTCTACTAGAGATAGACGTCCACCTGATAGATTTGAGCTCTCGATGCATTTTGTCTTGGTTACAGATGCAGGAGAGCCTCTCACCTATGATGAGGCTATGCGCAAGGGTAACAGTCACTTCTGGGAGAGGGCTATGCAGTCTGAGATAGACTCCCTGCACAAGAATATGACTTGGGATTTGGTTGCACTGCCTCATGGCAAGAAGGCTTTGCTATGCAAATGGGTGTAGAAGTTGAAAAGTACCCCTAGAAACCTAAGCCGGCTTATAAGACAAGACTTGTCGCTAAGGGTTTTAAACAAGAGCATGGAGTTGACTTTGATGAAGTCTTTTCTCCTGTGGTAAAGATAACCACCCTACGCTTGGTTTTGGCCTTAGTTGTGCAGCTTGACTTGGACTTGTACCAGATGGATGTCAAGACTGCATTCTTACATGGGGATTTGCATGATGAGATATACATGGAGCAGCCTAAGGGCTTTGCAGAACCTGGTAGGGAGCACCTAGTGTGCAAGTTAAAGAAAAGTCTTTATGGCTTGAAGCAGGCACCTAGGGAGTGGTATCATAAGTTTAATGCCTTTATGCAGTCACAGGGCTACAGCAGAAGTACTATGGATCCGTGTCTTTACATGAAGAAAGCCCGTGATGGCTCATTGCTTATTTTGGTACTTTATGTGGATGATATGCTGATAGCAGGAAAAGCTCATGATGAGCTGGATGCTCTTGAATCTCAACTGAAGAAGAGCTTTGAGATGAAGGATTTGGGAGAGGCCTCTCACATTCTTGGTATGCACATTAAGTGCAACAGGCATCAGGGACTACTCTACCTCTCACAGAGGGAGTACATTCATAAAGTCTTTGAGCATTTCCGCATGCAGAACGTAAAGCCTATTGGCTGTCCATTACCTTCTTATGTGAAGGTTTCACAAGCCAATTTTCCGCAGACGGATGAGCAGAGGGCCGAGATGACCAAGATCTCTTCTGCATCAACCGTAGGCAGTTTGATGTATGCCATGATAGCCACTTGTCTAGATATTGCCTTTGTAGTTGGTATTGTGGCACGCTATATGGCTACACTTGGCAAAAAGCATTGGGATGCCGTAAAAGGTATCATGAGATACTTGAAGGGCATAGCAGATATGTGTATTTGCTATGGCAGCCAGGATACAGGAGTTGTAGGCTACACTGACTCCGATTATGCAGGACATGCAGATAGTAGGAAGTCCACTTCCGGCTATGTCTTTACCTATGCTCGAGGTGCTGTTTCTTGGATGTCCAGGGTTTAGAAATATATGGCTCTCTCTACCACTGAGGCCGGAGTATGTTGCAGCCACTGAGGCTTGCAAGGAGGCCATATGGTTAGGCCGTTTGGTACATGACCTTGGGATTGATACTATACCTACGCTGCATTCGGATTCTATGAGTGCTATTCAGCTAGCCAAGAATCCGGTCTTCCATGCGAAGACGAAACACATTGAGGTTAGGCATTACTTCATACGTGGGGTCGTGGAGGACAAGTTTGTTGACCTTATCAAGATCTCCATAGACGAAAATCCTGCAGATGTGCTCACGAAAAGCCTCAGTACTGAGCGCTTTACCTTAGGAGATTGATGGGCGTTGGATGAGATGACGTTTTTCCTCATCCTGTTGTATATGTGTACATTCTACTGTCTTTTTTTTTCTTTTCCCTCCTCATTGGGGCAGATTTGCCTTTAAGTGGGAGGTTGTTGGGAGTAAAGGTGTCTTTGCCTAGCCGCCTGTGTATTACTACACTGACAGTACCCGCCACTGCATAATGTAAATGGCGGGCGCCCGTCACCGTCACTTTATTCTTTATTCTTTTAGTGAGAGTTTGAATAAAGGAAGGCATGCTCATACATTGTGACTGTCGGAGTTCCCATTTGTGTCTCTCTCTCTTCTTGCTCTTGCTCTCCGCTATAGCTCACTTCCAAGCAAGCTTTGATTCTTCTCACCTTTCACCCCTCAAACATTAGGGAATACTTTAAACCTTCTATGCTCTACTGAATGTGAATGAGCCCAATCCAAAGTCGGCGCTAACTAAAACATATCAAGGTAAAGTGCAACATTGAGGATGATTTGCCAGGTTATCCTCCATCCAGTTGCATCCTTTCATAGATAAAACAATGCGAAAGCTTCATCGAGAAGTACATGGAAACTTTACCTCTAACTTTAGTTGCCTTAAAACCTCCACTAGGTTCTAGGCCTTTGTCTCTTTGGAGCATGGAGATCCTTTGTACTTTCATATTGCTACAATACTATCTTAACCAACATGAAACCTCACATCCAGTTGACTACCCCCTCATGTATACTTGACATACTAGGAGCACTAGATGCATTAGGAAACATTCATGTCTACATACTTTGGACTATTTCACTGTGATTGTGAATGGGAATTTGCATACTACTAGGCATACCAAGATACATTTTCCTATATGTTACATGCATTAATACCTGCATTTCCTTCATGACCAACACTATACAGAGCATTTGCATGGCCAACATTAATACCATATGTCCCAAACACAGTGGGATGCATATATACATTGTCAACTTGCTACCTTGCGCCCTAGTATCATGGTAACATGGCTATACATGGGGTTATGCATATTACCAATTGTATCCGGATACATTGGGCCTTACACACCACACATTTGTTGCTGCATACCATAAGGAGTTGTGCCGTACATCCGTGTATGCGGTCCTTGACCCACCATAGCATGGAAACTAATGCCACCACCAAAGTATTTGCATGCATACCGTGCTGTCCAAAAAGCATTGGATTGGTGCTTTTAGGTTGGCCTTGCATATGTGTCAATTGCCCCACTCGCATCCTTTGCTTATGCTTATTGCTCACATTTGGGATATCATGTTGCTATATTGGTTCTTTCTTTAGTGCATCTTGTTGTTTCGAAGCTCTTTGAAGACGATTTCCTTTTCTTACTATTGTTGCCCTCCCTTAAGGGGTTCAAAAAGTGCATAAACCAAGGATCGTTTGCCAATTGTACAAACATTTCATTTGCTGTCTTGAGTTGATCTTTAATTTGGTCATTGAATGTCTCTCCCTCTTGTAGGTCATCAGCTTCTAAAGGCCTAGAAGGACCCATATTTTGGTCTAAACCAACATTATTAGCTTTTTGTCCATGCTGCGTGCCTTTTTCAAGATTATGCATCACATTTCTCCCAACACTTTGTGAACTTTTCAGATTGAGATGCATCATTCTTGCTTGATCCCATCTCAGTATTTGAAGATATTCTTATTGTAATGGTCAGCAAAATATAATGTCAGCACTAGAGCAAAGCGTTTGACCTTCAATCAGGTGCCGCGGGCCCAACAATTCAAGGGAGTTGATGGTGTCCTTGCAATGGAACCTTGAAACCAACCTTCCTCCTCGGAGAGGGTGGTAATGACTTGATTAATCAACAATAATTACAACAAGCATAAAATTCGCATAAACTAAAAATGTGAGCTTTACCACTTTAATCTTGGACAATGGACAACCTGTCGGCTCCAAAACTGGCATCCCTTGCGGTATTTCTTTAGCTTTTATTGCAAATGGATGGAGTACAACTGAGATTCTTTGATCTCCTCGCTAATCAAAGTGCTTCGTTTGTCAAAAATGATTGGCAAGCCTTCAAACCAATTTGACCCTTAATTTGCTTGGGATTGGCCCTCACTCCTTGAAAGACAAATTCAACCCCAAATTTGATATTGGTTGGTTGGCCTCTTAAGTCTTCTTTAAATTCTTTGATTTAAGCTGTTGGAATCCAAGTCCTAGGCCCTCAATTCTAAGCACGCATTCTGAGGTGGTTGTCAAACCCTAATTTACAACAAAGATTTTCCAATACCTCCATCTCTAATGATTGAAATGGCTAGATTTTGCTAAGATAACTTGAGAGATGGTCGTAAGATGAGAGAGAGTGTTGTTGAGAGAGAGGATTCAGAGTTTCATTGCGAGAAAGGCTGAAAAACTACTAGTGCCTTGGTCAAACAACTATGGAAACGGTCACCTATAGCTTAGGACTACCAGAAAGAGTGGTGCCCCCTCTTGTATACTATTATGTGCACTAGAAGGACCTTGGGCTACTTTCATCTGCACCTAGAGGGTTGCCAAGCAGCAGCCTTCTAATCCCATTTTCTAGCATTATCCAACTTATTAATTTAATTTTTAGAATATTAATTATGAAAATTAATTTGATAATTATTCTAGTGCCCAAAAAAATAATCCCACCAACCAATATTTAAATTAGCTAGGCTAATTTATCTTCCAAATATACCTTAGCAGTTATTAGCCCTTAGACCAACATTAATTAATTAATTAATTAATGCCTAGTCTCTAATGCCACCACTAATATTAGCAGCCAAAATTTGACACGGGGTACCACCTAGTATCTATCAAGCATAACTTATTATAACTTTTGCCTATCAATTGATATTTCGAGGTCTTGGGTCCCACACCGTTAAATAATTAACTTGCACCTTATATGTGTAAGGCACTTTAGCACATTTGATTAGTTTTTAATGATTTTGGGATCCTAGGTCCTACACTGTGAAATGATTAACTTGCACCTCACATTAGCACATTTGATTAACTTTAAATCAAATGCTAAGGAAAGCAATAAAATATCACGTTCTCGTGACATAATAGGGTACCTTGAGAACCTTTGGTGAGACCCAAAAGTGGAGACTATGATGCCATTGTACCAAGGAACCATGTAGATGAATGCAGGAGCACTCTAGCACTTCCGTTGAGCTCCCATGCTACATCCACTGAGGTGAGATGAACCATGAAGATATCTTGTCCGAGCAGCATCACCTTTGTTATGCATGAGATGTTGATGTGCAAGGTAGAATAGAGCCAATCTTGGAGCTAGAATCGGGAAGGGAAATAACCCACAGCTATCCAATTGTGGTCTCTTCCAACTTTTCCATGGCACTAACTATTCGGAGCTGTTTCTAAGAGAACACATGTAGAGAGTATGATTGGGCTGCACTCATGGGTTGTGCTAGCATCGGACTAGAGGTTGCCATTGTGTACGTTCCGTCAAGGACCTCTTGAGTGAGCTGCTTGTTGACCAGAGGAGGGAAGTGAGGGAGCAGCAGTATTATACCTGAGGAGAGGCGGTAGAGCAGGATGAAAGGGAGGATAGCACAATAGGCTGCTGAGGGTGGAGGTGGAGCAGGCAGGTGGACAGGGTGGCAGCAGGTGGACTAGCACATTGGAGCAAGGGGCAGCAGCTGCAGGGGGGAGGGGGGCATGCTGGTGGAGGTGACAAACCAGGTGGACGTGCAACGATAGCAGTGGCAGGAGAGGGAGGTGGCGAGTGGCTGGATGGGGGGTGGATGCAGGTTGTGATGATGGCTGGAGGAGGTGGCAATAGCAGACTGGGGGGCGGGGGGCGGGCGCTCCGTTGGTCATTCACTTCATTTCCTCAAGAGTATTATAACATTTCTTCAAGAGTATTATAACACAATTTTTTGATTGAGTCCTACAGCAACATTAGTATTTGATGACACCTGGAATCCATGTAATAAAATCTTGAGTTTTATGTATGCAGGAAATAGATGGCGTAGACACCGTGTCCCACCTGAACTCAGGGAAGAAATTGTCCCCAAAAATATATTAATGATTGGTCCTACAGGATGCGGAAAGACGGAGATTGCTAGACGACTTGCAAAGCTTGCTGATGCTCCCTTTGTTAAGGTCAAGTTGTTAATTGTTGAAAATTTTATGATTATCCTCTTCTGCATATTAAGACTTTTAGACTAACTATTATGAGAGCATCTTAATATGACATGAGAGAGAGAGAGAGAGAGGGCGGGGTGTGCGGGGGGCCGGGTGGAGGGGGGAGTGGTGGGAGGGAGGGCTTTGTGTTAGGCTTAGTTAGACTAGCACATTGCTATGCTTAGAATAACATTTAGTGGATGTTGTTTCTATGTAGGTCGAGGCAACAAAATTTACAGAGGTGGGGTTTCATGGTCGAGATGTTGATCAGATCATCCGTGATCTGGCTGACAATGCAATTCAACTGCAGCGCCAAAAAGTACACCATCACGAACCTGAACTTTTTGTTATTGATATTTGAAAGAAGGGATCATTGTTATGTGTTGTACCCTGCATGCTTGCAGGTGCGATCTCAGCTCAGCAAAGAAGTCGAGGAAGCTGTGGCAGAACAAATATTATTCAAGTTGACTGGATTGAATGGATCAAAAGAGGTGACTGTTTATGCTCGAATCTGTTGAACTCTACCTTGCCTCTTGGTGTACAGCTTAAGTAACATAGTTGTTATATTATGTGGCAGCGTGGAAATCTAACCCTAGAGGAACAAGAGGCTTATCATGGCTATCGTCAGCTGTATAACAGTGGTGGGTTGGACACGAAATTAGTAACCATAGAGTTACCTGAGGGAAGGATGCGTGTGCCATTCG
This sequence comes from Lygodium microphyllum, assembly GCF_053477565.2. Classification (NCBI taxonomy): domain Eukaryota; kingdom Viridiplantae; phylum Streptophyta; class Polypodiopsida; order Schizaeales; family Lygodiaceae; genus Lygodium; species Lygodium microphyllum. The sequence continues at coordinate 48,982,539 of NC_141142.1, forward strand.
ATTTGACAGGTGGAGGTGGAATTGGAGTGTGTGATTTTGTTTACAAGGTGGTAGTTCTTTGCATGTTTCTTTCTGCGATGTCTCAGTTTTATTGAACAAAGGTTTCTTGTAGAGGACACATCATGTGCATCCAAAAGAAACCATCTTGCGTTCTACACTGCAAATGTGTAAACTCAACTGCTTCTGCATTCATGATGCCCATTTCATGTTCCAAATTGGTGGATTATCTTGCATGGTAGACATTTTAGCAATTTCATGAGTATAGAGGTCAAATGGATAGGTTGGCCTTTGCTCTCCGAGGCAGCACTTAGTTTAATGCTACAGACAATGTTTGGGCTGAACTTTTTCTTTTGTGCAGATAGAGAAGGTAACAAAGAGCCAAAAGGTAGAGATGCCAGTGAAAGATGCAAAGCAGAAGTTGGCTGAACTTGAGATGGAAAAACATCTGAACACTGACCAACTTACCAAAGATGCCATTCAGGTTTGTGCATTGTCATGAATGCTAGTTTCTGGTCAAGTTGAGACTGCTGACGTCAATTGAGATATGGTACAGTGTTTGGTGTATAACAGCTTGCAGAGTCAGATGGAATTGTTTTTATTGATGAGATTGATAAAATAGTTAGCAGTCATGAGATGAGGCATGGTGCTGATGCAAGTGCAGAGGGAGTACAACGTGATTTGTTGCCAATTATCGAGGGCAGGTTTGAATCTCTCTCTTATAATCTGTTTAAGCGAACTCCTTATCTAAAGCTTCTACAGGCAACATTGCTTTCTATGAGCTAAAGGTGCCTGAAGCACAGATAGCCTACTGGCTTGAGCTACATCTTTAACTCTAGTAGAGAATGTGCATGTTCCCAGTGCTTGTGTCAAGACTTGATTTTTGACATGATGTTTGTTCAATCTTTCAGCATGGTAAGCACAAGGTATGGAAACATCAACACAGATCATATGTTATTCATTTGTAGCGGTGCTTTTCATGCATGCAAACCTAGTGATATGCTGGCAGAATTGCAGGGGCGATTGCCCATTCGAGTTGAATTGAAAGGTCTTAATCGGGAGGTAAGTTTGATTTTTCCCTTTGCCATTTCCCATTGCATGATGAATAAAAGTTGAAGTTAAGTAGTTTGATCAATAAAATGACAAACCTGTTATTCATTGGGTTTCAATGTGCCAGGATCTTTACCGTATTTTGACTGAGCCTGAAACAAGTTTGATTAAGCAGCAGGTGCTGCTTATGAAAACTGAGGGTGTTGATCTTATCTTTACGGATGAAGCTATCAGAGAATTAGCCAATGTTGCTGCAGAGGTATAAACCTGCACTTGATGGTCCTAAAGGGAACAGAAATGCTACAATCTGCTTACTGCTAAGACCAAGTATTATTACTGTCTTGTTGCTGTTAATATTTGTTGGTGGTGTTGTGTAAATGAATCTGTTGAGATGTGTCGGTTTGCAAGTCTGCAGCTTAATCTGTTGAGATATCTAAAGCTTGAAGAAGAGTTCTTGGGGAAAAATCTGTCTACTGCTGTGCTGAGATTCTTGTGAGAAGTGTGATCTATGAGGCTTACCACAGATTTTGAGGACTGGCCCTGAGTTGCTGGTTGAAGGATGTGACTGTTGGCCATCGAAGGACTAGGCGTCCTATGTCAGGGATGAATTTAGAATGCATCCGTAAGTGAAATAGGCTTTTATTGGTGGAATCATGTTCCACTTACTATTATAGTGAAATAGGTTTTTATTGATGGAATCATGTTCCACTTTTATAATGGTGAGGAAGGGTAGAACAAACTTTATTTAGAAAAACATTTAGTACTTAGACAAAAGAAATAATTACTAATGTGTATGAGACTAACACTCTTGTGAGTTCACAAGTCATGAGTCTCTCTCTCCACCACCACCACAGCAGCGCGTCCCAAAAAAAAAAGAAAAAAAGCTATAGGATATGTGCAGGGAGACTATGTGATATATCCATTGCAGTATGCTGCTTTCCTCTTGCAAACTCAACCTATGCCACATTAGATGGATCACTCTTTGATCTTTTCTATGGGGACATTATGAGATATGCTACTATTGGAAACATGCAGTTAGTGGGGGATTTCATTGCACCTAACCCCTTTGCTTGCTACAACAAAGAGGGTCATCCTAACCTGATGGATTATATGCCCATGCCTATCATGATGCCAGGATGAGGAAGAGGAAGAGGACGAGGAATGATCCACCCGAGAGAAACAATAGCTTACTGGAATTGCAGACAACTAGGACGTGTCCTTACACTGTCCACAGAGGCAACAAAAGGCTAAAGAAATGATCCCACACACCTTACCCTGATGTAGACCCACATGCTCTAGTACTCCCCAAAGTAGCTAGTACGATGAGAAGTGCAGAGCTACGCGCACTCGCTTATAGAGAGAGGTGCAACTAGGCACTTGGACACATTGTTAAGCAAAGACACTCTTCAAATGCCTTGTACCAAAGAAGAAGCAAGACTACTTGGCGAAAGTAGAGGCAAAGATGTATCTATTATCAGCTATTTAGAATGGGATAGCAAGAGTGCATGGAAGATGTTTCAAGAGAGAAAGCTGTCCATACAAATTACATCACTAGATGCGTGACTTGACTAGAGGAGGTAGCTATATGATGTGCCAAGACAGCCATCCGTGCAGCTCCCATAGGGCCATAGGCCAACATAGTGGTCCTTCTTCACTTGGAAAATGGTTAGAGATCCAATTTATAGATTAGAAAATGGAAGGGCATAGGATGAGGATGGCCTAGTGGCAGAACAATTCTCACATGCTTGTGACATACTAGCAGTCATATTGGCACATATATTCAATAGAGTGGTATGTGAGAGGTTCCCTATGAGCTAGTTAGACAATACTATAAATCCCAGCCTTGAAAGAATGGTGATCCTTTTATCCATAGCAATTATAAAACCATCACGAGTGGCCATATATTAGCCAAGATATATAGATCTATACTGGAACATTAACCCAATGAGTTGAGGTGTAGGGGAAGAGAGCACAAGGACAAACATGATTTGAACATGAATATACCACATGGACCAGCCATTATTGAAGAGGGTTGAGCTCGAGACAAGAGGATCTACTACTACTTTATAGATTTCTGAAGCATTTTGATACAATGCCTCATACATGTATCATGTAGAGATGACATGATATTGGAGTATTGGAGGGTATACAATGGGGTATTTGTGCACTATATGAGTCAATGACAGGCCGTGTATGGGCACTTGGAGGGCTATCAGATGAGGTGTTTGATTACATTGATAAAGGAGTTGAAGCTAGCCTAGTAGGGGTGTTGATACCGATATTATTGTATGTAGATTATATTGTTCACTTTTGGATTCACTAGAGGGATTATAGTGCCATGTAGATGCTTTACACGTCTTTTGTAGAGAGAGGCTTCATTGGGAACATGGGGAAGACCAAAACCATGGTCTTCAACAATTTAATAGCATAGGCGACTAGATCCATCTACTAATTCTCATTTGGAGGAGATAGTGGAGCATGTAGGAGTATGTTTATCTAGGTGTCACCTTCTCTAGCCCACAATTTCTATTGAGAGGGACAGTAGAGGCCTATTTGGCATGAGGCTTTGTAGCACGTGAGTGGTTTTTTTACTACAATGGTGGTGTACGTGGTGTTGTCCACTTAGGGGATAACTATGCATGTAAAATTACAGGCATTGGCAATGTAAAACTGGAATTTCAACATGGCTTTGTGTTTGTTTTGCATAATGTGAGACATGTATCTCAGTCAAGAAGAGCTTGATAAGCATAGGGCAACTAGATGACGAAGGCTATCACATCAAATGGAAAATTTGTAAGGGCTCTCACATTGTTGCCAAGGGGTCCAAAAGTGATACTTTGTATCCTTTGCATGTATCTAGTATGCGTGGCTATATAGTTGCCATAATCGAGCAGCCAAGTGTTTCTTTGTGGCATAGCTGGTTGGGACACATGAGTCATACTGGAATGAAAGTGCTTTCTCACTTGGGTTATTTGCTAATCAAACCAGTAAGACATTAAAATGTCTTCACTCTGACAATGGTAGGGAATACGCGTCCAAAGCCTTTTAGGAATTTTGTGATAGCAAAGGGATTAAAAGGGAGCTCACCCCCCCTCATAATCCATCCCAAAATGGTGTTGCATAGTGTATGAATAGGACCGTTGAAGACAAGGTCCATACAATGTTGTCACACGTTGCTCTACCCCATGGATTTTACGTAGAGGCTGTTACAACAGCCATACACTTGATTAATCGGTCACCAAATAGGTCTTTGGGGGGGGGGGAGAGGGGGGGGGGGGGGGGGGGAGGAAGGAGTCCCTCAGGAAGCATGATCGGGCAAGCCACCTTCGTATGCTCACTTGAGAGTATTTGGCTATGAGGCATTTATGCACATTCGCAAGGAAGAACGCAGCAAACTTGAGCCAAAGTTGTGTAAATGTATTTTCCTAGGATATGGTGATGAAGGTGAGATGGGATATCGATTATGGGATCCCGAGAAAAGAAAAGTAGTATGCAGCAATGATGTTATCTTTCAGGAAGATCGCATGCACAAACAGCCCAAAAAGATAGAAGAGGTCAGAAGGGTTGTATTCCGGGCGAATGTATCAATAGGATAGCAAAGAATCCCATTAGGCAGCAACAAATATCTGCTGTAAATGTTTCTGAAAATACAGGAAAGGATGCTGAACATGATCAGCAAGATCTTGCCCATGATGTACCACAAATTCAACAAGAACATATGCCTTTAGAACGACCATAATTAGCTGTACAGCATGCTAAACTTCCAGAACAGCAACTTGTTAATATAGATTTACAGGCTGAACAACGAGTAAATCTTGACCATTAGGTCCGTAGATCGACTAGAGTGCAAAGATAGCCAAATAGGTTCATTCTTGGTGTAAACTATGTGGCTGATTTTTCATGTTAATAGATTGTGGTGAGCCGTCATGCTTCAAGGAAGCAATGAATAGAAAGGATAGTAAGAAATGACACAAAGCAATGCTATCAAAGATGGAATCTCTCATGAAGAATGACACTTGGGATTTGGTGCATTTAAAGGGTACAAGCAAGAACCTAGAATTGATTTTGATGAAATCTTTCCTCTTGTAGTGAAAATGACTACTTTGTGGACCATCTTGAGCTTGGTTGCATTTGAAGACATGGAACTCGTATAGATGGATGTAAAAACCGCTTTCTTACATGGTGATTTGTATGAGGAGATTTATATGTAGTAGCCTGAAGGTTTTGCTACAAAGGGGAAAGGGCACATGGTATGTAAACTCAACAAGAGTTTATATGGGCTGAAGTAGGCACCACGAGAATGGTATCATAAATTTGATACATTTATACAATCTTAGGGATTTCATCGTTCTCAAGTTGATCACTGCTTATACACCAAGAAGGCAGCAAATGGCAGTCTTATTCTCTTGGTTTTGTATGTGGATGACATGCTAATTGCAAGCAAGGATGTTCATGCCTTGGACTCCTTGAAGCAAAGTTTACACAATAGCTTTAAGATGAAGGATCTTGATGAGGCCAATCACATTCTTAGCATGCGTATACTTAGAGACAAATCAAAGGGCCTTCTTTATCTTTCACATCAAGAGTATGTCATTAAGGTTTTGTAGCACTTCAATATGGAGGGGGGGAAAGCCATTAGTGTACCATTGCCTCCATATGTAAAACTTAGTGCAGATGACAGCCCTACATCTGATGATGGAAAGGCTGAAATGGTCAAGATACCTTATGCTTCAGCTATTGATAGCTTGATGTATGCTATAGTTGCTACACGTCCTGTCATTGCATTTGCGGTGGGAGTGGTTAGCAGATACATGGCATATCTTGGAAAAAAGCATCGGAAAGTAGTGAAAGGTATCATGAGATACCTTAAGGGCACAAAGGATTTGTGTACTTGCTTTGGTAAGCAAAAATCATCTGTTGTTGGGCTCACGGATGCAGACTATACTGGCCATCTTGACTGTTGGAAGTCTACTTCAGGATATGTGTCAGGTGGAGCAGTCTCTTGGATATCCAAGCTGCAAAAGTGTGTTGCATTGTCTACTACAGAGGCAGAGTATGTGGTTGCCATTGAGGCATGCAAAGAGGCTTTATGGTTCTCACATCTTGTGAGAGAGCTTGGTATTACAAAGGCTCCTATCTTCCACTGTGACAGTCAGAGTGCTATTATGCTAGCACGGAATCCTATATTTCATGCAAAGACAAAGCACATACAAGTGGAGTATCACTTTATTAGGGATATACTTGATAGCAAGAGCATTGAGCTTGTGAAGGTATATACAGATGATAACCTTGTAGACCTTCTCACGAAGGGTCTTCCAACAGAGCAGTTTGCTCATCGCTGCCAGATGATGGGGGTTGGATAGTATATGTGTATTTCAGCTTTGTACATACATAGACTGAGTTGATTCTTTTATCTTCCTTCAGACACGTTGCCTTTAGTTTATATACTGTCTAAACCTAAAAAGTGGTACATTCGTCATTGTACCATACACCCATTTTGTTGTGCTTACACTCCTGTGACTTACTCCTTTCTATTGCTCTCTGTGCAATATCTAACACTCTCAACCTCAGCTCACTTAGTCTTGATCCAGCAGGCTCCAACATATACTACTGTAGTAGAGGTATGAGGTCGTAGCTTGTACCTCAAGTTCTTGAGCCCACTTACGAATTAGACTGGATACAGAGATTATTATGATGGTTAGCATAGCATGGAGAGACCATCAATCATGATGATAGCGTGTATGATTAGTAGTAAGCCCACCACCCCACATCTTGTTGTCAAAGTAGAGCTAGGGACAACACCTATAGTCATTGAGGTACTCTTCGGAGTAGAGAACTTTTTGGCAAAGACTATGGGAGCTCCCACACCACAAATACTCTAGATTGGCATTGAGTTCATCTAGACAACTAGCACTAGAGGGCGAGGAGGATTATTGGTGTTCATAGATGATTATGTGGATGAGCCTACACAGTGCAAATATTGACTGCCTCCCACCTTTGACTATAGTCCTGATTGCCCTACACTTTCTCTTAGCTGGTTAGAGCTGAACTAGGTAATCAGGGTTGATATCCTAAGGTTTGAGATAGTGAGGACATGGACCCACCCTCCACTCTCTTTAGGATTGAGATGGAGTTCTACCGGGTCACTTCTTGTGCCTCTTTGATAATGGATTTACTATTCAGCCCTTGTATATGGACATCCATATACCTCCTAGATCAGGGCTCATAGTTGTTGGAAGAGATTGCAAGATGCATGTTTAGGCATATTGAGATGTTTGCTGGTTATGTGTCTTACAGTGATAATTTTGCACCCAGTCTAGGCTCTGTTGTTCTTGGGTAAAGAAGCTGGTCTCATTTTGTTCTTTTTTGTATGCCAGAATTCCAATTTAGGGCTCTAAGTTGATTTGGATTATACACAAATCATTAAAATTGAGAGCACATGGAAGCTATACATGGAAGCTATACTCTCTTTCAACCTCCTTTACTGTTCTCTCTTCTCACTTCATTTTACTTCTCTCCAACTCTACATCCTTCTCTCCCTATACCTTCTCATCCCCTATCTCAAGCTCTATCTTTATTTCCTCTTCATTTACTTTCTCTTCTTCCCCTTTCACTACCTTTACCTCTATTCCTATCTCTTCTTTTACCTCTATAACAATTCCTAAGCTTCTTCATGAAGCCTTCACATTGCACAAATCTCACCTTAGGCAAGTGTCATGAATAGAAAGGATGCTTATTGATGGAATCACAAATATTGTGGCATGATCCAAACTAGTAATGTTCATGTTAACAGGGCCCATTGTTGAAAGTGTGCACAAAGACAATGATGTTAAGTGCCATATTTAGTGACATCTACATGAAGCTAGAGGAGATTAACATCATTGAGTTTCACGTGCTCATAGTGGGTGATGATCCAATACTCAAGGTGTTACAATTGGTAGCAACACATAAGTGAGGTGTGGCTGTAGGAGCTCATCTACTGCAGCTACTTATGAGGATGATTTTATTTCAAGAGCCAAAGAGTGATAAAGATGCAATCTCCTTACTATTGGTAATTTTGGTGCAGCCTCATGAGACTATCATGAGTGATCAGCATGATGACTTATGTGATATGAACTCTTAGGTGACAAGTTCTAGGCCCTCTAGAGTCTTCTATTTAGTGAACCCTTTTTCAATGTACTAAAAGTCAGTGACTCAATGGCAAGTTGACACTTGTTACAAGACTAACCCTCTTTTTGACAGGCATCTTGACTCTTGAGAAGTTATGAATGATATTGGAACATGGAGCTATCTTCATCATTACTCACCTTGTTAGTGGTAGCTTTATGCCGGGTGCCTAATCAGACTCAAAGGCGGAACCCTGTGCCACTAGCTTATGATTTCGCTACTTCCTTCAGGACCAAGGTCCTTGGAAGACTCCTCCCAAGGGGGGGAGTGTGGGTAGGCACCTAGCACCCCAGTTCAGGGGTCCAGGTAGTGCTGGACTCTCACCAGCTGAAACTGCCAATCCTAGTGGGTTCCCTTAAAGGGATGCCATACCCCAAGGTTGGGCGTCGGCTCGAAGGTGGTGTCTCGTCGCACTCAAGCAAACACTGCCCCCTGACAGCATTCACTTGCTTGAGCAAGGCGGTGCCATCATTGGTACGAGTACGAGCTTGTGCACAAGTTCGCAAAGGGAGGATATCGTCATCTCCACTCTTGAGAAGTTATGAATGATATTGGAACATGGAGCTATCTTTATCATTACTCGCCTTGTTAGTGGTAACTTTATTTAGATTTTGTATATTGGGTCATGACTTATCATGTTGAAGCAACAAGTTTAAAGTTTATATTTAATATATTGATCCTTAATTTTACATATATTTTTGTGATAATTGTTCAAAATATTCTACTTTATCTGCAAAATCTGTGGCATTTGGTACTATGCTTAGTCCATGTACTGGACACGTCGTATGCCTAACTACCCTGCTGCCACACACTATAGGCATTGCTGCCACCTAACTTTATAGGCTGCTGCCCACCTGTGGAGCTGGTGGCAACTCTGCATTTCTTCCGTCCCTCGAGTTTGGAGCTGTTGTCATCTACCCGCTGGTTGTCAACCATTTGTGGGTGTGTCTGCCATCACCAAAGCCACCATTTAGAGGTTTTCTCCTAGTCTTTCTGGACAGCAGATGATATCAGCCTTGGAGGCCTCTTTCTTCACCTTGTTGGCTGTCATAGAGCTGCCATTTGGATCAGAGGACTGCCTACATCAGTGTTTCACCTCAGCCAGCTATCATTAGCCCTTGGAGACTGCCACACACATCTGCACTTTGCTACAGGTTGCTGCCCTTCCTCTGAACCTGCCACCTGCCCCTTTGGAGGACCCTACAGACCTGCAGCCTCACTTTATCAGCCAGGACAGCGTAGTCATCTTTTGCTTCTTCTCCTACTGATGCGGCTGACCATCTCCACACTTGAGCTTCAAGACAATTCTGTCATCATCCTGAGCCACCCCAGTGTCAGTGACTTTTGGCTCTCCTCAGCCCTGGTCCTAGAGACATAAAGGCTTGAGATCGTTGTATCATCATTGTATCTTAATCATCATTATTCGTTCATTCTTTGAGTTTGTCATACATGTCCATGTTTTTTCTTTGCAAAATCTGCTGTTTCCTCATAGCATTGAGGCCCCTTGTATCTTTGATTCATCTCTTTGCACCCTTATCTTCATTGAGCAGTTGTCAGATTTGGTTTATCGTGTAATGTACATTTGCATTTCCTTGTGTTTACTGTAGCATCTCCTTACATGGTATCAAAGTTTGGTGCTTTTGATTGACAACTGAGCCTTGTAATGTACATTTGCATTTCCTTGTGTTTACTGTAGCATCTCCTTACATGGTATCAAAGTTTGGTGCTTTTGATTGACAACTGAGCCTTGATCCGGGAAGCTTGGGATTCAAGAGCACAATGAAAGCACTTTTGGAGATGTATCAACCTACCTCCCCAAAGCACTCTCATCCAGAGCCTGCCCCCATGACCCCAATCATCCATTCCCCCCACCCCCACCAAATTATAGGCTCTGAGAAACTGGTACCTTAGTCACCTGCAAGGGCTAAAAGGGAAGATTTTTCCAAAAGAAAAGATCTCCCTTCTAGGTCATCCTTTCTCCTCCAATGATGAATACATGGAAGTCTTGAAACAGGGATATGAGAGGTACTGAGAAGAAACAAGTCCTGGCTATCGTTTGGTCTGTATTCCATCTCATAATACTCCTCCAACCCCTTCAACATACCAATCTACTGCCCCAATTTACACCAAAGAGAGGTGCACAGTAGTTGGAGCTAGACATTGTTGAGAATCCAGAGCTCCTGGCTGAAAGAGGACATACCCACATGGGCAGAATGAGCTATCCAATGCCTTTGTTTCTATCAGAGTTTGTACAAGGTGTGTATGATGCATATTTTGCTATTTCTTCTTTTGTTACTCCTACTGGATCATGGGCACAAGTTATTTGGGAGAGTCGAGACCTACATTTATACTTGTATAGGAATATGAGAAGAGTTGGCTCTAGGGGGTAGAAGGGCATCTAATACATCTCAAACACATGCTTTTTTTAATGCACTTGGTTCTGGTACATCGCCTTCTCACACTCATATTCCCACACATCCCACCCACTACTTCACACATTCATCTTTTGCTGCTCCATTCAATTACATACATTTTCCTTCTCACGCCATATTGGGGGTACCTAATCCTTTAAGCTCAAATCCCAAAGGTCCTATTCCTATCCCCTTGCTAGGTAGTCGAGGTGCAATGTTGGTCAGAATTCCTCTCCTAAACCAAGCATCCTCAAGAGCTCTCATGTGTGGGTATACATCCCATGTGTATCAAGCCCTAGACATCACTTAGATGGCGACACAATTTGCACAAATGCCAATGCCTAGTGGGCATAGTTGCCTTCATACGACGTACAGACAGGTTCATACCATACGAATTCGTATGATATTTTTGGTGCATTTTTGCCACCCATCCTGCGGACAAAAACCAGTTGTGCAGCACGATTTTGGTGCATTTTTGCAGGGGCCCAGGGCAGCATTTGGCAAAAAGAGATGGGTTGTGGACTTGGGGCTCATTTGCAAACTCTAGTCTCTCTCAAGTCTCACTCTCTCCTCAAGGCTCATCCCCACCCTCTTGTCTTCAAGCATCAACCTCCCATTCCCTCCCTCTTGAACCATCATTTCTCAACCCCACCCCTCTTGGGTCTTCAAGCCTCTAAAGCTCTCACTCTCTCCTCTTCCTCGCATCCCCTCCCTCTTCAAGCATCATCGTGATCACCAATCGGAGTGACAAGTCTCAGATTTCTTCTCTCCATCGGGCCTTGCCTTGACACCTTGGAAGTTGGCATCATGGCACGTGAGAAGTATGAGGCCTTTAACTTGCATGCCATCCATATGGAGAAGGACGCAAAGAAGTCCAACTCCCACCATTGGACATGTAAGTATTGTAAGAAGCGCTACACAAGTGGTGTGACCCGGCTTCTTCAACATCTTTTCAAAATGGGGGGGCCAAGTTGCCGCATGCAAGGCGATCCCTCAACACATTGCGGAGGAGATTCTCGCCAAGATGAAAGGGGGATCCACTAGAGGTTGAGAAAGTGGCGCATCAGCGATGGCACCCACACCTATGTCTACTCATGAGAAAGCCTCAAATATAGGCATATCTTCAACCGATATGGGTAAGGCCTCCACCATTGGTGGTGTCAACTTCTCATCCGCTTCCGGCTCTGGCATTAGCAAAAGGCAAAGATTTAAGGCTCATGCGGCATCGTAGAGGCAATCCTCTCTTTCTCAAGCTCCTAGTCATATGCTTGGATCTGTTGCCTTTCTTAGAGAAAGGCAATGACAAGCGGACATTGAGATTACTCGTACGATAATCAAGTGCAATCTTGCATTCAATGTCCTAAAGCATGAGCAATGGAGAAAGATGGTGAGAACCATTGCCAATGTGGGCCTATATGAAGGATGGAGTAGTGTTACATACAATGACATGAGGACGAAGAAGATTGATGAAGAGAAGGAGAGGATTAATAAAGTCCTTGATTCTATTCGAGCCACATGGACAAATTACGATTGATCCATTCTCACCGACATATGGAGAGACTCGTTTCATATCCACTTGGCACATATTTTTTTGTGGACCATAGACACCAGCAAGAGAAGCAAAACGACTGGTATATTCATCTACCGCCACATTTGGCAAGCTATCATTGAGATATACGTTGTCTTTTAAAATTTTAAATTTGTTGCTTTAATTATTATAATTTTTAATTCATGTCCCCTCGAAGCTTTCCTTATCATAATTTTGAATTTGTGCCATGTATGAGGTGGTTGTAGGTGGGTCAATCAAATGTGGTGCAAGTTGTTACTTGACAATGCATCCAATTATCGACGCATAGGCCATTTGCTTGAGGACGAGTTTCCTTCAATAGCATAGACTCCATGTGCAAGTCATTGCTTGGACTTGCTCATGGAGGACATTGGGAAGCTCAAATGAGTGAAGAGGGTGGTGCAAAAGGATACATTAGTTGTCACGTTCTTCAGGTGAAGGTGAATGTACTTCCAATGTATCATGAGTATAGCATGCTTTAGTTGAAGAAGCCTTCTTCAACTTGCTTTGCTTATATGTGGTTGCTATTGGAGCGCCTTTATGAGGTGCAATCTGCCCTATGCTAAACGGTGGTGTCCACTCTATGGAATGAGTGGGATGAGTATGAGATAGAGGAGGCGAAAGCCATGCAGTGCTTGTGCCTCAATGAGTAGTTTTAGCAGAGAGTGTGGGGTCGTGATTGCCGTGACTCCCTTTTATAGGGTATTACATATGAGTGATTACGAGGGGTTCCCTATGTAGCATTGGTGGAGATACAAGCTTGCACAATGATCACGGAGTCACAGTGTGCACACATCATTGGCATAGCATAGAAGAGATGGGCATGGATGCGTAAGCCCATCCATGGATTTGTAACACTAGTAGATCCAACCTACAAGTCTCCAGTAGTCATGGATGATAGAGAGCTCCGGTCTATGACCAGCTTGCATATCTCACTCGTGTGGTCCTCGCGGATAATCACAACACAACTCTAAAGGAGCTTGGATGCTATGCAGATCAGAGAGGGCATGTGGCTTTTACTTCTTTCACTTATTGGAGATGAGAGTCGCTTGTGAAGCCTCTCTTTTGGTGGTAGAATTTTGGATATGCGTTGTAGACTCTTCAACCCTTGGCCATGAGAGTCCTTACTTAGGATTGCTCTTCGGGTGCATGTGAGAAAAATTGGAGTGCCTATTCTCTCATTCACATGAAGATTGGCAATCGGCTTAGCACACGACAGTTAGAGCGGCTAGTCTATTGCCGTACTAACTTGCGCATGATGACCATGGATAGTTCAAAGCAGGTAAACACTTATCGTTTTGGTTAAGTCAAGTTTAAATTTATTGTTTTCATTGTTCAATTTTATACAAGTTAACAATTTAGTATGTATAATCTTATGTTAAGTTATGTGCATTGTGTAGGTGAATGTTGATACATTCAAGTTAACGAGCAACACTCTTCCGATTGTATACTAGGAGGTTAATGCGGAGCAGGAGGAGATCTTTGTGGAGCTCTATAGAGAGCTCATAGTAGCAAACGCTCATGACACTTGTAGTTAGCATGCTCGTGGGCGAGGAGTTCGAGTTGGAGTTGCAATAGTTGCAAGCAGGGGCATGGCCATTCGGCACCCTCCGAGATGATCAAGCGGTGGTTCGAGTTTGGAAACATATGTGAGGTGGGGCTCTAGTAGCTCTCATCGTGTGCTTGATGATGACATTCCTTCCTTGCCTATTGTTACACAGCCATTACCTAGGTAGCCATCATTTAATGATGATAGTAACCTCATCAGTGAGGATCAGTATGAGAGTGTCTCATCATCCGATGTTGAGGGGTTATCTTCAAACTCTCTTGACGAGTGCTGTGATCATTGATGTATACAATATCATGTATAATCATTGATCCCATTTTGTAATGGCATTGTTGTAGTCTATTTTCACTTTAAACATGTGTCTTATCATTTAAAGTTTTTCATAAAAGTAAGTTTTTTCGCACTAATATCGTACCGTATCTTGTACCTGACCTTGTACCTACTGATAACCATGCTAGTGGGCCATCTGAAACCAGCCTCCTCGGATAGGGTGGTAAATAACCTAATTAAGCACTATTTACAACAATTAACAAATTCACAAAACTGAAATGCACACTTTACCATATAATCTTGGACATTGGACATCCTATTGGCCTCAAAACTGGCGCCCCTTTTGGTATTTATTTAACTTAATTGAAGAAGAAGTTAATGTACAATGGGATTCTCCCAATCCCTTTCGGTATTCCAACTCCCCTTACTATCCAAAATGACCAGCAAGTCTTCAATCTGATTTGCTCCTTGATTTGGGCAATCAATTGGCCTTCACTTGCTTTGATGGAGATGGAAAATGCCCCAAATTCAATGATTTGCTAGTCCCTCGACTTGAATAGACTAAAAACAGGTTCAGCCCTGTTGCATCCAAGTCTTGGAACTTCCAATTTCTGGCACACTTCCCGAGGTTGTTGGTAAACCGTAATTTTTGTTATAGATTAAGGTTTATAGTAGAGAAATCTGAAATTTCTTAGCGTCTGGTGATCTCAATGTTGTAATCTTCGAAGCAAGGTTGTAGAAAACCTAGGAGATAAGAGAGAATGCTGAGGAGAGAGAAAATTCAAACTTTCTTTGTGAAGAATTGAAGAAAATCTACCATTTACTGCTGTTGCCCTGTCTCAACAGCTTGTAGATGCAAAGAACTAAAGAAAGTTAGTCATTTACTGCTGTTGCCCTGTCTCAACAGCTTGTAGATACAAAGAACTGAAGAAAGTTAGTCATTTACTGTTGCTGCCCTATCTCAATAGCATGTAGATGTTGTCACCTGTTGTTAATTGGTCTTCTCTTGTCCTTGGCTACCTCAAAAGGTCCTCTAATGGCTACAAATCAGACTAGCAACATCTCCTCCCTCTCTCTTGTAGACTGAATATATTAAAAATGCCTCTCTCTAGCCTCTAAATACGTTTTTCATTCTTGTATGGGCATTTTTAACAAGTGGCAGCCTTTCCAAATGGTTTTTCCAGCATTATCCATAATTAAATATTAATTTTCAGTCTTTAAATATTGAAAATTAAACTGATAATTATTTCGGTGCCTTAAAAAAATAATCTGACTATCTAATAATTAAATTGGCTAGGCAACTTCCATTCTCGAGTATCTTTGTGTCATCTTTGACCATCAGGTTGGCATTAGGTACTATTAAACGCCACTTCCCTAGTGTCACCAACTGACACTTATACCCAAATGAATGACCTAGGCTAATAACTGGTACTAGATACCACTAAGTAACTGTGTAGCATAACTTATAGCAACTTTTGTCTTTGACATCCCATGATTTCCTCCGGTCTCGAGCTCATAAATTTACTTTAATCCCAGTTACACCTCACATGTGCAATATTTACTTAACCATGTGATTAAAAATTAATCCACATGTTAAGTGAGGTTTCAAATATCGATGTTCTCATGACACTATGCTACTTTTGGGAAAATTATCTTTCGTGGGTCAAAGTCCTAGAGTGCATATGATAGCTACCTCCATACACATGTACCACCCAATTGATCCTCTTCTAAGGTTTTGCCACCTAGTTAGCCCCCACTCACTCCTCTTCGCTCTATAGCTACAATGATGAACACACTTAGTGATAAGACTCATTATAACGGGTCAAATTCACAATGTGGTGTAATGTTATGTAGCATGCGTTGGATTCCTAGGTTCTGTGGGATCTCATATAAGCCCTGACCTATAATCCACAATGGTCTTTTATGAGGATTTGTGAAGATGACTGCTACCCAAGATTTTTCTCATGTTCTTGAATCAAGATTTACCTTGTATTATGCTACAAATGGCCTACTTTTCCTTTTTTGTCAAACTTATATGAACACAACTCTATTTACATCTATCAGTTATGAATTTGCTATTATCATGAAAGACAACCCCTAGGCTTAGTCACAACAACTAATACCAAACCATTGTTCCCACAGCTACAATACTAGGGGTTGCTGCGGAGCAGTATAAGATGCAGTGGAAGAAGACACAGTGCCTTTCACCAACGAGATGACTTCACTCCCCACTGATGTTCAGCCATCTATCAAATGCAATAAGCATCTCCATGATGAATTTACTACTGCTCCTGAGGCCCGTGATCTAGGTGATTCTCCACCTCGCTTATATGCTCAAGTGGTTTCTACTTCAGAAGATTTGCAAGAATCAAATCCATGACAATTGCTCAAGTTAACGAATGCTCTCTTAGAGGAGTATGTTGAGCATAACCACCACACTATTCTTGCTTGTATTGTTGGGAATAAAGGGCCATTGTCCCTTTATATGTGCATGGGTGTGAACACACCCTTAGTACATTGTACTTTGTTAACCCCAACACGAAGAAAGCAAAAGGAAATAAAAAAGATGTAGATCAAAGGCGGAAAAAAGGTAGCCCGACTGAAGAAAGAAGAGGAGAAAAGGCCAAAAGTACAAGGGCAACCTTAAAAGTCCAAGGGAAATGCAAAAGGGGAAAGGCGCATTTTAAAATATAAAGGCGCACCCTGAAATCTTGTAAAAGAGTGCCAGGCGGTGGAAAATCCGGAAAGCTAAAACAGAAGATAAAGACAAAGGCTAAGGCAAAGAGAAACGGAAGACAAAGGCGCACGAGGAAAAGCGCAAGTCAAACTATTGTAAAAAAGCGCAAGCGCATCATGGTTTAATTCAAGGAGCGCCGTGCAATTTGTAAAGGTAGACGGGCGGTGGAAAGAAAGCTAGGAAGATAGAATGACAACGGGAAAAATGGCCTAGGCTACAGCCGGCCATGTAAAAAAGGGGAAAAGGGGATGACCGCCCAAAAGGGATTTAGGGTTTTGTATATAAAGTTGAAAAGTGAATGAGAAGCTCATTCTTGTGTGTGGCCAAAAGTAGCTCTCCTCTTCTTCTTCTTCTTTTTGTTCTTGCTTGCTTGAGCTTGTGCTTGAGAGAGGGAGTGTGAGAGTGTGAGGAAGTGAGTGTGTGAGGGTGAGGGACCGAGGAGGAGAAGCTCTCCATCTTCTCCTCTCTTCTTCTCTTCTCTTCTCTTCTCTTATCTTGCTCGTGGCAATGGAGCTTGGAGCGTGGAGCTTGAGGATGGAGCTTGCTTGAAGCTTGCACTTGGATCGTGGAGCTACCGGAGTGCGCGGGAGAGGAGGTAACTCGAACGGCATGGAGGTAAGCTCACTACACCCGTAGATATGGATGGCGCGTCGGCTATGTGAGAGGTAGCCATTAGTGCTCGGCTTGGAACGCTTGAAACAATAAGCGGTCCGTGGGTCTTGGCGGTTGAGCGAAGGCTCCCACATTTTGGTTCCGTTGCCGGGACCAACGGATTCAAGCCTTGAGCGCTTGCACGCTTCGAATCGAGCATTGGAGTAGGGTTTCCCCCGAACCAGTGCTTGAGATAGGTAGGAAGCGAGGGGGTTGAAGATGGTATTCGCATTGCACTGACGATCCAAGACAGCAGTGGAGAATCCACATCTGGTCGTGCAGTCGAGAACTCAAGGGAATCTGTGAGAAGGCTTAAAATTACAAGCCAAGACCCGGAAGATGAAGATATAGTACCACCTGCTTATCTTAGGGTCAAACTCACCGCGAAAAGAGAGCATACTATTGATGCTCTAATTAATGAGGAGCAGATTTTAATGTCTTGACCTATGAATCATGGACCCTACTAGACCAACCAGAGCTCACACCGACGGATGCAACTCTTAATCCTTACGGGGAACACCCACAAGCACTTCTAGGGAAGTGCAGAATCCTTGTAACAATTGAAACAGAAAGCTTGTCACTCCTGTTCTATGTCCCTCCCAATAGCGAGAATGGTGGAAAGGAAATCCTCCTAGGAAGGCCCTTCAAAAAGACTACCAAGTATGAGGCGGGCTACGTAGCTCAGAGGATACACTTGACACTGCCGGGTGTAAGGATTGTCACGACCTTTAGCAAGGGTGACCTCAACATACCCGGAGGGAAAGGCAAGGAAGGTGCTGACGTAACAGTCAAGCCTGTTAACGAGGGCAAGGACTTGCTGGAAGAGTTAATACAAGTACAGGTCGAGCGACGAGAGCCAGTGAGTGAGGCCATGCCCGAACCAAAAAGGTTAAGAGACAATGCCAAGGACAGGCTTTGGACTTAAAAATATCGTAGAAGACCCCAAAAGAAGCCCAAGCCTTATAGACGCAGGCATCTATGGAGGGTCAGCACAACGCCGCGATGGATATCGAAAGCGTTGCTACGTGCTCAAGGGTATTATACAGGCAACCGATGGATTTGGGTGCCAAAACCCCTTGCTAAACCTCCGTGGTCGACTGAAGGCCAGAGTGCATTAAAAGCAATGAAGCACAGGAGAAAATCTAAGAGAAACTCTAGGTCTCGAGGCAACAAACCAGCCATGATTGTTCGAAAGAAGGAGCCTCAGCCTAGCATGCTAAATAGACAGATGTCATATGTAGCCATTGAGCATGCACAAAAATCATTAGTGCCCAAAGAGCCTTTGCCTTCCCAAGGGGAGAATAAGCATCATAGGCACAATATTGCTCAAGGCAAGGCTAATTGCTCAACAAAACAAATGGCACAATCTTCTAATAGTCTCGAGCAAATCATTCAGCTAGTGCCAAGCCCACCTAAGAGTCCTAGATCTCCTACATTCTATTTTTCCAAACGGACACAGGAAGCACAACAGCAGTTGTCAAGGGCGGCTGCTCAGTCCCAATCTCCATCTCCATCTAAGCTTCCGAATTTCCAAGAGGTGGGACATGACACCATCTGTAGCTCTCGGAACAAGGATATGCCTGTGCAACCTAAGGTGACTGAATCAACTCGTGTTCGATCTACACAGGTGAATGTTCAAATGGAAACAAAAGACACAACCACTTCTGATTGCCTTAGGGACTTGACACCGCAATCCACCAAGGGTAGCAAGTCCACTAAACTAGCTGCTACTACTTCCAATCAGGGATCACAGCAGTCACAGCCCTTGGCCGTGACAATGCCCCTTGTGGAACGTGTCCTTAATAGTTTGCCTGTGGAGGAGGTGTCGCAACCAACT
The DNA here is from genome assembly GCF_053477565.2 of Lygodium microphyllum. Taxonomy (NCBI): domain Eukaryota; kingdom Viridiplantae; phylum Streptophyta; class Polypodiopsida; order Schizaeales; family Lygodiaceae; genus Lygodium; species Lygodium microphyllum. The sequence continues at coordinate 49,001,793 of NC_141142.1, forward strand.
TCCTCGACAACTCCAGCACTTTCAAAGTGCCTCAAGCCTAGGCTGGAGGGGTTAAACACAAGGGAGTTGGCTGAAGGACTAGACTCTCCGAAAAGGGAGGTAATTGTGCTCTCACAACCTAGCAAGGCTATTCAGCAGGCCACGGCCATGTCTCGTAAGGACACACTAGAGGAAGAAAATGCTGAGGCCCAACCAAGCATATCAACGGTTGATCTAGTTCAGGGTCCTGAGTCGTTGAGCGATGCACCTTCATTGACCAAGAAAAAGAGGAGAAATTACAAAAGGCAACAACAATCACAGGTGGTTGTGGGCCCCAAGAACATTGAGATCAAGAGCGATGGGGAACTGGGGAATAAAGCATCGAGTCCATCCACCAAAGAACCCGTTAATGCCTCTCCTAATAGCGGTGAGCCCTCAGACGCACCCGTGTGCTCTGAAAAACCAAAGCAACCGTTGCCATCAATAGTTGATCGCAACACTCTATCCACTGATAATAGAACTCACATTGACCAATCAAGAGTGGATACAACGTCGTCACAACAGGGTGATAAATCTATACTAGTTACATCTGAGAAGGACCATGACAAAATAGCAACAAAACCTCAGGAGAAACATGAGAACCCCAAGAGCATAAGAAATCCTAGCGCTAACCAATCTTGCTCATCTAGGCCTGAGCCCCAAGCCATGCTAAAGCCTAAGGAAACTCTTAGAACGTTGCATGAGATAGCAACCGAGCAAGCCCTCGTTGAACATAGAAGTGTCACAGAATGCTTAACTGAGTTGGATGCTAAGCTCAAAGTGGTCGCACGTGTCTACGTCCTTGCGGACATGGGCACAATCCCCAAGGAGCAGCTTGGAGATTACTTGATATTTCCTCTATCATGGGAAGAACAAGAACATCTTAACGGGCACTACGACAGGCTCTTACATGAACGCATGCGACTAATCCCTGACGAGGAGGCTGACGAACTGCGCTTAACCGTCACGTTCAATGAAATGCTCTGCCGACCGAATCTCGTAGACATAGAGCAACTAAAGCGACTATCAGCAGGCCAGAGTCAATTAGCTCCTCAAGTCCTCCTCTCATCACACATTCAAAAACCGTGTGACCAGCCCCACCTCCAAGTAAAGGGCATGCAACCCACATTGCCGCCATAGGAAGCCTTGACCAACAACTTTGATGGTGTAGACAGGGTGTAGCCTCTTTCTATATACCTTCTTCCCTTTTTGGTCTATCCTTTCGAGGATGTGACTTGTCCGACTCCATGACAGCCAGTCCACACAACTTAGCATGAGCCAATATCTGCTAATGACTAGTGGCAAAACGAACATCATCTTGGGGGCCATCCCTCTACAACAAACATTGCATGCCTCACCCCTCCCCTTCTTGCCATATGCGCTTGCTAACCCACACTGAAATCCCTTCCTACGAACAGTTGTATCCTATATCAAGGTCTAAACCCTTGGGTTGCATCTTGCAGGCTTCCAGACGAAACACATGGAGAACCATGGACACCTGGGATGCAAGGATGCTCTTTGCAAAAGACGGGAGCATGTGGCACGCGCCCCTCCACCGGAGCGCTATGTGCCCACTATCAAGAGGTATGCCAAGAAGCGAGGCCCTAAGCGACACCGTCCAGGGCAAAAGCCGAAGAATCCTCGAGTCAAGAAAGTCGAGACTCAAAACACGCAACAGGTGGTAGCACTAGTAGCACGAACCCCCAGCTCACGCTCGGGCCCCAAATGCTCAAGGGCAGAAAGGGCAGCTCGGGAAAGAGAAGAATTTAATGAATTGTTCAAAGACATTCTGGAGACGGTAGTAGGCCGAGACTACACCATTCATGTCCCGGCCGACATGTTCCCTACCCAACCCCACAGGAGTCCTACACCAGCACAACCCCAATCACCCGGCCACCCAGACTCGCCCCGCCTCGTACAAATAGAGTAGCCCCATGTTGTATAAAGGGCTTATCAAATGCTACCTGGCCATAACTTTTTGTCTTTAAAAGGTTAAATGTTGACATGTTCCCGAATTGTACGAACTTTTCATATCTGCGTTTAATATATTTCACGTCTTTAGCAAAAGAAAAAGCTAATCAAGCGCAGGTGATAAATGTCTAAGTCAACACCATAGAATTCAGATAAGTGATGTCTCCTTGCATTACACTGGTTTATTATAGTTGCGGCAAAGACCATACATGTACTCTCATGAAGCGACAAGTGGATACAGGATGAGACAGGTCTTTGCGCGAAAGTGTTCAATGCCCGATCACCGCAAGACCATCGACCCCACAAGGAGCCGCGGCAGAGCCACGCTGCCAACCGCCCACATCACATGGCCCAAAGTACATTTATGGGTCACGCTCCCCTTCTGGGTCAAGCTCTATAGTTGGCTCACGGCAGTCGTTACCTCAATCGTACCAACATCGCGTGTGTCGCAAGGAAGTTGCAATATCTGAAGTGTGTCTCCCCATCTCAACAACGGCTTCTCTAACAACGAGGCTAGGGCACAATCATCATTGTACTGTCCATTTCCTGAGCCTTCGAAGCTTGACACTTTCCAACCCATTGAAAGCCTGATAGCCTCAACATATTGTAATGGTTATACTCAGGTAAGTCTACAAAAAAAAAAAAAAAGGAAAGAAAAAGAAACGAATGAAAAGATAAGAAGCATCCTTGATCACAGCACAGCACCTAGGGATCCTCAAATCAGGTACGTCTAGTGACCTTGCTCGACTGGCTCCGTCCCTAGTCTCCTAGCCCTTTAGCATCACCCACAATTGTTCAGGGCACATCAAGGGCAGGACATACCTAGGGAGCTTGTCTCGCCTATGGTTAGACCTGTCACCCTGATCCACTTGCACAATTCTCTCTTGCACTCTGCCTTAGTACCCTTGCAATCAGTGGTGGTAAGCACCGCACGATTAGCCATGAAAAGTACACCGTCCTCATCAAGCAAAACCAATAGCTTTCAGCTACCAAAAGTGCGGTGTCCCTGTATTCACTTATGATACGTCGTGCAGTCACAATGCAAAGGATGTCTCCTATACCTCTTGTACTTCTTCTCAACATGGACAACTTTGCTTCATCCACGCATAGTTACGAGAAACTAACCCGCGGTCTTCTAACCATGTAATATCTAAGTATGCACGAGCACTCACATAATATCTGCACCAAAGTATAAACACAATTTGGGTCCTCAAGTGCATGACAATACTCCAGGCTTGCTCAGAGTTCGACCTGTCTCCCAAACTAATCAAAATATGTCTTGTGCACGATAAGAAGACTAGCACTACCCCTTAAGGAGAGACCACATGAGAGGTTTTCCAATTGCAGGCATTGAAGACTCCAACGAAGGTGTTGTTCGCTCTTCATCAACACTCAACTCTGAATTCCTATCCTTCTCACCCTGTAAGCCTGCCAAGAATCATCATGTACAGAATCCCTAAACAAACCGCCACTTGTACTCCATCAATGCAACCCCCTCAAAGAACAGCCCTACCACCAACTCCCATTGCCCTACCACCTACCACTTATCCACCAACGACCTTCCTCCCCACCACTAGCAACACTCCATCATGGCAGCCACAGGCGTCCTTGTCACCCACGTCTTCGGTGCATGCTACAGCCTGCTACTTACGACGGTGAGTGCCATGGGACTGGCACTCGTCTAGGAGAGGGGTAATGTTAACCCCAACACGAAGAAAGCAAAAGGAAATAAAAAAGATGCAGGTCAAAGGCGGAAAAAAGGTAGCCCGACTGAAGAAAGAAGAGGAGAAAAGGCCAAAAGTACAAGGGCAACCTTAAAAGTCCAAGGGAAATGCAAAAGGGCAAAGGCGCATTTTAAAATATAAAGGCGCACCCTGAAATCTTGTAAAAGAGTGCCAAGCGGTGGAAAATCCGGAAAGCTAAAACAGAAGATAAAGACAAAGGCCAAGGCAAAGAGAAACGGAAGACAAAGGCGCACGAGGAAAAGCGCAAGTCAAACTATTGTAAAAAGCGCAAGCGCATCATGGTTTAATTCAAGGAGCGTCGGGCTCTCACCCGTGCAATTTGTAAAGGTAGACGGGCGGTGGAAAGAAAGCTAGGAAGATAGAAGGACAACGGGAAAAAGGGCCTAGGCTACGCCCGGCCATGTAAAAAATGGGAAAAGGGGATGACCGCCCAAAAGGGATTTAGGGTTTTGTATATAAAGTTGAAAAGTGAATGAGAAGCTCATTCTTGTGTGTGGCCAAAAGTAGCTCTCCTCTTCTTCTTCTTCTTCTTCTTCTTGTTCTTGCTTGCTTGAGCTTGTGCTTGAGAGAGGGAGTGTGAGAGTGTGAGGGAGTGAGTGTGTGAGGGTGAGGGACCGAGGAGGAGAGGCTCTCCATCTTCTCCTGTCTTCTTCTCTTCTCTTCTCTTCTCTTCTCTTGCTCGCGGCAATGGAGCTTGGAGCGTGGAGCTTGAGGATGGAGCTTGCTTGAAGCTTGCACTTAGATCATGGAGCTACCGGAGTGCGCGGGAGAGGAGGTAACTCGAACGGCATGGAGGTAAGCTCACTACACCCGTAGATATGGATGGCGCGTCGGCTATGTGAGAGGTAGCCATTAGTGCTCGGCTTGGAACGCTTGAAACAATAAGCGGTCCGTGGGTCTTGGCGGTTGAGCGAAGGCTCCCACATACTTTCATACATATATCTATCTAAAACCTAAAGTGGTACTCTTGTCATTGTACCGATCACTCTCTACTCTGCTCACTTGCACTCTCTCTGTCTCTCTCACTGCGGGTAAGGTCTGTCTACCTCGATCTCCGTGCCTAACCTTGCTCTACAAACTAGTATCAGAGCTAGCAAGAGGCAATCGACAAGAGCAACAAGCAAAGACAATCGACTGTAGCAGGAGGAGCGACAGGTCAGTCGCGTGATGGTGACAGGCGACAGCGTGGCAGGCGTGGACCAGAGGGTGCGACATCTGCAGGGAACACGACTGCACGGCGGGCACGACGACCAGTGTTGCATGGCGATAGGCGCCAAATGTGGCGGGCAAGACGGCTGCTCAGCTACGTGACGGGCAACGGGGGTGACGAGCGCGTGACGGCTTCAGCAGGCGTTGACGGCGCCCCTGGGACAGGCTACATTCAAACCACGTTCCACGGGTCAACGGAACCCCGTTCCGTCACGTTCCTATTCTCCCTTTTTTTAAAGGAAAAAATAAAATCAGATTCTACCCCTTTCTTGATGGGGTTTCGCACGCCAGGCACAAAAGGCCAGACTTGTGCAATTTTGGCCCGGAAATTTGGGGCTTCTTCAGACTGAGTACTGTTCATGCAAAATTGAGGCATCTGCGTTAGAAATTGCAGACATTGTGCACATTTGAATTGGGGATCTCGCCAAAATTATTGAAATTTTGCTCATCTGAGTGAAATTTCTCAACATTGGACCCATAAAATTTGGGGCTTGTCCCAGATTTGGAGAATGTGATGCAAGACGAGCACATTTGTCTCAGAAATTGCAGGAATTTGTGAAATCTTGCCTCCAACATTTGGGGATTTTAATGTACATGCAAAATTGGACTGAAATTTACCCAATTTCTTGACATTGAGGCACATTGGAGCCCGTGCAATTTGGGGCTTTTGCGATTTGGGCAAAATTTGTGCAGCATTTGGTCATTTTATGTACATGCAGGTTGAATTCCGCGCAATTTGGACATCAACACTTGGTAAAATTTGCAATTTTGGGGCTTTTGACCGTTCATGTCAAATTTTATGCCCGTGGGTACACGTAAAACAGAAATTGCAGCTGAAATTTTGGGATTTCTCATGTAATGTGATGCACATGCCCTTTGGAACAGCTGTAATCAGTTGGATAATGCTGTAGCACTTGGTTTGGTGCTTCTGAAAACTGAATTACAGATCTGAAATCTGTACTTCTGTGTGGTCATTTATTGCTGATTGGTACTTGTTTGTACCTTGGTCACTTGGGTGACAATTTGGGCCTGCATTTACTGGTTTTTTGGTCACATTTGAGCTAAAAACCATGGTTGCAGCAATGACAGCAGTAATTTGATGCATATAAAGAAGCTTGAAGGTGCACATAATTTTGCATTGTGACAAAAACACTGCTACAATATCTTGTCACAAAAGAAGCAGGCAAAGCCGATCAAAACTAAAGGGGCAAAGCCTGCGGACATGGATCAAGACGATTGGGATGAGTTGAATGAGCTTGTACGCTCAATCATAGAGCTATCGATTTCTGATGCCTTGCTCTTCAACATTGAAGGTTTGGATTCTGCATATGCTATATGGACTAGACTGGAAGAACTGTATGCATAGAAGAGAGATGCAAGTAAAGTGTATTGGCTGAAAAAGCTTATGGATTTGCATATGAAAGAAGGTACAGCAATGTCTACTCACTTGAGTGAGTCTAACTCCATTTTCAGCCAGCTGGTTGCCTCATGATTGATGAGGAATTTAAGGCTACTTTCTTGCTTTGCACACTACCAGAGAGTTGGGATACATTCAGAACTGCTATGAGCAATTCTAATGTGATCCTTTTGTATGCTGATGTAGAGAGTGCTCTACTTATGGAAGAGATGAATCGGCAGAACAATGCATCTAGTAAGTCTTCCAGTGCTTTGCATACTAGGGGCAGATCACAGCAAAAGGGAAAATATGATGGCAAGGGACGCAGTGAATCACGTGGAAAAGATGTTGAATGCCATCATTGTGGCAATAAGGGTCACTTTAAACGTGACTGCTACAAATGGAAGAAAGAGAAAGGAAAAGGCAAGAAAACAGATGACTGCAAGGAAGAGAAAAAGGACACTCAGCCTAAGAAAAGCAGTGTAAAAATTGAAGAGGTGAATGCAATCACTCATGACAGTGACAGTGGGAGGGATGTACTCTTTGTCTCTTCATATTTTGGTGCACATGCTCTACTTGCAGATATAGATGATGACATGCATACCTAGATTCTTGATTCAGGTGCTTTCTTTCATGTCACCCCTCATCGTGAGTGGTTTTCCGCATATACAGGGGGTTGACATGGTGTTGTCCATCTTAGGGACAACTATGCACGTGAGATTGCAGGTATTGGCAGTGTGCAGTTACAGTTTCAGCATGGCTCTATCTTTACACTTCAACATGTACGGCATGTACCTCAACTCAAGAAGAGCTTGATTAGCACAGGGCAGCTAGATGATGATGGTTTTCATACCACCTTTGGTGATGGAAAATGGAAGATCTGTAAGGGATCTAGGGTTATTGCCAGAGGCTGCAAGAGTGATACTTTGTATCCACTTCATGTATTTAGTGTGCGTGACCATGTTGTTGCCGTGACCGAGTAGCCAAGTGTTTCTTTGTGGCATGGCCGGTTGGGACACATGAGTCAAAAAGGAATGAAAGTGCTTTCTCGTTTGGGTTACTTGCCTTGTCCTCGTTATGCTGATTTTCAGCACTGTGATCATTATATTTATGGCAAACATGCACAGACTTCTCACAAAAAGTCTCTTTCTTTGAAATCTTCTCCTCTAGAGTTAGTACATTCGAATGTATATCAAATGCCAGGATTATCTTTAGGGGGAAAGAAATATTTTGTCACCTTTGTCGATGATGCTACACGGAAAGTATGGGTTTACCCTATTCGTAGCAATGATGAAGTGCTTGATAAGTTTAAAAAATTCTTGGCATTGGTTGAAAATCAAACAGATAAGACACTTAAGTGTCTTCGCTCTAACAATGGTGGGGAATATGTGTCCAAAGCCTTTCAGGCATTTTGTGACAGCAAAGGGATAAAGAGGGAGCTCACTACTCCTCATAATCCGCCCCAAAATGGAGTTGCAGAGCATATGTATCGGACCATACAGGATAAGGTCCGTACGATGCTGTCTCGTGCTACATTACCCCATGGTTTTTGGGCAGAGGCTGTTATGACAGCCATTCACTTGATTAATCGGTCACCAAACATGTCTTTGGAGGGGAGGAGTTCCCCAAGAAGCGTGGTCGGGCAAGCCACCTTCATATGCTCTTTGAAAGTGTTTGGTTGCAAGGCTTTTGTGCACATTCGTAAAGAAAAACCCAGCAAACTTGAGCCAAATTCCTGTAAATGCATTTTCCTAGGATATGGTGATGAGAGTGAAATGGGGTATAAATTGTGGGATCCCGAGAAAAGGAAAATAGTACGCAGCAATGACGTTATCTTCCGGGAAGATCGCATGCACAAACAGCCCGAAAAGAGTGAGGAGGTCCGTAGGGTTGTATTCCGGGAAGAAATACCTTTTGGACAGCAAAATGTGCCCGTTGTACAGCAGCAAATACCTGCTGTAAATGAACCTGTAAATGCAGGAAATGATTAGCTAGCTATTGCCCATGAAAATGAGCCATGCAGGAACAACCAAGACAGCAAGCTGTTAATGCTGATTTGTAGGTTGAAATGCTAGGACAGCATGCTGAAAATGGAAATTTGCAGGAACAGCCAGCAAACAATGACCTTTGGGTTAGGAGGTCGTCTAGGGCTACTAGACAACCTGACAGATTTATTCCTGGTACAATTAATGTGGTTGAGTATGTCATGTTGACAGACTATGGTGAACGGTCTTGCTTCAAGGAAGCAATGGACAAACAGGATAGCAAGAAATGGTATAAAGCCATGCTGTCAGAGATGGAATCTCTTGAAAAAAATGGCACTTGGGACTTGGTGCAGTTGCCTAAAGCGCAGAAAACCCTTCCATGCAAATGTGTTTACAAAATGAAGGTCACTTCTGGTTCCTTACCAGAGTACAAAGCAAGATTGGTCGCAAAAGGGTACAAGCAGGAGCATGGAATTGACTTTGATGAGATTTTCTCTCGTGTAGTCAAGATGACTACATTGAGAATCATTTTGGGCTTGGTTGTAGTTGAGGATATGGAACGTATACAGATGGATGTAAAGACTGTGTTTTTACATGGTGATCTGCATGAAGACATATATATGGAGCAGCCTGAAGGGTTTGTTGAACAAGGGAAAGAAAAAATGGTATGTAAACTCAAAAGGAGTTTGTATGGGCTGAAACAAGCACCAAGAGAATGGTATCATAAGTTTGATACATTCATGTAGTCCCAAGGCTTTCATAGAAGTCCAGTGGATCACTGCTTGTACACCAAGAAGGCAACAGATGGCATCCTGATTATCTTGGTTTTGTATGTTGATGACATGCTGATTGCTGGCAGGGATACTCATGCCTTGGATTCATTGAAGCAAAGTCTTCATGGCAGCTTTTACATGAAGGATTTGGGTGATGCAAATCACATTCTTGGCATGCGAATACTCAGAGATAGATCTAAAGGTTTACTCGATCTATTTAAGCAGGAGTATATCTCCAAAGTTTTGCAACATTTCAATATGGAGGGGGGAAAACAATTGGGGTTCCATTGCCTCCATATGTGAAACTCAGTGCAGAGGACAGCCCTACATCTGATGATGAGAAGGCTGAAATGGCCAAGATACCATATGCTTTAGCTGTTGACAGTTTGATGTATGCTATGGTTGCTACATGTCCTGACATTGCTTTTGCAGTGGGAGTGGTTAGCAGATATATGGCACCCCCTTGCAAGAAGCATTGGGATGCAGTGAAATGTATTATGAGATACCTCAAAGGCACAAAGGAGCTTTGCATCTGCTTTGAAAAGCAGAAGGCATCTGTTGTTGGCTTTACAGATGCAGACTATACTGGTCATGCGGACCGCATGAAGTCCACTTTTGGGTATGTGTTTACTTTCACAAGAGGAGCAGTCTCTTGGATCTCCAGGCTACAAAAGTATGTTGCATTGTCTACTACAGAGGTAGAGTATGTAGCTGCCACTGAGGCATGCAAGGAGGCTTTATGGCTTTCACGTCTGGTGGGAGAGCTTGGCATCACAGAGTTACCTGTTCTCCATTGTGATAGTCAGAGTGCTATCATGCTAGCACGGAATCCTGTCTTTCATGCAAAGACAAAGCACATATAGGTGAAGTATCACTTCATTAGAGATGTACTTGACAGCAAGAGCATTGAGCTTGTCAAAGTGCATACAGATTATAATCTTGCAGACCTTCTCACGAAGGGTCTTCCAGCAGAGCGGTTTGCTCATTGCTGACAGATGATGGGAGTTGGATAGATATATTTATTTCAGCTTTGTACATACTTAGACTTAGCTGATTATTTTCTCCTCTTAAGGTACATTGCCTTTAGGTGGGAGGTTGTTGGGAATAAAGGGCCATCGTGCCTTTTATATGTGCACGGGTGTGAACACACCCTTAGCACATTGTACTTTCATACATATATCTATCTAAAACCTAAAGTGGTACTCTTGTCATTGTACCAAAAAACGTGTTCACTCTCTACTCTGCTCACTCGTACTCTCTCTCTCTCACTGCGCGTAAGGTCTGTCTATCTTGATCTCCGTGCCTAATCTTGCCCTACATGTGTGGAGGAGGATATTTTGGATACACAAGTGCATCCTTGGGAGGTTCTTCATTCCTTTTTTACTTTTCATGAGCGAGGCATATTCTTTTTTTCATCGGCCGGGTTCCTATGCTTGCCAGGATCTGTTAGTGGTTAAACTCTTCCTTAAGTCTGATTGTGTGGAGACCTTCACCGGTCCGTTTGGATTCTATGAGGTTGTGCTTCTTTCTACTTTGCCACAGGATCTTCTCCTCAATAAGCAGCCCCTTTTCTTTGATAAACAGTTGGTACATATTGTCTCATGGCATCTAATGGAAGATTTCCAATGTTTACTCAAGCAGGAATGTCCTGTCTCTGTGTGGAAGTGGAGAATTGCCCGGTTGTTTATTGGGCCCTTCTCAAGGATGCAATGGCTGCCATAGGCACTGTGTTGGTACCCCCAAGTCTGAAGGCAGCCAACAGAAACAGATTGTGCATGCTATGGGATACCACCATAAAGAGATCCAACTGGTTGCACCTCAATTGTTGCAGCTTGCAGCTTCTTTGGTTCCAACTCTAGTGGGGTACTTTTGTTGGTCATTGTTTCTCATGTGGCCAACTGGGTCATTTCATGGCTGAATGCCAAGACTGAAAAGAGCACCTTGCTGGATCAGCCCATGGACAAGTAACAAAACATGTCTCCACTTCCTCCCAGCAACAGATTATTCAGCCCAGTAAGTCTAAAGGCAAGCAACGAGCTTCTTATTCAGACTTGGAAACAGAGGGATGGACAAAAGCCTGCCAACGCAATAAGGGAAAAGCCAAGGAGACGTCTGTGTCCACAACACCTATTGATCCTTCTTGCTTTCATTGGGCCCCCTCTACACTTATTTATATCACCAGGATAAATGCTCCAGTGTGCCTACTACTCAAGTTCCCACTCTTGCCAAGGATCCATTGCCCCCCAAATAACAAAACTGCAACAGCAACAATTGAGCCAGTCATCGCCACGCGCCCATGGCCCTCTAGCTCAGGTGGCCTTTGATGCTGCTGGCAGAGTCATCATTCCATGGGATCGCAAGCATCCAAGTTCTACCTCCCACCCTACAAACACGCCTTCTTCCTCATGAGCCGTACATCAATGACCCAACTGGGAGGCTTCTTTGAAGATGGTGTGCCAGAGACATTGGCAGCAAAGGCCCAGGCCTACGCAACAAAATCTCATCAAAACTCTTGATTCTCTATGAAGAGGACCATCTGGCATGCGTCTTGCACTCGTGTCTTTTTTCATCTGCTGAATCTCTTGTATCTGGTCTATGCATGATGGCCTAGAGCCACCTTGCTTCTTGTAATCTTGTAACGTTGTACTTTTTTTCGTAATTAATACACTAGCATTGGTGGGGAAGGCAAGAGTGGGAGCAGCAGGATTCCTTTGCATCATACTAGGGACCAGTTATGTATTCATGCAAAACTTGTGTATAACGTTTTTTGGCATTTTTCTTAGATGGTGTAGTTTAGGTTAATGGCCTACAGAGTATCACACTGAAAAGATTGATTGAGTCATATTCCGTGTTGATGTTATGCAGGTAAATAGATCTGTGGACAATATTGGTGCAAGAAGATTACATACGGTAAGTTGACTGTGCAAGATAATCTCTAATCAAGTGTTCCACTCATGCATTACTGCTTATGCATGTAAATCTTTTAATCCAGGTGATTGAAAAAGTTGTTGAAGATATTAGCTTCAACGCCCCAGAAAAAGCAGGGAGTAGATATGTGATCGACAAGGAGGTATACATTCAGAATTCACTTATTACTGTACTTTTGTTTGTACCGTTGGGACCTTTTCAATATAACATAGTACTGTTTCTTGCAGAAAGTGAGAGCTGCTGTAGGACATCTTTTGACAAAGTCAGATCTGTCTAAATTTATCTTGTAAGGACAGATGCACATGGTCTTACCATGTTGAGTATTGATTTCATGGTGCTCTGTAAAGTGTGCATTTCCTCTGTATATTAGCATGATGGTTAATAACCATAATTTCAACTGTAAACCTCCTGTGTGCATTTCCTGTGTATATTAGCCTGATGGTCAATAATCATAATTTCAACTGTTAACATCTCCAGATGTCAAGGAGCTGTGTTCATAGAACATCTTTTTCACATTCAAGCCTTAATCTTTGTGCATAACACACAGTATTCTATCAAAGTCAATGCACTTGCTATACGTGGACATTCTTGAGAATATGGAAAGAGAGATTGCACTCAATTATGGTGCGTAGAATCTCTATTTCTGCTTGCCTTTGCCTCTCCTTGAGAAAGGAGAGAGGACTGGAAACTTGCCACGTTGTTTGGACAAGAGTGACTATCTCTTGGGCATGGATACACCACTCGAATGGATTTTTCTAGATGGGATAGAAGAGGCCCCTCCAACAGAAGAAACCGAGACAGTTGCAGAGGGATCGTCTTCTGCATCCGAGATCTCATGATCCAAAGAGATCACCTCCTCACTTGCCCTTGAAGGACCTTTGCGTCGCTTCAATGGCAAGTATTTCCGATGACAATCTTAATAGACATTGTCGGAAATACCGAGGCATGGTGTGGCCTCCCCTCCTATTTATACATGCACTCTTGTAACATGGTCTCTATCCTTCATCCCTCACCACTTGTGTTGATGTTTCTCTTGTTGCCTATGTTGTTGATTTCTTGCTTTTCTTGTCTTGTGGGTGACCCTCTTTCTGTTGTAAGACTCAGGATCATCATTATTATATCTCTTTTTTAACATGTTATTTCCATTCGTTGGCTCCAAAGCATCTTGGATGCTTTTGGAAACTCTTATCCTTCGCTATACATGGAACTTTCCACCCATTGATGATATCCCTGATTGACTGTCTGTGTAGTAGAATAGTCATGAGGTAAACCTTAGGCCCCATATGAATATGTTTGACAGGTAATTGATGCATTTTGAGTCTAGATGCTAAAACATTGTCAGCATTTGCAGCAACAATCGGGGATATTCCAAGCTAAACATTGCAATGCATGTTTATCCATGTTCTGTCTGTGCATGTGGGTGTGTGGGCATGCGCATGTGGACACTATAGAAGCCACAAAGTTCCTCCCTGTGCTAGTTCAATTATGTTACCTTCTAAGAGAGGAGGGTCTAGAACACCTAAGAATGCCCATGCACCAAGATTCCTAACCAAATAGCAAACTTATCTTGCCTTTTAGAGAAAGAAGAGGAGCATGTTGGGCACCTCAAGTAAAGTGCCTTTTTTGGTTATGTTCTCTTTGCAAAATATCGTGTGTTTAATTTTATTGTTCGAAGTCGATGGAAATGTATAGGCTCAATGACATAATTGGAGCATAAAGAAGCTAGAAGCCAGATATTCAAAGCCTCTTAAGGGTGGATTTGATGGAATACAAGAGAGAAGCCAAGGTGGGTGGAAGGGATATGCCTCCACATCAAGTCACCAGCCCAATGTACAATTCGAATATAGTAACTTTAGATGTGAAGTTATACCAAAGTTCCTAATATGGTACCAAATGTTTCCTTCTAGTACCCATGAAGTGAGTGAAAAATGGAAGATTAAGAGCTTGGTAAAAATGGTGCGTGGAGGGGTCCTAAATGACGAAAATCAACTAGCGCCAAGCCTTCTAAATATGCCATCTTGAAAAGGCTTCGAATCAACTCTCAAAAGACCTTTGATTGGCATATTGAGGGCTCCAAGATGCACTAGATAGGTAGGACCTCAAGGTCTATTGTTGTGGTGGAGTCAACCTTGAAGGCCATGATCTTGTTTTCCCCATGTGGTGAACTAATGACCATAGTTGGCTAATTGTTGGTTGAAGGCCCTTTTAGTAATACATGTTATCCTAGTTCCCTTGGCGTAAAATCTTGTGAGTCCTTGACTACAAAATTGGGTCACCTTACATGTCCAAAGATGGTGCTTTTCGCATGCCCAAAGATGCTACTTTAGGTTGGACATTGCAAGCCCAAAGATGATGCTTTAGATTCTCCACACACTATCACAAACAACATTGACAAGTCTAATCTTGGTGTATCTATTTCAACTAGTTGCCCATTGCAAGCCTCCATGGCAACCAACCAAACAACAAAACATCCTCCTCTAGGTATCCAGTAGGTACTACTAGTAAGCATGTTTTAAAGGTTTGGTGATGCTCTACTCGCCCAATGTTTGCCATACATTATATAAAAGAAAGCAACTTATAATGGGAATACATTTAGTTAGTGTCACTAATCCAAGGCCTAACCTACACCAATCTAGTCTATCCAAGGCACCCTCTTCACTCATCCATAACCTATCCAAGGCACAACCCTTTGCATATCCTTAACCTACACATTTATGTGTATCCCAAGCAATCTATGGATCTAACGCCCCAAGGAAGATCATGGAACATCGAATCTTGTTCTTCTTTGTCCACTTCTAGCTTGCCATAGACCTTATGTAGCTAGATTTATAAAAACTGAAGGTCTCATGTAGGCTCCATAAGGAAACTTTCATGCAAGTTAAGAAACAATAAGAAATTAAACATAATAAGCAAATTAGATTTATGTGTCACATGAATTATAAATAGGCTTAATATTTGACCTGTACACAACTTTATGAAGGATTAGGAAACATGGTTAAAATTTAATTGAAAGTAGTGAACTTCGATTGTATCTTTCTACATTAAAGATGGGGAGTGATTTCATATGGGTGGAAATATTCATCACTTAGGATTCCTACAAGCTAAATTGTGAACTTTAAAAGCAAACCTAAAATGAAAGTAGTATTTCTTGCTTTTTTAAGCATTTGGGTTTGAAATTTTAATCACCATGATTTCATTTTCAAAGATGATTTGATTTTATCCATATTTATTCAAAATTATGTATAAAAGGCATGCTATAAGTTGTATTGCATGTTTTTGTTTATAAAACTCTTGTTTGAAACATGTGATACAACAATCGATGTACATTGTGAAAGGATAGATAACATGTGGTGTGAAAATGGTCATTCCAAGAAAAAGTGATGTAATGATTAAGCAACAAAAAGCATGAATGTATAGTAGTATTGAATTAGCACAAGTATAATATATGAGAACATTGAATGTCCAACAAAGGGAAGGCTTGTAGTGTAGGTGGATGTAACAAAAAAACACTTGTAGTGCGGGAAGATGTACCAAAAGTAGTGGTGTTCCACTAAAACTATGATGCAAAAGTCGAGCCTTCATAAATTATAATACAGTTTTTTGTGTTCCATAGGTGAAAGGTCAAGAAATAAAACATAGTGCATTATGGAATCAAACCAAGCTAGAACAAATGAGGTTTCAATATTATACTATGAGAGAATTGGTTGTTACATTTAGCAAACAAATTTGGGCCAAAGAAAATGAGGCTACAAAAATAAACCTATTTGTGGTTGGCAAGGAGCCATGCCCACACCCACATAAGTATGACATAGAACCCATATGCCAAATTTTGATATTATACCTCGAAATAGTTGATTCTTATACACAAACAAATTTGGTAACATATGTCAAAAGAGAAGATACATTTGATCTTGATGGTGACTTTGTGTTAATGGTATAGCTTGAAAAGAGATGAAAAGCATATTACAATGCATCTTAAGGGCTATCCCATTGATAAATAACAATCGGGTTTCTAAGGTGCATTATCATTATCAAAGGATGATGTTCCCAATGAGCTATATCAAATAAGAGCCCTTAATAGGATTGAAATTTAATGAAATTCTATTACCCAAATTCAAATATTTTAGAACCCCAATTGTTGTTTATCCCTGGCTTATAGAAAGTTGTAGCTAAATTGAGAAGATACCAATAAAGGAAACATAGTAAGTGGAATAATAAATCATAGATTGCCCATGAGTTAATATCTATATTATTTATGATGTTGCATTTACTAGGACATGCTTTCACATACGTGCTCTGAAAGATTCAATGTTAATTGGGATAAATGACTTGCAATGAGTTGCATATATTATAAAGTGGGACCAAATTGTCTAACTAATCATGAAAATGAATGTCAAAGAACGTTTTGTTTCTAATAAAAATTCTTTGAATAGTTCATTTTGATAACTCTAATCATGAAGGGTTGGGGATGCAACACACACACACACACACACACACACACACACACACACACACACACACACAAAAGATAAAGTGGTGCTTGATATACACCATAACACCTACACCTTGCATAGGTCTAGCATGGAATGCTAGTGTATCTATATATACATATGTGAAGAAAGAATGCAAATAATCATCAAATTCATTTGGAATCTAAAAGAATCTTAATCATCTTCAAAATGCCAAACTAAAATTGGTTTGTTCTCAACCATTAGAAGAATCTTGATGGTCTTTGAAATAGTACACAGAATCTAGTAACAAAGAACCAACCTTTAATCCTTAAAATGACTTTGCAATAGTGGAAATAAATCAAAGCACTACTACCTCCTTTTTCCAACTACAAAATACAATAGAATCTTTTGTATGATCTTACAACTTGGAGCATCTACAAGTGTTCATTGAACTATTGAAGTGAGATAGGCATGAAAATCACCAAAAAGAAAGCATAGAATCAAAGTGACCAACCCTATGCAATACATCCATGCACAGTGCATAGTGTAGATATACACTACACCTTCACACACACCATGCACATAAGACCTTGCACCTAGCGTAGCATAGCACTCATGTAATTATGGGGTCTCTGTCCTTTTTCATGATGCCCACTTTGTTCACAAGGGGAGACTAAGGGGAAGCATGAGGAAAGAAGATAGTACCTTACAATGTTTGACAGTAGTACACACCACCCAATTGGTGCATAGTGCATAATGCACACGAACTAGCACATGGTGCATAATGCACACATGCATGGCATCCCCGCACTAGGACACATCACCAAAACCACCAAGCATACTAAGTTTTACATTGCATTTTACCTACCAGCATTGTGCACCTTGCATTAATCCACCTAAATACACATGCATGTATACACACAATCCCACACATGTGAACTAGTGCACACATGTCTTCTCGATTTTTTTTTCTCTTTATCGACACACACCTTATTCACAAGGGGGGTTGGACTAGTAGGAGGAAAAGAGAATGAGGCACTCCTAGTGCTAGTGTATCATCCTACCACATCTAGAATCCTACAATTAGCCACTTTGCATAAGGAATCCACCCCAATGTACATAGCCAATTCCCTAAACCCACCACAATGCTTGCCACCCTAGTGCATTGCATCCCTACATGCTCATATACATATAGTTCACTACAAGTTTACCAATGCATTCCCTTCACCTAATGCCCAAATCCACTACTACATCCCACTCAATCATTCACCTAGGTACACTACACAATGCATAATGCACACTTGCACTATGCACATATATAGGTGCACAAGTACTAGTACATATGTGCACTAGTGCACCCACATACAAGTAGCCCATCATTGTACTTGCCTAGCTCGACCCTAGCTCACTCACAGCATGATATAGCCATACTCTAGCCTATTAGGGCATTATCTTCCTTGGATCACACCGTTGTGTACTAGCCCCCGCTCAGGGCACAGTGCACTCCACACACTACTTGGTGCATGGTGCACACATGCATGTGCACTAGGTCGCACCACCCTAGTGCATAGAAAATAGATGCACGCTTACATAACTATGAGTTGACTCTTTTTTCTCTCACTCACCTAACACATCCTCTTTGCAAGGGGAGGCACCTACACCATCACAATGTACCACGTAGTGTGCTAAAACATGGACCATTGCACAATGCACAATGCATGGTGCATGGTGCACAGTCATGGCATACAATGTGCATGTGCACACAAGCACACATACACTCCACATCAAATCCATCTAGTGCATATCCACACACACATTGCACCCTAGTGCACCAACTCATCAACTTGGCACACTATGCACAACAATGCACATGCACAATACACCACACCTAGTTTTACGCACTTATATTACACTCCACCTTAGACGATCCTAGGGAGCCCTTAGATCTTAGTCACATGTAGAACATTGCGTAGAATCACCTAGGCCCATCCAATGTATAATGCCCATAGGTAGCACATAATGCACATGTACATATACACATACTGCCAACACGCTCTTTTCACACCACCTGGTATGCAATCCACAAGTACACTTGGTGTGTATGAGTATTCTCAGCCATCACACCACACAAAGTACACAAGAACTAGAAACATTGTAATACATTGCACAAACTTAATTTAGAACGCTTTTCCACTCACTATGCATATAGTCCCTTGCAACTAGGTTAACACACAAAGTTCATTCACATAAAATCATACACCTCACAATGGGCACAAAATTTACGAGGCCACACATCACTACACCATGTGCATACATCTACATTCAATCAAAGAAATCAAACAATTAAATAGTTAAACAACATGAACCAAAGGGAAACTAAATGAAACACAAGTCGACTAAAAAAGGAAAGACAACAAAAATAGTGGAATGCATTAGAAAATCAATTGAAACTCACAAACTCAAAGTGAAGGATAACCAAATTAATCAAGTGACGGTTGTGAGCTAAAAGCACCCACCACAAAGTGTTTGGAAAGCTTGTATATGCACATTACACAATGAATTCATAATACTTAAGACAATAAGTTGTTGCTTTCTAGATATTCAAAACATTGTTCAAACAATTATTGAAAATGGGTAGAACAACAAAACAACACAAACACAGAAAACTGAGCCAATAATAGGAAGCCTAGCACTTACAACCATAGCATAGGTCCTTTGATTGAGTATAGCAACAGAAGGTCACCTCTCTCACAAAGGATTGCTACTTAACATGTTTATCAAACTAGGTGTTTCTTTGAGGTTTCTCGGTAAGGCATGAGTTGCAAGTAACCATATTTTAGTCAATTGTTCTAGTTCTATAGGCATTTTGTCCAGGCTTTTGTACCTTCCCAATGTTCCTGAGTTTCAATACAAAGACTCGGATAAGGAACTCAACTGGCATAGCCACATCAATCACATAAGTTTGCCTAAACCTTGCTTGGCCTATTGCTCTTTTATAGGCTATGAGATCAGCCCTCAAGTGGCTAACATAGTTTTCGTCAAAACATTCATCAAGATTTTATTAATTACTTCTACTTGGCCATTTTCTTGTGGATAGTAGGACTAAAATTTATAGTCTGTGAGATAAGCCCAAAGTGCAACCATGAGCTTATTATCCCAATTTGATTGAGAGGCTAAGATAATTTTTGTCAAAACATTCATCAAGGTTTTATTAGTTGCTTCTACTTGGCCACTTTCTTGTGGATAATAGGACTATACTTTCAATGCAAGGCTAGAAACATGAACAAACTTATTCAATAACATCAATTAGGAAATGAGTTCATTGGTCTTGCTAATAATTTTTATGGGGTGGCCAAATTATGAGATGACCTTCTCCCATAAGAATTTAGTTGTGGTTTTGGCATCAATTTTTCTTGTGGCCCTGGTCTCTACCCATTTGGTCGTGTAATCAGTAGCTACAATAACGTAACATGCTTGAAAGTACTGGGTAAAAGGGCTAATGGGTCTCATAAAGTTTATCCCCCACCTTTCAAAGGGTTGACATGTGATTACAGGGCTAAGCTCAATTTTTTCCTTTCTAATTGGGAGTTTGGTTCTTTGGCATTCATGATAGTCTTTGACAAAATGGGCTACATCTCAAAAGGGAGTGGGCCACCACAACTAGGGATGTAGAACTTTCCTTGATGTAATTCCTATGTGTGCTTCTTCTAGCACACCCTCAATTTTGTGCTCACAAACACATCTCCAAAAGAAGACTATCCTACCCTAATTGATAGGGTTGACTAGCAATCATTTGATTGGGTTGGGTCTTGATCAAGAGATAGGTGAGGGACACCTTTTCAATGGGTCTCTCTAACAGTCTATTTTTCAATACATGGATGAGGTCATCTACCCAATGAGGTATGAGGTCTGCCTTGAAGATTTGGGATCCTTTGTTGAATACAAAACAAATGGGTATTGGGGAGATTATTGTCAATCCAATTTGCTTCCTCTCCAATGGTGATAAAGATATGGTTAGCAATAAAATGTTGATTTCCCTTGAGTACAATCATGGAAAAATCAAACTCTAGTAGAAGTCATCCAGCAATGCGACCTGTAGTACAGGGCTTGTTGACCAAGTACAACACTACCTAATGGTATACAGAAAACATGAATGGGACAACCAACAAGTAGTGTCAAAACTCTTGAAAACATATACCATCACTCGTCCTTTCCCCTTCGTGGTGGAGTAATTCATTTTGACTTTAGTGAGATGTATGTTAGCAAAGCTCACTGAGAAGTCCATAGCACAACACAGCTCCAATTACAATTTCAAACACATTGATATGCACATGGAAGGTAATTGTCAAAATTGGGGCTTGTAAAATTGGTGCAATCATAAGAGGCTTTTTTCATGGGGTAGGGTCATTGTTTAGTGGGCTTGGCATTTGGTTTCAAATGAATAGTATGCTTTAGACTTACTTTAAGTGGAATGCCATTAAGGTCTGAGTAATTCTAGGAAAACATATCACGATACTCCTTGAGTAGATCAACTAAATGTTGTTCATCTTTGGCAATGAGGTCCTCAGCTACATAAATCAATTTAGGGGTTTCCCCTAGATCAGCAAGGTTTAGCTCTTCTAGCTTTGATGGGTCCTCAATGGGTTTACTGGTTTGCCCTTCTCTCTTTGTGCCGAGCACAATGACTCGATCTCCTTTCTTCTATCTCATAATTAGTTTTGGGAGATCATGTGGATTTTTCTAGCTCTTAGTTTTTGACTTATTGTCAAGAGCAACATTTTTAAGGCATTTGCACTTGAGATGGATTGGGCAATTTGTTTTAGATTTGTGAGACTTGGATTGGTGGCAATATTTTAGGGTCTAAATTGCCACTCCCATCTATTTTTGAATCAGTAGTCTTTATCGATGGAGTGTCAAAGGCTATGTCTTATTCATTATCGGCTATGAGTATTTCAGAAGTGGGCACCGATTTTGTAGGTTAATATTCCATTAGTTCGTAGTCTGATACTTCTAATTACTCCAATTGGCCATTCAAGTTCTATGACCATGCTAATGTCAATGAGCAAACCTTCTATGTGATAGGTCTTTGGGTGTCAACCAAGATCTACTCTATTGTTTGACTATCAATATCGTAGTCGACGAAGTCAATATTTGTGTCATTGTCTTCTCCATCGTCCGTAGGTTAGTCACTTTCGTCCTCGATATTAACCCCCTACTCATGCATTTGTTAGGAGGTTAGTCCATTGAGTAACTCTTCAAGTGTTATGAGATTGGCTTTTATTTTATTATGGAAATATGGTTGCCATTGGCTCAACAACTTGTGTAACTCGATCATGTTCATTGGAATAGGAGATCCCTTCATGAAAACATGTGCCACTGTGTCAGGGGTCATAATAAAGAGAGACATTGAGATACATTCAAATGAGGGTCAATCATGTGGATGGCAAGGTCTCATGCTCCTCATTGACTCATGCATTTGTGAGCTTCTCGATATTCAGGTTTCTCCATGAACAACAATTCTAGAGTGGCAAATACATGTATCCAGTCTCACTCATCCTTGGGGGATGGAATGTAGTTCCTAAAAGGTCGTTGGACCTAAGGATACTTAACATCTCCTCGCAACATGCTTAAAATTTCATCTAGGTCAATTAAGATATTTTCCAAGTCTCCATTTTTACTCATGTTGCATCCTTTGTGCTCCCTAGGAAAACTAGATCAATTCTCTACAAGTCATGTATTCCACATCCATGGGCATCCAAACAATAGATCATAATCGACCCCTTTTGTGACAATAATGTTAAATGGAAACTATACCCCACCTGTTTTGACTAGCCAATAATTCAATAGGACTTGTGGATGAACATTAAATCCATTGACAATAAAGCTAACTAGAAATTGTACCCCTGCTATTTTTACTAGTCAATCATTCAATACAACTTGTGGATGAACCTTAAATCCAGTGGTAATAGTCAAGTTAAAAAATGAACAAGTTTTGTTGGAGGGTTTTCTTAGGCATAGAGCATGTTCTTATTAACTATTCTAATGACAACCCTAGTATCAATGATTCCTCTCATGGTAGAGTCCTTAAGGAAGCATTGTGTGACACTCTAGCTCTCCCCAGAAGGTGTTGAGTCCCAAGGCTCCCATGGTAGGTGTGGCTAGAATCTAGTTTGTGGATTACGCATTAATGGTGCAGAGTTTGTTCCGCCCATTCAACTTTTGGATGCCTCAGGGCTTCCCTTCATTAGGATTCCAAGTGGGATTGAGATACTAATGGATGTAAGGATTGAGATAATGCTAGGCTCTATCTCTCTTGATAATGGAATGTGCATTGTCCTACATTATTCAAAATTGTGGTCTCTTGCTCATGTGCTTGATGGCCAAAATAGAGTGGATTTGTGGTGGAATTAGCAAGGTTCGAGGATTGAGTAGATAGAGACTTTTGTGAAGAGTTAGAGAGGATGGGAAGATTGATAGCCTCCAAGGCTATCTCAAATGGTAGTTCTTTCTACACTACTTTCACCCATTCCATGATCATATCAATTATGGCCAACTATTGATTGGGTTTAGGACATTCTCCCCACCTTTGATGTAGTAGCCTTCTCTATTCGAGGTGCTATCATTGTACTCTATGTATTTGATACAAGGGTTGTGCTTGGCTAAGTGGTCAAGCCTTCACTTTTGAATTTGAGTTCACTATGCTTTCACCTTTTGTTAACATTTTTCTTGCCTATCATTGACCCTTTACTATGGTCCTCAATCCCTCAATGTCAATCCCTCAATGGTGATTCTAGCTTTCTTGCTTTGTGGTCTAGTTATAGTGTTGAGTAGAATGGGAAGGGCATCTTCATCATTTCTAGAGCAAAGAAACTCAAGTGCGTTGAGCGCACGATTGCCTTGCTGCTACTAGCTTTCCATCTCAAGCAATCTTGATACATGTGTGTGATGCCACATTCAGGGCACCATCGGTTTGCCTCATTTTCTTTAGATTGTTCCTCCCTATGTGAATAGCATGAGGACACATGTCTTGGTTGTCTACAATTCCAACAAGCTATTATTTCTCTTGGTTGGATCATTCCTCGTGTCCTCTTCCTCATCCTAACATCAATGTTCATCAACCAAACGATGAGGTTATCCCCATATCCGGTCTTTAGGGAATGTCGTATAAATAGATCCTTGAGCAATATGAAAGAGGCTTTCTATATGGCATCAAGTCCCATGAACCAGGTGTGCCCCTTCTCTCCAAGGCATAGTCCAGACACCTATGCTTGCTTGGTGTCACTCGTGGGGTTGTTCACCTCACAAACTTGTTTGAACTATTCCATAAAGCTATAAGGGTCATCTTCACTATGATACTTGTCCAATTTTTTGGCTTCTAATGGGATTTTAACCTAATCCTTGTTTCTTGGGGTATTTTCCATTCCTGTTAAGAGAGTCTAAGCTATGTATGTGCCTACTTGTAGCATATCAGTGTGGTCAGACATGTGTCATTGCACAAGATCTAATAACAAATCCTACAATGGTCTTGTGGCTCCAATATTCAACAATATCCTTCGAATGCCATCCATTTCCATTTGCATGATTACGAGTTGTTATTTTGTATCGTTGTTGATGCCCAATAGTCAATTAAGAGTGTCCATCCCTTGCCTCTATTAGAACGATGGAATGAACTCATATGAACATGTACTTGGAGAATATCTAAGAATACAATATCTAGATATCTAGGAGAACTAGATAAGATGGATCTAGAACATGTGGAGGATACTTTAGTAAGAGAACCTACTATATCCAAAACTTTCTTGTATATATATGCGTACTCTTAGCTATTTTAATACAAGTGTGTGATACAAATATGTAATTCATTCTACATCTCATTGTCTCATTGTGTCTCACTCTTTCACTCACCATCGCTTTCACTACTTGGTATTAGAGTGCAACAAACTCCTGATGGCCTAGCATTCTCCATCATCCATGACCTTAGAGCTAGTCCTAGGTTGATAGGCTTTGCATGCATCTTAGAGCTAATCTAATCTATCTCCTTATATCTTGGTTCTCACTCATCAAGTTTGCATCACATTTTTAAGTGGTTCTCTTTCATCACAAAGTTACTTCTATATCAAGAGCTTCAAGGAGTCTCTATTTAGCAAAAATGAGGTTTCTACATCGCCAAAAAAAATTGTCTTTCATTGAGAAGACTCACGACACACTTTACATCTCTACAAGGTCTACTGCAAGGAGTATTTCCATCTTGCACTTCATCAAAATTAGGTACAATTGTACGTTACATCTATCTTAGTGCAAAAAGTCTCAACGCTTATCACCACAAAGGAAAGCTAAGTCACAACCAGCAAACAAGTACCCAAAAACCCCTCCATCTTTGGCGCTCTTCTCCATCTATCTGACAGCCAGCCACTAGTCAACTTCTATCTTCTAAATAGTCGACCTGCTAAATTCTACCTGCACCATGTCCTCAATCTGCCAAGAGCCGCTTAATTTGAGAGTACCCTGGTTATCTGCAGCAACCGACAATATAGTATTGTAACCTGCGGCAACAGCCAGTTTGGAACTCATATCAAGCGAGTCTTCTGGGGCTTAGCCATCTTAGGTATGCTTCGTGCTCGCACGTCATCTACAAGCTTGCGTCCATTATACTTAGCAGAGTAGATCTGTAGCTAGCACACTAGCAGCTTCATTCTAGACCATCAAAGGCGCCATCATCAGTAGTGAGCTCGGTCCAGCTTTTTCCTCAGCTCAACCAACACAAAAGATGACCCACCATCAACACTAAGAACGCAGCAGACTTGGTGCTGATCAAGCTCAACGACGTCCACGACAGCATCAACAACTCATGGACGCTGCCGAGCAATCAACTGCATCATCAACAACAGCCATTACTATTTCAAAGCAGAGCAACGATAGTCAAGGCATCCCTCTTGGCAAGCTCTAGCTCTGAACTGGTGGCAAGCCTAGCGACACCTATGCACAGTCACGGCATCAATAGCCAACCCCAACTCATCATCCAGAGACTCACTGCAGCATTCAGCTGTCTTTCTATAAGCTTTTAAGCTTATAGTTTTATTGAGATTATTAAGCCTTAATACCTTTGCCCAACCCACTCGTCTACTCACAACCCATTAAAGCCATCTGTCACCGCATTCTCTCAACTTATCTTATCCTCAAGATATTTTCTTAGCCACATTTTTGGTCCTTTCTCACCTAATTCTAAGGCTTCCATCAACTTCTCATTAACCTCATTTTTCCTCACTCTAGCTGTTGCATGTTTCATTTTTCTCATCTAATGCAAAAGTCTTCTCATTCCTTTCATTTCTTCTCTCCTCTTTGATTAACCTTATAGACAAATCTTATCTCTAATCTTATTCTCACTCTAATTTTGTGACCCGCCTCCTGACTACCTATTGGAGTCCTACCAAACCTAACCTTATCCCCAAGGTTGGTCCTCCCTAGACAAATGTTACTTTGATTTCTCCTCTAGCCCACCACTTTGCATGAACTTTTCTTCTCCTCACACTTAATGCTTATCCACCTCTCCACACATACATTGTTGCTTCTTGCCAACACACATGCTTGCCATATCTTAATATCCCCTTGCCCTTGCCACATGTTCTCTCTCCTCTTTCGTTAAACTCTAAATGTTCTCCTTTATCTAGAGACTTTCTCTCACTTTATCCTTACACATTGTCATAAGAAATTTCTATCACATCATACAACACATATGTCCTATCCTTGTATCCTCATTAAGTCAGCTATTCACTCTCTCATGTCAACTAATGGAGTACATAGAAAACTCTTTATTACACAATCCTAATCTTCTACCAGATGAAGGCCCCTCATACTAACCTCTCTCTCATGACTCAATTTGAACAATAATTGAAGAAGGAGACACCCTTTGTACCCTACATCTCAAGGCCCAAGAAGGCATTGTCTGTGGTCTCTCTATTGGACTATGTTCTTCAAGATATTTGGAAAGTATTTTAGTGGCAAAAAGATGGCAAAACCTCATCACTCTCTCAATTGACAACATGGATACTCCTACCGTTCCTCACTAACTCTTATTGGATATTTCTACCAACCTTCAAGGTCACTCCCTCCCTCATCAGGTACATCGCGTTCACTTCCCTTACATCTCTGAGTACTATCCTATTTTCTTACATTTGTCACTCCACATCTACTGACTATCTAAACTCCACTTCAATCTCAAGATCATATCTTTTTCCTTATCTTCCACTCTATGTACTCGATATCCTCATCTTCTCACGGTCATAGATGCACTCCACTCAACTGTGTGTATCACAATCTCTTGACCAAAATTTGCAATTATACGCACTCTTGGCTCCCTCTTACACATTCAGGATTCTCACAATGTTTCCAAGTTCACATCAAAATCCTATCTCTTGGAGTTCCTCATTATCACATCACTACTTCTCAGTGTGCAATCCTAGATCCCTTACACATGATCTTATCCTACCATCACATTCCATCCACACTATGGTTATTTATCTCCCATCGACTCTAATCCGTCAAATCATCATTTCTTTCTATCCTTCCCTATCTAACCATCCACGTAGTTACCTTCCTCCTACAATCATCTTGCTCTAATTGTATACCCAAATCTAAATCATCATTCTACCTTACATGGCAACAACCTCATCAACAATCACAAATGCTTTCTCTTCCAATTTTTCCTCTATCTCATTATGAAATGGTCTACCACTTACCTTACCCAAATCATCATCTACAAATCGTATATTTCTCCAATTTTCCAACTACCTTGGACTTCCAAAGGGGAGAAAATAAATAGATAATGTACAAAGAAATGCATTTGCACGAACTACTTTGTATGGATAAAAGAGCACGTTGAAACTGAGTATGCCATTAATAAAGATGTTATGCCCAACTCTTGGAGTCCTTTAAAAGGTAAAATGCTCAAAATTCATTATCAATTACTTGCTATTTTACACTTTCGTACTCATCACAACCTTCTACAAGATCAAGTCACAAGCACCTTATCAATCTCTCTTTTACTATGGTATGTAGTCACATTGGGATCATATCTCCATCTTC
The DNA here is from genome assembly GCF_053477565.2 of Lygodium microphyllum. Lineage (NCBI taxonomy): Eukaryota > Viridiplantae > Streptophyta > Polypodiopsida > Schizaeales > Lygodiaceae > Lygodium > Lygodium microphyllum. The sequence continues at coordinate 49,029,351 of NC_141142.1, forward strand.
AAACATGGTATGTCATTATTTCTCTCACTATGGTTTCACTCCACCAAAATCAAGTTGCAATTGCAATACATCATCTATTTAGATGATGAGCCTACTCTTATCAAGTCTATCATGAAGCAAACTATGGTGATGAGCTCTTCATCAAGGTATCCATCAACCAAAGTCCAAATATCTTCATCATCAACTTATATTCCTTGAATCATTGTAAGCAAATATTGATGTATATCTTTTACAACAACAAGGACAAGGTCTCGTGCTATACTCATCATTGTAATCTTACTGCTCTTATAGCCAAGATGATTGGCACAAAGTCTTTGTATTGCAAAAGAAAATCCCATTTTCTTTTGAGAAGGGAGGAAGAATGTTAGAAGATATTGTTAATCTTTTCTAGGGAGGGGAAATGTTAGAATGATAGAATGTACTTGTATGAAAATGTACTTAGAGAATATCTAGGAAAACAATACCTAGATATTTAGATAAGATAGATTTAGAACATGTGGCTAATACTTCAATAAGAGAATCTACCATATCCACAACTTTCTTGTATATATATGTGTACTCATAGCTATTTCAATACAAGCGTATGATACATGTTATTCATAGAATGATGGAATGTACTCGTATGACAATGTACTTAGAGAATATCTAGGACGACGGTACCTATATATTTAGATAAGATAGATTTAGAACATGTGGCTAATACTTCAATAAGAGAACCTACCATATCCACAACTTTCTTGTTTATATATGTGTACTCATAGCTATTTCAATACAAGTGTATGATACATGTTATTCATTCTCCATCTCATTGCCTCATTGTCTCTCTCTCTTTTACTCACCATCACTTTCACTACAACCTCTACAACTCCAAGTCACTAGCCTATTAGAAGCTATTGATGATGGCTTGGAAGTTGTCGAGGCTCCACCCAAAGTTTTAGCTCTCTTCATTGTACTTGGTATGGTCCTCGTGGTCTATTGGTTGACTAAATCTATTACGTACTTGATTAGGTTAGGGATAAGTGTACTTTATATATCAAGGGATCAACCAAGTCTAGGGTCTTGAACAATAGTGGGAGACAGAAGTTCATATCGACTTTACAGGCATATAAACAAAAACTTAAGTTTTGAGGCCTCTAACCCTACCATGTCTATGTCATCATCAGGACATGCAATGTAGAGTTAGAAATCTTGGACAAGCAAAGCATTGGTCACTTTAACATAAGTCATATTAAACACTACTACCCTCTAGGGCACTACTTATACAAGTCACCCATGAAGAAACCAATATACTTGTACAATTTATCATAGTGATCGAGCAAACTTGGTAGGAACAAATGATGCAATGCATACAATTCACCCATCAACCCTCAATCGGTCTTCTTCCCAAGAACTTCAATATTAGAGCAACCATACTATTAGTAACCTAGGATCAAATGATGACACTATAATTCCACTTGCTTATCTTCACATCAGGTTGACTATCACCAAGGATATCATAGTTGATGTGCTTATTGATAGACGTGCTAACTACGAAACCTAGTGTTATTAGTAGGAATTAGGTCATCTGACACTACGACCCACTTACACAAAACTACAACCCTATGTAGGCCAACTGTATTTATTATTAGGCAAGTGTAAAGTGCAATTGATAGTAGAAGTTGAAACCATTCCAATATCCTTCTATGTTCTGACAAGAGGAGAAGGGATAAAATCAAAATCCTGTTGGGCCATTCATTCAACTTCATTATAGACTACCGTATTAACAATATTGAGAAGCACATTAACTCTACGGCCCACCCGCCCATCTCCAACATGGCCCTCCTTTTGCATAGCTACTATCTATGTAAGCTTGAAACCAAGAGGCTATGAGCACCAATACTAAGCCACCTCAAATCCACCAAGTGCCCCAATCCATTCCTCATATGAGATACAAACCTTCTAAGACCATTGCTAGCTTTAGAGAACACTTAGTAAGCATTGTTTTTAATAACTATTGTAGACCAAGATCGACACCCCACTAAGTTCCCAAGGCCCTCTTATGCACTCAAGGATATTATGAAGGTTATACATATATATGGCTTCCTAAGAAAACTATGCCAATGCCATCAAATTTTTAGAAGACATTACATTGCCCTAAGCCAACAACCCACACACACACTCATACTTGAGAACCACATTAGCAGTAGTCCCACACCATCGCTACAATTTAACAAAGTTATAAGCTAATCTTACCAAACCCACCTAATCATGGAAGCCACAGAGTCCATGGTGCCAAACCCTATACACTATCCACCACCATTGAGATAAAAAGGGACACTTGGCCCATCATGGTTTATCGACCTAAGCAAACTCTTGAGACTCCCTTTGTTCTCCTTGAGACATTCATGACACTAGAAACCATTAACATTGTCAACAATCAAAAAATTCTTGTAGCCTGAGTTGGCTCTAGCTAACCTATCCACCGTGCACAAGATACCTCTCTTTAAAGTTACTAATTACAAACCACTTTGCCCTAGACATCTAAAAAAGAGCTCATGCTACTACTTCATCTATGAAATGGCAAAAGAATTGGCATAGCAAACATACTACACATTGAACCCAATACTTCTTCTTACAACTAGACTCTACCTTTGGAACCTTCGCAAATCTTTTGGCTACGATGGATCTTAGTCTAGATGATGTTGATATGACTACACTTGCAACCTATTGGCACCCCACATAGAAAGAGCATGAGCACCCATATCGTAAGAGCATACCTATCCAAGAGCAACTCTCTTGTGACCTACCCAAACACCAGCTGAAAAAATGCCGCAGTCTTCCCATCCATGTACCTATCAAGACTTCAATATCCCTTAAAGGTAGAGTTGGTACCAATTGTGCCTCAAAATGGCCACAGCTGACCTAATTTTGGCTACCCACAATATAATTGGGGTCTCCATTGCCCAAGAAAACCACAATTAGTGTTGGCCTTAGCCTTACCAACTCCCCAAGAGTTAAGACAAATCATATCTAGAATTGAAATCAACCCCTTTGAGATTTCTTAACCATGAGGCCCACCATTTCATCCACTACATTGAAGAACCAACAGAAGATGAGAAGTACACTAACCCCTTTAGTTGCTATGACAAAGATGGTCATCCTATCCTGATGCATTATAATCATGTGCATGTAGTTAGAGATCTACCTTAAGACATTTCTATCATGTTGTACCATATGCATGGGACTCCTAGTTATACTTGGTTGAGTTTGCTTACAATGATTCTACCCATGCCAATATTGGAGGTTCTCCCTTTGAGGCTTTGTATGGCTATAAAGTGGCCCTTCCCATAGTTCTTTTCAGTGAGAAAGCAGACCCTCATGGGAAAGAGGAATTAGAGAGGATGCAGACCCTTCTTCAACAGTGCAAAGTGAATCTTAGGAAAGCCAAGAGCTGATGAAGATACATGCTAATGAGAAGAGGCATCTTATGGAGTTCCAAGAAGGAGAGTTGGTTTTGTTGAAAATACCCAAGTCTTACTGCTCTACCTTGAAAGATGGTTCCAATAATAAGTTTGCCCAAAGTTTTATGGACCATGCACACTAAAGCACATAGGAGACTTGGCATACATACTAGAACTACCCTCTTCCACTACGATTCATAATGCATTTCATATCAATTAGTTTAAACGATTTTATGGCACCCAAGTTGATATAGTAGATGCGCCACCTCCCATTAACAAAGAGGGTCTTATACAATGCATCCCTAAGGAGATCATAGGATAGCATGAGAAGAAGCTTTGTGCTCAAATTCTATCATGAGTACTTAATTAAGTGGAAAAGATTGCCACTTTAGGAATATTCTTGGAGACCTGATTCTATTTTGGATGGGTTTTCCTATCTTTTAGATGCTTTACTTGCTAAAGCATAGCTTCAGTTGGGCTAGATTGGATGCAAAAAGGACCTAAACATTAAATTTTTTTTTAATAGATTAATTCTATCCTATTTTCAACAAAGTGCCATCTAGATATTGCAAAAGTACTATTTGAGCTTCATATTAATGTGTGGTATGCCCCATTTGGACTACTCTATGAGGAGTTATAGCCATTTTTATCCAATATGGCCTATTCTTATAGCAAGCTATCTTCTAACTAGAATGATCTTTTCTTGAAGATTTAAAGGCTCAAACTCTCTCTTAATGACATCTAGATATTATCCATTGCAAAGACTTCTATATGTGTCTTCATCTTAGTCAAAGATTTGAGTTTTCTCATTCTTTTCTATCCTTTATATGACTATTAACAAAGTAGTACTCTATTATGCCCATACCATCGGTCATTCTAATAACTTTCAAGTTTTGTTTTTGTGGGTAAAAACCTTTGGGAAGGGTTGGATTGTAAGAAGCTGGGAAGAGATATTATTTTAGTGTCGCTTATCAAATAATAGCATGTCACACTCGTATATGTATATAAGGTGTTGAGACATCATTTTTCACCAATTCATTAATACATATTACAATCTCTTCATCTTATCTTCTCTCACACAACTTCCATAGGCAACTTTAGCCTAGGTCATCTTTTCCTATTCCCTTCCTATTTACATTGTTCCTTCAGCCATGCCCATCTACATTTAGAAATTGCACAGCAGGGAGCCTTGCGCTCTTTTACAAGGATTTAGAGTGTGCTTTTATATTTAAGATGCACCTTTTCCCTTTTGCACTCACCCTGGACTTTTAAATTTACTCCTTGCACTGTTGGCCCTTTTTCCTCTTCTTTTTCCGTTGGGCTATCTTTTTCACTTTTTCTTGCATCTTTTTTATTTCTTTTGCTTTCTCTGCATCGGGGTTAACATTACCTCCCTCTCCTAACAAGTGGTCACATGGCACTTGTTGATGAGGGCTCATGTGATTGAAGGTTTGCCATGTGGGTCGATGATGGGGCTTTAGAAAAATTGGCCATGGAGAAGAAGCATAATAAAATGGATGAGAGGTTACAGAGATCGAGGATAGATTGATTGGGTGATGGGAGCCTCCGAGATCGATGGTTGATCATGGGTTGTCAAATGTACTTGAAAAGGAAAAGAAAGGGCACTACCTAGGGGTGTGTCTACCTCTTGATGTGCCCTAAGTGTGTGAAGTGGGGGAGCGGAGGAAAGGGCTAGGGGGTGGCAACCGACCGAGGCTATTGGGACACACATAACTTGAGAACCCCTAGGTGCAGTGTCTGTGGCACTCTAATGGTACATGAGAATTTCATTTCTTCCTTTTCTTGTGCTTCGTCTTTTTCTTTTCTTTGCTTTCTTTCTTTTTCTCTCCTTTTTTTTAATATTAGCAAGGAGTAGGCTAGACGTCATTTCGATGCCCTTCCAGGGGCACATTGCGAGGAGGCCTAAGAGACTCGGTAAGGAAGGGTCTCCTCTACAAGTAGCCCTTTATATTAATGTGTACATTTAGGGGTGTTCTTGATAGGAAAGGGGTGGCTACACTTCGTGAAGTGGCTGTCATTCATATCTTCAAGGATGGCCATACAAAAGGAATCAGGGTAGGATGAAAACTCATTGAGGGAGTGCGTGATGGGTGGACGGATGACCCGCTTGGTGAAGATTAGGCACTCCTCTGGACTCCTTGCATTTACATTGTAGATCTTGAGGAAAACATACATGCCATGCACATCCAAGTTATAGTCTACCCCTATTCTCCATGGGTATGGCATGTGGGTAAGGTCATTATGCTTCTCTGGTATGGTGTTATAGAAAGCCATCCAAGCATCAAGGTTGGGATCCCGGATACATCACCACCATTTCAATTGGGCTTCATATCTATTGTGATGGTATTTGGGATCTCCCAAACCTTGTCTTGCCAATAGTCCATAGGCTCTTTCTACCACCTTGTAGGGCAATTTTCTCTTTTATTTCTCCATTGATTTCCTAGCCTTTATGCGAGCTTGATCACGTGCTCCACCACCCTCAGAGACAGGACCCTATCTAAGGAACAAGAGTAGTGGATGGAGAACTCAAAAGGTCAGTATTTGTTCTTTCATTGCTCCCAAATAGCCAATTCCTGGGCCCACTTAATAGGATAGCATTCTTCTCTTTGTAGGATCTGGACCTCAGGAACTTGTTGTGGCTTTTCTTGGAGTCTCCTTCATGCCAGCTCCACCTACTCTCTCTGCTCACAATTCCTTTTCACATTCTCTCATGGATGGCTTCCTCACCTTGCTCTTCTGTTTGTGCTTGCATCTGATGTGCTGGGCTTGGCTTATGTGGCTGCTCTTCTTCATCTTGGCCTTGCTCTACAGTGGATGGTTGATCTTGTTGTTTTGGCTCTCCAAATCCTAATTCCTCCAACTCCTTTGTCGAGAGCCCAACACCTGCCTCAGGTAGTATTGTTGTTGTTGCTCCATGCTTAGTTTAGTGCTCTCTTTTGGTGCCTTTTCATAGATACTATATCTCAAGCCTCTTCTTGTAATTTTCAGCTTCCTTCTTAGCCCTTCTACTATATCCTCACCCTCGACTTAGGCCACATGCAACATCATATTCACAAAAGCCTCTTGGTGCATGAGCATCCCTTTCTCCACAACCTCTACCCTACTTTCTGCTAGGATACACTCACTTTCCGAGTGGGTTAGGTGATACAACATGTCTGTCACTTTATCTTCATTCCTAATGGCCCACTCACCTACCCTTTCCTTCATCTTTTCCAGTCCTTGAGTTTGCTCCCAGGAGAGGGTGTGTAGTAGCTGATCCTGCTCCTTCCATATTTGTTTCATCTTCTCCTTGTCCCTCTCCAAACGTTGGACTTGCTCTCAAACCCTTCCCCGCTCATTGCATTATTCAAGTAACTTGTTTCATAGTGCTAGCATTTTGCTCTTGGACTCTATGGTTGCTTGGGTCGTCACCTTCTCCAATTCCTTGATGAGCTCATCTCCAATTTTCTTTGGTTGTTTGAGATATTCTTGCAAATCCTTGTTCTATTGCAAGAGAACTGAAAAGTCCTCCTCTAGCATCATCCATTCTCCCCTTTCCTCACCTTGGGGCTCTTTTATGTCCTTCTCCTCCTATGTCCCTTCCAGTCCCTTCTTGGCATCCAACTCCTTTCTCAGGTCATTTATCTACCTCTACTAAGTGGATGTTTGTCATGTTTTTTCAAATTGGTAAGTCGAGAATGCATCTCTTTCCATTTTTAAATCTTCCAACACTACCTTCCTCTCTTCTTTCGCCTTTTCGAGTTGGCATAGTAGCTCTTGGACGTATTCATCATACTTTGCCGACCCTAGCACGAGGGTATGGACAAAGTTGAGGCTTCTACTCTGGCCTTCTTTGGGTCTTTTCTTGACTCCACATCTATAGCAGCATGCCTCTTCATCCCCGGCACTGGGGCTCCTCCACTTGGTACTGGGCCAACCTACTACACACTAAGCTTAGCAAGTACTACACCAATGCCACTACATTACTTTGATTCACCATTGCATCCATGGTTTTCTATGTGGTGGTAGTGGTCACAACCATGACGGATAGTGGTGGGTCTAATGGAGCCTTTCCTTTGCCTACCACCACTACTACAGGCTGCAGGTCCTTGAGCTCCTTCTACTGCTATGGCACTAGTACCTAGTGCATCTTCTAGGCTTATCCTTCCCAATTCTTTTGATTAGGAGGTTGGATCCATTGACAATCTAAAGCAAGAGCCATCTGCTCATCATCTTTGTTGAGAATCAAGCTCATGATCAGTATCATCGACATGACCGACCTTATCTAGATAGTTGTCGTCTTAGCTATCTCTCTACATGTGTGGTGTAATAACTAAGTCAATCAGACTCAACCATAGTTAATGGTACAGTCAGTTAGTGACCTAGTGTGTTTATCAGTTATGTGTGATTAGACTTTAGTAAGCATTATGGAAGAATGAGAAGAAGAGAACAAGAGAGCTCACTACTCTCTGTGTTACAGCTCCATGTCTTTGTCTCTCTCTCTCTCCCTTTGAAACTCAAACATGGTATCAAAGCCTAAATGCCTAAAGCATGAAGGCTTGGTAGTGGCCATTTGGCATCAAGACATCAGATCTGAAGAAAACCTCATCAAAGGAGATTGTGCCTACATCCCTTTTTTTTTTTTGCAAAAGCTATATCTTGCTACTACAGAAATGGATTTTGGAGAAATGGCCCGTGATTCTTGATTTTTTCAATGTGATCTACAACTTTGTAGAATAAAGTTTTTTCAAATTCCTCACAGATTTTGAGATATTCAACACATACCTATGTAGACTGGTTGTTTACTGCAATAAACAATAGGTGGTTCTAGGGCACTAGTGGCTTTCATCCTAACAATGTATATGCCCTTATTATCATGCATTTGAGCATGATATTGGAGTGCTAAATGCTTAGTTTCAAGCTTGAGCACTTGCGTACCTCATATCGAGCATCGAAGTAAGGGATTCATCCCCGAACCGGAGCTTGAGATAGGTAGGAATTTTGATCTTTGATACAAGTAAGTATTTTGGTTATTTTGGTTGTTCAATTATTGGGAAAGAAGGGGAAATCATTTTAGTTATTTGCTTTTGATTCTTGTTGCATTTAGCATAGGTTAGAATTCAGAAATCAAATAGGAGAGACGTTGGGTTTACTACTGTAAAACAGGCACAAATCGGGGTAAATGGAAAAAAAGAGTGGTTGGAATGATTAACGCTGGCAAGGGAGTGATTGGGGATAGCAAGGCCTTGCTCGGGAAGGGGTTTAAGGGCCAGGAGACCATAGAAGAGCTCATCTTTCACCCTAGTAGTGAGAGAGAGAGTGAGTGAGAGAGGGAGAGAGTTTCCATTAGTGATTTGGTTTGATCTTGCCATCGGGGAGTTCTTCACATTATTCACATATATCAGAACCTTCTTGCTATGTATTTGTTGTGATATGGAAGTCAGCGTGCCTGGTGATTGCATGTATCATCGTATTCAACAAGATCATCCTCAGCGTGGCCGTCATCGTGCACGACTTGGCTCGTCCGAGTGGCTTGGATTTGGGCCGAGTCCTAGAATTGGACCACTCAAACCACCTGGCCCACTCGGCCCTTGGACCACTTGGCCCACTCGGCCCTCGGACCACTCGGCCCACTCGACCCTTAGACCACTGAACTCGAACATGTATCGCTCGGCTCGTCCGAGTCAACCATTCAGACAAAATCGATATTCGGCCCTCGGCCTACTTGACTCCGTCCAACCCACTCGGCCCTTTGTGACTTGGCCCGTCAAAACAATCGACTCGACCCACTGATGTGACTCGGCCTTTGGACCACTTGATCACTTGACCCTTGAACCACTCGGTCCTCGGCCACATTTTTTCGGCCATCCGAGCTGCAAGTTCAGTCAATGTTCCTATTCAGCCCATGGCCCGTCATCCGAGTCTGCCACTCAGCCCCTGCAATTCGAACGAGTTGGGCCAAGTCAGACTTTTGCAAATTTTGTGGAAGTTTGCACCAGACCCAGCTAGATCTCAATGGCGCCAACCTTTGTGAGCCATCCTAACACCCATAACTCGATTCTAGCGCAAGGAATAGGCAAATTTGCAAGACGTGGTTACTTAGCAACTTGAGTAGACTGTCGAGAGAGTCAATGCCTTAACGGTAGCTAATGGAGACATAGACCTCAAACGAACCTAAACCAAGTAAGACGGCGCAACAAGAAACCCTAAAACCTACCAAGAAGACCAGAAATTGATCGAATAAGCCTATCATGCCTAAGACGAGACGAGAGTGCACAAGCCACTTAGACACTTGCTCTCCACACTCACATTGACTTCCAGCACTTGAAGTACACCTAAGAATAGCCAAAAGCCCGATTGAGTGCACAAATGCACGGAAAAGAACACGCTCGCTAAGTGGAGGTAAGTTGAGGATTGTGTGCAATAATTAAGGAACTCACTCAGATAAAAGAGCATGAAGGAACCCACCAATAAGAGAAGATCCAAGACATAGATAGGCAATTGGAACCCAGCATAGGACTAAGCGAATAGCAACAGAGACGTGGATCCACCCAACCTCCTTAACCTTATCGACAACTTGGTGGAGCATGAGAACACAACCATGTCAAAAGAAAGCTCAGACCGTAGGCAAAATGAGGAATTTGACTTAGGGGTTTTCCCAGAAGCAATCCAGCAGTTGGTGAGTAGCTACGATTCTCACGCTTGATATGAGCACCATGGTAGAACGGCAGAAGTCATCATAGCTGACCTAGAGGAGGAAAGGAAACTAGCCCACAAAGTGCTACAAGGCATAGTGGAATACAACCGAGACCAGCAGACTAGGAGCTTGAGGTAGAATGAAGAGATGAGAGAGATATAGTGAGTGTTGAACCTAGCAGGCAGGAATCGAACTGACCATGAGAGAGCGCTAGAAGGAGACTTGACGCTAAGTGAGCTTCTCATTAAGCAATTGCTAGACAACACAGCAGTAGAGCAGAGCGCTGCAGCATTAGCCACGTCACTACTAGCAGGGCTAGGGGTGAACCAAGGCTCTAAGAACCAACCTAAGATACTAGTCGTCGCTAAGCAGCTCGATAAGTACCAGCCCCAAGACAATCCATATAGCAGCAGTTCAAGCGTTTCTGCGAGGCCAATGGTCTCACCGACTTGACTCAATGCTCTCAAGCATTCGAACTTTGCTTAGGCGACAAGGGTCGAACTTGGTACACAAGTCTAGATGCTGCAGAGCAAGCAAACTTCAATGGACTCAAAAACCTCTTCATTAAGAGATTTTTTGAGCCTAAATACTCGGATAACCTACTAGTAGACTTATGAACATCAAGCAGAAGAAAAAAGAGGACATCCGTGACTATGTGACCACCCACATAAGGAGTCTCTTCAAGAGAATCCCGATGGGTGAATAACCGACCAAAAGATCAGTGTCGACAGTATTCATTAGTGGAATACAAAATGAGGAGCTTTATAAAGCCTTGGTAGGCAACTCAAACTTGTAGCGAGATGCACTAGCAAGGGTGTTCGAAGAGGCCATTCGAGTAGACAACCAATTGAAGGAGAGGAGCTCTAGGAACTCGAACCAAGAAGAGACCAACTCTACAAGTTCAAAGAGAGCTTTAGCATCCAACGAGCACTCATGTGCAAGTACCCAAGTGGAGGGGAGCTTCAAGCTCTACCCCGAGACCTACGGACCACTTATTGCTTAAGTGTTTCAAACCGAGCGGCCATGGCTACCTCTCACATAGCCGACGCGCAATGCCTACCTTGAGGGTGTAGTGAGCTTACCTTGATGCTCGATCAAGTACCCTCCTCTCTCTTGCACACCGGTAGCTCCACGATCCTTGAGGCAAACTCAAGCAACCTCAATCCCTCTCCCAAGAGCTTCATCCTCCATAGTCACGTGCGAGGCAAGAGAAGAGAAGAGAGGAGGGGAAGATGAAGAGAGAAGATGGAGAGCTTCTTCTCCAAGATCCCTCACTCTCACACAATCACTCCCTCACACTCTCTCAATCCCTCTCTCAAGCACAAGCAAGAAGGCAAGAAACAAGAGAAGAAGAAGAAGAAGAAGCTTTGGCCACACACAAGAATGATCTTCTCATTCACTTTTCAACTTTATATACATGCCCTACTTTTCATGGGCGGTCATCTCCTTTTTTACATGGCCGGCCATTAGCATAGGCCCATTTCTCATTTTCCACCGTTCTAGTCTATCCTACCCCCAACTAATGCATAGAATTTGCACAGGAGTGAGCCTGGCACTCTCTTACGGGGATTTGGTAGCGTTTTCACACTTAATGGTGCACTTTTTACTCTTTTACTCTCCTTGGGCGACTCTAAGACTTCTTGAGGGTCGTGCCCGTGCTTTTAATTTCTTCCAGGGTCTGGTTACCAGTTAAGGCACCTTTTTCTTCTTTCTGCGCCTTTTGCAATTTCCTTTTTTCCATTTTCCACTCCTCTGTGCTGCGATAAACATTACCCCCTCCTAGCCAAGTGCCAGTCCCATGGCACTGTGCTGGGAGATACTGGGATAGATAATGCTGTCGCTAGGTGGAACTGGTGGGTAGATGACACTGACGCTTGTGAATGAGAAGTGATGGGGTTTGATGACGATGATCAGGAGAGATTCTGGCGTGCTTTAGGCTCCATGAAGATACTCGGCATCTTTCACACTGTTGTGTCGCCCCTTTAGGTAGCCGGTTGTCCTTTGAGTATCTGAAACGTTTGAAGCAATAAGCAATCCCTTAGGAGGATGGTATTGGAGGGATTTATTCTGGAAAAACCCCCCAAACACTGTTTGCCTTGAAAATCCGTGGCTGTGTTTGAAGATCCTTGTCGTGGAGTAAAAGGTCTTCAGTTTGGAGTTGAAGGTCTTCAGGCTTGTGGAGTTAATAAGCGATCCGTAGATCTTAAGGCGTTGGGCAGGGATCGTTGGATGATGAGGTTCCAAGATCTATGCCAATGGCAGATCCATCACTGGGGTCTCCTTCTGCTTGATTTGGTTCAGTCATGGCACCCATCAGTATAGACGGATGTTTGGCAACATGAACTGTGTTGAGCCCTTTAGACCGTCGTAGTGAAGCTTCAAGGTTGTGGGAATGGAGTCATGTCCGACTCATGGAAAAATTCCTTGTCATTGGATGATGTAGTGGATGATCTTCTTCAGCCAAGCAGTCAGTTCTGTAAACACGAACATATCCCACAAGAAAAGTTACGCACTTCCTAGGGGGTGTGTCTATCGCACTATAAAGTGCATGGTGCCCGTGCCAGTGGAACTGGGAGATGGGTCTAACCTTGGGCAAGCCCTTGGTAATGTCCCACTCTTGAGAACCCAATTCGTGTGTCGTTGGAGGCATGGTGCAAAACTTAGGGTGACAGATCTGAAAGTCCTGCCCTTGATGTGCCCTAAGTGTGAAGTGGGGGAGGGGCTAGAGAGAACCCTAGATGCAGTGAGTGTGGTGCACAATAACAGTGAAGGGAGACTGCAAGCACATGTGAAGTGTCCTCCTTGTCAGCTTGCTTAGTAGTGAATTCACCTTTCAGCTTTGGATAAGAATGCGCGACTTTGTAGGTATTCTTTAATATCACCTTGCAAAGCAGGTGTCGCTCATATTTTCTAAGAGCTCTAGACAGAAGAAAGGGAGGAGAGTAGCCCGCATCATTAACCGATTCATGGCTCTACTATCTATTCCTAGGTTAATATCAAAGAAGAGTGGGGGGAGATGTTCTTCCTCCGCTCTGCAGGTTTCTGGAGTAGCAGGAATTTGATAAGTCAAAGGTAATTACAAGTGGTCAAAAATGCGGGATCAGGGCAGGAAGAAAAGTCTACAAGAAAACGGTTTATAGAGGGGAGTATATCCTCTACCCTAAACACTAAGCACTCCTAAGGGCTCCTAGCATTTACATTATATATTTTCGGGAAGTCATAATCCCTATGTAAATCTCTATCATAGTCCACTCCATGCCTACGGGGGTAGGGCCTGTATATAGCATCATTGCGCTCTTCGAGGAGTGAACTACAAAATGCGGTCCATGCATCAAAATTGGTGTCCCAAATCCTCCTTCGCCATTTCGGCTGTGCCTCGTAGCCTTGGACGATTTTGGGAACCAGAATGACCTTATCTTCCCAGTACTCCTGTGGCTCTTGTCGCCACCTAGTCATTATCATGCTCGTCTCTTCTATCCATCTGTTTGCAAGTTCGTTAGCCAGATCTTTGATCTTGGCTATGACTCCTAGACGCAGGGCCCGGTCCAGAGAGTGTGGGAAAGCAAAGGAAAGCTCGAACGGCCTCTTATGTAACTCTCGCTGACACCAGATGACCAACTCCTGGGGCCAGTCTACAAGATATGTATCATTCCTCAGTGGCATGGGCTCCTCAGGGAGTTGTCATGGAAGTGTACGTGCTCGGCGTTGGGCCTCCTCAGCTAACTCTTGTCTCCTTTTCCTTGCTGCAACTATGTGCTCAGGTAGATGGGAATCTGAGGTTCTTCCTGTGGGATATCGGGTTGAGGCGGACTCAGCATCCTTTGTGGCTCTTCGTCATCGTCTTGCTCGAAATCCGGACCCTCTTCGACATTTCGCTCAACCACAGGTGGGATGACTGGTGGTGGTGGTGGTGGCTCCTCCTGCTCCTGAAAATCTAACTCCTTGAGCTCAACAGTGGAAAGGCCCATACAGCGTAGGTAGTAGAATTGTTGCTCTTTAGTGATTCATGTACTCGTTGGAAGCTCCCGCTCTTGAAGACCGTATCTTAGAGCTCGGGTGGTTAGCTCCAACTTTCTTTTCACCTTTTCCACTGGATCATCGCCCTCAGCTTGCGTAACATGGAGCACCGTGTTGAGGAAGGCCTGCCACTGGGTTTTAGTGGTTATTCCTGTAGCCTCAACCCTAGCTTCTGCAAGCATTCTTTCGCAGTAGTGCTCTGTTCCACAGACGTATTATCCATCACTCGCTTTGCTACCAGTTCACTCAATGTCATGCCAGCCTCTGCTGCCCGTTCCCTCTCTACGTTCCGTCCGGACTTGGCCACCCCAGCTAGATCTAGTACTCATCTAGCCTCATACATATCTATGTCTTGATGCAGCCTTCTAGCCCCTTGCTCATGGTTGTAGGCAATTATGCCTTCCAACGCTCTCTTGATAACTCTTCTCTCTTCTTTCAGGTTAGCTACCACTTCCTCTACAAGTCTGCCTTGGATCACGGTCCTGGTGAGTAGATCGTAGTTGTGGACCAGTTCCTGGACCGAGGTTGGAAATTCTCCTAAGTCTAATTGGTCTTCCCCTTGTTCGCCTCTTGATCCCAACATTGTTTCTGCTTCCTGCTCCACGAGGTTGTCAATGAGTCCAATCAGCTCCTGCAGCTTCCACTCCTCTATCTTGTTGCTTCCCATGTCTTCATGTCTTCTCCAGGTACCACTAGTAGGGCACTCAGGCACCTGTCTAAGTCTTGGGGTCTTCTCCTACTAGTGGGTTCCTTAATGTTATTAGATATCCTAGTGTGTTCCTTGTTATTCGAAAGCAGCTACAATCCTTATTCACACGTTGTGCTTAGTGCTTTCATGGTGCTTGGTGCGAAAATAGGCTTTTCTCTTTTCTTGCTATGTAGACTTAGTGGGGCACAAGAGTGAAGTGCCGATGTAGGAAGCGTTTAATGCGAACTCCACCTTGTTTCCACCCACCTTCCCAGCCTAATTTGAGTTCTCAACTCGGTTCCCGGCTATTCTACGGTCTTTCTGCGAGTCTGTGCTGTGTTTTCTATTCTGCCCTAAGTTCGATTAGTCTCTGAGATTCTAATGGTCAAACTGGGTCTTGGAGGTGTTCAGGGTTGCGTCCTGGGGGCTAGGTCTGTGGCAGGGCCAACAAAAGATCCTTATCTTTTCCTTTTGGTAGGATGGTTTGATTCTGGGAATCGGACAGAGCTGGTCCGACTCTAGGAGTCGGATAGTCCGATTCTTGCAATCGGACAGATTTGGTCCGACTCTAATAGTCGGATGGGGTTGGTCCGATTCTAGGACTCGTCCGACCCTGGTGGTCCAGACCAGGAGGGTGGTCCTATTTTCAAAGTGGTCTGATTATGGACTAGTCCGAGTCCGACTACGATGGTCCAACTATAATGGTCTAACTCTAGTGGGCAGTTCGAGTGCCACGTAGCACGTTCGATCGGGGTGTCCAATTCTGGGAATCGAACAGGGCTAGTCCGCGACTCCCTCAGTCGGATGGTCCGATTCTGGGAATCGGACGGTCTGACCCCAGGACTCGGGTTGTCCGATTCTAGAAATCGGACCAGTACGAGTTAGTCCGACTGCATCGGCAGCGGGCGCAATTTCGACGCATTTGGATCCCTCTTACTGTCTGTTGCACACAACCACTACAGACTTCCCATATCTGATTAGATCACTATTGAAAAACACCAGACTCACCTAGAGTAGCACGAATCGATGGCACCCAGAATCGTGGTAGCGTTTCCTCTTCTTGTGAACCAAAATCTCTCTCTCTCTCTCTCTCTCTCTCTCTCTCTCTCTCTCTCTCTCTCTCTCTCTCTCTGTGTCTCTCTCAAGGCTAACCAAAGAAATGAGGTTTGTCCTGGCCTCCCAAGCCTCTTAAGGTCCTTTCCCAACACTGCAAAACCTTACAGCCAGTTCCCTTTCCCTGTTTCACCCAGAAACTTGAATCTAGTCCCCTGTTTCCCTGTTTCTAGCAGCAGCCAGAACCTTTGTTTTCTCTTTTCTTACCCTAATCTAACCTTAATCTAGTGCAGCCAACATGCAAAACAGGAATGCAGAACGGTAGTCCTAATCTAATGCTTCCAACAAACCCAAATACTTACTTGTTTCACGAATTAAACCCTCCTAAATCTCCTACTTATCTTGAGGACCAGTTTAGGCTGCAAACCCTACTTCTATGCTCGATTTGATGCACGCGGCGCTCAAGGCTCAATTCCGTGCGGTCTCGGCGAACCAAATGAAGGGGAGCTTCAAGCTCTACCCCGAGACCTACGGACCACTTATTGCTCAAGTGTTTCGAACCGAGCGGCCATGGCTACCTCTCACATAGCCGACACGCAATGCCTACCTTGAGGGTGTAGTGAGCTTACCTTGATGCTCGATCGAGTACCCTCCTCTCTCTTGCACACCGGTAGCTCCACGATCCTTGAGGCAAACTCAAGCAACCTCAATCCCTCTCCCAAGAGCTTCATCCTCCATAGTCACGTGCGAGGCAAGAGAAGAGAAGAGAGGAGGGGAAGATGAAGAGAGAAGATGGAGCGCTTCTTCTCCAAGATCTCTCACTCTCACACAATCACTCCCTCACTCCCTCACACTCTCTCAATCCCTCTCTCAAGCACAAGCAAGAAGGCAAGAAACAAGAGAAGAAGAAGAAGAAGCTTTGGCCACACACAAGAATGATCTTCTCATTCACTTTTTAACTTTATATACATGCCCTACTTTTCATGGGCGGTCATCCCCTTTTTTACATGGCCGGCCATTAGCCTAGGCCCATTTCTCATTTCCCACCGTTCTAGTCTATCCTACCCCCAACTAATGCATACAATTTGCATAGGAGTGAGCCTGGTGCTCTCTTACAGGGATTTGGTAGCGTTTTTGCACTTAATGGTGCGCTTTTTACTATTTTACTCTCCTTGGGCGACTCTAAGACTTCTTGAGGGTCGTGCCCGTGCTTTTAATTTCTTCCAGGGTTTGGTTACCAGTTAATGCGCTTTTTTCTTCTTTTTGTCCTACGCCTTTTGCTATTTCCTTTTTTCCATTTCCCGCTCCTCTGTGCTGTGGTAAACACCAAGATAAGGGAAAGGCTGCAAATACCAACCAAGAATTGGCTAACATGAAAATGGAAATAGCCAGGATGCAGGAAATGCTAAGATGACCAATGCGACCACATGTCCAATGCATGTACTATGGCGGGAACCACGTGCCAGCTGAGTGTCAAGACCCTAGGTCACGACCTTGTGCTGATTGCAGAAGGTTTGGTCATGATAGTGCGCATTGTAGGTTGCCTAGAAGACTTCCGTACTCACAACCGTACGATCAACCTTACCTAGCGAATAGGCCGCAACAATTCTTCGAAAAAGGGGAGTGCCATTGGCCCTTCTCGCACCAAACAATGTTAAGCCGGCTATTCCTAGAATGGATATAAATCCTAATGGAATACCCAGATCACCTGGTCCCTATGTGACACATCCACCGAGCAAAAATGAGGGCAACTCAATCCTTATGGACTATCGACCAATACCGGTGATGGCATTAGGTAGGGAACAAGGTAGATGCTTAGGAGGACAGATCCAAGATCCAATCATGTGTTGGACTTGCGGTCACCCAAGACACATCTCATCACGTTGTCCTGAAAGGGAACAACAAAATAGAGACAAGGCTGGCCTAAGGTGTCCTGAGGAATCACTCATCTCTTCATTGACTGTCCAAAGCGAAAGCCATCCTCAAATTCAGCTAATGTGCCATCTGTTCCATTGGGGCTATTCGGTGTCGAGAATCTTGACGGGGAGGCTACACCTATCCCATTGCATGTCATGACCCGTGCACAAATGAAGCAGGCCAGCATGTCACTACCAGGTCCTAGCAATCTTGACACACCCTCGATAGGAAAGAAGAGCCACGTGCCAAGGAAGAAGAGACCTGAAGCTAAAGTCGTGCTCAAAACTGAGAGTGCTATAATGCTACCTGCTAGAAAGAAAGTCACTAATGCTAAGGCAGAGACATTAGCCCCAAAGACTGCTGAAAAGGGAAGTGCTAAGGTAGGGGAGTACCCCAACCCGAAGTGCCAACTAGAGGCCATCAAGAAGGTGAAGGAGTGGGTAAAGGAGGCTCAGGAACACCTAAAAGATGCAGAGCCCATCTTAGAGGATGAGATGAGGATCTCTCCAACATCACCATACTACTCTCACCCCCTCCATCGAAACTGAGAGATGAGACTGTGCCATAAGCAGTACCGCTTAGGCAAAGCCTTAACTCTACGGGCCAGCAACCTAGTCAGAGCCACTGGCCAAGACAATCTGAAACAGGAGAAAGACGAGCAGCCAATGACCTCCTTACCACTCTAGTGACCACCTCGATGACGTTAAGCCCGGGAGATCTGCTTAGATAGCATCCGATCCTATGGCAGGACTTGAAGCAGTGGGTTGAAGGGTCACAAGAGCAAGCTATTGCAGGCCTATAAGAACATGATGCAAAGACACAGATACCAAGTTTGACGTTGTACTCCATGCCTAAATCCTTACCTGTTAATGCTTTTTGGAAAGGCACGTGGTCTTACCGGTCTTAGCCCTAGGCGACACAACAATGAAATGGATTGTAGACACAGGGACGAGAGTTAGTGTATTGAGCCATGCAGTGCTCTAGACTTGGGGCAACCCACCTGTCGAGACTGTTAGGTTCAATGTCACATTAGCTAACAGAATGAAAGTGAAGCCATTTGGGGTGCTAAAAAACTGGTCGGTGAAAATCGTCAGAGTCCAATTCTCAATTGACTTTATAGTCATGAAGGGAGTGGACTACGATATCCTATTGGGCCGACCCTGGATGCGCAATGCCAGAGTGATCGAAGATTAGGGGAATGGTTTCATCTTCCTAGGCAATAGAAGAGAAGCAATAAGGGTAGAAATGGACTCCTAGAAAACTGCACTAGTCAACCTCGATGCCATCTCCGCTATGCTCAAGGGTGATACCTAGATTAAGGAATCCTATGGGCCCCTAACTAAGTATATCCCATGTCCTGAAGATAAGTGAGATTGGATGCATGTCCTTGCTACCATCAACCTGCCGTTCTCGGACAATGAGGGGTACGAACAGGCCATTAAAATGATCGGCAAGCCCAAGGGTACACCCTCAATACCAATTTGTATGATTGTAGGAAACCTTTGCAGAAGACCCAACCCTGTCACTTTTCAAGTGCCAACCAATAGGAGAGAGCTCCATGGGGTTTTAAAGTATTTGACCAGCAAGCTAGCAGGCAATCTAGTAGCAAACTTCAAGCCACTTCAAGATCTCTTAAATGAACCAAGGTGGCAATGGACCAGGGTGCATGACCTAAACCTCAGGTACAATGGGGCCCTAGTCCCCAATCAAACACACAAGACATACCAAGACCTAAAAGAAGACGAGTGGTCAGACGAAGATGCTTCTGATGACGAATACAACGACCGTCGCTTCTTCAGCGGTGGACGAGAGTGAGGATGAGATAGATACCATAGACTAGACACCGAAGGATGAGTGATAGAACATATACGAGCAGACTCCAGTCCACAGAGAAAGAACACCTTCAAGATAGAGCAAAGGGTCATGCGTGTGGATTGTGACCGCGCTTGGTTGGGACATATAAGAGCCATAGATCTTGAGCAAGCAAGCCTAACCCAACTAGGTAACATGCCAGTGCTTAGAACAGAGTCACCCTTTGAGCCGCAACCACCGGGGGAGACTACCTCGTCTAAGAAGGGGAGTTCAATTCCGAGTGAGCTCAGAGAGCGACCCAGAAATACCGAGGCATCCCAAGACTAGACGTACCAAGGGGGACTTGCCCATCCACCTAAGGCATAGACGCTTGAAAGAAGAAAGGGCAGAATATTCTAAGGACGCAAGAGCGGACGAACAACGAAAACCACATGACCTCCCTAAGAGATTTGTGAAGTTTAAAAAGGGTGATAGGGTAGTGATCCTGCTGGGTGCCAAACATCAAGGGCAAACAAGTGAGCCCATCGAGGGACTTGCCAAGGTCAAGGAGGTGAACCTAGCCCAAGAAGGGAAGACACCCTGACCTGTCTTTATTGCCGATGATCTGATGGAGGAAGAGGAGACACATCTCGTTGTCCTCTTACGAGAGTATATAGACGTGTTCACTTGGTCCTTAGAAGAACTCAAGGGGGTAGACCCAAGTGTAGTGACTCATAACATACCCATGACGCTAGGCACAATGCCGGCCAAGTAGCAACCGTACTTATGAATCCAAAACACACTCATGCGGTCAAGGAAGAGATCGACAAGTTGATGAGAGCGTGATTCATCTACAAAATTGAGCACATAGATTGGGTATCACCCATAGTCATTGTAATGAAGAAAAACAGAAAGATTAGGGTGTGCATCAATTACAATAAGGTGAATGCTGCCACTAAGAGAGACAACTACCCATTGATGTACATCAAGCACATGCTCAAGAGAGTGGCAGGCAAAGAGGCCTATAGTTTTTTGGACGGCTTCTCTGGATACAATCAAGTGCATGTGCATTCTGACGATAGATATAAGACTGCATTCACCACTGAGTGAGGTGTCTTTGCCTACATAGTCACGCCCTTCAGGTTGACTAATACTCCAACCACCTTTCAACACCTTATGTGCACTATATTTAAAGACATGCTCAGGAAAGAGTTAGAAGTCTTCAAAGAAGACTTGTGTGTTCACTTGACCTGGAGAGAACACTTAGACAGACTCCAAGCGGTCTTTGAACGGTGTCACCTATATCGCCTCTCTCTGAATCCCTTAAAGTGTCAGTTCTGGGTAAAACACGGATGCATCCTAGGGCACATGGTGTTGAAAAACGGCATTGCCACGGACTTTTCGAAAGTCAAAGTCATTGTTGATCTTCCACCCCCAACCAACTATAAGGGAGTGCAATGCTTCTTAGGCCATACGATGTATTATTGCCGGTTTGTGCTGAATTATGCATTGATTGCTAGACCTTTGTACAAACTATTTATTATATTCAATTGGACTGAAGAATGCCAATACGCATATGAGGAACTAAAAAAAGCTCTGACCACAGCACCGATTCTACGAGCCCTTTACTCCTTTTTCTTTTTCTTTTTCTTTTCTTTTTCTTGTTCTTTTTTTTTTAAGGACTTGCCTGAGTACAACCATTGCAATATGTTGAGGCTATCAACCTTTCAATGGGTTGGGAGATGTTGAGCTTCGAAGGCTTAGGAAATGGATATTACAATAATGATTGTGCCCTAGCCTCGTTGTTAGAGAAGCAATTGTTGAGATGGGGAGATACACTTGAGATTTTTCAACCCTCTTTGGAACATACAATGTTGGTACAATTGAGATAAGAGCTGAAGTGAGTGCCCGGTGTAGAGTGTAACCTAGAAAGAGAAAGTGGTTATGATCATGCTTTGGTCCATGTGATGTGGGTGATCGACAAGGGTGATTTTTGCTTTCAACAGCATGGCTTTGTCGCGGCTCTTCGTGGGGTTGGCGGTCTTGCAGTGTCTTGGTTATTGAACACTTTCGCACAGACCTGCGTCATCCTGCATCCACTTGCCACTTCATGATGGTACATGCACGGCACATGCCGCAACTATAATAAACCAATGCAATGCAAGGAGACATCACTTATGTGAATTCCATGGTGTTGACTTAGATACTTATCCCTTGTGCTTGATTATCTTTTTCTTTTGCTAAAGTCGTGAAATATATTAAATGCAGATATAAAAATTTTGTACAATTGGAGAACTTGTCAGCACTTAACCATTTAGAGACAAAAAGTCATGACCAGGTAGCATTTGATAAGCCTTTTATACAGGGTATGCGGGACATGTGGTCAGCCATGTAATGCTGCTTTCCTTTGCGTACAACCACAGAGAAATCAAACTCCAGTAGAAGGAGTAACCATCTAGCGATGCGTCCCGTAGCGCAAGGCTTGATGGTCAACAAAGAAAACAAAGGGAGTGGCCAACAGGTAATGCCTAAATTTCTTTACCACAAATACCATGGCCAACCCCTCCCTTTCTATCGTGGAATATTTCATCTCGGTCTCTGTGAGCTGCCTGTTGGCAAAACTCACTGGGTAATCCAAGTTATGTTCACCAGGCTGGCATAGCACGGCACCAATAGCGAATTTAGAGGCGTCTATGTGTACAAGAAACATTATGTTCCAGTCTGGGGCTCCTAAGATTGGTGCAGTCGTAAGAGCCTTTTTCAACTCCTCATATGCGCACTGGCATTCCTCCGTCCACTCAAACACTATCAACAGCCTGTACAATGGTCTAGCTATTAGTGCGTAATTTAGTACAAAGCATCGATAATATCCAGTGTGTCCTAAGAAGCACCGAACTCCCTTGTAGTTATCAGGTGGCGGTAAGTCAACAATGACTCTGACTTTGGAAAAGTTAGTAGCAATACCGTTCCTTGACACTACGTGCCCTAAGATGCATCTATGTTTTACCCAGAACTGGCAGTTTAAGGGGTTCAACGAGAGGTGGTACAACCTACACCTTTCAAACACAACTCTCAATTTTTCCAAGTGTTCGGCCCAACTAGAGTGTAGACATAAATCGTCTACAAACACTTCCAGTTCGCGCCTAAGCATGTCCTTAAAAATAGTGCACATTAGGCATTGAAAAGTTGCAGGTGCGTTCATCAGCCCAAAAGGCATGACAATGTAAGCGAATACACCCCATTCTGTGGCAAAGGCAGTCTTGTGCCTGTCGTCGGGGTGCACTTGCACTTGATTGTAGCCCGAGAAACCATCCAGAAAATTGTAGGCTTCTTTTCCTGCTACACTCTCAAGCATGTGCTCGGTGTAAGGTAAAGGATAGTTATCCCTCTTCGTAGCGGCATTCACTTTCTTGTAGTTCACGCACACTCGGATTCTTCCATTTTTCTTCAGGATAATCACGATAGGTGATACCCAGTCCATGTGCTCGATCTCATATATGAATCCTGCCCTCATGAGTTTATCAATCTCCTCTTTTACTGCATGGGCGTGCTTGGGATTCATGGGGTAAGGTCGTTGTTTCGTTGGTACTGCATCTGGGACCATTGGGATATTATGAGTCACAACCCTAGGGTCGACTCCCTTAAGTTCATCCAATGTCCAGGCAAATACGTCAATGTACTCTTGCAGGAGCGCAACGAGTTTGGTCTCTTCATCCTCCGCCAAGTCATCTGCAATGAACACCGGTCTTGGTTTTTCACCTTCCCCAGCCAAGTTAATCTCTTTGACTTTGGTGGGTCCCTCGATCGGTTCACTGGTCTACCTGAGGCGTTGGAGGCGGGTCCCTCGATCGGTTCACTGGTCACCCTTTTTAAATTTTGTAAACCGTTTGGGCAGATCCTATGCTTTCTTCTGCCTTTCTGCTTCTGAGTCCCTTGCTTGCTTTCTGGCCTCCTCTTTTAGCCTCCAACGCCTCAGGTAGACTGGCAAGTCTCCCTTGGTGTGTTTGACCTGAGAGGGTTGCGGTATCTCGGGGTCACTCTCGGTGCTGGCTTCCGACTCTAAGTTAAACTCACATCCCTCACTTGAGGAAGGTGTTTTCCTAGGGGGGTCGTAGTTCCGTAGGTGCATTTGCCTTGAGCACTGGGATTACCCATGGTTGTGCTACTCCGGCTTGCTCGTAATCCACGGCTCTCCAGCTTGCTCGTAATCCACGGCTCCTATGCGTTCTAGCCAGGATCTGTCACACTCCATTCGCATGACTCCTTTTTCGTTCCGACTGGTCCCTTCTTTCCTAGGCCTCGAGTCTGCCCTGATTTATTCTATCGCTTTTCCTTCCATGTCGTACTCTATTGTGTCTATCTCTTCTTCACTCTCTTCTCCCATAGAGTGATAGTCCTCATACTCCTCATCATCCGAGTCCTGTCCTTCTAACTGCTCATCATCCCCTAAGCTTCCCTCTTCAATCTCCTTGTCATCAGTAACTAAAGCCCAGTTATATAACAAATTCAGGTCGTGGACTTTGGTCCATTTCCATTCTGGTTTAGCCAAAAGATCACGTAGGGGATTTAAGTTAGCAGCCAAATTGCCATCCAATTTATTGGTGAGATACTCTACGACCTCCTGAAGCTCTAATTTGTTGTTGGGGATGTGGGACGAGGCTGGTTTGCCCGGGTTGAGTGAGCTTCCTGCCATCATGCAAAGTGGCACAACTGGCTCCTACGTTGGCATGGTTGCGGCTTTAGCAGCCTACTGATGTGGTTCTTCCTCATCCGAGAATGGTACGTCAATGGTTGCCAAAACGTGCATCCAATCCCTCTCATCCTCAAGGCAAGGAATATATTTAGCGAGCGATCCATAGGGTTTGGTCGTTTGAGTATCACCTTTTAGCATAGCCGAGATGGCAGCTAGGTCAACAGGTGTCATCATCCAAGTGTCCATCTCTACCTTCACTACACTAGTTCTATTCCCTAGGAAAATCAACCCATTGCCCCAGTCTTCTATGACACGTGTATTCCTCATCCAAGGTCGGCCTAATAGTATGCCGTAATCCACACCCTTCATGACAATGAAGTTTACCAAAAATTGCACACCGACAATCTTTACTGGCCAATTCTTTAAGACCCCAAATGGTCTTACCCTCATTCCGTTTGCTAACGTGACATTAAATCTAGCAGTCTCTACAGGAGGGTTTCCCCATACCTCTAGGATTGCATGGTTTAGCACACTAACACCGGCGCCTGTGTCTACAATTCCTTTTCGAGTCATGTCTCCTAAGGCTAGGACGGGCAAAACTGCATGCATTTCAGTGCCTTCCCAAAAAGCATTGATGTGCAAAGACTTAGGATTTGAGTGTAGAGTTAGACTTGGGATCCATGTAACTGCATCATGATCTTGCAGATCAGCACCCGCAAGTCCTGTGTGTCCCTCAATCAAGTCTTTTAACTTCTGCCACACAAGGAATGATTTTGCCTAAGCAGATCCTCCAAGCTTAGAGTTACTGGAGTGGACAACAAGGTTATGAGGAGGATACTGGACCCTTGTCTTCCTCTGAGGCTAGCAGTTCTAGATCATGCGTTCTGTCTGCCCTGGTACGTTTCCCCCCGACCTTGCTGCTGAGTCGCTCCCAGTGGTGCAGGTATACTCGCAGCCTGTGGTTTTGAGGGTGAGACTAGTGTGCTCACACTGGAGAAGTCGTCCATAGGATCTTCCAATATGGGTTCAGCATCCTCGAGGTGCCTTTGGGCGTCCTTGACCCACTCCTTGACCTTGGCTATAGCCTCGAGTTGCCGTTTGGGGTGGGGATATTCCCCTACCTTGGCACTCCCTAGCTCAACTGTCTTGGGAGCCGAGGTCTCTGCCTCTCTGTCTGTGACCTTCTTTCCCGTTGCTAGCGTAGTCGTTTCCTCGGTTTTAAGGGTTATCTTTGCATCGGTTCTCTTTTTCCGTCTCCTCCGGCTTTTCTTCCCCATTGAGGTTGCATCAAGGTTACTTGGCCCTAGCAAGGAGATGCCTGCTTGTTTCGTTTGAGCTCGCGTCATAGCATATAGTGGGATGGGCGCATCCTCACTACGAAACATTTCCACTCCACAGAGCCCCAAAGGCACCGATGGCATGTTGGCAGAGCTGGTTGATGGCTTCCGCCTAGGACAATCAGGAAACAGATGTGTGATCCCACATTCTGCGCATCGAAGATCCGCTTTGTCCTTGTTAGCTTGTTCTCGCTCTGGATAGCGTGATGAAATGTGGCCTGGGTGGCCGCAAGTCTAGCATGTGACTGGATCCTGGCTGGGCCCTCCAAAGCCTCTGCCTCTTCCTCTTCCTCTTCCTAAAGCCATCACCGACACTGGCCGAAAGTCCACCAGGACTAGGTTGCCCTCCTCATCATAGGATATTACGGGTTGACGTATGTTTCTTCCTCATTAGGCTCCTCCACAAAGTGAACAGGAGCATCGCTAGATGGGTGGGTTACAAAAGGCCCTGGTGGCCTGGGTATACCAGTTGGGTTCATCTCCAGCCTAGGCATGGCAGGTCTTGAGTCAGTCGGTGCTGGAAGAGCTAACTGGGCTCCCCTACCAAAGAAATTAGGTGGCCTATTACCTACGTATGGAGGGTTGTACTGCTACGTGTATGGAAATCTCCTCGGCATTCTACAATGCACTGCATCATGCCTGAATCTACCGCAATTTGAGCACGGCCAAGATCTAGGATCTTGGCACTCAACTGGGAGGTGATTTGCCGTCGCAGTATACACATTGTACATGCAACCTCACAGGCTTCCTCACGAGCTCTTGCAACCGTGCAATCTCCATTCTCATCTCTGCCATCCCTTGGTCGTGGTCTACACTCTTTCCCTTAGCCTGCACGCTAGCAATTGCTTTTTCCCCCAAAGTGGTTGATCTCTCAGGGTCCCTCTGGCTTGCACTATCTCGGTTGGTAGTCCTCATGCTACATTCCCTAAGTTGATCATCTACGAATATTGCCTCCTCGAAGACTCGAGCTAGTACGTCTCGTTGCAAGGTGGAGTTACTAGCCAAAGCCTTGTAGAGCTCCTCACTACGAATCCCGTTCATGAACACTGTAGACACTGCCCTCTCGGTAGGTCGCTCATTGGCAGGGATTCTCTTGTAGAGGCTATGCACCTGAGTGATGTAATCCCTAACGTCTTCCTTCTCCCTTTGATTGATATTCATCAACCTAACGATGAGGTTATCCGAATACCTTGCCTCCGAAAACCTCTTGATGAAGAGGCCCTTAAGGCGAGCAAAGTTTGTACGTTCTGCATCATCCAAACTAGAATACCATGTCCTCCCCTTGTCGCCTAAGCATAGGCTGAAGGCTTGAGCTCGTTGCGCAGGGTTAGTAAGACCGTTCACCTCACATACTTGCTCGAACTGCTCCATGAAGCTGTACGGGTCACTGCTAGGTTCGTATCGAGCTAGTTGTTTTGCTACTATGGGGATTCTAGCCTACCCTTTAGCCCCTTACATGACTCTACTCTATTTGAACGAGGTGGGGCAAGTCCGGGTGGTCAGGCGACTGAGGCTCTGCTGGTGAGGGGCTCTTATGAGGTTGGGCGGGAAAGATGTCGACCGGGACCTGAATGGTGTAGTCCCTGGCCGCCACTATTTCCAAAATGCTTTTGAACAATGCATCAAATCCCTGCTTGTCTTGAGCTTCCCTCTCCTCTTTGGAGCACTTAGGGCCCGAGCTTTTGGGAAGGGCCCGCACAGTCGAAGTTGCCACTCCCCGGGCATTCCCTTGAGCTTCTGTTCCCCTGGCCTGGGGAGTTTTTGGTCTACGTCCGGGGTGGTATTGCTTGGGGCTTGTTTCTTTACATACCTTTTAAAGGTAGGTACGTAGTATTCCGATAGAGAAGCTTGTGCTGCATGCTCCCTCCGATGGCGAATAGCATCCTTGCAAGTCAGCTGCACTGGGTGCTCCATGTCAACTACGGTAGGGGGGCCTCCAAATGCGAACCAAGGATTAGGCCCTGAGGCAAGATAAAACTATTCGCATGGAAGGGATTACACAGTGGGTTATCTAGCGCATATGACGAGGGGAGAGGTGAGGCATACAGTGTTTGTTGTAGAGGGACGGCCCCCGTGATGATGTTTGTTTTGCCTCCCAGCCATTAGCAGATCTTGGCTTATGCTAAGTTGCATGGACTGGTTGTCATGGAATGGGGCACGGCTCCTCCCCGGAAGGATAGATCGGAAAGGGAAAATGTGTACAGAAGGGGACGGCACCCCATCTACGCCATCAGAGATGTTGGTCAGGGCTTCCTATGGCAGTAATGAGGGTTGCATCCTCCACCTAGAGGCGGGAATGGTCACCCGACTTCTAGATGTGTGGTGAGAGGAAGACCTGAGGAGCTCAGCTTGTCAAACCCAACTCTTCTCCCTGTGCTTGGCTATCATTGCTTGTGTGTGTTGATATTATCTATACAAGGTCACAAAACTCATTGTTTATTTATGTACATATTTACGAATCCATATCACTTCATAAGGATAAAAACCAAATGTAGAACTCGGGATTGTACTGGAGTGTGGCACACGCATCCAGTACTTGTGGCAGCTTACTCAATAGCGATAGATATTTTGCAACATTGAGTAGCATGGTACCTTGTCCGAGTCTACTGGCAACATGTAACTCCTCCTCAATGAGAACCTTATCAGCCAGAGAGTTCTCTTGGCTAGTTCCAGCTAAGTCTGTACCCCGAATGGTAGTCAGCACCACTCGAAAGGAATTTGGTGCCACATAGGTTGGGTTTCTTTGAGAGTGCCATTTGGCCAACCGCTCCTCTAAGACTGTCATAATTTGGGCTCCTAGTTCAACCATTGCAACACGGTTTTCAAACCAATGTTTTTCAAATTGACTTCAACCCTCTAATCGTCGCTTTAGTTGCTCTATCTCTAAGAGATTTGGTTGGCAGAGCACATCATTGAATGTTACAGCTAAGTGTAGTTCGTCGACTTCCTCGTTTAGAGGTGAGTCACATGCGTTCATGCAAGAGCCTATCATAGTGCTCGTCAAGATGTTCTTGATCTTCCCAAGATAGGGGAAATCGCAAGTATTCTTCAAGCTGCTCCTTAGGGAATGCACCCATGTCTGCAAGGACGTAGACACGTGATACTACTTTGAGTTTAGCATCCAACTCAGTTAAGCATTCTGCGACACTTCTATGTTCAACAAGGACTTGCTCGGTTGCTATCTCATGCAAGGTTCTAGGAGTTTTCCTAGGCTTTAGTATAGCTAGGGGCTCATCCCTAGATGAGCAAGATTGGTCAATACTAGGATTGCTTATGCTCTCAGGGTTTGTGCATTTTTCCTAAGGTTTTGCTGCTATTGTGTCATGGTTCTCCTTGAATGTGACTGGTATAGATTTGTCACCCTGTTGTGATAGCATTGTATCCACTCTTGATTGGTCAATGTGAGTTCTGTTGTCAATGGATTGAGTATTACAAGTAACCGTTGATGGTAATGGTTGCTTTGATTTTTCAGGACACACAAATGTGTCTAAGGTTTCACCGCTATTAGGAGAGACATCAATGGGTTCCTTGGTGGATGGACTCGATGCTTTATTCCTCAGCTCTCCAGCGCTCTCGATCTTAATGTTCTTGGGGTCCACAACTACCTACTGCCGTTGTTTTTGCTTTTTTCTCCTCTTTTTCTTGGTCAGTGAAGGTGCATAGCTTAACGACTCAAGACCCTGAACTAGGGCAGCCGTTGATGTGCTTGGTTGGGCCTCAGCATTCTCTTTCTCTAGTGTGTCCTCATGGGACATAGCTGTGGCCCGTTGAATAGCCTCGCTAGGTTGTGAGGGTACAACTGCCTCTCTTTTTGGAGAGTCTAGCTCTTCAGCCAATTCCCTTCTGTTTAAGTCCTCCAGCCTAGGCTTTAGGCGCTTTGGAAGTGCTGGAGTTGTCAAGGATGCTAGTTGTGGCACTCCTCCATAGGTGAACTGCTAAAGACACGTTTCGCAAGGGGCATTGTCATGGCCAGGGGTTGTGACTGTTGCGATCCCTGATTGGAAGTAGTAGCAACTATTTCAGTAGACTGCCTATTGTTAATAGATTGCAGTGTCAAGTCCTTAGGGCGATCGGAAGTGGTCGTGTCTTTTGTTGCCCTTTGAGCATTCACTTGTGTAGATCGAGCTGTATAGATCGAGCATGAGTTGATCTAGTCACATTAGGTTGCACATGCATATCCTTGGGCTGAGAGCTACGGATGGTGTCATGTCCCACCTCTTGGACATTTGGAAGCTTAGATGGAGATAGAAATTGGGATTGAGTAGCTACACTTGATGACTGTTGTTGTGCTCCCTATGTCCGTTTAGGGAAAGAGGGTGTAAGAGACTTGCGACTCCTAAGGGGCTCTAACACTGGCTGGAAGATTTGCTCGTGGCTATTAGATGATTTTACCATTTGCTTTGTTGAGCATTTAACTTTGCCCTGAGCAATGTTGTGCCTATGATGCCTGTTATCCTCTTGGGGAATCAAAGGCTCCTTGGGCTAGTGGCTTTTACGTATCCTCAACTATTACATCTGATATCTGCTTGTCAAGCATGCTAGGCTGAGGATCTACCCTCTGATTAGTCCCATTTGGTTTCTTGATTTCGACCGTGAGCGGCTCGATCACTCCAATGTTTTTGACTCAAGACTTGGTTTTTCGTTTAGATCTCCTCCTACGCTTCTTTTCTCTTGATACGATCTGGCCTTCAGTATAGAGGGGGTTTTGGCACCCAAATCCATTGATTACCTACATAATACCTTTGAGCATGTAGCAATGCTTTGGATATCCATCACTGTGTCATGCTGACCCTCCATCGATGCCTTCGTCTATAATGCTCGGGCTTCGTTGTTCGACCTATGCTTGTATCAACTCTTCCAACAAGTCCTTGCTCTCGTTAGCAGGCTTGACTATTATGTCAGCACCTTCTTTGCCTTTCTCTCGAGGTTCGATGAGGTCACCCTTGCTAAAGGTTGTGACTATCCTCACACCTAGTAGTGTCAGGTGTATCCTTTGTGCTACATTATCGGCCTCACACTTAGTCGCCCTTTTGAAGGGTCTTCCTAGGAGGGTTTCCTTCCCGTAATTAGCACTATTTGGAGGAACATGAAATAGGATAGGCAAGCTTTCAGTTTTAATTTTCGCAAGGATTTTGCACTTCCCTATGAGTGCTTATGGGTATCCCCTATAAGGGCTAAGAGTTGCATTAGTTGCTGTGAGCTCTGGTTGTTGAGATATCGAGCTCCACTCGTGATACGCCAGGGTGACCGTTGTATATTTATGTCACCGACTTGTCAGTTGCAGACGCGGTTGGTACACCGCCCATGAATAATAGCTACATGATAGCTATCCTTATCTATTCTAGTTCGTGGCTCAGTTAGTATGCCACCTTAGTTAGTTGAGTTTGGTTGAGAACCATATATAGGGTTCTTCTATTTCTTTGTACTTGAGTTCTTTTGGCTTACACAACTAAGAAGAGGAAAAACTGTTTTCAGCCTCCACCCTTGTGTGTCTTCCCCCATTGTGCAAGCAAGAAAGCTTCAAGCGAGACTCCTTCCTTCTCTCCCACAATCTTGACATGGTATCAGAGCCTTGTTCGTGGTAAGGAGCTCAAGAAAGCAAGCCAAGCTCGCGGTGGTCTGGTAAGAGGAGCAGTGTTGCTTTCATTTTCTGTTTTGGGAGCAGATCTCTGCAGGTAGCACAGCTGGAAATTGCAGGAGTGCATTGTCTCAGGTTGAGACGCCCTTCGCGGTGAAGCAAGAGGGCAGTATATGCTGCGGGAGAAGGGCTATTACCCTCGGCGACCTTGTTATTTTGATTTGAGGCCATTTCGGGGCCTGTTTTGCAGACGGAAGTTTTCTGCACGCACTCAAGAAAAGGCTCAGTTTTATGCTGTGCGACCACTGTTCTACAGGTCGGTGAAAAGTTACTGTAGAAATTGCATCGTATGCTTGTGCGCAGAGACATTGGGAGTTTCAGAATCATCCTTGGTTCCTGTTTATGCAAAATCGTCACTAGGAAGTGACTGTGTGGTCAAACACCACTTTCGCCAGTTTTGCAGATTTGCCCTTGTGAGGGTGAAGCTGTGTTTTTTGCAGTGACAGAATTTCTTGCAGTATTCTGTAATGGCGTCTGATTCTCTTTCACAGATTGTCACTGAAAAGCTTGACAAGAACAACTTCCAGGCATGGAAGTTTAGAATGACGAATTTCCTTATGGGAAAAGGATATTGGGAATTTGTTGCAGGAAATGAAGAAGAACCAGTTCTTCCTGATGTTCCCAATCAACAACAAATGCAGGCATTTAAAACATGGCATGAGAGAGCCAGGAAAGTTATGTATTGGCTGTCTATCAGTATTTCAGACTCTATGATTGTGCATATTCAGGATGCAAGTACGCCAAAGGAGGCATGGGATACTTTGTCAAAAATGTATAGCACAAATACGCAAGCCAGGAAAATGCAGCTCAAGCAAGAGTTGCATAATGTGCAAAGAGAAAGTATGAGCATCAACGACTACCACATGAAGGTGAAGAAGATTGCAGATGCACTTGCTTCCATTGGGTCGCCAGTGGAAGATGATGATTTAGTTTCCGTGACCTTGAATGGTCTAGGAAAGGATTATGCACAGTTTCGGACATCCATTTCAGTTCGTGAAAGATTTCCTGATTTTGAGGAGTTGATTGCTCTTCTAATTTCTGAGGAGCAGAGAAATGGTGGTGCATCTTCTTCAGGAGGAACTTCAAAAGAAGCTGTCTTCTACTCAAATGCTGGAAGAGGTAGAGGCAGAGGTAGAGGAGGCCGATTTGGAGGCCGTGGCAGAAATCAGAATATGCAGCAAACTCAAGAAAACCAGTCCTATGGAGGAGGACGTGGTAACTCTAGAGGCAGGGGGAGCCAAAGAGGTCGTGGTGGATGGCAAAGAGGCCAAAATGCAAACAGTAATGTTGAATGCTACTACTGTGGTAAAATGGGTCATATGGCTAAAGACTGCTATAAAAAGCAGAATGACATCATGAATGGAAAACTGCAACAAGGGAATTATGCATCTTCTAGTAGACAGGGTGATGACAGAAATGAGCATTTGTTCATGGTGCAGCACATGAACAATTCTATGACAAGTGCAGAAGAAAGCAATGATGTATGGTATGTTGACTCAGGTGCATCAAACCACATGACAGGTCATGCAGAATGGATGGAGGATGCAAGGAAAATGGAAAAACCAGGATTTGTGGAGACTGGTGATGATACTGCACATCCTATTGTGCAGATTGGAAAAATTCCCTTGTCTATGCAGGGTGGGAAAAAGAAATACCTGTCCGATGTATTTCATGTCCCGAATATCACCAAGAATCTGGTTTCAGTTGGTCAAATGGTTGAACAGGGCTTGCAGGTCAGATTTAATCCTCATGGATGCTTTGTTGAGGATATGAAAAATAAAGGTCGCTTGATAGCAAAAGGAAAGAAGAAGGGCAGAATGTTTACATTGGATGCAGACATGTCTGAATTGAGTGCAGCAATGTTTGCACATGGGACCGGTGTAGTTGCAGATATTGATATCTGGCATAAACGCATTGGTCATGTTAATGTACAGCGACTTAAATCAATGCAGGCCCAAAATATTGTTGCAGGATTGCCCAAATTCAAGGTTGCAGAAATGCATAAGGTATGTGAAGCCTGTCAGTTTGGAAAACAGGCAAGGAAACCATTTCCTAGACATGTTCAAGAGAGTGAGAAGCCATTGGAATTAATTCACTCTGATGTGTGGACAACTAAAGCTGCATCTCTTGGAGGCTGTCATTATTTTGTCAGTTTTATTGATGACTATAGCAGAAAAGTTTGGGTGTATTTTATGAAAAAGAAAAGTGAAGTTTTTGGGCATTTCAAAACTCTTAAAGCTATGGTTGAAAAAGAAACAGGCTTGCAGATAAAATGCCTAAGGTCAGATGGAGGGGGAGAGTACCTCTCAAATGAGTTTGCAAAGTTCTTGCAGGAGCATGGCATAAAGCAGCAATATTCATGCAGTTATACCCCACAACAAAATGGAATTGCAGAAAGGAAAAACAGGCATATTGGAGAGGTATCTCGTGCCATGCTCAATGAAAAAGACTTGCCAGATTTTTATTGGGCTGAAGCAGTTGCTACAGCAGTCTACATAATGAACAGGACTCCCACTGCAGCAATACATGGAATGACTCCAGAGGAGAGGTATACTGGTAGGAAACCAGATATTTCTCATTTGAAAATTTTTGGTTGCATTGCCTATGTACATGTGCCAGATGAGCTGAGATCCAAGTTGGATCCAAAAGCTGAGAAGTGCATCTTTATTGGTTACTCTCTGCAGCAAAAAGGGTATAGATGCTATAACCCTTCTACTCGTAAGTTTACAGTGAGCAGAGATGTTGTTTTTGATGAGATGAGTAGCTGGTATAAACCAGTAAATGTGATTGATGATGTAGATGCACAAAATGGTAATGCTGCACAAAATTCACAGCAGCAGTCACAAAATATTAGTGGACCTGGAGCATCCTCTAGTAGTGGTTCACAGTCTTCGCCATGGACAGGAAGATTGAGATCAGGAGAATCTTCTCAAAGTAATGCAGATAGTGGTATGCAGGTATCACGAAAAGGAAAAGAGAAGGTTGATCAGCCCATGTTTGATGTGAATGCAGGTCACTCTTATGTGGATGGTGAATCCAGTGGCTCAGAACAGAGCATTGATGATGAGTTGGGTATTCCTTCTATTGTTACACCTGGAGTAAGGAAGACCAGGGATGTTTTGAGAGCACCTGGGAGTGAACCCACTTTGCGCAGGTCTACCAGAGTTAGGTATCCTGTGGATAGGCTGAAATATGATGGATTTACAGCCATTCACTATGCATATATGGTCAAAGTGATACAGGAACCAGAACCCACTTCTTTTGAGCAAGCCATGGGAAAAGAAAAATGGGAGAAAGCCATGGATGAAGAAATGGATGCCTTGGAAGCAAATGCTACATGGGAATTGATACCTTTGCCTAAAGGTAAGAATGCAATTGGCTGTAAGTGGGTTTATAAGGTGAAGCACAATGCAGATGGTTCTGTGAACAGATACAAGGCAAGATTAGTAGTCAAGGGGTATGCACAAACATATGGCATTGACTATGAAGAAACATTCAGTCCGGTTGCAAGGATGGCAACCGTAAGAGCAGTCATTGCTATGGCTGCATCAAAGGGATGGTCTTTACATCAGATGGATGTAAAGAATGCCTTCTTGCATGGTGATTTGCAAGAAGAGGTCTACATGGAGCAGCCACCAGGTTATGTGCATGCTGTTCATCCTGAGTTTGTTTGCAGGTTGAAGAAAGCCTTGTATGGCTTGAAGCAAGCACCTAGAGCATGGTCTGACAAGATAGGACAATATCTTGTCACTATTGGCTTTCAGATTTCCAAGGCAGATTTCTCACTTTATGTGAGAAAAACAGAGAAAGGTATTATGCTGCTTGTCATTTATGTTGATGATTTGATTATGACAGGTGACAGTGATGAAGATATCCTTCATGTGAAAATGCTATTGAAGCAGAAGTTTGAGATGAAGGATTTGGGAGAGCTGCGTTATTTCTTGGGCATTGAGGTGATTAGATCACCAAGTGGGATACAGCTCTTGCAGAGGCAGTATGGATTGGACATGCTGTCCAAATATGGGATGACAGGTTGTAAGCCTATTTCAGTTCCTTTGGAGCAAAATGTGAAGCTGAGTACAGATGCAGGTGAGCTTCTAGAAGACCCTACTATGTATAGACGCATAGTAGGAAGTTTGATTTATATGACTATTACCAGGCCAGATTTGAGCTATGCTGTTGGATTGGTAAGTCAGTTTATGCAGGCTCCAAGGAAACCACATTTGGATGCGGCTAGACGCATACTTAGGTATGTGAAGTCCACATTGCAGTATGGACTATTTTATGAGACTGGGGTTCAGATACAGTTGCATGGATACACTGATGCTGATTGGGCTGGTAGTATTTCTGATAGACGATCTACCAGTGGATATGTATTCTCTTTTGGGAGTGCTGCAGTCACTTGGAGCAGCAAGAAACAGCCTACAGTTGCCTTGTCGAGCACAGAGGCTGAGTACAGGGGTGCAGCAATGGCTGCATGTGAGGTAGCTTGGTTGCATAAGCTACTTTATGATATGCATCAGTCTACAGATGGGCCAGTTGTCATTTATTGTGACAACATGAGTAGTATACACTTGGCAAATAACCCAGTCTATCATGCTAGAACAAAGCACATTGAGGTGCATTATCACTATGTGCGAGAGAGGGTTTTACTAGGTCTTATTGATCTAGTTTATGTCAGCACAGAGGATCAGGTAGCTGACATATTCACGAAGGCATTGGGCGCAGAGAAGCTGCGCAAGTTCAGAGACCTGCTTGGTGTGCAGGAATTGGGATTGAGCTCGAGGGGGAGTGTTGAGATATCGAGCTCCACTCGTGATACGCCAGGGTGACCGTTGTATATTTATGTCACCGACTTGTCAGTTGCAGACGCGGTTGGTACACCGCCCATGAATAATAGCTACATGATAGCTATCCTTATCTATTCTAGTTCGTGGCTCAGTTAGTATGCCACCTTAGTTAGTTGAGTTTGGTTGAGAACCATATATAGGGTTCTTCTATTTCTTTGTACTTGAGTTCTTTTGGCTTACACAACTAAGAAGAGGAAAAACTGTTTTCAGCCTCCACCCTTGTGTGTCTTCCCCCATTGTGCAAGCAAGAAAGCTTCAAGCGAGACTCCTTCCTTCTCTCCCACAATCTTGACACTGGTTGGCCTAGTAGGGTCCATGCTTCATAGGTCAAGATATTAAAATCTGCTCCTTCATCAATTAGAGCATTGATAGTGTGCTCTCTTTTCGCGGTGAGTTTGACCCTAAGATAAGCAGGCGGTACTATGTCTTCATCTTTCGGGTCTTGGCTCATAAATTTAAGCCTTCTGACAAATGCCCTTGAGTCCCCAACGGCACGACTAGATGTGTATTCTCCACTGATGTCTTGGATTGCCGGTGCAGTGCTATTCAAGGTGCATCTATTAGTAGGATTGTCATATCTAGTCATCCTCGCTATTGTAGCTTGATGTTGTTGCTTTCCACTTTGACAAGATGTAGTCCGAATGCAGCACGTACGTGTTTTTGCAGTGTGGCCTTTTTGCCCTTGTTGGCTAGATTGGCCCATTGAGGTTCTAGGGTCTCTATTTGTCTCTGTTCGGGTATGGGCTTTTGGTTGCTCTTTTGCAAGTGAGAATCCATGCTCGTGTAGAGCCATTACTACATTAGGGTCTAATTTGGAGAACCTGTCATGGCACGCTTTTTCTCTCCAATCTACTCAGGGGAGGTGCGGAGAGCCCCCTCTTGGGGGGGGGGGGGGAGGGGAGGGGTTCCCCCCCGACCCCCAAGGCTGTTACAGTAAATGCTATGTGTGATTTGAAGGACCGTTAGCCAAACTTTGAACTACTTGCTCTAAATTTCAGCCCAGTGATCGATCTATGATATGGTTTCAGCTCTATATGGTCTCTCGGTCAGTTTTAGGGTCTACAGGTTAAACTTTGGACAAATTAAAACTCGGCCCAACAAGTCCAAATTGCAAGGGCCAAATGCCTAATTCGGCTAACTAGTCCGAATGTCAAATTCGGCCAGTCCGACTGTGGTTGTCCGAGGGCCAAGGGTCGAGTCAGGTGGGCCGAGGGCCGAATTTCAAAGTTGGTCTGAATACTTCACTCGGGCGGGCTGACTGAAAGGCATCCGAGTGTGGTGGGCTGAATGGCCGAGCGGTCCGAGGGCCGATTCTGGAACTCGGCCCAAAACCGCCATCACTCGGACGGGCCGAGCGCAACGTGATTTTTACCGAACTTCAAAGAATTTGTTGTGCCTAGCAATCAGGGCTTCCTACCTGCTGAGCACCTCCAGATCCAACCTACTCATTTAGGGGAAGGTGTGGATTTACCTGGGCTGGGCAAATAACTCCCGGATGGCCAAATCAAAGCGAATCCACGCAACGAAGCTTTCTCCCTCTCTCCTGCTCTCCTGAAACCCTACAATACACAATGTGGCCTTTATTGCCACTCTTGTCCCTTATCACCCTACCCAGGCCTATATTCACCTTAGTCTTGCTTCCCTTAACCCAAAATTTCATTTTTTGCCCTTCTTTTCCCTGTTTCAGCATGTTATACAACAACACAAAACCCTACTATTTGCTCCAATATTTTGCTCCTATCCTTTCTAAATGCAAGAAAAAATCATAAGAAAAATACCTACAGTACTCCATCATGCTTCCCCAAGTCCAAAACAATAAAAACTTACTTGCTAAGGAGATCGAATACCTCTTCAAACTCCCTCACTTCCTACCTATCTACCTCAAGCACCGGTTCGGGGAAAACCCTTACTTCGATGCTCGGTTCGAAGTGCGCAAGCGCTCAAGGCTTGAATCCATTGGTCCCGACAACAGAACCAAAATGTAGAGAGCTTTCGCTCAACCGCCAAGACCCACGGACCTCTTATTGTTTCATGCGTTCCAAGCCGAGCACTAATGGCCACCTCTCACATAGTCGACGTGCCATCCATATCTACGGGTGTAGTGAGCTTACCTCCATGCCGATCGAGTTACCTCCTCTCCCGCGCACTCCGATAGCTCCGTGATCCAAGTGCAAGCTTCAAGCAAGCTCCGTCCTCAAGCTCCATGTTCCAAGCTCCATTGCTATGAGCAAGAGAAGAGAAGAGAAGAGAAGAAGAGAGGAGAAGATGGAGAGCTTCTCCTCCCCGGTCCCTCACCTCACACTCTCACACTCCCTCTCTCAAGCACAAACTCAAGCAAGCAAGAACAAGAAGAAGAAGAAGAAGAAGAAGAAGAGAGCCACTTTTGGCCACACACAAGAATAAAGCATCTCATTCACTTTTCAACTTTATATACAAAACCCTAAATCCCTTTTGGGCGGTCATCCCCTTATCCCCTTTTTTACATGGCCGGCCATGACCTAGGCCTTTATTCCCATTTTCTTGCTATCTTCCTAGCTTCCTTTCCACCGCCCGTCTACATTCACAAATTGCACGGGTGAGAGCCTGGTGCTCCTTAAATTAAATCATGATGCGCTTGCGCTCTTTTACAAAAGTATTGACTTACGCTTTTCCTCGTGTGCCTTTTTTCCTTATTTAGAACTTTTCTATGCTTCTTGTATTACCAAATTTTTCTTGGCGCACCTTTGTCTTCCATTTCACTTTGCCTTGGCCTTTGTCTTCTGCTTTAGCTTTTCCAAATTTTCCACCTTGTTCGTCTGATGGTTAACACACTCACCTATGGTTAGACCTGTCAATCTAAGCTACACACACCACACCTCCCTATGCATAAACAGGGTCCTCAAGTGTGGGACATCACCTAGGCTTACCTAGGGTTAGAACCAACTCCATGTTCCACCAGCATGAGCACAGAGCACTGCACAGCGAGGTAGATACTCCCCTTAGGCCGAGCACTTTCTCCTTCTAGGAACAGTAGGATGCTGTAAACCACCAACTTCAGAGGCCCTCATCATCCACTCAACACACCTTGGGTTCTCCATCCAAATCATTACCAAAGCTTCCCAATCCAACGAGTCCACATGTGGCCCTATCACCCCCCCACCAGCCACCACTGACCCAGACCCCACCCTTCCACAACAAAGACCTGGAAGTGCCATGGAACTAGCACCCGTCTTAGAGGGGGGTAATGTTAACCTCAGTTTGAGATGGCAGAAATATGAAGCAAAAAGCGAAAAAAGAATAGAAAAATAGCAAAGACGTAGAGGCAACCCTAAAAGCTAAGTTGAGACAAAAGCGCAATTTTAAATAGAAGACACCTCAAAAAATCTAAAAACTCTTGTAAAAGAGCACTAGGCTCCCTCCTGTGCCATTTGTAAAAGAATTGACGGGTGTAGGCTTAAGGCATGAGGCAAGAAAAGGGAAATAAGAAAAGGACCTTGCCACAAAGGCCGGTCATGTAAAAAGGGATGGGTGCCCATGGGATTTTAGGGCTTGTATATAAAGTTCAAAAAGTGATTGGAAGCTCATTCTTTAGTGTGTGGCTAACAAGAGACCTCTCTCCTTGTCTTCTTCTCTTCTCTTGTTTGTGTATGTGTGTGTGTGACATAGAGAGAGGGAGATTGAGAGGGTGCGGGAGTGAGCACGTGGAAGTAAGAGATCAAGAGGTTGAAGTTCTTCACCATTCTCCCTTCTCTTCTTCTATTCTCTTCTCTTTTCTCGCTCGCGCACGGTTATGGTGGATGGAGCTTGAATGAGGAGGCTTGAGGATGCTTGAGCTGGCATCTAGGATCGTAGAGCTGCCGATGTGTGCGAAGGAGGAGTCAACTCGTTTTGGCATCAAGGTAAGCTCACTACATTCATAAGTTTGGAGGCGCATCGGCTAGGTGAGAGGTAGCCATTAGAGCTTGCTTGGAACACTTGAAACAATAAGCAGTCTGTGGGTCTTGGCGGTTGAGAGAAATCTCCCACAATATGTCCTAGGATACATCCATGTTTCACCCAAAACTAGCACTTCAAGGGGTCCAATAAGAGATGATATAGTCGACACCTTTCAAAAATCGCTTGGAGTCTATCTAGGTGTTCTCGTCAAGTGGAGTGAACACACAAGTTGTCCACGAAGACTTCTAACTCCTTCCTCAATATGTCTTTGAATATTGTACACATCAATCGTTAAAAAGTGGTTGGCGCATTAGTCAATCCAAAAGGCATGACAATGTAGGCAAGGACTCCCCATTCAGTGGTGGCGAATGCAATCTTATGCCTATCATTAGGATGCACTTGCACCTGATTGTATCTAGAGAAATTGTCCAAAAAATTGTAGGCCTCCTTACTGGCTACTCTCTCAAGCATGTGCTCTGTGTATGATAGTGGGTAATTATCTCTCTTCGTAGCTGCGTTCACCTTCTTGTAATTGACACATACTCTAATCTTTCCATTCTTCTTTAATATGATGACTATGGGGGAAACCCAGTCCATGTGTTCAATTTCGTAGATGAATCTTGCTCTCATTAGCTTGTCGATTTCTTCCTTAGCAGCATGGGTGTACTTTGGATTCATGGGATATGGTCATTGTTTGGCCGATGTTGCATCAGGTGTCATGGGTATATTGTGAGTCACCACACTACGGTCCACCCCTTTAAGTTCTTCTAGGGACCAAGCAAACACGTCTATATACTCTCGTAGGAGAGTAACAAGACTTGCTTCATCTTGCTCAGCCAGGTCATCCGCTATAAAGACAGGTCATGGGGTCTCCCCATCCTTAGCTAAATTGACCTCCTTAACCCTGGTGGGTCCCTCGATTGGTTCACTTGCTTCCCCCTGCTATTTGGCTCGAGCAAGATCACCGCCCTATCTCCCTTTTTGAACTTTGTGAATTGTTTCGGTAGGTCTTGCAGTTTTCGTTGTTCTTCTGTCTGTGTCTCCTTAGGTAGCTTATGTCATTCCTCCCTCAACTGTTGGCGCCTTAGGTGGATGGGTAGGTCCCCCTTAGTGCACCTAGTCTTGGGAGACTGAGGTTTTTCGAGATCACTATCTGCGCTAACTTCTGATTGAGAATCGAACTCTTCGTCTTAGCTAGAAGAGGGGCTCTCCCCTGGAGGTCATAGCTCAAAAGGTGAGTTCGTTCGTAGTAGTGGTGCGTCATTTGGTGGGGCTAGGCCTGCCTACTTGTAGTCAATTGCACTCATGTGCTCCAACCAAGTTCGATCGCAACCCTTGTGTCAGACTCCTTTCTCTACTCTAAGTGCACTCTACTTGCATGGTCTGGGGTCTACTTGTATGTGTTCGATCATATGCCCCCTAGTGTCATACTCTAGGGTATTGACTTCCTTTTTGCTCTCATCACTGAAGAAACAATAGCCCTCATGTTTTTCATCAAAGTTGTCTTTGTCCAATTGCTCG
The DNA here is from genome assembly GCF_053477565.2 of Lygodium microphyllum. Taxonomy (NCBI): domain Eukaryota; kingdom Viridiplantae; phylum Streptophyta; class Polypodiopsida; order Schizaeales; family Lygodiaceae; genus Lygodium; species Lygodium microphyllum. Next base: position 49,070,908 of record NC_141142.1, read on the forward strand.
TGACTCTCCTAGTTTTGACTATTCCCTTCTTGTTGGTCGAGAAGTAAGGCCCAATTATACTTCAAGTTCAAATCGTGCACCTTGGACTATCGCCATTCAGGCTCATCTAAGAGATCTTGGAGTGGCTTAAGGTTCATCACTGAATTACCAATCACCTAATTTGTTAAAGATCCTAGGATATCCTGGAGCTTGCGTCTATTGCTTGGGACTCAGAATGCAACCTGAGTAGGTCTTCCACATAGACTCCTAGACATCATGCAGACTGGCGTTGTCCACTCCCTTCACAACTATGAAGTCAATAGAGAATTGGATCCCTGCGATCTTTATTGGCTAATTTTTTAACACCCCGAATAGCTTCACCTTCATTCCATTTGCTAGTGTGACGTTAAATCTAGCAGTCTCAACCGGTGGGTTGCCCCAAGTTTGGAGTACTGCATGGCTTAGCACACTCACTCCTGCCCCCGTGTACAAGATATCCTTTCTAGTGACATCCCCTAGTGCTAAGACTAGTAGGACTACATGCATTTTCGTGCCTTCCCAAAAGGCGTTGATGTGTAGGGATTTAGGCATGGAGTGCAGCATTAGACTCAGTATTTGAGTTTCTACATCATGCTCAAGAAAATCTCTGGCAATTGGCTCATTTGTTTCTTCAACCTACTGCTTCATCTCTAGCCATAGCGTTGGGTGATACCTAAGTAGGTCACCTAAGCTTAGAGTTATAGGGGTGGTCACCAGTGTATTGAGAAGGTTGCTAGCAACCTGTCTCTCCTCTAACTCCATAGTTCTTGGCCAATTGGCCTTGACTGGCTTGGTGGCCTGAAGCATTTAGACTTTGTTTAGGTGGCCCAGCTTGTGGTGCCATCGCCTCCCTTGATCTTGGTCATGGGGGAGAGATTGGCATGCTTATGCTTGAGAGATCATCGATCTCATCCTCTAGTATAGGTTCAAGGTCCTTTAGGTGTTCATGGGCCTCCTTCACCCACTCCTTCACCTTCTTGATGGCTTCGAGTTGGCGCTTTGGATTGGGGTACTCCTCGACTTTAGCACTTCCCTTCTCAACTGTCCATGGAGCCGACGTTTCTTCCTCTGCATCAATGACTTTCCAACCAGCAGTGTTGTGGCACATTCAATTTTGAGGGTGACCTTGCGCTCGTCTCCGACTCTTTTTTCCAACTGAGGTTGCATCAAGGTTGCTAGGCCCTGTCAATGATAAGCTAGCCTTCTTTGTTTGCACATGGGTCATGACATGCAACGGGATAGGTGTGGCCTCCCCGTTGAGTGTCTCGACACCAAACAACCCCAATGAAACCAATGGCTCATTTGTTGATGAACTAGAGAATTGTCTCCATCTAGGCCAGTCGACAAAGAGATGAGTGATTCCACACTCAGCGTATCTCAAGCCAACCTTATCTCTGTTTGCTTGCTCCCTCTCGGGGTAGCCCAAATAAATATGTCCTAGGTGTCCAGCATGTGATTGGCTCTTGGGCTTGCCCTCCTAGGCCCCTGCCTCTCCATCTTCCCAATGCCATCACGGGCACTGGTCGATAGTCCATGAGGATAGCATTGCCTTCCTCATCTTATGACACGTACATTGTTGCTAGGCTCGTCCACATAATGGACTGGGGTGTCGCTCTCGGTGGATGGGTCACATAGGGTCCAAGCGGTCTAAGGATGCCCGTAGGATTTATTTCTATCCTAGGGATGGTCATTTTAGTGTCATTTGGTGCCAGAAGAGCCAATGGGGCTTCCCTTTCAAAGAAGTTCAGTGGCCTACTCACAAGGTGGGGTTGATTGTAAGGCTATTGGTATGGGAGCCTTCGAGGTAATCGACAATGCATGGTGACATGGCCGAGCCTACCACAATTAGGACAAGGTTGTGACCTAGGGTCCTGATGCTTAGCTAGTAAGTGGTTTCTTACACAATGCACACATTGGACATGTGGGCACGTTGGTCATCTCATTATCTCTTATAGTTTGGCTATGTCCATTTTAATCTCAGCTAGCTCTTGTCCCAACTCGGTGCTCTTCCCTTTAACTTGAGTGCTTGAGTCTGCCCTCTCACTCGGTGTTGAGGCTCTCTCGGAGCTCTTAACATTGGACTCTTCTTGATTTGAGCCTCTAGAGCCTCTTTCCTTGAGCTGGTCATCCACTCTAATAGCTTGTTCAAAGACCCTTGCCAGTGCGTCTCGCTGCAAACTTGAGTTGTCGGCCAAGGCTTTGTAGAGCTCTTCACTTCGTATTCCGTTGACGAATACCGTGAATACCACCCTTTTGGTTGGTCTCTCACCCATGGGGATTCTCTTGAAGAGGCTCCTCACGTGGGTCACGTAATCTTGAATATCCTCTCTCTTTTTCTGCTTGATATTCATAAGTCGCACCAACAGGTTATTGAAGTATCCAGGTTTGGAAAACCTCTTAATAAAGAGATTTTTCAAGCCATTGAAATTGGCATGCTCTGCAACATCTAAACTTGTGTACCAGGACTGACCCTTGTTGCCTAAGCACAATCTGAAGGCTTGGGAGCATTGAGTAGGATCGGTGAGGCTGTTGGCCTCACTGACCTGCTCAAACTGCTCCACGAAGCTGTATGGATCATCGATAGCATTATATTTGTCCAGCTATTTTGCTACCATAGGGATTTTTTATTAGCTCTTAGAGCCTTGGTTGACTCTTAACCTTGTCAATAGCGATGTTGCCAATGCTGCAGCACTTTGTTCTGCAGTCGTGTTATCTAGCAGTTGCTTTGCTAGGAGCTTGCTCAGTGTGAGATCTCCTTCTAGCACTCTCTTGCTCTCTAACCGATTCGTACATGCTAGGGCTAGCACCCTCTAGATCTCTTGCATTTCTAAACTCTAGCATAAGTCCCTAGTTTACTGATCCTAGTTGTATGCAGTTAGGCCTTGCAGAGCTCTACGGTGGGCGAGTTTTCTGTCCTCCTCTAGGTCTAATTAGATGTCCTCGACTAGTCTGCTGCAGTGTTCTAGCTGAGTTTGAGTGTCGTATTTGTACACTAAATGTTAGACAATCGCAGGAAAGTCTCCTAGGTTAAGCTCCTTGTCGCTTTTATGGCTTAAGCTGCCCTCTTCCATGTCTAGGACTTCCTGTAATGCCACATCGTTGATCAGGTCAATAAGGCCTGGTAGATCCACCTCCACAATAGTGCATGTTTGGTTTTCAGCTGTATTTCTCGCTTGGTCCTCCCTTCGAGGATTCAATCACCTACCTATGTCTTTGGGTCTTCTCCTATTGGTGGGATCCTTCAAGTTCTTATGCCTAGGTGAGTCCCTTATTAATTACAACCAATCCTCAACTTACCCTCACTTTATGTGCGTGTACGTGCGTGTGCTCTTTTCTGTGCACTGTGCAAAATTGGGCTTTTAGCTTTTCTCTATCGTGCTGTGAGAGCTGGAATTCAAAGTGAGTGAGAAGACAAGTGCCTAAATGACTCTATCGCTCTTGTCGTGGATTTAGCTTGATAGGCTCATGTGCCCGGTTTTTTGCCACCCTGCTGATTTATAGGGTTCTCTACTGCTCTCTCTACCCTGTCACAATTCGATGGTGCCCTAAGACTCCTCTCAACGTTATTGTTGGGCTGAATCGCTACATAGTCGACTAGCATCACTTCTATGCTTGAGTCTCATTAATTCCTTTGTTTTTGTGCCAGAAAGGCTTCTCTAGCGTCTGTGTAGTCTTCTGATGTTCAGAGACAGCTAGTGTCTAGGTGTTCTGGTCTAATGTTCAAAAGATTCTAAAAATTCAAACTCGGCCCAACAAGTCTGAATTGCAGGGGCTGAATGTTTGATTCGGACCATCTGAATGACCGAGGGCCGAATGAGAAAGGGTCGAATGCAATTGGTCCGAGTGTCAAATTCAGATAGTCCGAATGCAGCTATCCGAGGGCCAAGTCAGGTGAGCCGAGGGTCGATTGGTGAATTTGGGCGGGCTTTGTCCGATTGGGATTGTGGGCTGAGGGCCAATTGGTGAATTTGGACGGGCTTTGTCCGAGTGGGATTGGGCCAAGTCGTCAAAGCGGAGGGCCAAATTTTCAAGTGTCCGAGTAAGATGGGTTGAATGCCTGGTTGGTCCGAATGGTTGACTCGGACAAGCCGAGCATGGGTGTCTAAGTCAAGTGGGCCGAATGGCCGAATGGCCGAGGGCTAAGTCAAGGTGATTGAGGGGGCTGATTTTGGGACTCGACCCAAAATTGTCGTAACACGACGCTTTTTTCATCAAGATTGCACAAAATTCATCGCACCGATCGATCGAAGCCTTCACGCTGCTCAAGCACCTCCAGATCCTAACTACACATGCAGGGGAAGGTGTGGGAATGCTTGTAGTGGGCAATGAACTCATCGGTGATGAGATTGAAGCAAGCCCTTGCACTGAAGCTCTCTCTCTCTCTCTCTCTCTCTCTCTCTCTCTCTCTCTCTCTCTCTCTCTCTTTGAGCTCTCTCTCTCTCTCTCAAGCAACCAAGGTTTCAAATGAGCTTCCCCTTGGTCTCCTGGCTAGTAAACCCCTCCTCTATAAAGTTCTTGCCACTTCTGCCCCCTTGCTTGTCGGTCTCAACCCCCTTCAACTCTCTTTCCTCCCGTTTTTCATAGATCTATGCCCTATTTGGCTTGTTTTACAGTAGCAAACCGTACATTTTTCCAACCAATTTTCTAACTTTAGCCTACTCTAGATGCAACAAGAATTAAAAATAAGGTACTAAACTAATTTCTCCTACTAAAATAACCATCAAAGATAAGAAATACTTACTTGTAGCACAGATTAAAGACCCAAAACCTCTTATCTACCTCAAGCTCCAGTTCGGGGATGGAACCCTTACTTCGATACTCGATTTGAAGCGCGCAAGCGCTCAAGCTTGAATTCGTTGGTCCCGGCAATGGAACCAAAATGTAGAGGCGAGCACAAGCTCAATCGCCCAATTGAGTTACCTCCTCTCTCAAGCACTCCGATAGCTCCACAATTCGTGATGCAAGCTCAAGCATCCTCAAGCCTCTTCCTCTAAGCTCCATCCTCCATAGGCACGCGCAAGACAAGAGAAGAGAATAAGAAGAGAGGAGAAGGTGGAGGGCTTCACCTCCAAGATCCCTCACTCTCACAAGCTCCCTCCCTCACACTCCCTCCCTCAAGCACTCACAAGCAAGCAAGAGAAGAGAAGGAGAGAAGAAGAAGAATCCACTTTGCCACACACCAAAGAATGAGCTCTCATTCACTTTTTGAACTTTATATGCAAAGCCCCTCAGAACTTCATACTTTGCTTATGGCCCTTCACAGAGTACGGGAGCACTAGGTTGCCTTGCTTGAAGTCACGTTGTTTGACATGTTTGTCAAACCAGCTCTTGTGTCTTACCTTTTCGCAGATCAGTGCATGGGTTGCCAGAACTCAGGTTCAGAGAGACATTCTAACTCCACTAAGCATTGTGTCCATGCTTCCCTTCCATCATATCTCTCTTGTACGACCACTCTCAAGCTTGGAATGAAGAACTCCACTTGCAAGATTGCTTCGGTCCCATAGGTCAGCTTGAATGGTGTCTACCCTACATCCATCTTATAAGATGTCCTATAGGCCCATAGTGCTACCATGAGCTTATTATTCCAATCAATGTTGTGAGGTGGAGACTACCTTAGTCAGGACATTTACCATGATCTTATTCATAGATTTTGCCTGACCGTTAGCTTGAGGGTAATATGGTGAGGATTTCTTCTGGATGATCAAGAACGTGGATAGTATATGGGCAATCACTTCATTAATGAAGTGTGTGCTTGCTCATTAACTAGCTCAATGGGGCAACTGAATCGCAAGATCACCTGCTCCCAAAGGAACTTAGTCATGGTCCTAACATCATTCTTCCTGGTGGCCTGAGCTTTAGCCTATTTTGTGAGATAATCCATCACCACAATTATATACTTCAACTGTGAGTACTATGTGTGAGACTGATTGGCCCCATGAAATCGATTCCCCACTTTTCAAAGGGTGGTTGTGCTATTACTAGGGTCAACTCTTCCATGTGAAGACTAAGCACATTGAGGTGTGTTATCATTTCATTAGAGAGGTGGTAGAGGATAAGTCTGTTGAGCTTGACTGACAAGAATCCTATAGATCTACTCACTAAAAGTCTCTCAATAGAACATTTTCCTTCCTTAGGAGGTTGATGGGAATATGATGAGATGACATCTTTCCTCATCCTATTGTACTCTATGTACATGTTGTACTTCCTCATTTTACTTTTACTCCTCACTAAGGCACATTCACGTTTAAGTGGGAGGTTGTTTGGGGTAAAGGCACCTATGCCTATACCACTTTGTATTTGCTACAATACACCGTGACCACACACCTATACATTGTATGTGGCATGGCCCATCACTATCACTTAATTCTTTATTCTTTCAATGACTATTGAATAAGGAAAGGTTGATCACACATTGTGAGTATTGGAGTTCCCATACACACACACACACACACACTCTCTCTCTCTCTCTCTCTCTCTCTCTCTCTCTCTCTCTCTCTCTCTCTCTCTCTCTCTCTCTCTCTCTCTCTCTCTCTCTCTCTCTCTCTCTCTCTCTCTCTCTCTCTCTCTCTCTCTGTGTGGCACAGCTCTTGCTTCCGCTTGTGTGCTTCCACTCGAGCTCTACCTTTCAGTAAAGAGTATATAAGCAATTTTGAACATCCATCAATGCAAGGGATACCATTCTTGATTTTTTAGATCTATTTATATTGATATTTTAAAAGGAATGCACCAAAACTTATACTCCAAACTACCAAATTGCAGTTGAGCACACATGGCAACTGTTCATACACCTCAAGCCAAAAAAGGAATATGAAGAATTTTCAAAATTTCAAAGAAAAGCATGAAGTAACACAAGCTACAATCTCTCATGTGCTATGCATTACTCTTGCACTTGCATTGCATTTTAGATTTCAATTTCAACCATTTTCTCTCTCTTCTATCTCCTTTTCTTGTGGTCCTCAAGTTGGTGAGAGGTGAGGTGTGATAATGAGGAAATGGTCCTCATTGCCTTGCATGCCAATAATGCCTATACTCTAACATCATCAAGCAAAAGAGCATTGGGCTTGGATATCATTCGCATGTTAGCCTTCATATGAGGGCAATAGTGGAGCAATGCCTTTGTTACTACTTCGGCTAAGCTGTAGCTACCATTACCTCATCAATGGGATCGCTAGGCTACCATTGAAGAGAGCCAAAGTTCATCAGCTTGGAGAGAGTGTGGATGAGGGGATCAAGGTAATCCCTATCTCTCCTTTTTCTCCTCCTCCTTCTTAGGGAAAGGACTGAGGGCCAAGCATGCTAGAGCTAAAGGATCTATTACAGGTGTAGGAGAAAGGTATGTTGGACATGAAAAAGGGAAGGTGTTAAAGAAGATGATGACAATGGCGAGGATGTTGGGATATCCCTCCCTCCCTCCCCCCCCCTCTGTGTGTGTGTGTGTGTGTGTGTGTGTTTTCGTCCATCTATGGAGAGAGAGAGTTTTCCAATATATTAAACTATTGCAAGTGAGACCCAAATGAGGTAGGTCTCTATTATCTCCTCCTCCTCCTCCTCTTCTCAATTCTAGAATGGTGTGATATGCCATATATTGTGGAAAGATTGGTGGTGGAATGCCTTCTCACTCTCATCCATGGTCTACTACTAGCAATCACTTCATCATTTATTTGCTAGTTCTTAGGCTGCCAATTCATCAACTCATTTAGCCATCCATGTTCATCACTATTTTAAGCATTTGGATAGCACCTATGATTAGGCCCATTTTCTTCTCTTCCTCTCCCCCATCTATGTTTGTATAAATCCATAAAAGTGTTTCTTGAGCAACTAACTACCAACTATAGGCAAGTATGTTTGCAAGTATAAGTGTGGGAATTGCATTTGCAAGTAGTTACTAGCCTACTAGAAGGAAATTTTGATTTGTGTGTAAGAAAGAAGATAAAGAAGAACAAATTTTGATGTTCAATGCTATTTTAGCCAGTAGAGAGCTTCAAATTACTCTCTCTAACATTGGTTTTCTATTATTTTTTTCAAAGGTAACTTCTTAGTTATGAATAGCTAGGTAGAGAGCTTAGGAATACTTTCTTTAACGTTTGTTTTTTGCTTCATTTTTGTAGATAAAATCCTTGGTAGGCACACTAGTGAAGTACATTTAGGGTTTGATATCCCTTGAACTTTTAGTATATGACATTACATACTTGGTTATCATCACAAATATTGCATGTAGGTTTGTCTATGTTGCTCATATTAGGCTCATATGCAAAGAGATAAATGTGAAAAGTGGACACAAGCATACATGGACCCCCTTATGGTGGCACATTTTTAAAAGCCAGGTCATCATTTTACCTTCGATCCCACTCAACCATAAATATGTTTATATGCCCCCAACTGTGACAATGGGTTATCTTAGCCATGCAAAATAGGACATGCTTTTGGATAGGAGCTTTTAGGTGCTAACTATTCCATCACATTTTTTACAACCTCAATTTGAAACTTTTTATTTTAATTATTGATAATTCTTTCTAATGGGTTAGTAACATTATGTTTATGGTTAAGGATCATTGTTAAACCCACCATAAGTGGGAGCTAACTATAAGGAATCAATTTGCGCAAGAAAATCAATGTGTCATGAATCGTATATGGCAATCAACATCCAATCTAGTCAATCGTCTAAAAATAGATAGATCTAATGCATCGATGTACACCTAAGCACTCACATATTCAAATAGGAGTATAATCTCCTCACATGCAAGTTGACAAAAAAGGTGGACATAGTCTATATGTGAAGTTCCATGGACTATGGCTTGAGTATAATGAAGGAAAATCCACAACTAAAAAATGATGACCTGAGTATATAAAGTCTACACACACACACGTGCGCGTGTGCATGCACACACACACACACACACACAAAAGATGAAAAGATAGTTTATGATTGGCATGTGTGGGTGGGGGGGAGATATATATATATATATATATATATATATATATACATACATATATATGCATAAATTTATTATTTGGTGATGACATTTATTTTTCTACTTCAAAACTTCTAACCAATGCAATGTGTCAACAATGACTACAAAATGGGACAAGTTGCATTGACCAAATAGACCTATGAAAGGTCCCCACCTTCCAAAACATACAACTTTTCCAATATAGCGACATTTAGGGATATTTTTAGGGTTTAAATGATAGTGGCATGCAATCGTGTTTTAATGGTCAAAGCCACTACATCAACATGGGTTTGCACACACTTATAAAATGATGGGGAAAAGACTTCTTATGTGGTCATGAGTGAAGATGATGAATGAGGGTCATGCTAGACATAGAGTCTATACTTGACTTTCAAAGTAAAAAAGTGGCTATAATTTTAGGAAGTAAGTATCAATAAGAAAAAAAATAAGAAAAAAGGACACGTCCTCCATGCAAACTCAACTTATTTGATGTCTTAAAGGTTTGTCAAGTATATGTGTGATGACCCTACTCAAAGAACATAAAACCACAAAACAAGTTATGAACCCCTAAATGCAAAAAGAAAATACTACAAAATGTTTACATTAAAAATGAAAGATAATACATGCAAGTTAATATAGCAAGGTACAAGCAAAGTATTTACACCAAACAATGTGGGTGAGGGAATGCTAGTCTTTATTGATGTAAAAGTTGCACTCAATGTATATCTATTTGCATTAAAGAAACACATCATCGTTTTGCTACAAAAATGAGTTTTGCATCCACCATCAGATTAGAAAACAATCAATTGCTTCTTATTATTAATCATCCATCTCATCCCTTTTTTCACCTACAATCACACAATTGCTCTCCTTTGTTAATAACAACAACAACCATACTGGTCAAATCTTATTGATCAATGTCCATGATGTGCTTATTTATTTTTATGTTTCGTGAGTGTTTCTTTAGTTGTATACACCACTTTCTCTTCTACCCTATATCAAGATATGAATGTTCATGAGAATCCTTGTCCAACCTTAACCTCTCTCACGAGCCCTATACTTATACAAAAGTTGTCAATGCCTAAAGAGCATTATATAGATAATCGCATCCTCTTTATATATAATCACATCCAATACCCCTCAAACTCTGTATCGATCATGTAAAGCATGCTTGTTTATGATTCATTGCTGGTTTTTTCTAAAATCTGAAACAAATAAAGAATATCCAAGATTGTACAATACTAGTGCAAGCATGACCTACAAAAAAGATGGCCTTAGTCCATGATTGTAATGTACTCTATAGCCTATGAATAAGGAGAAGTAACCATGTTGCAACAAAATGAGCTCTACACTTGCCATCACTTTGTAAAACAATTGAATGCTCCTCACGATTAATCCTCCATCTCACCTCTTTTTGCTTGTAATTCTCCTCCATCAATAGCGACATCACCATCACCACCACTAGTCACATCTTCCTAATCAATGTCCATCATGTGATTATTTATTGACATGTTTATTTAGTTGTAGATGCTACTTGTTCTACTACCATATATCAAGGTTTGCATGCTCGCTAGAATTCCCTCCTTTTTAGACTTTGATGGCTCTCACAAGCTCTTCTATCCTATAACACTGACATAGAAATTTTCAATCCCTATAGAGTAGTTTATAGATCATTTGATACTTCTCAAAATTTATGTAGATTGTGTGATGTTCTTGATATGAATGCCTTTGTAATCACCTACAATTAGTATGAGTAGAGGTGCCCACTTCCATGGTGAATCACACTTTATTTGGAGCATTCCTCTCTCTTTCTCTCTCTCTAGCCACTCTCTAACAAGCATGTCACATAATAGGTGGAGATGTGGGGCATGTAACAATTCCTTTTTTCTTCTTTCTTGCTCCTTTCTCTTGCTAGCTATGGCATGCTTCAACTTAGATACAAACTAAGTACTCTTTCAATATCAAATGTCCCCTAGCTTCCATTGCTCAATCCACCCTCCTCTTGTATAAACTCCCATCACCATAGCTTGAGCCAACATACTATTAAAAAATGCAAAATATTTTCAACTCTTTTTTGCCAACTTCTAAAGAAACATATTGGGCTCTTGCACCTTTGCTATCTAGTAGCTTTATGCCATCACTATGGTTGTTGTTGCAACTTCCTTGACCAAGAAGTCTACAAACAAGGAAGCTTCTTGGAACTCCTTGGCTAAGACATCTACTAATAAATATGGTGGCTTGTCCCAAAAATGCTACATTGAAACATGTCATAAATTTTTTTTGAGCATTTTCTTTACATTACTAAGCTCGCCATGACTAAGTTCTTAAAGCCACTCTCCCTTTCCATCCTTAACCCAAGAAGATTTCTTGTACATAGTGCTTCCCTCTCTTTGTGTAAATTATTGTTTCCATGGTCAAGGAAGTCCTTGTTACCAACACCAATCTCAAAGTTGCCTACTCATGTGTGAGCATCTGGTAGCATGACAAAGTGGGGTTCAAGTCATTGGCAAATTGTTCATGTCCATTTGAATAGAAGCCAAGGGACATATTCACCAAATTCCACATTGAAGGTGCAAAAGCTGCCAAATTAGATGGGTTACATTAGACTTGTCAACATCAAAATGCCCTACACCCATGAGATATTTCAATCAGGTGGGAATGATGCCATTTTTGTCACAACTAGATGTCCTAATAATAATTAAATGGAGGAGAAAATATTTGTTGTCTAAGACAATTTAGACATTCATGATGCTAATCAAATGAGGAAAGCTTACATGAAAGGAACATTCACAGATGCAAGACATGGATTTGTCCCACTCCCCTTTTCTTAGAAGCATTTTAAGGATTCCCAAATGCTCTCAAGTCATTGTCTTTTGTTTAAGCTTGAAACAACTACATTCGAATATTAGGCTTATTATGCTACTTCTAACCATGCTACTTCCAACTTTCTATGATCCATTAAGATCTCTGTTACAAAATTTAGCTATAATCACACTTAAGGATCATGAATTTTCATGGAACTATCTTCTCTCAAATTGTTCTTTCTTGATGGATGTCCTTACTTATGATCAAAAGGTAGTTGATGATGTAGTAATAATCTCTATGTGTATATATTTTCTTGAAGGTCTTCACATCATATCAAACATTGGAATTAGTTTATAATGATAAAATTATGGGCTTCCTTTGAAAGCAAATCATTCATCAGCTTCATCCATGGTACTAGTCCTTTCACTCATGGGCAATAAACTCATCCCTTTAAGTTATGAAGCAACACTTTTTATGATAGAATTTATGCATCCTATCCTTAATGAGCTAGTCATTGCTTGGATCCTTCTAGTCTTGTTTGTGATGATGTGTTTGAATGGCATTTTGTGTTAGCTACATTTTCATTCGAGGCGTGGAATTTCATTCTAGTCAGAGGGTAATGACACCAAAAGTTTTTTGTTATGTTGTAAAGTAGACAATTATGTACAATGGTATATATATTGTGATGCTTTTGTCATACTTAATACTACTCAAATGATACCATTGGAAGTTCAACAACTCTTATGGATCCACGTACAAGTGGTGGGAAGTAAATCTAAGGGCAACAAGCAACATGACCACTCAACTTCTCAAGGAATTGCTTTGGGAAATGCATGGTTAGTTTGCTAAACAAGATGCCAATACACACACCAAACCCTTTTCTAGAGATAGATGTATGTCACAAAACTTGAGTCAAGGTGTTGAGCTATACTGAAGATAAACCATTCCTCAAGCAAGCCGTTTTATCTCAATAGTGACCTAATGTAAGGCCCAACCTCGGGATGTATTGTGTGCTTTGATGTGATGTGCATGAGCGGCTAAAGCCAACCCACTTCTCATCGCCATATTTGGCATGAAGCTAGTCCCTCTAGTCAAGTCTATGAGTCATTTAGTCATTCCCCCCACACGAAGCATTAGAGTTGATGGTTGTTTCCAAAGTTGAGTCTATTTTGAAAAAATAAAAAATAAATCCATCTTTTTTCCCATAAGGGGGAGGTGTGAGATGTGTGGTGTTCTTGGGGTGAACCTCTTTGTAACCACTTGCAATTAGTATAAATAGAGATGCCCACTCCCAAGATTGACACACTCAATTTGGAGTGTTCCTCTCTTTCTCTCTCTAGTTGCTCTCTTGCTCCCTCAATGTGTGATTGACATGCCACATATGTATAAAACATGTTTGTTCACAATTTGTTACAATCTTTTTAAAAAGCGAGACAACTACAAAATAATAGAGTGTACAATAACCATGTCTACAAAAGAGATGGCTATAATGTGTCACTACTATATTATATAGCAAATGTAATTTGTCTTAGGCACGCACGCACGCACGCATGCACACACACACGCACACACACACACATGCACACACACACACACACACACACACACACACACACACACACAGGTCTCTTTGAATGCTTATTTTAATTTCCTTTTTTTAAAACCATGTTCCTATTGTGCTTAGCATGAGTTCTTTTGAGTTGTAGAGATTAAAAGTTAGATACAAACTTCTAGTGGCTAGTCAAAGACATTTGAAGCAAATAGAGTTTAACCACCTAATTGAAGGTTTCATTGAAACACTAAAATTAGAAATGTGCAGTGATCTAGAAGATGCATGGATAACTTCTCCAAACAAGTTTAGTAGAGCATCAAATTGCAAGGGATATGTTTGTGTAGAAAAAAAAAGGATGGAACTTAGCTAGGCTAAAGAAGTCTTCAAAGCTTTTACTATAGTAGCAAAAAGCAAGAAGCTAGCAAAAGGATGAAATTCGAGCTCTTTCAGCATGTGATAGAAATAAGGCAAGCTACCTACTATAGGGAAGTGGAAATGTTGGTATTTTGCTCAACAAGAGGTTGGTGTTAGATCCTAACTATATCTCACTTGGGTTCATCATTCGTCTCAAAACAAAAAGGCCTCAAGAGAGCCTAGTCATTTTGAGAAGTTTAGATGGGAACTGGATCATAGATTAGAAAAAGATCCTAAGTTAATGTAGAACCTTCTTTGAAGAACTTTATGGTTAGAAAGAAATGTGTGATCATGGTGCTCCTAGTAAACTTATTGAGCACGTGGATAGAGTAATGTCTCTCATGAAAAAAATACCATGCTAACAAAGGAGTTCTCAGAACAAGAACTTTACAAAGTATTAGATCTTGTCACAAAAAAAGCCCTATGGGTCGATGGCATGATTGTTGAATTTTTCATCCACTTCTGGTCTAAGCTGAAGGATCTCATGATTAACCCAGTGAATGGTATTGGAAGTCTAGTGAGCTTCCATGGTCTTGGAAATAATCACACTCCTCTTGAGGCAAAATCAATGCATTGAGTTAACTCATCGGAGACCCATTTATCTCATGGGCATAATATATAAGATCTTCACTAAAGCGCTAGCATCCAGGCTATCCCTAATGTCTCTAATAAAAAAATTGTCTTCCTCCAAATGGACATGGAAAAAGCCTTTGACAAGGGTAATTGAAACTATCTCAAGATGGTTATGTTACTATAGATGGGCATTTGTATAAAGATAGCCGATATTTCTTTTCTACTTGGACAAGGAGCAAAAGCATTGATTCTAGCAAGTAACACAGGATTGGACTTCTTCCAAGTAGGAAGGGGAGTTCACCATGGCTATTCTTTGAGCCCACTACTTTTTGTCGTGGCTACTCATCCTTTATTTTGCATGATTGATAATCTCACAAAAGATGGAAAACTTGTGGGGACCAAGTCCTACAGAGATCAACAACTTGCAAGTCAAGGTTTTGTGGACGATTTGCTCCATGGTGTTGGATGTCTAAGACGAAGAATCTTTAAGAATATCTAATGATCTTTGATCAATATGAAAAGGCATCATGGCCCATACTCCGTGCCCGCCCCCCACCTCGACACTCTCTCCCCCGGGGGAGATAGTCTTGAGGCCCCCCCGTGGGAGATAGTGTTGAGCGCCCCCCCCCCCTCGCAAGGAGGCAGCGATGGCGGCGTCCTCTTGCTGTTCTGTGTCCGCTGCTGCGGCTGCATCGTCTCTCTCGTCCAAGCTGCGGTGCCTGCGGGGAGTAGTGTTCGACATGGACGGCACTCTCACTGTGCCTGTCATCGATTTCAGGCAGATGTACCGTGAGGTGCTCGGTGACACTCATCCGCGCGTCGTCTCGGGTTCTCCCATTGACATCCTGCACGAGATTCAAGATTGGAGCCCTGACAAGCAGGAGGCTGCTTACAATGTCATTGCGCGCCACGAGGAAGAAGCGCTGGAACGTCTTCAGATCATGCCAGGTCAGTACAAAATTCTTGCTGCAACGATTGTCCAATGTTTGTGTAGAGCCGGGGCTTACACATGCATAATGCACGGTGCCTTATTTAGAGCTGGGGCGCACAGATGCATAATGCACACGGTATACCATTTCTTATGAAAGAGTTTAGTGGCGCACAAGCACCTTTGTGGATGTGTCAGCACATGTCAGGCCATCATGAAATAGCCTGCCGAGATATTGGTGTTCCCATGTTCACTGCAGAGAAAGATTATTATATCTAGGATTGAGGGACATGTGAACACTTCAAAGGAGCAATTCCTTGCCTTCAAGGATGGTCATGTGAACACTCCAAGGGTCAATTCCCTGCCTTCAAGAGTGGCCAATTAGAAGTGGCTCCCCCAACCAGCTTTCTTTATCTAGACCAATGTATCACGAAATAGCCACTCAAGTAGTAATAAGGAATGTCTACATAAACTATAGGTGAAGGAGTTGCATTACAAAGATTCTGATTACAACATCTTAAATACAGGCTTATTTTGCTTCAATGCTTGTTATGGAGCCGAAGAGATCCTGAAAATAGTAACATAGTCCAAATCAAAAACTAAGACCAAAGGCATACCAAGTATGTTTAAGTTCAAGGGCATTTCAAGTTCATTTGACCATTGGTATAGAGGAAAAAGGGCAAGGCTCTTGTAGCTTGAAGATCAAACACTTAGTGATTTGATCTCTAGTGTTACATGGTGTAGATTTAAATAAACTTTTGTGGTTAAAGACACGTGTCAAGATAGATGACTTGTAGTCTACGCATGGAGATATGCTAGGGTTTGCAAAAGAAAACTCTGAGTGTACGACCATGACTAAAACATGGAGAACACAAACACAAACACAAAATGCAAAAGTGCAAAAATGCAAATAGAGAAGAAAGAGAACTGTGAAGAATGAATGAATGGATGCTGTAAATGGAGGAAAGAATATACAAGATGCTCAAGGGTAGAGCTGTCTTATAGTTAGTGTCTCTCTTGGGAGCGAGGTGTTGATGTATGTTGCCCATTGAAGACGGATTTAGAGTGCTCTAACCACTAGTTGGAGAAGAGGATGATGAAGAAAATTGCTGAAAATGCAAAAACGATCTATTGTAGATGATGATGATAATGTCAGCAAGTTAGGGAAAAAATAAGTGTATAATGCCGAAGAAGTAAGTGAAAAAAGTTAAGTGTGCAATAGAAGACTTTAAAAAGTACGGCTAAGCCTAATGGAAAGCTTTACTTACTAGCATTTATTGCCGGTCGGCCAAATTCTATGCCCCCTATAGGAGCAGGTCAGCTAGTTTTTTGGTGTTTTGGCTATTTATAGCTGCACTTCCCACTTGGCAAACACACATACTTCTCAGTCTTCAGTCTTACGTTTGTAGGTGCATACTCTGACTCTTCTACTCTCCGTGCTTGGAGCTGCCATCATCATCAGCATGATTTGGTGCCCTCATTGATGCTTTGGGCTGCATGCAAGGATTGATTAGTCCATCCCCAATGTATTAACGTTCTTCTTCAATTAGTGTAGTATTCTTCCTTCCTCTTTTGTTTTCTCTCTCTCTCTCTCTCTCTCTATCTCTCTTTGCTTCTCTATGTGTTCGTGTTTCTCTTCTATTGTGCACTCTCACATGGTATCATCGCCTAACCGAGGACACAGTTTGGAGACTTCTTGTAGAAGAGCAAGTTTTCATTGCGGAGGAGCGCAACCCAAATTTATTAAATGTAGATTTTCAGCCTATGTTTATTGCATTTGCAGTCCATACAGGTGGTCCATTATCCATGTGATCTTCCTGGCAATCAGGCAACTTCTCTAGAAGACCAGGTGACAACATCGAGGCATTAGGTGGTCCCTATTTTTCGCATTTTGCAGCAAATGCAAAATTGCATTTTACAAGCGATAGCTTTTTGGCTCAGGTGACAGCTTCCTGGTACAAGTGACCCCCTTCTGGTGGTAGGTGATAGCTTTTCCTTGATAGATGATACATTTTTAGTTTGTGTAGTTGACTGCCTTCTGTCTTCTGTGCTATCTCCATCAAAATATAGCTTTTTGGGTGATTGTTGTAGGATCGAAGATATCTTACTAGTTCAGAAGCTTTGATGACTCAGAGGAGGAGTTTCTTTCTAGACACTCTTTTGAGCGGAGATGCGATTATCGTGATTATAGTTAGTGAGAGGAGTCCTAGTCAAGTCCAAATAGCATAGGCAGAATCCAAACCTTCAATGTTAAATAGCAAGGCATCAGAAATTGATAGCTCGATGGTTGAGCATGCAAGCTCATAGACAAATATCACTGTTGTGTCTTTCTCGCATCAAATTTGGACAAATCTCCAAATTTTTGGCACAAATCTGCCCAAAATTCTGAATTGTGCTTACACGCATGAACGCCCGTTAGTGAGCAAAGGGCTTGCTTGCAGGGAACCTTTGAAAAAGTAAAAAATTTGCAGAAGAAAAATGACAAATTTGCCCCGTTTCTAGTTGCCAATCCGTTGTTGCTCGCGTGATCTGCTTGTGACGTGGAAAAACAATGTTTTGATGTGTATTTGATTGCATGAGTGATGTTTTGACTTGCGCCTGATTGCAGGAGTGACGTTTTGACTTGCGCCTGATTGCACGAGTGACGTTTTGACCTGCGCACGACTTGGAACTGTCGCCTAACTTAACCTGGAAGAACAATGACGAGCTGACCTGCACGGACTCTGAGAAGCGCAAACACCTTAACCGCAGCTCTGATACCAGTTTGTTGGAGCCTGACGGAGCTGGGAGTGAATGCGACAGATAACACACACAGAGATTAGAGAGCAGTAGAAAGGAGAGTGAGTGCGACACCTTTGATGTTCGGTACAAAAGACTAGTGTACCTCTTTAGGTTTTAGATAGATATATATCTGAAAGTACAAATGTGCTAAGGGTGTGTTCATACCCATGCACATATAAAAGGCACGATGGTCCTTTATTCCCAACAAGAGGATCTAGTAGATGGGACTTCTATGGACCGAGTAGCCTTGTGGGATCATGTCAACTCTTGAGCTTTATCCTTTCCCTTTATGAGTTTACAAGATTTTGTCCTTGTGCATGTTTGCAGGTTGAAAATCGCGATGGAAGTGTGGAAGAAGCTTGTGTCTTTGTATGAGCATAAGACATTTGCCCACAATCCCTTGAGAAGAAGTTGTGGATGCTCAATCTTGATGACGACTCCTCTTTGAAGGAGAACATCACGAAGATGGAGGACATGAGGGGTGAGCTTGCCTCTCTTAGTCGGATGATATTCTCTTAAGACATGGCTATGATCCTTTTGACTCAGTTGTCATCTCCTCAGTTTGCGTCTTTGTATGAGAATAGGACATTTGCCCACAAGATTTTCCC
Organism: Lygodium microphyllum; assembly: GCF_053477565.2. NCBI lineage: Eukaryota > Viridiplantae > Streptophyta > Polypodiopsida > Schizaeales > Lygodiaceae > Lygodium > Lygodium microphyllum. The sequence goes on from NC_141142.1 coordinate 49,089,538, forward strand.
TAAGAAGAAGTTGCGGATGCCCAATCTTCATGACTCCTCTCTGAAGGAGCACATCACAAAGATGGAGGACATGAGGGGTGAGCTTGTCTCTCTTGGTTAGATGATATCCTTCGAAGACATGGCTATGATCCTTTTGACTCAGTTGCCATCTCCTCAATTTGATGTCTTCTACTCTAACCTTATCACATTGAGGACCTATTGGACACTCTTATGGGAGGAGGTTTCATTGCTTGTCTTGGGGTATGACGAGCGACTTTGGAGAGGTTGGGGCTAGTGTTTCTAGCTTTAGCAACACATTCAGTGTAAGTGCAAGTGGAGGGAAGAAGAAGAAGGTGCAGGCCAAGGATAAGAAGTAAGAGGACAAGAAGTATGAGAAGAAGGGGAAGCCCAAGTGCCCACATTGTGGAAAGGGTACTCATTTTGAGAAGTGTTGGCAAAAGTATCCCATTTGAAGCCAAAGGAGAAGGATTCAAAGGATATGAAGGTTGCCCCCATGACGACAAAGTTTGTCTTTGTGCATGTATTTGTCGAGGAGGATATAGCTTTTGCTTCTTCCACTCAGGAGAAGCCTTGGATTGTTGACAGTGGGGCCTCTTCTCACATGACCTATAGACAGGATTGGCTTTAGGACCTGAGTGCCAAAGGAGGCACCGTCACCATTGGTAACAAATCTACCGTTCTCGTTCGAGGAGTGGGGACTATTCCTTTATTGTCGGACAGGCAGTCTTCTTCGGCCAAAGTTCTCTATGTCCTAGATTTAGGTTTTAATCTTTTGTTTATTCATGGTCTTACACGGCTTGGTATTGGCGTGGTATTTACACAGGATGTGGTAACAATGGAGGATGCTTCTACAGGTGTTGTTCTTTGGAAGAGAGTGAAGGGACTCTGTGATTTTCCTCCTCTTCACATTTGTGGACCTATGGGCATGGCCTTCCCTGGGAAGGCCATGTATTTGCTGTTGATTATGGACGACTTCAGTCGTTACGTGTGGTCTTATTTTCTGGAGCACAAGAGCGAGGCGTACTCTTGTTTCTGCGAGTGGAAGGTGTTTGTGGAGAGACAGACTACTTCCAAAGTTTGTGGCATATGAGCAGATCATGGTGGAGAGTTTAATCCAAACCTCTTTTCTCAGTTTTGTAAGGATCACAACATAGTTGTTTTCAGACGCGTTTGAAATGAATTTCAGACGTCTGTAAAGGTCTGAAAAACAGACGTTTGAAAACCCCATATCAGACTTGACGTTTTTTTTAATTTAAAAATGTTTGACGACTTTACACAAAAGCATACAGAATGTGGTCGCCTTTATCTGCCAACTCTTTCCCTGGATCCAGGCAGTCTGAAACACACACTCCTGAAGATTGCATGTGGGTCTAGGGGAGATACAGACTGCACTCTTGAGAATGATGAAGATGATGAGTAGATTAGTTGATGATAGATGAATCATGAATCATGATATATGATGTGACTCTATTATGCAGTTTTCAGTTTTGCTTTTGATTGTTCCCTTTCAATTTTTAGTCTACTATGCAGTTGGCATTGGGCAACTTGGCTTGAAGCTTGATGACAGATGTATCATGTATCATGTATCATGTCAATTCCTTGAAAGTTGAATGATGAATGATGAATCCTTCTATATTGACTCAAACTCTCGAGTCTCAGTGTTCAAAGTTCAAGAGTTGTGCATTGTTCTTTTATTTTGAAATTAGCACATGTTTATCATATCTTAAAGTTGTGTATTTTTCTTATATTTTGTTAAGAATATGTTAAAAATTTGGGGTTACGTACGATTCAGGTCTAGGGTCTGAATCATACTCGTTTCATACTTTCATACGCGTTTGCGTTTGACGTTTGATTCACGTATGGAAAAACTATGGATCACAATATTCGGGTGAAGTATATCCATCCAAACATGCCTTTGGAGAATGGTGTGGTGGAGCATGCGAATCAGACCATGCTAGAGATGGCTTGATCAATGTTGGAGCATTGGGGTCTTTCTCATACCCTTTGGGGTGAGGTAGCGGCTATTGCGGCTCACATCCGCAACCGTTCCCCGACTTTTGCGTTATGGAAAATGACTCCCTACGAGGCTTTCTTTGGTCGAAAGTCCTTAGTGTCTCACTTCTGCATCTTTGGATGTGATGTATTTGCCCATGTGGACAAGAAGAAGAGGAAGATGAAGCTTGACTTGAAGTCCAGGAAGGTTTTTTTTTGGGCTACAACACTACCACAAAGGGCGATTGCCTCTACCATCGGATGACTTAGAAGCTTGAGGTGAGTAGGGATGTGATCTTCGACGAGGTTGTGGCCTCTGAGGATCCTATTGATGGTTCTCTTACAGGTGATTCTTCGTCATCAGCTGATCCTCCCCCACCCTCAGTTCCTCTCCTTCCTTCTAGGATGCCTCTTAGCACCCCTTCGTCTTAGGCTCCTCTCCCTCCTCCTTCTCCACCCTCTATTCCGGCTTCCCTACTACCTTCTGATGCATGCAACTACTATTTCATCTTCGTCGCATACTTCCATCCCTTCAATCTCCCCTTCGGATTCCTGATGGCCTATTGTCCCATAGAGGACAATGTAGTAGATCTCTTCACGACGCCTTTTCCCAAGGCTTCTATGCTTCATCAGATGAGGTTGTTAGGACTTTCGAGACTCTTAGGATCTGAGAGGGGATGTTAGTCTACCTATGTTAGTCTTGTGAGTTTGTCATCTCCTAGTTGTGAGCTATTGTTAGAGTTTGAAAGAGACATAGGAGCTTTGGTAGTTTAGGTGCATTTTCTTTATTTGTTGGCTTCTTGTGTGCATTCCTAGGCCAGTTTCTGCTTTCCACAATTTGCTACACCTGTTGAACATTGTTATTGTCATCTGTGATTTTTTCTAGGTCTCCCTATTTTTTTGGCATTTTTTCTCTTTAGTGACTTGCATTTATTGCCGGGCAGCCAGTATTTATGGCCTTTGCAAGAAGAGGTTGGCTAGTTTTTTGGTGTTTTGGCTATTTATAGCTTCATTCCCCACTTGGCAAACACACACTTTTCAAGCTTTAGTCTTTCATTTGTAGGTGTAGACTTTGATACTCCGACTCTCCGTGCTTGGTGTTGCCATCATCATTGGCCTGATCTGGTGCCCTCACTGACACTTTGGGCTGTGTCTAGGGACTGATCAGTCCATCCCTATTGTATGAGCATTCTTCTTCAGTAAGTGTAGTATTCTCCCCTCATCTTCGGTTTCCTCTCTCTCTTTTTTTTTTTCCCGTAAAGGTTTCCTCTCTCTCTCTCTCTCTCTCTCTCTCTCTCTCTCTCTCTTTGCTTCTCTTTGTGTTCATGTTTCTCTTCCATTGCGCACTCTCCCAAAAATTGTTAGCAGTCTAGTCAGCTCATGTGTGAGTTTGGGCTATACTTGTCATTCCTTGGTACTTTAGGCATTTTATGGTGGTCATATTAGTGATTATTTAGGCATTTATTGTTGGTCGACCAGTTGCCATATTTGGCATATTTTGGGTATTTATTCAATGGCTAATCCTCTCATTCAGTCATCATAATTCTTCAGGTGGTCTTCGTGTTGGAGAGAGGAGCTAGTGTCGGTGCCCACACAGCAAGCGACTTAGTGTTATACGCGTCATTCTCGTGTTTGGTATATGGATTCCATTTCTCGAGCACATATTTGGTTCTCTTCTTTTGCAATGTTCTTTTGTTCTTTTGTTTCCTTTCTCTTTTGTCTCGTGTTTAGCAGTTTATTTCAGCACTTGTCTATGCTTCCACTGCTGCACCACTTCTGACATGGTATTAGATTGCAGGATCTCGGTTCCTGCTGCAATTTTTTTGTTGATTACATGTCTTTCTTCCCCTTGCTGATCAAACCTACGTTTTTCAGACCAGCAACCTGCTTTTTCAGTCTCAATCTGGGTTTCAGCCTGCAATTGTTAGTTTGCTGCATTCAATGCTCCATTAGCTTGCGTTTTTGGTTTTTTGCACCTAACCATGGCTGGGCGATTGTTTGTACGGGCCGTTTTTGCTGTTTTTGGCTGGTTTTTCTTCATTTTGCAGCAGTTGGCCTTCATTTTTGATCAGATTTTTGGTTACACTACATGTGAACTCTCATTTTGTGAAGTCTTTGCTGTTGGCTAGAGATCTCAACAAGGAGAGCCATAAGGTATGGGCTGCTCCAGGAGCACACCCTTGTAACCACTGCACTAGCCCAATGTATTGTCTCTCCCTATATCCTCTATCCTCTATCTTCCCTTCTTCTCTCTAGATAGCTCCTCCATGCACTTCTATAGATGATAAGTTACATGGCCTTGACTATCTTACATGGAGTGCTGCGATGAAAGCTTGGTTTGTGCAAAAGCGGATTTGGTACATTGTATGTGGAGCTATTCCTTGGCCTCAGTGTCCTTTTCCTCTTCTCGAAGATTTTGATGAGGACAACCATGAAGAAGTTGTGCTTACATGGGATTTGGACGATGCCCATGCGTATTCTGCACTGCTTCAATGTATTTCTAAATAAGTTCCCCCAGGTTACCTCCCGTAGGACATCCCTAGAGATATGGTCGAAGCTTCAGATGTTGTACGAGGCACCTTCCCCCATAGGTGTTGTGATGAAAGCTTCAATAGACGAAGTTTGTGTCCAAGGACACTATTCAATCATTTTTGCTTTGTGTTACACAGGTGCAGGACTAGCTTTGACACATGCAGTCTACCCTTCCAGAGGCACATCTAGCGGGCATGGTACTCTACAAGCTCCCCTTGGAGTTTGATGGAGTGGTGAATGCTTTGAGGACGCAGACATCCTCTACACTTGTGAGCTTTACATGTCCCCAATGCTGCTCGAGCATGAGACTTTGCTTTTATAGGGGAGGCTCTCATTTCATTGTGGCGGTTCCAGTGAGGCCTTTACAGCTTTAGAGAGGGATGATAGGAAGAAGTCGAAGGCGGAGTTAGTAGCCTCACAGAAGAAGAAGTGGGTGCGGCCTCCTTCGACGCGTCATCCTCTTCCTTAGACTTTGATTCCGGTCCTTGGCCAAGGCCAAGTCCACGGTGTTGAGCTAAAAATGCATTAGCTTTACTTAAACAGCCCCAAAACATGCTTAATTAATGAAGAAACCTTGTTTATTTAAAAGAAACGCGATCCTAGAGAGTTTATGTGTCCCATAAGTACAAATCCACTTGGGAGGGCCCAAACTTTCTATAAACATGTATGTTGCCCTCCATTCAGCCCTCAATCTCGTTTTTGCAGATTTCAGGTGTTTCAACTTGCTGCCCACACCCCATTCGCGGAGGACATCTCAGCCGAAGCTGTCCATTGCTGTCTCCATTAGTTGGCTCTTGATTTCTAGCCCTCTTCATGCAGTTTGGAGCTGATTCTAGCCAGGCAACTGCTTTTCCTATGCAGAGTTGTTGCCGTACAGCCTACCACATCATCACAACCCTACGTTTCCTTCCTATAGGCTATTGCTCAGTTGTTGCAGGTGTCGACTGGCAGTTTTCTCTCTCCTCCGGGAGTCGCCAGCTGCTATAGGCTGTCGCTAGGTTGTTATGCCCGTGTTTGGCAGTTTTCTCTCTCCTGTAGGCTATCTTACCTGCGTTTTTAGTCTTTCTCTCTCCTACAAGCTGTTCTACTTGTGTTTTTAGTCTTTCTCTCACTTGTTGCCTGCGTTTTTAGTCTCTCTCTCTCATTGCTGTATGTATCAAATCCAGCTTCTCATTGTTGCGTTTGCTGTTGTTCGACATCCAAAGGCTGTTTTGCTGCGATTCGGGATCCGTTCAGAGTACGACACACTTTCCAGCTCATTATCCTTGCCTTGATCCTTGAGATACAGGAGTTCAAGGTACAATATTCATTCACTGCATAGTGTGTTTGTTGCATGAGCATCGTATGTTCAGTAGTCATATCACTTCATTCATTCACTGTGTTCATTGTCTCCGAGTTACCCTAATCCTAACTGTGTTCTTTTATCAGTCCGTGCTTTGTCGTATGGTTTCTGTTTATGTTTCTGTGTTAGGGTATTTGTTTGCACATAGTGCGGAAGGGATTCACTTCTTCAGATTGCGGAAAGGGCTTGATTGCTCCTTTCTTAGCTGCTTTCTAGTCTAGGTGATGCGGTCATCCCTCACAACTCTCTGGTGCCAGAGAGGGAGTGTGAGAGGGTGGTGAGATGGGATAGCTGAGCCTCATCTATACAGGTATACAAGTGCATAGGTTCTAGAGAGAGACGTTCTTGATGCATCAATCGAAGTCAAGCAGATTCAAATCCTGGAGCTAGGATTGACATCTAGGTTTATGATGAGCTATTTCTTTCACAAGCAGCAGGATTCGCTACTAATCTTGAGCTCACATGAGGGGACACTTTGGCGGTCTCGGCCAAAGGCGGGGAATCCGTGGTTACATATGTTCAGAGGCATTTTTGATAGGATGGTCTTGTATGCTACTGCGAGACATTGTTGACAGACATGGAGATCTGTTATGACTCCTCTCTATTTTCAAAACCTGTATGATCGACATTGACCTCAGGTTCTATCCGAGGCACCTTGGTGGTGGCTTGATCACCCACTACTTGGGTATACATGGTTCTACTTTGGTGGTTCTTTGTTGTATATGATTATCATTGTCTCATTGTATTGTCTCAGATCACCCATGATCTAAGAGAGGGTCTTAGCAGTTTAGTCAGCTCATGTGTGAGTGTGGGCTATGCTTGACATTCCTGGGTATTTTAGGCATTTTATGGTGGTCGTATTAGTGATTATTTAGGCATTTGTTGTTGGCCAACCAGCTGCTATATTTGGCATATTTTTGTCCTATTTATTCAGTGGCTTCTGCTCCTCTCATTCAGTCATCATCATTCTTCAATTGGTCTTCTTGTTGGAGAGAGGAGCTAGCTAGTGCCGGTGCCTACACAGCAAGTGACTCGTTGTTGTATGCATCATTCTCATGTTTGGTATATGGATTCCATTTCTCGAGCACATCTCTGAGTTCTCTTCCTTTGCAGTGTTCTTTTGTTCTTTTGTTTCCTTTCTCTTCTGTCTTGTATCCAACAGTTTATTTCAGCACTTGTCTATGCTTCCATTGCTACACCACTTTTGACAAAAATCCCCTCTCAATCACCTTGAGAGGCACTACCATTGTCAAAAGGGGTTGAGGTTGGTTTTGGAATCGGTAATGGATTCAACTTTGTGGGTAGAATTCCTTAATTGTGGATGGTGTGATTTTGGGTGTGGGTTTAATACCCTTGGCCTTTAAGTGACATTTGTTATCTATGTGGCCGGGTTTTTGGCAAAAGGTACATAACCTATTCTTTTTAGGCAAGTAATTCCACGAGGGCGTTTGTGAGGTTTGGTCTTTACAACTCCTTTTTATCTTCAAAGAAGGAGACTGAGAATTAGCATTGGAATGTGGTTTGTGTTTAGGATCAATTGGGGAGGGTGAGATAGGGTCTAAATGTGTAAGTGATTCCTTTCCTACTCCTTGAGTCCTTTAATGGAGGAGATGGCTCATTAGCACAAGAGGAGGGTTCATGTATTTGAGCAACTAGGGAGGGTGGTACAATGTGTTGAAGGGGGATTCTTTAGAGAAGAGGACTAGAGGATAGAGTGATGCACTTGCAAATATGGAGGAGATGCATAGTGTACAGGTGTCATTCTTGGCAACAAAGCACTAAGGTGCAAAGTGGTACACCTTTGAGTATCATTCTTGGCAACAAAGCACCATGGTGCGAATATGGAGGAGGTGCATAGTGTGGAGGTATCATTCTTGCAACAAAGCACCAAGGTGCACAGTGGTACAGCTTTGAGTGTCCAGTGATGGCCTAAAAGCTAAATATACATGAAAGACAATGTGAGCTATGACGAGATAACCTATGGTATGTTTGAAATAGGGTTCTAGATTAAGCAAAGAAGAATCTAAGATAAAGAATTACCTTGTGATATATCTCTTAACATAGAGTTTTCTTGAAATCCACATTGGTATCGAACTGGGTCTCCTAGGTGACTTACAGTGGATCCCTACATGATTGAATGAGCAATATAGACGTAATTAGACTCATACAAAAGTGGATCGTACAAACTTGTCACTAGGCTTGATTGTGATGAATTTGAATTTTTGGATGTTTTTGGAGTGGATAGTCTTTTCTCAATTGAGAGGTGATTAGTCTCGTTAGCATAGTTCTCCAACTGAGATGCACCTCATGAAGGAATATGGAACAAAGAAGAGTTGAGTCTTTGTGAATTATCCCTAGAAGAAATGTTAGTAGATGGAGTGTTGTTCTCCAAAGCAAGACTGTAATGCCTCATCAAAGTCTCCATTGAAGGAGAAACCTGAGAGAACATTAGAGAATCTTGAGATTGGTTTGAGCCATTGTGAATCAACACATGATGTATAGTGTAATCATAAACCAAGGAATCCATGATAGCCATAGGTAACTCTTTAGAAGATCAATGGCTCTGATACCATGTGGAGATATGCTAAAGTTTGCAACAGAATACATATAGTGTCCAACCATAACTGAAACACAAAGAGCTCAAACACATGCAAAAACATAAACTGAGAAGAAAGAGAACTTTGAAGTGAATGAATGAATGCTATAAATGAAGAAAAGAGTGTACAAGATGCTCAAGGGGGAGCTGTCCAACAGTTGGTGGCTCTCATGGGAGCTGCTAAGGGAGATGTCAATGTGTGTTGTCCATTGGAGACGATCCAAAGTGCTCATTCGGCAAGTCAGAGTAGAGGTTGATGAAGAAAATTGCTGAAAACATAAAAACCACCTGCTGTAGATGATGATGGCCTTAGCAAGCTGGGGCAAAATGCAGCTTGTCAGAGTTGCTAGGCTGGAAAAGATAGCTAGAGATGACCATGGCAGCAAGCTGAATGAGGTGCTTTATGAATGGAGGGTGGGAAGAAATCCGATAACATGCAAAATAATGGATGAAATGAAGTGGTTGGGCAGCCTCCTATTTATAGTCTGTAGATGTGGATCCTTCCAAAGTTTGGGTGTTTGCTTATGGGACATAAAAACTTTGGGAAAGTTCGAGTTTTGGGGCTGCTTTAATGAGCTAATGAAGATTTAATGTTTAATGTATCTTCTTTAGCTTAATGCTATGAGGTAAGAAACAAGTTACGCATAACCGATATGTTGATGCTTGACTAGGGTATTGTTTTGGACTTAAGTGAATCTAAGGCCATTAAGATGTATGGATTAAACCTAGGTTTGGTTTTCAAATTTAAATAATGTTGTGTCAGAGTGCAATGGAGTGCAAGACAGGAATGGACCAAGAACAGAGTTGAGAGTGAGAGTGAGAGAATCCCAAGATGAGAGTACCAGTAGTGCTATGGTACACAAAGAATAGAAATGTATCTATATGTTAGGGTACAAATAAGGGTGTGTTCACACCCATAAGTTTATACACATGGGATTAATGGGAGTTTACACCCGGAGGGACTTTACACCTAACAACCTCCCACTTAAAGGCCTGAAGTGGTACCTTTAAAGCTAGCCAACTCCCACTTATCAAATGCAATGCTCATGCTGAGCCTTTACAAGACTTTTAGTAAGAACATCTGCAGGGTTATCTTGGGTTTCAACTTTCGACCTTAGTCAGTGTGATAAGACCATCATCCAAGACCTGTCGAATGAAGTGACACCAAACATCTATGTGTTTGATACGTGCATGGAACATGTCATTCTTAGCCAAACATACTGCACTCTGGCTATCACCACCAAGCACTGGAGTACATGAAGAAAGGCCAAAATCCTTGACCAAACGGCTAAGCCAAATAGCTTCCTTAGAAGCTTCTGTGGTTGAAATATATTCAGCTTGTGTAGTACTGAGTGCTACAATTTTCTGTAACCTTGAACACCAAGAAATAGCCCCACCAGCCAAAGTGAAGGCATATCCACTGGTAGATTTTCTAGTGTCAAGATCTCTTGCCATGTCTGAATCACAGAATTCGTGCAACTCTAGTGTACCCGTTCCATAGCATATACACTTATCTTGTGTACCTTTTAAGTATCTAAAGATACATTTCACTGCTTCCTAATGTGGTTTGCCAGGGTTAGACATGAATCTACTAACAACTCCCACTGCATGAGCAATGTCAGGACGAGTTGCAACCATGGCATACATCAAAGAACCACAAGCTGATGCATAAGGTATGCCTTTCATAGCAGCAGTAGTTGCATCATCTTTTGGGCAATTGGCTTTGCTAAGCTTTGTATATGTCGGTAAAGGCACACCAAGAGGCTTAGCATCAGCTATATTAAATTTGTCAAGTACTTTGTTGATGTACTTGTCCTGTGAGAGAAACAAATGCTATCCTCTCTCTCTTTTAATGTGCATGCTCAAAATGTATTCAGCTGCTCCCAAATCTTTTATTTGAGAAGGTTGAACTCAGCTGCCTTTTAAGAGCATGTAGAGTACTCTTATGCTTTCCTACAATCACCATGTCATCCACATGTAAGACCAACACAATAAGGCTTTCATCATCAGCCTTTTTAGTGTATAAACAGTGATTTGCATAACTGCGTTTGAATCCATGGTGGAGCATAAAAGTATCAAACTTTTTATACCATTGTCTAGGGGTCTGTTTTAGCCCATATAAATTGCGTTTTAGCTTATAAACTAAGTGCTCTTTCCTTGGAATAGCAAAACCTTTGGGCTGTTTCATGTACAGCTCTTCATCCAGGTCACCATGGAGAAAAGCAATCTTCATATCCATATGATCTAACTCTAAATCCAAGGATGTAGTGGGAGCAAACAAAACACGGAGCGTAGTCATCTTTACCATCAGTGAAAAAAGCTCCTAGAAGTCTATGCCTTCCTTATGTGTATAGTCGTTCGCAACCAAACATGCCTTGCATTTGGCCTTCCCATCAACACATTTCACCTTGTAAACCCATTTATTTGGAATACTTTCCTATCCTTGGGTAAAGGTACAAGCTCCCATGTGTTATTTGCATACAGAGACTTCATCTCTTCCTGCATAGCAAGCTTCCACTTTCTCTTGTTTTCACATAACTGTGCCTCTTTAAATGTTAGAGGCTCACCTTCATCAATCAATAAAATGCAATCCAAAGATGGTTGAAACTTCTACGACTGCCTTCTGACATGTGCAGACCTTCTTACCCAATGATCTGTATTGATTGGCGATGGGTCTACATCCTTAAGTATGTGCACCCCATTACTTGGTGGCTGATTTTCAACATTTTCTTGTTGCTGTAACCTGTTTTCAGCATGTTCTTCTTGTTGTCCTATTCCATCATGTGCATCTATTTGCTGTCCATTATCTTCTGGCTGTAGTAGAATAGGTTGCTGCTCATTTTCAGCATCAAAAGGACAAAATCTTCAGCTAATGGTTGCTGAATGGTTGGTTGTTCATGCTGAAATTTGACCTTCTTTTTGTCAAGATCACTATGCGTAGCATTTTTCAGCAACTTTGCCTCAATAAATGTTGCGTCTCGGTTGCATACTATCTTCTTGTCCTGAGGAAGCTAAACTCTATATCCCATCTCTCCCTCATCTCCACATCCCATGAAGATGATAATGAGTGAAATAGATTGACATAACTTAGGTTTGAGAGTATAAGCTAGAGCCTTATATAGACCAAAGTATACATCCATGCCCTTGACCCTCATCAAATCTAGGTAGGTGATTTGCACACCCCTTTTTTTGGGTGCTATTGGAGCGCTTGGAGAGCCTGGTGACAAGATATGTGAATCCCGTGTTTGATTGGCCAAAGGCACGATGATCATATATGGTCTAGATTATTTTCATTCAGTTCTATGTTTTGTTGATTAAGTGTGATTACAAGGATAAATGTTGTTTATGCAACCTTGCCAAGTTTCATTAGTATTTAGAGCCTAGGTTTTTCTTTTGAAAAGAAAGATGATTTTGAGGTGCTTGAAAACAGTGCTGATCAAGGTCCCTCAGGAGAGGGAGAGAATACGGAAGACATGAACATGTTTCTAACTTCATGCAAAGAGAAAAAGAAGCCATCAGTCTTCAGGAGAGGACTTTCTATAGAATCATTTGCTCCAAGAAAAGAATCTCCTAATTAAGGAGTCATCTGCACCTAGATCAATGAATTGTCTTTCCATGCAGAAGAGCCTCCAATACCCTCTTGATCTGAAGTCTAAAGAATGAGAAAACCCTTCGAATATGAGCAGGTATCAGCATGACCTTGAATTCAGCAGCTATTGTTCTTCACGGTTGGTTGGGCCATTTGATCACAGTAGGTTGTCAATGTGGTTCATCATGCTTAGTAGGAATAGGATTTGTTGATGCGTGTTGTAGGAATAGGAACCTTGTGACTTTCCAGTGTATCAAGTACATACTTAGACACTGAATGGTTTCAGAAACCAGAAGTGACTGGTCCGTTGGGCACTAATTGCTAATGAGTATGATTCGCTTGCATGATTGAAATTTTTTTGGCATTCAACATTCAGAGTGCAAGGGATAATCCTTGCATATGTGATAAGGAATACTTGACATGAGTATTCACAAATTTTAGCTCATTTGAATGTCAAGTGATCCATCCAAATGCAAATAGCATTTGCTTAACCTCTTTACTTCTAGATGTATGGCATTCACCTTGGTATTTTGCAATCAAACTTTTAACTTCTAGTTATACCTGTGTTTTATGTTTTGGTATATTTCAGGACAAGATGTTTAAACTAAGTGAACACTAACAATTACCCTATGCTTCCATGTTCCCATGCATGAAATGCATCCATCTTCCTTTTATCAATGTTGCAGGTTTGTTTCTTTTGCTTCTACAACACCAATTCATTAGACTTGAATAATAAACAACTTGGTTCAATGCATTCCATTGTTTGCTGAGTGTTTTGGTATGTAAGCTAGCTTAACATTTAGAGGCAGACTGTTTAGATATTCATCTTGGAAGGTTTTGAATACATCAAATTTACTCTAAAAGTTTTCTTTCTATAAGCTTGATTCACAGGTTTGACTATGAGACAATACTATTGCAGGAGCAGTGGAAATTTGCACCTTTTTGGATGCCAAAAACTTGAGGTGCTTTTTTTAAATGACGCTACATGGCCTTAGGTTGCAAAGTAGTGTTTGCTATCCATACTTAGTCAATGTTTACTTTTAGTTTATGAACTTCAATAAACCATTTGAAAGTTTACTTGTGGTTGACAGGTCTAAATGAGTAACTTGGATTTTAGTAACACTTTACTTTTCGCTCAGGAGAGGTTTGATAACTCGGAATGTGAAGGCATCTGTTGATTTGTTTCACACTCGCTTTGGGGTCAGTTTTCTTACATTGTGAAGAGTTGTAATCAGTTAATCACGAGGAAAGGAATAGGTGAGATGTTCAATTTAGTGCTGGTTTACTGTGCAGATGAGGCATTTTTCCCCAGCCTTGAGCCGAGAGTTTCGCCCTTATAAGCCAAATCCTGCTCCATTGCTTCACATTTGTAAATCATGGGAAGTCTCACCTGCAGAAGTCATGATGATTGGAGACAGTGCTAAAGATGATGTGAGCTCCTTGAAGTTGCTTTCTGCATTCATTAGCCAGATTTATCCACTTAGTGCACTGTCATGTTTTAACTCGGTTCTGTGTCAGAACTTAGGTCGTATAGAAGTCCAGTATATGAAGCTTGTCCTTTCAATAAAAAGCTTCTATCTTTTTCTTCTTCACCTAACAAGTGATCCATGTGTGTTTAATCAGCTTTTAAGAACTGTTGCTTAGTCATAGAACATGGTTTGGGTTCCAATTCGTATAGCAGTGGGCGATATGTATTACACTTGCTGGTTTTGTTCTAGTTAAGAATTGGGGAAATGTTTATGCTTTGCAGCTCGATTTAGCCCCATTTAACCATTGATTGCTCTACCTACCTGTTTTTTCCAGCGTTAATAAAGCTGAAGTTTCTGGGAAATTAGTTTGTGCTCTGAGCCTCTGTATGCTTATCATCCTTTTTGACAACTCGCTTTGTGGGCTGTCATAGAAGATGAGTTAGGCTTTTTTTGATTTTTGGTTTAGGAAAAGGCTGTCCCTAAAATTCACTAGTCTGTAATGGATATCTTCTAAACATTGATGTGTGCAGGATCTTAAAGTCTCTTCTTAAGAATTCTGATTTCACTGTTTCAGATTGCTTGTGGAAACAGAGCAGGTGCTTTGACTTGCTTACTTGATGAGTCAGAGCGATATGATTTGGCCAGCCTACCAACTGAACAGCAGCCAAACATTAAGGTCAAGTCCTTAAAGGAAGTGCATATGCTGCTAGAATCAGCAATTGGGAGTCAAGCCTTGGACAGCGTGAAGGGATCTGATCAATGATTGTTTTTTCCTCATATTTTAAGTTTAAAATGATTACAGCGCATATATATGTGCCTGCAGTTGATATTGCAGCTGAATTACTAGCATGTCCATTCATTCCTATCCTAGAGCGAAGACGGGATGGTCTTTGCAAAGGAAAGATTGCAATTAAGAGGTTCCAGGAAGTATGAAATTGAAGGTGATGGTTGCTATTGCTTCATTATGGAAATTGAAGCACGCATCTTGACTCCACTACTACATGCTATTACTTCATTATTGAAACTGCTACATCTTATTCTCATGATAACTATTTTCACAGTACTATCAAATACATCACTAAGTTTAATCATTCTCTGGTTTTTTCTCTTTCAGAGTTGTCTGAGAGGTTTGTTATGCATGGCAGTGAATCTGGCTGGGATAATTAGTTGGGATCTTTACAAATTTTTATACTGATGTATTAATCTGAAATGGCGCATGAGTAGAACTTTGAATGGTGAATTGGGGTGTAACTCTAGAATGTTCCTGTAACTATTGATGTACTGCATTGGGGATAATGGGTTTACTTGGATTGGCAAAAAGGCTGGCATCAGAGGGTGTAACTCTAGAATGTTCCTGTTACTATTGATGTACTGCATTGGGGATAATGGGTTTACTTGGAATGGCAAAAAGGCTGGCATCAGACCTTGATGTCTGATTGATGGGCAGATTGGAGGACCTGTGGGTAAAAAAATGATATTTGGTGCACACGACATAAAGCTGATGCAGAGTAATGCTCTTATTTAGATTGATCAGACAACACTTCTGCAGCTATCTTTGGGTTCTCCAACTGCAGTCAAGTGTTGTTTATGCATGTCAAGAAAAGTTTCCCAAATTCTTCAGAACTGATCTGGATTGTATTTTTAATACCTGTTTGATCCTGAGGCAGTACATGAAGTGCAAGTCCTTTTCCTGCAGCCTGTAGAACCATGTGTGCGTTAATTATAGAGTTTTACAAAAATTCTGTTCTCCATTAAAATCTCTCAAAAAATACTTAAGATTTGCTTTAATAACTGGACGAAGCTTGTACAAAAGACTACACCTGGGAGTTGGTGGTGATCCAGTATCCATTACATATAAGACAGAGCTGCCTTCATGTTAAAGATGAGAGAAATATGGTTCTATTGGTTAAGAGAAACTGCTTAAAGGGCACAAGAACAGGGTGGCCTCATTTTGATTGTTTCTAATTGCTTAACCTCTAGCTCATATGCATATTAAGCTGAACAATATTAGGCTCTACTCCTTGAAGAGCATTTGAACGTCCTATAGCTGATGTCATGAGGATGGTTGAAAAACCTCCAAAATGTGGACATTCGATCAGCTCCTATGTGACGCCATGAACTTGCACCTGCTTGATTTCACTTCGAAGCTCCATCTTGCAGTGGTTGCGTGGTCTAAATCTAAATCGTTCACATTCTTCCTCAGCGTTGTATGGCTCCCAGTTTCTGTGTCGGCACTGCCACCCAACAGCAATATCGTGCCTCTGGAGTGAAGGGTAACAGGATTTATAGCTCTTTTGTATATGGCTAGACCAATTTATATGTATAGTTGTTCTTTTCCTACATGTGCATCCCTTATTTTGTGTCACGCCGTATGTAGTTTTGAGATGTATGCGTGTGTAAATACCGTGCAACTATGCATATAAGCAAGCAAAGGTTATCTCGCATGTAAGTGAACACTCGAGGGCCTTGAAGCCATACAATGCTATACTTAACTCAAGTGGAGCTTGTTTTCATCCATCACTTTCGATTTTCATCATGAGTTGGTTGATTTTCAATGGGGTTAGTTCATGGAGTCCTCAAAATGTACTAAATCTTAACCCTAGCTAGTTTGCATGTGCATAGTTTTCACAACAACTATACTTAAAAGTTCATACTCAGATTCTTTTGGTTTTCATCTGGAAAAGAAAATCAGAAGTTCGGCTCCATCCATCTCCTTATTTGATAACTTGGGTTCATATTAGGGGTCATCCCTTGTTTGAGGAGGGTGTTCAAGGGATTCAAAACCCTTGTTTGAGGAGAGTTCTAAAGGGCTTCAAAACCCAAATATGCTTGCTTGAGCGTCAACAATATGAAAATATCTTCATCATCGGTTGGAAAATTCCTTGCCTTTTGTATAAGAGTTCGATGTTTGGATTGCTTTTAAACCACTCTAGGCTACTTGTTAGAGCAAGATCTTTGACCCTAGGTGCACTTAGCCATCATTCACTTGTAGATATTTCCACTTTTAATAACTCCAGATGAAAAGTTGGAAACTTAGTTTCATGAATAAAACACTTTGATTCCTCCATTTGACAACTTGGGTTTATCTTAGGGGTCATCCCACACATTCGAGTACTTAGAGAGCCTAAAAAGCTTAAAGGTGTTATTGTATTCTGTAGTGAAGTGTATTTTCATCATGAGTTTCATTTTCATTAGGAGTTGGAAAGTTTCATCTCTAGTTTAATCTTGAACCACCTAAACTCATTGCTAACTAGGTCAAGAAACTTCTTTAGGTATCTATATTGCAATGGAGGTCTTGATCAATTGTTGTTGAGAAAATCAATCAACGAGTGACGAGAGGCATAAGCAAAAGTGTTTTGCATGCTAATAGTTGCAAAAAATAGAGAGATGAAAACCTTGGTTTCCATCTCTAATTGACCAACATGGTTTTGAAAACCATAAATTACAAGAAACCTCTGGTCTCCTTACATTTGGTAGCTTGGGTCCATTCGAAGGCTCAAATTGCCTTGTGGAAAGATGCTTCAAGGTTGAAAATTCTAGATGTATTGATTCCAAATACCCATTCATAGCCAAGTGCTTGTCTCAGTTTGCACGTATTTACACCAAAAATCAAACTTGTAGATGCATAGGAGGTTCTTAAAAACTGTAGACAACCACAAAACTTGAAGTGATTTTAGAAAATCACAAGAAATCTTTAGTGATTCTATACTATAATGAGAACCAAAGTGCCTTATCCAAGATTGAACGAATGGAAAATTGAGGTGAAAAGTGTGAGGTTTACCTCAACTTGGTATTTTGAAGCTAATATGACTTTTCAAAGGCCCTATTTTGACCAAACTCTAGCTCTAGAAACTCATATTGCAACCTTGCACAAGATTATTGACTTGGACCATCTAAAAGTTCACTACAAATGTTAAATCTAAACTAGGGGAAAATGAAAATCATAAAGTCAAGGTGAAAATCCAAGTTTCCTCTTGAGTTTGCTATCACTATTATCATAGAATGACCTTGGAAAGTTCTTAAATCATAGTTTATGTTAAGGACTTGGAATTATAACCAAGTCCTTGAATGATAATTCTAAAGCCTAGATCACTAATGGTGATTGCATAAGCCCCAACTAGTGATCATTGAACATTAGGACATAGTTTGAAAACTTCCAAAGCCTTGAAACCCCAACTCATTGTGAAAAATGCTAAATAATTGTAAAAACCCATAGTCCCAGCTCTACTTGTAGTTTAAGGCAAGCCATGTACTGAAAGTCATTAAGAAGCTACCACAATTCATATTTAGTTTCCCATAAGGCTAATATAGAAGTTGCACAACATCTTTAGTACCCTAGAAGCACTTTTGCCCTATAATGGAGCTTGCGAAAGACCTAAATTGGGGTGCTCAACTTGCTAGATCATGCTTGATCTTGGCACACACTTACCTCAAAACCATCATAGAACCTCTTGTGTGCTTGTTAGACTAGCTTGGGGATCTTGGGGACCTTGGAAGATAGTTTCGATCTTGTTAGAATCTTAAAAAACTTAGAGAAATATAGCTCAATATTAAAAATCTAATTTGCAACTTAAGTTGATGCTGAAGACCTTTCAAGGATCTTAGTCCATCTCCAACTACTATAGTGTATGCATAAAAGTTGATGAGGAACCATAGTGGCCTAGAAGCAGTTTCATTGAGTGTCATAGTCATATAGACAATGAAAACTTGAACTCAAGGTGAAAACAAAAAATTTCACCTCAATTCGAAGTCTTGTTGTTCTTCATAACATGAAGATTTTCAAGCACTGCAAGTATAGGAGTTGTCCCTAATGCTACTAGGAGGCTAGAGAGGAACTTGTATGTTATTACGATTGATTTAGAAGTTGAAAATAATTAAAAAGAGGTGAAATCATAATTTTCACCTTAAGTTTAAATTTGATATTGAATTGAAGCATAAGACTCCATACTAATGTTTGATTTGAACTAGGTGAACTGCCCATTGTTATTGATCCACACAAGTAACTATTAAACTTTGTAAAACTTGTTAGAAGTTGAAAAAGCACTGAATTCCTAGCTCAAATATGAATTAGTATTAGTTGACTCCCAAAATTTATTTCGAGGGCTACAAACCTTGATATGATGATCAAACAACACCTAGAAAGGTACTAGCGTAAGGAATAGTGTCTTATAACCATACATTACCTATAAAACCTTCAAACACCTTACAATACTAACTTCAAGCATTTTAATAGAAAGAAATGAAACAAGAAAGAGCTTATTTAACATCACAAAAAATTAAACATGGCAGTGATGCATGCAATATAAAGTGGATCCAAGATCAAATCACCTAAACCATCTAGACCTCATAGTTCATCTCATTTGATCGTGATTTTCGTAGTCTCTTCTCATGAGAAACCCTTGTAAGAGAAATTGAACCTCTTTTAGATACAACTAACTTAGACATAAGCGAAGTTGTAAAGCACTTGTTGGAGCTGGATATTCTCAAAAGAGCCAATGACTCCATCAGACTGCTACATGGCCTAATAAGTAGAAATAAGAAGGGGAGTGATGTAGAGGAGCCAATACAGAATCAAAGCTTGTTTAAAAGTAAAATCACGATGTTGCAACACAAGGAGCATTAGAAGGAAAAAATACCATCCAAGTGCACTTAGATGAGCTTAAAGAGCAAAGTTAGAAGGAATCCAAAGATTGCTATTCAATACTAGGATATAGATGACACTTAACAACATTGTCTCAGGCCTTATATAAAGGCCAATCCTAAAAAGTTGGTCCAGTATAGATGCTAGTGCTAGATTAGTGTTAAATCTACTTAATGGCCTAAGATTATGCTACTCTACTAAGGAGTGGACCAAAATTTCCTTGGCCACAAAGTAATTAGACAAGATTGGGCGATGGCCTTATAGTTTCAAGCCAACAATATCGTATCTCCAAAAAGGGAGTCTTAAGCTTTTGACCTTACAATAGGACAAAAGGGAAAACTTGATGTATAAACTTAGACTTCACTGAGGAGGTGTACTTGTCTATACTCCACGATTTCTTCATCAAGAGTTTCTTAGAAGTTGGGTATGGGGACAACCTCATAGTCCTTTTATGAACTCGAAGCAAGCAGAATAAGAGTCAATGCAAGATAATGTCTCCAAGATTCAAGGTTGGTCCAACAGAAGGCCATCTCTAGAGCTTTCATTAGTGAAATCTACAATGATAGCCGCTATTAGGTTATATTAAGAAATTCTCACCTATATTGAAGCAATTTGAATGGAGTATTTTGATGAGGTAATACATGTACATAATAAAATGAGTAGGGAAAACAATGTATAGATCTTTTAGCACAATCCAAGTTGACAAAAGAGTTGAGAAAGGGTCTCTCATAAGAGATGGTTGCTCTTAAGTAGCAAAGCCAAGAAAGTTGAGGGGACTAGTGGAAAGCCTAAAGCCTAGAAAAATCTCCATGCCCAATGCCCAATGTATACATTGTGGTGGCAAACACTTGCCTCCATAGTGTTCAAATGCATACACTATGTGCTTGAAGACTTAACTAAAGACTCAAGCGATAGTGTCTTTGTAGTAGTTGTGAAGGGATTCCCAGTGGGGAAAGGATATTCTTAAGCCTGTGGTAACCCTAGTCATGATGGTGTAGTTGTTAAGTCCCTAGACACTTTCCTTATCATGTGAATCAATACATGCAAATAGACCTATTATTTATGCTAGAGGGGAGACACCTTAGCCTTGCCAATCCCATAAGATAAAACATCCAATGGACCAAAAATCAAAATAAGCCCATTAGGCATCCAATTCCACCAAGCCCTTACATGCTGCATCTTGCAACTGATGTACTTGCCCATTATTTTAAAAAAATTTAATGGATGAACATTCACAAAAAAATCCTTATTTGTCTCTTATGTCAAAAATGGTGACCAATCCAAGTGAATTTGTACCCCATTCTAGTCATGCTGGTAGGACAAGGAAGAGGGAGAGAGGAAAGTGAAATCCTTGCAAAGATATCACTTATCAAAATTTTGGCCAACCTAGACACATATTGTCAATGTAACTTGAGAGATAAGAGGCATAAAATGATGGCAAGGTAGATCAAAGATGCCATCAGTGTGGTACCACAGACATGTATTTTGACTTGCCAAGGTGAAAGTTATTGTTGGTGCTGGGTGAATCGGTCATCACCACAACAATTAGGAGTTACACATTTATCACTAGTGTTTGTTTGGATTTGCATGCTCGTTGGCTACCACTTGTAACAGTTAAACATATAACCTAAATCATGCAATGCATTAGATATCACTACTATCATGTTCATCTACTTTCTCTTGTTTAGAGTATCATGTATTTGGATCTTTTTCTTTCTATTGTGTTTGAAATTAAGTAAATGGATCATGCAAAGTATTCATATTCCCCACAATACTATGTGTTGGGTATAGATATTGAATTGTGTGGTATTTGTTGAGATGTTTGTACTTGAAACGTGTCAATTAACAAGGCTATTGTGCTATCAACACCATTAAATTGTTTTAATGTGGAAATGATGACTAAGGAGTCTAGCTCTATACCACTAGATGCCATTTTGAGAGTGTAAGGCAAGAGGACATGAGTAAGCCTACTAGGACCATTAATCATGGGTGGGTTGGTGATAGGAAAGAAGAATATAAATAAGACGTTGAGGAGGAGAGAAATCAATAAGATGCTCTCAAGAGAGAGATGTGATAGAAGTGACTTAGCTTGATGTATCATGTGCAAGGAGGACCCTACCTCCTTTAGTGGCCATTGCTAAACATGAAAAAGTTATATCTCAAACATCAATTGAAACAATAGATGGGACCAAAGGTTGGGTTGAAGAACACTACAATCTCGAACATCAATTGATAAACATATGGCACCAAAGGTTGGGTTTAGGGAAGCTAAAGAAAAGTCTAAACTAGTCACGAAATTATAAGCAATGCTTAAGGGCTCATGACCATGAGACTTCCTTCTAGATCCAAGAGAGGACTCTCAAACAAGGATCGAATGAATATCTCGTTAGAGAATAAGGAGCATTTAGAACAAATTGAGAAAAGTCACCTTGCACCTAGGATAGCTAGAGACAATTGGTTTGGGGAGGTAAACATAAATATCATAGTAGAGTTAGTCTTAAAATTAATGACCATGGCTTGATGTGTGTTGCTAAAAGGGAATCCAACAAGGACAATGACCTTCAAGGTAAGGATAGAAGGTGATACGAAAAATAGAAAGAGAGAAAAATGAAAAAAATTAGCATGTCCTATAAAATGAGTAGCTTTCATGAGGTGGAAACCAAACAAATGGAGCTCTCCCAGATGTGGAAATTGAAGCATGTGAGTTACCATCCATCAAAATACGGTTCCTCCATAAGCACAATCGAGTTCAATAAAAGAAACAAAATGACACAACCAATGGAGAAAAGAACAAAGAAAGGGACTTACCTATCCACTTGCGACGAGTTGAGTGTAGATAAGAAAAGAGATAGGAAGGGCTTGATTAAACAAAACCTCAATCATCTCCCTAAATATTTTTGGAGATATAATAAATGAGACTAGATGATAGTCACACTAGGAGAAAAAAATGAGTTTATAACAAGCAAACCAATTAAAGGGCTTGTGAAGGTGAAGGAAGCTAGCTTAGCAAAAAAGTTAGAACCATCCAAATGTGTTTATGCTGTTGAAGATCTCATGAAAGATGAAGAAACATACTTGGTGGTCCTCCTCAAGGAACTCTGTACATCATCACTTGCATGATGCATGCTAACTTGTTATTCGACATCGCAAAAATGTTAACTAGATGGTTGTCTCGATAATTGACTGCTTGTTCTATTTAATCGTCAAGTTTTCAAGTAACACTGCAAATTTAATAATTACACCATCATACAAAAATATAATATGGGACATCTGAGGCAATTGAAAAGAAAAGGTTTATCATTATGTCAAAGTTGACAAAATATATTGCATTGTAGTGTGTATTACAAAAACTCTAGGCCCTTGGCCTCTCTATTCTCTCTCCCCTCTTATTCGTCTTGCTAATTGCATGTCTCTTTGCATGATGGTAACTTGCTTGGCACAAATCGCACACAAAATGCATCCTCAGAAAGGGTAACAATATATGCTTATACAACTTTCTAGATAGCCTCCATTGCAATCCCTTGCATGTGGAATTGATATCCATAAGAGTGAAGGATTTCCTTCACTAAGGAAAATTTCTTGATAAGCAAGTCTATGCTCTTTTGGTACTTGCAGATCTCGTAAGAGATGCAACGTGATAGTTCTTCCTCCGCTATAGCCTTTGCTCTGGGCCAACTACCATGGTTGTCATCCTTGTGTTGTTGAGCCTGAGGTTGGGGCTAAGGCATGGGTTGCTTAACGGGGGCTAGTTTTGGGGTAGGGGGAGGAGGGATATTAGAGGAGGAGAAGGAGGAAGTTGTCTGGCTTGCTTTGTTTTTAGCTTGGGACATCGCATGGGACCTTTACCACAAGTTGTGTCCCTCAATTGCATCTATACTAGCCTCAGGCCATTCTATCATGACGTGGGGCCTAGTGATATTATCGTCAATATTTCCCTTTTTCATCATTATTTCCACCTTCCTCATTCGTGGAAAATTCACCCTCATTGTTCTCTAGCCATTTGTTGTTAGCCTCCACATCCTCGCTTGCTTCTTTCTCTTCAAAAGAGTCTTCTTACTTGCAAGCTCTTTTCAAAGTCTCCATGGTCAACTTAGGGAGAGCCTATGAGCCTTTGGATGGATGAGGGGGAGGAAAGGACATGGAGATGATGAGATTTTGGTGCTATTGGAGTCATCTCTCTAGCTGAAATTAGGGATCTCTTTGTCTTGCCACAGTGAAGAAGTGAATACTTATCCTTGGCCTTGGCCTAGTAGTGGATGTCATCGCACAGTTTTCTTGGTGTGATCCATGAGGTGGATTAGAAGAGAAGACAACAACAAAAGTATAAAACAAAAAATGAACTAAAAGAGCTCTATCCATACTTCTCCAAAAAATATGATCCATGAGCATATAATATGTGCTACAAAGGTATGGAGCATTGGCATTAAATTTGAAACATCAAAGTATACAAATATTAAAGAACATGCAAGTAGTAGAGTTGAAGGCATAACATGTAGTGGGTGACGTTGGTTTCTCCCCATGCATTGACAACTAGCTTTGTAAAATCATTGACTACTGTATGAAATTCAACTTGAGTGGAATGATCTATTGATGATTTTAGCATTATACACACTAGCTTATCAAAAGAATGCCAAACTTTCACTTGGGCATTCTTAAGACTAGGATCTCTTTTCAAATCTATACCACATTTGCCTGAATCTTTCCATAGCTTTCACTTTGGCTTTGATGACTTGCCAATCATATTGCTCAGAAATCTCTTTGTCTTCGCTCCACTCACATTGATATTTTTTGTACTACATCATAAGTTAAGTGTGACATTTTTTGAACCTTTTTAATCTTTATCTTGCCTTTAGTACACCTAATGAATTTAATAGCTTCTTGACTTTATCAATAATTGCTTCACTTCTAGAGACATGCTTCATTGTGTATACATAATTGATATGCAACTTTGACAACTTGTTAAATATACACATGAGGCAATGCAAAGTGCAAAAATGGACATTCTCAATTTTAATTGGAATATGGCTTTCCAATTCTCATCAAGGCATGACCTATTTAGTGGTGCCCTTTCTCTTTGATGGCCAATACTCCTCCCCTCCATGCAATATTATCTATGGCCTCAGAAGAATTGTTTGTTTTCATGAAAAATGGACAAGGCAATGATGATAATACCTTAATGTCACACCAATGGAACATACACTTTAGACCTCTTGAGATTGTCACCTAAGTGCTAATTAATGTTGAATTCTCTGAATCCTTCTACGTAGAGCTTCTCACCACTTATTTGCCTGGAAATTATATCTAGATATGGAGTATGTCAGAAGATCTAAGAGAGAATATAATGGGTCTTATTAGGCACTTTGGATGTTGCTAGCCACTAAAATTTCTTTTTTGATTGCACATGAAATGGTTGAATAAGCATGCTATCTATTGCATAGGCCATAATGTAATTCATTTATGTTAGGCCCACCCTCTCCAACTTGTGTCTCTTTACAATTTGGCATTCGTTAAGCTTTGATAACAAACTCCAAGGTTGAAACAAAACCTGGTAATCATAGTTGGTATGAACTTAGTAGAAACAAGTGTATTGTATTAAATCCTTAATGTTATATTAGGACAAGTCAATATCTTTCGAGCATTGCACCTTGTAGAAACGAGCCATGGCATATTGCAACTTAACTAGGTCAAATATAAGGTACGAGAGAAAAAGGGATCATGAAAAATGCTTAGATACATATATAGTACGGTTAGGCACCACTAGAGATGGAAAATATCATATTTTGAGATGGGAGGGAAAAAGTCACTTTTTGGGATCAACATTAATATGCTCTACTAATGTTGTAGTTAAGAGGAGTAATGGAGCATAAAGTAGATATGTAGCTACCTCTACAGGGTCCTAGGTATCTCATGTGTGGGTATTAAAAAATAGAAATTGATTATGAGGGCCTTTAATGCAAAAAAGTTTATGGAAAATGAGTATTTCAATTTGCAATATGATTGGGCGCCTTTTGAGAATAGGAAATCTATTTTTTGTGAAAAATTTATCTTTTGGAAAAAAAATCTGAGTTGCTAATGTGGCACTTTTGGGAGTGTGATAGTTCCTTCTTAGAGGATGAACTAATTTGGAGGATCTCTAATGTAAAAAAGTATTAAAAAAAGAGTATTTTAACTTGCAATATAATTGGGTTCCTTTTAAGAAAAAGAAATTCAATTTTTGTTAAAAATGTTAAAATTTTTTTGGATAAAAATAAATTTGAGTTGTTGATGTGGCACTTTGACATGCAATGATGACCATTGAAGAGGGATTAATCTAAGATAAAATATTTCTAATCAATTCTTTACGAGGCCCTTTTTGGGTCCACATTCCCCATAATGAATTTGCTCCATTTAGATTTGTTGCACCTTTGTTTGCTATGGGCTAAAGATTCCACGCTTTGTCTATTGCACCAATGATGATTAGTATTGACACTTTATTCCATTTGGATTATTGCACATCCCTTTGTTGTACTAATGCTTATTAGAAGCATGACATGATATACACATATGCATAGGTTATTTATATAGAAGATATAAAGGCTATACGTACATATAAATAGGCTATACATGACATATTGTAACGTGCCCGCCTATTGGTTGTTCATGCATATTTTTAGCGGTCCATCGAGAGACGAATCTAAGCAACGCTGCTCGGCACTCCCATGGAATGTTATGAGGTTTGTCACCTAGGGTTTCCCGAGTCCACCTTGCAACATAATGTTTGCGGCTGAACCCACTAGGATCAACTTGAAATTTGGGTTCCTAGTGGTCAAGGTCTCCTGACAGCATTCTAGAGCTAGGTCTTGGACTTTACATAGAGATACCCAATCTGAAGCAGATCTATGCTGCACTTGATTCAAAGAGAATGGGAAACGAGAGGGATGTGCTGCTCAACTCTCTACCTGTGGGGCATAGTCCCATTCTAGTCCCCTAAAACGATATGAATTGGGGTTCTAACCTAACACTTACTAAGGGTCAGGGTCATCAGTAAAACCTTGTGAGAAGCCTCCTAGTTCTTTGGGACCACCCTAGGACAGACCCGTCGGGGGTTCTGCTCACCTGCTTCCCTCAATGGGCATTCTTTAGTTATCTAATTAGGTCCTATCACATTTATGTGTGACATTTAAAATCAGCTTTCTTAATTGTGCCTTTTAGGGAACATGATTCATTCGCGTAACTTATAGCACTAACACGAATACAGAGCAAGTAGTCCTTTTGAAAAACAAGTTCCTTAACTTATCTTTCGGTTAATATACAAAAGAAATTATATGTCCCTTCTACCTTGTAGAATTACCTTGTTCAAATCAAATGGCACCATAATTTCCATCCTTTATCTAGAATAGGATCTTCCAATGCCTAGACGTTGGGGCCACGATAGTCTTCAACTCCGTTCCGGACTTGGCAAGGGGTGTCCAAAGCTCCACTTGACCCACAAGCTGCCTAGGAGTGAAACACCATTTTCGTGGTTGGCCTTTTCACCACTCGATCTTCAGCTTGTGAATCGAGGAGTGCCCTTTTTGGGTTGATCCGCGGTGAGATTTTGGAGGTGATCCACTTGTGTAAAGAACCTTTCCTTAATTAATCCAATTAAGAATTAAGCACAAACAAGGCATCCCTAATATCATATTTCAAAAAACATTCCTTTATTCCCATGGCAACTTGTCATCACAGACCCCTGCCATGATTTTACCATCAATCACAAGCATTTGGAATGATCATCCAAACCACGATCCAAAAATCAGTTGAGTGTAAAAGCATTTAGGGTGTTGTTCGAACAAACCACAAAAGCAATTGCATTTTTCCAAACAATGCAAGAACATACGCGATAACATTTTTATCCGCCACTTTTCGGTGTAGATGGGTTTACCATACATGGATGAGTGCAATTTTCCTTTTTCATAGTTTTAACTCTCGCGCTTGAATATACATCCTATAATTATAAAGATTGAATTTATCCCTTTCAATGACCTATTCTCATGCGACATAGTACATGACCTAATGTATCTCATACGGGAATCAAAATAAGCAACTAACAATTTGAAAGTGTATTACTTATATCCGGTACTGTAGTTGTATTAACAGTGATACCCTCACCTGAAGCTTCATTGCTAGTTGTGAGATTGCCATATGCACACGACATTCTTCGCTTAGGGGTCATTGTTCACAAGTAGATTCGAGAGATAAAGAAGGAGAAATGAATTTGAGATGGGAAAGCGTAAGAGAAGATGGCTTAATCGAAGACCGAGATAGGGGGAATTGAGCTAACTCTCTCCCTTGCAGCCTCTTAGAGTAACTCCTCTCTCTCTCTCTCTCTCTCTCTCTCTCTCTCTCTCTCTCTCTCTCTCTCTCTCTCTCTCTCTCTCTCTCTCTCTCTCTCTCTCTCTCTCTCTCAAGCTCCTTCTCACAGCCTCTCGGGGTCTCATTGTGCCTCCCTAAATCGCTCCCCATGCCTCTTATTTATAGTGAATTATAGAAGAGGGGTTGTTGCTAAGAAGAAGAGCTCTTTGTGGAGGGGATCTTGAAAAAATTAGTGATTTGATTGCTCAAATCATAAATCTGATGGTTCCATTGCTCCGAAAGGGAGGTAAAACTCGAAGACACTTGATAGAAATCTTCCAGATTACTCCTTCTTCTTCTCCCTATTCAAAGTGTTGTTTACTGCTTGTAAACTGCATCGCGGCACATGTGATTTCACCAATCTTTTTTTTTCTTTTTTTTTATAAAATCTCCAAAAGTAGCTTTAAAAATCACTTGCTTTTTTTTATATAACATTGAGTTCTAGAAATTTAATATCTTTTCAAGATATTTACAATAATATCTAAAATATGCTAGTTTTGTTCAAAAATCTAATATTTTTATACCATCCATACTATACACATTAAATTAATGACTAGTATGGCTAATAACTCTTGTTCATGTGATAAATTTTGTGATGGGTGACTACAATCGTTGTCAATTCAAAGAAAATGTCGGTTTACGACTCTCGATGGTGGCATTTTCTTCAAGATAATCCTTCCATTGGACAAGGTATTCTCTAAGGGTTCTATTCCTCAATTGTCTCTCCCTAGTATCTAGGATTTTATTTGGCTGTAGCTCAAGGACTCCTTGGCTAGGAATTACAACTTGTTGATCACTCAGTACACATGGTTAGGATTAGGCCCATATTTCTTTAGTAGACTAACATGAAATATGTTGTGAACTTTTACATTTTCAAGGGGTTGAAGTTTGTAAGCATTGGGCCCTAGGCACTTGAGGATCCTGTAGGGTCCGTAATACCTTGGACTTAGCTTTTTTTAAAAGACGCGGACCTGGTAGTACCTTGACCTCAAATCAATTTTGATGAAGATTTTTGCTTCCTGCAATCGATCAAGTAACTTGTCTATCCTTGGGATATGATATTTATTATTAAGCTCTTGGACTTGTGGGTTAGGACCTACCATGCTTCTACTGCATTACTCTAGTCACACAAGTACTTGGCTTCAAAACTAGTGCAACTCATATTATGAAAATTAAATGTACTAGGTATAAGAGCAGGGTTTATTGGGGTATTCTCAATACCAAATGTATTAATTTCAGAAAGATATCTAGGGTTCCTAATTATCCTGAAGGGGTATAGTGGGTTTCTAGGTCTTCTTCTTCATCTGATTCCTCTATATATCTAAAGACTACACTTGAGTAGCTTCGTTTTCTTGGAGTCTCAATATCTTTTGGGCTTAATTCAAGGCAGTTTGCTTGGACGTACCCTAGCTCATTGCAGTGGAAGCATCAACAGTTGGGACATCTCCTATGGATGTGCCCTATCTCTCTGCATGTGTGGCATCTCTTGTTCTAAACTAAGGAATCATCTTTGTCACAATTTCCCGATTTAAGTTCTTGGATGATTGGCTTTGCTCGAAGTAATGCATCTTGCAAGTCTTTTGGACACATCGCTTCAAGTCGGTGGTTTAGAGGAGTGTTTAGGCCATGGCAAAACTTGGATACTTGCTGTGCAATATCCATAGGTGGTGCGTATTTTAGTAGGGTTACAAACTTTGAGTAGTAGGCTTCCAAGGTTAATTCTAGCTGCTTGAGCTTGAATAATTCATTTATCCTTAAAGTCTGGTAGGTTGGCAGAAGGTATCGTCTGTGTACAACATCTTTCAGTTGAACCCAAGTGACAGCGACTTCAGAAATACCTTGATCTTTGCACCATTTCTTCCACCATATCTAAGCCTCGCCAACTAACTTAAGCTTGGCTATCATTGCTTGATTGGCAGAAGCAGTTTTCGTAGTAGAGAAATAATCATTCATTGACTCAATCCATATCTTCGCCTCCACTGTGATGTCTATTCCTTCTCTACCAAACTCGGGTGTCTTAATCTGTTTGAGAAGAATTTTCTTCTCTTGCATGTTAGTATTCATAGGTGCAGAAGGTGCCCAACAATCAAGCCATACCACTTAGGTTATTTTATTTAGGATATGTCTACGAACTGTACATTAATCAATCACATATCATTACCAAGTTTCGCTCTAATACCAACTGTAACACACCTGTCTATCAATTGTCCATGTACGTTTTTAGCGGCCCCGAATCTAAGCAGTGCTACCCCTCACTCCCATGGAATGTTACGAGGTTTTTCGCCTAGGGTTTTCCAAGTCTGCCTCGCAACTGAACGTTTGCAATTGGACCCACCAGGATCGACTTGAATTCTGGGTTCCTAGTGGTCAAGGTCTCCTGACAGCATTTTAGCGTCGGGTCCTAGACATCCTACTTTACACAAAGACACCCAATCCGAAGCAGATCTATGCTACATTTGGTGCAAAGAGAATGGGAAACGAGAGGGATGCGCCGCTCAATCTCTACCTGTAGGGCATAGTCCCATTCTGGTCCCCTAAAATGGCATGAATCGGGGTTCCAATCTAACACTTACTAAGGGTCGCGGTCATTGGTAAAACCTTGTGAGAAGCCTCCTAGTTACTAAGGATCGGTCGTCGATCATTGGTAAAACCTTGTGAGAAGCCTCCCAGTTCTCTGGGACCACTTTGTTGTAGGATAGACCTGTCGGGGGTTCTACCCACCCACTTTCCTCAATGGGCATTCTTTAGTTATCTAATTAGGTCCTATCACATTTATATGTGACATTTAAAATCAGCTTCTTTAATTAAGACTTTTAGGGAACAGGGTTCATTCGCGTAACTTATAGCATTGATACGAATATAGAGCAAGCAATCCTTTTGACAAACAAGTTCCTTAACTTATCTTCTGGTTAATATATGTCTCCTTTCCATACATGAGAAATTATATGTCTCTTCTGCCATGCAGAAGTACCTAGTCCAAATCACATGGCACCATAATTTCCAACCTTTATCTAGAATAGGATCTTCCAACGCCTAGACATTAGGGCCATGACAGTCTTCAACTCCATTCCGGACTTGGCAAGGAGTGTACAGAGCTCCACCTGACCCACAAGCTGCCTAGGAGTGAAACACCATTTTTGTGGTTGGCCTTTTCACCACTCGATCTTCGGCCTGTGAATCAAGCAGTGCCCTTTTTGGGTTGATCCGTGGTGTGATCTTGGAGGTGATCCACTTGTGCAAAGAACCTTTCCTTAATTAATCCAATTAAGAATTAAGCACAAACAAGGCATTCACCCTAATATCATCTTTCAAAAAATATTTATTTATTCCCATGGCAACTTGTCATCACAGACCCCCGCCATGAATTTACCATCAATCACAAGTATTTGGAATGATAATCCAAACTACAATCCAACAATCAGTTAAATGTAAAAGCATTTAGGGTGTTGTTCGATCAACCCATAAAAGCAATTGCGTTTTTCCAAACAATGCAAGAATATACGCGATAACATTTTCATCCACCAATTCGGTGTAGATGCGTTTACCATACATGGATGAGTTCAATTTTCCTTTTCCATAGTTTTAACTCTCGCACTTGAATATGCATCCTACAATTATAAGGATGGAATTTATCCCTTTCAATGACCTATTCTCATGCGGCATAGTACGGGATCTAATGTATCTCATGCAAGAATCAAAGCAAGCAACTAACAATTTGGAAGTGTATTACTTATATCCGCTACCGTAGTTGTGTTGATAGTGATACACTCACCCGAAGCTTCGTTGCTGGTTGTGGAATTGCTATCCACAAGCAACATTCTGTGATTGGGGGACCATCGTCCACAGGTAGATTCGAGAGATAAAGAAGGATGAATGAATTTGAGATGGGAGAGCATAAGAGAAGATGGCTTAGTCGAAGTTTAAGATAGGGGAAATTGAGCTAACTCTCTCCCTTGTAGCCTCTCGGGTAACTCCTCTCTCTCTCTCTCTCTCTCTCTCTCTCTCTCTCTCTCTCTCTCTCTCTCTCTCTCTCTCTCTCTCTCTCTCTCTCTCTCTCTCTCTCTCTCTCTCAAGCTCCTTCTCATAGCCTCTCGGGGTCTCCTTGTGCCTCCCTAAACTGCTCCTCATGCCTCTTATTTATAGTGAATTAGAGAAGAGGGGTTGTGGCTGAGAAGAAGAGCTCTTTGTGGAGGGGATCTTGGAAAAATCAACAATTTGATGCTCAAATCATAAATCTGATGGTTCCATTGGCTACGAAAGGGGGGTAAAACCCCTAGACACCAAGATAGTTGGTTAGAAATCTTCCAGATCACTCCTTTGCCTTGTTCTAAGTGCTGTTTAGTTCTTGTAAATTGCGATTGTAGCGCGCACGATTTCACCAATCTCTTTTTTTTTCTTTTTTTGTATAAAATCTCCAAAACTAGCTAAAAAATCATTCACTTTTTATTAAAAAAATATGACATCGAGTTCTAGAATTTTCCATATCTTTTTGGGATATTTACAATAATATCTGAAATATCTAAAATATGCTAATTTTGTCCAAAAATCCAATATTTTTGGACCATCCATACTATACACATTGAATTAATGACTAGTTTGGCTAATAACTCTTGTTCATGTGATAACTTTTGTGATGGGTGGCTACAATCCTTGTCAATTCGGAGAAAATGTCAGTTTATGACTCTTGGTTTTTAAAAAATAGTTTTTAATTAAATAATTTTTTTTAGTTATTAACGTTACTTAGTTTTTACTTTAGTTAGTCTCTAGTTAGTAATCTTACTAGCTTATTAATAGAATAACTAACTTTTAATTGTGTGTAAATATTACATATATGGATAGGCTACACACATGTACATATAGGCCACATATATGAATAGGCTAGATAATCGTTTAGATTGATTTTATGTCTATAATGGAGCCTAGTGGATTGGATGGAAGTTTATCTCTCATAAACTCATTGAGATCACTCCATTGGATCATTTTCTGATCTTATCAACACTTATAATTGCTTACATTACCCAATTTAGTCAATGTCCATCCCCCTTTTTCCTTAATACCTCATTCTTGGATGAGAAGCTATTGTGAGAGGGCTCATCAAAGCCTAGGAGGATGCAATAAGTAGGAATATCACTAGAGTGGGATAGATTCTTGGAAGCAAAGACTAATTGGTATCATGAGAGCCCTTCATGTGAATCAAACAATACTCATCTTTAGAAGCATTTGATTGAGGTTGGGAAACTCCTCATAATTTAGGAGATTAAGCACATGGAGGGGGCTTGTGTGCAACTGAGGGGTAAGTGGCATTGTTAAGGGGTGGTCCCAATAACTTATTTTTTAATGTTTTGAAAGTAAGCAATAAAGTGAATCCATTGTCTATATTGAAGACTCTATTAATGGTAATCTAGTGAATGACAAAAAAGGTGTGGCAACTATCATTGAACACCATCTAGCTTCTATTGTGGGCATTGAGCCTCCCCCAATAGTTGCAAACTATGCAACTCGTCTTGAAGCTTTCCTTGAGGATGGATGTGCACCTCTTCCACTTAATGAGGCCTTACTATTGGAGAGGCCATTTACTACTAAAAAACTTAAACTATTGGTGATGAAAATTAAATTCAATAAATCCCCATGATTGGATGGTCTCCTCTAAGTTGTTTTAGACCATTTGGGACTCTTGCATTGAAGGCTTGGTGTCCCTACTTAATTACACAAGAAAGTCTTGTTCTATGTTATACTGAAAGATAATCAAGTTGATCCCAAAAACCCTAGCCCAGACCAAAGTAACTAATTAGAGGCAAGTTACTATGTTGTAATTTCACCTACAAAGTACTAGCACTACAAGGGAATGGGGCAATAGCGACGCCGATTAGCGACGGCGGATGTCGGCGTCGCTATATGCATCGCAATTGGCGTCGCTATATGCGACGCAAATAGCGACGCATATAGCGACGCCAATTGCGACGCCGCAGGGAAAAAAAGCGCGGCCGAAACCAGAGCGCCGTTTTCATTTTGTTTTCTTCGCCTTTTGAGAGCGAGAGCGAGGGAGAGAGCGAGGGAGAGAGCCAAGGCTTTGTGGGAGAAGAGGAGGAAGAGACTTGCCGCCGCCGCCGCCACCGCCGCCGCCGCCGCCGCCACCGCCACCGTCGTTGTTCGTGAAGGAGAGGAGGAGCCCTCGTTGCAAAGAGAAGCCGCCCACGCTCGCCATATCTCATTGGTGAGTCTCCCTCTCTCTTTCTTTTACTTGTTGAAGGTTTAAATCGTTCTCTTTTGTTTGTTTAGGAGAGGAAATGAAAGAGAAGGAGAGGGAGAGAGAGGGAGAGAAAGAGAGGGAGAGGGAGAGAAAGAGAGGGAGAGTGCATTCTCTCTCTCTCCCTTTTGCTTGTTTAATGTTTAAATTACTTTCTTCTTTGCTTGTTTAGGAGAGGAAACGAGAGAGTAAGAGAGAGGGAGAGGGAGAGGGAGAGGGAGAGGGAGAGGGAGAGGGAAAGAAAGAGAAAGAGAAATAGAGGGAGAGGGAGAGGGAGGGGGAGGAAATAGGAGAGGGAGAGAAAGAGAAAGAGAGGGAGAAGGAGGGAGAGTGCATTCTCTCTCTCCCTCCCTCTCCCTTTTGCTTGTTTAATGTTTGAATCACTTTATTTTTTACTTGTTTAGGAGAGAAAATGAGAGAGAAAGAGAGTGAGAGGGAGAGGAAGGGAAAGGAAATGAGAGAGGGATAGAAAGAGAAAGAGAGGGAGAGTGCATTGTATCTCTCCCTCTCCCTTTTGCTTGGAGGATGTTTAAATCACTTTATTTTTTGCTTGTTTAGGAAATGAGAGAGAAAGAGAGATAGAGAGGGAGAGGGAAAAAAAGAGAAAGAGAAAGAGAGGGAGAGGGAGAGGGAGAGGAAGAGGGAGAGGGAGGGGGAGGGGAAGGAAATGAGGGAGGGAGAGGGAGAGGGAGAGGGAGAAAGAGGGAGGGAGAGGGAGAGGGAGGGGGAGGGAGGAAATGAGAGAGGGAGAGAAAGAGAACGAGAGGGAGAGGGAGAGGGTGAGAGAAAGAGAGGAAGAGAGGGAGAGGGAGAGAAAGAGAGGGAGAGGAAAGGGAAGAAAATTTAAGATAATATACGTATTGATAATGGTATGCAATTTGCTTTGCATACGGCCACGTACTTCATCAAAATGAACCCAAAATTATTGTTATAGAAAAAGAAACCCTTAAATTGAGTATAGGATAATTTCTCTCAGGTCTTATGACTATGAGTAGAATTGATTGAAATAAATTTTATTACTATAGTTATAAAATTTCATAGATGGCGCGCATTAATTTTAAAATGGATTACTTATACTCAAAGCCGAGATATAACAAAAAATTATCTACCGGGACAAACAAATCGTTGAGCATGATACAAGGCCGAGATATAACATCGGAAAATCTCTCGACTACTATAAACACAATATTAGTGAGTTTGGGAATCTCCCAATTCCCATTTTTTGAATACTAAAAAGGTGGTGCTCGAATAACATGTCCATAAGTTTCTCAAAACCATATGATGTGACTTATAATTGGAAAGCACTTGAAAAATGGAATCTATTGAGCTATAGAGCGCTCGATTTGGAGTTATAGTGTTCAAGTTATGACAAATCCAAAGATTTGACCACGTGTCCCAAACTTGTGGGAAATTCCCATATTCCCCAATATGGTGTTTATATACAATGCAAGGTTTATGGTCAACTTGCAACTTGACGTACATCTCCATAAAGCTATCCATTTAAGCCTTGTTTGCTGTAATGTAGATAAGATGGCAAACGAAGAAGGTCCTATTGTTCAAGACCGCGAGTCGTATCTTAATCAGCGTGTCCCATGTCCTTGCTCTCAATGCAAGTTGGCAATTAGACGAAAACGCCGATTGTCTATAGAACACGTACGACGATTTGGCGAGTTTCAATCTGAGATCATTGATCAGGCGATTGCAGACTTTCAGCAAATGGTAATTTGAAGTTAGCATTTTTCATGCATTGTACTCTCAAGCTAATTAACACCATATTGGGGAATATGGGAATTTTCCATAAGTTTGGGACACGTGGTCAAATCTTTGGATTTGTCATAACTTGAACACTATAACTCCAAATTGAGTGCTCTATAGCTCAATAGATTCCATTTTTCAAGCGCTTTCAAATGATAGGTCAGATCATATGGTTTTGAGAAACTTCTAGGCATGTTATTCGGGTGCCACCTTTTTAGTATTCAAAAAATGGGAATTGGAAAATTCCCAAACTCACTAATATTGTGTTAATTGAAAACCATACACAATAAGATTGGGTCTTGTTGGTAAATTTTGTATCCAGGGGGGTGATGTCTCGACCCAAGGGGGAGTGCACCCTTTGCGGCCAATTAGAAGAGTTCGTGGACGTGCGATGGATGGATTGCAGGAGCCAATCGACCACTCGCAAGGCCCATCTATACCGTCAATGCCAGAGGAGACAGACAACCTTCCCGACTTGCCTACAATCTTGGAGCCTGAGATGGAGGCAATGATCGATGCATTGATTCCCATGGATGTCGAGACATCTGACCCGCTCAGAGAGGAAGCATCCATACCATTATATGATGGGTGCCGAGTATCTCGGTTGAAGACATTGCTTGCACTCTTAAGTGTGCAAGCAAAATACGGTTGGAGCGATACGAGTGTGACTGAGTTATTCAGGTACCTTGCACACAGACTTCATTGTTTTTTTTTTTAAACAGTATTATTGCAAACATGGATAGATTTTTCAAGGTGTTTTATGATTTTTTCAGGTTATTCAAATATCATATATTGCCACCTGCAAACACCATGCCTGAGTCTCGTGATGATGCGCGACATGTTTTACGGAAGCTTGGCATGGACTACAATAACATCCATGCATGTATCAACGACTGCATATTGTTTCGAGATGAATACGAGAGTATGGAGACATGCCCAAAGTGTGGTGCTCACAGGTATCGACAGGACTTGCAAGGGCAAACCATCCCTCAAAAAGTCCTCAGACACTTTCCGCTCATCCCCCGCATAAACCACATGTTTCGCACGTCTGCCATGGCAAGCTTGACAACGTGGCATGTGCAGAATAGGTCTACGGATGGAGTTCAACGAATATCAGCAGATTCGCGGGCATGGAGCCACATTGACTCTACCTTCCCAGGCTTTGCGCGAGAGCCAAGGAATTTTCGGCTCGGTCTCGCCATGGATGGTGTGAACCCATTCGGTCTGCGCTCGACTTCTTACAGTGTGTGGCCTATAGTGCTTGTCAACTACAACATTCCTCCATGGCTTTCTACGAAGAAAGGACATCTCATCCTTAGCTTGCTCGTCCCGGGCCGCTACAAAGTAAAAAATATGGACGTGTATCTTCGTCCATTAGTCGATGAGCTTAAGATTTTGTGGGAGGAGGGGGTCACGGTGCAAGATATGAGCAGGCGCGATGGTCGGCGGTCAGCCAACATTCGAGCCATTCTCATGTGGACGATGCATGACTTTCCGGGATTGGGAGAGTGCTCAGGTGAGCAGACCTTTGTTCTCGCCGGTAATATCTATATTTTATTTCATTCAATCAAGTATTCACTAGGTCGTGGATCGCCTTGCAGGTCTCGTTACCTCAGGTTATCATGCATGTCCATTGTGTGGGCCACAGTTAGACTCCCGAAGGTCACGAACCATGAAGAAGATGGTATATCAAGGACACGCCGCTTTCTTGCCGGAGGATCATGAACTCAAGGAAGGTTTTCTTGGACGACCTCCAGCACGTATGAACGCTGCAAGCTGGTACGAGCTGAAAATGGTAAACCCGGATTCACATCCAAATGGAATGCGGCGGTTCTCAGTTTTCTACGAGTTGCCATATTGGACCCACTTACAGGTCAACCACTTGTTGGATCCCATGCATATTTTCAAAAATGTGGGCAGCTTGCTATGGGACCACATCACACGAAAGAGAGACACTATAGGGGCACGAATGGATTTAAAGGAGGTAGGTAAGATGGAGGCGCTTTGGCCGCAGTCGAGTGCTGAAGGGGGAGTGCAGCTTCCTCGCGCTCCCTGGGTTTTGTCTACCAAAGAAGAGCGCATTGTGAAGCAAGTAATCAAGTCTATCCGCACTCCGACGGGTATGATGCGTTCTCTCAGGTCCGCATTTTCTAAAGATGACCAGATTTCTGGGCTAAAATCCTATGATTGGCATAAGATATGTCAGGTTTGTGAACAGAATGGATTTTAATTAGCGTGGACATTTTGAAATTTGAAAAGTGACCATTATTCTTAATGCTTTCTCATTTTTGGCAGTTTGTCCTACCGATCGCGATCGCGGGATGCCTAACTCCAGAAATTCGCGGGGCCATTTACAAGCTGTCGACTTTGGTGCAATGGATCTCACAGAAAGAGATTAAGACGTCCTCTATTGAATCCGCAAGGCGGGGAGCAGTTGAGACAGTCTGTCTCTTTGAGAAATACCTGCCCACTAGCATGCTCACGATACAAGTTCACCTTCTTGTGCATCTTGTGGATGAAGTGGAGATTGCTGGACCTGTCCATACGCGATGAATGTTCTTCCTGGAGCGCTTCATGAAAACCCTGAAAGGCTTTGTGCGACAACGAGCTCGTCCGGAAGGTTGCATGGCGGAAGGTTGGTTGGTGTCAGAGGTGTTAGTGCATATCTCACAATGGCTACCAACGGTGGAACCAGACAATGAAATGCTATGGACGCTGAAGGACGATGACAGGCTGACTGGAGATGTGGTGGTTGGAAATGGGGTAGAAAAAAGAATGGATGCCTCAATGGAAGAGAAGGTGAATCGCTTTTGTATGTTGCACCATGCCTCCATGGAGACGTGGCTCGCCAAGTACCAGATTGCAAGGCAAGATCGAGAGGAAGCACGAGCCGAATTCCGACGCAGTACGCGTCACCGACCGATTCGATATCCCGAAGGCATGGAGGAGATGCCGCGGTTTATGTCAACACGATGGTTGCATGGAGCCTTGACCGCAGCATCCAGCGAAGGGACAGAGGTCTCAATGGAGGAGTGGGAGTTCTCGAGGGGATGTAGTCCAAAGGTAATGAGGGGTTTAGAATGTGTCGTATCTAAATTTGCTTGCTACATCTAATTTGAGTGTTTCAATGTGCAGTACAAAATATATAGTGCAGCGTGGTCGCGCGGACGGCATTTTCGGGTGGAGCGTAATGCGCTCCACAATGGACTGTGGTGTCATGGCAAGGTTTGAGCAAGAGAGCCGGCGACGAGCAACGGATCCGAACACGGTTGTGGATGAGATGGAGTATTTTGGGAATTTGCAAAGTATTATTACGGTGGATTACCGTAGCTTCTCCATGATAATATTCGACGTGCAGTGGTTCAAAGTGGTACTTGGAGGAGCTGGCGCAACAGTTCGACGAGGTCCATCTGGATTTCTCGAAATAGATTCCGAAAAAAAATGGATGGATTTGCGTGACACCTTTGTGTTGCCAGCCCATTGTGAACAGGTGCAACTAGGCATTTGCTTGCTAATTGTAATACGACATGGTTTATGTCACAATGGTTTGAAGACGGTTTGTAAGTGTTTGTGAACATGTAATCTTCTATCCAAATCCCCGACAACCTCGATGGTGGTATGCTATACCTTCAACTCCTCGAGGTGCGAGAGTATACAATCAAAGCGATGTTCCAGGCATAGATGAAGAAAATATGCAAATAGAGGGATCGAAATTACAAGGGGTGGAGGCCACCGCAAGCTTGGAGCCTGCATCGGCTAACAATGATGGAAATACAGAAGTCGTAGAATTTTTTGAGAACGAGACAGACTCGTTGTTTTGTGGTGACATGTCTATCGACCTTCCAGTGTATGCAGAGTTGTGTCAGGAGATTAACATGGGACCATAGAATACTTCATTCTTGGAGAATTGTATTACTCAATTCGTTGTTTAGATCTTCCATAAAGGTAGATAAGATATGCATTTTAAGAGGGATTTTTCAAAAATGATTTTATTAATGTGCTTTGTATAGTTTAAATTGATTATTCTAACATTATTTTTTATCTGTGCAGGTATCGACATTTTCAGGATGAGTCGAGGGATGAGCGATGAGGAGTTTCAGGAGATGATGGCACGTATGTCTCCAGATCAGCTCGCGAGATTCAGAGAGATAGCAGATCAGGAGCTGTCTCGTTCTTCGTCAGGACGCTCTGCTAGATCAGCTTCGGCGCGATCAGATGCTTCAGCTTCGAGTAGACGATCTCGACGCTCGCGACTTGGGCCAGAGGGAGGGACTGCGACTGCAGGAGGATCAGGGGGGTGCTGCTGTGGAGACACGGACGCGGTGTCTCCGTCTCGTCGTTCAACTGGAGCTCGGTCACCGCCAGGATTTGTCACACCTGTGGGGACGTCCACTCCAATTACTCCGGCTTTTGCGCAGCCGTCGGCAGATGTCACGCCTTTTGGTGGCACTCCTTTTGGTGGCACCCCCTCTGGTGGCACTCCTTTTGGTGGCACCCCCTCTGGTGGTACTCCTTTTGGTGGCACACTCTCTGGCGGCACCCCTTTGTGTGGCACTCCGGGAGAGGGTACCCCCGTCGGTACACCGGATGTTCAGGGATCTCCTGGATATGCCCAGGAGCGTGGACGGAGATGGGAGAGGGCCCATACAAGGCACACTCCTAGGGATTATGGATACCTAGTGGATGGCAGGTCAGGAGCCATCATCATGAATGATGAGGGGAGGAGGGTGATGGCTCGCATGAGGGAGTTGTGCCAACAAGTTTTTCGGCACAACGTCCTGGATCATTGGAGGAACATACCGGAGGGGAGCAAGGAGTACATAGTACCATCCTTGCACGAGGAGTTCCCGGTGCCAGTCGCAGTGGATAGATTCTCTACGGGCTGGATGATGGATTGCATGCGTGCATACATGTCACATAGACGATCCGACGCACGCAAGGCAATCAAGAGTGGGGCTCCAAAGCCCGAGTGGTTAGATGCAGACGACTGGCACCGACTGAGGGAGGAGGCTACAAATTCGCCAGGACGTTGGAGTCAGCAGCGGGAGGCGGCGAGGGCACGAATCGAGGCCGGATCGGTACATCATCTTGGGAGTGGCGGCCACAGGACATATTTGGAGGACTTTGTAAGATTCTCTTTTGTTTTGCTTATTTGTTTTTTTGAGATATTCTTTGTACTGACAATCATGTTTCTAACAGTTAGCATTTTGTTTTCTTTGCAGCACTCCATTACAAATCGCTATCCGCAAGGCCTTGAGACTCGATATGCGGAGAGGCACGGTCTCATATCATTGATCGACCGATTGTATAGACGCGGCGGCCCAGTAAGTCACTCATCTTTCTTGTCCGTAGTTACCATGAGATATTTGAATGCATTATTGTATGGTGGATTGATATGTTGTTTCTTTTTGTGCAGAATCCGTTTGATGCTCCTTTACAGCGGGAAGAGCTTTCGGGGGACGACGATTTGTAGCTCGCCCTTGGATCCTTAGAGCTCACATACCTTTAGTTTTTAGTCGCCCGATCTATGTAGACATTTTCTATGTATTAGTGATATTGTTTTACGATTGTACCAATCGCATTTTATGCGATATCATGTATTTATTTCATCCATCAGTTTTATGATTTTAGTATACATTCTTTTTGTTTGCAAACGCTTTGTATGAAGCAGTGCAGAAACTATTTTGTATGGCTCTCACACAAATTTTTTTTTTCTCTGTTACCGTCGCTATTTGCGTCGCAAATTTACTGCACGCGTCGCTATTGCCGTCGCTATATGCGTCGCTATATGCGTCGCTATATTCGTCGCTATATTTGCGACGAATATAGCGACGCATATAGCGACGGTTATAGCGACGATTCTATGGCGTCGTCAATAACGACGCTTTTTGCGACGACGGGGGCAAATTTTATTGTTTGAATTTTCGTCGCTTTAAACGTCGCTATAAGGTCTATATCTTGTAGTGTAGCTAAGATATTGGCAATGAGAGTCAAAGTCCTTCTTTCCAAGGTGACTCATGAGAAGCAAAATGGGTTTGTATTTAGTAAGAGAATCCAAAGCATAGTCCTAAATATGATGTTTTCTATGGGTGGTGCTATTAGTTTACACTATAAAATATGTCCTTTTCAATAGGACTTGGACAAAGCCTATGATTATCTCATTTGGCCCTATTGTGGTGGATTTTCTAGATTAGATTTGGTCATGTTTTCATATCAATGGTTAATAGATTATTTAAGAATACTTGTTATTATAAACATTTATGATTCTCTATCTAACATGTTTGCCTTGAGGCAATCAATTCAATAAGGTTTCCTAGTTTCTCCCTTGTTGTTTGCTTTGATAATAAATCCCTTGGTACACAAAATTGATATCACAATAAGAGAATGAACTATTAAAACTCTTCCTTTGCTTGATGGAAGTAACACTTTGGTCTAGTTCTTCACTAGCAACAACTCAACTATGGCGATTCTCTAGATGCCTTAATGGAGACATACAAGGAGTTTGTTGGATTATTTTCTTCTAAAACAAATTAGTCCAGGAGGTAGAGCTCACCTACATATCTTGGAAGGAGCTGGAGGTTTGACTACTTGATTATGGCTTTATGCTCATAAAATCAAGGCGAGATAATGATGTATCTTGGGGACCCAATAGATGTGTAACCAACAAGCAACACTTCATGTGGTATCTTGAGAATTTCACTTTTGAGGTGAATTAGTGGTTTGGATGCCTGCTAGCTTTAGAGAGACATAGTTTGAAAACCTTCTTAACTTTTGTCATTATTTTCCCTTTTTGTCTTTTGAAGTAGAAGCTCTTGGAATGAGCATGTAACCAAGTGGAACAACTCTTTAGAAAGTTCCTCTGGTATTGGAAGGGTGACAAAATTAGCTCACATATTACCTAAAATGTCATCATGTCTGATGAGTTTGATGGACGGGAAAGTGTAGAATCCTTGGCTGACAAAGCCTAGGGTTTATCCTTCGGCCTAATGAAAAGGATGACATCTAGTCAATGGTGGACTATCCTGCTAAAGCATAGATTGTGAGCTCTCCTATCAAGGGATGTTACTAGTTAGACGTCAATTGGCATGATCATATACTCCTTCAAGGTTAAGATTCAGATATCTAATATGGCTTAGGTGTTCATGCAATCGTAAGATTGGGTCCTAGGTAATTCCAATTGGTCTTCATTGACCTCCAAAGGGGAAGTCTCTTCTCTCATAAGAAATCCTTTGTTTACTCCCCATACCTATGAGCCCCCTACTACTCCAAATGAGCGCAATACTAAAGTGACATATCTCTTTCATCTGAGAGGCTTAAACAAGTGGCTTGACCTTTGGGATAGTGACCGTCACTATTGGAAAGACCTTCAAATGATAGCTATTGCATACAATCTCACTTATTCTAAAGCTAATCGGATAGGGACTATCTTAGATGACTTAAGGGAGAATTGGCCCACCTCAGTGGTGACTAATTCTACTTGTATCCTTCATTCACTTGAAGGCTATGTTGGGAAATCGCTTTAGAACTATAGGAAAATAAGAGACCTCAAAGGTACCTCTCATTATTCCCATGAAACTTCATGATAAATAGAAGAAAGAGTCCCCTTCACCTTTAGGGCTACTTGGAAAAGAAGGCTAAAGTATGTGTGGAGATATACTCCCTCTTATAGGCTTAATGTCTTCAGATGGAGGCTTATGCTAAAAAGAAGTTGCATGTGTGCCCACCTCACCACTAGAATGATGATAAGCCCTTTATGCACCATGTGCAAGAAAGTAGAGGAAACAAAAAAAACCTATTTTGGGAGTGTGCACAATCTATCATGGTATGGAGAAAAGTCAATTATTGGCTCACGACAGTCAACTTGAGAGAGGAGTTTGGTCTTATCGTTGCCTTTTGTGGTGATCTAGATCTCTAGATGTAGCAACTAGTGTCTAGTAGCCT
This sequence comes from Lygodium microphyllum, assembly GCF_053477565.2. NCBI lineage: Eukaryota > Viridiplantae > Streptophyta > Polypodiopsida > Schizaeales > Lygodiaceae > Lygodium > Lygodium microphyllum. The sequence continues at coordinate 49,133,015 of NC_141142.1, forward strand.
TAGTCTTTGTAGTGTTTTTGAGCTTTCTTTGGAACATGAGAAATGATATATTGTTTGGCAAGTCTGGTGGGAAGTCCCCTACGGAATGTATTAGAATGTTGCATGATGAACTTCTATCTATGTTCAAATTCTTGAAGAGCAAGCATTGGATCTGCAGGCTCTTTTCCAAGAAATGAACTTTGATGGTCTAAGACCTTGCTACATCTCTTGATGTCGTATGTATTATCCCTTTATTTACTCAATATATTCCACATTAAGAAGCTAAGGCTAGCTTGTTTGATTCAAATGATGCACGTTGATGTGGATGCTAACATTTGTTTGACTTATTGATGATGGAGGAGTAGTATGCATATAAGCATTGTAATGCCTAGGCGAAGATAGCAAAAAGGCTGGGTTACAAGGTGAACCTTGCGGATTCTTAACGTCTGAGAGATGCAAGATGGTTGCCTTATTTTTTGGGGTTGACCTCTGTCTCCACAAATGTGATAGGTATAATTAGTAGTCTAATCCCTCTATATAGAATCTCCCACATATTGTATTAATCCATTGCAAATGTAGTAGTTATATTCATGTGAACGTGCCACGTGGAAAATCCTTATCATACGATGGAGAAAAAGATTATAGCATTTTATTTTTATATTTAGTATTTGAGACTCATGACTATGGCATATGGCAAGCCAAAAAAGACTGAATCAGATCAAGAGGTTTGGCAGCACTCTACAAATGCCGTGTAGACTTGGCGAGGTTCTCGTGTTTGGGGCACCTCCTTTACCAATCCCCTCAACAATATGTAGTATACAATATAATATAGATGCCCCGACCAAATACTCAATCTATTCGAGGAGGCATGAAGAGAAACATGCTTATTCCGCTAAACGACTTGGCTGTGTTTTTCCAACTTATGTGGCCTATGAATTGAACAGCTGAATGGAAAATAAATACTGTCCAAACTTGCGAGGAGCCTAAGGAAGAGTTGAGAATCTTTGTGATGTGAGGGGATGCGAAAATGGTAGGGGTGAAGCGACGTCACGGACCTTATGTTCTCTCTTCTCGCTCCCTTCTCTCTCTTCCGCATCGATAGTGAGAAGGAAGGGACGTATGAGCATGCATGCAAATGCTAATGATAACGATGATCAGACGCAGGACTTATACAGTAATAATCAGGTGCAGTGCTAAATATAATCAGTAACTGTAATTGAAGCAGCAGGAGCAGTGTTTGAAAGAAGAAGAAGAGATCGTCATCCAAGGGTATTGCATATTTTGATGAGCCTTGAGGCTCCTCTTGCAGAGGAGCAGGAGCAGCCTCCGTCGGTGATAAGCGGTGCCGACTCGTCCCTCACCAACCCGATTACGACGCCTTCATGTAGCAACTTCGGCGGCAGCAGCCACAAGTCCAGCAGCGTCAGCAGCCAGGAGGACGCCGCAAGGCAGCCGTCGGCCCTGCCCAGCCATGCGCCGTCACTCATCACCCGCAGCGTCAGCGGCTCCGTCAGCAGCGCCGGCAGTCTTAATCCCCCGATCCAGTGCGGATTAAGCCCGAGATTGGCGCCCTCATCCTCCGGCTCCACGCCCAAGCCACGTGTCGGCACGCCGCGCCGATCGGGCAGCCTCGGCCGTCCGATAAGCAGCACCACCACCCCGGACCTGCAGTCGCTGAGCAGTGGCGCCGAGGCGCAGCTCCCGAGGCTACGTGTGAGTACGCCGGGCTCGCGGACGCCGTCGAGCCTGCGCAGCAACGTGGGCACGCCGGCTGACGGGGCGACGTCGTCCACGTCAGCGGCGTACCTGAACCGCGCGGTGAGCCAGATCCTGTGCGGGGGGGCTAGCCCGCAGGGCTGCCACGGAAGGCCGCAGCAGCAGCAGCGGCGGCGCCACGTGGGCCATCACTACCGGGACGCCCATCTGCAGCTGGCGACGTGGAGGCCGCAGCAGCAGCAGCAGCCGGTCATCGAGCCGTACGCGAGGAGGAAGGCGGACCCGCAAGGGTACCTGTTCACGTGCTTCCTGGACTACCACCGCTTCGTGAGGCCCCCTCCTCCTGCCTGCTTCGACTACTACGTCCGCCCCGAGAGCCTCCAGTATTCCGCCTACTCCTGCTCTTCCGCCTGCGACACCCCCCGCTCCTCCACCTCCTCCTTCTCTCAGGGCCCCCTCTTCGGTCGCCTTTACTCCCGGCCCCCCACCCCCGCCCCTCTCGTCCGTGCCAAGGTTGATATCTTTTTACGCATTTTCAACTTTCCGAATTTCCGTTTTTGCAATGTTATTTTGAACCTTTGAATTTCGAATTTGAGTTTTACCTTTGCAATGTCAATTTGAATTTCACTTTTGCAATGCTTCTATAGATAGATAGCAAAACGTATTCGTTCAAACCATATGATTCATTATTGGCATGCTTAATATAGGCATGGCCATGATATTTGTTCCTGGTGTATTATTTGTTCTTTTGACGCAGTCTATTCTTTACAATTCAAAGATCTTTGAATTTCTTTAAAAACACGAGGCCTTTTGACATATTTATTTTATTAGATGGATCTTTCACCATCAAGGCTTGTTTGTTGCTAGCGAAATACCGCTCGAAGCCACTCAACTAGGAACCAAACATGAGAGCACACAACCCACTCAGAATTCCTACCAAACTAGCTGGTTTTTTCGGGTCCTTAAAAAAAAAAAGTTCAATTTCTTTTCCTTTCCTTTTCCTCTTTGTCATCTTCCTCTTCCTCTTTCTTTTTGTCTCTTCCTCTTCTTCACTTTAGATACCATTCACACACACACATGTCAATCTTCATCCTCCTCCTCATTGTATTCATCATTGCCCTCTTCCCTTTTCTTTGTTGACAATAGTTAAAGCACAAATATGATTAGGGTGACACTTACTTTTGGCAAGCCCTTGGAAATGCATAACCTTGTTCATAGTTATATTATGTGTATGTCAAAAAACACTAATGGGAAAAGGTTTTCAATCACGTGATCCACAATCTTTTCTTTCTTCATAAAATGATCATAAGTATAACATTCAACAAGTGCTCCTTATTTGAAATGCTTTGTGAGTAGGCATGCTATCTAAAGACTCCTTAAACATTCATCATGTACATGCCTAAACTTAATGGTTCATCATCCTTATTGTGTAGGAAGTGCATAGAATTGCAATGGCGGGTGCTCCTGTAGATGTTAAGGAATTGTCAAATTGTTATTTGTTTGTGGCTGAAGTTCCGGGTTTGAAAAATACTGATGTAAAGGTAAGAATTTTCAACACTCAAATGAGATTCTACTTGAAACTATTCTAATACAAACAATTTTACATATGCCCATGTCATGCACCTAACATCCCCTTTATGATTGGTGACTATTAACCTATGAAATAACTAATCCATTACATGTGGTCTTATTTGTTAGTCATTCTCCACATTGTCAACCTAGGGCTAAAATGGGAATTTCGACTTGGCAATGAAATACATCTAGTTTAGTATTACATCACAAGCTAACACTTGGGTTTTGACATGGCCCAAAGGAAAAGCTATCACCAAATTAAGGTGCAAGGGCCATTCCATGGGAACTCTTGTTCTTCTCAATTTTGAGAATGATTTGGGGCTATTCTCACACTATCTAGGGCCATGCGTACCTACAAGAAAGGGGACACACTAGATTGAAGCTTGCACACAAGTTGCTTACAACAAGGCTCCGGAACTTGAGATGGCTAGAGGCATAATCCCTTGTAATGCACCGGTATTCGAAAATATCAAATCATAATTGAGGGAAGAGGGGTGTATCATGACGTGTGCGTAAGAGTCATTTGATAGAGTGAACAAATTAGAGTCATGACAGATGTAACAAGGGAAGGGCGGTGTGTCTGGTGAGGGCCTCTCAACATTCACAAGAAGTTTTTGACATTTTTTTGTGTGGGTGAAGGAACTCTTTTCCTTGCTTTTTTGGAGAGTGTTCAAGATCATGAGCTTCTTTAGGGGAGGCACTAAATGTTGAACTGGGGATAGAGAGTTATTAGGCCTAGCTCGGTATATGGTGCCTCCATGAGAGAAGGCCTAGCTAAATATACCGTGCTTGTAGTTTTACTTAAAGAACGTGGGAATTATAGCGAGAGTAAATTGTCCAAACCATATTTGTGTATATAATTATTTGAATGGAAGGCTTAGAACATGAGGGGTAAGGCGGGGTGGGGTGGTGGGATATTAGAATAATTGGGAGGCGCATGCGTATGGCTTGTGTTGCAGGTGCAGGTGGAGAACGATAGCATCCTGAAGATCAGCGGGGAGAGAAAGCGGGAGGAATGCGAGGAGTGCGAGGTGAAGTACATCAGGGTGGAGAGGCAGGCCGGGAAGTTCCAGCGGAAGTTCAACCTGCCGGCCAACGCCAACCTGGACTGCATCACCGCCGCTTGCCAGGACGGCCTCCTCTCCGTCGTCGTCCCCAAGAACCCCCCCCTCGAGCACCGTCGCCCCAAGAACTTCGATGTCAAGATCGCCACCCTCAACTCCAACTAATCCATCAAAACATTAACTCAAGCATTATCTCTCCCCCCCCCCCTTTAAGACTCAATGCATGTTGCCATCCCCTCACTCACATCATCACCCCTAATTCCCTCTTCTATATATCAATTGAAGTTACTCCCTCCCTCCCTCTCTCTCTCTCTCTTCTTTCCTTACTTGAGCAATCCTTCAAGTTTCTTTTGCAATTTATGGCATGCTCACATCCACCTCAAGAAGCTAAGCACACCAAATAATAACCCGTAATGATTAATAGCTACACATTAAACAATATTTCAACAAGTTTAAGTTTAAAGCATTTTCTATTGGGCTATACACATCAATGGCTACACATTAATGAATATATCAACAAGTTTAATGCATTTTCTATTCGGCTATGTATCTTGTAGATGTAACTTCTGCATTGAAGGCTTCTTATATGCGTAAGTATGAGAGATGATTTGAACTACTACGGATTTTTGAACTTTACATAACAATATTTGTAATATGTTTTAAAGACATTGGGACCTACTTGTTAGCATCACCTATATGGGCATACTATTCTAATAGTTTAGCTACGATTTTGGTAAGAGCATTCAAATAACCCCAAGGTAATTAAAGTCCATTACTCATCCACACGAACACATTTCAATTTGTTTCCCTCTCTTTCCTCTTTTCACACAACTTCTAGATGTTCTGTCCTCTCTCTCTCAAACATGATTCCAAAAAAGAAAGTACATTAATATAAGGGGGTTTAGCAAGAATTTTCCTAACTGTGCATGACTAGGAAAGAACTTTACAACAAACCATCAACTGAATTGTGCAAGCAAAGTCTAGTCTTTTAGTAACTTGTTCTAAGATTAAGATCAATTCCCGAGTAAATATTTTTTTACTTCAATCTCCATACGAGTTTATGTAGCAGTAGGAAAATCAAATAAATACTTTAATGAGGATACATGAAGTTGAGAAGATGTTGGCAAATTATTATTTCCTCCAAATAATCAACATAATAGCCATGATGTGAAAAGTGCCATGCTTACACAATGAAATTTGAAATTGTATTTTGCAATGCGTACAAAACAAAAATAATTGGTTACGTGATGTTTACAAATTGCAATAAGCAACGCTTCCTATTACAAATTTCGACCCAAGCATACACTTCCTATCTCATTTTTTTTCACAAGATTCTCTCTCTCTCTCTCTCTCCCCTCTAGCAACATACAACAGAAAATATACGTTAAATACCAGTTCTCTATCTTTAGCAAGTACATAAGGAGTGAGAACAATAGCTAGTAGCAAATATTTCTCTTGTATGGCTGGAATCATAGTTGTATGATTGATTAAAGGAGGTGTTTGTTTTGGTTGGTTCTCTCTCTTGACTTAAAGGTTTCACAATTTTTTTTTGATTTATGTCTTTATAAAAGCTTTGTTAAAATAGGTACTTTCAATTATGGGGCAAGAGAAAAATGAATTGACATATTAAGAGGAGATGCATATACTAGTTTAAGTAAGAACATTTATAGAGGAAGGAAGAGAGGTAGAAGCAATACTTGTGAACTTTAGCTCACACATGGATAGAACTTTCTAGCTTGACAATCCCAGAAAAATTTTGGTAATCACCTTGTGTGTGAATAGCTGCTTTATCTTTATGCTTCACCAATTACTGCCCATCGAATAACAACTATAACTCATTAAACAATAGACCCTCTCCATAGATGTAATAGTACCCATTGAATAACAATTATTGCTCATAAAAAAGTAGACCCTCTCTATAGATGTAATAGTAGATATTGAATATCATACCATGTTTAATCTATACCTTTACTGCATCATTATGCTCTACCTTCAACCCTTCAAAAATCATGCTCTGCTTGCTTCGTATTTTCCCTAATGGAAAATTGAGAAACCTTAACAATACAAAGAGCCAATGGCAGTGTGTGCAAACATGTCATCTCTTTCTAGTAAGAAATGTACCACAAGGTAAGAAAAAGTTCTTAAGAACTCAAATAGACGAAGGGGAGGAATTGAAGGCTTAACTATGTCTCATTGCTACCTCGTGAAGTTCACCATGGGTAACTTAGGGAGTCATGTAAGTGCAAGGGAGGGGGTTTTTCCAAAAAGTGCATAAGTGTATATAGTAGGTGTAAGCCCCTCATTAATTTCCCCGTTGGACTTTAAAAGTGAGATTTGGGGGGGGGGGGGGTAGGGGAAAAGGGAAGGGCGGGGGAAAATTGCATAAAGATTGCCAGAATTAATACAGCCCTTTCTTTCAATGTCTAAGAGCTTATATATTGACAAATTCATAGGCATCACAATTTGTTATACATTGTATCACCATCAATCTACCATTGGCCTCAATGATTCATGCCAAAGAGGGCTCAAGTTCATGTCTCATAACATTGCTATGTATAAGAAACTTAGTCAATATGATAAATTGAACAAAATTCAAAATCTTACATCTAAAAAAGGGCATACACAATAAAAGTTTTTGATACATAGTATAAGTGTAAAAATAGGGTTATATGACTCTTGCATGAGCCATAGATAGGAGGTTTTTGAAGATTCTTTGCTTGCAAAAGACCTGTCTCATATACAAAGAGCAAGAACATATAGATTTTGGGACAAAATTGAGGTTTATAACCCCTAAACTGGCTAAAATTGACTTAGTGGCCCATTTGTATCACTTGAGCTAGGATGACCAAGACTTAAAGGAAACAAGCCCCTAGCTACCAACTTCCCCACCATCTAGTGACAATCACCAACCACTTGTAGAGATAGTCTTAGAGCCTCCTTTAGACATGATGCCTTCAATAGATATAGTGGAGCCCTTGGACTATGATGCACCCTCAAAATGAACCATGGAAGAAGCTCACAACATGTAGCATGCCATGAAATTACCCCTAAACAATGAGAGGCATATGAAAAATGATAATAATATTAAGAGCCCAGACATAGAAGATAATAGGCCTTCCATTAGAGATGCCAAGGTAGGAAGATGAGGACAAAAACCTAGAGGGAACATTGCACCAATACCAAGAAAAGCTATGAGCGAACATTGTCGTAGCTTTCAATTTTAAGGTTTATGAAGAGCCCAAATTAAAAAGAGCTCTAGCCCTACAATTAGTATAAGTGCTCATCAAGACTAGAAGAGTATTACAAGGAAATGACTCAATTGACAAGATAAGAAAGCCTTCCATAATACTTGCCAACTTCAAGGTAGTTAAAGTAGTTACCTTAAATAGGAGATGATAGATTCTTAGCTAGATAACCAAAGTGGAAGTGTCCCATCCTCAAATTAGATGAGCAAGCCTAGTTTACATTCTATTACTCACTTCCAATGAATGAGCTAACCTAGTAGAGTACCCATATAAAAAAAGACATAGGAGTAGCTACAATGAATATGAACATGGTAGGTACAACTTTAGACAGAATGGATGACAATGAGAGTGACATAAAGGATACTTAAGAAGAAGCTGATCTTCTAGAGTTAGAAATGGAAACTATTCTCCAAATTCCAAGAGCAACAAAATGACGAGATTTCAATCCATGAGCTTGAAGAAGTCATTAGGGATAGTATAGAAATTGAACTGATTAATGATCATTTCATCAAAAGTGAACATTCATCGACATATGCAGATTCTAATCAGTGTCAAGATGGTCCTCCACCCCTTCCTTTTTCCTGCATTCATCCCTATATTGTGCAATAGTACCATTTTGGCATCCTTTGGGTATCAGCAGAACTGATAGCAAAAACTTGGTCAGTACCTTATACATTAATGGCAAAGGCCCATGACATGACAGTCATGGGCATTATTGAAGTAGCAAATGCATGAGTTGATCATCCAAAGGGCCAACACATATAATTTCATTGGCTTGATCATATAATTTCATTGGTTTGACCATATAATGCCATACCTTCCAAAGGGTAAGCAAAAGGAGGTGTTGTAGTAGTAGAAGATACCAATGCACAGGATATCTGCACTAGATGGGCACCTATAAGCTTATAGATATGCTTACCCCACAAAGTGACAAATTCTACACTGGATGTCTACACTAAATGTTTGCACTGGATTAGAATGACAGTCCTATACCAATTCAGTAGCAATAGCAAGTAAAAAGATCATCTAAAGGTGCATTATGCGAGCATAAAATGTATGAGCTGATCATCTAAAGGGCCACCACATTTAATTCCATTGGCTTGACCATATTCATCACCACCAAGGAACCTCAATCCCCTATGACCTTGCAATGATCAACAAACTTAGGATAAACTAGTGACATGATGTGGCACTGACCATGGAAGATAGCTATTACTTGCCTTGCTGCATCAAGAGCTACCAAGTCAGATGGATATGCGAAGAAGTGATAGAATGGAAAATCGGTGTCATGGTGGTCCTCCACCCCTTCCTTTTTCCTTCATGCATCCTTGTACTGTGCAGTAGTACCACTTTGATATCCTTTGTGTATTAGCAGTAGCAACAACAAAAAAAAGATGGCTAGTACCTTATACATTAATGGCAAAGGCCCATGACATGACAATCATGGGCATTATGCAAGTAGAAAATGCATGGGTTGATCATCCAAAGGGCTAACACGTATGATTTCATTGGCCTGACCATATAATGCCATACCTTCCAAATGGTAAGCAAAAGGAGGTGTTGTGGTAGCACAAGATACCAGTGCACTGGATGTCTACACTAATCAAATGTTTGCAGCACTAATTTTTTACATTGGATGGGAACTTGCAATATTCACCAAAAAGTGGGTGAAACATGGACCGTCTCTCACAAGTTTGAATGCATCTCTCACAAGGCTTCCCACAATAATCTATCACAAGAAGAGATTTTCTCATGAGAAGAAATGGCCCATTGCATGCATGTGCACTTTGGTTCAATTAATTCCTAGATTTTGATTTTGATTTTCTTGAGCCAATCCATGCCCAATATACAATTGTAGCATCCTAGTGTTAGAACTTGAAATTTGGCTTTGATTTTCTCCTCACCTAATTCAAATTGAACTTTTCCTAAATTCTCAATGGACATGATTTCTTTTCTACTAGCCAATAATATAATCATTTTCTTTACAGCTTGGTCATGTCTTGATGTAGCTTCTTTATTATATTTGGAGCTAAAAAAGAATGAGTGCTTATATAATGAATCGAGATTTTGAAGGACTTATCTACGTAAGTTATCGGTATTTGAACGATAAAACATTGGTGATCGGCTTCTTGTCCTCAATGACTGCATGAATATTTCCTTGTTAACTTCTTCTCTTAAGGCATACTTTTCTTCAAATATATTTTCTATCATTGACTTCACTCAGGCTCTAACTATGATTCCTCTTCCTTGGCCTTTGGTTTTGATTTAATTTCTTGGTTTTTTTTGCTAGGCTGCCTCATTTTGAAAAGTTTCTTCTCTAATGTTGTTCATGGTACAATTTCTTTGACAAATCTTAGTGATTTCCTTAGCTATGCATCTGGTTCGAATGAGGGTCTCCTCAAGACTTTTGGGCCTTATATGATTTATTTACATTCATTTCATTGTCTTTGGCTTTGTTCTTTTGGTTCAAAGTTGTGGATAATGATGAAAGATAGATGCTTGATTGATAATAAATGCATAGGAGATTTGTGCTATAATGTTATGGTGTTTTTTTTTGGTTTTGTTTCCTTGTTTTGAGAGCATAAGAGAGGATTTTCTTACTTATTATTGATGATTAAAATATAGATAAACTTTCTTGCAATTCTTGCCTCATTTCCTTGATGTTCTCTTGAGAGATCCATGTTTTTTGTGCATAGCAATGGAAAATTGCCCCATCAACAAGCACTCTAATAGGCTAAAAATGGAAAATGTGGCACTGATGAAAGAAAAGAAAGTAATGGAAAACTATAGAGGTCCAAGAATCAAACAAAAGTTGAAGAATCTCATTTCCAAAGCAACTTTTTATAGAAGTCCATCTCCCAAAGGAGAAAAAACAAGGCCATCTTGATGCAAGGTTCTAAACTGTGCTCGAGGAATCAATGCTTGACATGGGTGCTCAAGTAATCAATACTTGAGTGTCAATTTATGTGTGCTAGACTAGTATGACGTGTCCCATTGTCTAGGTTATGTAAAGTATGGCTCACTCAATGCTGGAGGAGCTCAGTGTGGCTATGCCCGAGGGATGAGTCCTAAAAGTAGTGTTGATACTCCACTTATGTTTGATCATTGTGACACTCGAGTACTCGAGTGGCTATGCTCACTTAAGTGATTAGGTGCATGTACGGCCACTTGAGTGACATGATGTTCAAGTGGTCAAATGCATACACATGTGCTAAAGCAATGAGTGCTTCAAGCATTGAGTGGTAAAAAAGGGACTCTTATCATAGGCACTTAGGTTAATGTACTAAAGCATATGCACCATGCACCATGTGCATATTATCGAGCCTATCAAGGGATGAATCCTTGTGCATGGAGCAGAAAATTAGTGGTGCTAACCTCAGCCTCTAGTTATTCCTAATTGAATTAAAAAAAAGGATTATCAAGGAGTCATTGCCATGGTTGTTTTGGAGCTCACAAGATGGAGAAGGGAATACCTACGTGTTGTGTTTACCTTTACCTTTGCCTTGTAGTGCCCTTTGAGCTTGAGGTTCGCACCCTCTCCTCCTCAAGCTTGCTCTATGCTCCTCCCTTGAGGTGTTGCACCTCCTTCCACTCCTATGCACTAATTCACTCTCGCTCTCTCGCTCTTCACTCTCAAAACTCTTATTCTCACTCTCACTCGTTCTTGTCCTCAATCAAATGTAATTAACTACAAACCCTAATTTTACTCCTTATCATCTCAAGATCACACGAATATGAAGTGACTTAAGGGAGGGTCACTAGAGTGCTCATTTTCTTGACTCACACCCTTGTGACCCTGCTCAAGTGTGCTTTGGAGTCGTGATGGTGGTGCACTTAAATTGAATTATCAAAGTCTATTGATTTCTCTACCCTATCAGAGTCTACCAATTTTATGGAAAGTTGGTTAATTCCTAACTTGATGGTTATTCTTGTGAGTATGCATTTTAATTTGTGCCCTTATTTTAATGCACATCATTCGAATCATTAAAGCCTCTCTTTTTCTCTTTTCCATGCTCAAGTTTTTCAAATGTTTTGTGTCTTCCCTCAAGTTGTGCACTCAAGCACACTCAAGGCTAGGTTGCACTACCACCATATGGTACTTATACTAAGAATACAAAACGTCATTCTTCTTTTTCATAGAATCAACCTAATCCCCTCAAATTGATACGAAGCCCAAAAATAGAGAATCTAGCAGAATTTTCTACTCTTATAATTATGACTTTGATTCTCTCTTAGTTGTTGTATTTCATAATCCAATCAAATGTGATCAACAAATACTTCCATAGTCCTTCAACAAACAATCATTCAATAGTAAGCCCCTTCCCTAATCTAGTCATGTGTGTTTTGGAAACAACTTACTAGTAAGAGAAGACTAAGTGTTCCACCAACACCCTTCCGTAAACTTCTTATTCCTACGCATAGTGAACAAATGAGTGCCTCGATTGATTGATTCTACTTGGGTCTCGGTGACAACAAGACCAAAAATATTGAGGCTATCAGGCACCCAACATCGAATCATGAGCAAAACTCTTATTCTTTAAATATCTTAATCACCTTGGTAGAGTAGCTCTCACCTAGTCACTCTCCTCTCTAAGCCATTGAGCTCACTCTCATAGCATGCAAAAGCAAACCAATGATTTTGAGAGTATAGTAGACACACCTTGGTCCTTCTTTTCATTATTACCTTGATACAAATTAGGAGGTGGCCTCATGATTGTTGTCATATTTCAATACTAATGTGTGTGAACACACTTAAGACCGCTAGGGCACTTATTTTCCTCTTTTGAGGTTTTTTTCCTCATATATATATACATTTATTTATTTATATTTATTTACTTTTAGAGCATACTAAGTCTTGCAAATCTTCTCTATCGATACCTCTTAATACACTTTGAGTTGTGCCCTCTCAAGCTTCTTCTTTTCCAATCTATGTACTTGCATTCCTGCAACACTAAATCCAACAATTGGTTTTAGAGTAGGCTTCACCTCTTGGCAGAGTCACCTCAACACTCTCCACTTGATTTACTCAAATTGAGACAAGATTTGACAACCAACAAATATTGTAAGAGCTAGGTGTCATTAGATTTTTTATTTGAGTTTATTTTAGCCTCCATTTATACTATTTTTTGTATTGCATAGGCTATTTTATCCTGTTCTACAAAATTTAAGACATTCATCATTTCTACAAGTAAGATCCCTTTCAATCTCCTTTATATTGTGCTACATAGCACAGCTTGGTTGTGAACATTTTCCTCTCTACAAGCAACTATTAAATGTAGTATAAGCAACGGAAACAAGTCATTTAGAATTTTGCAGGTTTTAGTTTTGCTCTAGTTGATGCCGAAGCACCACCATCACCTACTTCTATGCATATTCATTAGGATGGTAGAGATGCAAAAGCTCATGCTTTGCTTGTATTATCCATTAAACATACCAAGATTCCACATACTCTCATGTAAGATAGCTAAGGATGATTGGGATATGCTTACAAGTTTATATCAAGAAATAAATAGTTCATAAAACTAAAGTTTGTACATAGTGATGTTTGTGGTCCAATGCAAACAATGTCTTTTGGAAACTATATGTACTTCGTGACTTTCATTGATACCTTCTCCAAGTATAGATGTGTATATAATGTAAAATCTAAGTCTGAAGTGTTTTTGTGCTATATAGTTTGCTAGCATGGTTCAAATTTTGTTAAGATGTAAAGTGGACACTCTTCGAGGGAGGGGGATAGTACATGTCTAAGGAATTTAATGCGTATCTAACTAAATGTGGGATAAAACACCAATGTATAGTGACATATACACCACAACAAAACCTATATACTTAACAAGTATCCCACTAAGGCTTTGCAATTTATCACTCCATATATGAGGCTTAGCATGGTAAAAAGTCACATGTGGTTCACTTGCATGTTTTTGGATGCTTGGCTTCTGCTTTGGTACCAATGCAACACAAGAAATTGGATAACAAGTCTATAAAATGTACTTTTGTTGGGTATAATAATGAAAGCAAAGGTTACAAGTTATGCCATTCACAAAATAAGTGTATGTTGGTCAATCATGATATTGTCTTTGTGAAATATATTGTTCAACCTTTACTTTCATGTGCATAAGAGACATATGTATACTCTCAAGATATCTATGATACTTTGTTACCTCTTTTCAATATTGTGTAGCCGCATGCAATGCTAAATGAAGTGGTTTTTCAACCTACATAAGTTTTTCACAATAACATGAATCAACCTACTTCTAATACAAATCTAAATGATGCCCTTGATGAGGGAGTAGAGATTGAGAAATTTAGGAATATACCAAAAGGGTTGATGCAAACATTATATAACAATAAGTTGGATGCATTGTTGCTAGTCATACTCATTTGAGCTCTCATAGTGCTTCTTATGCATTAGATTGCTATGTATCAACTATTTCTAGTTTTGTGATGAGGATGACCTTATCTCCTTTGAAAAGGCACAAAATTCAAAAAATGTATTGTTGCTATGCAATTTGATTTTGATACTATTGTCAAAAATGGTACTTGGTTCCTATGTAATTTGCCTCTTGACCGAAAGGCTATTAACATCAAGTAGAAAGCACAAACCACATGGTAGCATTGATTGCTACAAAGCTAGACTTATGGCAAAGGGTTATGCTCACTAGAAGGGCATTGATTTTGATAAAATGTTTGCTTCCACTTGTCATATAACAAGTATTCATAGGATTTGTACATTGGTAGCTCAAAATGGTTGGAATGTGTTGAGATTGCAAGCTCAACACGTGAGGACATTGATGATGGACCACCTGGCTAGATGGGTCCATACGTCTACACTTAGCACGTTGGTGGTCATTATGATACTCACATGGCCAATGAATTATCATTTATTATATTTAGTTTGTTACACCTACCTAGGGCTAGCAAAGATATAGCGCCAGCCGATTAGTGTAGTCTGTTATGCACTGTTTGACTTTAGTATGCCACTTTCCTTTATGTTGTATCTTATCTATATTTCGTATACATTGTATAGTGTGTGGAAGAAGAAGAAGAAATCATCAAGAAATTTTTTTGGCCTCCATCTCTCTTCTTGTGTTCTTGAGTGAGCTTCCTCTTGTATATACAGTGTGTGTTTGGTACAACAGCTCAAGCAAGTCCCCCTACCACACGATTCTTGACATGGTATCAAAGCTGCACCACTAAGAGAGGCTAATTTTGAAGGTTGAAGTGAAGGAGAAGAAGCAAGGTTCGAGCAAGCAGGCAATAGGTAAGAAGCTCTCCCATTCTTCCACTCTCTCTCTTGGATAGTTCCTGTGGAGGCATCGGAAGCATGGTAGAGTAAAAATCTCATATTGCTGTGAGATTTGGTGTGCGAGCAGAGTACCGTATATTCTGTAGATTAGCTCTTTAGAGCAGTTCCATAGTTCTTTTTGCCATCTGAGGCCGTTTTAGGCCCCATTTTAGAGCCACAAGGTTGCAAACATCGGTTTCAGGGTACACTATGATTTCGGTTGTATTGATTGAAAGTGGGTGCACGGGTTACAGATTTCGAATTTGTAATTTTTGAGGTGTTTGACGGGAAGCAAACATAAGGTTCATCTGCAAACAGGTTGCAAATTACATATACTATTGAGCAATCAGTGAAAAAGGTTGCTTGGTGTATTGCTGTGCACTTGTTGTGAAAGGCTGCAGAAGACTAGCTTGCTGTGTTGTATCCTTCTTTGTGATAATAGCAAAGAACAGTGAAAATCCCATTATTGAGAAGCTCGACAAGAACAACTACCCTTCATGGAAGTTCCGTGTGACGAACTTCCTCATTGAAAAGGGCCTTTATGAGTTTGTTTCAAGTGAAGAAAAGGAGTGTGAGCCTGGTATACCTCCGACTGTAAATGAATTAAAAGCATGGAAAGAATGGAATGCAAAAGACAAAAAGGTGATGTACTGGCTATCTAGAGTCATTGATAATATGATATTGGGACATATCAGGAATGCAAAAACTTCACATGCAGCTTGGACAATTTTTTAGAACATGCTTTCAGTAAATACAAAGGCACGGAAGATTCAACTCAAGCAAGAGTTGAATACCTTAAAGAAAAGGAAAATGTATGTCAATGAGTATGTTTTGAATGTGAGAAGTATTGCAGATGCTTTAGCAGCAATTGATGCAATGCCTGATGATGATGATTTGGTTTCATCCACTTTGAGTGGCCTTAATAATGAGAAGGCATGGAAATCATTTGTTATTTCAGTATATGTACAGAAGCCATTTCCAGATTTTGATGAGCTAATCTCTGTCATGATTACCGAAGAGATCAATATGCAAGATGACTCATTTGAAAAAAATGGTGAACATGTCCAAGCATTTTACTCAAGTTCAGGAAAGGGATGTGGTAGATCCTCTTCAAGAGGTCGTGGTATGGGATGTGCTGGTGATAACCAATAAAAAATATTCAATCAACAATTTGTTGAAATGCGTATCTAACTAAATTGGCAGAATAGAGGCAAAGGGAGCTCTAGAGGAAGAGGTGGATGGCAGAATAGAGGTTCTGGAAATTCTGCTATTGTTTGTCATTATTGTGGGAAGACAAGTCATATTACAGCCCATTGTTATGCTAAGAAGGATGGTATTCGCATTGGTAAATTGCAACAAGGAAACTATGCATCGTCTTCACGTTAGAATGAAGACAAAAATAAGCATATGTTTGTTATGCAACATATGATGAATGCAGTTACAGGAAAGGGGACACATGATGATGTATGATATGTCGATTCAGGTGCATCTAATCATATGACCAGTCGTGTTGAATGGTTTGGAGAGATGTAGGACTTACAAAATTCAGGTTATGTGCAAACGGGTGATGATTCATGCCACCCAATTTCACACATTAGAAAGGTTCCCTTGTCCTTATATGATGGCTAGACAAAGAGTCTGACAGACGTATTACATGTTCCATCAATCACAAAGAATCTAGCGTCAGTTGGCCAAATGATAGAGCAAGGGTAGCAAGTTCGATTCAATGCAAAAGGTTGTTTTGTAGAAGATTTTAATGATAAGTGTAGGTTGGTCGCAAAAGGAAGTAGAGTTGGCCGCATGTTTACTTTAGATGTTGGAATTCCTGCAATGGATGTTGCTATGCATGCTAAAGAAAAAGGAGTGGTGCAGACATTGAAATATGGCATAAATGTATTGGACATGCAAATGTGCAAAGGTTGAAATTAATGCAATTTAGAGGATTGGTTACAGGGTTGCCTTCTTTTAGATTTCCAGAATTTCATAAGTCTGTGAAGCATGCCAGTTTGGTAAGCAGGCGAGACAACCCTTCTCGCATGATAGAGAAGTGAGTAGAAATATACTTGATGTAGTGCATATAGATGTTTGGGGGCCTACACAGAATGTATCTCTTGGTGGCAGCAAATACTTTGTCACATTTATTGATGATTGTTCAAGGAAGCCATGGGTATATTTCAGGAAGGAAAAGAGTTATGTATTTGAGCACTTTAAATCTTTCAAGTCAGCTGTTGAAACAGAAACATGCTAGAAAGTGAAGTACTTGAAATGTATTTTTATTGGATACTCTTTAGAGTAGAAAGGGTATCCTTGTTATAACCCTGTCATAGATGAGTTCAGAGTGAGCAAGAATGTTATTTTTTATGAGATGAGCAGTTGGTATGCACCTGCTGGTGATGTATTAGATGATGATAATGATCATGATAGCTATGTGCAGAAAGAAAAGCAAGAATCACGGAGTCTTAGTGGACCAGAAACATCATCTGGTACTACACCCCCTTGGTCTGGGAGACTAAGAAGTAGCTCCACATCTTCAAGTGTATCTATAAGTGTTGCAGGCAAAGACAAAGGAATGAAGAAAGTGCTAGATGGTAATAATACTAGTCATTTGGGATTTTATGGAGATTCTAGTGATTCAGAGAGTTTGGATTATGAGCTTGGTATTCCTTCAATCAGGACACCAGGTGTACAGAGAGCTCATTGTAATATAAAGGCCCCATTGAGTAATCCAGTGGTACCCTGTTAAAAGATTTGGCTTTGAAGGTCATGCAACTCACCATTATACTTATATGGTGAAACTAGTTGAGTATGTTGAGCGCACTGGTTTTTAGGATGTTGTTAGTCATGCTCATTGGAATGGAGCAATGGATGAGGAGATGGTTGCATTAGAAGCCAATAAGACTTGGGATTTGGTACCCTTGCTTAAGGGTAAGAAAGATATTGGCTGTAAATGGGTTTACAAAGTCAAGCATAATGTAGATGGTTCAGTTAGTAGGTATAAGGCTAGGCTAGTTGCAAAGGCTATGCTCAAGCATATGGCATAGATTATAAAGAGACATTCATTCCAGTTGCTAGGATGGCAATTGTTAGATGTGTGATTGCCTTGGCAGCAACCAAAGGTTGGAGTTTGTAGCAAATGAATGTTAAGAATGTCTTCTTGCATGGTGAATTGCAAGAAGAAGTGTATATGGAGCAGCCATCAGGTTATGAGGATTTAGAGCATCCCTCATATGTCTGCACGTTAAAAAATGCGCTCTATGGGCTAAAGCATGCACCTAGAGCATGGTATGACAAGATTGGAGAGTATCTTGTCAATATTGAATTTTGTATTTCTAAAGTTGATCATTCACTTTATGTGAGAAGGGGAGATGCAAGTTTGGTCATCATAATCATTTATGTGGATGACTTGATTATTACAGGTGACAGTGACAATGGGATTGCTGAAGTTAAGGACTTCTTGAAGAAGAAGTTTGAGATGAAGGATTTGGGTGAGCTGAGATACTTTCTTGGTATTGAGGTGATCAGATGTGATGATGGTATATGGCTATCCCAAAGGCAGTATGGCTTGGATATGTTATCCAAGTATGGTATGACAGCATATAAGCCTCTTTCAGTACTATTGGAGCAAAATGTGAAGTTGAGTGCCGATGTTGGGGATGAGATAGAAGACCCTACTATGTTCAAGAGGATAGTAGAGAGTTTGATTTACATGATTATCACAAGGCGAGACTTGAGCTATGATGTTGGCCTTGTTAGTCAGTTTATGTAGACGCCTAGAAAGCCTCATTTGGATGCAGTTAGATGTATATTGAGATATGTGAAGTTTGCTTTACATTATGGACTTTTTTATGAGGCAAGTAAGGATGTACAAGTCTTTGGATACACAGATGCAGATTGGGCTAGTAGCATGTTAGTCAGAAGATCCATTAGTGGATTCATGTTTTCCTTGCTAGTGCAACAGTTACATGGAGCAACAAAAAGCGACTTAAAGTTGCTTTATCCTGTACGGAGGCTGAGTATAGAGGTGCTACGATGGCAACATGTGAGGTGATATGGCTGCAAAAGTTATTATGTGATTTGGATGTGCAAGGAGATGTTCAAGTTGTCATTCATTGTGACAACATGATCAACATACAGTTAGCCAGGAATCCAGTGTTCCATGCTAGAACAAAACACATTGAGGTGCACTACCACTTTGTGAGAGAGAAGGTACTTGCACAAGAGATTGACTTGGTATATGTCAGCACACTGGATCAAATAGCTGACATTTTCACAAAGGCATTCGGTGCAAAGAAGCTTTGAAAGTTCGGAAGCTTACTTGGAGTTGCAAAGATAGAGTTGAGCTTGAGGGGAAGTGTTGAGATGGCAAGATCAACACGTGCGGACATTGATGATGAACCGCTTGGCTAGATGGGTTCGCTTGTCTACACTTAGCACATTGGTGGTCATTATGATACTCACATGACCACTAACTTATCATTTATTATATTTAGTTTGTTACACCTACCTAGAGCTGGCAAAGATATAATGCCAATTGATTAGTGTAATCTGTTATGCATTGTTTGACTTAGTAGACTACTTTCCTTTATGTTATATCTTATTTATACTTCGTGTACATTGTATAGTGTGTGAAAGAAGAAGAAGAAATCATCAAGAAAATGTTTTGGCCTCCATCTCTCTTCTTGTGTTCTTGAGTGAGCTTCCTCTTATATATACATGTGTGTTTGGCGCAACAGCTCAAGCAAGTCCCCCTACCATACGATTCTTGATAGAATGTATAGTAGTTAGACATCAAAACTACATTTTTGAATGGTGATTTACATGAGAAAGTATATGCTATTCAATATCTTGGTTTTGTGCCAAAAGGGCAAAAACACAAAGTGTAGAGAGTGAAAAAGGTTTTTTATGATCTAAAGCAAGCATGTAGCACTTGATATAAGAAGATACATGCATACTTGACTGGACATGGTTTTTAGAGTAGTCCAACTAAAAGCACCTTATATGTCAAACATGGTGCGCAGATCGGATGCTGTACGCTTGCGTAGTGAATGTCAGAAGGTCCCCAAGAACAATAGAACTCTACTTTTTGCACAAATTACTAGGTAGAAAGCATAAACGACAAGAGCAAGAGACCAATTGGGTGCAATCTCCCCCCCATGCCTTGTATGAGCGCTCCACAAAGCATGTATTTTATGTATTATTCATCTTCAAGCTCAAATAATAGTCCAAATTACAAAATAGCAAGCTTTTAGCTTTTGATTTTGCTTTAACACAAAATAGGAATAAAACTAATGGGCGGTGCCCAAATAGTCTGGCATGCCCAATACAATGTCCAAATGGAAATAACATAATCGTGCGCCTATGCGCATACAAAATAATAATAAATATCTAACGCCTCAATAAATAAGCGTGACAAAATATAGGCGTCATGCCTAAGGTATGCACCTATCAAAATATAATCCATAAATCGAATACTCGCTATCCTCCAATACTTTCCTCCGCCGCTGCTGCTATCTCTACACATCAACTGAAGCATTCACAATCGTTAGTAAAATAATACAATTAAACCGACAAAAGTGAATACCTAGCAGTCTTCAGCTACATAAATAAATCAACTGGTTAGAAATAAATCCTAACCTTAATTTTTTACGAGTGCGCACTCTAAACTCATAAACGTTTATTAATTTAATATGCATTTTGTGGAATCACCCGCTATGGAATCACCCATGTACACACTAAATTAATGAAACGCCCGAAAAGGATAGGCGACCCTATCAACTTCTCGCACAAAGAATCCACTTTGTGTATGAGCCCCGATCATCAAAGTTTACGGAATCCACCATAAAACCTCACGGAATCCACTGTGGCACGGAATCCACAGTGAAATATGCCTCCTGGCATCAAGACATAAGGATGATGTGCCTCTAATCATTGTGACTTATATCAATGGTATGTTGCTCAATAGTCCTAATGGGACACATATTACTAAGTCTAAGGTTGAGTTGAATTGAGCTTTTAACATGTTGGATTTGAATCTATTGCATCATTATTTGGGCATTCAATTTAAAGGTATTATTTTGTACAATATTATTACAAATATTTGATCTTGAAGATGGCAAGCTTATTGCTTGAAGTTGAGCCTTCATAATGCTAGAGACTGCTTTGAAATATTTTTCCATCAACAAGTTGTTGGGTACTTGATTTGTATATGCATTAAGAGACATAACATTCAATTTACAATCTCACACATGAGCAAGTTTATGCATAGCCCAAGCACTAAAGCATTGGTAGGCAATGAAGTGGATATTCACTACTTGAGTGGTACTTGGTACCTTGGACTGTTTTATCCCAAGGGATGTCATTACTACCAAATTTACATACCTTTTTGTGGTTGAGCAAAAATCAACCCACTATGGCCAATTCTAGTTGTGAAGCTAAGTACATGGAAAGTTTCACAACTAGGATTGAATGTATTTGGCTCAAATGGCTCTTGGCTAATTTGGGTAATGGACAATCATCTATCCACCACCATCTTTACTAACAACCAAAGCACATTGGCAATTGTACAAAATCCAATGTTCCATATGCATACTAAGCACACTAAGGTGCAACATCATCATGTTAGAGAGAGACTCTCTATAAGAGATATCAACGTGGCTATAAGACAACCATGCAAATATGTTTACAAAGGATTTGCCTCATGAGAAGTTCAAAGCTTTTTGCAAAGCTTTGGGTGTACTCCCCTTTGTGGATTGATCTAATCAACTGGGTATAATACTTTTCTTATATGAATGCCAACTCTTATTCACCACTTCCAAGGAGGATTTGTTGCCATATTTCAATAGTGATGTGTGTGAACACACTTAGAACTACTGATACACATGTTTCTATCATTACAAGTTTATATGCCTATTCACTTTTAGGGCATATGTAGTCTTGTAAATCTTCTCTATATATACATCTCAATAAACTTTGAGCTATGCCCTCTCAAGCTTCTTCTTCTCCAAGCTATATACTTACACTTCTACAATCTGAAATTCAACAATAGCCTTAGTGCTCCCAACCTTTGATCTATACTCTTAAATCTCTTTCAAGACTGAACTGCCACACAAGAAAATGGGAAAGAAATAAGAGAACAAGGGAAGGAAAAAGAAGATAGAGATAACAAATAGGTTGGAGTACTTCACCACTTATCCTTCACACTTCCTCAAGCTCACACTCTCTTCCTCTCTTTGTTTCTCTCTATCTCTCTCACAATGGCATGCAAGTAAACAAGGGATAGTTACAATAGACAATTGTACACAATTGGACACATACTAAATTGAGCTTCTATTCAAATTTTTCAACTTTCAATACATGGGAATGTTTTTAGGATTTCATAATTTTACAGCTTGATGTTGGCTGCTATTCTATCTAGCAACTATTACAAGAGCAAAGATTTTGATATATATGTTGTAGTAATTATTAACTTGTGTATACTATTAATTCTTGAGTTGTGTCTACTATCATAGTTGCAAAATACTTGCAAAAATATAGGCCCATTTTACTCTACGATCATGAATCCAATAGCTCCCTAGTTTATCTTTCATCTTACAAATTGCAAGGCATCAAGGCAACCTCCTCCAAGTCCAAGTCAGTGATTTCTTTGTCACGCTCTTACACTCTACTTACATTTGCATAAGCTTGCCAAAGATACACAAAATGGCTATACAAAGAAGTACTACTTCCATCGATGGCAATACTTCCTCATAGATATAACAGCATAACAACATCTAGCTGTTCATGAATACATTAGTAAGTTGATCTCCCTAAAACCACTATAGCACATCAAAGAACAATATTCTTGTTCATTCGTGAGCAAATATGCATGGACAAGTATAACCTCATCTAATTTTTTAACATCATGCACTTGTAGACATATGTCTAGACACATGAATATATACACATGTATAAACAAGATTGTAACTTTCTATTTTAGTTCCAAAAATGCTTATATTGGCTTGTCAACATGCCTATCTCCTTGTGGTACTAATACATATTAATTATAGGGATGACAATCAATCAACCATTAGCTCAAAATGCTTCATAAAGGCTAATAAAAACCATGCTAAATACTACTCTCTAAATAGTTATCATATGATAGGCAACTAAAGGAGAGTGTTAGCTTTGGTTTTATTGAAAATACTAAAGGGTCAAGTATATTAAGGGCACACCTAATTTTAAAATGACACATGTTAGTAAACATTCACTTGGTGAAATATTTTAGTACTCTAAAAAAACTATACATTCCTTAAGACTTCAATGGCCATCATTCCCTCTAGCGTAGATATAGCTCAAGTTGTACTAACAAACATACAAATTCAAGTTGAAAGTTGTCATCAATATCTTGGGAATCAATTATGATATTTAATCTTTTATGTAAGTCATGCATGAAGGTATTGATTTCTTATAGACATGTTGCAAAACCTTTCTAAATGGAATCTCCTAGTATTTGAATGTGTTTCTCATGGCTTCAATAATAGAGCTAATCCTTGCTATTAACTCTCCCTTCCCCCCTCACAACCCTTGCAACCCTCTATGGAGCCGATGTTAGAAATAAAAGCTTTCTAAGAGTTAATTCATATGGCCAACAACAAACACGAAGGCAAGGAACTCCAATACCTGCACATAAGAGCACATGGATTTACATGCATACCCCCAAACACAAGGATTGACAATCAAATGCAAGATAAAGGGATAGGAAGTGCCTTAGTATAGATAACTAAAGTGCAAGAGAGAAAAGGGTTCTTATTTGTGCAGCTAGATTAAGGTGTAGGAATGTGTCATTTGCCAATGCCTCTAGCCAAGATAGAAAGTCATAATTCCAAAGAGCTCTATGTTAAGAAGGATCAACAAGAACTTCATTGATAATGTCAATCAATAGCTATAAGACAAGCACAAATTATATGGCTAAAATAAAAGGAGTGGTATTCAATTCAAGCATTGCATGTTGGCATTGAAGTACCATAATGATTGTTACAACCTACTAATTATTTTTAACTACAGATGATTGTTCAAAAAAGCACTAATTACAAATATTATATACTAATTTAAAAGATTCAACCTTTGCTCTGGCTATGAGATTAAACTATACTACAATCAATATTCCACCTACTTGTAATTTCATCCTCCAATCCAGCTCATCATCATTCTTCTTTCCTTAGCATACTATATTTTGCATCGTCTCCGTGTGCAAACTATGCATTTGGCTAGTCCAACAATGGGTGACCCTAATTGAGAATCCAAGTGGTCATGCAAGTAATTGAGCTAGTACAATCATGAGAAGGTGAGCATGCTAATGCGAATGATTGAAAGAGCACTAAATTATTACAAGCATCAATACCACATAGATCCTCCAATGTATAAGATAGCAATCTTGTCAAGCCCATGAATAGCTAGAGCTAAGATGCTCCCTAGTTTGCCATCCACACTAATAAAGCATGTATCCATTATGAATACTCCTCTCAATAATAAGGTGATCCCATCAATAAATGAAAGACTACCTATTATCAAGCATGTCAACAAGGAGTGGCATATCATCAGTTTGACGACATGGCACGTATTTAGTTGTTTCTATATGCTTTGTAAAGTCTTGGTAAGGATGTGATATCAAAGCAAATCTCCAAGACTCACATCATTGAAACTTCAATACAAAATATCCCCCTCCATATACTTTGTGTAAAGATTATTCGTAATTTTTTTTCTTACCCCTTCCATACCCATGAAAACCCCATTAAGTTTGTGCTATATTTAAATTTTGTAAGTTATATCTAATAATTATATATTTGTTAACTTGGCTTTCCCTCTCATTTCTATGTTCTTGCATAAATCTTGGTGGCAACCTTCTAAACCCAATTTTCGACATTAATTTTCAAAATTAAATACTTCTAAAAGTTAGTTTCAACCCAAAATCTACATACTTGTAAGAGTTCTACTTCAAAATTATCTAGAACAAACCCATATTGTGGGCAATAATTTATAATCAATAGGTAGAGGTCAATTTAAGGCATCACTACCAATTATTAGTTGCATTATTTACAACAAAGCCACTAAATTAAGCAATGTTTATTTTAAGGAACACTAAGTCTAACTCTAAATGTGATGTAAGTTATTTAAATGAGTAAAATATAAGTGAAGTGTAAGGGAAGTCCAATTTTAAGACCACCCTACAACTTTCAAAGCATGACATTAGAGAGAGAGAGAGAGAGAGAGAGAGAGAGAATGACATGGAAATCGAGCATTTATAGACCCCTAAGATAATTTAGACCAAATAGTTCCCTTTTATAAACCTTTTTCAATTATAGAAATCACCCCTTTAAATGCATGAGTGTTCAACACCAGTAAATATCAGCCCCTTTGCCAAAATGACTTGCATTATTACAATTTAGTTTTGAAATGCCAAATGTAAATTGCTGACTTGGCCAAACTACCAACATTTTAACAAGTTTTTTGACTGTAGTTGGGTGGCCCTTTTTGCTCTTTAATGATGTTTCTGTTGTATGGGAAAGTTGTTTGAGTAAGGTGAAATTAAAAGTGTATTCAAAACACTATTAGTTGAGTGCCTAAAGCCTTAGAACATGGGGTGTACTCATACCCCCATGTTCTCATACAACGCTTATTTCTATGAGAGGCAGCTTTGCTCCTTCCTGTTATCCACGATGAAATCAAGAACATATCATTTTAAATTTTATTACTCTCGAGGCTTAGAATATCTGAGAGATGTGATTATCTTTTTCCATGGATACAATATATGTGATTAATATCTAAAAAGATAATCACATCTCTCAGATATTCTAGGCCTGGCCTGTAATTAATATCTAACAAGATAATCACATCTCTCAGATACTCTAGGCCTGGCCTGTTGCATATTGTGATTAATATCTAAAGAGATAATCACATCTCTAAGATATTCTAGGCCTTGAGATAATTGAATTCTCTTCAAGCATAGTGAGTGAACCATATGTTTGACATATTGAAAGATTTAGAGAAGCCTTTCAAGTCTTCTTCATATTGGTTGACACACTCAAAACTTTCATATTCCTTTAATTTATGGAGAAATAAGTAAGCTATATTAAGTTCTTTTTTTAAATTTTTCATTTTTCTTGCTAAAATGACAGGCCTTTTTCATTTTATCACCTTCGGGTTTAATCCTTTTTGTTACTTTGATCGATCTCCATCTCTTGTTCATCTGGTGATTTTGTCCCTTTTCACTTTGATCATATGCTGACTCGCTGCCTTGTCCTCTTCCTTCAAGGACTTAACCTTCAATCCAATGCTGATTCTAGCAGCTCATGCACTTCCTTCAAGGACTTAACCTTGATGCTTGGCTGCTGTTCAGTTGGTAGGCTGGCCAAATCATATTGATCCACCTCATCAAGCAAGCAAGTTAGAGCACCTGCTCGGTTTCCACAAGCAATCTGAAGCCGCAAGGTCAGAACTTTTAACACACGATGCATCTTTTGAACCAAACAGAATTTAACATTTCAAAAAACAAAATCTAGAACTTGTGATAAAACCCAACTTTTATGCTGTGACGACCAACTAGGGCTCCTGGTGGAATGACTTCTAAAAATAACCCATGTCACAGGAAGGATAATGATAAGCATTTGAGACTTCAGAGAAAACTAGTTCTAAGAATGTGTTTGTACCTCGAAATTGTGAAAAAAGACAAACAAAGCCAAAAAGAGGTTCCATATGCAGCTGGATTTGTCTTTCAGAACTGCTGATATCCCAGACTACTGCCCCCATTGATGACTACTCTAGCTTTCCTAGCAGTAATCAAGCAGTCACTAGATAACTCAAGCTGCAGAGCTTCAGTATGTCTCCAATTACTAACTAGTATAGAACCAGTAAGTATAACAGATATTATCTGAGACTAAACGCATGTTCTGATAACTACAATCATAGTTTTGTAATTAATTAGCATGCATGAGGCACCTTGGGCAACCAAGATTTACAAGATTTAAACATGGACATCTGCAAGCAAAAAAAACATGAAAATGCAGCAAGCAGACAAATCTGGCTAATGAGTGCAGGAAGCAACTTCAAGGAACTCACATCATCTTCAGCACAATCGCCAACCATCATGACTTCTGCAGGTGAGACTTTCCATGTTTTACATATGTGAAGCAATGGAGCAGGATTTGGCTTGTAAAGCCCAAACTCTCGGCTCAAGGCCGGTGAAAAATGTCTTATCTGCAAAGTAAAGCAAAAGCCCATTTTTTATCTCCGCTATTATTTTCCATATGATCAGCTTACAATCGATTGCATCTCTAAACAATGCAAAAAAACCCACCCCAAAGCGTTCGTGAAACAAATCAACAGACGCCTTCACATTCCGAGTTAACAAACCTCTCCTAAGCAAAAAGAAAAACATTACCAAAATCCAAGTTACTGTTAAAATCTGTCCATTTGCAGATTCTCTTCTTGATTTGAAATTTTGAAGTACTTTATTAATTTCACAGACCAGAAGCAAATGTATGATTATGTGTAGCAACACTGCTTTGTGACCCTAAAGGCCATGTGGCATCATTTTTTAAAAAGCACCTCAAATTTGTGGCATCCAAAAAGGTGCAAAGTTCCAGTGCTCCTGCAATAGTATTGTCTCATAGTCAAACCTGTGAATCAAGCTTATACAGAAAATGTTCAGAGTAACCTCCAAAGATGTATAATCAAGAAAAAACTTCCCTCTGAGCTCTAACTAGCTTAGATGCCCAAACACTTAGAAAACAATGGATTATCAAATAATTTTCCAAGATGTTTAACAGGAACTAGTTGGACAAGGCCTTATGATTTGGTGTTGTAGAATAAAAAGAATGTAATGTATCCGATTTTTCATGGAATATAAGACACTATTCTCAACTTTAGTTATCGGCTTGTCGATATCATTGTCTACATTTCCAAGGATTTAAGTGTCTCCCGCTGCTGTTACAAGTGAAATTTTTGAATTCTGATTATGTAACACTTCGCAGGACCCTGTGAGAGTTAGGGCAAGCATAAAAACAACCCACTAAAGGAATAATAATAATAGTATTAATCCTTAATAGGTCATTTTTCTGTCATTTTATCCCTAATTAGGCCATTTTTGTAAGAATTTTTGGTACAAAGTGGGCCATTTTTTTCAAATTAACAGCCATCACTTTTTAAGGAAGAAGAGTGAGTAACACAAAGAGGTAGAAAGGCCTTAGCCTGAATTCCTTGCTATCAAAATAGCCATCCAACCTATTAAGCCACTAGTATATCATCAAAGCCCATGGTCACCAAAACATTTCGTCTCATTTCCTGTTTTGAGGTTTTGAGGTTTTGTTTTGCTAACTACCTTGAGGTTTCGAGGTTTCAAAAGTTTTATTTAATAACAATTAAAATTGTATATATTAGTAATATTAGAGGAAGAAAAACAGATCCATATATACTAATATTAGAGGAATAAAATAGATCCATAAAATGAAAATGTCCATTGCACCTAGATCCTAGAGTCAAAAGTTTGAAGCTTAAAACAAAAACATCCAATTCACCCATCATTTAGAAATTAGTATTCACAACTCATAAATCACGTGTAGGCTATAACATACATATAATACACAATTTAAAGTAAAAGTGAAAATTAATGTTCATAAAAATCCTTGTGGGGAAACATTCTTTGCTTGAGGAGGTGAAGGCCCAAGGTAGAGGAGGTGGAGGGTGTGGAAGAGATGGTGGAGGAAGAGGAGAAGTAGGAAGAGATGGAGGAGGAGGAGACGCACAAGGAGGAGGTGTTGGGATGTGCAAAGAGGAGGGCATGGAATGCGGGTTGTAAAAGGAAAACAGCCCACATGTTTTTTGGGTAAAAGAAACCCTTCAATCACTTTCTCATTTCGGCAACCCCGTTTCACGAAACGAAACAAAGTGGGAAGAGACGGAGGGGGAGCTAATTGGACATGCAAGGCAAAGGATGTGGGAAAACTGCAAATTGCAAGAGAAAAACAGCCCACGCGTTTTTTAATTGCATTCGAGAAGAACGAGTAGACCGATCTTGCCATCACACATGAGACCCTAGACTATACTCAATTCAAGGATTAAATTATTCAGTCAATGTCAGTATAATCCTTCTATTCATGATGATGGTTTTTATATCACTAATACAGCTTCTATTTGGTGACAATGGTGCTTCTAAAGCATATCACTTCTTGTCAAGCATTACTTTCATCTATTTCTCATGTACCTTTTGTTAGAGATTTAGTCGTCCCCTGTACAGGCACAAGCAGAGTCTAGCATTGATTACCAACAAAATCTCTCCCCTTTTCTTTATTTTTACTTGAAAGAACAATGTGGTTGAGGTAGGGATAACCAAAAATGTAACTTGGCAATGAGCTTTGTCGTATGAAGTAACACAAGTATGCATATGTCCTCTAAAAATATCCTCCAAATGAAGAACTATTTGAGAGTGTCCTCCAAAAATAGCGTCTTAAAGTTGTTCACTTCAAAGAACATTGGGGTTGAGGGAGGGAGAATTAACAATGGAACCCACAAAGTGTTGGCATGTCCTTCATCTGATGTTTCCTCCCAACTGAATATGAGAACACAAACTTGCATACAGATACATACAAACTATTTCACAGGGTGCTGGTAAATGCATGAAAGCTAAAAGAGATTTGCACAGCATCAGCTCTACATAAGAAGTTATGGATTAGCCATCTGTAGGCCCATAAGATGCTATCTGTATGGCCCTGCACTACAACAAGACGTTATGCATGCAGTTCTGTAAGTACCAGCTGGTGCTGCAAGCAATGTTAGTGTAGTGGAGCCAATAGATTGCCTCAAAAAATTGTGCCCGTCCAAACACACAGCAGATTTCTTCATTTCAACCACTGCCATCGTGTAGATACTTGCAACAGCACAGTAACACTGAGAAATTCTTATTGGTACAATTGATGAACCATACAGGGGACGCGCTCTGCTAAAAAACGTGAGTAACACTCACACACCAGAAGAATGACAAAATGAGCCTGCCTCTTCGGCTAATCAGAAGCTTTTCCAGCGGTAAGCCTCAGCTATACATTAACATTGGACGACGGTTGCACTGAAAACAGTGAGATCTGACCTGACATGATCTGAAGACGTTCCAACCCTTCTTGCTCGTGACGGACGATGACCTTGTAAGCAGCCTCCTGCTTGTCAGGGCTCCAGTGTTGTATCTCGTGCAGGATGTCGATGGAGGAGCCCGAGACAATGCGTGGATGACTGTCGCCGAGCACCTCGCGGTACATCTGCCTGAAATCGATGGCAGGCACAGTGAGGGTGCCGTCCATGTCGAACACTAGTCCCCGCAGCCGCCGTAGCTTGGACGAGAGGGACGATGCAGGGGCAGACACCATCGCTTCTTCGACGGAATCTCCCCTAACGCAGTATGAGTTTGAGACCTTCTGTAGGGGCTGTTCGGTCTGATCAAGGCGTCCCTCGCCGATGACTCCAGAGGCAAATTGGCTTACGCGAGAAATGGGAGTCGTATTGCCTCACCCATATTGGGGCGGGGGGGGGGGGGGGTAGTTTTGGCACCTCATCGCAAAAACCAGTTAGTCGTATTGCCTCACCCATATTGGGGGGGGGGGGGGGGGGGGTAGTTTTGGCACCTCATCGCAAAAACCAGTTTTTTTTTCCCCCCCTTTTAAGGCTTCTCTTAACGGGCCATGCCACCCCCTCTTTTTCAAGGCCAAGTGCTCTAGCACATGGTTGAAGAAGACGGTCCACGATTCCATCAAAGGCTAGATGGGAAGAGCATGTGTCGTAGTCTTTAGGTGTGGGAAGGCCACAACTCCTCTAAAAGAAGTCGCAAAACATGGCACAACTATAATATCATCTCTGCATCCCACACAGCAATGGCACCTTCCAAGAACACGGTGAAGGATAAGGGGTTTATAAATGTGCTCAATGAAAATTCACATTATGGGTCGTTTTATTCCAAATTTCTCTGAGGCACAATGGGGGGGAAATGGGGAGGGTGGTATGCCTGGGATGTGTCTATTTGAGAGCCCCAAATAAAAGCCTCGTCTCCTTTACCACCACTCTCTCTCTTGGTATAAAAAGTGTTGGTTTAATTTCAAATCAGTAGCCTATTTATTTGGGATCTCCCTACTTCATAAGGAGCCTATGCCTCTTTCAACATCCACTGCTGGCTATTAGTTTGTACCTTTCTCATTCAAACCAAAAGCATATGGTCTATAAGAAAAAAAACTAATGCTTTCTCTTTGTAAACTCCTCAATAGCAACCCTCAAATAGCGGGCAAATAGCATTGTACCTTCCTTCCACATAAAGATAAAATAAAAAGCTATGTCTACAAAATCCTACCATACGGTTTTGTTGAAATAGGCCTCACATTTACCAATGACTAGGTGCTTTCTCTTCTAATTGCCTTATCATCCTCTACATGCTAAGACCAGTTACTTCAACCTATGAGGACACACCATCCTCCATGATCTCTCTATAAGGATCATATTGAATATTGAGACCCAATATCCTCCTCATAACTAGACTTAGGAGGGGTACAATTACATGTCAAGGCCCCCTCAAGTCTTTGGGTCCTTGCTTTATCTTTTGATCTTATGCATATGTGGAAGATCAAAAGTATGCTTGAGATATGAACTTCAAGCTCAACCATAATTTTTAGAAGAATACAATATTTGAAAAGAAAATCATTCATCAGACACTCTTATGTTAGGCCACCAAATATGGATGCCATGAAAAAATTTACTTAGCTTGGTTGTGCACGTCATGAGTGTCATGCATGGTACACAATATATAGGGTTCATTGATTGAATTTTATCTTAAAGCACTCCTCTCACCCTTCAATTGTTTTGTGAAGGGAAGAGAAGGAAAGTGTGTACGTGTGTAATTTTGTGAAAGGAGAGAGAGAGAGAGAGAGAGAGAGAGAGAGAGAGAGAGAGAGAGAGAGAGAGCATGGTGAGCATGGCATAGAGAAAGGGTCAACACAGTCTTAGTAGGTCTACCTTCCCTTGAGCTAGCGTGGCAGAAAGGATCTAAGGTATCATCATCATCATCATCCATCGGATCATCATTCTTACTATGAACATTTCTACAAGTCTTGGTAGAGAGCTAGTCTTGCAATCTATAGCTCCCCTTTGCATTCAATCAAATCTCAAGAAGGCAAAGGCGGAGTCATTATAAATGTAGTACTTCAAAGATCCCCTGCGGTGGTGGGATCTGAGACAATTGCAACAGCAAGGTAGTTTTTCCCAATATATCTAATTACAATGTATTCAACCTTTGTATCTAATTATGACGTATTCAACCTCTGCAAAACATGAAATATTGTGATGTCATCTAATTATGACATATTCAACCTCTGCAAAACATGAAATCTTGTGAGCTCTCATAGAAACATGTATTTTTCTTTCACCTCAGTACAATCCCAAGCCAATGCAAGGTCTCTAGATTTCAAGCATAAAGTGACAGTAAAGGCCTTATGGTTGGATTGCTGGTACAATCCAACTTGGGGTTTTGAAGAGCTCAGAAAAATTGCATCAATGCTAACACTTGAACTAAGCAAAGTGAAGCCTCAAGAGGATAAAGGAGCTACTTTTCTAGAGGAGACTGCTCATGTTGTGGGACTTTTGAAGGCTTGTGCAAAGAAAAATGATCGATTCAAGGGCACAAGTCTACATGAGGACATTCTCAAATGAAGATTTCTTGAAAGAAGCCCCTATGTTGCAAGCACTTTAATAATTATGTATGCTAAATGTAGGGCTCTTGCAAAAGCACAACAAGCGCTTGACAAAGGTATTATTCATGATGGATTCTCTTGGACTACACTGATTGCAGCATATGCACAAAATGGCCACGGTGATGAAGCTCTAAAATGCTTTGATAAGATGCGGCACAAAGGCCAGTTTTGTGATTTAGTCGCCCTTTACTGATGCCAGGAGGCATATTCCACGGTGGATTCCGTGCCACAGTGGATTCCGTGAGGTTTTACGGTGGATTCCGTAAACTTTGATGACCGGGGCTCATACACAAAGTGGATTCTTTGTGCAAGAAGTTGATGGGGATGCCTGTCCTTTTCGGGCGTTTCATTAATTTAGTGTGTACATGGGTGATTCCATAGCGGGTGATTCCGCAAAATGCATATTACATTAATAAATGTTTATGAGTTTAGAGTGCGCACTCGTAATAAATTAAGGTTAGGATTTATTTCTAACCAGTTGATTTATTTATGTAGCTGAAGACTGCTAGGTATTCACTTTTGTCGGTTTAATTGTATTATTTTACTAACGATTGTGAATGCTTCAGTTGATGTGTAGAGATAGCAGTAGTGGCGGAGGAAAGCATTGGAGGATAGCGAGTATTCGATCTATGGATTATATTCCGATAGGCGCCATGCCTATATTTTGTCATGCCTATTTATTGAGGCATCGATTATTTATTATTATTTTGTATGCGCATGGGCGCACGGTTATGTTATTTCTATTTGGACATTGTATTGGGCGTGCTAGACTCTTTGGACACCGTCCATTAGCTTTATTCCTATTTTTGTGTAAAAGCAAACTCAAAACCTAAAAGCTTGTTATATTTTTGTAAATTGGGCTATTATTGAGCATGAAGAAGAAATATACATAAAATACATTCTTTGTGAAGCGCTCACACAAGGCATGGGGGGAGATTGCACCCAATTGGTCTCTTGCTCTTGTCGTTCATGCTTTTTACCTTGTAACTTGTGCAAAAAGTAGAGTTCATTGTTCTTGGGGACCTTCCAGCATTCACTACGCGAGCATACAGCGACCGATCTGCGCACCAGTGGTATCAGAGCGGAGCTGAGATCAAGAGCTTCCAATCGCTACCCATCTCGTGCGAAGGCGGAGCTCCTGGAACGATCGGGCTCTACGGTCAATCTCGTCATGAACCGTCAATACAGGCAGACTTCTGGCGATCAAGAACCCCTATTTTTGTCATTAGATCGCGAAGGACCGGGCTACAGAGATGGAGGACCACTCCTTCATCCCCTTCAACAAGTCGTGGCTACACAGAGAGATAAGTCATCAATTTTCGACTTTTCAAGCTTTAAGCTTTAAAGCTTAGAGACCTTAGAAGAAGCTTAAAGCTTCGAATTTAATCGTGAAGCCTCTAAGTAGCTCTGAAAATCACGCGGCGGCACAAAAACGCTCCCCCCCCTCACGATCTGCACCGTTTTACTCCTATTAAGCTCTAAGCTTAATCAATCAAGCTAAGTCAAGTAAGGCAAATCACTTCTACAAGTCACAAACTCCAGGTCACACCCAACGAAATCAAGTTCTGCAAGTATTTTTTTATCAAGTTCTGCAAGTTCCATAAATCGAATAAGTTTTGCAAGTTTGCAACTCTGCAAGTCACATAAGTCTGCAACTCTGCAAGTCAGACAAGTCAACTAGAGTCAGAACTGACTTGTGCTCAAAACTCCTAGAAGGACTGTTCCTGCGCAGAAACTCCGAACTGCAAAGTTGTTCATTGGAAGGTACTCTACCCATACGCAGGTTTGCTGAAGCATTTTCAGCATACGAAGAAGGACAAATCGCAGATTTTTCGAAGATTGAGAAAGCTATACCCAAAAACACATAAGCCTTGTAAATCCCGAACTTGAGCTACGCTCATCCCACTAACTAGATTTTGAGTGAGAAAGGTCTTTTTGAGTTTTGCACGATGACGGAACCACATATGGATGATCTTATGGCTGAAGGCGACCTACCTGAGCCTACGATGGAGCAAAAGCTGGACTTAATCATGATGCAATTGGAAGAGGAACGAAGGGCTAGGCAAGCATTGCAAGCTCAATTGGCAAATTTACAAAAAGCGTCTACCGATAAAGAAGAACCTCAAGCTGAAGATCTGATTCGACGTACCATCGACGCAACTCTTGAAGCTCAAACCATCTGCAAGGAATCAAAGATAAGTAAAAGAAGTTTCAAATTCCGTATTTTCAATGGCATATGAGAAGGAAAAACTGTTCTAGCATTCATAAGTCAGTTTGATGACTATTTCCATGAAGAAACCTATGCAGAAAAAGATAAAATCAAGTGTGTTACTAATCATTTAGTAGACAGAGCATCTCTTTGGTGGACTGTAGTACGCAAGAGCATAGAATGTCCTGATACTTGGGAGAATTTCAAGAAGAAGTTCATGCAGAATTTCCTTCCACCACAATTTCATGAGAAAGCTATTAAGCAATGGGATCTTCTCCAACAACGGGATCGTGAGCCTATTCCTCAGTATACAGAGCGTTTTTGGAATGCATTACTCCAGTTACGCATGCTTGAAGACGTACCAGAAGCGACACATAAGCGCAAGTATATGTCTGGACTCCTTGGGCATTACTACGCTGAAGTTAACATGTTCAAGCCTGCTACTCTTGAAGACGCCATTTCACTAGCTCACGACACTGAAGACAAGCTACGAGGTAGAGACAGACGACCACAGCAATTCCAAGCCAATGGTAACTATGGATCTAAACAATTCAATTCCAATTTTAGAAGATTTAATCTAGGTCGTTTCTCTTCATCATCTTTCCGCAAGAATTGGGCAAAACCACCTGCATTACCATCCAATGTCAATCAAAACCCTAAGCCTATTCCACAGCCAAATCCTAATGTACCTAGACTTCCTGCCATAGCAAACAATGTAACCAAAGCCAAGCCAATAATATGCTATAAATGCAACCAGCCTGGACAACTAGCAGCAAATTGTCATTCAAAGAAGCCACCTGCCCATATCAACTACCTTGGAGCAATGGACGAAGACAAACATGAAGATATGCCTGATTTCACTGAAGATGAGGACGACACTACTACTACTTTCGATACTTTACC
Organism: Lygodium microphyllum; assembly: GCF_053477565.2. NCBI lineage: Eukaryota > Viridiplantae > Streptophyta > Polypodiopsida > Schizaeales > Lygodiaceae > Lygodium > Lygodium microphyllum. The sequence continues at coordinate 49,168,741 of NC_141142.1, forward strand.
AGGTATGCCTACTCCACATTCATTATTGACTATAAAATGTTTGGTACATGGAAAGGAAAAGACTATTTTGCATGATGACGGTAGTACTCATGATTTTATTTCAGCAAAATTAGTAAAGGAACTGAAATTACACACTGTACCTACGCATTATCGCATAAAAGCTGCATTCTTAGGCACTAAGTATAATGGTACACAGGAAGTGCAAGACTTAGAGATTCAAATTGGTCAATACATTGAAAGAAGAAATTTCTTAGTTGTTCCATTACAGTCGAGTGACATTATTTTAGGTATGCCTTGGCGTCACCAGCATAACCCAGATTTAGATTATTCCACACACTCAATGAATATTAATTTTCAAGGAAAATCTATTACATTATATGGTATGCATGTATCTAATGTTTTTCCACTGCTTTCACATACTCAAGCTAAACGTGCATTACACAAGAGTAGTAAATCCTATCTCATTTGGATGAATGAACTGCAAGTAAAAGAAAGTCATATGCATCCTAGGCATAAAGAATTTCTTGCATATTTTAAGGACTGTTTTGCAGAAGACCTACCACCTGGTTTACCTCCTTCACGTCCAGAAGACCATAAGATAGATTTGATCCCTGGCACACAACCACCTTGCAAAGCACCATATAGGCACAACTAGATAGAGCAAAAAGAAATCCAAAGTCAAGTTGAAGAATTACTAAATAGAGGATTGATTAGACCTAGTAGTTCTCCATTCGATGCACTTGTTCTGTTAGTCAAGAAAAAGAATAATACTTATTGTATGTGCATTGACTATCGAGCTTTAAATAAAATCACTGTAAAGAATAGGTATCCTATTCCTAGAGTTGATGACCTTATGGACAAACTGCAAGGCTCTGCTATATTTAGTAAAATTGACCTTAAGTCTGGTTATCATCAAGTGAGACTAGATAAGTCTGACATATTCAAGACTGCATTTAGAACATAGTTTGGTCATTACGAATTTTTAGTGATGCCATTTGGATTGACTAATGCACCTGCTACGTTTAGTAGAATGATGAACCGTATATTTCTGAAATATCAGTATTGTGTAATTGTCTTCTTTGATGATATTTTGGTGTTTAGTCAAAATGAGAAAGAACATTATGAGCATTTGTCATTGGTTTTTCAGTTATTGAAAGAAAATCAACTATATGCAAATCCTGAAAAGAGTGAATTCTTTAAAACAGAAATTGAGTATTTAGGTCATATTGTATCATTTGATGGAATTAAAGTTGATCCTAAGAAAATTGATGCAATATTGAATTGGCCTGTACCTAAAAATGTGCATGAGTTACGCTCATTCCTTGGTCTTGCTAGTTTCTATAGGAAGTTTGTACGTAATTTTTCATTACTTGCTTTACCATTAACCAAACTTCTGAAGAAAGGAATTGTCTATCATTGGTCCGAAAATCAACAGAAATCCTTTGACTTACTGAAACATGCATTAACCCATGCCCCTGTTCTACAATTGCCTAATTTTAATAGACCATTCTTTCTAGTAGTGATCGATGCTAGTGGATTAGGAATAGGAGCTGTACTTATACAAAACAATCATCCTATAGCCTATTCTAGTTGTAAGCTGAAACCCTCTGAGCTGAAATATTCCGCATATGACAAAGAACTATTAGCACTTGTACAAGCATTAAGACAGTGGAAACACTACTTAATGGGTTCAGAATTTATGATTAAGACCGATCAGCAAAGTATTAGACATTTACTTAGCCAACCTCAAATCTCTGACCGACATATCAAATGGGCCTCCTTTATTCAAATTTTTCATCCTATCATTCAATACCAACCCGGAAAAGAAAATGTAGTGGCTGATGCATTGAGTAGAAGACCTGCCATTCATAATATTTCTGTCATATCTTTTGATTCTTTGATTGCTATGAAAGATACATATCATCATGATATTACTTTTCATGTTGATTGGAATAAATTAGTTCAAAATAATTTCATTCCTATTGATTCATCGTCATATAATGAAGGATTTATGTTTTATGAAAAGAGATTGTGTGTTACAATTCCATTCCGATCTTTTGTTTTGAATGAAATTCATTGTTCCCCATATCAAGGTCATAGAGGTATCATATCTACCTTACGTACATTAACTGAAGATTTTTATTGGCCGCATATGGATGATGATGTATCTAACTTTGTTTTTGAATGTTTGATTTGTCAAAGAGTTAAGAGACATCATGGTAAACAGTATGGATTACTTATGCCTTTGTCTATTCCATCTAAACCTTGGGAACAAATTTCTATGGATTTCATTACTGGTTTACCTAATACTAAATCTAACCATGATATGATTTCGACAGTTGTAGATAGATTTAGTAAACAATCATATTTCATTCCATGTAAGAAAACTTTAACAGCATCACAAGCAGCACAATTATTTTTGAAAACTGTTTTTACCACCATTCTAGATCTTTTACGTGCATATACTATTTCTAAACCTCAGACATGGGACACACATTTGCATTTATTACAGTTTGCATATAACAATACACCACACACATCTACAAAGAAAGCACCGTTTGAAGTCATTTATGGATATAGATTATCTACACCTGTTGCATCTTTGTCAAATAGAATTCAAAGTGCTGATGATATTGCTAGTATGCATAACAGTATTTTTGATGAGGTTAAAGATATGATTGCTAAAGCCCAGCAATCATATACCAAACAAGCCAACAAGAGAAGACAAGCAATGAATTTCAAAGTTGATGACTATTTTTGGTTGAGAATAGAAAAACGTAGACTGCAAAGTGTAGATAGACACCCAGTTGTGAAATTAGCCCCTAGATTCTATGGACCATTTAGGATCATTCATAAAATTAATGATAATGCATTCAAGTTAGAATTACCACCTCATTGGAAAATACACAACACATTTCACATTAGTTTATTGAGACCATTTAGAGGCCAATTACCTGTACACCCTGTTTATGAAAATCCACCTTTATTAGAGGAAGAGACTGAAATACTTGAACCAGAAGCTATTATAGACACTGACTTTATGACCACTAGAATTGGCCGAAGGTATTCTAGATATCTAGTTAAATTTAAGAACCATCCTGTAGAGGAAGCACAATGGATGCACGCTAGAGACTTAAATGCTTTCCCCACTCTGCTAGCTCCACATTGAGCTAATAGCAATTGAGGTCAATTGCTATCCCACCCCGGGGGTATGATGCCAGGAGGCATATTCCACGGTGGATTTCGTGAGGTTTTACGGTGGATTCCGTAAACTTTGATGACCGGGGCTCATACACAAAGTGGATTCTTTGTGCGAGAAGTTGATGGGGACGCCTTTCCTTTTCGGGCGTTTCATTAATTTAGTGTGTACATGGGTGATTCCATAGCGGGTGATTTCGCAAAATGCATATTAAATTAATAAACGTTTATGAGTTTAGAGTGCGCACTCGTAATAAATTAAGGTTAGGATTTATTTCTAACCAGTTGATTTATTTATGTAGCTGAAGACTGCTAGGTATTCACTTTTGTCGGTTTAATTGTATTATTTTACTAACGATTGTGAATGCTTCAGTTGATGTGTAGAGATAGCAGTAGTGGCGGAGGAAAGCATTGGAGGATAGCGAGTATTCGATCTATGGATTATATTCCAATAGGTGCCACGCCTATATTTTGTCATGCCTATTTATTGAGGCATCGATTATTTATTATTATTTTGTATGCGCATGGACGCACGGTTATGTTATTTCTATTTGGACATTGTATTGGGCATGCCAGACTCTTTGGGCACCGTCCATTAGCTTTATTCCTACTTTTGTGTAAAAGTAAACTCAAAAGCTAAAAGCTTGTTATATTTTTGTAAATTGGGCTATTATTGAGCATGAATAAGAAATATACATAAAATACATGCTTTGTGAAGCGCTCACACAAGGCATGGGGGGAGATTGCACCCAATTGGTCTCTTGCTCTTGTCGTTCATGCTTTTTACCTTGTAACTTGTGCAAAAAGTAGAGTTCATTGTTCTTGGGGACCTTCCGGCATTCACTACGCGAGCATACAACGACCGATTTGCGCACCATTTACACATGCATTGAAAGCTTGTACTAGCATATGAGCACTCAATAAGGACAAAAATAATCACGATGAGATTGTTAGATTAATATTGTTGGAGAAATATATTGTACTCGGCAATGCCTTGGTGAAAATGTGTGCCAAGTGTGATATTTTGGGAAAAGCACGAGTGTTGGATGAGCTTCCTATCCAAGTTGTAGTCAGTTGGAATGCACTACTTGGAGCGTATGCATGGGCAAGGCAAAGAAGAAATGCAATGTTTCGATAATATGGAACATGGGGGACAATCCCCCAATGTAGCCACCTTTATTTGTGCCTTGGAGCACTCTTCCTGCCCATGCATACGCTCCAAGTAGTGCATTCCAACTGACTACAACTTGGATAGGAAGCTCATCCGGGCACCCGTGCTTTTCCCAAAATATCACACTTGGCACACATTTTCACCAAGGCATTGCCCAGTTCAATATATTTCTCCAACAATATTAATCTAACAATCTCATCGTGATTATTTTTGTCCTTATTGAGTGCTCATATGCTAATCTCTCTCTCTCTCTCTCTCTCTCTCTCTCTCTCTCTCTCTCTCTCTCTCTCTCTCTCTCTCCTACTACATTCTCGTTCTCTGGCAGCAGCAGTTCGTTGCACTAATGGCATGAGGGTTGTAAGGTTGTGGATTGGCTCCCCACCATCGATTTGTAGTGGGTGATGTTGGTGCCTGTGGACTGGTTCACGGAGCCACATCGAGTTGCAGCACATGCTTCTCTTTAGCCCGGACGGCCCCCACAATGCCTCTCATCTAGCCTGCTGGTGGATGGTGCCCCCACGGTGCCTCTCAATGGCGCCCCCATTATGCCTCTCATCCTGCACGTCAAGGTAGCTTCTCCTCACTTTGAGTATGATTCCTTCCCTTGGGCTAACCTTTCCTTTTTTTCCCTCAAGGTGCCATGCCCTCCTCATTTTCTCTCCTCTTCACGATTTTTTTTCGAAGGCTAATAATAGCTTACTAATCCTTTACCCTCCATAATCTCCATTAGCCATGAACCATCCTTTCTTCCACCCTTTTAGACTTTCCTTTTCTCCTTTCCAAGAAGCAAGCTCCTCCTTTGCATGCATCCCAAAGGCTATCAATAGCCTTGTTGTACATTGCTAAGGTTTTCTGAAGGATTTAGGGACCTAAGTTTGTGACACACAAATTTAACATCCAAAATCCTCCGTAGTACCCTTCATGCATTGATGTATAGCTTATAATTATACCTTTCTAACTATTCGATGTCTATTAGGGTTGCAAAGCCTCAGATGGGGAATATACATGATTATGTACAGGTTTAGGAAGGGCTCGTGTGTTTGTAGTAACATTAAGTGGGCTATGTGTTCACTCCAAAGCAACGTATAATAAATTTCATGTTGGCTTATGTAGGGTCGATGTCTTGGTAGAAAATGATTGTTAGTGGCAACATAAAGTGAGTAGTAAGGTTATACGAAATGGTGGGTTAGTGCCTTGTAGAGTTGTTTAGCATCTTGTAGAGTTGTTTAGCAATGTGGTGGCTGTGTGTTTTGAGTTGGCAGTGTAAGTGGATAACAAACAATGTAAATACTTGCGTGTTTGTAGCATGCTGTGTGTTTGTAGATGCATTAAATGGGCTATGTGGTCTCTCCAAAGCAACGTACAATGGATTTCTTGTTAGCTTTCGAAGGGTCGGTGGCTTGGTAGAAAATGATTGTCAGTGGCAATGTAAAGTGAGTGGTAAGGTTATAAGCAATGGTGGATTAGTGCCTTGTAGGGTTGGTTAGCATCCTATGAGTTGGTAACAAGCAATGTGGTGGCTATGTATTTTGAGTTGGCAATGCAAGTGGATAATAAACAATGTAAATGCTCATGTGTGTGTAGTGGTCTATGTGTTCATAGTAGCATTAAGTGGGCCATGTGTTCATTCCAAAGTAATGTGCAATGGATTTGTTTTTAGCTTGTAGGGTTTGTGGCTTGATAGAAAATGATTGTTAGTGGCAGTGCAAAGTGAGTAGCAAGGTTAATGGGCAATGGTGGATTAGTGCCTTGTAGGGTTGGTTAGCATCTTGTGAGTTGGCAAAAGAAGAAAATGTGGCAACTATGTGTTTTGAGTTGGCAATGTAAGTGGGTAACAAACAATTAAGTGCTCGTATGTTTGTAGTAGCATTAAGTAGGCCATGTATTCATTCCAAAGCAACATACACTAGATTTCTTTTTAGCTTGTAAAGTTGGTGGCTTGGTAGAAAATTATTGTTAGTGGTAGCACAAGGTGAGTAGCAAGGTTATAAGCAATGGTGGGTTATTACCTTCTTGTATGGTTGATTAGTGCCTTGTGGGTGGGGTGATAATAAATGTGGTGGCTATGTGTTTTGAGTTGGCAATGTAAGTGTGTAACAAACAATGTAGATGCTCGTGTGTTTGTAGTAGCATTAAGTGGTCCATGTGTCCATTCCGAAACTATGTACAATGGATTTCTTATTAGCTTTGGTAGGGTTGGTAGCTTGGTAGAAAATGATTGTTAGTGGCAACCCAAAGTGATTATAGCAAGGTTATAAGCAATGGTGGTTTATTGCCTTGTTGTATGGTTGATTAGTGCCTTGTGGGTGGGTAACAAAAAATGTGGTGGCTATGTGTTTTGAGTTGGCAATGTAAGTGGGTAACAAACAATGTAGATGCTTGTGTGTTTATAGAGGGCTATGTGTTTGTAGTAGCATTAAGCATGCCATGTGTCCATTCCAAAGCAATGTACAATGGATTTCTTGTTAGCTTTTGTAGGGTTTGTGGCTTGGTAGAAAATGATTGTCAATGGCAATGCAAAGTGATTATCGAGGTTATAAGCAATGGTGGGTTATTGCCTTGTAGGGTTGGTTAGCACCTTGTGAGTTGGTAATAAGAAAATGTGATAACTATGTGTTTTGAGTTGGCAATGTAAGTGGGTAACAAACAATGTAAATGCTCGTGTGTTTGTGGCATGCTATGTGTTTGTACTAGCATTAAGTGGGCCATGTGTTCATTCCAAAGCAATGTACAATGGATTTATTGTTAGCTTTTGTAGGGTTGGTGGCTTGGTAGAAAATGATTGTGTTTGTGGCACGCTATGTGTTTGTACTAGCATTAAGTGGGCCATGTGCTCATTCCAAAGCAATGTACAATGGATTTATTGTTAGCTTTTGTAGGGTTGGTGGCTTGGTAGAAAATGATTATTAGTGGTTAGTGGTTAGAGGCATGGTCACCATTGTGACATGTGGATAAAGGATGGGTTAGGCTTTGTAGAAACCTTTAGTGGTGCTACAAGTGGATAGAAGATTGGTTATGCTTTATGGCAATAGCTTGGCAATTGGTTAGTCATGGCAAAGCTACACTAAAAGATTGTAGCAAAGAATCTAGGGTATAAGACTAAACGCAAAAAAGCTCATCAAAATTCATATTATCATCTCCCAAATTAGTAAACATGATGAACTATGTTGGTAGTCTCCACCAATACCTATGTGTGAAATTCCTATCTAACTGAGTATAGCAATGTTTTTAGCAATACTAGGTAAGTATCTTGTAGCATTTGGGGTTGATAGCAATCATGTCTAGAGGCGTAGGTAGACGGTTTTAGGGTTGGTTTGTGATTTGCATATTGGGTAACACTAAGTGTGGCAATGTTACATTGAGCACATAAATGCAAATGGGATACATCAAGTATTTTTAAATGTAGCAATGTAAGTGGCATTAAGTAGCAATGTAAATGATTTGTTAGTTAGCACATTATAGAGTGACATTAAGATTGGCAAGTGTAATATTGTTAGTAAGCAAGTGCTAATGCTAAAAAGAGACCAATTGGCATTTCTAACAGGTTAAGTCTTATTCTTGATTGAGGGTCAAATCATTCATGGTGGTATGATATTCACTAAATAGTCATTTTCTCGTAAAAGAGTCTAAGTCTCTTGTTTCATGATTAATAAAAGAAAGAGAGAATGTTTGTAATAGCTTAAAAATGGTACCTTGGTCCCACATCTTCGTGGCTTGGCACCAAGGGACATTGTAATAATAAGTAGAGTCATGTGACTTATTTAAGGTTGTTATAGATTATGTATCTTCAAGCTTACCTACATAAACATGAGTTTGGTTGGAATGTGCAATTTTATGTGTTTGGGATGCACCCTCTAATAGGTCATACAATCTTATGTGTGACCTTCATGGGGCATCTCTCTTGAGAAATAAGGTTTCAAGTTACATTTAGGTACCCAACATCTCATGTTCCTTGTTTTTTATCGATTGAGCATTGTAATACATGGAGTAATTCATTGAAAACCATGTGAAGCAAAGAAAAAACATTTTAAAAGCATTACATTGGCAAGCATTTTAGCAAACAGAGCAACACACAAGGAGATCATAATGCAGATTAGACACCAAGTATTGGTGTGTATCATTGCAGCCACTGCTAAAGAGTCCATGTGGACAATTACATCGTACTTTAGTGGAGGTAGCCTTGGGAACTTCATGACCCAGCTCCCTTCATCGTGTGGATAATTCACAAGATTTTTTCACCTATACAATGGCAAGAGAAGGCGTGATTAAGATAGTTAATTAGTAAGTGATCAAATATGACAAATCACTATATTTTGCAAATGTGTCATGTCTGTTATGCATGATTTAATTTCAAGAGTGTGTCGGCTACACAAAGCGAGGTGGATACATATAGATTTACATCCAAGAAAAGTTTTGGATTTTGTTGGTGAAGTGTGAAGTGTGGGAATAATAGACTGGGTAGGGCTCTCGATTTCTCAGAGCAACAAAGGGCATTTGCAAAGCCACCTAAAGAGTGTCACGATGATGATGAAACATGTGCAAGAAAATTGAATCGCTTTAAAGTAGATCATGCAATAAGGAAATGGCTAGCCCTTGAGCTAGAAGATATAGCATTGAAGGGTTGTTATACCCCCATATCAGATGTTTATGCATTGGGATGGGTGGTAGGGAGATTTGCCAATTCTATGAGGATGTCTCAGACTACTTTGACTTAACAAAAGCTATCACTCCCTCCTTTCAAATGATAAGACACTTGCTTTAAATTTTTGAAGAAAAGTGATGAATACAAATCTAACAAGTAGGGTTTTCTTTGAAGAGATGAACGAGCTTGTTTGTAGGCATCCTAGCATGAATGGGGAGTTGTCATGCGCCCCTTTGAGGAAACGGAGCCAACTTTCACATGAATAATTTTTGGTACTATGTAAATCATGATAAAGTAATGGTTACTAACTTCACTTCAGACTATCTTAGGGCATCTCTTTTCTATTGTTCTTTTTTGTACTGAACAATGGAATGTCTTGCATATAGGCATGTATCATTTTGACATGGCTTCAATATGGTGACTTGTATCTTGCTTCTGGATCACCTAGGCATTTATCCTTGGATGTCTATTGTAAATGTAAAATAAAAAAGTAAAGTATATTTGCTACAGTGAGCAAGATTTAGTGCTTGTACCAAGTAGTGGAACCACAAATCATATTTGTGTTACATGGTACAATTACTTGTTATGCACATACTCTTGTATAATACAGTCATTTGTGAAATTTTTCCTTGATGTGAGTGCATGTTTTTCCCCCCTAAGAAGGTATTGATTAATATAATCTCTTTTTTTATCATGTACCTAAATACAAGGTTGACAACTCATGGCTTCAAAGACTTGCATGAAGGTTTTTGAGCATAAATCTAGTGAGAAAGCGCTTTTGGGATATGTCTGAGTTGTAGAGCTGATTTCATATATGGTGCAATATGACAAGAGATAATACATGATGGGCTTATTTGTGGTTCGTTTAAATTTAACATTGAAGATGAAGATGAAAATATTGGATGTTGCACACTAAACCCAATACAAGAAGAGCATTGGCATGTAGAAAATGTCAACTTTATCACTCTAAGAAGGGACTCAATCATAGTAGACAAGATTAGGGGTGAGGGTTGGTGGTCCACAAAGTAGAAATGTAAGGACTTGAGTGATACTATAGAAGTTACAAGCTTCAAAGTAAGCAACAAAGCTATGCACAATCTAGTTGGTAACCCAAAGCAAGCTATAGATAAGTTTAAGAGTACGTTGCTTTCAAAGTCTACATGGAGCCCCAAGAGAGATACCAAGGAAAAGGGGATTCTACTGCAAGAAAATCTATCTTGTAACATCAACAAGCTTTTATTTCATTCTTTTGATAACCAAAACAAGGAAAATAGCAAATCTTCGCGTAGCAACATAGTAGATATCTCCCACAGATTTGATAGAATCAATCATAATCTTCAATATATTCATAGAATCCATCAATAGAACAAAGAACATAAAAGAATACACCACTTTTGAATGGAAATCAATCACATAGTATTCATCTAAAATGTCTCCATAGTTTTCTCTCTCAATCTCTCATAGTAAATACATTGTTTTGATAGAATTGGCTATCTCTGACTCTCTCTCTCTCTCTCTATTAATAGTATATTATCTTCTCACTACAATACTCAATAATGGCACTTAATAATCATTCTTAGGTCATGGATGCACCTCCCAAGAGGTATGGGAGGTATGAAAGGACACCAGAGCCACTGCAGTGTCTCTTCATAGCTCACTACTGTCATTGTCACTTCAATTTCCATTTGTTTTAGCTCTTTTGAACTTAGATTCATCCTTTCCAAAAGTTATAAAACTTTTTCAAAGTCACACATACATTTTATAGAACACTTACAAAAGATCTACAGAACAGAATAGAACAGAGATAGAGCAGAGACAGATGCCCTACAAAAGGTCTACATAGGGTTACAAAAGGTCATCAGAGAACAGCAGATCCTCATAACTCATACTAAAACCATTTCAAACTATCAAAAAGTATTCAATAAGCTCTCAAAAGACCTCAACCTTAATCAATCATCAATCCATGCTTCATACAGAAGAAAATCATAACAAAACAGAAGCTAAACAGAAGGTATTAGAACCAATTAGAACCTCAAAAGAACCTATCAGAGCATCACAGAGCTTCATATTTTCACTAAGAATCATCATGAGCTTCCAAAACATAATCAATATTATCCAAAACACTCTCAAACACTTTCAAAAATAACTAAACATCACTCAAAATTCATCAAAAATCAACCATTTAGACCTCAAAAACAACAAAAATCAATCAAAAATTCAGTCTTTTTCCACTCTTAACATATCCCCACACTTAGAAAGGAAGCGTCCTCGCGACCTAATGAAAAGAAGAATGTAAGTTTAGTAAAGACCTCAATTTGATCTTTTGTCTTCAATAATCACCCACCACGACCCCAACTTTGTCAACTGCATCTATGAAAGAATACTACTAAAGGAAAACTTTGTTATTCATCAACACATCTTATAAACAATAGAAAGTTATGACAAATTTGTAAAGGATATAAGAGGTTCTTTATCTTTCCATCATAGGCTTGCCATCCATCATCACCATTAGTATCAATAATCGAAAAGAGAGCTCTCGAACAAATTATTCAACCAGCACGAATTCATCACATAAAAATTAATACATCACAAACACAAAACAACCATTTGAATGGCACCTCCAAAAAATATATCATTAAGAAGCATAGAAGATACATTCAAGGGTATCAATGAAGATGATCTCTCTTGAAAGCTTGATGATTACAAAAGCAATCCATGGATAAAGACTCATCTACAAAAGATTTTGGAAGATTTTGAATGAATTGAAGGTAGCACATCATTTCTAGCAAAACAAGGTATCTACTAGGTAATTAAAGGACATGGAAATATAGGACATCCAACTGTTGGAAATCAATGTTCACATTAACATTCATACAAAGCTTGGGAATGGCCTTTTGATCATTATGGGAATGCCTATATATATATGCTAAGTACCAAGCAAAATGGGTTGTCAATCTCACTGAAAGATCAAGAGATTGTGAATATTGTTGAAAAAAATGGAGATAATTTTGGTACGCTTGACTAGCACTTGTCCAGTCCCCTAGGATTAATGGTCAATTAATCTGTGGTCTCGTGAGGGAATCAGTTGAGCTCCATCATCTTCTTCTTGGAATTTGCTGATCAAATCCTTCATACCCACTAACCAACTGAGGGGGTTGAGAAATAGAAGTGGTAGGAGATGGAAGAGGAATGAGTAAAAGAGGATGAAGAGATGGGTAGGCAAAATCATAAAATGAGGAATAAGCTAAAGAAGGATTAGCTGGAAATTTAGGCGAATCAGTTAGGAAAGGTGTTAATTGATAAGCAGGAAAAGTAGAAGGTATATGGATAGATGGGGAAGAACAAGGCATAGAAGGGGAAAAGACTCAATCTTCAATGAAAGAACAATAAGTAAAGATTGGAATTTGAGGAAAACCCTGAGGTTGGAAAAGGAGAGATAAGATGGCTACTGAGTTGGATTGATAAAGGGAAAAATAAGCATCATAGTGATGGGCTATTTGTTGATAATAGAATAAGCTAGGAACAGAGGGACCTAAAACAGAATGTCGATGGTAGGCACCAAAGAAGGATGAATCAAACAGATGATTCTTGGAAAGATAAGCTAGGAGATTCACCCTCAGTTGGTTAGTATTCTACACATGAGTAGGGGCTGTATTCTGTCGTTGGTTCAGGACTACATAATCAATCATTGAATGCCATAAAGTGTCATGGCAAGTAGCCACTTTAGAAAGATATCAATAGAACATTTAATCTATCCTCAACTCCAAATGGTTGACATATGAGACAGCTTGTAAGACCATATCCCCTACATACCAAGCCAGATCTACATCATCTGGAATTAATAGATCACCTCATAGATACATATTAGACATCGACATGGTATCCATCGTCACAGAATCTTCAAAGACGATACTGACAACTTCTGCCAGCAAATTAGAAGACCAAGCTCCACTCCAACCATCCTTTGGAAGAGAAAGATCCATTGTTGAGAGATTAATATAGAAGGCCAACTTTTGTAGATGATAGTGGACAAAAAAGGAATGGTCGGGAGAAACATACTCCTGAAATTGCTCAAATATAGACCATAGTAAATCTATCATGGACTGCAATCTTTCCACTTTAGCTTAAAACAACGGACATAACGTGGCTTGTCTTTGGAGAACTGCCAAGTCCTGCTGAGATATAGAAGGAATCATGGGGACACTGGGACTTGGAGGAATGGACCGTGACTATGCAAGTTGGTCCTTCAACTGTTTAATCTGGGAAGCTTGGGATTCCACTCTATTGTGAGCACTCTGCAAAGCTAACAATTTGGTATTCAGAAGAGTCTTAAACTCTTGAGCCTCTTTGGACATTTTCTCTTTCTCTTTCAAAACTCTAGTGACCTCTGACTGAGCTTCTGCTAACTGAGTTTTCAAAGAAGATATTTCTTCTCTCTGGGTTTCAATCATTTGTGTTTGCTGCTCCATTTGCTTAAACAGATTAGAAAGAGTACCTTTAGCATAGGCTAACTCTGTGGTTGCCTTATGCATTTGGTCTTTGGATTGCATCAATTCTTCATAGAAAGAAGCATATAACTGTTGAACACAAGCTGTTCTGAAAGTTCAATAGAACTTTGGATGTTGTTACAAAGGAAAGGAATGGCATCCCTTGACATTAAGCTGTTCAGCAAAGGAACTGATATATCCAAAGAACCCTCTTGATGTGCCCTGAATAAGTTGTATGTGAGGTAGGCAAGGAGGTCACTTCCAGAGGTAGTAAGAAATGACATTGAATGAATGACTGGTGGAACTTTCTTTGCTACACGCTTCAAGCACTTTTGCTGAATGACCAACAGAGGAGAGGAGTTAATATCCTCTATGTCAATGGGTTTTGAATCTTCGGAAGGTGGAGGGGGAGTGACTGGATTAGATGAAGGAGGTAAAACACCCTTCTTAAGCCTGAATATGTCAAGAAAGCATATAAATATGAACCATAGTTACATTGGTAACATTTCCTCTAGTCACCTTGATAAAATGTTGGTCCATCTTCGTAAGAAGGTAAATAGTCAATGGCAACCCCTTTTAAAACCATCCTGGAGGCTGTGAAGAGCTACTTGGACAAATACTGAGATGGTGTCTTGGCAAGCATGAACCTGTCCTGGAGAAATTCGCAGACTAGCTTTCAGAGAGGATCAGTGATCATTGAGAAAGACACTCCTAAAGTGTTAATCACCTTCTTGACATCAAGGATCTCTTTAGTCTGCTTTTGTAATAGCTTGAGGATCTCTTCATTTGAGAATAATTGTCTAGCTGTGACAAAGGGTTCTCCTTTATAGGGAAGAGACAAAGCCTTTCCTAACTCTCTAGGTGTCATGACCATGGAAGTACCACGAACCAAGCCCGATTTAGTACTGTATGACATAGGAAACTCATCACATAGGACTGTATTATCTCGAATCAGAGGGAGTGAAGTAGCCACAAAAGATGCAAGGCCAGCTTTCTTAACATGCTCAAAAGTCAGTAGGGAAGAATAATCCCTAGTGATCAATGGGACATACTGAACATGAGGAGCTTGAGGTGCCATTCAGATGGAATATACACACACTACACACATAGACAATCACAGTAAATGCCTGCAAAACAACATAATATCTATAAAAAAGAAATTGATCAGAATAAATACACACAGACGTGACTAACCAACTGACCATCCCAAACAATCCACATCTTAGAAAAAATTCAGCATGACCCCTACACATATGCGACCGAAAGCTTCATGTTATGCAACAAACATGCACCTGAGACCTTGTATCAGGCAGAAAAGAAAACTACAAACCGCACTCGTAATTGTATTACACAATCAAACCATAATACCTCAATAACCTTCTCAGGACATAACCAGAACTTCTATAAGCAATGACAACTGGAAAGACTGCACATGTCCATTTCACGAAGCGTATTTATTGAAAAGGGAAAAAAAGTGCAGTGAGGGGAATGATTTTAGTAAAGGGTTTGTTTTAATAAATTATTAACAATGGTTGAAATTTTATTAGGTTGTAAACTTTAATAAAAAATGACGGTTCATTTTTAAATTGTTAGTTTATTAATGTGAAATGGTGCTTTTAACGAATCTCAGACTTCGATACCCAGACTCAGGTCTCTAAATGCATATTTATTGATTAAAATTTTAATGTGTTTGAAGCGCTCTTTTTTTTCAGCTCGTGTATTTTTGTGACGGTTGGCTCATTTTTATTTAAAATTAAGGTGCCTCTGAAGCGCATGTAGCGTATACAAAGTGAACGGCAGGTTGATTTTAATTTATTAGAAAAAAGTGTATTTGGCGCGAGCGCGAGTGTCATGGTGGTGTTTAGGATTCATTTTAAGAATTATTCATGAATTTTGGGGTAGCAAAAAATAAAAAATAAGAAAGAAAAAAGAAAAATACATGGAAGTGGGTATGTGTATATGCAATGAAATGTAATGTGTACGTCTCAATCCCAAGATGCAAGTTAGCAGTCCAAAAAGAAAAAAAACCATGAACTGAAAATAATGTGACACGTCAAGGCAATGTTAGTGGAAGTATATTTGTTTGATGTGCACGATTTGTTGTTTTTGTTTTTGTTGATGGCGTTAGGTTATTACTTACTATTTATTTTTTAATTTATTTTTATTTTTTTAAAAATATGATTAAAATAGAATAAATAAGACACATGAATATATTGTAAATTTTGATGGTGAGATTTTAGTAGTCCACCGTGAATAAAAACCAGACCATTAAGTTTCAACAATGTTTTTGGATTCATCTAGTATCTTTCAGCTTATTTTCGGAATTGAAAATGATTTTTTCATGAATTTAAGCATTGAATTTAGCATTTTTGCCTTAAAATAAAAGTTGGACCATTTGGCAAAGCATTTTCAGTATATGAAACATTTTAGAAATATTTAGATGAGTTTGGGGAATTTTTATTTAAAAAATGTTTATTATTTTTATTGATTTTTAATGAATTTTATTCAATTTTCAATGGATTTTGAAGGAATTTTTTGTTTTTTAATTGAAAATTTTATGATTTATTTAAAAAAATTTAGAATTTTATGTGTTTTCTCGGGTTTTTAATCGAGGTAGGGAGAGGGGTTAAAATTGGGGGGGGAGGGGGGGGGGGGGTAATTTGGAAGGGGGGGTTAATTTGGGGGTGGGGGTAGGGTAAATTGAGAGAAGGGGGGGTTAAAATGGGGGTGGGGGTGGGGTGGGGGGGGGGGGGGGGGGGAGGGAGGGAATGGTAGGGGGGAAGGAGGGGGTCCAAAAAAAATGGGTGGGGTGGGGGGAGGCCCAAAGAGGGAAGGCACATCAGCCAGGCGGGCGAGGTGGTGGGAGAGGAGGGAGGCGAGCATAGCGCTCGGCGAGTGAGGTCGTGGGAGAGGACGAAGGAGGCGAGCACAGCGGTCGGCGGGCGAGGTGGTGGCCAAGAGGGATGGTGCACAACGACATGGAGGGGAGGAAGGGTGCACAGCGTACGGGCGAGGCTGTGTCTAAGAGGGAGGGGCACAACGGACGTGAAGAAGGGGAGAAGGTGCATAGCGACGCGGGCGAGGCGGTGCCCAAGAGAGAGGGGCACAGTGGGCATGAAGGAGGGAGAGGGGAAGTGCAACGTGAAGGAGGGGAGGGAGAGGGAAAGCGCAGAGTGAAGGAGGAGCGAGAGGAGGACCCGCTCGATGACAGTTAAGTGTTTTTTTTTTGGTTTTTAAAAAAAAAAATTGTGGTGTTTTTTTAAATTTAAAGGCTTTATTTTTTTGGGGTTTTTTATTTTTTGTTTTTGTTTTTTTTTGGGTTGGTTTTTTTAAAAATGTGTTTTTATGTTTTGGTTTTGTTGTATTTTTTTAAAATTTAATTTAATTTAATTTATTTTTAAATTGTTTTTTGATTGGGTGTTGTTTGTTTTGTTTTTTTTTTAAATTTTGTGTTTTTGTAGGGGTTAATGTTTTTTTTAAAAAAATAAATCCATTAAAAGGTGAGCTCACTTCCATCCCACGCACATGCACGAGGCGGGAGTAAGTAAAAAATAAAAAATTTGCATCGATGGGATGAGACGGGACAGGGACGATGACACGTGAGGCACAGACGCCACGAAGGAGTCTCCAGGCGCTTAAAATCGAAAACATGCACATTCACATGCGACGCGAGAGACGCGGCCACATTGAGATGAAGTAAAATTAATAAAACCCATACCGTACATCGGATCAAAAGATTGTAAAAAGGAAAAATGTGCCGAGAGACTAGGAGAAGATGACAGAAAAATGTGACATGGATGTCGGGGCAAAATCCGGGTGTTCACATGGAAAAAACATATAGGGATTAATATTGGGAAATCCGCTCGCCAAGAACGCAGGATGGAAAGAAGGAAAAATGTGTAAAATAACATGCCCTACAAACTCATCATGTCAAAACACGGTTTCGATCGAGAGAGGATGTGTTCACATGGGAAAAATCCAAAAAAAGACTCAAAAATGGGCTAAAAAATTAATACGTAAGAAATCGAGCAGCAAAATGAAGGGTAGTAAAAGGAAAAATGTTCGGAGGAAGGGGATTCACAAGAATGTTACGTCAAAACTCACTTCTGATGGAGTTAGAAGGAGTTCACATGTGAAAAACACAAAAAAGAAATCAAAAACACATTGAAAAATTAATAACGAAAAATCTAGCAGTCGAAATAAGGTGGAGAACAAAAAAAGTGGGGAAAGGCTTAGGGGACACAGTGGTCAAATGAAGCTGGAATTCCGGTGAAAATGGGGTATTTTTCCATGGAAAAATGTGAAAAATATACACGAAAATAGCCCGAAAATGTGAAAAAATTAAGATCGGATGAACCATGCATTGGAAGACAGGGAACAAAAAGGAAAAATGTCAAGGGAAAGATGGAGGTCAGGGTTGTCACGTCAGATTGTTGTTCCGAAGCAATAATGGCATGTTCACATGGAAATATATCAAAGTTACGAGAAATTCTTCAAAAATTAATAACTTTTGAACCGGTGATCGGAATAGGAGGTTGGAAAAAGGAAAACTGCACTATTCAAAGGGATGAACAGGGCGATAAGGGGGGATGTGGATTCCGATGAACGTAGGATATGTTCACATGGAAAACCGTCAAAACAAGTAAGAAAGGGAAATAGAGGAGGAACGACCCCAGGAGTGGGGTGAAAGTGGATAGGTGGATGGGGAAGGGACCCCATTAGGGTAAAATCAGGTCATGGCATATATGCAATATTAAAGTGAGGCATATGCAAGGGGTATGTATCATAGACGCACATGGACGCGTCTCCAAACTTAAAACCGTAACGGACAGGGTTAGATGCATCAACATAGCCTAGGACTCGTCAACCGACTAGACTCTGGCATCCTCACACTTAACACTTAACATACACTTGGAATCATAAGGATAGGATTAGAAAAACTTGGCCTGGTTCGTGTATGGTTGAAGAAACTGTCACTGCTACAGAAGGGTTGGAGTCGACTGCAGGAGGTACCATGGCTCGCTCCAGTGTTCAGTCAGCATGGCAGGGACCATGCAGTAGTACCCAAGGAGGTAGCTAATTGATAAAGCCTCTCGGGGTAGGTGTCATTGATAAAGGATAGTCACTCAACTCACAAGCACTCAGATGGGATGAGAGAACAGTTACTCGTCTCATTACTGACATCACGCAAGTGAATATTGATGGAAATCCAGATCTCATACCCGGTTTAGGAATTGACAAGGGGATGGTGCAGAGGAAGTATGCCAGGGTGTACAGTTGATGCTGCATTAGTGCGTTCAACCCATCTGGCATAGATGCAAGCAAGAAAGCCAGGGAGCCTTGCAGTGCAGTGTATAGAACAGAGTGGTGTGTCCTGTGATGATGGCAGAGACCCATCCCGTGGGTGCATAGGGAAATGAGAACGTACCAGACTCCAAGTGTCATAAAGTTCCTCAATCCTCACCTCTCGATAATTGATGGAGGAGAACCACCAGTCACACTCAGCCCACCCTTTGTCGCACGCTCCGTTGATAAGTATAGGAGGACAACCCATTCCTGAAACCCATTGATGTAATCCTCACATTCACTTGTGCAGAGGTTTTATGCCTTGTGCACATTTGATGGTGCAACAGTGCATCCCGCCCTGTGCTGGCATATAGTGTAAGAAGGAAGGCCAGGGAGCCTTATGGTGTAGTGCACATGAACAGATTGTGCATTTTGCATTGAGAGGTCCAACCCGTACGTGCAATACTCCATTCACACATCTCACCTCTCATTTGATTTGAAGGGAAAGATTGGTCACTCAGCCCACTCGTTGTCTCACACTCTATTAATAGATACAGAGGGCAGTCCATACTCACATCCCCATCCTGTTAGGATGAAAGCTTGCATCACTCAAGGGGTTGGTGATGAAGATTGCTTTCTCTATTGTCATCAGGATGTCGAAGATGAGGCGTACCCAGGGAGGCATCCAACAAGTCTGGTACTTCAATGATTTGTATGAAAGGTCATCTGTTAAGGAGGGCAGACGAAATGATATTGCAAAGACAATGCACCAAGGGAGGTGGCTTCAAATTGCTTCTAGAAAGGTTCTGCTGATGAATCAGCGATCTTGAACTGCGGGGTGTTACCACCTTTTCCACAGTCAACTTCCCACCCAAGGGTGTTTCCACCTTTTCTTGGAACGAGGCTTGCTATGACAGGGAATTTCTTCATTTTCTCCCATAATAGTTTGTTTGTTTTGTTTTTTATTCTTTTCTTAAAAAAAAAGAGAATGGTAGAAATACCATGTGCCAGGACCAACCTCGCTACCATTGCTAAATCAGATGAAAAGAGAACAAGGTAGGGTTGAGAGTTATCTGTGAGGGGCTAGCAGAACGAGACCGTCTCATGCGGAAGATTATAAGGGCTATCAGGAGCACAAAGAGAAGGACAATGCGATGCCCAAAAGGGAAAGGGTGAGTTGACTATGATTGTCAAGATCCCCAGAAAGGGAAATACTTCTTGAGGCGATAGCCATTTATCAGAAAGGGATCCTCAGAAGAGTCAACAGCTCGCACTTGGACAGAGCCATTAGGATTGACAGCAAGTACCTTGTACAGGCCTATCCACCGTTGTTGAAGCTTGCCAAATCTTGAATCATAGGCCTACACAAGATCACCTTCTTTGAACTCCTTGTGCTTGATGAAGCTATCATGATAGGCCTTGCGTCGTGCTTGAGTGGTTCCCATGCATTATAGAGCCATCCTGTGAGTCTTGTCTAAACATTCCAAGTGCAGGAGGCGGCGTTGCAGTGATTCATTATATCCCAAGCGTTTTTTAACTGGCACTTGGAAAGAGGGCAATTCCAGTTCAACAGGGAAGACGGCTTCGGTACCATACACTAGCTGGAAAGGAGTTTGTCCTATAGCAGCCTTATGGAAGGTTCTATATGCCCAGAGGGCCTCTGTAAGCCTATCGTCCCAATCACGACGATGTACAACAATCGTCCTTGTTAGGATCGAGCAGAGGATGCGATTGGTGACTTCAATTTGGCTGTTGGCTCTGGGGTAATAGGGAGTGGACTTGCAATGGTAGATCTTATACAGTTCCATCAACTCTTCCATGTTCTTGTTAAGGAAATGAGTACCTCTGTCACTTACCAACTTGAGGGGACTACCAAAATGGGTGATAATACTCTCATACATGAACAGGGCTATGTTATTACCATCATCCCGCTTCAGAGCTTTAGCTTCACACCACTTTGTGACATAATCCGTACATACTAAGATGTATATGTTCTACTTCCGTCTGGTGGGTGGATCAATGGGACCCACGAAATCAATCCCTCACTTCTCGAATGGCTTTAGGAGAAAAATAGGTTGCAGTGGCATGGCACTTGTTTTTGTGGGTTTCTCCATTCATTGACAAGTATCGTCTCTCTTGTAGTAGTCATGTGCATCCTTGTGGAGGGTTGGCCACACCAGTATCTTGCTAGCAGAGCCTTCCTGGCTGTTGCTTCTCTTGCGAAGTGCCCACCACATGGTTTGTCATGGCATGCTTTCAATACTATGCCGATTTTGTCTCCTGCAACATATCTTCACAACATTTCATCTTTGCCTCTTGTATAGTGTACCGCCTAGCAATGTGTAGGGAGCTAATTCTAATAGAAGCTTCTTCTTCTTACGGCTTGAGATGCCAAGAGGATACTGTTGAGTTTCCAAAAGGTTGGCTATGTTTGTATACCATGGAGTAACTGTTTCAACTAGAAACAAGAAAGCATCAGGAAGATCTGGATCATCTTATTCCTCTTCTGTAGTTTGAGAAATCCGTGACAGATGATCAGCTAGGATATGGGAATGGTCAGGCTTAGTGACCACTTCAAAATCAAACTCCTGGAATAGGAGCAACCATCTCATTAGTCGTCCTTCAACATATGCTTTGTTCATCAGAAAGGACGGGGCTTCATGATCCATGTAGAACTTGAAATGCGTGGACAGTAGATAGTGTTGAAACTTCTCCAGTGCAAACACCATTGCTAAGCACTCAAGCTCTATCACTGTGTAGCTCCACTCTCTATCAGTGATCTTTCAGCTTGCATAATATATTGGTTGATCTAATTTAGAGGGGCCCTTTTGACATAGGATAGCACCTAGCCCTTCAACTGATGCATCTGTGTGCACATAGAACTCTTTTATCCAATCAGGAGGCTGCAAAATATGTGCTTGTACAAGGCACTGTTTTAGGGTATTAAAGGCTTCTTCACAGTCATCAGTCCAAAGGAAATCCGCATCTTTCCTTAGGAGCTTGTGCTGAGGGGCTGCCTTGGTGGCAAAATATGCAATAAATCTTTTGTAATAGCCCACATGGCCAAGAAATCCTCTCAGTTGCTTGAGGTTTGTTGGTGCTGTCAAGGCGGTAATCTTCTCAATCTTTGCCGTGTCTGTTGCAATCCCTTGTGTAGAGACAATATGGCCCAAAAGAACTGATGAGACGCCAAAAACACATTTGTCGGGGTTGAGAGAAATCCCATACTCTTGGCATTTGTCCAAGCATTGCTCTAGGTGTTTCCAATGCTCACGTATTAAGCTATAGACATAGAAGTCATCAAGATACACCTCAATGAAATCATGCAGATGATTTTGGAAGGCAGCCATCATTACTCGTTGGAAGGTGATAGGAGTATTATAGGGCCCAAACTGCATCACTCTATAGGCGTAGGTCTCCCATTCTGTAGTGAAGGTTGTTTTGGATTGGTCCTCTTCTGCAATTTGGACTTGGTTATATCCGTTGAATCCATCCAAGAGGGAATAGAGCTTATGGCTTGCCATTGTGTCCAACAGTTGGTCTGTGAAAGGGATAGGGAAATGATCCTTCTTCGTTTTTGAGTTTAGATTTTGAAATTCCACACATATTCAATGTTTCTCATTCGTTTTGGGTACTACCACAATGGGCGAAACCCATTCACTGTTAGCCACGGGATAAATGAACTCGGCTTCAAGAAGCTTCAATAATTTAGCCTTTACCAGAGCAGAATAATTAAGATTCATACACCTTTGTCTTGGCCTTACAGGTTTGGCATTAGGCTCTATGTCAATGTGATGTTGGCATACTGTGGGATCAATCCCCTTTAGGTCTTTGTACGACCAAGTAAATACGTCTAAGTTCTCCTTTAGTAGATCTCGCAGGATCACTAGTTCTTCTTCTAGAAGATTGAGACCCACTTTCACGTGATGTTCAGTACCATCAGTATCTAGGAATGTCACTTGTCTTTCACCTTCCACTTCGCGGATGAATGTCCCATGGGTTGCTTCTAGATAGAGGTTTGACTCCTTCAATGTAGTGTCATCGTCTGATGTTCCATTAGAACCAGTGTCCTCCTTTTGAACAGATGACTCATTTGTCTGTTGAGATTGCTGGAAGGGTATCAGGGCTTTGTTTGCTTCTGTGTGAGTGGTGATTTCTTCTGGACTTAGGGATTCATCTTTAGAGGATGTGTCCAAGAATGTCACATAGCACGGACCTTCTATAAGCTATGGCTTTGATGGCTCTGACTTATTTTAACAAGGGGCATAATCGTTATCTTTTCTCCAGAATGACTGATCAGGGCGACAGGATCCACTAGTGAACTTAATTTTTATACCTTTGATCCATGGCTTATGCAGATTTTGCATACTTTGTGGTCAACTAGTCAATCTAAATGGAACCATGGTCATTCCATCCAACACTCTGAGATCTTCGGTCTCTGAGGTCTCTATAGCGATATCAACAAGATTGTCTGCTATCAGAGGAACTTTTTCATTTGCACTTTCATAACTTGCTTTATTTTCTTCCTCATCATTTTCATTATCTTCCTCTGGAGGCTGTGTCTCTGCTTCTGTAGAGGCTATGTAGGAGAAGAATAGATCCTCTGCCTCAGTGTCTGCTTCTGTTTAAGCCTCTGTCTCAGTCTTTGCTTTTGTCTCTCCGATTGTCATGTAACAGGGAGAATAGTACATCCATGCTTCTATCTTGCTGTCAGAGGTGATTTCAGTAGTCACTTTGAGTTGAGGCAGGAGGTATTCTCCCATGAACAAAGACTTTACTTCCTTCGGTAGTTGGCTTACAATGCTTACTATTAGGGACTGTGCCTCTGTTTTCTTGGGAAGGAGCTGTTTAATAGCCTCTTTATCTCCTGATGTACCATTTGTTACTTCATTGGAGGAGTCTATTATGACTTCGATGGATGTGGATCCGTTATCTTTTTGCGATCCATACAATTTCACCACCACTTTATTGGGTTCTCTGCCTAGGGTTAGGGTTCCTTTGAACCATCCCGTCTTGGCTCTTGCTTCAAAAAGCCAATGTCTTCCCAATAGCAAAGGGTATGAGGTCCCATAAGAATTTGGTTTGATCACCAAATATATCAGCCAGTGGTCTCTTCCTGCAAGGGTTGTTTTTATGTATGGGAGGATGCCCAACGGTTTAATTATGCTTTGATCTGCCAATCTGATAAGCCACAATGTAGATTGAATTCCTTGCAAATCTAAATCCTTTATTGTCACATCCGTCATTATGTTTGCTGATGAGCCTCCATCAATCAATGCATCTGAAATAAAGCATCCTTCTATTCATACACTAATCTTTGGGGTTCCAGAATCTAGGAAGGCGTTAGCCACATCTAGTTCCTTTATAGGCTATGGGACCTTATTGGTCTTGGTTGCTGTTGAAGAAGCAATTCTTAATCCACATATTCGAGTCAAGATGCTTTTGAATTTCTTTCAGTAGCTGGGAGACAATATCAACAACTATGAGAACATTATGTTTGGTTTAAAAGTGTAAGTATTTTACCAAGTCATATTCTTTGATAGGATCCACGGGCTTCTCCAGCCTGCTGGGGAATGGGGCTACAACAATTTTCATCTTTCATTTTTCTTCTAGAAATGGCAACATCATCACTTCCTCTATTTCTGGAGGTGCTTCTGTATTGTCTATCTCCTGAACCTCTGGTCCTGTTTTTGGGACCGTCTCTGTGCCTCTCTGTGGCACTGCAGTGCTTTGTACTGCACTGTTCTGTCCTGTACTCCTCTGTCCCTTTGTTGGCATATTGAACTTCACAATCTTAGTAGGGGAGATGTTCTCTTTCTCGACAACTGGTTCCTTCTTCTTGGTGCGCGTGATAGTGGCAACTTTTAACTCTACCAAATTGGAGGCAGGTTCTTATGCCTTCTGCTGGCTATCATTGGCATTGGCCTTGACAGGGGTTGGACTTAGACAATCCTTTGTAGTGTGGCCTCTCCTTTGTATCAGCTGCATAAGGGCTTATAATCCACATATCTTCTAGGGTTTGGAAAATTTGGGGAGATAAGATCATTTTCTCCATATTTGTAACATTCCACCTTTGATTTCTGACCATCGTCATACTGTCGTCCTCTGTAACTTTGAGAGGGAAACCTCATTGGACCAAAATTAGGACCAAACTCCCTAGGCTTTGCTCCAATGTCTTGCATTGTCGTTTTGGATTCTAGCAAGTTGAATCTTACGTTTTCATCTTTTTGTCTTTGTTCATGCATCTCTTTCAGAGAGCAAATATCCTCTGTATGGTTCTTCCTCAAACAGTATGAACAAAAGGCTCCAAGAATGGTTGGTTTTCAGGTATATTCAGTGGCTAAATGTCCCGCTTGATGGCACTTTTCACACCATATATTAGAATGCATCACATCTCTCCCAGCTCCCACAGGAGTGGTGGATATATTGACGGTATTTACCTTCAGCCTTTGTAGCTGCTCTGTAATCACATCCATAAGCTCTTTCTTGATACTTGCAACTGAGTTGGGTAAGTAGTCCTTCAGATTTTCACCTCTTGGAGTACTTGTAGTAGGGTTTTGGGAAGCTTCTGTAATTACTGCATACATTGGTTGAGTTGATCTAGAGGGTCCTCTGTTCTGATTCTGATTTAGAGCTCTTATTGAAACTTGGGGTTATTGATTCTAGTTGGTAGGGTTCCACTATTGTTGAATCGCCATTGGAGGAAATGTTTGAGGCCACTGTTGTGGTTGAACCATCATTTGAGGCACTGTCGTCTGTGACAACTACTGTGGATTAGGTGCACTATACTGCGACATTGTTTGCCTCCGGGGATAGGGACAGAGAACTGTTCCTGGAACTACATTTGGTGTGTATACCATTCCTGGCATGGGAGAAGGTAAGACTCCTCTTCCTGGAGTCATTAACAACCTTGCTTCAACTTCGTTATACAATCTTGCACCTTCCATTGCAGCTTGCAGATTGACTGGTCTTTTCAATTCCACGAAATTGCAAACTTATAGTTGTAGGCCTTTGAGGAGCACTCCTTTTTGGATACCTTCGTCCAAATGATGGTTAGTCTATCTCTTTAGGATGGATTCCATTCGCGAGACATAAGCTTCTACTCTTTCTCCAGAGGACTGACTTAGGTTCATGAACTCCTTTCGCATCTGCTCTTCAAAACCTTCACGCTTGAATTTAGTGAGGAATGCCAACTTGAGGTCGTCCCGTGTGTCAAAAGTTCCTGCTACTTGTCTCTCATACCATTGAAACATCATGCCTTTGAAAGTGGTGGGGAATATTGCTAACCAATGCTCAGGGGTTCTAGCATTGTTACCACACATGCTACCATAAATTCTGCTACATGAAGATCGGGGTTTTCATTGTACTCTCCCTTAAAAATTGGCAATGGGACTACGTTTGCTGGTCTGTCCATCAATATTTCCAGGATGAATCTGACTAAGAAGGGGACCTTGAGTTGCCATGGGGACTTTTGTAAAGAGTGCTTTTAGGGCGTCAAAAGAGGCTTCTGCTGTTCTCAGTCTTGATTCTTGCATTTTCTCTTCTCACATACCTTTGGACTCGTTCTAACACTTGCCTCTTAATTGCATTATTCATCAAGGGGTTGGCTCCAAATAGTTGGTCTCAACAGAATAGAATCAGAGAGAGGCTTCAGTCTTTGAAGGATTCTCTGGCCAACATCTCTTCTACTTCCTTCTTTTTAACATATCTGAATTCAACTTTCAAATCACTACAGAGGGGAGATATTCTGTTCTGAAAGTATCAAAACTCATTATTCTTAGAATCGTTATTTTCGTGAATCTCCACTGACCACGACTCCTGAAGCTTCTTCACAATCTCCCACACTTGATGATGTTTGGAAACTTCTCAATGAATGCCAAATCTTCTATGAATGGTCATTATCTCTGTTTCTACCCTTTAGTTTGTTCCCAAAAAATTTGCCACCAAGGTGCAAGTTTTTGCTACTTCAACAGGAAGAGGAAATAGTCCACCACATAGAGCTTGCATTATGATGGTAATATATTTCCGCCATTGTGGGATAAACTTCTTGTAGAAAGTGGCTTTGGCAATAATAATCTCCAACTCTTCAGTGGAAGAAGGAACTTTGCAAACATCCATTGAATTTTCCTCTTCTTGGCAATGCCATTTCCTTCATTTTCAGCCTCTTTTGATGCTTGTTGATGGCAAGTTTCCCCGGCTGCGCACCAAAAACATGGAGCTCCAAGAGAGACACCGAGAAAAAGGGGATTCTACTGCAAGAAATCTATTTTGTAACATCAACAAGCTTTTATTTCATTCTTTTGATAACCAAAACAAGAAAAACAATAAATCTTCACGCAGTAACATAGTAGATATCTCCCACAAATTTAATAGAATCAATCATAATCTTCAATATCTTCATAGAATCCATCAATAGAACAAAGAACATAAAATAATACACCACTTTTGAATGGAAATCAATCACATAGTATTCATTTTTAATGTCTCTATAGTTTTCTCTCTCAATCTCTCATAGTAAATACATTGTTTTGATAGAATTGGCTATCTCTGACTCTCTCTCTCTATCAATATTACATCATCTCCTCACTACAATACTCAATAATGGCATTTAATAATCCATCTTAGGTCGTGGATGCATCTCCCAAGAGGTATGGGAGGTATGAAAGGGCACTAGAGCCACTATAATGTCTCTTTATAGCTCACTACTATCACTGTCACTTCTGTCTTCTCTTCAGTCTTTAGCAAGTGCTTCGTTCATTTCTTTTAGCTCTTTTGAACTTAGATTCATCCTTTCCAAAAGCTAGAAAATTTTCCCAAAGTCACACATACATTCTATAGAACACTTACAAAAGATCTACAAAAGAGAACAGAAGAGAATAGAGACAGAGGCTCTACAGAAGGTCTACAGAGGGTTACAGAAGGTCATCAGAGAACAACAGATCCTCATAAATCATACTAAAACTATTTCAAACTATCAAAAACTATTCAATAAGATTTCAAAAGACCTCAAACTTCACCAATCATCAATCCATGCTTCACACAGAAGAAAATCAGAACAAAACAGAAGCTAAATAGAAGGTATCAAAACCAATCAGAACCTCAACAGAACCTATTAGAGCATCATAGAGCTTCATATTTCCACTAAGAATCATCACAAGCTTCCAAAAAATAATGAATATCATGAGAACCCATGTATTGGAGAATCAAGCACATCATCAAAGAAGTTATCTAATGAATGGAGGGTTGAAGGTCTAAGTGATATCTAGCTCAAAGGATATAGAAGAAAGTAATGAAGATGACATGATGACGATTTTAGTTGTTGTGTAGAGGAGATGAATATTTTCAATAGCACTCATGAAGGCAAGTCACTTTTTTCTAAAACTTGAGAACTTGAGTATATTGTTTTTTATGTGTAGCAGTTGCTAGTTTAGGAAAGAGATGTAATTCAGCTTTGTTTAATGATAGCATGTGCAAGCATTTTAGAGCTGATCCCTAATCCCTTTGGATATTAACTTCGTGACTTTTAGCTTGAAATCATGCAGGATCTAATGTTGAGCTTGTTGAGGCAACCTTGCATGACTATAAAGACAAACGAAGAGTAAGAGTTGTATGTAAGTATGATTAGAAGTGGCTGCACTTGTGTCCTCGAAGACCAAACTTGCAAATGCTCCTTAGAGCATGTAAAGTCAAAGTCTCACATCATGGCTGTATCCAAAATATCATCCACCAAAAACCAAGTAGTTTCAGCAAATGCTTGAGGATGACTAAGAAAGATTTTAGAGGTGGATCCATGACAAAATTCATTAGGTACCTTTCTCTAGTCAACAACCCAAAAAAGTATAACACCAATAGATTTGGAAACACCTTATACTTGTACAGGTGACTCAAACATGTCTCCTTCATGTGAGTTGAATTTACTTTGTTGGTGATTATGGTAAAGAACTGTAACTTACAAAGCTTGTGATTTGGATATAAAATCTTTGTTACATGACCTTAAAATAAGGAATGTGTGGTATCCATAGCCATACACAAAAGTTACCTTATATGATTGGTCTATTGAAATCAAGGTAGATGGATGCTATAGGCATGTGAATTGTCTTGTATTTTGTATGGTGGAAAACCCTTTGAAAATTTCACTTGTGAATATTGCAAACAAATTCCCACTTGTGATGATTTTCACATGAGAGTGTATAGAGAGAGGGCTGCTATTGAGAAGAGAGGGAATAAGAACACATGAGGAGGAAGACGATAAGATTATCTTAGTGGTGAAGAGCTAAAAAATGTGACAACTGAGACCAAGAGAAACTTGAAAGAGGCCAAGAGGGAGCTATGGTGGTTGCGAGCAAGAGTTGTTGTGCTTTCTGTGAGGATCAAGTCCTTCAAAGAAGCAGACTTTGAATGCCAAAACAGGAAGGACATGCGACACTTTTGTAATAACATAGTTGAGGCCCATCGACTATATTATTGAAACGATCGCCCAAACTGCACAGCTACCTAGAGGATTGCAAGTAGACAAGTGCAACATTGTATGAGGCAATGATAGAGGAGAGAGAGAAGCATACAAGGAACTATGGCATACTTGCATATTGTGGTTGATTACGTTAATATTTTCTTATCACCACATCTAAACTTGAAGGAGCGTGTGGTGATGGCAGCCAAGGTTAATTTCTTCTTCAGTCTTGGAGGCTTTGGCTACATCAACATGCCAAATATAACTTGAGGGCAAACTTCAGAAGTAAGGAGACCTAAACAGATATTCAACTTTCATGTCATTTTGTTGTGCTTCTCATAAAGATGTTTCGTAAAATTTTTCCTACTCTCAAGTGTCCATTACATCTCACTGGATCAGATGCAATTGGAATTTATTTTAGTAAAATTGGAGGTATGGTGGGACAATAAAGAACCTTTGACTTCAGAGAACTTTTGCACAGTGTTGGTAGTGTGAATAAGATCACTATGCATGAATGTAGTTCAGATGGGCTAATCTTATCAAGGGCTCACAAGAAGCAGGAGCATATATGGAAGTGTTTGAATACACAAGAAAAAAATTCAGAGGTAGATATAGGTAACTATGAATGTGTGTCTTTAGACAAAATAATAGTAGATACATTGAAAGAGGACTTGTAGCAAGCACAGTTATTGTGTCGGTCATTGAGATTGAATCCTAGCAAGGCAAATAACTTGAAGTGGTGGTCACAGCCAGTTGTCACAGCCATATAGATTCTATGTGGTCAAAGACAGATTATGAAATGGGGGAGGTTGATGAATATGATGACTTTGGACAACCAACTAGTGATGAAGAATAGTTAGAGGATTTGGATGGGGATGATGATGTCATTGATCTTAGTGAGATTTGACATGAAATTGATGGGCTCTTAAATGAGGTTCATGGCTCAAGTATTGTTATAGAAAGTCAGAAGATCAACCCAACAGTGGAAGTTGATGGAAAGTATACCTTCAAGACTATGTTGGTCAGTCAATTGAATGGGATTTTGACTTTGTCAAGGGATTGATTGACAAGAGTGATGCAAGGTGTCCACTTTGACCCCAAACCAAAATCGCAATCATCAAGTAATGTGAATTTCTTTGGGATAGGTTTTGATTGTGTAGTATATTTTGTGTATGATAGACAAGATCAAGGAAGCGGTAAGAATCCAAAGAGAGATGGAAAATCCATAAACTTGAATAAAATGGATGGTTCTCATAGCACGTGGTACCTTGGCAAATTCTAGAAGATGATGAAAAAAATAGGAGGTAGATATGTGGATTGTACTAGAGGGTGAAAGAATCACGTATGTTCACATATGACTTAATAGACTTGAACATGATTTCCATAGAGTTGGTGATTGCATTTTGGCAAATCTAACATACAATCCATCAAATGAAAAATATCAACTAGATGAGAATGATTATAAGTTGTTTAATGGTTTTCTGAAGTGTGTTGAGTAAGCACATGCGTGCTCAAAGTAAGAGATTTCAATTTGGAACAAGCTTTGCATTTTATTTCTAAATAAGCTTGTTATGCTTTTTATAGTCCTTTTTCTTGTAGAAAACAGATCTTCAAGCTAGCATCTCACAAGGCTAGGACATACTCTTTGAAGTTGAATTATTGCTACTAAAGGGTTTTTTTCGAACTAGTCTTATATGGTAAGGCACTAGGTTGACTGAAGCATGTT
This sequence comes from Lygodium microphyllum, assembly GCF_053477565.2. NCBI lineage: Eukaryota > Viridiplantae > Streptophyta > Polypodiopsida > Schizaeales > Lygodiaceae > Lygodium > Lygodium microphyllum. The sequence goes on from NC_141142.1 coordinate 49,199,701, forward strand.
TTTGTTGCTAAAGTATTAAGGTGATCTATTGGGATTACATCATGACCAAACTATATTGTATATAGTGTTTGTACTGTCTAGTCTTCTTTTGATTTAGTTGTGCTACATACTTTGTATGTGCTATTGATGAGTGCTTAACACAAGAGATTTACTTTTGTCTTGCAACAATTTTGTGGCATTTTGATCTTTTGGGATTCTCTGACAACACTATGCATGGAGATAAATAGTGATGAAAGCAATGGGAGACAATATACTTATGTTTGCTTCTTTCATATAGTACATGTATATGGATCTTCTTATACTATAGAGTCCAAATGTACGGGATATACTTTGGACATGTGGATCTTGGAGATTTTCGCGTATAGCTTTATGCCATAGTGCTATCGTAAAATGTTGTAACATCCTTTTTGCAAAGTAGAGGAAGGATTCTTGCACATATTGTAAAGTCTCAAGTTTTTTTAAAGTTAGAATATGAAATTTAGAATGGTTGTATGACTAGTTAGCATGTGGTGTCAATTCTGGTGTTGGTTTTTATGTTAAAATGTCCTACCATCAAGACCAAGATCTCGGGAGATGATGAGAGCTTCAATTTATTTTCTAGTGATGCAATGAGTTCTTGGGTGCATAGGAACATTTTTGAGGAGACGAATTGAATAAAACTCGAAAAAACATGGTTCAGCATGGTGAATGCGATGCCATCTACATATGTTATGAAGTTGTATCTATTGGGAGGGGAGGGAGGAGGTTATATATTGACTATTATGGGTTTATGAATATGTAGGTAAATCATTATGTGAATGGGGTTGTGAGATTTTAAAAGATTTTAAGTTTAATCCTTGGTAAGGGATGTATGGGGGAAAAAAGAGCTATCTAGCTATGTGAGAAGGAGGTGGGGATTTGAGATGAATGAAATCATACTTTGCATGTAAATAGTGAGATTATCCCTTTGGCTTGCTAGCTAAGTTGGATGAGATGACTATGAGAAGAATTGATAGCTTAATGGTGATATGAAGTCTTTGCATGAATGTGGTATGGTGTTGCCATGCTAAGGACTTCTATGGCTAATCAACGATAAAATATGAAGAAATGCATCATTTGATTGATAGTGGGTCATGCTAATAGGCCACCATGATGATGTGATGCATTTCTATCCTCCTTTCTTGATTGTTAGACTAGACCACCTCGCTTTCATATCTATTAACCTTCTTATGAAACCTTTGAAAAAGTAGATCTTTTTGGGCCCTTTGACATGGGTAGGTACACTAGATATCGGGTCTTCAACCACACGGAAGAACTACAAGCATGGATTGGAGGTTACAATCACAAGCTTTCATTGGGGCTATCTTGAAAATTCATGTGGATTCTTTATGCTTTAGTTTATCACTTTCTTAATGGTAAAGGTTGAGATGGTGCTACGCCTAAAATTGCAAAATCCATTGGTTTCTAGAGACCCTTTCATAAAGGGGAGGCTCTCACATCATCACAAAATTCTTTAAAATCTGATCCCGAGCCATGATCTTGGTCTAAAAGGAAAATCTATGTTTTATGTTGTGTAACTAGATCCATGGGTCTAGAAAATCCATGTAATGGGTGTTTCTTATATGGGATGTATTTACCTTTTCAAATATAGAAACTTTTACTCACATGAGTCCCCCTTCAAATCTCCCTAAAGGTGTAATTGATATCATTTCGTGTCAAGCTAGTCTAAAATATGTCCATTGTATATTTTGTTGTATCTACTACTCAAGATCCTGACCTTTGTATCTTATCTTGGCTCTTGCACCCACGATTTAGGCCATGATTATCTATGGTTGTTGTGCATGGTTCCCAAAGAGGAGTTTGCCCTCTAGTAGGTGGCTCTTGTATAGGTTTTAAAAGTGTACAAGATTGCGCACTCTAGTGTTTATGTGTGTATCAATGGAAGAACAAGGAAATTGTAATGAGGGTCTCAGGATCCTTTGTGCGAAATCTCGAGTTTCTATTATATTATGAGCTTTGGTTTTTGGGGTTTTTTATTCCCTTATATGGGTGGGTAGCTATAAATGTTTAGTTGTTCATCTCTATCAACTCCTAACAACATTTAGAATATTGATATGATATTTGGATATTCAACTTGCATTATCATGAAAAAACTCGACATAAAGTAGTGTGGCATTGTGTTTTTATTTGAATCGTATAGAAGGGGTTTCAAAAATGAACCTCATCTCAAAATTTAGATTTACAAAAGGAATATAAATATTACCTTCAAAATTCACAAAAGGGGTATATAAAATGGTGCAAATTTTTTAAAAAGGGGTTTTAAAAATACCATTTGAATGCACATTATATGGAGGGTGAACCCAAAGTGGTGGACTCCCCAGGCATCTTTCCCACAGGTTCCATCCCATCTCCCACCATCATAGCATTAGAGTGGTAGATACTTGAGTGAGCTAGGAAAAGTGAGAGAATGTAGAGTTTTATGAGCTTGAAGGTCAATGGCTATGGATGGACACTTTAGGGTTTTTGTACCCAATTGGTTTTTCAGATGTAGTAGCTCATGGAAGCACTCATTTGATGAAAGATTTGGTAAGAAAGAAGCTTAGAGGGTAGGCTTCAAAATCCCTAAGGTTGCATGGTTAATCAAGCTACACGTAGACGGTGGGAGTTGTACGACTAGTAGATGGTGTATTCTGGACAATGAGCTGAAATAGGTGCAATTGGAGATTTTGAGAGAACACCAAGGAAATAGGGATCTTATTGCAAGAAATCTATCTTATATTCATCAATAAGATTATTTTCATTCTTTATGTAACCACATCAGGAAAAAAAATACCACGCACAACAAATCTTCATGTAGCATCATATAAAGAATCTCCCACAACTTTATCTTCAAAAAATTGATCATATTAGTTATATTCTTCTTAAAATCCCTCAAAGAACCATAAAAACACAAAAGAGTGCTCCATTTCGAATGGAATTTCATCACATAGTATTCATCTTCAATTTCTTTATAGTTTTCTCTCAATCTCTCATGTAAATATAATGTTTTCTTAAAGCATTAAAATGACTATCTCTCACGCTTGATATCTCTCACACATATCCTCACTTAATAGTACAATGGAATTAAAATCAATAATTCTCAATAATAATTTCTTGGTCGTGGATACCCCTCCCAAGAGGTATGTCTGATATGAAGAGCCACCAGAGCCACTACAATGTCCCTTGAAAACTCACTATTGTAATTGTCATTGCAATTTTAAGCAAAAACACATAAAACCAGGAAAAGCAAAGGAGGGAATTCCTACAAAACACCAGTACACAAACCAAAATTGAGATAGAAAAACTGAAGGGAAAGAACAAGATTGGCAAGAATAAACCAGACAACCCCAAGAAATCCATTGGCTACGAAATTTTTTTAACATGACTTATGCACATGTGCGATCGATAGCTTCATGCTATGCAATCAAACATGCACCCTGATCCCTGGTAATTAAGCAATCCAAATAAAATATACTCAATTCACGTCATATCCATGACTTAGACTTAAGCAAAGAAACCATAACATGCTCATGACAGAACCATAGACAATAGATAGGACTCGACCAAACTACCATTTGATTGATAAATCCCAACCCCCTAAAGTGCATGCCATCAATTTAAGGTGCGGTGATGTGGGTGGCTAAGAACTACACATATTCCTTTTATGGGTGCAAATTTTACTTTGTAGTTGATTATTAAATTACCCATTAATGCATGGTGAATTGAATTATGTAACCTAACCCAACTCAGACTTAGATTGAACTTTGGTCTCTACTAATGCACTTCCTTATTACAAATTAGATGATGTTTGGCACAAAGCGCATGCATGTGTGATGGCGGGGGATTCATTTTATTTACAAATTAAATGTGTCTGCACTGTGTGTGCGTGTGCACTCTGGACCATCATGGGTAAATGTGGGTTATTGTGACGTGCTCCTGCAATGTCATGGGGTTCCTTTTACAGGTTAACGATTAGATGATTTTAATATAAAATTTTATGGGTGCACTTTGTTAATTTTGTGGGTACAATGGTCGGGTTAATTTTATTTACAAATTACATGTGTGTTATGGTACATGTGAATAAGGGAAAAGAAAATGAAACCTGGTAATTTGTATATGGCACTTGCAAAGTTTGATGGCATGGTGGAAAAGAACTAGTACAACTCCCACATTAAAAAAAAATCCACAAGCAAGAGTGTAGCAGGTTCAACTACTTTGGACAATGATTTTTTTTTAAAAAGGCGAGGGCTAATACCCATCATTCTAAACAATAAGAGGGTTTGGTTTAGTTTGAGTTATGGTTTATTTTTTTAAAAAATGGTATTTTTGTGTTCTTGGTTTAAAAAATCATAAATAAAAATGAAACAAAAGATTCCTTGATTATCATTGCAATAGGAATTGCAATTTGCCTTTGATAGACATTACCATCCCCATTATTATCCCCATGAAACCTTACCCAATCCTCTAGGATTAGAGTTTTCACATAAGTCAAATTAAGTCATCCTAGATCAGTCTAGGCTTTATTTAGGGTCCCTCCTATTCTCATTATCCCACTCCTTTGATTTCTTTGTAGAAATCACTATCAACTACCTCATGTATGATAAGAATAACTCTACCATAGTTTGGATGACCACCACCATCATGGGGTTTTCTTTTTCTATGATAGAAACCCTAGTTTGCTATGAATAGTCGTATGCTTGTGGGAAACTATGCTCTCATCTTTAAATTTATTTTTAATTTTGGATGTTATGTTTGTGTTGATTTTTTTTCAATGATGTCATGTTGGTAAAAAAAAATAAAAAATGAGTGGAATTTAGGTAGGGAGTATGCTAGATTTTAAAGGTTTTTTTAAAAAAGTTTTAAGCTAGTTTTGTCAAATTTTATGGGTTTTCCATGAATAAGATCAATTTCGATGAAAATTTTAATTTTATTTTTGAATTTTTAATTAAAAATTTCCCTTTTGAATGAGTTTTCTCAAATTTTAGAAGTTTTTTTTGTGTAAAATTTTAATAATTTTTTTCATTTAATTTGAATTTTTACGAGTTAAAAAATAAATAATTAAATAATGATGTAGATAAAAGGCAAGTATCGGGGATACGGTATGTGAATAGCAGGCTATGTGTGAACAACAACAAATACACTGCTTGTGGGGAAGACCATAGGTGTGCCCTCGTGCATGAACGAGAGCTTAGATGGCCCGCACGCACGAACTAGAAAATCTGCGCGCGAACGACCATGAAAGAACAACCACACATGATATTGGCATGATCCACATGAATGAGGTGCACATGATCATGAGCATGGCACGAAGGAGAACGATAGCACGTGGCACGACATGAATCGGACTTGAACTCCCACATCGTGACATGGGGTGGGAGGGTTGAGATATGAGGTGGGGGGAATTTTGGGTCGGAGGAAAGGGATTTTTTTTTGTTTTTTTTATAGGTTAGGGAAGGGAATTTTTTTTTACTTTTAGGAGGGGGGGGAAAGGGCGATGGAAATGGTTTGGGTGGGTGGGGTGGAAATTTGGAGGGAGGGGGGTGGAAATGGTTTGGGTGGCATGGGGTGGATTTTTTTTTGGGGGGGGGGGGGGAGGAAAGGGTTTGGGCAGCCTGGGTAGTGGATGGCGTGGGGGAAGGAACGGTGGGCAGGTGGAGGTGGGCGATGAGAGGGTTGGGAGAGTCGAGCAGGCTAGCGGGTGGGGGCGGGGTTGGCGGGCTAGGGCAGGGAGGATGTAGGCTAGCGGGGGGCAAGGCTAGCGGGTGGGAGGGTTGGGCAGGGTCGGGTAGGGGTCGGTGTGGCGGGAGGGTTGGGTAGGGGCAGGCGGGAAGGTAGGGTGGGTGGGGGGGAGTCTGGCGGGGGAATGGGGGATGGGGAATAATGGGTGGTGGTGGTGGGGTGGAGTAGGTGGGGGAAAGGTGGGAGTAGGTGGTGGTGGGGTGGAGTAGGTGGGGGAAAGGTGGGAGTAGGTGGTGGTGGGGTGGAGTAGGTGGGGGAAAGGCGGGAGGTCAGGATGGTTGGTGAAGGGGAGGGAGCGAAGAGCCGGGGAGGAGGAGGGGGAGGAGGAAGAGGAGGAGAAGGAGGAGAAAAGGGAGAGAGAGGAGGGAGGAGGAGAGGCAAGAGAGGAGGAGAGGGAGGAGTAGAGGCTATAGCGGAGAGAGAGAGAGAGAGAGAGAGAGAGAGAGAGAGAGAGAGAGAGAGAGAGAGACGGGGGGGGAGAGGAGAGGGGGTAGATTTTGTGTTTTTTAAAAGAAAAGCATAAAAAATAAGTATGCCCCCCCGAGCACCTTTGTGAACGAGGGTAAAAAAATTTGCCATGACGAGATCAGATGGGAGCTCAGAAAGTAGATGCAGACCAAATGCAACATGGTGGAGGCCTTAACATGTAGGATGAGGTAAACATTGGTGTTCACATGGAGAAAGTACAAAAATGTGAATAAAAATACATGAAAAAATTAAAAACACAACATTCGTCTACCATAACAAAGTGCAAAAAAGAGAAAAATGACCGGACAAAGGTGTCGATAGGCTATCAAGTCAGAACATAGTTTTGACACGAATAGGACATGTTCACATGGAAAAAAAACAAAAAGAAAACTTGAAAATGTAATTGAAAATTAATAACAAGAAATCAAAATGTTAGAATGGAATGCTGTGAGAAGGAAAAATGTGCAGCTTGACAAGCTGGATAGGATTATCAAGTCGGAACATGGTTTCGCGGATAAATGGGGTGGTTTGCATGCAAAAAATAATAATAATGCACATGAAAATCAAAATGAAGATTAATTCTAGATAATCCATTAAGAAAAACAAGGGATAACAAAAATGAAAAATGTTTGAGGAATGGTGATCAATAGGTTGTTGGCTATTGAGAATGTGATTCTAATGGAAGAAAGATGTGTTCATATAGAAAAAGGGACAAAAATATGTAGAGAAACACAATTAAAAATTAATAACCAAAAAAATCAAGTGATCGAAAGGAGAGGAGGGAAAATAAAAAATATCAAAGGGGACTAACAACTTGAGGCTATCAAAACGAGATGCCATTTCGATGAGAAAAGAGCATGTTCATATGAAAAAATAGCAAAAATTATGTAAAAATAAACCCGTAAACATGCAAAAATAAATAACAACCAATTTGTGCATTGGAAAGATGGGTTGTAAAATTGAAAATGTCTAAGAAAGGGGAAAGATCAGGATTATTACATCAGACTACAATTTTGATACAAAAAAGATGCGTTCGTATGGAACCATGCCCAATTCACAAAAAATTCTTCAAAAATTAATAATTGATAAACCGTTGCTTGGAACAGAGGGCCATAAGAAGGAAAAGTGGCCAGTTCAAAGGGACAAATAGGGATGCATAGGTAGATTGTAATTTCAGCGAACATAAGATGCATTCACATGGAGGATAAACGAAATGATAAAACAATCGAAAAAGGGCTAGAGAAGATAACGAAAATGGATCAGAATAGAGCGAGTGGGTGAGGACGGGACCCCAACAAGACATAAAACAGACATTTCATTGTGTAACAATCATAGAGCAATGTATTCATGAATGTATGCAGATGAGATGCGTAGGGATGCATTTTTACACTTAAGATGTGAATAGATTGGTTTGACTAATCAATAGGGGCCTAACACTCGACCATGACCCATATCCTATCTCCCTACACTTAAGGCATGACATACACATAAATGAATGCAAGAGGTAGGGTTAGAAACACTTGGCCATTCAATTAGTTGATGGAGACTGTCTTGTTGACACACGTTGGCGAGTTAAAGTCATCCCAAAGGAGGTAAGTCATCGATGGAGAAAAATCCAACACTCAATCTTGATAATGACTCACGTTGGGATGATAGATTAATCGCTCACTCTATAACTCACTTCACTCGGAGAGGAGTGGAATGGGACCCATATCTCATGCCTGCTTTAGAATTTGATAATAAGGAAAATGATGAAGAGAAAGTATACTAGCGTGCACAATTTTATGGTACATCAGTGCTTCCCAACTCGTCTAGCATAAGTGCAAGAAGAAAGGCCAAGGATATTGAGATGGCAAGCTCCACACATGCGGACATTGATGATGGACCACCTGGCTAGACGAGTCCGCACGTCTACACTTAGCACATTGGTGGCCATTATGATACTCACATGGCCACTGACTTATCACTTATTATATTTAGTTTGTTACACCTATCTATAGCTGGCAAAGATATAGCGCCAGCCGATTAGTGTAGTCGGTTATGCACTGTTTGACTTAGAAGGCAACTTTTCTTTATGTTGTATCTTATCTATACTTTGTGTTCATTGTATAGTGTGTGAAAGAAGAAGAAGAAATCAGCAAGAAAACGTTTTGGCCTCCATCTCTCTTCTTGCGTTCTTGAGTGAGCTTCCTCTTGTGTGTACAGTGTGTGTTTGGCACAGCAGCTCAAGCAAGTCCCCCCACCACGCGATTCTTGACATGGTATCAGAGCTGTGCCACTAAGAGAGGCTGATTTTGAAGCCCGAAGTGAAGGAGAAGAGGTAAGGTTCGAGCAAGCAAGCAACGAGTAAGAAGCTTTTCCATTCTTCCACTCTCTCTCTTGGATAGTGCCTATAGAGGCACCAGAAGCAGGGTAGAGCAAAAATCTTAGATTGTTGTGAGATTTGGTGTGCGAGCAAAGCACTGTATATTCTATAAGAAGGCCCTTCAAGGCTTTACCGTTGTTATTTTGGGCGTCTAAGGCCATTTTAGGCTCCGTTTCAGAGCCACAAGGTTGCAGACAACAGTTTCAGGGTACATTGTGATTTCAACTATATTGACCAAAATTGGGTGCATAGGTTACAGATTTTGAATATGTAATTTTTGAGGTATTTGTAGGAAATAAATATAAGGTTTATTTGTAAATAGCTTGCAAATTACATGTACTATTGAGCAAAAGTGAAAAAGGTTTCTTGGTATATTGTTATGCACATGTTGTGAAAGATTGCAGAAGACTAGCTTGCTGTGTTGTATCCTTATTTGTGATAATGGCAGAGAACAGTGGAAATCCCATTAGTGAGAAGCTCAATTAGAATAACTACCTTTCATGGAAGTTGCGTGTGACGAACTTCCTCATTGGAAATGGCCTTTATGGGTTTGTTTTAGGTGAAGAAAAGGAGCCATAGCTGGGTATCCCTCCGACTGCAGATGAAAAGAATGGAATGCGAAAGACAAAAAGGTGATATACTGGTTATCTGCAATCATTGATAATTCGACGTTGGGACATATTAGGAATGCAGAAACTTCACATGCAGCTTGGACAATTTTTGAGAATATGCTTTCAGTAAATACAAAGGCACAAAAGATTCAACTCAAGCAAGAGTTAAATGCCTTGAAGAAATGAAAAATGTTTGTCAATGAGTATGTGTTGAAAGTGAGGAGCATTTTAGATGCTTTAGTAGCGATTGATGCAATGCCTGATGATGATGATTTGGTTTCATCCACTTTGAGTGGCCTTAACGATGAGAAGCCATGAAAATCATTTGTTACTTCAGTATATGTACGAAAGCCATTTTCAAATTTTGATGAGTTGATCTCTCTCATGATTACCGAAGAGATTAATATGCAGGGTGACTCATCTGAAAAAAATGGTAAATAGGTTCAAGCATTTTACTCAACTTCAGGAAGGGGACGTGGTAGATCCTCTTCGAGAGGTCGTGATATGGGATGTGCTAGCAATAACCAGCAAAACAGGGTCAATCAGCAATTTGGTGAAATATAGGTTTCAAGAGTCCGATGAAACTTTAGAGACAGGGGGAGCTCTAGAGGAAGAGGTGGATGACAGAATAGAGGTTTTGGAAATTCTGATATTGTTTGCCATTATTGTGGCAAAACAGGCCATATTGCAGTCCATTGCTATGCTAAGAAGGATAATATTCACAGTGGTAAATTGCAGCAAGGAAACTATGCATCGTCTTCACGACAGAATGAAGACAAAAATGAGCGTATGTTATGCAGCATATGATGAATGCAGTTATAGGAAAGGGGATACATGATGATGTATGATATGTCGATTCAGGTGCATCTAATTATATGACTAGTCATGTTGAATGGTTTGGAGAGATGCAGGACTTACAAAGTCCAAACTATGTGTAGACAGGTGATGATTCATGCCACCCAATTTCACACATTGAAAAGGTTCCCTTGTCCTTGTATGATGACCAGACAAAGAGTCTGACGGATGTATTACATGTGTCATCAATCACAAAGAATCTAGTGTCTGTTGGCCAAATGGTAGAGCAGGGGTTTGCAGGTCCAATTCAATGCAAAAGGTTCTTTTGTAGAACACTTTAATGATAAGTGCAGGTTGGTCGCAAAAGGAAGTAGAGTTGGCCGAATGTTTACTTTAGATGCTGGAATTTTTAAAATGGATGCTGCTATGTATGCTAAAGGAAAAGTAGTAGTTCAGATATTGAAATATGGTATAAATGTATTGGACATGCAAATGTGTAAAGGCTGAAATTAATGTAGTCCAGAGGATTAGTTACAGTGTTGCCTTCTTTTAGAGTTGCAGAATTGCATAAAGTTTATAAAGCATGTCAGTTTGGTAAGTAGGCAAGACAACCCTTCTCGCATGAAAGAGAAGTGAGTAGAAAAATACTTGATGTAGTGCATACAGATGTTTGGGGGTCTCCACAGAATGTATCTCTTAGTGGCAGCAAATACTTTGTCACATTTATTGATGACTGTTCAAGGAAGTTATGGATATACTTCATGAAGGAAAAGAGTGATGCGTTTGAGCACTTCAAATCTTTTAAGGCAGTTATTGAAATATAAACATGCTTAAAAGTGAAGTGTTTGAGATCAGATGGAGGGGGAGAGTACCTCTCCAATGAGTTTAGTGGCTTCTTGAGGACTCATGGGATAAAGAGGCAATTTTCTTGTAGGTATACCCCACAACAAAATAGGATTGCAGAAAGAAAAAATAGGCATATTGCAAAAGTCGCATGTGCATTAATGACTAAAAAGAATATGCCCAAATATTTTTGGTCTAAGGCTGTCCATACTGCTGTCTACATTATGAACAAAACTTCCACAATTGCAAATCATGGGATGATTCTTGAAGAATGCTTTACTAGCAAGAAGCCCGATGTATCGCACTTGAAGGTATTTGGATGTGTTGCATATGTTCATGTGTCAGATGAGCTACGAAAGAAGCTTAATTCAAAGGCAGAAAAATGTATTTTTATTGGATACTCTTTAGAGCAGAAAGGGTATCACTGTTATAACCCTGTCACAGGTGAGTTCAGAGTGAGCATGGATGTTATCTTTGATAAGATGGGTAGTTGGTATGCATCTGCTGGTGATATATTAGATGACGATAATGATCAAAACAACTATGTGCAAAAAGAAAAACAAGAATATGGAGTCTTAGTGGACCAGAAATATCATCTAGTACTATACCTACAGTGATCCCTTGGTCTGGGAGACTAAGGAGTAGCCCCACATCTTTAGGTGGATCTATAAGTGTTGCAGGGAAGGACAAAGGAAAGAAGAAAGTGCTGGATGGTAATGATGCATCTACCAATCATTTGGGATTTGATGAAGATTCTAGTGGTTCAAAGAGTTTGGATGATGAGCTTGGTATTCCTTCAATTAGGACACCAAGTGTACAAAGAGCTCATAGTAATGTAAAGGCTCCATTGAGTGATCCGATGGTACGCAGATCTAGCAAGGTCAGATACCTTATTAAAAGATTTGGTTTTGAAGGTTATGCAAATCACCATTATGCTTATATGGTGAAACTAGTTGAGGATGTTGAGCCCACTTGTTTTGAGGATGTTGTTGGTCATACTCATTGGGATGCAGTATTGGATGAGGAGATGACTGCATTAGAAGCCAATAAGACTTGGGATTCAGTACGCTTACCTAAGGGTAAGAAAGCTAATGGCTGTAAGTGGGTTTACAAAGTCAAGCATAATGTAGATGGTTCAGTTAGCAGGTATAAGGTTAGGCTGGTTGCAAAAGGCTATGCTCAAACATATGGCATAGATTATAAAGAGATATTTAGTCCAATTGCTAGGATGGCAACTGTTAGATGTGTGATTGCCTTGGCAGCAGCCAAAGGTTGGAGTTTGTAGCAAATGGATATTAAGAATGCCTTCTTGCATGGTGAATTACAAGAAGTGTATATGGAGCAACCAGCAGGTTATGAGGATTTAGAGCATCCCACATATGTGTGCAGGCTAAAGAAGGCGCTCTATGGACTGAAGCAAGCACCTAGAGCATGGTCTGACAAGATTGGAGAGTATCTTGTCAATATTGGATTTTGTATTTTTGATGCTGATCACTTACTTTATGTGAGAAGGGGAGATGCAGGTTTGGTCATCATAGTCATCTATGTGGATGACTTGATTATTACAGGTGACAGTGCCAATGGGATTGTTGGAGTTAAGGACTTCTTGAAGAAGAAGTTTGAGATGAAAGATTTGGGTGAGCTGAGATACTTTCTTGGTATTGAGGTGATCAGATGTGATGATGGTATATGGATATCCCAAAGGTAGTATGGCTTGGATATGCTATCCAAGTATGGTATGACAGTATGTAAGCCTTTTTCAGTACCATTGGAGCAAAATGTGGAGTTGAGTGCCGACGTTGGGGATGAGATAGAAGACCCTACTAGGTTCAGGAGGATAGTAGGGAGTTTGATTTAGATGACTGTCACAAGGCCAGACTTGAGCTATGTTGTTGGCCTTGTAAGTCAGTTTATACAGATGCCTAGAAAGCCTCATTTGGATGCAGTTAGACGTATATTGAGGTATGTGAAGTCCACTTTACATTATTGACTTTTTTATGAAGCAAGTAAGGACGTACAGGTCTTTGGATACACAGATGCAGATTGGGCTGGTAGCATGTCAAACAGAAGATCTACTATCTATGCCAAACAATGAATCTATCTATCTATGCCAAATAATGCATCTATCTAGCACGTTGGTGGTCATTATGATACATTGTTTGGCATAGAATGGATTCTATGAAGATACTCACATTGTTTGTCTCTCATAGATACGAGTGGATTCTATGCCGAACAACGTATCTATCTATGAGAGATTGAGAGAGAAAACTATGAAGACAATGAAGATGAATTCTATGTGATTATTTCCATTCAAAACTGGTGTATTCTTTTGTGTTCTTGTTAATTTTGATGGATTCTTTGAAGATTTTGAAAATTATAGTTGGCTTTATTAAATCCGTGGGAGATATCTACTATGATGATGCGTGAAGATTTGTTCTTTTCCTTATTGTGGTTCTCTAAAGAATGAAAAAAAAGCTTGTTGATGTTACAAGATAGATTTTCTTGCGGTAGAAACCCTTTTTCCTTGGTGTCTCTCTTGGGTCTCCATGTTTTTGGTGTGCAGTTGGAGAAACTTGCCAGTAACAAGCATTAGAAAAGGCCAAAAATGAAGGAAATGGCATTGCCAAGAAGAGAAGAATTCAATGGATGTTTGCAAAGTTCCTTCTTCCATTGAAGAGTTGGAGATTCTCATTACCAAATCCACTTTCTACATGAAGTTCATCCCACAATGGTGGAAACACATTATCATCATGATGCAAGTTCTATGTGGTGGACTATTTCCTTGTCTGGTTGAAGTAGCAAAAACTTGCATCTTGGTGGCAAATTGTTTGGGAACAAATTAAAGTGCAAAAACAAAGAGAATGACCATCCATGGAAGATTTGACATTCATTGAGAAGTTTTCAGACATCATCAAGTGGGAGATCGTGAAGAAGCTTTAGGAGTCGTGGTCAGTGGAGGTTCATGAAAACAAGAAAGAAAAGAGTTGAAATTTATTCGTGGATGCTCAACAACAGGACTTGTGGGATGCCTGGTGCATTGACAATCTCTTGTTTGTCCAATTAGCAACCCACTGGAAGTTGGGATAGAGTATTCTTCACAACATACACTATTGAAAACATCAGAAGCTGGCATTATTATGATGATGGAACAACAATGATTCTCAGAAGAATGAGTTTTGATACCTTCAGAACGGAATATCTTCCTCTCTGTAGTGGTTTGAAAGATGAATTCAGAGACATAGAGAAGAAGGAAGTAGAATAGATGTTGGCCACAGAGTCCTCTAGAGACTAAAGCTCCCTCTAATTCTATTCTGTTGAGTACAGACCAACTGATCGTGGAGCCAACCCCCTAATGAATGATGCAATCAAGAGGCAAGTACTAGAACGAGTCCAGAGGTATGTAAGAAGAGAGAAGGCAAAATCAAGGCCGAGAACGAGCTTAACACCTTAAAAGCACTCTTTACAGAAGTCCCCATGGCGACTCAAGGTTCCCTTCCTAGTTAGATTCATCCTAGAAATATTGATGACAGGACAGCAAATGTAGTCCCATTGCCAATTTTTAAGGGAGAGTACAATGAAGACCCTGATCTTCATGTAGCCGAGTTTATGGTAGCATGTATGGCTAACAATGCCATAACCCCCAAGCATTGGTTAGTAATATTCTCCGCCACTTTCAAGGGCGCAATGTTTCAATGGTATGAGAGATAAGCAGCATGAAATTTTGGTACATGAGACGATTTGAAGTTGGTCTTCCTCATTAAATTCAGGCATGAAGGTTTTGAAAAGAGGATGTGAGAGGAGTTCATGAACCTAAGTTAGTCCTCTAGAGAAAGAGTAGAAGCTTATGTCTCACGAATGGAATCCATCCTAAAGAGATGGACCAATCATCATTTGGATGAAGGCATCCAGAAAGGAGTGTTCCTCAGAGTCCTACAACTAGAAGTTTGTAAGTTCATGGAATTGACAAGACCAGTCAATTTGCAAGCTGCAGTGGAAGGTGCAAGATTGTATGACGAAGTTGAAGCAAGGCTGTCAATGACTCAATGAAGAGGAGTCTTACCTCCTCCCATGCCAGGAATGGTATACCCACCAAATGTAGTCCCAGGGATAGTTCTCTACCCCCACCCCTAGATGCAAACAGTGTCACAGTACAATGCACCTAATCCACAGTGGCCATAGACGACAATGCCTCAAATGATAGTTCAACCACAACAATAGTGGTCTCAAACAGTTCCTCCAATGGTGACTCAACAATAGTAGGATCCTACCCATTGGAATTAACAATCCCAAGTTTCAACAGGAGCTCTGAATCAAAACCAGAATAGAGGACCTCCTAGATCATCCCAACCAGTGTATGCAATATTCACAGAAGCTCCCCAAAACCCTACAACAAGTACTTCAGGAGGTGAAAATTTAAAGGACTACCTATCCAACTTAGTCCCAAGTATTAAGAAAGAGCTTATGGATGTGATTATACAACAACTACAGACATTGAAAGTAAATACCACCAATATATCCACTCCTATGGGAGGTGGGAGAGATGTGATGCGTTCTAATACATGGTATGGAAAGTGCCATCAAGTGGGACATTTAGCCACTAAATGTGTTAGAAGAGAAGAGAGAGACAGGATTGAGCACGAACTGAACCATTCAGGTTCCACACTCTTCTTCTCATTATTCCATCATAGAGTAAAAACACACATACAAGAGTAACATAGAGTAAGTGACCCGCTGACTAGACAGACTAACCATAGTCAGGTCACCGACTAGCTAACCGACTTATTTAATGTAGTCACAAGCAGGAGACAGCTGTACACTAGCTGTCATGTCGGTAGTACATAAAGATAGTCACACACTACACGGGGAGCTTGACTTCTAACACTCCCCCTCAAGCTCAAGACAACATCTGCACACCAAGTAGCTGTCTAAAACCACAAAACTTATCTTTACCCAGAGACTTGGTAAAGATATCTGCTACTTGCTCATCAGTCCTCACATGCATAAGATCAACCTTTCCTGCAAGGACCATCTCACGAATAAAGTGGTAGTGTACCTCTATGTGTTTTGTCCTGGCATGGTAAATTGGATTCATGGCCAGGAGTACACCACTTAGATTATCACATAACAGTTTCACTGGAGCATCAACCTGAATATCCAAGTCAGCCATAAGCTTGAGCAACCAAGCAATCTCACATGCTGCCAATGCAGCCCCCCTGTACTCTGCCTCAGTACTAGATAAAGCAACCGTAGGCTGCTTCTTGCTTCTCCAACTGATCATGCCGATACCAAAGCCAAAGGCATAGCCACTCGTAGATCGTCTGTCAGTTGAGCATCCTGCCCAATCTGCATCTGTGTATCCAATCAGTGTCAAGGGCTTATCTCTGACATAGAACAACCCATAGTCTACAGTGGACTTAACATACCTCATGATGCGTCTAACTGCATCCAAGTGCAGCTTTCTCGGCTTCTGCATAAACTGGCTTATAAGCCCTACTACATAGCTCAAGTCAGGCCTAGTGATGGTCAAGTAAATCAGACTGCCAACCATCTGCCTGTATATAGTCACATCTTCTACTTCAGCCCCAATGTTTATGTCTAGCTTTACATTCTAGTCCAGAGGTGTATCTAGTGGTTTGCATTCAGCCATGCCATACTTCTTAAGCATTTCCATGGCATAGTGCTTCTGCATCAGCCATAAGCCATTTTCAGCTGGTACAACCTCAATACCCAAGAAATACTTCAGATCTCCCAGATCTTTCATGTCAAATTCAGATTTCAGCATCTTCATAGCATGCTGAATTCCCATGTCATCATCTCCAGTGATTATCAGGTCATCAACATATATGACCAGCACTACCAAGCCACTGTCAGTCTTCTTTGTAAATAGGCTGTGATCAGCCCTGCCAACAACAAATCCAAGACTCTGCAAGTAACTGCTGATCCTAGCATCCCAGGCTCTCGGAGCCTGTTTCAGCCCATATAATGCCTTTTTCAGCCTGCATACATAATGCTGAAAATCAGGGTGCACATATCCTTCCGGCTGAACCATATAGACATCCTCTGCTAGGTCACTGTTAAGAAATGCATTCTTAACTTCCATCTGCTGTAATTTCCAGCCTTTAGCAGCAGCCAAGGCAATAACAGTTCGTATGGTTGCCATTTTTGCAACCGGGCTGAATGTTTCATCATAATCCAAGCCATACTGCTGAGCATATCCTTTAGCGACCAGCCTTGCTTTGTACCTTTCCACACTGCCATCAGACTTACATTTGATTTTATAAACCCATTTGCAGCCAACAGGCTTTTTCCCTTCAGGCAGTGGTACCAAATCCCAAGTCTGATTTTCAGCCAAGGCTTTCATCTCTTCATCCATAGCCATGCACCAATTTTCATCCTTTGCTGCTTCAGCATAAGTACCTGGTTCTTTGATCTCCATCACTTTTGTCATGTACGCATAATGCTTTGCAGAGTAGCCACTATATGTCAACCTGTTAATAGGGTATCTGACCCTCTGCGAGCGTCTAAGCTGTGGTGCACTACTCAATTCACCTCTCTCATGAGGCGGAATGTACCTGTTCTGCCTCGTGCCAGGCGTATAGACAGTCGGAATACCAAGTTCGCTGTCTAAAGTATCACTAGACTCATAGCCCGAAGTCATTCTGCCAGGTGTCATCATACCATACACAATAACTTTCTCTTTTCCTTTGCTGTCCAAGACATCATGTCTCCCCCTCACTGACATACTCATGTTAGTGGACGGTGAGCTCCTCAATCTCCCTGTCCATGGGGATACTGTCTGACTGATAGGTCCTGTCATAGCAGTGCTCTGCTGCATATCAACTGTAGAGGCAGGAGTGGAAGGCATATCGGATGGCATTGCAACTGGTGATACATACCAAGAGCCCAACTCATCAAAGATGACATCCCTGCTTACCAAAGTCTCCCTAGTAGAGGGATCATAACATTTGTATGCCTTCTTCTCCTGCGAGTATCCAATGAACACACTCTTATGCGCTTTGGGATCCAGCTTTTTCTTTTTTTCATATGGAATGTGTACATAAGCAAGACAGCCAAAGACCTTCATGTGACTTACATTCGGCTTATAGCCATAGAGCCTCTCAAACGGTGTCATGTCATGAATGCTTGTAGTGGGAGTCCTGTTCAGAATATATGCGGCTGTCACAACAGCCTCTGCCCAATAGTAAAGCGGCATATGCTTCTCATTCATCATGGCCCTAGCAGCTTCCATCAGAACCCTGTTCTTCCTTTCAGCTACTCCGTTTTGCTGCGGAGTGTAGTTGTAGGTTAGCTGCCTACGAATGCCATTTTCAGCCAAAAAATTAGCAAATTCATTGGAGAGATACTCCCCACCTCTATCAGATCTCAAGCAAGAGATGTAACACTCAAATTCCTTCTCAACCTGTGCTTTAAATTTCTGAAAAACAGCAAAGACCTCATCGTTTGTTTTCAATATGTAAAGCCAGGTATATCTACTATAGTCATTAATGAAAGATACATAGTATCTGGAACCCCCCATAGATGCATTATGAGCTGGTCCCCAAACATCAGAGTGCACTAACTGCAGTGGTCGTGTACTCTGTCTTACATGCCTGACAAATGGCAATCGTGATTGCTTACCAAACTGGCAAGCCTCGCATACATGACCAATATCTGAATATTGGAATCTAGGTAGCCCTGTTACCAGCTGCTTCTTCTGCATGGTCTGCAGCCTCTGCAAATTGACATGCCCCACTCTCTTGTGCCAAATCTCTAAGTCCCTAATAGTGCCAGAACCCTGGGCAAACATAGCGGAGTTCAGCTCTGGCAATGTAGCATCAAGAGTGAACATTCTTCCATTTCTGTGGCCTTTCGCGATCAACTTGCATCCATTGCCAAACTCTTCAATAAAGCAGCCATGCTTATTGAAGCGAACCTGCAAGTTCTGCTCTGTCATTTGGCCCACAGACAATAGGTTCTTCGTAATCGAAGGGACATGCAAAACATCATGAAGATTCTTCTTCCTGCCATCATGTACAACCAGAGGCACTTTGCCTTTATGCTCAATGCTATGCTGCGTGTCATCACCTGTGCATACATAGCCATGCTTTTCAGCCACCATATCCGTGAACCAATCACCATGAGGGGTCATGTGATTCGACGCCCCCGAGTCAATGTACCACACTGCATCATCAGATGATTTTTCAGCAGCCTTATCTTTGACATATTGCATGGCAAACAGTCTATCACTAGAGTCATCTGCCTGACTGGACGTAGCATAATGTCCATGCTGCTTGCCCTTTTGATTTCCCTGCTTTTTCCAGCAATCCTTTGCAATATGCCCATACTTTCCGCAGTAGTGACAATCCTTATCTTTATTTGGATTGTCTGACTGATGCTGCTGCTGCCATGAGCCTCTGCCACGGGAGTTAGATCTCCCCCTGCCTCGAAAGTTGCCACTACCTCTTACATTTGATGACTACTAATTGCTATTACTATAGGATGCATTCTACTGGCCTCCTCTGCTAGATCCATAGCCTCTACCATGGCTACCACGACCACGCTGATTCGAATAAAAAACTGCATCTTTATTCTTTGAGCTGCTTGACCCTGTAGCTAAGCCAAGCTTCACCTCTTCATGAATCAATAACGCAACCAGCTCATTAAAATCAAGCATCTCAGCCCGCACAGATACTGAAGTGTCAAAAGACTTGTACTCCGGACCCAAGCCATTTAAGGTCACTGCAACCATATCCTCATCTTCTACCTATGAGCCAACAGATGTGAGCTGATCTGCTAAGGTTTTAATCTCCGTGACATAGTCCTGTATGGATCTGTTCTTCCTCTCTATGTTGTTGAATTTTTGCTTCATTTGTATCTTCCCGGTACTCGTAGTTGTGCCATAGTACCTGACCAATATGTTCCATGCATCTGCTGGGGATTTACAGTTCATGATCTGCATCACCATAGCATCCGAGATACATAATGACAGCCAATGTAAAACTCTGCGAGCTCTTTCCGTCCAAGCTCGATGCGCTCGTCTTTGATCAGCTGTAGGATTCCTATCTGGAACTTTAGGTTCAGCCTCAACACCTATCACTAAGTCCCAGTATCCTTTGCCTATCAGAAAGTTCTCCATGCGGAACTTCCATATTGCATAATTGTTGCTATCAAGCTTTTCTCCCATAATCTGGGTTACATTATCAGTTCTATCAGCATTTGCCATGTTGCAGACCTTGCCTAGCTACCTGCAAACCAAGATCTTCTTAACAGTTCAACTTCAGCCCGGAACTGTTTATGACAGTTTTCTGCAATTAATTGCAGATAAAAACTAGTAAATTTCAGTCAAATATCAGCCCAAACAAAGCCACAATCGGTTGATCCAACTCATAAAGACAACTGCCAATACATATGCCTGATGTTTGGTTCATATTTAACTCCTGCAGATCCACTGCCAGGGTCCAAAAGCATGCAGTCCAAACCTGTAAACTGTAATTACAGCAGCCTTTCCAAAGTAAAACTCCACCTGGATACACGTAATGCATGTTCCAAAACTGCTTAGTTGACTGCTGGTACATATGCCACTTCAGACATAAGCATAGAGACATCAGCCAGTGTATTCTTAACAAGTGCCAATGCCAACAGTTTATGTAAAGATTGCAGTCAATAAACCAGCATAACCCGCTTCAACTAGCTCAACAAAGTCCTTAAATCAGACCATACATTTGCTTCAGTATGTCACCGTCAGTACATGACTATATAGTGACAATACCCTGTCTACATCTAACAAGTAAGTCAAACAAAATGTCTGCAATTTATATTCACCCCCAAGAAGACAAAACTTCTTTTACTTCAGCTGCAAACTTCCAGTATTCAGTGGCATTTGATACTCCTCTCAACCCAAGACAATTCTAACATGCATATGACAGCATATATGTCTTTCAGATGTTTGCATTTGTCACTCTGTGCTTCAGTAGAAAGCAAAAATGCTTGCTGCCCACAATCCAAGACAGTTTTCAGCCACAAAAGAAGCTTCAGATCTGTGTATTTCAGCCACCAAATTCAGCTTGCAATTGATCAAGACAAGTACATGTAGTCTCCAGCATGTACCTATACTTCACAGGTGCTTCTGGGCATACTCTAGAGCTTCCAATGCTCTTCAAAGTGTTGTAGACTCCATGTATGCTGTGTATACAGCAGTGCAGACAATTTACACAGTTCTGCCCACTCTATTTCAGCTCATATCAGAGCTCAACCACAAGTAGTTACTCCATATACTTCACAAAGACCTTTTACAGTAGACATACATGCTTCTCATGACCCATTTATGGTGACCATTGATTGCAATAGACAGTGCAGGCCTTCAGCCCAACCAGGCGCAATCACACTAATTGTAGACCTCTGTTTTCTGTTCCAGCTGATGGAGATGATGATGGTGATGTTGATGCCACACCCAAATGCACTCTAAACAGCCTCCTCAAGGCTCTCAAGAAGCCACAAGCTCTGATCTTGACCCTGGAGTGTGTAATGAACAAATGCCTACATGCAGTCCACAATGGCAGCCTGTCTGCACAAAGGAAAAAAGAGTCTTCACTTCCTAGAAGTAGATCTTCACTTTCTCTAGCTCTCAGAGATCCACCAAGTCCTGCTCTGATACCATGTTAGAAGAGAAGAGAGAGACAGGATTGAGCACGAACTGAACCATTTAGGTTCCACACTCTTCTTCTCATTATTCCATCATAGAGTAAAAACACACATACAAGAGTAACATAGAGTAAGTGACCCGCTGACTAGACAGACTAACCATAGTCAGGTCACCGACTAGCTAACCGACTTATTTAATGTAGTCGCAAGCAGGAGACAGCTGTACACTAGCTGTCATGTCGGTAGTACATAAAGACAGTCACACACTACACGGGGAGCTTGACTTCTAACAAAATGTACCCAAAAACCAATCATTCTTGGAGCCTTTTGTTCATACTGTTTGAGAAAGGACCATACAGAGGATATCTGCTCTGAAAGAGATGCACAAATGAAGAAAGAAAGATGAAGATACAAGATTCAACTTGTTGGAATCCAAAATGACAACATAGGACATTTGACCAAAGCCTAGGGAGTTTGGTCCTAATTTCGGCCCAAGGAGGTTTCCCTCTCAAAGTCATAGAGGACAACTTTATGCTTGGCGGTGGTCAGAGATCAAAGGTGGAATGTTATAGATATGGAGAAAAGGGTCATATCTCACCGAATTGTCCAAACCCTAGAAGATATGTGGATTACAAGCCCTTATGCAATCGATGCAAAGGAGAAGGCCACACTGTAAAAGTTTGTCCAAGTCCAGTCTCTATGAAATCTACTTCTGATACCCAACAGAAGACCCAAGAACCTGCTTCCAGTTTGATGGAATTGGAAGTGGCTGCCATAACACATGAAAAGAAAGGAGAATATGTAGTTCCAAAAGAGAACATTCCTTCTACCAAGACTATGAAATTTAACATTCTTTGGGAAAAATAGAACAATGCAGTCCAGCACAATGTAGTACAGAGCACTATAGAGCCATAGAGAGCTATATAGAGACAATTGCAGAGACAGGACCAAAGGTCCAGGAAATAGAGGATATAGAAATACCTCCTCATGATGAAGAAGCGCATATCTTGCTACTCATGGAACAAAAGGGAAGATAAAAGTGGGAGTGGCCCCATTTCCCAGTCGATTGGAAAAGCCTATGGATCCTATCAAAGAGTAAGATTTGGTCAAAGACCTAGACACCTTTAAACCAAACCTAACCTTCCGACAGTTGCTGATGCTATCTTCCCAGTTGCTAAAAAATATTTAAAAGCATCTTAACAAGAAGACGTGGCCTAAGGATTTCTCCCCCAACAAAACAAAGTCCAATAGAGCCTCAGAAGCTGTGAAGGGAGTAGATGTGGCTAACGCCTTCCTGGATCTTGAAACCCCAGAGATTGGCGTATGGATTGAGGGGTGCTTTATTGCAGATGCATTGATTGATGGAGGCTCATTAGTAAACATAATGATGGATGTGACAATGAAGGATCTAGGTTTGCAAGGAATGCAACCTACACAGTGGCTTATCCGATTGGTAGACCAAAGCAGAATCAAACCGTTGGGCATCCTCCCATACGTAAAAACAACCCTTGCAAGAAGAGACTATTGGCTCACATATTTGGTAGTCAAACCAAATTCCTACAAGACCTCATACCCTTTGCTGTTGAAAGGACCTTGGCTTTTTGAAGCAAGAGCAAGGATGGACTGGTTCAAAGGAACTCTAACCCTAGGCAGAGGACCCAATAAAGTGGTGTTGAAGTTGTATGGATCGCAAAAAGGCAATGGATCTACGTCCATTGAAGTCATAACAGACTCCTCCAATGAAGTAACAGATGGTACATCAGGAGATGAAGAGGTTGTCAAACAGATATTTCCCAAGAAAATAGAGGCATAGTCTCTAACAATGGGCAATGTAAGCCAACTACCGAAGGAAGCAAAGTCTTTGTCCATAGGAAAATACCTCTTGCCTAAACCCGAATTGACTTCTAAAATCACCTCTGATAGCAAAATAGAAGCATGGATGTACTATTCTCCTTATTACATGGCAGTTGCAGAGTCAGAGATAGAGTCAGAGGCAGAAGTAGAAGCAGAAGTAAAAGCAGAAGCCGAGGACATAACAGAGATCTTGTTATTCTCTTACAGAACATCCATAGATGTTGAAACAGAACCTGAAGAGGATGAAAGTGATAATGTAGATAAAGATTATGAAAGTGATCTAGAAGGGTATATCCTACTCATAGAAGGCAAATATGAGGAAGACATTCCTGACGTTCCTGAAGTATCAGAAGCAGAAGATCCCTTTCTGTTTGACAAAATGATTGTGGTATCCTTTGGATTGATCTAGGAATCATGTCATACGTAAAGTCTTTAAAAGAAATGGATTAAGAAGAATAGGCCTTCCTTCAGTAGTGGCTCTTGTCGTCCAAAGTTACCCTTCCTAAAAGAAGATGATGACGATGTACCTTGCCAACAACCCCCGGCGCCCTTCAGGCTCAAACAGAATGCAGGAAGTTCTTGTTATGTGACGTTTTTGGATGCTTCTTTAGAAGACAAATTCTTGAGCCAAGAAGTAACTCATCCCCAACCCAAAATCGAAACCCCAATGATCCCTTTCAGTCTTCCAAAGAGCGAGCTAAGCCTCCATTAAAAGACAACAGTAGTTCCAGTGCATCTTCAGAAGATGAAGGAGTCGGATATTTACCTAGAAACAATCCATGGGACATTTATCTGTGAAGTGGAAGGTGAAAGGCAATTGACGTTCTTGGATGCTGACGGTACCAAATGTCACCTGAAAGTGGATCTAAATCTTTCAGAAGAAGAACTAGTGGTTCTGCAAGATGTACTAAAGGAGAACTTAGACGTGTTTGCATGGTCGTATAAATATCTAAAGGGGATTGACCCCACAATATGCCAACACCACATCGATATGGAGCACCCTGATGCCAAACCTGTGAGGCAAAGACAGAGGCGCATGAATCCCAATTATTCGGCTCTCGTGAAGGTTGAATTATTGAAGCTTCTTGAAGTTAAGTTCATTTATCTTGTCGCTAATAGTGAATGGGTTTTGCCCATTCTGGTAGTACCCAAGAAGAACGAAAAACTTCGAATATGTGTGGACTTTCAAAAGCTGAATTCCAAGATGAAGAATGATCATTTCTCTATCCATTCACAGACCAACTCTTGGACATAATCGCAGGCCATGAGCTCTATTCCCTCTTGGATGGATTCAGTGGATACAATGAGAGCTGCATTTTAGGAGCAGGCTTTAAGTCGATCTAGAAGTGGTTCGAGCTCGTTTTAAAGCGGAAACATGGCCCGAACGAGTCAACAAGCTAATTTTCATGAAAAATAAAAAGGTGGTAGATGACTGAGCTAGAGTTTAGCTAGATGCATTTTGGCATCAGGAATCCAACGCAAGTCTCGGTTTGTCAATCGGAGGTCGTTTGACCCCCCATTTAATCCTCGCACGGTTCGGTGTTATAAAGCAGCTACCAGATTGGGAAGTTGTAAAGTGCGTGGGAGAGGCTAGGTTCATGGAGTTTGACGCAAGGAAGAGGTTGTTCAGTCGAATTGCAAATGGGAGTTTGTTTGACCCCTCAAAATCGAAATATCCACTTGCGGGATAGTGTGAACACAAAAAGATGAATCGATTATTTTAATGTTTTAAACCTTAGGCTTAATAAAAGCCTTGAAACTAATGTTGAGATATTTGCAATCATAGCTACTTTAGTCCCTTTGTATAGGACAGCTAGGCTAGGAAGATGCAGTCCATTCTAGGAAGAGAGACAAAATCCCATATGCACAGTGGATGTTAAGTGCTACCAAAGAACTCTATATAATGATGTACTTGAACTATCACTTTCATATGATGATAATGCAATAGTACTTGTCTCTTTTGTGTCAAGTGTTTGTGTCATTGTTGTCCATACACAAGATTGTGTTTATGAGTTCAAGTCTCAATCTTGAAACCTAATTCACTTGTGTAATAGTTGTCCACATTGTCATGTCAACATGAGTTGTGTCTTTATCTTCCATCCTCCATAGCTTTCGCCTTTGCCATGCTCTAGATCCTGCATCTTTTACATGGTATCAGAGCCCAGTCGGGCATGGCATAACTCCCTTCTCTGCTCTCTCAGTCCCTCTTAACCTCAAGTCAGCTCAAGTTCAGCTCATGGTTCCATTTCTCACCTCCATCTTTACTTGACCTTCCTTGGCAGTCATAGCCAGTAGCACCCTGTCAACTTGAAGCTCCTGGATCTCTCTACACAGGTCATATTTGAACCTGTTCTCTTCTAGACATTTGTTCTTGACTCCCAAGGCTTCTCTGTATCACTTAAGAGCTTGACATTGGCCACTCCATAGCTCAGCATTGCTCAAATTGTCAGTCAATCACTGTCATAGCCTAAATCTATGACATGTAGGACATACCTTGATTGGAGTCCCTGGATCTCCCAACGCAGAGCATATCTCCTCTCCCTTCCTTCTAAGGAATCATTTCTTACATCAAGGCACTTCATCGTGGCACAACACAGCATGACATTGATCACCCTCCGCTCCAGCATTCACAAAATTGCGAGGATATGGTTGAACTGCGTCTATTGACAATCGAGCTGTTGCTGCCATTGCTATAGACCGCGATCTGGACAAGGATCATAGGACTTTGATAGTTCTTGAAAAGAGCTACATTTCCATAATTTTTTTTTTGAAAATGATCAACCATAGCTCCTGCAATTAGTAAAAAATCAGGCCCCTGTCATGAAACCCTAAAATCCACCATAGCCAATTTTCCACAAAATTCTCATTATTTTCTCTCTCTTGCCACCTGGAGCAACACACTGCCACTCTGATCTATTGTCCTAGCATCAAATCAAGGAGGGGAAGAACCTGGAAAGATTGAAGAAGGATTGACGACCCCAAATAAAGAAGATTCAAGCTTAACATCAACACAGACATAATCTCCGCATAGTGTGTTTTCACACTGTCATTACTTGTGTCTCTTGACACATTGTAATCTGCTCTTCCACTGATAAATCTCAAAATTCTGAAGTTGATTTGCTACTGTTCTCGTAAGTCTAACATGGGCAAAGACTCTCCAACTGGTCGGTTCAAAGGAGTCAGGTTTCACACTTGATAGACCTGCATCAAACTTATCCTGATGAAGAAGGGCCTCTAGGCCGTTACCATTGGAAAAGAAAAGAAGCCTCATGATGCGGATCTTGTTGTAACTTGGCAAAAGAATGATGATAAGGCCCATGCCATTATCAAAGTGGAGCTAGACGACAGCTATATCCACCATGTGGATAACTGTGAGACCTCATAGGATACATGGAAGAGACTTGTCACCTTATTTGGTGCACAATCTAAATCATCAAAATATGGTCTCCTGATTGAGTTTTTCAGGCTTGAAATGAAGTCCAACACATCACTTGCCACACATCTAAATTACATGGAAGGACTTCTAATCCAACTTGCAGGAATCAACATTATCAGTGTTCTACTTAAGAGTTTGCCTCCTGAATATAATAATGTATCAACAACTTTAATCAACATGCCAAATCCTGAACTAGTTGATATCCAGGCATCATTGTTAGAAGAGGAAAATAAGCTAAAAACTAAGGAAGAACCAAGTACCTCTAGAGATGAGTATGCATTATATGTTGGCAACAGGTATAAAGGCAAGAAGGATCAGCTCTTCTGTGACTTCTGCAAAAGGACCGGACACACTGAGAAGTTCTGCTACCACGCAAGGAAGAGGTCCCAAAGGGTCTATCTAGTTGCAGTCCAAGAAGAAGAAGAAAATGGAGCAAAGGAAGAAGAAGAAGAAGACCACCAGGAGAAGGACAAACCTCATCAGTTCTTCTATTCACATAGAATTTTTTAGTTTTTGTTTCCTAGCCCTGATGTCTCAAACATAAACTTATAAAACTCCTAAGTTATCCTTGTACTACAGCCTCTGTACACTTTGTAAGGCCCCTGCTACAGCCTCTGGATGTCCATCATGTTTGTGGTACCCACACTTAGCCTTTTCTGCGACAACCTCTGGTGTTTTGCCATGTTTATGGTGTGCCTACACTTTGTAGGTGTTGCTTTTACTAAAGCCTCTACACACTTTGTACTTTTGGTTGTGATTGAGGAGGGGTGTTGAGATATTTGTAATCACACCTACTTTAGTCCCTTTGTATAGGATAGCTAGGCTAGGAAGATGCAGTCCATTCTAGGAAGAGAGACAAAATCCCATATGCACAATGGATGTTAAGTGCTACCAAAGAACTCTATATAATGATGTACTTGAACTATCACTTTCATATGATGATAATACAATAGTACTTGTCTCTTTTGTCAAGTGTTTGTTTCATTGTTGTCCATACACAAGATTGTGTTTATGAGTTTAAGTCTCAATCTTGAAACCTAATTCACTTGTGTAACAGTTGTCCACATTGTTATGTCAACATGAGTTGTGTCTTTATCTTCCATCCTCCATAGATTCCGCCTTTGCCATGCTCTAGATCCCACATCTTTTACAACTAATGCAAAAATTGTCGAACAGAGGGAAGTGTCAATGCACCTCTTTATTTTTGCTCGATACCTCTCCGATTCAAACTCGTTTTGGAGAGAGAGAGGGAGATTCTCGATCAGGGCAGAGAGAGGAACAGGGCGGATGCAAGGTTTTTTGTTTTAATGGAGGATTAAAAAATCTCATTTTGTCTTTCTCTCTCCTCTCTCTCTCTCTCCCCTCTATGGGCTGTTCATGCGCATTATCTTGAAGGAGGAATCGGGAAGGAGATTGAAGTAAATGATGATGGAGATTAATGGAGATGCTGAAGCTTGATGTATAGCATGGAATTGAGAGAAATGGAGGCTCCATCCACTAGTCACATAGTTGTTAAATGCGTCTCAAGTTTTGTAAAAACACAGTATGACTTTTTTATGAAGGAAATGAAGCTTTTCGATATTTTATGATGGAAATGATCTTTTTATGTGATGAAAATTTGTGTGAGCATTGTTTGCATTGTGTTTAATTGCTATACATCAGAAAATTCTGATTTCATAATGATTTACATGCGCTATTTAGATCCCACAAACCCGAAATGCGATTTTTAAGGGCAAAATGATGGTTTTGTCGTTTCGGGTGGGTGAAATTTGTTAGCATGAAAAAATGGTTAGCATGAAAAAATAAAAAAATAAAAGTGATTCCTATCAAATAAATGCATAAAAATAAAAAAATAGGAAAAAAAATACGCTTAATAAAATTAAGAAAAAATACAATGAGTATTTGTGAATGTATGGTAGTGGCGGAGCATGAGGTTTAGTCTCAGTTTGCCCTATATTTTTGTCAAAGTTCGTGATTTATCACTTTTTCTACATTAAAACATGACAAAATGAACCCCTACACCTATGCAATGGAAGCAATAGCTAAACGTAGGGAGTGGGGTGTTTGAATGATGTGATTTGGGTGCCCTTTAGTGTTGATTTTACTGATGCATATTATGATATAGAGTTCATAGTATTTTAATTAAGAGGATAGTAGCATGAGCGTTATCTCGGTGCTATCCTTACATCGTCGCAACGAGTTAGTGAATGAGCATTGGAAAGTCTGGTTGTGCACGACACATTTCTGATTGAAAATTATATTTGAGTACATTAGGATCATCCACTTTTTCATGTGCATATCAACCATGGTATTGGAATATAAAGAGTTGGATGCATAGCACCTGTTTTCCGTTATGATGACCTACTCTTGAGTGGAAAGACGACCTAAGCTGTAGGCTAGTTGATCATTTTCGTGGAAAATTATTTGGTAAGTACACATGGTATTTCTTGGAATACGTTCAAAATGAAAGAGTAGAGCTTGTATCGTGTGTACTTTATGTTGGAGCGATGCATCTTGGGGCAAATTCCCGAGGTGTAGGAGAGTCGTAGTGGAGCCGTGGCAATCAGTCGAGAGGTGCTTCCTTATGTTTGTGCTACGAGGTACTATGCCTACATGTTATGGGATCTCTCTTTGAGGAGAAGGGATGGTAAACGTTGGACTATGACCTAATACAAACGCAGAATCGACATTAGCATTTAGTGTAGAGTGAGTCTTAGACGCTCTTGGCCCGCGAGGCCGTGTGGTGTGGTTGTCTGTTGTGTGCATGAGGTCCAGCTAGTGCCATAGCCATTGTCGGCCTGTTTTAGGTCCCATCAATGGTGCTCTGCCGGGAGCTGCCTGTAAATGGTGATTTCCGAATCTAGGTTTTAAAGGGATCTAAGTTTATAATTTTCATTAGTAGTGTGCTAAGTTGCCCATAAAATGGGGTTCGTTCAAGGATGGAAAACCTTGGCTTTCCCTATACAAAACTTATTGATGGATTTAGTTAGTTATGTAGAACATGAATCCTCTATAGAAGATAATTTAGGTGATGAGAAGAGTAACCAATTAGTGGTCACCCTATCCTCTAATGCGATGGCATGGGCCAAGGTTCACCTTAGTTGGGTCTCTACCCAAGAGAAATCATGTATAACCATCCATCAACCTAGAGGGCATGGAATAAGTATGTTGGAAGTTATGGTGGTCATGGCATCAACAAGTGATTATGCTAAAGTCATAGTGCCATGGGCAAAACTCGACATATAGTGGAGTGCAGTTATGGTTGAAACATCCCATGTGGTGGGACATCGTGCCAAAATTTTAGGTATCATAAGAATGCTAGAAGCCCTAGCTGTAAAGGGAAAACCATTGCTTAAAAGGCACGGTCCCCATATCCTAAGTGCTAAGGATAAGTTTTCTTTTGATGAGGGGTCGAAGCTCCTAGATAAAGGTATCATGGAACTGTCTAGGAAGGGGCAAGATATGGAAGATCCTCTAAGAAAGGATCGGAATGACATGCTAAGAGCTATAGGACTCCCTAGACCACTCTGTGAGTTGGCAGAAAGGGATGGCAAGGATAATATTAACCTCCCTACACAAGTAAAGGTGGAAATGGAAGAGGTTGGAAACCCTAAGACACTACAGTTAGGTCATGAATATGAAGATTTTAATGGTCCAATGCTAATCCCAAAGGAGAGGACTAACTGCCCTCCTCCTTATAGGGATCTCCTAGTATTTCATGGATTGGTAAATGAGGACCCAATGTTGCACTTAAAACAATACGGCCTAACTTGCCTTGCAAGTGGGTTCAATGATATTCATCATATGCTTGTATTTTCTAGCACCCTGAAGGGAGAAGCTAGAAAATGGTACTGGAGCCTCCCAAGGGGGTCTATTAAATCCTTTGAGAAGTTGAGCGATCGATTTTTAGATGAATATGAGAAGAAGGTGCCTATGACCCAAGTTTTAGGGTAGTTGATGTAGATTAGGCATGAGTCCTATCCTTCTATTAAAGAATACGCTAGAGCCTTTGATGATATTTTGAGGCATTGGCCAAGAAGAGCTATTGCATTGCCAGGTGATGTGCTATGTGAGCTCTTTTTGAGTGGCTTAGAGATTAACATGCAAATCCAAGTGGGAATGCAGAATCTTAAGTCATTACGGGAAGCAAAGATGCATGTCATTGATTATGAGAGACATATTCAGAGATGTTGGGAAAACTTTTGGAGTTTTCCCGCTTAGTACAAGTGCATCCCAGCTTCCAACCATTTCTACACGGAGACAACTCACTTGTTGATACCAAGGTAGCCTATGAGGGAAACCTTGGTAGCCAAAATCTTTAAGCAGAAAATGGCAATAGTAGGGATAATATACCCCATGGGGATCAAATTATTCCAAGCCTAGTAAGTCCCATCAAGACTTGCAATGCTTCCATGAGAGGTAGTTGTGACAGTAACATTGATAGAACCATTGGGCCTATGAGTGTGGATAAGTATCCTATGGGAGGTTCTAGTTTTGCTAGTGAAAAGGCTCTAAAGAGACCTTTGCCATCTTTAAATGAGTCATGCTTTCAAGTAGATGTTGTTCCTATTAGTAAGAGCATGGTTCCTATAAATAGGCAATTATAGAGTGGACAAAGGAAAGTAAAGACATCTCGCGTAGAGAAGATGTGGCATGCCAAAGGGCCACTTGTACTAAATAGAAGCCATAAGGCTGTGAGGCCATATGGTAATAGTGACAAATCCACAGTGAGTCCATTGGACCAATGTGGGCAATCGAGGAAGCCTAAGAATGAAAGAAGGGATGTGAGATGGGGTTGGAAACCCAAGATCTCTCAAAATGTGGCTGGTGTGTTAGATACAAGGTCAATAACACCATGTGGATATATTGTGATCAATTCCCACGTAGGTGTGATAAAAGGCCATAATGATACATCTGACAATATGCACTACTCTAGGATACAATCATGTGATGGGTCTTGGATTGAAACCCTACTTGGTTTGGGTTGCAACATTGAATTATGCCAAAACCCAAATAGGGAAGGCTTGAATGAGCACCAATCTATGATTGTTTCTGCTGAAGGAAACTCTAAGTCACTTGAATGACCAATTCATTTGGATGATAATAAATGTGGGACATGCGAGCCCAATGATGTCATTCACCTAGCCAATGGTACCCACCAAGGAAGGATAGGCCATATTAAGGTTATATCAGTAGAAAGGCTTGGGCTAGTGGATTTACAAGAGCCCAAGATCAAACCTTGAGCTGCGTGGCATGAGTAGCATGGGGCTAGCCATCCTATTGTATGCTATTCTTGGTATCCTGGTTAGTTTGATACGATGTGGTGTATATGCCAAGAAGACCATGTATTGCATGGATTAGAATGACCTATCCATTTTAGGCCAAGAGGGCCATTTGTTTGTGTAGTGTGGGTGCATTTTACGATTTTCTATTTTAGTGCTATGCCAGATAGATTACGTGGAACTAGGGGGGAGCCTTTGTTATGCCAAAGCTTCTTGTGGCCCAATCCAAGTGATATCTTTCCTTTTATGAGTACCATTCTTTTATGTTATATGCATTTGTGTACTTGTGAGGGATTTTGTTTTCTTGTTGGGGATCAAGGCATGAAGTCCAAGGTTTAGGTTAGGCATGTTTGGGGGAGGTCTGAGCAGTTGTTGCCTCCTACAAAGGCATTGTCAGGCATTAAAAGACCTGTTTTAGAAGGCAATCCTAGAGACCTTGTTCTGCTGACCTACTAGGCAGCCGTTCTAGGAGTTTCTGTTAGTTGTGAGGCAGTTAGAAAAGCTTGCCAGACAAAATGATGATACAAAGAAGCAAAATCCTGAATAGCTAAAAATATATGAATATACGGAGGTGTGTAAAAAGGGGTTCTAACCCCCATAAAAATAGAAAAGGAAATAAAGTAAAATCCTTGAGCAGTTGTTCATTGCCTTACGAAGGCCTTATAGGTTCCTGGGGACAGGCCAAAGACCCGGTGTCTTGCTGTTACACGCACACCATGTGAAAAACTCTAAAGTGCGGCTTTCTTATTGATCTAGAGAGCCAATGCCATTTTAGACATTAGTGTTAGTGTCCATGGTTCAAACATACTAGTTTTTTGGACAAGTGTAGCCAAATTATCATATTTTAGATATTATCTCTTGCAAAAATCCAAAAACTGTAAACAACTTCTAGATTAGGATGACATGCAAAAGAAAGCATGTAGCTTTCAGCCATTTGTGAGGATTTTATGTAAAAAGAAAGATGGACGAAATCGCATGCATCGCGATCGCTATTTTCAAGGAGTGAACAATACTCCAAAAGTGGGAGATGAAGGAGTGATCTAGCAGAGTTTTGGTTAGGCATGCTGGTATTTTATCCCCTTTTAGAGCCAATGGAAGGATTAGATTGGCGGTCTGAGCAGCATAGAGAAAGGTATTATTTTGTGTACAAGAGATTTGTCTTCTCATAATGGAGAAAGAAACTGGTAGGCTTAAATTCTGTGTGAGTATTATTCTATGTCTTTTGTTTCTTTTTGCAAGTATTATTTCATATCTTCTCTTTCTTTCAACCCCTTCTCTTCCGTCTACTCCACTCCTTGAATCTCCCTTTACCCTGATGTCTCTTACCCCCATGGTATACTTTTGATTGCAAATGCTTCAACAATGGTGAACTTGATGTGAAAGTCGGTAACAGAGGTGTGTAAATATGGGAGATTCTACATCTTCAAGTGGTGGTGATGCTTTACAATAAATGATTGCTTTGTTGCAGCAACAATAACAACAGCAGTTGTTGTTATAACAACAGATGCAAACTCGATAGGAAGTAGAAAGAATTGATTACTTAGCTGTGAATGCATTGTAGTCAGTGGGACAAGAATTGAAGCAATTTAAAGGTCAAAATGTTTGGGCCTTTATCCAGCTATATGAAGAAAAGGTGTTGTTTCATGGGGTACCGCAGTATGCATGGAGTTGGTATTTCTCCGTTTGGCCATGTATGCTTTGCATGATCGAATTGATGAGTTACATAGAAGAGATGTTGATTGGGCAGCTTTTAAGAAAGCTTTGAGAGAAGAGTTTTTCTTGGAAGATGCAGGATTGGTAACTAAAAAGAAATTTATAGATTGGATTGAAAAGCCCAATAAAGGGTTGGCTGCTACAGCTTTGCTCCATGAATTTGAAAGTCGGTATGCACAATTGGATGCCGATGAGCAGTAATCATTAGAGAGTCATAAAATTGATTTGTTTCTGAAGGTTGCAGATCCTGTCTGGTAGGAGAAGCCGACAGATCGTTTAGAAGATGCCTCTTCTGAAACAGGGTTGAAATCAAATTGGGCTAATGTAATTGAAGTAGTACATATGTTGGTAAAGAGAGAGAGGATGAAATTAAGATGGGGTACATGCACCACAGCTGTCAATGCTCAGAAGGGGGCTGAAATTGCAGCCAAGGCACCTGTAGCTATAGTGGAACAACTGGCTATACCTATTGGTCTAGCTCTTAAATGTGATGCTGTGGATGAATTAATCAAAGGCATGCATGATTTGAGGTTGAATTTGACAGAGATCTATGCAAAGGTCGAAAAGTTGGATGTTAAGGTAGAAGAGAAGACCAAAGACTGTACAAAGAAGGATACAAGAGGTATTGCTGATTGTGACAGGATCTTGAGCCGTCTTGAAGTGCATTTGACTCTATCAGGAGAAAAATCAATTTTTGGAGTAGAGGAAGTATTGGTTGTTGGGCACATGTGTGGACCATATGGAAGAAAGCCCTCACCAGTAAAGATTGATGCCATAAGTAGGATGCGGGGGACATGTTAGAATGTATCCGAGGTAAGAAGATTTTTGGGTGCATGTGTCTTTTAATTGATATGGATTCTGGATTTTGCTCATGTGGTTGAAAGTCTATCAACTCTTGAGAAAATGGCAAAAGTTTTGGTGGGGAAAACAACATAGGCAATTCACAAGTTAAAGAGCTTATTGATTTCACCCCCAACACTAAAGGGAGAAAATTATGAGAATGGGCAACCTATTATTCTCACTATGGATACAAGCCCAATTGGCATTGGTTAGGTAGTGGGTCAGGATGATGTTGATGGGAATAGATATGCCATTCGGTTTGGAGCAAAGGTCCTCAATGAACGCCAACGACGGTATTCTCAAGTCAAAAGAGAGCTTTGAGGTGTAGTGACAACCCTTAAGTGTGATAGGGAGTATTTTATGGGAGCTCATGTAGTGGTAGAGACTGATTGTTTACCTCTATTGGGCATGATAGCAAATTGCTCAACTCCTGATATTGACATGTTATGATGGATTGCATATATAAAGTCACTTAACTCTGATTTTCAGCATATTGCAGGTAGAGAAAAGCTCGTGGTTGACATGCTTTTACGATCGAGATTTGAAGATGAAGAGGACTTGATGGAAGATAAAGAGGATGATGTGATATGTGCTAAAAATGACTTTATGACAATAGGGAATGAGTATGCAACTGTTGTTACTATAGGTACAACTGTTGTAACAAGGATTTCAGCAGTAAGAAAAGAGCTTACAACCATGCAGAAGAAATGGGCAGTAGAGAGAAAGCATAATCAGTGTTATGCTTCAATGAGAACACAATTTTTGAAAGAGTTATATGAGGATGATTGGCTGAAAATAAGTCAATATCTCAGCCTCATGACAAAGAAGGCTGAATGGTCTGAAGCTGAATTCAAAAGGATTAAAAGAAAAGCTTATGGGTTTTTCTTAAAAGATGGCTGTTTATGGAAGCAAGCAAAGAAAAAGAGAGGAGCTCCAGTACGTGTTTTGGGAGATAGGGCTTCTCAACAATAGGTGATGCAGGAGTTTCATGAAAGCTTATGGGCTAGACATAGAGGAGTTTGGGGCACATTTTCCAAGATCAAAGAGAAGTATTGGTGGCAAAACATGTATAAAGATATGGAACATTATGTGGAATCATGCAATGTCTGTCAGATGTATTCCATGGTAAAGCATAGAGATGGGTTGCAACCGATCTATCCATTGTCTATGCATTACAAATGGGTAGTTGATTTGGTTACCATGCCTACAAGTTTATGGAATATGAGATATCTTGTGCTTGCACGAGAAGACTTGACAAATCAAGTGGAAGGTCAAGCTCTTAGTACAAAGAC
This sequence comes from Lygodium microphyllum, assembly GCF_053477565.2. Lineage (NCBI taxonomy): Eukaryota > Viridiplantae > Streptophyta > Polypodiopsida > Schizaeales > Lygodiaceae > Lygodium > Lygodium microphyllum. Next base: position 49,235,598 of record NC_141142.1, read on the forward strand.
TACTCAAGCAGTTTGCAGGTTCTTATTGGAAGAAGTCTTTTGCAGGTATGGTTGTGTTGGTAATGTGGTTGCTGATAGAGGAGAATTGGATGTGGATGAGGCTCGTGACTTCTTTTCACGATTGGGTATCGAGCTGGCTTTAACTTCAGCCTACAATCCTAAAGCAAATGGCAAAAGTGAAAGAGGTCATCAGCCTATCATTAAGGCATTAGCAAAGTCATGCAAGGGCAGTATGAAAGAATGGCCAAGAATGTTACCGTTTACTTTGTGGACTGATAGGACCACTCATAGTGCAGTTACATGGTATATGCTTGCTGAATAAATGTATGGACAACAGCCAATCATGCCTATTGAGGATACTATTGCTACTTGGAGTGTACTACCATGGGAAGAGGGTTTGAATAGAGAAGAGTTGCTGGTCCTATGCATTAGACAGTTAGAAAGAAGGCCTGAAGACATTGAGACAGCCATGAAAAAGCTGAAGACTGCAAGAATCAAGAATAAGAAGAGGTTTGACAAGCGACACAGACTTCGACCATGAGCTATACAAGAAGGAGACTGGGTGCTAGTTTATGACAGTAGCTTAGAAAATCAGCATAGTACCAGTTGGAAGATGATAAAGTGGTGGTTTGGTCCATATGTGGTAAGGTTTGTTTTTGACAATGCTACCTATGCATTAAATGAGATGGATGGGACAACTCTAAGGATTCCAGTGGCTGGAAAATATATCAAAATCTTTAAACATAGGGAGTCTTTGGCATATAAGCTGAAGGAGCTGGATACTCAGCATGAACATGAGAATATGGAAGAAGAAGAGATAGAAGATGAAGACATTGACATGGCAGAGGATACTTCTTCTAACACTACGGATCCATAAGACTTTGGCACATGCCAGAGGATGTGTAGGTTAGGAGGGGGTGGATGTTGTGCCGCTACGCACACACCATGTGAAAAAATATAAAGTGCAGCTTTCTTATTGATCGCGCATACTATGTGAAAAACTGTAAAGTGCGGCTTTCTTATTGATCTAGAGATCCAATGCCATTTTAGACATTAGTGTTAGTGTCCATGGTTCAAACATACTAGTTTTTTGGACAAGTGTAGCCAATTTATGATATTTTAGATATTATCTCTTGTAAAAATCCAAAAACTGTAGACAACTTCTAGATTAGGATGACATGCAAAAGAAAGCATGTAGCTTTCAGCCATCTGTGAGGATTTTATGTAAAAAGAGAGATGGACGAAATCGCGTGTGTTGCGATTGCTATTTTTAGGGAGTGAACAACACTCCGAAGTGGGAGATGGAGTGATCTGGCAGAATTCTGGTCAGGTGTGCTAGTATTTTACCCCCTTTTGGAGCCAATGAAAGCATCAGATTGGCAGTCTGAGCAGCATAGAGGAAGGTATTATTTTGTGTACATTTTTGTGTACAAGAGATTTGTCTTCTCATAATGGAGAAAGAAACTGACAGGCTTCAATTCTGTGAGTATTATTCTATGTCTTCTATTTCTTTCTGCGAGTATTCTTTCATATCTTCTCTTTCTTTCAACCCCTTCTCTTCCATCTACTCTTGAATCTCCCTTCACCTTGCTGTCTCTTGCCCCCCGGTAGACTTTCGACCACAAACGCTCCGACATCGGGGCCGATGCCTTGTCTTCCTGGGGGTGGCAGCTAGCTATAAAAATAAGAATGAGATAGTTGGAGAGAAAATAAAATTGAGCATTAGAAAAGGGTTGAGTGTTGCCTTGTGAGGGCTTGGTAGGTTCTTGGATACCGAGACAGGACTTGAGGCTGATGCCTTGTTCTCCTTAGGTCACTACTCTCAACTCCCTCCTTTTTACATGCCTGAGTATGGAAAATAAAGGCTTAAAAGGAAAATGTGCTAAAAAATAATATTTCTTGATCATCCTATAGGGTTCCTCGCCTAGGAGGAGCTCCTGGTTGAGTTGTCCTGAGTTAGGTAGGTAGTTCAGACCACCACTTAGGATAACCTCTTTGATAGTTCTTTTTAGCTTGGCCATGTTGGAGTAGTCAGTTAGTGACGAGTTTTAGGCTTTTTGTCAGATTATGCTAGGCCTACTTCTCATGAATTTCATGCCTTGGTTTTATCAAGGGGTAGGGTGAAAGCTGTGATGTGTTTTGTTGAGTATTTTTTGTATCAGCTTGATGCTCTTTGTGGTTGTGTTGATGTGCAGATCTGTTCGTGGGGTTCGACGGGTTGAGTCACCTTATCCCGTGGTCGCCAATGAGAGTTGCATTTTAGGAGCCAACTTTAAACCAATCTAGAAGCGGTTCGAGCTTGTTTTAAAGAAGAACATGGCTGGGACGACTCAACAAGCCAATTTTTATGAAAAATAAAATGGTGGTGGATGGCTTAGCTAGAGTTTTTCTTGATGCATTTTAACACCAGGAATCCAACACAAGTCTCTGTTCCTCAATCGAAGGTCGTTTGACCCCCATTTAATCCTCGTAAGGTTCGACATTATAAAGCAGCTACCATATTGGGAAGTCGTAAAGTGTATGGGAGAGGTAAGGGTGATGGAGTTCGATGCTAGGAAGTCACCTGTTCAGTCGGATTGCAAATCGGAGTTCGTTTGCTCCCTCAAAACTGAAATATCCACTTGCGGAATAGTGTGAACACAAAAAGATGAATCGGTTATTTTAATGTTTTAAACCTTAGGCTTAATAAAATCCTTGAAACTAATGCAAAAACTGTCGAACGGAGGGAAGCATCAATGTGCCTCATTTTTGCTCGATGTCTCTCTGATTCAAACTCGTTTTCGAGAGAAAGAGGGAGATTCTCGATCAGGGCAGAGAGAGGAACAAGGTAGCTGTAAGCTTGCCCATTTTAATGGAGGATTAAAAAATCTCATTTTGTCTTTCTCTCTCCTCACTCACTCTCCCCTCTATGGGTTGTTCATGCGCATTATCTTGAAGGAGGAATCGGGAAGGAGATTGAAGTAAATGATGATGGAGATTAATGGAGATGCTGAAGCTTGATGTGTAGCATGGAATTGAGAGCAATGGAGGCTCCGTCCACTGGTCACACAGTTATTAAATGTGTCTTGGGTTTCGTAAAAACATTGTATGACTATTTTTTATAAAGAAAATGAAGCTTTTTGATATTTTATGATGGAAATGATCTTCTTATGCGATGAAAATTTGTGTGAGTGTTGTTTGTATTATGTTTAATTATTGTACATCATAAAATTCTGATTTCATAATGATTTACATACGCTATTTAAATTTCACAAATTCAAAATGCGGTTTTTAAGAACAAAATGATGGTTTTGTCGTTTCGGGTAGGTGAAATGTGTTCCTATGGGAAAAAATGAAAAATAAAACAAAATTTTAATATGTTGGAACAATTGGCATGAAAAATAAAAAAATAATAGTGATTATTATCAAATAAATGCATTAAAATAAGAAAAAATAGAAAAAAATAATTAAAAATACACTTCAAAAAAAAAACAATGAGTATTTGTGAATGTATGGTAGTGGCAGAGCATGAGGTTTAGCCTTAGTTTTTCTTATATTTTTGTCAAAGTTCGTGAGTTATCAGTTTTCGTACATCAAAACTTAACAAAACGAACCCCTAGACCTATGCAATGGAAGCAATAGCTAAATGTAGGAAGTGGGGTGTTTGAATGATGCGATTTGAGTACCGTTTAGTACTGATTTTGTTGATGCATATCATGATATAGAGTTCATGGTATTTTAATTAAGAGGATAGTAGCATGAGTGTTGTCTCGGTGCTATCCTTATATCGCCGCAATGAGTTAGTGAATGAGCATTGGAAAGCTTGGTTGTGCACGATATATTTTTGATTGAAAATTATGTTTGAGTACATTAGGATCATCCACTTTTTCATGTGCATATCAATCATGGTATCGGAGTATGAAGAGCTGGATACATAGCACTTGTTTTTCGTTATGATGACTTATGCTTGAGTGGAAAGACGACCCAAGCTATAGGCTAGTTGATCGTTTTCATGGAAAATTATTTGATAATGACACATGATATTTTCTAGAATACATTCAAAATGAAAGAGTGGAGCTTATATCGTGTGTACTTTATGTTGGAGCGATGCATTTTGGGGCCAATCCCTGAGGTATAGGAGAGTCATAGTGGAGCTGTGACAATCATCTGAGAGGTGATTCCTTATGTTTATGCTATGAGGCACTATGCCTATATGTTATGGGATCTCTCTTTGAGGATAAGGGACAGTAAACGATGGACTATGACCTTATACAAACGCATAATCGACATTAACATTCAATGTAGAGTGAGTCTTAGACGCTCTTGGCTTGTGAGGCCATGTGGTGGGGTTGTCTGTTGTATGCATGAGGTCCGGCTAGTGCCATAGCCAATGCCGTTCCATTTTAGGTTCCATCATACAAGCGAGTTCAAATCGTAGAAGAGGACCAATCCAAAACAACCTTCACAAAATAGAATGGGGGACTTATGCTTATAGAGTGATGCCTTTTGGGCTCTATAATGCTCCTACTACCTTCCAATGAGTAATGATGGTTTCCTTCCAGAAACATTTGCATGGTTTCATTGAGGTGTACCTCGATGCCTTCTGTGTCTATAGCCTAATCCATGAGCATTGGGGAGACCTAGAGCAATGTTTTGACAGATGCCGAGAGTTTGGGATTTCTCTCAACCCGACAAATGTGTTTTTGGCATCTCATCAGGAATTCTTCTAGGCCACATTGTCTTTGCACAAGGGATAGCAACAGATCTTGCGAAGATTGAGAAGATTGCTACCTTGACAACCACAACTAACCTTAAGAAATTGAGGGGATTTTTGGGCCATGTGGGCTATTAGAGAAGGTTCATTGCACATTTTGCAAGTAAGGCAGCCCCTCTACACAAGCTCCTAAGAAAAGATGTAGATTTCCTTTGGACTAATGACTGTGAAGAAGCCTTTAATACCCTAAAACAATGCCTCATCAGAGCACCCATCCTGTAGCCTTTTGATTGGACAAAGGAGTTCCATGTTCACACTGATGCATCAATTGAAGGTCTAGGTCCCTCTAAATTAGATAAACCAATCTATTATGCAAGTCGGAAAGTAAGCGACCGAGAACAGAACTACACAGTGACAGAGCTTGAGTGTCTAGCAATGGTGTTCTCTTTGGAGAAGTTCTGTCATTATCTGCTATAAACAAATTTCAAATTCTATGTGGACCATGAAGCCCTTTCCTTCCTGATGAACAAGGCTGATGTGAAGGGAAGAATGATGAGATGGCTCCTTCTGTTTCAAGAGTTTGACTTTGAAGTGGTTACCAAAATCGGTCGCTCTCATGTCTTGGATGATCACCTTTCGCGAATCCCTCAAAGTGATGATGAAGAAGAGCAAGATGATCCAGACCTTCATGATGCTTCCTTGTTTTTGGTCGAAACAGTTACCCCATGGTACGTAGACATAGCCAACCTCTTGGCAACCCAATAGTATTCCCCTGGGATCTTGAGTCATGAGAAGAAGAAGCTTCTGTTGGAATCATCCCCCTACACCTTGTTAGGTGGCGCTCTATACAACAAAGGAAAGGATGAAGTCTTACGAAGATGTGTTGCAGGAGAAGAAATTGGCATAGTATTGAAAGCCTGCCATGACGAGCCATGTGGTGGACACTTTGCAAGAGAAGCGACAGCCAAAAGGGCCTTACTTGTAGGATATTGGTAGCCAACCGTCCATAAGGATGCTTATGATTACTACAAACGGTGTAATGCTTGTCAGCGAATGGGAAAGCCTACCAAATCTAGTGACATGTCCTTGCAACCCATTCTTCCCTTAAAGCCATTTGAGAAGTGGGGGATTGATTTCGTGGGTCCTATTGATTCCCCAACCTGACAGAAGTAGAATAGATATATCCTGGTATGCACGGATTATGTCACCAAGTGGTGCAAAGCTAAAGCTCTGAAGCAGGACGATGGTAATAGCATGGCCTTGTTTTTGTAGAAGAACATCATCACCCGTTTTGGTAGTCCCTTAGAGCTCGTAAGTGATCGAGATACACACTTCCTCAACAAGATTATGGAAGAGTTGACATAACTATATAAGATCCACCATTGCAAGTCCACCTCCTATTACCCCAGAGCCAAGGCCAAGTTGAAGTCACCAATCTTATTCTCTGCTCGATCCTGACATGGACAATTACCGCACATCATCGTGATTGGGATAATCGACTTATAGAGACCCTCTGGGCATAGATAACCTTTTATAAGGTTGCTACACGATATACCCCTTTCCAGTTGGTGTATGGCATAGAAGCCATCTTCCATGTTAAGCTAGAGTTGCCCTCTTTGCGAGTGGCAATCAAAGAACACCTCGGAGATGATGAGTCTCTCCAGCGCCACTTTCTGCATTTGGAATATTTGGATGAGATTCAGCGAATGGCCCTACAGTGCATGGAAACCACTCAAGCGCGACGCAAGGCCTATCATGACAGCTTCATCAAGCACAAGGAGTTCAAAGAAGGTGATCTCGTCATGGCCTATGATTTCCGATTTGATAAGTTTCCAAGTAAGCGAGTTATGGGATTTCATGCTTATTCATTGAGCGATGTGCATCATGGGACGAGCGATTGTTCTATTATCATCCTGAGTGCCCGTGCGCTGAGAGTTCTATTCTTCATCATCGACACTTGAATCGACAGACTTTACCAACGAAGCTACCTCCCTAGGTGCTGTTGCATGGTCCCTGCCATGCTGGACGTGTTTTGAGACGAGCCTTGGTACCTCCTGCCTCGCCGATGGCTCCGATTTTCCTACATCAACAACGACAGTTCCCTTCAACCATCTATGAAATGGGCCAAGTGTTCCTAACCCTATCTTTTTGTTTGCAATTGCATGCTATGTCTTAAGTGTGGGGGTGCCAGTGTCTAGTCGGTTGACAAGTCCTAGGCCGTGTCACTCAACCTAACCTAACTGGCATGGTCTTAAGTACGGGGATGCATCCCTGCACATTTGCTGTACATACCCCTTGCATATGTCATTAACCAATCATGCATGTCTACCATGTACTAGTTCTGCCCTGATGGGTCCCTTCCCCACCCTCGTACCCCCTTATCGTCGAGGCCGTTTCCCTTGCGGTTGCTTTTATTATGCAAATTTTTTTCCCTTTTCTATGTGACCACACCCTATGTTCACCAAACTCCCGATTCAACCTTATAGCCCTGTTCATCCCTTTGAATGATATCCTTTTCCTTTTTACATCCCCCAGTTCCGACTTACTATTTTTGAGTTATTAATTTTTGAGCAGCGATCTGACATACCAGTCTTGTCCTACACCTTCCCCTGGATATTTTTCCTTTTAACCGCCTATTATTCGATGTACAGTTTGTTCATCATTACTTTTTGCGTGGTTTCGTGCCTTTTTCACGTATGTTTTTGACATTTTTCCATGGAAACTTGCCCTATTTTCATGGGCCTTCCCTTCTGACTGGATAGGCCTATTCCACACGCCTTCATACACATTTTTCCTTTTTTCTTCACCCTATTCTGACCCCCGAATTTTTCGTTATTAAATTTTTAAATGCCTTTTCAGGCCTCTTTTTTACTTTTTTCTCATGTGAATGCCCCCTAACCCCCCCAGAAACACATTCCAACGTGACAGTCCTGTGTCACACTATTGTCTGGACATTATTCCTTTTTCTTGACCTTCATTTCAGTGCCCAGATCTTATTATATTAATTTTCGCGTCCCATTTCGGGGGTGATTTTTTGTTTTTCTCCATGTGAATGGGTCTTATCTTCGTTGAAACTGTGTTCTAACACAATAGGCATGTCTGGAATGACTTTTCACACATTTTTCCTTTTTCTTGTGCTTCATTTCAGCAAACGGATTTTCTGATATTACTTTTCGTATGCGCTTTCAGGCCGGATTTTTGTGTTTTTCCCCTGCGAATGCTCTGAATTGTTCTTGGACACCTCATTGCACTTTTTCACTGTCTTCCCCTTGACTTTTGGCATAGTTTTCCTTTTTACTGCATTTCTTTTGGCGCATGGTTTGGGTCTTATGATTTTTTTCGTCCATTTGCGCATGTCGTGCCTTTTGTGTCATGCATGACTGTCTCTATTTTCAAATTTTCATCAAGACGTCGTGGCTCTTACATCATCTTGCACCCATGCCACTGTCTGGGCCTTCATTGCTTCCCGTCATTGCAAATTTTTTTACAACCGCCCTATGTACGCGTATGAGACGGGGGCAGTTTCCCATTTTTTCTTTCTTTCTTTCTTTTTTTCATTCAAAAACAAAAAAAACCCCTAATTTAAAAAAAAACCAACAAAAAAAGACAAAAAAATAAACATTGATTTTGAAAAAAAAACCAAAAAACAAAAACCCAACCACCCGCTTCCCTCCCCTTCTCCCCTCTTTCTCTCTCTCTCTCTCTCTCTCTCTCTCTTTCTCTCTCTCTCTCTCTCCCTCTTTCTCTCTCCTCGACTCCCTCCCTCCCTCCCACCTTCTCCTCCCTCTCCTTCTCTTCTTCTTCTCCCCACTCCCTCTCCTCACGACCATCGCCTCCACTCTCTCTCCCCACGACCGTCGCCTCCACTCCCTCTCTACACGATCGCTGCCGCATGTGCTCCCTCTCCTTGTGCTTGCCTCTTTTCCTCGCTGTTGTTGCCCGCTGGCGAACGTGTCGCCTTATGGCCTCTCCTTCATGCCGCATGTCGCGCTGCGACACGTTGCCTCCATATCCCGCCACCTGCACCAACCCCACTCTCCCCCCTCCCCCGTGCCGCCTGGCCATAACCCCCCTACCCCGCCCGCCCGTATCCCACTAACCCAACCCACCCACTAACCTAACCCCCCCACCTAAACCCTTAACTACCCCCAACTAACTAAACCCAATCCCCCACCCCCCCCACCCCCACCCCTCTTAGCCCCCTTTCGCACACACCCCTTCTTTTGCGCAAGCCCTCTGCCCGCTCGCTGCGAGTGTGTGTTTGCGTGGTTCGTGCGAGAGTACATCCGTGTGGTTTTTCGTGCGTGTTTGTGCGCGTGGAGGCGATTGCGGGTTCATCGTAGCTGTTCACACGCCATTGTGCGTGGCTTCGTATGGGAATCCATGTGGTTTTTCAAGTGGGTGTTCACACGCGAGGACGTGTCAGACTGGTTTGTGGGTGTGCGCAGCTGCTATTCACACATAGCCGGTTGGCTTTTCTCTTTTGAGACTCATTTGCATTGTGGGATTGATATGTGCGCATTCAGTATCCTTGCACACACACACACACACACACACACACACACACACACACTCTCTCTCTCTCTCTCTCTCTCAGCCATCCCTTTTGTTTGTGAGTTGTGTTTTGTGTTCACTATCTGAATGGCACCCTATACGCCTCCTCTTGTTTAGTACGTCCCATTAATCAGTCAGGATTACTCTTCCTTTTACTGACTTTTGAGCCTATTGTGAAAGCTGGCCTTGAATATTTTGTGGCTGCTCCTCTCCCTCTGATTCTAGATGATCCAACCCTTTGTGATGAGTTTCTCGCATCATACAGTAAGAAATTGGGCTTGGTTCATAGTACTTCTATGGTCCTGACACCTAGAGGGTTAGGGAAGGCTTTGTATCTTCCCTACAAAGGGGAACCCTTTGTCATAGGCATACAATTATTCTCAAATGATGAGATCCTCAAGTTGTTATAGAAGCAGACTAAAGAGATCATTGATGTCAACAAGGTGATTAACCTTCAGGAACGTCTTTCTCAATGATCACTGATTCTCTCTGGAAGTTAGTCTACCAATTTCTCTAGAGGACAGGTTCATGCTTGCTAAGACACCATCTCACTACTTGTCCAAGGAGCTCTTCACAGCTTCTAGGATGGTTTTAAGAGGGGTTTCCATTGGCTAGAGCACTTACCTTCTTACGAAGATGCACCAACATTTTGTCAAGGTGACTAGAGGGAATGTTACCGATGTAACATTTGGTTCATACTTATATGCTTTTTTGACATATTCAAGCCTGAAGAAGGGTGTTTTACCTCCTCCATTTGATCTAGTCCCTCCCCCTCCACCTTCAGAAGATCTAGAACCCATCGACATAGAGGATACTGACTCCCGCCCTTCACGGTCATTTAGCGGAAGTGCTTGAAGCGTGTAGCAGAGACAATTCCAACAGTCATTCCTTCAGTGTCAGTTCCTGCTACCTGTGGAAGTGAACTCCGTGCCTACCTTACATACAACAACTTATTCAGGGCACATCGAGAAGGTTCTTTGGATATATCAGTTCCTTCACTGAACCGCTTAGTAAGAGGGGATGCCATCCCTTTTCTTTGCAAAGACATCTAGAGTTCTATTGAACTCTCAGTGATAGCTTGTGCTCAACAGTTATATTCTTCTTTCTATGAAGAATTGAGGCAATCCAAAGACCAGATGAATAAGGCAACCATATAGCTAGCCTCTACCAAAGACACTCTTTCCTATCTGTTTAAGTAGATTGAGCAATATACCAAAATGATTGAAACCCAGAGAGAAGAAATATATTCTTTGAAAAATCAGTTAGCAGAAGCTTAGTCAGAGGTCACCAGGGTTTTTGAAGAGAAAGAGAAAATGTCCAAAGAAGCTCAAGAGCTCAAGACTCTTCTGGATACGAAGCTGTCAGACTTGCAGACTGCTCACAATACAGTAGAATCCCAAGCCTCCTAGATTAACCAATTGAAGGACCAACTAGCATAGTCACGATCCATTCCCCTGAGTCTCAGTGTCCCCATGATTCCTACTATGTCTCAGTAGGACTTGGTTGCTCTTCAACAGAATGCCACTTCATGCTCTTTATTTTGGGTCAAGGTTGAGTGATTACAGTCTAGAATGGATATCTTATGGACTACTTTTAAGCAATTTATGGAGTTTATTCCTCCTGCCCACTCTTTCTTTGTCCATTATCAACAATAGAAGTTAGCCTTTTATGTTAAACTTTCAACCATGGATTTATCTCCTCCAGAGGGTGGCTGGAGTAAAACCTGGTCTACGAATCTATTGACTGAAGTGGTTTGAGGATTCGCTAGTCCCAGATTCAATGTTGATGTCCTATATGTACCTCAGAGGTGACTTGTTAATTCCAGATGATGAAGACCTCTCTTGGTATGTTAGAGATGTAATCTTGCAAGCAGTACTCTATGTATACCAGTATGAGCTTAAGATTGATGAAATGGTTCACAAGTATTCTTCTAGAGTAGCTGACTGTCCAGAGGATTCTTGGCATCCTATGTTGGGTTCTATGATCTTAAATCAACGATAGTTAAAGGCTTCGTCTCATGAGCAAAATGTCAACCAACTGAGGGTGGATCTGTTATCCCATCTTTCCAAGGAACTCCTTTTGATCCTTTATTTTTTGAGGCCTATGCTAGATGTTCTGCCTTAGGATCATCAGTTCCATCCTTGACCTACTATCAACACATGGCTCATAGGTATGACACTTATCTATCTCTTTTCCAGAATACTCCACATGTCATTTTACCCCTTCTATTTCAACCTAAAGATGCACCCCATATTCCTATTTTTACGCAATGTCCTTTCATCATTGATTGGGTATTTTCTCCCCTTCTTCCTTGTCCTCCCCTATCTTCTCATTTCCTATCCACCACCACATTTCCTTACTCCCTTCCTTTCTGATACTACTAAATTGTTGGATTCTCCTACCTTATCTTATTCTTCTTTTTATGATTTCGCTTATCCCTCTCTTCATCCTTTATCCCTTATTCCATTCCTGTCTCTTTCATCTTTTATTCATACTCCCTCTCAATTGGTTACAGGATATGAAGGCTTTGATTAGACAATCCTGAGAAGAAGAAGCTGGAGTACTGGAGATTCTTTGATGGGATCTCAAATTAACTTGCTTGTGATTCTAGGAGAATGGAAAATTGCAAATCAAGTCTTTCACAACTATTTACGTTTTGCTCAGCTTCATTCTCAATCTTTGGATCCATCAGTGAGATTGACTGCCCATTTTTCATGGTATCTAGCCTTTATGCATTGTCACTCTCATAGTAATCAAAAGCAAGTGCCAAAGTTATGTTTGGATGTCAATATAGATGTGAATACCCATCAGCTGGATGTGCTTTATTTTCATGCTTTGTGCTTGCGTATTTGTTATCCTATTGGAGAGAATGTGTTGTTTACAATTCTTGCGAAATCCTCCAAAAACCTTTGAGGATGAATCTTTATCCCTAGAAAGGTTTGAAAATCATCAATCCTTTAAAAGGGATCATCTTCATTGATCCGTTATCATTTGTAACTTTGATGCTTCATCATAATACATCTATCTATCTTTTTTCTTCCAATGAGGTGCCATTCAGATATTGTTTGTGTAAGTGGTGTGCATTGTGGTATGTGTATATTGTTTATCTTTGCTGAATGGAGCTGAAGTTGAAGTTGGATTCATGAAGAAGATATTGGATTAAGAGTTGGTAGAAGATGATGCTGATTTAAAGAAAACTCTTACATCCTTTGTGAGTTTGTGTTGCTATCAAATTTTTTAAAAAAAATAGGAGATAATATCCAAAAGGGTGTTTTTCTTTCATTGTAGTATTATCAAATATATAGGTTACTTGTTGGGGTTGTGATTGGATGATTTTATGAAATGCGGTTGAAGACAAAAGATCACATTGAGATCTTTACTGAACTTATATTCTTCTTTTCCTTAGGTCACGAGGACGCTTTCTATTTTAAGTGTGGGGATATGTTGAGAGTGGAAAAAGACTGAAATTTTGACTGATTTTTGTTGTATTTGGTGGACTGAATGATTAATTTGGTATGAATTTATAATGTTTTAGAATGATTTGGATAGGTTTGTATTGATTTTGATAGCTCATGATATTTTTTGATGAAGATATATTGATGTGATAGGTTCGAATGATGTTTTGATAGCTTTTGTATGATCCTGTTTGAGCCTGTTGAGCTTTTATTTTCTTCTATTTTACTCTGTTTTGTTTGAGTAAGTGAGATTGGGATATTGAATGATGAATTTTGAGGTTTTATGATAGCTTGTTGAGTGATTTATGATGGGCCTATTTAGTTTTAGTTGAGCTGAATGTTTGCTGTTTAGTTGCTATTAACCCTCTGTAGACCTTCTGTAGAGCATTTATTCCTACTCTGTTCCTGTTCTATTCTGTTCAGTAGATCTTCTGTATGTGTTTTGTGATATGAGGGTATACTTTGGAAAAGTTTTCTAAATTTTGGAAAGGATGAATCTAAGTTTAAAAGAGCTAAAACAAATGGAAGAAGTAGCTGTTGAAGACTGAAAAGAAGACTGAAGTGAAGTGACAATAGTGAGCTATGAAGAGTCACTGTAGTGGATCTGGTGACCTTTCATATCAGAAACACCTCTTAGAAGGGGCATCCACTACCTAAGAAGGATTATTGAGAGTCATTATTGCGCATTGTAGTGAGGAGATGATGTACTATTGATTGAGAGAGAAAGAGAGAGTAAAAGATAGCCAATTTTGATAATGTAGGATAAGCTTGTGACATATGATTAGAGATTGCTGGTGCTGGAGGACATGTTGATTGATCAAAGAGGGACTTATGAATTATTGGTTAGCTACATAGCTGCAAAATGTACTTGTCAGGGAAGCGTAGGTGCACTACCTAGGGGGTTGTTTGCCTTACCATGTAGTGCATTGTGTAAGTAGTGGTGGAACTTGGAGATGGGTCGATGTTATCCCACACTTGAGGACCCAATTCATGGAAGGGGGAGGTACTTTTCATGACTCAGGGAGATAGATCTATCATAATGTCCTACCCTTGATGTGCCCTAAGTATGTGAAGTAGGGAGGGATTAGAGATTTAATGGTTCCTGGGTGTAGTGTTTGTGGCACTCACACATCATAAATGATAAAATTTTTATTTTTTGTTTTATTTTTTCTCTCTTCCCTTCCTTTCTTCTTTCTTTCTTTTTTTTTTTCATTTTTTCTTTACTTTTCTCTATTTTTAAAAAATAAATAATATAAATAAATTACAAGGGATGATGCTAAGTTGCATCTCGTTCTCTTGTAGGGGCAAAGTTGGGTGGAGGTTTAAGTGACTTACTTAGGAAGGACCCACTTAGTATATAACTTTTTAAGTTAACCCTCTTGTTTAGAGGTGTAGTAGACAAAAGTAGATGGTTACACCTCGTGAACCAACTATCGCTCATGTCCTCTTGGAGGTTCATACAAAAAGTTGGTAGTAAAGTAGCTCTCATCATGAGCCTAGTCACAACACAACTATTTGTGCCCACATTAATATCAAAAAAGTGGGGTGGTAGTCACTCTTCCTTTGTTGTTGCTGGATTTTGTTTAAGAAGTATCCTTACAAGACATAGATAGTTATACATAGTGATAAATGTTGGATCTAGATATGAAGAAAATTCTTTGAGGAAGTGTGTAATAGATGGTTGAAGATCATGCAACCTCAGGGGTCATGGTGTTAACATTGTAGATTCAAGGAAAATCGTATCTTCCATACACGTTTGAATCAAAATATACTCCATGTCTCCTTGGGTAGGACATGTAGATTGGATTATCCCTTTCATATGTCAATGTATTGTAGAAGGCCATCCATGCATCTATACTAGTATCCCATATGTTCCTTCTCCATTTTGGTTGGGATTCATAGGCCCTTGATTGTTCTAGAATCATCCATCACTTTATCTTCCAAGTACTGGTGGGTTCCCTCTACCATAGCATTGGGTGTCTTGCTCTTTTATCTAGCAACCTTTTGCCCAACCACATTGAGAGCTTGATCACCTCCTCCACCACCCTTGGTGATAGCACTTGATCAAGTGATCGGGGGTAGGAGAAGGTAAACTTGAAAGAATTGTGGCGACCTTCATACTGCTCATAGGGACAATTTGCATGACCAATTGACTAGTAAGAATTCTTCACATTGAGGGATAAGGGATTCAGGCTAGCACTAATCTTTCTTTGTGATAGCTCTGCCAAATCCCTTCTTTTTCACCTCATTTCCATAATTCTCAATGGGGTAGTGGGGTCTTCATCATGCACAATGTTGCTTGCGATTTAGGCTGTGGAGGTGGGCTAGGCTCATTAGGCTACTCTTCCTCATCATTCTATTACTCCAAATCAGGTCCTTCTTACAGATTTGGCTCTACAAGCTCCTACGTGGAGGACTATGCTTGATTCCCCAAAGATAACCCTACCTTGAATAGATGTTCCCTTTGCTCTTTTATGCTTAGGTTGGTACTAGTTCTAGATGCCTTTTCATGGAGGCCATATTTCAATGCTCTCCTTGTGAGCTCTAATTTCATTTTGAGTCCTTTGATTGTTTCTTCTCCTTCAGCTTGAGTGACATGTAGCACAATGTTTAAGAAAGCCTCTTGCTATGCTACCATCCTTGTCTCTAGCACCTCCACTTTTTCTTAAGCCACTATGCGCTCACTTTCTAATAGTGCTAGGCACTCTACTAAAATCTTTGATTTGAGCCTCATACCTTTCTACCCATCCTTTAGCTCCCTCATTCATTTGTTCAAGGCTCTAGTTCTCTGGCTTTGGTGTTCAACCTGCTCCCTTAGGATGCCCTGCTCATGGAGTGCTACCTAGAGTTGATAATGCGGCCCCACCATCTTCTTCATTGCCTCTTCATATTTTTGCATTTTATAGCATGCAGCTCTTACTCAACTCCTCTCTTTTTTGCTTCAATTCCTTGTTTTCTAACTCCAAGCATTTGTTTTCCTTGGATTTTAAACCACATAGCTGCTCTAAAGCCATGTGGCTTTCCCTTTCTTCTTTGTATAGGTCATTCAGATTTTCTTCACCCTATCTTGCCTTCAAGGTCTCTTTTAGGGTTGCCACTTTCATGGTGTATATCATCATTTGCCTTGTTTTTTCCAATCAAAAGGGTGCAACATCCTTCTTTTCTGCTTTTAGCTTAGTGAGCATAACTTTTCTTTCCTCATTCATTCTCTCACATTGGCTTTGGAGCTCTTTCACTAGCTCATGGTACTCTTTTGTTTTGCACATTGTTGACGGTACCGAAGTGATGGATACCTCAAGTCGTGGCACCTTTGGACCATGGTGGGAGTTTGCATTGGCTCTCCTAGTCTCTTGGCTCCTACCATTGTATACATGGGGGCCTTTCCCTTCCCTTCTACCATTGGTGTTTTCTTAGCCTCCTTTGCAGTAGAACCTGTGCTAGGTACATCTTCATGTGTCGGCCTCATCATGGCTAGCTCTTAGGATCAAGAGGGTTGTTCCATTGATCTTTTGATGGAAATGGCCACCTGCTGCTCCTCCTCCTCTCATCTCAACTGTTTTTCCTCCTCCTCTTGTCTCTTTTTACGTTCCTCTTGTTGAGATGACAAGCTCAACACATGTGGACATTAATGATGGACCGCCTGGTTAGATGGGTCCATACGTCTACACTTAGCACGTTGGTGGTCATTATGACTCTCACATGGCCACTGACTCATTACTTATTATATTCAGTTTGTTACAACTATTTACAGCTGGCATAGTTATAGCGCTAGTAGTCGACTAGTGTAGTCGGTTATGCATTGTTTGACTTAGTAGGCCACTTTTCTTTATGTTGTATCTTATCTATACTTTGTGTACATTGTAAGTGTGTGGAAGAAGAAGAAGAAACCAGCAAGAAAACGTTTTGGCCTCCATCTCTCTTTTTGTCTCTTTAGTGAGCTTCTCCTTGTGCATTCTGTGTGTGTTCGGCACAACATCTTGAGCAAGTCCCCCCACCATGCAATTCTTGACATGGTATCAGAGCTGCACCACTGATTGAGGCTGGTTTTGAAGGCTAAAGTGAAGGAGAGGAGCCAAGGATTCGAGCAAGCAAGCAACAGGTAAGAAGCTCTTCCATTCTCTACTTCTTCTCTTGGACAGTGCTTGTGGAGGCACCGGAAGCAGGACAGAGCAAAAATCTCAGATTGTAGTGAGATTTGGTGTACACGAAGAGCACTGTGTATTCTACAGATCAGCCCTTTAGGGCTAGCCCACTGCTATTTTGGCCATCCGAGGTCATTTCAGGTCTCGTTTTAGACTGGCAAGGTTGCGGGACAACAGTTCGAGGTATCCTACAATTTCAGCTGTGTCTACCGTATACAGGTACACAAATTATATATTTCAGATTTGTAAGTTCAAAGGTGTTTACCATCAAATAAACACAAGTTTTATCTGTAAACTAGTTACAGATTACATGTATTGTTGAGCAAACAGTGAAAAAGGCTATATGGTGTATTGTTGTGCACTACAGGTCGAGGGTTGCAGAAGATTTGCTTGCTGTTTGGTATTAGTTTTGTGATAATGGCAAAGAACAGTGGAAACCCCATCATTGAGAAGCTCGACAAGAACAACTACCCTTCATGGAAGTTCCATGTCACGAATTTCCTTATTGGAAAATGCCTCTACGAGTTTGTTTCAGGTGAAGAAAAGAAGCCAGAGGTGAGTGATCCTCCAACTGCAGAAGAGACAAAGGCACAGAAGGAATGGAATGCAAAAGACAAAAAGGTCATGTATTGGCTATCTACAGTAATTGATAATACTATGCTGGGACATATCAAGAATGTAGAAACTTCACATGCAGCTTGGACAATTTTTGAGAGCATGTTTTCAGTAAATACAAAGGCACGAAAGATTCAACTCAAGTAAGAGTTGCATGCCTTGAAGAAATGAAAAATGTCTGTCAATGAGTATGCTTGAAGGTGAGGAGCATTGCAGATGCCTTAGCAACGATTGATGCAATGCCAGATGATGATGATTTGGTTTCATCCACTCTGAGTGGCGTTAACAATGAGAAGGCATGAAAATCATTTGTTACTTTAGTATATGTATGGAAGCCATTTTCAGATTTTGATGAGCTGATCTCTCTCATGATTACTGAAGAGATCAATATGCAGGGTGATTCATTTGAAAGAAATGGTGAATAGGTCCAAACATTTTACTGGAGTTCAGGAAGGGGACGTGGAAGATCCTCTTCGAGAGGCCGTGGTATGGGACGTGCTGACAATAACCAGCAAAACAGATTCAATCAATAGTTTGGTGAAATGCAGGTTTCTGAAGGCAAAGGAAACTTTAGAGGCAGGGGGAGCTCTAGAGGAAGAGGTGGATGGCAGAACAGAGGTTCTAACAAATTTTGTATTGTGTGTCACTACTGTGGCAAAACAGGTCATATTGCAGCCCAATGTTATGCTAAGAAAGATGATATTCGCAGTGGTAAGTTGCAGCAAGGAAATTATGTATCATCTTCATGAAAAAATGAAGAAAAAAATGAAAACCTGTTTGTTATACAGCATATGCTGAATGCTGTTATAGGAAAGGGAACACATGATGATGTCTGGTATGTTGATTCAGGTGCATCCAATCATATGACCAGCCATGCAGAATGGTTTGGAGAGATGTAAGATTTGTAAAATATAGGTTATGTGCAGATGGGTGATGATTTATGTCACCCAATTTCACACATTAAAAAAGTTTCCTTATCCTTGCATGATGGTAAGACAAAGAGTCTTTCAGATGTATTACATGTGCCATCTATTACAAAGAACTGGTGTTAGTCGGTTAGATGGTAGAGCAAGGGCTGCAAGTCAAATTTAATGCAAAGGGCTGCTTTGTAGAAGACTTCAATGACAAGTATAGGTTGGCTGCAAAGGGAAGTAGAGTTGGACGTATGTTTACTCTGGATGCTGGAATTCCTACTATGAATGCTGCTATGTATGCTAAAGGAAAATGTGTTGTAGATATTGAAATTTGGCACAAACGCATTGGACATGCAAATGTACAAAGGTTGAAATTAATGCAGTCCAAAGGGTTGGTTACAGGTTTGTCTACATTTAGAATTGCAAAATTTCATAAGGTATGCGAAGCATGTCAGTTTGGTAAGTAGGCAAGACAACCCTTTTCACATGACAGAGATGTAAGCAGAAATATCCTTGATGTTATGCATACAGATATTTGAGGGCCTACACAAAATGTATCTCTTGGAGGCAGTTCATACTTTGTCACATTCATTGATGATTGTTTTAGAAAGCTGTGGGTATATTTTATGAAGAAAAAGAGTGAAGCGTTTGAGCACTTTAGAACTTTCAAGGTTGTAGTGGAAAGAGAAAAGGGCTTGAAAGTAAAGTGCTTGAGGTCAGATGGAGGGGGAGAGTACCTCTCGAATGAGTTCAGTGATTTTCTAAGGTCTCATGGGATAAAGAGACAGTTCACATGCAGGTATACTCCACAACAAAATGGGGTTGCAGAAAGGAAAAACAGGCATATTGCAGAAGTTGCACGCGCCTTGATGGCTGAAAAGAATATGCGTAAGCATTTTTTGTCTGAGGCTGTTCATACTACTGTTTATATTATGAACAGAACTCCCACAGCTGTAGTTTATAGTATGACCCTCGAAGAATGTTTTATAGGTAAGAAGCCTGATGTCTCACACTTGAAAGTGTTTGGATGTATTGCATATGTTCATGTGCCAGATGAGCTGCGGAAGAAACTGGATCCAAAGGTTGAAAAGTGTGTCTTTCTTGGATACTCTTTAGAGCAAAAAGGGTATCGTTGTTATAACCCTGTCATATGTAAGTTCAGAGTGAGCAGGGATGTCATCTTTGATGAAATGAGTAGTTGGTATGCATCTAGTGGTGATGCATTGGATGATGATGATATTCATGATACTCATGTGCAAGCTGAAAAGCAAGAATCACGAACTCTTAGTGGACCAGAGACATCATCTGGCAGTCCTTGGTCTGGGAGACTAAGGAGTATCTCTACATCTTCAGGTGCATCTAGTAGCACTACAAGTAAAGACAAAAGAAAGAATAAAGTTTCAGATGGCATAATGCAATTCTTGATGGAGACTCTAGTAGCTCAGAGAGCTTGGATGATGAGCTTGGCATTCCTTCAGTGAGGACTCCAAGTGTGTAGAGAGCATGTGTCAATGCAAAGACTCCATTGAGTGATCCAGTGGTATGCATGTCTAGCAGGGTGAGATACCATGTTAACAGATTTGGTTTTGAAGGTTATGTAGCTCACCATTATGCTTATATGGTAAAAGTGATTGAGGATGTTGAGCCCACATGTTTTGAGAAGGCTATTGGTCATGCTTATTGGGATGCAACAATGGATGAGGAGATGGCTGCATTAGAGGCCAATAAGACTTGGGATCTAGTATCATTGCCGAAGGGCAAGAAAGCTATTGGATGTAAGTGGGTTTATAAGATTAAGCACAATGCAGATGGTTCTATTAGTAGGTACAAAGCTAGGCTGGTTGCAAAAGGCTATACCTAGACATATGGCATAGATTATGAAGAAACCTTCAGTCCAGTTGCTAGGATGGCAACTGTCAGAGATGTGTGATTACTTTGGCAGTAGCCAAAGGTTGGAGGTTGCAACAAATTGATATGAAGAATATCCTCTTGCATGGTGATTTGAAGGAAGAAGTGTATATGGATCAGCCAACAGGTTATGAAGATTTAGAGCATCCCACGTATGTGTGCAGGTTGAAGACGGCACTCTATGGGCTCAAGCAAGCACCTAGAGCATGGTCTGACAAGATCAAAGAGTAACTTGTCAATATTGGCTTTTACATTTCTGATGCTGATCACTCACTTTATGTGAGAAAGGGAGATGCAGGTTTGATCATCATAGTCATCTATATGGATGACTTGATTATCACAAGTGATAGTGATAGTGGGATTGCTGAAGTCAAGGACTTTTTGAAGAAGAAGTTTGAGATGAAGGATTTAGGTGAGCTAAGGTACTTCCTTGGCATTGAGGTGATAAGATGTGATGATGGTATATGGCTGTCCCAAAGATAGTATAGCTTAGATATGTTGTCCAAGTATGGTATGACAACATGCAAACCACTTTCAGTCCCATTGGAGCAGAATGTAAAGTTGAGTGCTGATGTTGGGGATGAGATAGAAGACCCTACTATGTTCAGGAGGATAGTGAGGAGTTTGATCTACATGACCATTACAAGGCCAGACTTGAGCTACGCTGTTGGTCTTGTGAGTCAGTTTATGCAAGTACCTAGAAAGCCACATTTGGATGCAGTCAGACGCATATTCAGATATGTGAAGTCCACATTACATTATGGACTTTTCTATGAGGTAGGTACAGATGTACAGGTGTTTGGATACACAAATGTAGATTGGGCTGGTAGTATATCTGATAGAAGATCTACTAGCGGATACATGTTCTCTCTTGGTAGTGCAGTAGTTACTTGGAGCAGCAAAAAGTAATCTACAGTTGCTTTATCGAGTACATAGGTTGAGTATAGAGGTGATGCTATTGTAGCATGTGATGTAGTATGGTTGCAAAAGTTATTGGCTGATTTAGATGTGCAGGTGGAAGGTCCACTTGTCATTTATTGTGACAACATGAGCAGTATACAATTGGCTAGGAACCCTGTGTTCCATGCCAGGACAAAACATATTGAAGTTCACTACCACTTTGTGAGAGAGAAGGTACTAGCAAGTGAGATTGACTTGGTGTATGTCAGCACACAGGATTGGATAGATGACATATTCACGAAGGCATTGGGTACAGAGAAGCTTCAAAAGTTTCGAAGCTTACTTGGAGTTGCAAAGATGCAGTTGAGCTTAAGGGGGAGTGTTGAGATGACAAGCTCAACACATGCGGACATTAATGATGGACCGCCTGGTTAGATGGATCCACGTGTCTACACTTAGCATGTTGGTGGTCATTATGACTCTCACATGGCCACTGACTCATTACTTATTATATTTAGGTTGTTACACCTATTTACAGCTGGCATAGTTATAGCGCCAGTCGACTAGTGTAGTCGATTATGCATTGTTTGACTTAGTAGGTCACTTTCCTTTATGTTGTATCTTATCTATACTTTGTGTACATTGTAAAGTGTGTGGAAGAAGAAGAAGAAACTAGCAAGAAAACGTTTTGGTCTCCATCTCTCTTCTTGTCTCTTGAGTGAGCTTCTCCTTGTGCATTCTGTGTGTGTTCGGCGCAGCATCTTGAGCAAGTCCCTCCACCATGCGATTCTTGACACCTCTTAGAGCTTCCTTGACTCTTCTTCAACCTTTTGCAATTCTTTGCTTTCTTCATTAATGGATCTGTTTTTCTTGATGGGAATCCTCACCATGATTCTTCACCTATGCCCGTGGTTGGATGGTGCTAAGCCTTGCTCCCCCTAGTCACTCATCACCATTCTCTCGTTTGAGGTTCTTGGTTGCTGAGTTTAATGGTCACCTTCCCTCTTCTTAGTTGCTTGCTTTGCTTCTTCTTGTTTAACCTTGTCAGCTTCTTCTTCCCCAATGTCCCCTATAGTGAATAAGATGAGAGGGCTCACTAGAATGGGTGAGTGGTGCTCATGGATTGATGATTATTTTGGTGTTTCCTCCCATTCATATTCTTTGTCTATCTCCTCTATGACCTCTTGGATTAGGTTTATCAGCAACCCTTTGAAACTTATATTTGATGCTCTGGATGCTTGTTTTTTCCTTTAATGATGCTAGTATCTTAGCCAACACCTAGATTAATGTTCGGACATAGGAGTGTAGATTTACTGCATCTATAACACCTTGGTTGCAATGCTCTCGAAAGTAGTGACACCCCAATTTTGTTCTTGAGTGCATTATCTCTCTGGCGGCTCGAAAAGAGAGCATGCACCATTTTGGCTTGCAATCTGATAGTAGACTCCAGGATGACTGCTATGTTGATTCCATCATTTGTGTATACTTATTGCTTATTCATCCCTAGCATGCTATACACATCTCTCTTTGGCCTCTTTTTTGGCTTATCCACCAACCTTAGGGCTTTCTCAACTAACTATGGGCTAAGCACAACTTCCACACTCCTAGTTATGTCTCCTTGTTTGATCATCACAGTACCACTATTCTTCTTGGCATCAAAGGATTCGAGGAATGAAGGGAGCTCTCTCGCTCAACCCCTGAGACCTATGGACAACTTATTGATCAAGTGTTTCAAGTCGAGCGGCCATGGCTACATGACAACTTATTTTTGATGCCGATAAGTGCTTAAAAATAGCCAAAAATTTTGAATTTCAAGGGAAAAATAGACTTCGTCGAAGGCGGCAGCTGCAATCAGTACGATTTTGAGTGGCAAGCCCCAAAAGTGCTTTAAAGACCCACCAAGCGATGGTTGGGAAATTTTAATAAATTTTACAACTATCGTATGAGACTCTAGGAGATGCCCAATAGTGGGGGACTTCAAGATAGACGGCCAAGAGTTTTTAGAAGTCAATTTGGACATCGATAGTCAAATGGTAGTGCTCGGGGTCCAAAGACCAAAGAAGGCCAAGTGTAAATGGGTTTTAGGGGCCAAAAGGTGTGACCCTTGGGGGCTCCTTTTGGGGGCCCCTAACAAAATTTGATTTTTGAGGGGAGGGCATTTTTGCGGCCGAAAAAAACTGATGAAGGCGTCCTCTTCAATAGGCAACGGTTTTGGGAGAGGGGGACCTATAGGCCATCTTCCACCTCTATGCAACCATACCAATTGATTATATCAGCATGATGCTGGTTCTCCACGCTCTCCATTGCTGGTCTTCATGTATCAAATGGCTGCCCAAATGAGGAGATACAGTTTCAGTTTTTCTCTCTCCTCCCTCTCTCTTTCCTTAAGGGGTAGTTCATGCACATGAAGAAGAATGAAGACCAGTTGAAGGATGCTTGCCCGGCATGAACCAGATTGCTCCAAGATCAAGAAGAGGTTGAGAAGAGATATTTAGCACTGAAGATTTGCTACTGGTCGGTTCATTGGCAACCCGGAAAAATAATTCAAAAAACCCGCAACACGCAAGTAAGCAGTATGCGCCATTTTTACAAATGAAATTTGCTTCTTATTGATATTTGATGGTTGAAATGGAATTCATATGGAACAAAAAATCATTTGGAGCTTTTTTGCATTATAATTGAGGGCTCTTCATAAAGGAAATATAGATCCATAATAATATATAGTCGTAATAATTAAATTATAGCCCGAAAAGTATATTTTTAGTGTAAAAATAAAGGTTTTATTGGTTTTGGGTGGGAAAAAGAGATACGCGTGGGATAAAATTATGAGACAATATTTTTCAGCTGCCATAATCAGTTGAAAGTCATAAATTAGAAAATAATCTATTTTTATGCACAAATAAATAGAGAAAAATAGTTAAAAATAAAATAAAATATTTTTACATTATAAAAATCCAAAAAATTATGATTCATAGTTGTGGCTATATAACAAAGTTGAGGCATGAATTTTGGCTTCAGTTTGGCTTTGTTTATGTGCTATAGTTCATGGTTTTTTTCGGTTTATGCGAAAAATACATACAAAATAATATTCTACACCTATCCAACACAACATAACCTAAACATTAGAGGAAAAGGGTAATGTTAAGAGATTAAGAGGGCTAAGAGGGTGTGAAGATTTGAAATATTTGATTGTGCATTCCATTTAGAATTGCGATATTTCAGGTTAAGCGGCTAGTAGCATGAGGAATTGGTGCTAGTCTCCATACATCGAAGCATATGTTTAGTGAAAATCATGAAATTGCTGTTTTTTCCACATCACAAAATTTTGATTTGATAAATATTGTTTGTGAACTAGGATCATATGGACTATGCATGATGCATGACATGGTATCAATTCTGGATTGCATAGCAATTGTCTTCCTGGGACATGACTTATACATTGAGTGGAAAGGAGTCTTTGCTGTAGGGCAGTTGTACACTTTTCTTGGGATTGTTTGGTGAGGATCTATATATTCCTAGATCGTACAAAACAAGAAAAGAGTGGAGTTTGTGCGTTATATTTTATATGTTGAAGCGACACATCTTGGGGCTAATCCTCGAGGTGTAGGAGAGTCACAGTGGAGCCACTGCAATCAGCCGTCGAGAGGAGCTTCCTGATGTTTGTGTTACGAGGCACTATGCCTATATGCTATGGGATCTCCCTTTGAGGAGAAGGAAAGGTAAATGTTGGACTACATATAAGTTACAAATGCATAATTAAGTCTGTCCAGTGTACATCGATGTATTACTACAGACGCTCTTGGCCTGTGAGGCCATGTGGTGGGGTTGTCTATTTTGTGCATGAGGTCCAGCTAGTGCCATAGCTAGTGCCAGCCCATTTTAGGTCCCATCACTACCTCTCACATAGCCAATGTGCTCTCACTACCTATGGGGTGTAGTGAGCTTACCTTGATGCCCGATTGAGTACCATTCTCTCCCATGCACATTGGTAGCTCCACGATCCTCAATGCAAGATTGAGAAACCTCAATCCCTCTCCATAAAGCTCTATTCTTGATGCAAGATCGAGCAACCTCAATCCCTCTCCTTCAAGCTCCATCCTCCATAGCCGCGCGAGAGAAGAGAAGAGAAGAGAAGAGAAGAGAAGAGAAGAGAAGAGAAGAAATGAAGATGAAGAGAGGAGATGGGGAGCTTTTTCTCCTCGATCTCTCACTCTCACACACTCACTCCCTCACTCTCTCACACTCCCTCACTCCCTCACTCTCTCACTCAAGCACACAAAATAAGGCAAGAAGAAGAGAAGAAGAAGAAGCTTTTTGCCACACACCAAGAGTGAGAGTTTCCATTAACTTTTTGGCTTATATACATGCTCTCTTTCCCTTGGGCGGTCATCCCCTTTTTACATGATTGGCCATGGCACTTTTTTCCCTTTGCCCTAACTTCCTAGCTTAGTCCTACCCCCCATCCATGGTTGCAAATTACACAAGAGGGAGCTTGGCGCTCTTTTACAAAGATTTTGGCTGCACCTTTATATTTAGAGGTGAACCTTCTTGCTTTTGGCTCTTTTGCAACTTCCATGGTTGTACCTTGGACTCCTGTTGGTTGTTCCCATGCTTTTGGATTTTTTTTAGGTCCGTTCCCTTGTGAGGCACCTTTTCCTTTTTTCCGCCTTGCACTTTTCCTCTTGATGCCTCTTTTTTGCACTTTCTCTACTCTGCAAAAAAATTACCCCCCTCCTAGTCGAGTGCCAGTCCCATGACATTGCTGGCTGGTGAGTTGGATGGTGGTCATGGAGTAGCCAGGTGGCTTTTTGAGTTTGTATACAAGCCCTGGTTGAGGATGTGTTGGAGGAATTCATGCTTGAAATTAAAGATGGTGTTGGAGTGAGTCCCTCCAGGGAGCTGGTTGTGGAGAAGCTGAAGATGGTGGAACTATCCTCGAGGTTGAGGATGCCCTTGGAGAGTTTCCCTCATTGTGCCCTCTCCTTGACATGACATGATCTTAACCTATAAGACAAAGTTGTGCACTTCCTAAGGGGTGTATCTATCTTACTGTGTGGTGTGTGGTGCATGCGGATGGGTTAAGCCCTTGGAGGTGTCTCACACTTGAGGACCCAGTTCATGTGTTGTTGTATGTGTGGTGCATCGCTTAGGGAGATAGGTCTGGGAGAATGTCCAACCCTTGATGTGCCCTAAGCATGTGTAGTGGAGGACAAGGCTAGGTATGAAAACCCTAGGTGCAGTGATTGTGGTAGTCAAGATGCTTTTGGGGGGGGGGCCCAATGTTTCCACTTTTTCTTTCTTTCTCTTTTTCTCTTCCTTTTTTTTTTCCTTTTTTTTTCAAGTAGATGATTATAGTTGGCATTTTGATGCAAGGGGTGCTCTTAGGCTCTACCCCGATCTTCCTCGGATGATGCTCAAAAGACAGTCTTAAAGACTTAATAAAAGGCAGTCTTAAAGACTTCATAAAAGGTGGTCTTAAAGACTTAGGCTCTACCCCAATCTTCCTCGGTCTTAAAGACTTAATAAAAAAGGCGTGGCTTTGCAGTTATTCCTTAATACTAGCCTTTACATTGAGAGGTGTGGTTGACAAGAAAGGATGATTGTACATCGTAAAATGGCTATTGCTCATGTCCTCAAGGATCTTTATACAAAAAGAGGGGAGCAGGATTATTCTCATCATGAGCCTAGCCATAGTGCAACTATCTATTCCTAAGTTAATGTCAAAAAAGAGAGGGGGAAGGTGGACTTCCTCAACTGCTGACTTTTTCTTAAGTAAAGACCTAATGGTCCTAAGGTACTTACATATAGTTATAAATGCAAGATCTAGGCATGAAGAGAAATCCTCGAGGAAGCGGTTGATGGATGGGTGCAAGTCCCCTGCTTTGAAAGTCATGCATATATCGGGAGTCTCTGTGCTAACGTTGTAGATCTTCAAAAAGTCGTATCTTCCATGCACATTCTTGTCATAATCTACTCCATATCTACGACGGTAGGGCATGTAGATAGAATCATTCCGCTCCCCTCAGGTAGTGTGCCGTAGAAGGCCATCCATGCATCAAAATTAGTATCCCAAATCCTCCTTTTCCACTTTGGTTGTGCCTCATAGCCTCAGATGGTCTTGGGAGCCTAATAGACCTTGTCCTATTAGTAATCCACGGGCTTCCACCTCCATTGCGTGATTACGATGCTCCGCTCCTTGACCCATTGGTTCACTAGGGTGTTGCCTAGGCAAATGATCCTTTCCAACACATCCAAAGGTAGAATTTGTTCCAAGGCTCGTGGGTAGAGGAAGGAGAACTCGGCGGGTCAGGATTGGAGTTCTTGCTATTGCCAGAAGGTTAGCTCTTGCGACCAGTTTGACGGGATGGTGATCCTCGTGTAGTGGCATGGGCTCATCATTAGGAAGCTATCGTGGCTGTGCTTGCACTCTTTGTTGGGCTTTCTCTCTTCTTCTTCTGGTAGCAATGATGCGTTTGGGGACTTGGGCACCCTCTAGCTCTTTTAGGGGTAGGTCAGGCAAGGGTGTGGATTGGGCTCTTTGGTTTGTGGTTCTTCTTTGAATTCCTGCTCAAAGTCTGCGGCCCTTCCTCGGTGCTTTGTTCCATCATGGGTTGGATGGGGCTGCTCTTATTCTTCAAATCCAAGTTCCCTAAGCTCATCAGTGGAGAGGCCGCCTTGTCATAAGTAGTTGCATTGCCACTCCTTGGTTATGCCTATGCTGATTAGGAGTGCGTGTTCTTGTAGGCTATACCTCAAGGGTTTGGTCATCAACTCCATCTTTCGTTTCATTTTCTCCATCAAATCCTCGCCTTCAACTTGAGTGACATGAAGCACCGTTCTTAGAAAAGCTTGCCTTTGAATGTCTGAGCACACTTCTGTAGCTTCTGCTCTAGGTTCTGCGAGCACCCTCTCGCACTCTGCCACTGCCAAGCACTTTGTCAATCCCCACACTCTTTCAAAATTATGCCTCTCCCATTGTTGTTCTTTCTCTTTCAAATATTTCTTGCATTTTCCATCTCCTGAGATAGCATCATTACCACACCTGCTCTTACTCATTCCACACTTCCAACATTTGGGTCTTTTCTTTGTTTCGGTAGTTCAACTGCTCTTTTGCTATCCTTATACCTTGCTCAACCATGGAGAACTGTTGGTGGGATTCTGTGAGCCTTTTTGATAGACCTTTAGTATTTTGTGCATGGCTTTCTAGCTCCACCAGATGTAGTCTTCTTTAGATGTCATGGCCATGGCCACTAGTGCCTCCACCTCCTGCTGTGGGTGTTTTCCAGGCTGTCTTGCAGGCTTCTAGTAGCTTCGTTTATGGCCTCTTCCTTCTCTTTCACCATGACTTCTATTTCCCTCTCTAGTCTCCCTTGGTCCTCCATTGATAACCATAGCCGGAATACCATGGCATCTTCCTATTCTTGGCATTGTTCTTTTGATGCCTTGTCGATTTTCAGCTAGTTCTCCCGTAGTTCTACAACATTTCCTCCATGCATGAGCAACTTGTGGCCCCACTGCTTGACCACTAGGTCTTGGGCTTCATCTTCTAGTCTCTGCCGCCTTAAGAGATATTCATTCTCTTGTGCCTCCTTTTCCTTGGCACTGAGTTGCTCTTTCAAGTTTCAAATTTCTTTTTGATGTTCCACGGTTTGACGTGTCATCTCTAGCCTTAGTGTCGCAGACACTTCTCTTTCGGCCTCTAGTTCTATCACTGTTGCCTTCTTCTCTTCCTTAGCCTTCTCTAGATGGACTAGGACTTCAGCTACATATGCATCATAATCCGCAACTGGGGGCATTGTAGGTAGTGTTGTGGTGGTGGATGCTTCCAACCTTTGCCTTTTTGGGTCTTTCCTAGACTCTGCGTCTACTGCAGCTGGCCTTTTGACTCCTACTTCTGGTACTATCTCCTGTGCTCTCATGACTAAGAACTACATCATGTACAATTGCCCTACTTTCTCCATGTAATTTTGGAGGGCACACTTGTCCACCAGCTGCTTTACAACTGGCTCTTCCAGGATAGCTTCATCCAAGTTCAGTGTGTGCTTGAAGATGAATTGACTGAAGCCCCTTGTCTCGACACTCAAGCCATACCGAGTTTGCTCTTCTTTCGTGAAAGGGAGCTTGCCACCTTTATCTTGGCCTGCCATTGTGGATACCTATCATTTACCATAGTCCAACGTTAGTATTCATTATATGGCTTTTTGAAGCAGGAAATTGATTTTTCTTCCATGAAGAGAATAAACAAACTAAATTAGAGACATGAACTTTTCTAACAACAGCCTATTCATTCCAAAACATTTTTGACATTTCTTTCTTGCTTTTCTTGCTTTTAACTTTGATTAAGGCTTTTTGTTTCCTTCTTGCTTATGTTTTCTCAATCACCTTACCCCCTCCCCTCTCAGGAAATGATGAGAATACTTCCTAGGATTGGACATGGGAGAGACAAGGGCATTTGAGCATAGTATGGTGCTATCTACTTTGGCATAAGCCAATTGTAGAAATCAGCATTGCATTCGAAGTGGGTATGATGATCGAGATAACAAGGGCTAACACATACTTGGATAATGTAAGTTAGGACGTTGGCTAGAAAAGCACTTGAGTTAATGCGGCTAGCCACATGTAGCTCCTCTTCCATAAGGATGAGATCAATGTAGGGTGGGCCAAGACCTGGTCATCTAGGTGTTTATTTCGAGTGATCGTCGCCAAGACCCTGAAAGAGGTTGGTGCTTAAAATAATGAATGGGTTGCCTCTCACCCATCCAACCTCCAATCCTCATTAAGAGAACTAAAGAGAGGCACCACCTAGCCAAAGGAAGGATGGGCTAGGACATCCCTTTTCTCAAAGAGAATCAAAAGAACCAAGACACAAATTTACAAGAGAGAATAAATGTACTAGACACCATATTAGAATATGAGAGAGAGAGAAGAGAGGAGAGGGAGACAAGAGGAGAAGAGGTAGAGGAAGCTTGCCATTATGCTACATGGAATGAGAAGATGAGAAGAGAGGGAGATAAGAGGAGAAGAGGTAGAGGAATCTTGCCATTAGGCTACATAATAAAAGAACTCACTCATAGATCACCTCAAAGAGATGGACTAGCATGAGGGTATTCTAGAGTGCTCTCATGTGCTTGTCATTGTCATTCTCCCCCCTTCTCCCATTATCCATGGGCTCTTTATATAGCCTCCATGAGGGATTAGATTAAGCTAATCTTCTTGATTAACATAATCCTAGATGATGTATGGCATCTTTGAAAATATGGAGAATAGTGGATGAGACAAGTCCCCACCTTGATCATCATGCAAGAAGCCAAGGGTAGTGGTAGACAAAATAGAGAAAGAGAGCTACATTACAAGAGGTGGATGCCCAAAGCACATTATTATAATATATTTACAAGAAGGATATAATGAAAAGTTGGTGTGGTGAAAGAGAGAAGAAAATTGCATGTAGCCAGTAGTCTACGCCTTCGTAGCTTCAAATCGGCGAAGAATCTGAAAAAAGTTTCTTCTGCAACTTTGTAGACCAGGTCAAAAAAGATCAAGCAACTTGAGAAGTTTCTTGAAATTCGCTTTTCCTTGGGAGTTATTGAGATGATAAAAAATGGCTTCCAAAAGGTTCTTTGACTTTAGTCTCCCATATATATATAAATACATATATGCATGTGACAGAAGGGGTCCATGCTTGTAAGCTTTTGTGTAAGATCCAAATGACACCATAATGTGGATATTGACTTGTGTACTAGGGTGAGGTGTCCTCTAATGATGGTGATAGATTCCAAATCTTAGTGATGCAGGCGAAACCAACATGTAGTTGGAGGCTAGTCCTTTGAAAAATCTGTGCACTCACTCAACTCCTAGGTGTAATTCATTTCCATCTTCACTAAGATAACTATCCCTTTTACCATTTACATTGACATCCCTCCTAAGAACTTGTTCTCCCCATTTGCTAGAGTTATCATAATCGAGAAGCAATGTAGCATACCTAGTGCTTGAAGAGTAAACCCAAAGTGATATGGTAAAGCTTTTGATAGGGATTTTGGCCAAATTTTGTGAGAGTAATCCGGGTTATAAAAAACCCGTATCATTAGCCCTCCCCTTAGGCTAGAGGCGTTCATGCCTCTAGCTTGTTAATGATGGTCCAATAGATCAAGGAGGACTGCACCCCCTCATTGGTGGCTCTTCATTGAATGACTGCTCCAAAGTGTTCATATTTCTTTGAAAATAAGGCTTCAGCGCCATCCATTTACCCTTGTCTTGTGAACCTTCCCATCCATGTCACCTATCTTATAGCTGTCATTTGGATATCTCCTTATGACCATGAATGGCCCTTCCCACTTGAACACACGTTTAGCATCCTTTTTGTTATCAAAGTGGTTATCATAGCATAGCACAAGTAATCCTTCCCTTATGTGTTTGCTACCTAGCTTCTTATTAAATGTCTTCCTCCTCTCTTCAGCCTGCATGGAATAGTGTTGGACTGCTGCTTCTTTGTCTAACTCCAGCCTCTCTAGATCCAAGATCCTTTCCTCTAACTTCTTATCTTGATTCTTCTCTCGACTGGTTACTAAAACACGCAAACTGACCAGTTCCACCTCTATAAGAAGCAAAGCCTCTTGGCCATAGATGAGGTGAAATGGAGTATAGCCAAGTGAGATTTTGAATGAAGTCCTGCAGGTCCAAAGAGATGCACTCAATTTTTTATCCTAGTTCTTGGGGTATATGTGTACTTACTTGGTAATTATCTTATAAATCAGCCCATTCACTTTTTCGACCAAACCATTACACTGTGGGTAGTAGGGAGTAGAATGCATGTGCTTGATTTTTAGCATTTCCATTAGCTCCCCTACTAGGTTGGCCCTAAATCCAGGACCCCGGTCAGAGATAATTTCCAAAGGTGTGCCAAACCTGCAACAAATATTTTCAAACACAAATTTTCCCACTTCTTGGGTTGTGATCCTACTAGTTGCTGAAGCCTCTGCCCACCTCGTCATGTAGTCCACACCCATTATGATGTATTTCTCGCCAGACTGAGTTCGTGGGAGTGGCCCTATTGCATCAATCCCCCATTTCTCAAATGGGCCATATGTAGTTATGGGATTTTGTTCCTCATGCACTAGCTTCCTTGGTCCGGCCTTTTGGCAATTGTCACAAGTGCGGCACCAATGTTGCACATCTCAATGTAGACTAGGCCACACAAAACCGGTATAGAGAATCTTCTTGCTGGTTATTTATTGAGAAAAATGTCCACCACAAACCCCCTCGTGGCAGCTCTTAATCACATCCATAATCTCATTTGTTGTTGGCACCCTTCTAAGCACTGCATCCTTTCCTTTGCAATACAACACATCATTTATCAAGCAATATTTAGTGGCCTTAGTAGCCAGCCACCCTTTCTCACTCTTACTCATATGTGTAGGTGCCTCACCATGCTCAAGAAAATAAAGTACATCTTGTAGTTGAAATTTAACCTGAAACAAGGGAAACTTTACTGCAATGATGCCCACCATTACCTCTTTCAAATTTTCAACTGCTAGAGCATCTGCGTCGCCATTTGTGCACCTTGGCACAAATAAGATTTGGGCTTTCTGTAGCTTTCTCATGAGAGTTTTAGCTTCTCTCATTTTCATTGCTAAGTTATCATTTTTACAAGCAAATGAAAGGAATCTGGGCTTGTAAAAATGATAACTTCTCACATTGTTAAGCAAATGAAAGGAATCTGGGCATTCTCCACCCGTGGCGGCTCCTCAAGAGGAGGAGTCTCCTCTTTTACCTTTCCCTTCTCTTTTTCCTTCTTTTGATGGCATCTATGGGTCAACAAATCAGCTAGGCAAGCTCAAGTAGAATCCTCCACCTTGAAGGTGTAGTCAAACTCTTGGAGTTGTATCACCCACTTAACGATTCTGACTGAAACATCCATGTGCTGTAAGGCATAGGGAAAATGGTCTTCTATCATGATCATTGTGAATGGCCTAGGGAGAAGATAAGGAGGAAACTTTCTTACAGCAAACATTAGAGACAAAACCATCACCTCGACCATCTTGTACCCTCGTTCTGATGCTGTCACTACTCTGCTAGAAAAGTAAACCGGTCTCATTATGCGAGTTTTAGCATCCTTTTGTATTAGTGCTGCCCCTAGAGCATCTTCCCCAAAACTCGGGTTGACAAAAAACTCTTGATCCCAGCAAGGCTGTAAAATTATAGGAAGGGTGCTAAGAGCCTTCTTCACCTCGTGAAAGCACCTTTCGCTTTCGTCACTCCACAGGAGCTCCGCAGAGTGGGTTAATTGTTGCAGTGGAAATACTAATTGGGAGAGGAGATGAATGAACCATCCTATATATCGCACCTTCTGAATGAAAGAGGTTAGTTGCTTCACAAAAGATGGTGATGGCACCACCAATAGGGCCTTAACTTTGTTTGGATCTGCTTCAATGCCTCTCTCACTTACGCCATGCCCTAACAAAGTTACACTGCTTTCGCCAATGCGATACTTCTCATGGTTTAACTGCCCCCCCATTTGTGTGAGGCGGTTGAAAGCTTCATCCACCTTCCCTAGATGTAGAGCCTTAGAACTATAAATACAAAAATCATCAATAAAGACCCTGATGGATTTTCCAAAATATGGTTAGAAGACATAATTCATGAATCGCTGAAAGGTAGCTGGGGCATTTGTTAATCCAAATGGCATAACTTTGTAAGAAAAACACCCCCAAGGCGTAATGAAGGTGGTCTTTTATTGATCCTCCTCAGCTATTCGGATTTGAAAATAACCTGAATACCCATCACAAATAGTGTATCTCTCATGCCCGGCCACCTCGTTGAGTATTTCATCTTGAAAGGGAAGAGAAAAGTGATCTCTCTTTGTTGCAGTATTTAGCGGCTTGTAGTCCACATAAATCCTCCATTTTCCATTCTTCTTGGGTGTTACCACTATAGGTGAAACCTACTCTGAGTCCCCTATTGGATAGATGAAGCCTACCTTCAAAAGTCGTTGCACCTTAGTGAGTAGAGCGTTTTGTTGAACTACTCCCAACCCTCGTAGTCGTTGCACCACTGGCCTTGCTCCCTCTTTTAGATTAATGTGATGTTGTACTGCTATCACACTTGTGATGTGTTCATAATCAAAAATAAAAAGTGCAGAGTGTTTTATCACCACTTTCATGTAGACTGCCTTCTCCTCAAGTGATAGATCCTTAGCCAATATTTTTTCTAACCCCTCCTTCTCGACCTTTGGAAGATGTTGCGAAATTTCACTACTAGAAGGCCCTTTTAATGTAATCCCCATCACTTCTAGAGAGCTTTCTTCCTCCTCATTAGAAGACTCTTTCTCTGTCATAGATGACCAACCCTCACTGGAACTCCATTCATCAGCGGTGGTCTCTAACACAAGATCCTCCTGTCGGACCTCCTTCATGTTGTAGATAGTGCTCTTCCATTTTTTATGCAGCCCCTTTTGCGGCCTTAGCTCTAAAGCCCCTATCTCCCAATCTTGTTTGGATTTCATTCCCATTAGCCATGGTCGCTCGAGAATGAGCGGATAGCCGTTCCCCTTCACTGGCATCACATACATGCCAAGCTCCAATTGCACTCCACACACCTTTACCTTGACTTTCTTTATAACTCCCAAACAATTTACTACTATATTGTTAGCCATTTTGGCCCTAAATTTAGTAGTTTCATTTACCTCTAATCCCAAATGATGCATCAACTTTTGCGTCATGACACAAATCTCTGCACCTCCATCCACATATGTCTTTGACACTCTCTGCCCATTGATTTCAGCTTCTACTAGAGGCACAATATCTTTCATCTTTCTAGCCTGGATTGCATTCACATGTCTATTCTTCATGGGTCTAATGCTTACCATCTTTGATCATTGTAGCCGCACTGTTGGAGATAGATGTAGTAATTGTGGCCATGAAATTTTTGGCCCTTGATCCCTCATATCAGTAAGCAAATCATAAGCTCTAGTACCTTTACCCAGGGAAAAATCATCAGGCTCAATGTGTCGGCTTGAGCGAGCCCTTCTCTTTTTACTACTGCATGTCTTTGTAGCCTTTGAAGACTCTGCCTCCTCTTCCATATTTTCAACCTCCTTTGGTGGTGTAGGCTCCATTCTCTCAATTCTACGGGCTTTCTTCACCAGCATTGCTTCAACCTCTACTACTTTGGCCTTCCCTTTGATATCACTCTCATCTAAACTAATTATCATGACATCATGATTCTCTGGCAATTGGATAGGCAAGGGCGGCACCTCTGCAAGTGATCGAGGATGCTGGAGAACTTGAACCGGTGGTGGAGGCCTTGGATTCGGTGGAACAAGCCTCTCCCTAGGTGGTGTCCCTTGTTGTCCCCTCCTTCTTAGTTGGAACCCATTTCCTGGAAAACGCCTGGGATGAGGGCAAAAGTACATACCATGGTCAATCTCCCCACAATTATAGCAAACATACTCTCTTTCTTGTCTCCTTGAACCTCGATTGCCTTCATTTATGAGAGGAGGGGGCCGTACTCCTTGCACCAAATTTAACGAAAGGCTTTCAAGTTGATTAGTAATGCATTGTAGGAGTTCTTGCTGTGGCATCTCCAGTTCACGTGGGGCCTCTGCTATTTCTCTAGGCCTTGGCATGGTTGGTAAAACCTGTATGGGCTCAACTCCCCCCTTCAATTGGGCTTGATACTTCAATTTTCTATCTTTCTCCCTGGCATAAGTGACTGATTCTTCATAG
Organism: Lygodium microphyllum; assembly: GCF_053477565.2. Classification (NCBI taxonomy): domain Eukaryota; kingdom Viridiplantae; phylum Streptophyta; class Polypodiopsida; order Schizaeales; family Lygodiaceae; genus Lygodium; species Lygodium microphyllum. The sequence goes on from NC_141142.1 coordinate 49,271,499, forward strand.
GATATGGGAAACTTTCCTTTGACCTTCTCCCTTAGTAGAGGGTGGAGTCCGGCTAGAAAACAATCTTTCTTAAGGCAATCGGGTACTCTTTCTCCCTCGGCTAAGGAGGCTGCCCATTTATCCCACAATTTTATAAACATGCCTTCATAGGCTTGGTACTCCCTGGTAAGGTTTGGTGAAGATCTAAGAGATGTCTCCAAATATCTTCAGGTGGCTCTGTATCTTGGTACTTGTGCATGAATGCAGTCTTGAGATCCTCCCAATTACCCCTTGTAGCCTCCGGGAGAGCTTGATACCACACTCGAGCATCATCCTTTAGAACTAAAGAGAAGGCCTGTACTTTGGTAGCTTCATCATCCCATCCTGTGACTAGGAATGCCATCTCTAAGTCATCCAAAAAGTCTAGAGCTTTCTCCCCTTTGTGCCCAAAAAAGCGTGGAAATGCCATGTTGCCTTAGTATAGTACAAAGATGAACACGTCTAGACTTAAGTTATATTTTATAAGGGGAAGGATGAATGGGTTCACAGATGCATTGATTTCAGCAAGATGTCTAGGCCCTAGTATGCTTCTAATAATGCCTTGGAATCTAAGCTTTGTGCTAGCTACAATATGCACAGTTTGCATAGCAAGTGGACGGATAGGTCCATACAACTCATGGTGATTCATGAGAAACTATTATAATAAAATAAAGACATGTACATTGAAGGATGCATTGTAGTCTAACATTGGGAAGATTATAGGTTGTGGTGATACAAGAATCTTCCTTAATCTTTCAGCCCCAAAGTACATGACAAGATGCTGCTAGAAGAAAATCTTCCTACTGATGCATACATTAACTTGGATGTTTTGTACAGAGTGGAAGGTGTAGAAATTCTGGCCATTATTATTATTCATAAGTGGATACTACTTAAGGAAGTAGACGAAATGCACTTTCTTGAATTATGAAGGATTTTTCCCAGAGTATTTCATTCTGGAACCCACCAACTTTGCTATACAGAGGATTTGCTCACCAGTGATTGTTCTTGCCTTAGTGTGTCCATCCTCGGCAACATAAATTTCATAAGGTGTGATGGCCACCTTTTCAACTACACCCAACCTTTGAGCTAGCAATAGTTGAAGGTAGTCTCCATACTTTGCACCTCTACAAAACTCCACACTGTTCATGCATAGTTTTCCTCCTTTGATGTGGATTACGCTAGAGAGAGAGAGAGGGATTTGATGATTTGGAGACGAGGACCTCTTGGAAGGGCCTTCACTTTATTTGCAAAACACTCACCACAATTATGAGAACCTAGAAATTGATGACAACATGATTTTTTCCGTTGTGAGAGAATGGAATTTCTAAGGTGAACACCTTTTATCTGCATACGTGCCGTCATGCGATAGGCATACTTTCTTTCTTGGGCTTCCTTGGGAGACAGTTGTGGGAGTCATGGACTTTGATCAGCTTTAAAAAGAGTTGGTAAAGGCGTTGGAGGAGAGTCACTTGGAGTACTTATTGTAGAGGATGCACCACTATGTGTTGTATCGTCCCGCATAAGGAGGTAGAGAATTGTGGATGAGAATGTCCTCAGCGGGGGCACAAAAAATGAGGGCTGAAATGATGAATGGGTTGCCTCTCACCCATCCAACCTCCAATCCTCACTAAGAGAACTAAAGAGGGGCACCACCTAGCCAAAGGGAGGATGGGCTAGGACTTCCCTTTTCTCAAAGAGAATCAAAAGAACCAAGACACAAATTTACAAGAGAGAATATATGTACTAGACACCATATTAGAATATGAGAGAGAGAGAAGAGAGGAGAGGGAGACAAGAGGAGAAGAGGTAGAGGAAGCTTGCCATTATGCTACATGGAATGAGAAGATGAGAAGAGAGGGAGATAAGAGGAGAAGAGGTAGAGGAATCTTGCCATTATGCTACATAATAAAAGAACTCACTCATAGATCACCTCAAAGAGATGGACTAGCATGAGGGTATTCTAGAGTGCTCTCATGTGCTTGTCATTGTCCTTCTCCCCCTTCTCCCATTATCCATGGGATCTTTATATAGTCTCCATGAGGGATTAGATTAAGCTAATCTTCTTGATTAACATAATCCTAGATGATGTATGGCATCTTTAAAAATATGGAGAATAGTGGATGGGACAAGTCCCCACCTTGATCATCATGCAAGAAGCCAAGGGTGGTGGTAGACAAAATAGAGAAAGAGAGCTACATTACAAGAGTTGGATGCCCAAAGCACATTATTGTAATATATTTACAAGAAGGATAGAATGAAAAGTTGGTGTGGTGAAAGAGAGAAGAAAATTGCATGTAGCCAGTAGTCTGCGCCTTCGTAGCTTCAAATCGGTGAAGAATCTGAAAAAAGTTTCTTTTGCAACTTTGTAGACCAGGTCAAAACCGATCAGGCAACATGAGAAGTTTCTTGAAATTCGCTTTTCCTTGGGAGTTATTGAGATGATAAAAAACGACTTCCAAAAGCTGCTTTGACTTTAATCTCCCGTATATATATAAATACATATAAGCATGTGACAGAAGGGGTCCATGCTTGTAAGCTTTTGTGTAAGATCCAAATGACACCATGATGTGGATATTGACTTGTGTACTACGGTGAGGTGTCCTCTAATGATGGTGATAGATTCCAAATCTTAGTGATGCAGGCGGAACCCACATGTAGTTGGAGGCTAGTCCTTTGAAAAATCTGTGCACTCACTCAACTCCTAGGTGTAATTCATTTCCATCTTCACCAAGATAACCATCCCTTTTACCCTTTACATTGACATCCCTCCTAAGAACTTGTTCTCCCCATTTGCTAGAGTTATCATAATCGAGAAGCAATGTAGCATACCTAGTGCTTGAAGAGTAAACCCAAAGTGATATGGTAAAGCTTTTGATAGGGATTTTGGCCAAATTTTGTGGTAGTAATCCGGGTTGTAAAAAACCTGGATCATCATTACTTGGCAGTCCCGTTTCTCCCATTGGAGGAGTAGGTTACATCATTTTTTAAGAACAATGAGTCAAGGTGAGCGAGACAAGTGAGTTCCTCAAACTCAATGGGTGATGGAAGCTTTTGGGACTTGTGATATGATGTTGTTAGCCATCTGATGAGCTCATGCTCTTTTAAAATTTCACCATTGTTGATCAGGTCCTTTGCAACCTTGGAGAATTTTACAGTCGTGAACTCGTATTCTTTCCAAGTGCAAGATAAGGAACGAACATCAGAGGCAAGGGTTTATGAAGCAAGCCAAGGTTAAGTCTTTCATAGCTCCTAGAAAATGTGGTAAAGATGTTATCCAAGAGCCTGATGCAAGTCACCAAGTCATCTCTCGTATTCTCAGCAAGGTCCTTGGCGATTGATAGAAATGAACGTCACTCGTAGGAAGGCCTAAGACTTGTTGGTGGTTGGGGTGGAATTGAGCTAGATAGTGATGGTTCGAGGGATAGTGGACTAGACAGTGGTGTATCTAAGGGCAACTCTGTAGTTTGATCCATGTGTCTAGTGCTACTTTGGGCTACTGAGGGTGGCTCCAATGGCATAGATGGTGCATTTCCTTCCTTTTGCATAGCCGCTGGGGTGCCAATCTCTCTAGACTTAAATGATTTTAGGGTATCAGGCTGTTGCATTGCTCGATAGATTGGTTGGGGTTTTGTACCACAACCGTCACGGGTTTTGTAGGCTTTGCAGCTCGGGTGTCTTGGGTGTTCACTGCCTTAGCGGGAGTGGGGCTTCTTGGAGACGGGGTAGCAAGTGATGGTTGTGGTTGGGCTATGCTCTAGGATTTCCCTTCTTGGGCACACCCATATCCATGTGTTGCCTTTGTAGTATCCTAAGTTGGGTTCACAACAAATCTTTGGGGATCCATCATGGCTTAATGGAATGAATGTGAAACCATTCATAGTATTAAAAAATTGGCCACTAAAGATAGTAGGAATCCAATTATGTGTCAACTTTATAGTCATCAAGGGAGTGGACTACAACATCCTGCTAGGCCAACCCTGGATGTGTAACATGAGGGTCATAGAGGATTGGGACAACAGTCTTATCTTCATGGGCAATCAAACGGAGGTCGTAAGAGTGGAGATGGACACATGGAAGGCTATGCTTGTCGATATGGATGCCATTTCCACCATGCTGAAGGGCGATGGATAGTCTAGGGGATCCTATGGACCCCTTACCAAGTATATCCCATGCCTTGAGGATGAGCTAGACTAGATGCATGTTCTTGCCACCATTGACCTACCATTCTTAGACACGGAGGAGTACGGACAAGCCATCAAGGCAACTAGAAAGCTCGAGGACATACCCTTAATCTGCACGATGACCAAAAACCTACACGAAAGACTAACCCCCATCACGTTCCTAGCCCTAAACAATAGACGAGAGCTTCTGGAGATCTTAGGATATCTAACATAAAAATTGGATGCAATCTAGCTACGAATCTCAAGCCACTCCAAGATCTCTTGGAAGAGTCGAATTGGCCATGGTCCAAAGTGCATGATTTAAACTTGAGGTACAATTGGGCCTTAATCCTCGACCAGTAAGAAGAGATATATTAGAACTTGGAGAATGATGCGCAATTAGATAGAGATAGCTCTAATGACAAATATGAGGATTGCTATTCCTTCAATGATGAGAGTGAAAGGGAAATCGATACTATAGAATACGACACCGGGGGAATTATAATCAAACAAATACGAGTAGACTCCAGACCACGCAAGCAAAGTTCCCTTAGAGTAGAAAAAGGAGTCAAACACGACTGCAATCAAACTTTATTGGAGCACACAAGCACAAATCGACTACGAGGAGAGTAGGCCTAACCCAAACTTTATTGGAGCACACAAGCACAAATCAACTACGAGGAGAGTAGGCCTAACCCAATCAAGCGACACCTCACTACTGTTGCATCCTCTAAGCTATGACCACTAGGAGAGATCCCCTCTTCTAGCAAAGACAGAGAGTTCGATTTTGAGTCGGAAGTTAGCTTAGATAGTGATCTCTCAAATCCCTCTACCTCCCAAAACTAGACGCACTAAGGGGGACCTACCCATCCACCTATGGCATTGACAGTTAAGGAAGGAACGATGGATGTTGCCCAAAGAAATGCAGAAGAGCAATGAAAACCGCAAGACCTACCTAAGCGATTCACAAAGTTCAAAAAGGGAGATAGGGTGGTGATCTTGATGGGAGCCAAACGACAGAGGCAAGTAAGTGAACCAATCGAGGGACCTGCTAGGGTCAAGGAGGTCAATTTAGCTAGGGAAGGAGAGACCTCACGACCTGTCTTTATAATCGATGACTTGACTAAGGAAGATGAAGCAAGTCTCATTACTCTCTTGCGAGGGTGTATAGATATATTTTCTTGGTCCCTAGAAGAGCTCAAAAGGGTAGACCCGAGTGTGGTGACTCATAACATACCCATGACATCTAACATGACATTGGTCAAGCAATGACCATATCCCATGAATCCAAAGCACACTCACATTGCTAAGGAAGAAATTGACAAACTAATGAGAGCAAGATTCATCTACAAAATTGGATACACAGACTACGTATCGTCCATAGTCATCGTGTTAAAGAAGAATGGAAAGATTAGAGTGTGTGTCAATTACAAGAAGGTAAATGCGGAAATAAAGAGGGATAACTATCCATTACCATACACCAAGCACATGCTCGAGAGAGTAGTTGGCAAAGAGGCCTCTAGTTTCTTAGATGGCTTCTTTGGATACAATAAGGTGCAAGTGCATCCTAATGATAGGCATAAGACCATGTTCACCACTGAATGGGGCATTTTGCCTACATAGTCATGCCTTTTGGGTTGACTAATGCAACATCTACCTTTCAACGACAAATATGCACTATATTCAAGGACATGATTAGGAAGGAGCTAGAGGTTTTCGTGGATGACCTGTGTGTTCACTCTACTTGGAGGGAACAATTAGACACTCCGAGCGGTCTTTGCATAGTGTCGACTGTACCGCCTCTCGTTGAACCCCTTGAAGTGCTAGTTTTGCATGATTAGGAAGGAGCTAGAGGTTTTCGTGGATGACCTGTGTGTTCACTCTACTTGGAGGGAACACTTAGACACTCCGAGCGGTCTTTGCATGGTGTCGGTTGTACCGCCTCTTGTTGAATCCCTTGAATTTGGGTGAAGCATGGATACATCCTAGGACATGTGGTATCGAAGAACGGCATTGCCATAGATCTCTCGAAGATCAGGGTCATTGTCGACCTTCCACCCCCTACTGATTATAAGGACGTTCAGTGCTTCTTTGGATATACACGGTATTATCGACATTTTGTGTTGAACTATCCATTGATTGCTAGACCTCTATATGAGCAGTTGATCATATTCGAATGGACCGAGGAATGCCGGTGTGCATATGAGGAACTAAAAAAGGCTCTGACCATGACATCAATTCTACAAGCCCCAGATTGGACACTCATGTTTCATGTGCACATTGATGCTTTGGACTTTGCTGTAGGAGCTGTGTTGTGCTAACTTGGTAAGCACAACCTGGATTACCCATTGAGCTTTGCTAGTAGATAACTCAATAAAGCCAATCCATTCCGAGTAAACACTCATGGATACCTAGTTTCATGACCTTGAATCTGACCGAAGTCGACTTTCCTCCCAGAAAGAATTCCACCTTAGCAGTTTGCCTTGTACAAGTGACCTCACGACCATTTGCTAATTCCGCAAGCAGGTAGGTGCTTCTATTGTGGCTATTTCTAATCTTCTTGCACAAGATGGTGAGATAAAGGAATGCGTACTGCCACAATCAATCAAGGTTCTGAAGCCTTACCTTGATAGTCCGATGGTGTCTGAATCAATCAAGGTTCTGAAGCCTTTACCTTGATAGTCCAATGGTGTCTGAATCATCGAAAACTGGTGATTCGGGCCTTTCTTGTGAAGGGTAGCATGGACTGTTGCCCTCTCAAAGTCTGCTTCCATGGTCGGGTCTTCTACATCGCACATTTCCCTATTGGCAACACAGGCAGTTCTTCCTCTGCCTCGGGTGGCGGCTCCTTGGCCACGAGTGGTTCCTTGGAATAGTCCTTGTTGTTGTCCTCTACCAAGTTTGGGACATTGCCTTTTGAAATGAACGGGCTCGTTGCAATGGAAGCAACGGAGATTGCGGCCATTACCATGGGTAGGGACAAATTTATTGACATTGTTGGTCCTTGCTTTCTTTCTTTATCCTTGGTTTTGACCTTGAAATCTCTTTTCTTGGGACCTATATACTCCTTTGTTCTGATCATTATAAGACCAAGTCTTGATATTTCTTGGCCTAGTCTGCACCTCCTGAATTATGGGCGCAGCTCGAATGAGTGCGCCCTGAAGGTCTGTTGGGCGCATTGATTCAAGGCGGGTATTTACAGGTGGGTTTAATCCGGCATAAAATTTCGACACCTGTTGTGTCATATCCATTTGTGGCGCATACTTCAGAAGAGAGACGAACTTTGAATAGTATGCGTCAAGAGTCAGGCCCAGCTGTTTCAGCTCATAGAACTCATTCATCTTCTACGTGCGATATGCAAGTGGTACGTATCTTCCTTGCACAGCTTTTTTTAGCTTTTCCCAAGTAACGGACCCTTCCGAGATCCCTTGGTCTCTACACCATTGCTTCCACCAAAGTCTAGCTTTGCCGGTGAGCTTCAGATTGGCGAGCATTGCCTTGTTGGCGAGTGTAGTATCGGCCACTTTAAAGTAATCTTCCATGGACTCTATCCAAATCTCAGCATTATACGGGTCACTTCCTCGTACACATACGTGTTCAGCTTGACCTTCCGACCTTCGACATGTAAAGTTGCGTTTACGTGAGCCTTAACAAAAATAAATAGCTTCATGATCTTCAGGTCCTCCAACCATTTGATTCTCTTTAGGTTGGTTCGAAGGTATGCAAATCGGTGGGCAGCTATGTAATAGATTCTTGAGTCGCCCATCCATCTCCGTTCCACATACAGAGGAGATGGATTGTAAATATGGTCTAGGATGTTCATCATATCAATCCTTCGTCGATAATCCGAGGCATGCATTAGGGTCATAAACATGACCTGGAACACCATGAACCTATTCCATGACTCTGCAAGACAGCATCGATAAGTAAGGAAATGTTCTTAACAAAAACATTTGCTTTACTTCTTCTTATTAAGTTTTCTTATAAAGACAGATCCTTTGTTGGTTTGCTCTGATACCAACTATAACGTGTCCACCTGTTCCCTTTTCAGGACACGTCTTGGCAGTCCATCGGAAAGAGGGTCTAGAAAGCTTCGCCCGGCATTCCCATGGAATGTTACGGGGTTTGTAATCTAGGTTTTTTCGAGTCTACCACGTAGCGGAAGTATTCCAGCCATTCCCACTTAGGACCAACCTGAATCAGGTTTCTCCTAGTGGTCCAACTTCCTAGAACGACAGCTAGCGTCGAACCCCAGGTGAACTACTTTACGCAGAAACGTCAGGGTCGAAGCGGATTCATGCTGCACTTGGTTCAAGGAGAATGGGAAACGAGAGGGATGCAAAGCTCGACCTCTCTGCCGATAAGGCATAGTCCCATTCCGTTTCCCTAAAACATCATAAATCAGAATTCTAGTAACCTAAACTCTAGGTCAGCGCCCTTGCTGTTCATTTCCTTTGAGAAGAGCTCCTTGTGTTCATTTTGTTTGAGAAAAGTTCCGGGCCAACCGAGACCACACATTCGTAGGACAGACCCATGGCCACATCCACTGCACTTTCCTCAGGGTTGCTTTAGTTGTCTAATTACCTACCACATTTAGTTAGACACACATAAAACAACTTCCTTAATTAGCCAGTTAGACACTGGTTCCTTCACGTAATCTTAGCACTTGACATAGAAAAACGGTGTCAAACAAGTTCCTTTTCAATAGGTTATCTTACTTATCTTTGGAATACATCCATAAAATCTAGCCCGTAGGCTAATCCATAATCCGCCTGAAGGCTATCCATAATCTGCTCAAAGGTTATCCAGCAATTCACAGGGATTACTAATCCAAGATTCCTCCCGTAGACTAGTATGCGGGCCTCGAGATCCAATCCCGAGTCACGTTGGCCTCTTGTGCAAAGCTCGAAAGGCAAGGGATTCATGGCCAGAGCCCCTCTAGTATCCAAGCGTCCTCCTACTCCAAGTAGCACTCAACGGAGAGACCTCTCACGACGGGTTTGGTCCACGTTCCTGGCATAGTTAACAACCCCCTTGGTTAGGGTTAGGCAGACAGTCGGGGGTAACTGATGCTGCCTCTCCCTTCAGGTCTTCAACTTGAAGCATTAATTAACTTTCCATCTTTTAGTTCCTTGAGCAAACAATGCAAACAGTGCTCCTAAACTATTACAAGCACAATCAATCCAGTGGTCGTTTATTTGGCCAACTGCTAAGGAGTGAATCCTTCTCTCCGAATACATCCAGCATTCGATTCGCGATCAATTGCGACTTGGCAAGATCCCTAAGGGTTTGTTTGTTTTACCCTTTTATCCTTGGGTTAGGGTCATACCCTGTTAACCCAACTTAACCAACACCTTAGCTTTCATAAATTAAGACCGTGAATCTTGGCGACCATATCGCTCTAACTTGATTGAACCTTTGTTTACCAAGCAATATCTAACGTCCCTTATCTTGGCAAATTTTCCCAAGAAAGGTGATGTGACAGGATGACTACTCATCCTCTTGCAAGTTATACTTGCACTAGAACTAGCCAACCCCATTCCAAGGAATGGCAAATCTATATTGTGGCTAAACCACCGGGCCATGCAATGTTGCAATTTGTTGCACAAGTGTTGCATCCATCTCAAGGGATCATTTCACCCATTGAACGACGTTTCTTGGTCAAGGAATTTTGTTTAGACAATATGCAGGGTTTAGGGCATCTTCTTACCCAACCCAATCCTAATTGTACTAGGCCGTGATCCTAGGGTTTCCAAACTCAATCCGAGTTTAAGCATTAGGTCCTAGGGTAGAAACCCTAGATCGTTATTTGCATGAGCGTCCAATTGACCCAAACATTCCGTGGATGTAGGTAGGACCTTAGGGTATGAGGGTTTCAACTTGGCGTTCCAAGTCGTGTCGACTAGTTATGCCTATACGAAACCCTAACAGGTATAATATCACAAGTGATTTGGGTAAACTGTTCTACTTGTCTTGCGACAAGAACGATCCTTTCCTAGAGATGATAAACTTGTTCTAAAGGTGCAAATAGTTGCAATATGCGATTTATGCTTTTAGGCCGCTAAAAGGTTTTGCAATAACTACTTCTTTCTTTGCTAAAGTCATGACGAATGTCAAATTGGAGATTATCTTGCATAGAACCTTTAAGATTTACATCAAGGAACTATGCCAACAACCTCTCATTTAATGCAATGGGATTTCATGCTTTGATAAGCCATGCAATCTTTCCTAAATGCAACTTGATGAAATGATATTTGCGCACGATGATTATGTAACATGCAACCCTTTCCTAACTACAACGTAGTTAATGAAGTTCATGCAAAGTGAATATTGTAGGACTAGTGTTGACTTATTCCATTTTACAAGCATATACCACATGCAAATCCATGGATTCAGTTTTGTGCTCTGCAGTTCCTTTTCGGATAATATCCTACGGGTTTTAATGACTTTTCCTCATGCGAATCATTAAATGGAAGATATTGCCTAAAATGCGACATACGCTTATTCTTTCCATGTCTTGTCAAAAATGCACTTAACAATTTCATCTCTTTGCCCTAAGCAATAGGCATTTAGACTCGTTACTTTGGAAGTGCACCAAAATAGCAACATGTAACTACGCACGCAAGATGAATAAGCAATTTATATCCTTAGCTTCCCTATGAATTTTTAAACATGCTCAACGTGGAAATTACTCCAAGAACCTGGTTATGAGGATTTGCGGTGATTTCCACGTGCAAGTTTGGGGAGGAGCCTCCCGCGGGTGCGCCTTGTGACTTCTTGGGAGCCATCGTAGATATGATAATGGACTCCACTGATTCCCTCTAGCCTTTACTCTTGCTCTTTGAGACTGCCTGGAGGTCGATACTTTCTCCTCGCGTAGGAATAGGAGCTTAATGCACCCGGTTTTAAATCGGGGAAGGACAAGTAGGAATAGGGCCTATGGGCCTTATCCCTTTAGAAGCTTCTGAATAGAGTCAACACGGTCCCAATGATTGGGAAGGGAAAGATTGCTAACGGGCATGGCAGGGGGAAAATGGCAGCAGCAGCAGCGCTGTGGAGGCGGTGTTTTCTCACGGCGCGGCGGCGCAGCAGTCCCTCCTCCTCTCTCCACATCACGGCGGCAGGTGGTTGACAACAGCATCGTTCCTCTTCTTCACCCCCACCCCTCAAGGCCTAAGGGGTGTTTATATAGGCCAAGGGGGGGAGAGACTCTACACACGTGGAGCCCCCCCATGCTTCCCTCCTCACCCATGCATCTCCACCTCTCTTACTTCATATCACACTCCCTCTCCTCCAGCCATGCATCGACTGGGGGAAAGTGATAATAATAAAAAATTTTGCCTATTTTTTAACCACTATCCATTTTTCCCCTTCCAAAAGGGTGTTTTCGCACGGGTTTTTACGGTCTTCAACCTCGAGCTCGATTTCACAGTGCGGAGGCCTCATCTTTGCGCATGCGTGGTACGGATTAAGCTGCCGGTAATTGCGATGCGGGAGATAACCTTGCACAGGTCTTACACGGCGTGCGGGGAGTCAAGTTTAATAATATTTTTTTGAGTGGAAATATTACATAGGCACATTGGATTGATACCTGAGATATTCTAACACTTAACACATTATGTGTTATATGGATGATATGATACAAGAGTTTGATGGATCATTGCCAATTGGCATGGAGATCTGAATGGACACATAGGACCAATAAGCAGAGGATTTTTGAATCATTGACTTCTAGTAGATCCATATCATCCAGCACAAATGAATCACTCACCACATTAAAATAGTTGATCGAGAATTATGTGCTTCACCTAAACCTTGAACAATAGCTACATGTACAAAAAAATACGTGCATGAATTCGTTTTAACAAAAATACTTGCATGAATCCCTTTTAACAAAAAATATCTAGATAAGCTCATGAATAGAAGGAATACAAAACATGACCAATTTACCTATAAACTGATTTGGCTGAAGATAATATTGAATCATTGCTGATCAAAACCCATTGTAAATGATGGACATAAGAAAAAACCAATCCCATCAAACATAAAAGTCACTAATTAAATGAATAAATTTTGGCACCACAAAATATGGTAGATTTACCTATAAATTGAGCTACAGAATCTCTGCTCTAGAAAAGGGATAATGCAGAGAGGAAGAAAGAGAGAGTGCGTGAGTACATGGGAGAGAGAAAGAAATGTGCACCTATCCAATCTAGCCCAAATTGATACCTACAAAAGACAGTAGCAAGAGTTAGTATTTACATGAAGGTATACTAAAAAAATAATAGAAAAGAGGAAACATGGAGAGAGAAAGAGAGGGAGAGAGAGACGAGCACTTATGCAATGTCACCCAAAATGATCTCTGTAATAAAACAATAATAAGGGTTAGAACTAACATTATGCTGTTTTGAAAAGATATCACAAAAAAAAATCCAAACAAAGAGAGATTAATACATTTGCCTCTTGCTCAAAATAAACTGTACAAGAAAACAACAATTAGAACCAACATCAAATTTTATTGAAAGCACAACATAAAAGATAAAAAACACATAGAGAGAGGGGGGAAAGAAAGGGGGAGAGAGAGAGAGAGAGAGAAAGGGGGAGAGAGAGAGAGAGAGAGAGAGAGAGAGAGAGAGAGAGAGAGAGAGAGAGAGAGAGAGAGAGAGAGAGAGAGAGAGTGTGTGTGTGTGTGTGTATGTGTGAGAGAGAGTGTGTGTGATGAGCATCTCTATCTCTTGCCCAAAACAACCTCTACAATAAAACAACAATAATAGTAAGAAATGACATCAAACCCTACTAAAAAAATAGCAAACAAGAGAAAATGGAAAGAGAGATGGGCACCTTTGTTTTGCCCAAAATCTGGAGCTGCATGGAGAAGAAAGTGCAGAGGTAAGCAGAATGCTCAAAACCCTAATTACTCTCAGCAAGGCTTCAATGGAGATGAAATTCACGAGTATAGAGAAGAGAGGAAAAGTGGTATGTTACTCAACTTTTGGGTCAAACTGATTTCGTGAGAGGGAAAAAAACTAAAATTGAAAATTCTCAAAAAAGGGGGAGGAAATACGAGGTGAGAGAAACTCAAAATTTGTGTACTATTCCTTCTCCCTTTTTTAAATCCCCAACTACCCTTTCTTAATAGAAAACCCAAGATTTGGAGAGAGAAAATTCACCCTCCATGGATGTCAACATCTCGCCTTCCTATTGGACAATCCAAAAGGCCCACATCTTAAACTATATTATTTTTAAGGGCCCATTTGTGAGTTCATTTTTTTCCTAATGAAGAAAAGCTTCATCTTCAAAGGCTGCAACCATAGGATTTAGTGGGGTCCTCACCATGATCATCAGGGAAGCCTTGGGACAAGGACAAGAAAAAGCAGGAGGAGTAGATGAAATGCTAAGCAGGTCGCCACCTCACCAAGAATAGGAGGCACAGTCCAGTGAAAGGACACTGAGTGAGGAAGAAGAAGACATGGAATAAGAAAAGCAAAGACTAAAGCCGGGGGAAGGATAAGAAGATAAAGAAGAAAATTGCGCTAAGAAAGTAGGAAGAGGAGAGGAGAAAATGAGAGATGGTGGACTTGTAGAAGGCTCGTAGGGAGTCCAAAAAGGCCAAGTAGGAAAGAAGTAGAAAGGAGGAAGAGGAGTTGAGAAAAAAGGAGGAGAGAGACATGGCCCTTGCCACGCACAGGTCCATTGAGCAGTAGTCCATGCAAGATGAGCCGGAACTTGCAAGCCCAATTATAGACAAAGGGACGAGCTCAAGCGCCCATGTGCCAGAGTTTGTGCCACCTACAATGCAAGAAGGTAAGGGCAAGGTCCCAATCACCCCCATCCCCACTCTCCTGACGTCCGCCACCACTACCGCCATCTTCACTCCTAGTTCTATGACCCAGGTGGACACCAGCAACTTAATGGCTTGGGTCCAGTACTTTGTGAATAATGAAATGGGCCAAGGAGTAGGAGAAGGAACCCCCCTAGTAGGAACCAAAAGGCTACCTGTGGTGGCAGATGCCGAGTCAAGGCAAGACCCTAAGAGGCAAAAGGTGGTAGGTTCCACAACCTATGTTCTCGCAATAGAGAGGCCATCGAAAGAATACGATGAGTATGCCAAGGTGCTCCTCTCTCAATTAGAGAAAGCTAAGGAGGAGAAAAAAATTGTGGTAGCAGAGCTCCAATCTCATTCTTTCTTCATTTTCCTTTCTTCCTCTCCCTCTCTCAATTTCTCTCTTTCTCTCTCAATGCACCTTGTTCTCAACAAAAACAAACAAAAGAAAAGGAGAAAGAGCAAGAACAAAGCAAGAGGGAGCAATGTACTCACCGCAAAGACTCAAAGATGGATTCTTCATCTCCTCTTTGCTAGAGGGCTCCTCTTCGCCCTTCGTAAACTTCCTCCTCTTCTTCGCAAATGATGGCACAATGACAGTGGTGGCGGGGAGAAGCTCTCTTTCCTTGTCTTTCTTACTTTCTCTCCCTCTCCCTCCCTCTTTTGCTCTCTCTTTCACAAACTCTTTCGCAAAATGCCGTGCTCGACTTTTGGTCGCGTTTTTTTTTTTCTGAGTATCATCGCTATTTGCATTGGAATTCAATGTCGCTATTCCCCCCTTCCCTTGTAGTGGCTCCAGGTTATGGGTGGCATAATTCCTTTCATGGGTTTTTAGCTTTCTCAAGGAATATAGGATGACCTTCTTGCATTAGTAAACAACCTAGTGCAAGTGAGCTAGCATCTATTGACAACTTCAAATTCCTTGCTCAAGTTAGGGAGTTTCAAAATTGGTGTTGTCACTAGGCTATGCTTTAGTTGATCGAAACTTGATTGTTTAGTGGGCGTCCACACTATGTCAACATGCTTCTTTAGAAAATTTATGAGGGATACTGCGATTAAGGCATACTCTTTAATGAAGATCTTGTACGAACGTGTTAATCCAAGAAAATTACGCACTTTTTTGACAGTGGTTAGTGGAGGCCACTCTTGGACATCCTTAACCTTTGCAGGGTCTATAGAGATTCCTTTCTTTGAAATAATAAACCCTAGATATTTGATCTGCCTTTTGAGGAAAGCACACATTTTCTTCTTAGCATAGGGCTTGTCTATCCTAATGGTCTCAAGGACAATGTGAACTTGGGTTCATGATCCTACTCTTCCTTGGAATAAACCAAGGTGTCATCAAAGAAGACAAGTATAAAACCATTGAGATATGGTCTAAAAATGTCTTGCATTAGACTATTAAATGTGGCAGGGGCATTAGTCAATCCGAAGGACATCACTGTGAATTCAAAATGACCATATCTGGTGTTGAATGTCGTCTTTGGAATATCCTCATCTTTGACGTGGATTTTGTATTATCTTGACCTTAATGGAGAAGATTTTTTCTCCCTGCAGTCGATCGAGTAACTCATCTATCCTTGGAATAGGATATTTATTTTTTATGGTTATCTAGTTCTGGCTTCTATAATTGATGCAAAGGTGAAGTGTATCATCTTTCTTCTTTTGGAATAAGACTAGAGCCTCCCCAAGGAGAACTACTGGGGCATATGTACCTTGGGTCCAATAGTTATTTGATTTGTTCTTTTAACTCAATAGCTTTAGGAATGGACATCTTGTAGGGCTTTTTTGCAACCGATGCAACTTCTGGTATTAGCTTAATCTCATGATCCACTTCCCTAGACAGTGGTAATTCTATCAATTCTTTCGGAAACACATCTGTGTACTCTTTTAACCATGATAGTTCTTCACTAGAGACCTCTGCCTGTTTCGAAAACACATCTGTGTACTCTTTTAACCATGATGGTTCTTCACTGGAGACCTCTGCCTGTTTCGGCTTGTTTAGCTTGATCACATAGATGGATAATACTTTTATTATTCCTTGAACTATTCAAGTTGCCTTAGCTAGTTGGATCTTTGGTTTACCTGCTTCTCCTTGTGTTGTAACTAGTTCACCTTTAGGATTTGAAAAGGAGCCTTGACCCTTTCCGCAATGAATGTGAGCATCATTGGGGATTAGCCAATCCATCCCGAGTAGGCACTCATGGACTCCTAGATTCATTACCTTGAACTTAAAGATGTGGGCTTGTTTTCGAGTAGAAATTCCACCTTAGTAGTTTGTCTAGTGCAAGTGATTTCTTGCCCATTCGTTAGTTTGACAAGTAAAGTAGGCGCAGCTACAGTGGTTATCCCTAACCTTCTTGCACAAGCTGGTGAAATGAAAGAATGAGTGATATCACAATAAATTAGGGTTTAAATTTCTTACATTGGTAATCCGATGGTGTTTGGATCACCAAAAATTAGCAGTTTTGTCCCTTTTTGGAGAGCGGCATGAACGGATGCCCTCTCAATCTCAACTTCCATGGACGGGACTTCTTCTTCATTGATTCCCTTAATGGTGATATTGGAAGTTTTTACCCTTCCCAATGCTACACGACTGCAACCACAGGTAGCCCTGGCTTGTTGGCCACTGAATTTCCCTTGATGATGACCTCCACCAAGTTTGGGACATTCCCTTTTGAAGTTCCCAGGCTTTGATCACATCTTTGAGTGGGGACAAAGTCACTGATTGCATTTGCTCTCGGCTTTTTCTGTTGGCCTTGACTTTGTCCTTGCACCCTTTTAATTTGAGCTTTCAACATCCCTGGATTTTGGTCTTTGTGAGACCAAGGTCTATTATTCCTGAACTTCGGCTAACTTCTTGGGCAATAGGTCCCGCTCTTATCAATGCATCTTGCAAATCTAAAGGATGCATTGATTCCAATCGAGTGTTCATTGGTAGGTTCAACCCATCACAGAACTTTGAGACTTTTTGGGGAACACTCATTGTCAGGCCGTATTTTAACAAGGAGACAAGTACGCCTCCAGAGACCGGCCCAATTGTTTCAACTTAAAGAACTCATTCATCTTCTAAGTTTTGTATACACGTGGCGTGTACCTTCCCTGCACTGCTTCCTTTAGTTTATCCCAAGCTATTATACTTTTCGTGTGACTGCTTGGTATTTACACCATTTCTTCCACCAGAGCCTAGCTTCACCAATAAGCTTCAACTTGGTAGTCATAGCTTGGTTTACATATGTTGTTACTGCTGTACTGAAGTAATCTTCCATGGATTCAATCCATGCTTCGGCATCAGCTTCAACAGTCTTCCCTTTTCCATCAAATTTTGGTGGTTTAATTTTTTTCAGAAAAAACTTATTCTCTTGTGCCTCCTAATGGGCTTAGTGTAGAAATAAGGTTTTGGTTCTACATTAGAAGTTGTATCTAGTTTTCAATTTAAACTTTACGTGTTAGGATTGCATTTACATATCTCTACACAACTTAAATCAATGTGCAAATTATTTTCCATCACTACTGTGCAACAAATCGAATAACCATAGACTTCTTGTTTATCCATAAAGAAGTGTAAGCCTGAAGTACAATTATTTGGGAATAGACAGAGATTGGCTAGGATGATTTTCTTTTCAAGAGATACATCAACGTCATGTTAATAATTACCTATTGGATTCAGATACAAGGATAGAATAATAATATGGATTGGGGGAATGGATTCTCAAGAAGCAATAAGTCATGGGAAGTTCAAGAAATCCCTAATTTTTATAGCCATGACGTTCGTTTCGCCCCATTACTTTAATTATGTTTGCTGGCAAGACTTTGACCACCTTCTCATAGATATAGTGATTTTGTTCTACTTGCCGGCATCCAATGTGTAGGATCAAGCTCACATGTGCCTCATGGAAGATGAATAACTTGATGATCATCAAGTCCTCCAACCATTTTAGTCTCTTTAAATTGTTTTGAAGATAGGCGAGTCGGTTGACATCTATGCAGCAGTAACCTACGCTCCAAGTCCAATGCCTTTCCACGTATAGTAGTGAAGGGTTGTAGATTCAATCCAAGATCCCCATCATGTAAGATCATTTGCAATTACTTGAAGAGTTCATAGCTGTCCTGAACATGATATGAAATACGAGGAACCTAATCCATGCCTCATAGGTGTGGAAGTAGCAACAATCCACAAGTGAGTGAAGGAAAAAATATATTTTCTAGTGAAAAAATCACTTCACTCTTCCCGATTTATTCCTATCCTAATTGTTTTATTCGTTGGTTTGCTCTGATATTAACTATAACGTGCAGTGTATTGGCTATTCTAGGCATGTTTTTAGCGATCCATCAAGAGACGAATCTAAGAGACATTGCATGGAACTCCCATGGAATGTTATGGGGTTTGTCGCCTAGGGTTTCTTGGGTTCGCCTCGCAACATAGCATTCACGGCCGAACCTAATCGGATTGACCTGGAATCAGGGTTCCTAGGGGACAAGGTCTCTTGACAACATTCTAGCATTGAGACTTGGATATCCTACTTTACACAGAGATACCCAAGCCAAAGCAAACCCATGCCGCACTTAGTTCAAAGAGAATGGAAAATGAGAGGGATGTGCTGCTCAACCTCTCTACCCGTAGGGCATAGTCCCATTTCGGTCCCCTAAAATAGCATGAATCGAATTCTAACTTAACAATACCTAAAGGTCATATGACTATAGAACCTTATGAGAAGCCTCCTAGTCCTCTAGGACCACCCTTCCGTAGGACAAACCTGTCGGGGGTTCCACCCACCCGCTTCCCTCATTAGGCGTTCTTTAGTTATCTAATTAGGTCCTACCACATTTATGTGTGACATTTAAAATCAGCTTTTTTAAATAATCCTTTTAAGGAACATGGTTTGTTCACGTAACTTATGGCACTGACACAAAAACAGTTTAGACACGTTCCTTGGAAGTAAACTTTATATTAGCATTTTAACTAAGATACAAGTCTTGTCCAAAAAGGACGATTCCTGCAGTCCGTGAGGATGCATCTTATTTCCTCCAAGTTTTCACCCTTGCACTAGTAACAGGGCCTCGAGAATCCATCTCGAGTCTCTTAGATTGTTTGAATAGGACCAAAGAGGCAGGGAATTTATAGCTTGGCATCCAAGTGTCCTCCTACATTCAAAATAACCCATGGAGAGACCTCTTGTGGCAAGTTCGGTCCATGTTCTCATCACGGTTGTTTAGAACCCCCTTAGATAGGGTTGGCGGCCAGCTGGGGGTGATTTGGTGTGCCCTCCTTGAATTCAACCTCATTCATTATTCCAATTTCTTTTGTGAGTTTGGGGTCATACAATCCTTTCACAGATGGTGTTCCTAAATTTACAAGCATAAACAATAGTGAAGGGGAGTGCTCAAGACACTGCTAAGGTGGAGTTCCCATCTTTGAACGCTTAATGTTCACCATTCTTGGGTCTTTCTTGCCTTGGTGATAGTTTCCATGACCTTTTGAGGGATAGAGAATACCCTCATTCCAACCTCATTCCTATGTGATAGGAGTAGGAAATTACGCTATTGGATTTATATCTGATAGTTTCAGATGGTAGCTACCCTAATTTGCTGGCCTTTAGTCATGGGTTCTTGTCTTGGGATCATAAATAGCTCAATCTAGGATCTTAATTGGCCCTTTGGTAACCATTTTTTCTCCTTAGAATCCTATTAGGGTTTTACTCTAGGGTTTCACTCCCTTAAGAATTTGTAATAGAAGCTTTCGTTCATTCCTTCCACAAGCCAAGAGCAACCTGTCCTTTGCAATCCTTCTGCAAGCCAAGAGCAACCTAAGTCCTTTGCAATCCTTGAGCAGTCGCAAGCATTAAACAACATGTGGTGATTGGTCGTTCTTTCTTGTGGATACGACACTTGAGCTTTCATGTATTTTCATTGAATTGTATCATGGTTAAGAATGATACCCCGAAAGGTATTATTGGACTTATCACAGTTAGTTGCTAGGATAGAGACCCGTGAGTGTATTTACTTGATACTGGGTCATCTCATGATCTTAGCTTATTTTCAATTAATCCTAAATAAGTCAAATTAAACCCTAACCCTACTTATTGTATAGAATTGTATTCTTGGAATAGTCTTTTGTAGTTAAGTTTAACCATTTACACGTGCATCCTGAGTCTATCTTTTAGGACGAGCCCCTATCATGTAGTGCAATAGAAATTATCCATGATGCCATGCAAGCCCAAATGCAAGTCTTTCCTGAGTTGGCGATGCAATGCGGAGCTTCTATTCTTGGAAATTCATTTCAATGAACTCAGGCAAATCATAAACTGTGACTTTTTCCTTGTGTGAGATACATGAATTCGTCATGCCTAATGTAAATGCAAGCCACATCTTTCTAATGGTTTATGGGATTCCATGGTCTTACATAGTCTTGCATATTATACATATATGAACCTAATTGCAAAAATTTGTTCCTAATAATCAATTAGTATTGCAACAACCCATAGATGCTCAATCAATTCGTGGCTATCATGACCATCGTGAACTAAATTCATACGCGTCTACCTTTCCGGTTATACGAATCACATGATGAGGAAATATGACTACTTCCTACAATAACCATGCTTTATCATTCCGCTCATAGGACAAGTTACCGTAGAGCGGTACCCAGTTTTGGAGTGACAAATTGGCATTTATACCAAATAACCCATTTTTTATTTCCTTTTACCTCTCAAGCATGCCAGTGCTAGTGCATAAATCTAATGCTCTACGAACAAAATCAATAAAATCCTTGATTTCAATGTGCACCAATGTGTAATCTTTTGTGCAAATTGTTTGTTCCATAACATGCAATATTGCAGTAAAACACAACTTCCAACACGATTTTATAATACAACCTGATTAGTGGTTAGCTATCATAGATTTTTTCATGAATACTTCTCCCTACCTAATGTAGTCGATCTACGTTTTTAAAAGTTTCCTACCAGCGTAAGATTTATGGAATGCACCTAGTTACCAAGTGTCATGGTTCCTTGACCCATAGCTCCATCAATTGTTGCGGGATTTACACTTAATTCGACCTTACTTTTCTTGGGAGGCATCGTAAAGTTTGACCTTTCCTTCACGGACACACACATGGGCTACTAAGGAGTTGACTCCTCGTGAGACAACAACTATGGGAACCCTCTCAAAGAGAGAGGGAAGGAAGCTTGGAAGCTTCTAAGAAGATTCCCCCTTTCTCTCTCTCCCTCTCTCTCTTTTCCTGTCCCTTAGTACCGTCTCTCTCTCTCTCTCTCTCTCTCTCTCTCTCTCTCTCTCTCTCTCTCTCTCTCTCTCTCTCTCTCTCTCTCTCTCTCTCTCATTCAATCCGACAGCGGGGGGAAGGGAAAAATGAGTTGCCCACGGGGAGAAATATTACACCTTACAATGGTTATTTTAGCCACTGGAGAAAAAGTCTTCCCATAATCAATCCATGAATCTCTGCATACCCTTTAGTGACCATTCATGCCTTATAATGCTCAATAGATCCATCTAACACTTAACCTTGTAAACCCATTTGCAGTCAATAGCTTTCTTGCCTTCAAGTAAGGGCACCGACTCCCATGTGTTATTATCCATAGGTATAACCGTTTTTGAATCCATAGCATGATCCCAAAACTCATTACTCACTGCATCCTCAAAAAAAGGGGTAAAATTATTGACGATGCATGCTAAGGAGGATCACTGATGAGAAAATAGACAATCATAATGAGACATAAACATTGACAAAGAAGAACAACTAGTATTATCCAAGCATAATGCAAGGACAACTGATGAGAATGACTGATAGAATGAGTGTGGAGATTAGTACCTTTTATAGGGTTACAATAGGTGTTATTGGTAGGTAAGGAAAGGTGAAAAGTGACTTCGGTATTCACCAACTGAGGTTTTAATAAACCATGCATACATGACCTAGTCTAAGGCTTTATTTGCAATGTGTTTCTTTGCCTTATTTGTTCCTTACACAGAGGCTATGGTGGATATGATTAGACATTTCTCAACAAAAAGTAGATTCCACATCTTGTAGAACCTTAGCTATGTGTGCATAGTGATGAGCTATGTAGCTATCAATGCATTGGCCTTTTCACTCTACTTGACTTGTGTGGACCTAGATCACTACCAAGTCCTTTAGCATCCTCTTGTGCCTTCCGCACACCTGGTATTTTAATAGATGGATTCCCAAACTTCTCATCTAAGCTTTGCTTATAGCCATCCAAATTAGCATCAACATAAGAGAAGCCTGATGATACATTTAACACAATAGGTGAGTCCCCAACTTTCTCTTGACATTGTGATATACTTGGTCGAGTAACTTGCGACCTCAATCTACCACTCACTCTATAAGAAATAGGCCTCATACCGATGTTCAAAGTGACACAAATGTTCATAAAAAATATTACCCCTGTTATCGCTAAAAGTGTCGGTATAAGCGTCTTTACAAAATTGTCACAGAAACCATCGCTATTTGTGTAACTTGCTATTTTCATCGCTTTTGTGACATAAATAGTGGCGCATATAGCAATGTTTTGTGACATAAATTGTGATGGCAATAGCGACATGTGTAGAGAAATTAGCAATGCTAATAGCAATGGTTATAGAGAAAAAAAATTGTAAGCTGCCTTGCCACATATAGCACCTTGTGTTGTATAATATTCTACAAATTAATTACATGTTGGGTATGAAATGGTCATCAAGATGAGATCAAAATGTACTTGAACCCAAGACTAATACATAGAATAAGCACAAGACTATTGATAGTAACTCATGGCATTACATGGAGCCGTGGAGAGAGAGGAGAGCCAAAACTAACATGAAATTTTATCTATAATTATCGCAAGATATAATTTTATACAAAGGATGATAAGTACATCTAAGGAATAGTACATGAAATATGCCTGCACACATCACAGGACCAAAAAAGAAGAGGGTGTGTGCTCCACGAATCCAAGTGCAAGCTACACAACCTCTCCATCAGAAAGCTCATCCGACGCAAAGGAGCATCGAACGGACTTTGCAAAATGAACAACTACACATCAATCCACTATACATAATGCATTTAAAAAAAATAGTAACTATAGAAAGAAAGATGATTGACTTACTGGGATGCCACATGTGTGCAGTTTATCGATGAGTGCAGTGAGACCATGTCTCTCTACATATCGAGTCTCCAAGCCGGTGAGATCGTGGTTTATGATGGAGTGCTACAAAGAAAACATAATATAACTATTAGAAACATGATTGTTAGTACAAGTAATATCGCAAATAAGAAAGTGAGAAGAACAAAAGAAAAACTTACAAAGTCCTCAAGATAAGTCATGTGGCCTCGCCTGCTGTCGCCAATGTCCTAGAAAATATGTAGCCTCCTCCCTGAGTCTCTACCAATCATCCACGTCTAGCCGCTCAAGCTTTGAGATGTCACTCTTGAATGCCTTGCGTGCGCCTGATCATCTATGTGACATGACATGTATGCACGCATACACTCCATCATTCATTCTGTGGAAAACCTCTCTGTCGTGGTAGGTACTGAAAACTCCTCATGCAAGTCCTTGCTCCCCTTGGGTATATTCTTCCAATGGTCCAAGAAGTTGTACCTAAAAACGTGTTGGCACAACTCTCTCATGCGAGACATCACCCTTCTTCCCTTATCATTCATGATCATAGCACCTGTCCTGTCATCTATGAGGTATCCATACCCCTCAGGGGTACATCTAAGGTGTGTCCTCTCCCCCCCAGGACTGCGCTCCTAGGCATAACTAGGAGACCCATGTCCATTTGGTGTACCGACAGGGTAGTATCTCTCGGAGTAGCACCCATAGGGGTGCAACCTATGAGTGACTGAGCAAAATCTGGAGTGACTGGAGTAGATATCCCCAAAGGCGTGAAAAATCTAGGAGGTGACATGTATCGACCAGAATGAGGAGACATAGAGACAATGCATCGGTGCCTCCACAACACCCACTTGTGCCAACCTCTCAAGAATCTATACGAGAGCGAGGAGTAGCACCCTATTTTGAGCCGACTCACAACATCCACATCCGTGCATCACCCCGAAGAACCACTCCCTTTGTCTTCTAAAAATCGAAGCATTAGAGCATGCTGAAGTAGATCTCACAGAACGGTCCGATGGTGTCTGAGACAGCTCTTGGTCTACCATATCTTTGAATGAAGCCATCTAATCTAGACACATACGTGTGAATATCTCCTACAACTCCTCATCACTCATCCCTCGACTCATCATGCTTTCCAAATATCACCAAAGGTAGCCTGCACTGATAGAAAATGATGTTAGCATAATCAATATAAAGATTTAAATAAATCACAGTAATATAACTCTAAAAGAAACTATGCTACTTAAAATGTATATTCTAAAGTACCCTTAGAAGTGATTCATTAACAAATTGAGTAGGCGGATGTTGCAAGTATGACCTAGCCTATAGTCCCATTTCAATCTCTTGGCACAACTCTGCATCCTGGAAAGTCTATAGATAGGTCACCACAGAAGGAGGAGTCCACTTTGTTCAAAGAATTCCTGACCTCCTATATTTTCATCATCATTACTCGAATTCACCTTCTCTACACGCTCCAAGCTCTCTTCGACCTCCACCCTTTATAGTATTGACCCCTCCACATACATACTCTCCTCATCTACACTAGAATATTACTTTCATCATATACTCTCGCACTCCAAGGAGGTGACGGCACAACATGCCACCATCAAGATTATCAGGGGTTTGGATAAAAAATTACATGTTCAAAATCACATATATAAGAGTGATTCAACATTTGTGACTATTTTGTGTTGTGAATTGTTTAAAAAAAAGAGGTCATGCACCTATTCACAATGGGTCGGCAAGATAAACATGTCATGCAAATCCATCCATCTTTTCTTGGAATCTATTTTTAGAAATCTAGATGGACCTCATCGAACGGGTGTCCCAGCTCCTTCCAATACCACTTTGAATAATTGTACATCAAATATGATCATGGAGAAGCTATGATAATCCATTGAGATAACAATTTACAAGTATTTGGATTCATGGCTCACTGTCAGCTCTCTTGCTCGAACTTTGCCATGGCACCACAATTTGTTGTGCAGTGTATTTTGTTGATGCGCTCAACGTGAAAATGACACCCACACGACCATGTCGCATTGTAGACTTTCAATTGTACATTGAAATGGTTAGATTAGTTGTCACACATAAAATCTAGATACGATAGCTTATAAAACATGCAATCACATTTGGATGACATCTCCTCGAGAATTACCACTCCCTTAGTAGAGACCTCCACCCCTTCGCAAGAAGCTACGATCAAAGCTCCATGTAACCATCACATAGACATAAACTATGGCATCTCCTCCATGCTCTCAAGATATCGAATTGTTCGATGGCGCATATTGCATCAAAATTCTAATTGCACTTCTTCTCGATCTTTCCTAGCATGCTCATACCTAGCGAGTCACATCTCCATGGATGCATAATGTAACATACGAAAATGATTCACTTTCTCCTCCATTGCAGCATCTATCATTTTTTCTACCCCATTTCCAACCACCACATCTCTAGTCAATTTACCATCGTCCTTCAACGAACCATAGTATATTGTTGTCTGAATCTACGGTTGGTAGCCACTATGAAATATGCACTAACGCCTCCGACACCAACCAACCTTTAGCCAAGCTTGTGGAGCTCGTTGTTGTACAAAGCCTTTCAAGGTTTTCATGAAGTACTCCAAGAAGAATATCTATCACATATGAACAGGTCCTATAATCTCCACTTCATCTAAAATATGCACCAGGAGGTGACTTTCTATCGTGAACATACTAGTGGGCAGGTGCTTCTCAAAGAGACAAACCGTCTCCACCACTCTCTACCTTGTGAATTCAATAGGGGATGTCTTGATCTCCTTTTGTGAGATTCATTGCACTAAATTCGATAACCTATAAATTGCCCAATGTATTTTTGGAGTGAGGCATCCTACGATTGAGATCGGTAGTACAAACTACCGCAAATGAAGAAGCATTACGAACACCGACTAGACACTAAATAGCAAAATACGCAAGCACTTAGAATCGAGAACAGTACAAACCTTACATATCTTATGTCAATCACAAAATTTTAGCCCTGATAGTTGGTTGTCTTTACAGAAAGTGGATCTAAGGAAACACATTATACCCATCGGGGTGCTGATAGACCTGATAATTTGGTTCACAATGTGCTCTTCTTTATTGGAAAAAACCCAAGGAGCTCAAGGTAGTTGCAAGTGACCATCACTACTCGCATGTGGCCAAAGCAGCTCCATCTTTCCTACTTCCTTCAAATCCATTCATGCCCTTGTAGTGTTAACAAGAATGAAAGCCTACTTATCTAAGCACTCCCTGAATCCCAAAAAGTTATGCATAGTCCACATGAGATTGGCTTGTATATTAGTAGACCATAGACCATCGCACTCACTCATATCTTCCACGACAATCCCCTCCTCCCACAAAATCTTGTATTCTTGACTTTGTAGCATCCAGGAATGAGCAAGCTAAGGATTATATGTCCTTTCTTCATAGAAATACATGGTAGGATGTTGTAGGTAACATGGACTATAAGCCACATACTGTAAGAAGTTGAGCGGAGACCAAATGGGTTCATGCCATCCATAGCAATACCAAGCCAACTCTCGTGCAAAGCCTCGAAAGGTAGACTTCCCTCCCCACTCTTGCTCCTTCTCTATTTTCCTTTCCCTCCCTTCTTTTCTCTAAGTTTTTCTCTCATTTCCTCTCCACTCTCACTCTATGCATCTCGTTAAAATCAAAATCAAAGATAGAAAATAAAAAACTCATAAAATAAGAAATCAAAAAAGTTTCTCTCCCCACCCCTCTTTGTGGATCTCTTCTCCCTTTTTCATTCTCTTTCTATCATTTCGTTCTCTCTAATTCTCTCATTGTTTCCGTTTTCTCTTTCTCTCGCTCTCTATTTGTTGTTTTTTCTATCTTTTTTTTTCTCCCTCTTTGTGTCTCTTTTTCTCTCCTTCTCTTTCTATATCTCTCTTTTTTTCCCACTCTCCTTCCTCTCTTTACTTCACCCTTTTATGCACCTCTCCTTCACTCTCCATTTCTTTTTCTCTCCCCCCTCTATTTCTTTGTTGCCTCTCTCTTTGTTTCTCTCTGCCCCCTCATTGTTTCTCTCACTCATTCTCCTCTCTCCCTCCCCTTCTCTCTCTCTCTCTCTCCCTTTCTTTGTTATGTTTCATCTTCTCTCTCTCTCTCTCTCTCTCTCTCTCTCTCTCTCTCTCTCTCTCTCTCTCCCCTTTTCCTTCCTTCTTCTCCCTCTCCTCTTTTCTCTCTTTATCTCTCAATGCATCTCATACTCAAGAAAAACAAACAAAAGAAAAGAAATACAAGAACAAAGTAAGAAGAGGCAATGTACCTACCGCAAAGGCCCAAGGATAGATTCTTCATCTCCTCTTCATGATGTCCCCTCTTTCTCCATGGTACACTTCTCCCTTTTTTTCGCATACGGTGGCAGTGGTGGTGGCAGCAATGATGAGAAGCTCTCCTTGTCTCTCTTTCTCTCTTCCTCTTCCTCTTCCTCTCCCTCTCCCTCCCAAAGCCATGATCTCTCTTGCTCTCTCTTTCACTCTCTCTCAAAATTGTTTGCAGCAAAAGGCCGTGCTCGGGTTTCGAACGCTTTTTTTCTCAGAAAGGCATCACTATTTGCAAATAGCAACGCCACTATTTTCTATCGGAAATGACCATCACTATTTGCCCATTCCCTTGTAGTTACTCCAAGTTCTATCATCAAAACCATGATTAAGAGACTCTTGTGGTCCACTCAATCTCTGTGATGGCTAACTTTTTTTCTATATAGCCACACTCTCATGCTTATCAACCCTAATTGTGTTCTACACATTATAGTATAAGCTACTCGTTTTATAAAAAACAACATCCCTACTAACTCTCAGCTCACATGTAGCATAGTTATAACATCTATATCACTTATGCTTAAGAGAATATCCTATAAATACACATTTTTCTACTTTGGGATCCAATTTACTATGCAACTTATTACGAATATGCACATAAGTAATACATCCAAATACTTTTATATGGGATAGATTTGGCTTCCTACTTGTAAACTTTTCTTCAAGTGTCATACCATATGCACTAGAGTGGGTTTCCTGTTTATAGTATATAAAGCAATAGTAACTACTTCAGCTCAATAATAATGAGGCAAGTTTCTTTCTAACATCAATGCATGAGCCACCTCTACAATATGCTTATTTTTCCTCTCAACAACTCCATTTTGATGTGGAGTATACCTACATGTATACTACCTCTATATACCACCTTTTTTACAAAAAATCAAAAAACTTTTTGGAGAGATATTCTTCCCCTCCATCCAATCTTAGGCATTTAATATGCAAACTTATCTCCTTCTCAACCAAAGACTTAAAGCTTTTAAAGTGAGTGACCACCTCACTTTTCTCATACATAAAGTAAACCCATACTTTGCAAGTATGATCATCAATAAAGGAAATATAATACCTACAACAACCACTCAAAGTTGTAATTTTTTTAGGACTCTACACATAAGAATATATCAATTCAAGTACCTTCTTATAGACATGCTTTTCATGTGGAAATGTGCACCTTGCTTGCTTTTCAAGTTGACATGCCTCACATACTTTATGCATCCCATCAATTCTAAACTTAGGCAAGTCATCCACTATCTATTTTGATTGCATGTCTTTCAGTCACTGCACATTCAATAGAACTTATATCAAATTTCAATATGAGCCACAACATTTGAACATTGTGCAAACATTGCAGTATCCATTTCAGGTAGACTTACATCAATAGACTTACATCAAGAGTAAATAATCTGCTAGCATGTTTTCCTTTTGAGATCAACCTACAATCATTTTTGAGATCTTCTACATAACAATCATCAAATGTGAACCAAACTTACAATCCCTGTTCTGCCATTTAACTAACAGAAATCAAGTTTTATGTAATATTTGATACATGTAACATATCAGTCAAGTACTTGGTTCTACTATCCTACATACTCGAAGCAACACTTCTAACATGAGTAATGGGGTGAGATGTATCATTCCCTATCTCCACATAGCCCTGAGACTTTCGATTGCACATATCTCTAAACCACTCATCTGGATCTGCATACCATCATGTATCATTCTTTGATGAACAATCAATAGCCATAGTATTCTTAAAGTGCTACAAAACAAATAACTGCTCCCTTCTATTATCATTGTTTTTGCTACTATTTGATGCATAGTTATCTTGCTGTGTTTTCCCATTTCTAATATCAACCTTCTTTTTAAAGAAATTTTTGGAAATGTGGCATTTTTAACCATAATCCCAACACTCTCTACTATCACTAGAATTTTGTTGCCTATTAGAATTTGCAACTTGCTCTCTTTGGCTTCCCCTTCCTTGGTATTGTCCTCCTCTATTTTATTATATATGATAACCTTGACCATGACCATGACGTTGACCTTTGCTACAACCTCTACCTATGCTAGTAAAGTAAAACATATATTCAAACTTTTTTTACTTTGAGAAGAAGAGGAATCCAAGCCAAGGTTCTTCTCCTCAAGTACAATATAGAAAGTAATTCTGCAAAATCAGGAATATCATCCCTTGTATTTATAAATGACCTAAAGCTCTTGTATTCATTTCCAAGTCGATCTAAATATACATACACAACATCATCATCATCAACTACCACACTGATAAATCGATAAGTTTTCACAATACTCTTGATTTTTAAGGTATAATCATTAATGGATAGGTCCTCTCTTTCCACTTAGTTCAGCTCTGACTTGAGGTGCAGCTTTTTGGCCTTTGTATGTACTTCAAATAGCTTTTCCAAGTTCTTCCATAGAATAGTAGGGGTCTCAAATTTCTGTAAACAACCCATCATGTTTTCTATGACACTAATCCAATACATGACTTTATTGGTTCTATAATAGCATTTCATGCTAGAGATTCAGGTGCTACTGCCATGTCTCCTTCAATGTAATTCCAAATAACTTTTTCTCTCAATAAATTTATCATCCTGAACTTCCATGCATGATAATTCATTTTATCAAGCTTCTCATTGATAATCTAGTTGAAGTTGTCAGATAGTTTGACAAAATAAAAAACCTTGCAAACATTGCAATCTACTAGCAAGCTAATACAAGGTGTACCACAACTAAACACGCTGCCCTTTTCACTAAACTGCACAATAAAAAGTATAATATGAAATCTCTATGTAGATGCCTTTTGTGTCTATAACCTAGTAAACACCTAAAACCTTACAAATTCGAAGTTTGTAACTTGTGTATCTATAAATAGCTGACACAACCGAGACTATAATATACCCAAAAACTAATGTCGAGAATACTTGCAAGTCTAGAATGGAGGCTGAAATGACTTTGGATGCCAAAACTCACAGCAAACAAGTTTTGATGGGCTTATTCGTAGTGTATACACTATTTTTCTTGCTCATTAAGTTTCACTCCAATCAAAGACTACAATCTTGCCACTCTCAATAGCCTCCTACGACTATAACCTAAGGCAAAATCGAGCAAGGTGGAAGATCTTATTAGCCACTGCTTGCTTGCTTACTTTCGTACTCCAATGTCTTTATCTCATTCTTCAATTTAGCTCCATGCAACAGTGGGACGACTCTGATACCATGAAAATAAACAAGAGGGAAGAGAGGTGAGCAGACCAAGAGCATACACACAAAAGTAATAGAGACTTGACATGCATAGAGGTAGGACTGAAATCTTCTTTTTTTTCTTTCTTCTTCTTCCACACAAAAGAACTAAGTCTACAATATGATAAAAGACTAATATGAAAGTGCCACAACATATGTACACATGGTTACTACGTGTGAACCTGCTAAGAAAAGAAGAGATAGCACAATGAATGTCCTATGACCAAGAATGAACTACATGGGTGTAGTCCAGTTGGAGAGTCATTGGTGTATCCTCATGTTGGTCG
Source organism: Lygodium microphyllum (assembly GCF_053477565.2). Taxonomy (NCBI): domain Eukaryota; kingdom Viridiplantae; phylum Streptophyta; class Polypodiopsida; order Schizaeales; family Lygodiaceae; genus Lygodium; species Lygodium microphyllum. The sequence continues at coordinate 49,302,523 of NC_141142.1, forward strand.
CCTAACATGCCAGTGAATAAAATCCTACCACATTACCAAGGCATGTAGTGGATGCCACCTTATGTAGAGCTTGATATCTCAACAATAAATGGTAGCTCTTGAGTACCAACTCACAATGGTACCCTTGTGGCTATGGCTATGGCTATGGAAGGAAGGAGGTAGTGGAAAGATTTGAAGGATGGATTAGTGAAATGGAGAGAAAGAATGCGAAAAGTAGTAGTTCTCAAAGAAACACACCAGAAAACCTTTTTTTGGGCTATACACAACAGGAAATTAGTTTTTTGAGATAAAAGAGACCTTTTGGGAGAAAATGAAAATTTCTCACTTTTGCCTCCCACTTTTGGATGCCCTATGGGACCCACTTAAGATGGAGAACAAGATTGTTGGAGGTAAATTTTGGGGGGGTGCAGGGGGGGAAGTGGGAGGGAGGGAGGGAGGGGGAGGGGAAGTGCAAATAGAGGGACAAGTCTACCTTTGGTGGGCCTAAGGGGAAAAAGGGAGGGGATAAAATGTGCACACCACCCCCTCTTCCATTGGTCCACCCCAAATCCTTTGTCATTATGAGAGTCATTAGCTCTTAAACTAAAGGGCCCTTTTTGAGTCCATATTTTCCCTAATGGATTATATTTCAAGTGGTGGCATTTTTAAGCAAGGTGGCCTGGCTATTCTAACTCAAGCAATAGGCATTAGCAAGTATTTCTTCGTTGGCGCAAGCATGTTGTGCACGCAATGTCCTCAATGATTGATGAGTCACATTGTCTAAGTTTGTTACTTTTTGCATGTGATCTCACAAACTCACTCACACACACACACACAGATTTAACACACCAAACACACCCATTAACACACTCACATCCCATATATACAACACAATGCACCTACACATCAAACACACTCCAATCACATGTACACACTAGACACACACATTTATATGCTTACATATTAAACCCATATAACACATACTCCATGCACCCTAAACACACCTAGCTACACTGCACATGTACTTAGCACCCTCTTGTTAAAGTGGTAGTGGGAACTTTTTGAAACCTCTCTCTCTCTCCATGTGTGTGTGTGTGGAGAGAGAGTAATGCCCTCTTGTTTCATGCTCTCTCATCTAGGATGAGTATACCTTCAATATGTTGTTTTGAGTCCTATGCAAAGTACTTTGTTTTGGCTTTCATCAACCGCTGCCATAGGAGACTATTGTCTTGTTGAAGGTCACTTAATGCAAACACAAGATGCTTTCAATCTCAAAAAGGCTTTCGACTTCAATAGCTTTGGTAAAAACATTTCAAGAGTTTCTTCTAATTAAATCAAGGCTTTCGACTTTGATGGCTTTGGTTTAAAAAATGTCAAAACTTGCTTCTCATAATTAAATCATAGGGAACTACTTGAGTCATCATCCATGTCCACTAGAACAAGTGGTTGGTGTCAATGATGGGGTGGATGGGCAAGTGCATGATGGACATGATCATGGCAACAATGATTATTATGATCATCAGAAAGTGCAACATATGTGCCATATTAGATGCAATATAAGAGCAACATGCTAGAAGTTGGCATTCAAGATGATTTTGGTGCAAATGATTTCGATTTGCAAACTCTCTCCCTATCTCTCTCTTATGTTGTATGCATGTTTTTTCCAGGATGGTGCAAGTGTTCTTTGGAGGGATAGGTGTAGGAGGTTCTGTCTCTTCCCCTTCTTGATGGCATGGGTATATATCATGAGGGGGACAAAAGGGATTGCAACTAAACATGTGATGAGCATATACAAGTTTAGCTTATCCCTTCAAGCAACTTTGAAGGTCTTGAGGTAGAGAGCAAGGGAAATACAAGGTCAACACAATATTCTACAAGCAGGATCAACTCCTTTGAACATCGTATGATGCTAATGAAGCTCCTTATGGTCAGAACGAAACTTCAAGCTTGAATCTTACTATTAACCCTGTGATGAATGGGCTAAGCTCAATCATCAACCAATCTATATTGAGTTCAGCTAATTAATATAAATTTTGGGATGTTTAAATTTTAGCTAACTAGTAGGTGTAGCTTATGTGATCATACATATGTGTGTACATATATTTCTGTATGTGTATATGTATATGTGCATTTGTGTGGTGTGCACACAACACACACATCCTAAAATCATGTTGAAAACACATTTAGATCCCTTAGTACATTTATAAAGCATGTTTAATATGTGTGAAGCTATGTTCTTAAACACAAACAAGTATGCACAACACATAAGCTTTGCAGTCTCTTACAGAACGAAACATACATTAAGAAGCAAAGTGCCTTAATTGTTCTACTTACATTGGTAGGTGGGACCCACCGGGAAAACAATCTAGGCGCGGAACGCCTAGTATGTATTTATTTTGGGGCTGGCCGATGATGTTGATGAGGTGTTGACAGGAAAGGGGGTCGATGGGGAGCCTTAGAGGGCCCGAGTACTCCCCGGAGTAACCGAACTGCTGTGCCGACCTTTCCAGGACAGCAGAGAAGAGGGGGTGGCCGAGAAGCGAAGCCTGGATCACACAGCATTCCTCCTCATGATCGGTATGATCATCAATGCCATCCCCTATCACAAGCATGACAGGCACGCAGCCCTCGGGCAACCGAGGCCTCTGCATCTCCTTCCGCGGCAGCGTTGGCAATCCCCCTTGCTCACTATCGCTCTCATCACTGTTATTATTAGTAAGGTGTAAGAGCTTGATGGATCCATCGACATCGTATGATTCGATGTCTTGATATTCAGCAGCATATGGGACAATCTGAGTACTGCAAGAGTACGCCAGTATCTTGTGAATCCACCTTCTTCTAGACTTGCGGCTGCAGTGAATTGGCAGCGTAATTGCCAACGATCCACATCGAGCAGCTGCCCTGAGCGTGATCTTAGGTAGTAGCTGCGCCAGAGTAGCAGCAGTGTAACGGGGCATGGTGCAGGAGTGAGGGAGCTGCGGTAGCTAAATTTCAAGGACGAAGGAAGAGACACTGTTCAGTGTTCAGAGAGGCACCTCAAGGCGTGATATTAATGCGAACGACGGCGATTACTCCGATATATGCGGATTATGTTGCCCCGCTCTCTCTCTCTCTCTCTCTCTCTCAGAGTCAAATGCTTGTTTCAGTCAAGTCCACTGTCCTCGTGCGCAGTCTTTGAAGTCATGCGTACATACTCTAAAAGCAACCCATACTCCACCCCAATGATATGGCAATTATCAACGAGCGTTAGCCCACTTGGTTGGGCAAGTGTGTGAGCTGTGGAAGGTCTCGGAAGTTCGAGTCCCACACCCAAGAAGCTCACCCTACGTACTATTTAGCTATTTCAAGATATGACACAGATTTCAAAGTCACAAATATATATCCTATATGTACCAAGAAAGTAACACATATAGTTCTTTTGAAAAATTGTTGCCTTCATTTTAAAGCCTTCAAAAATGATATATCCTTTAGTGACTATATTCACCTCTCATTCTCACTATTGTTTCAACCCTTTCTTTATGGCTACATTTACTCACTAAACAAATCAAAATGCTCCAAGTATCTTTATCTAAGTAGATCATGTATATATTTCAATGTTGAAATAACAAATTTATACTTAAATAATGGAAGGTTTAATGGGGCCCCTTCAATTTTACTATATTGGACCCTTCTATCCCATGCGTGCTTAATCTTCTTCTATACACCTCCATTCACATATGTAGATTTGTTAGTGACTCAAGGGGGTCACTATCTCATTTGTAGACTTTTAAGCAGTCCTAATTTTCTAATTTGCAAAGGAGACCATGAAAAAATATGCCATTGGAAATGTATTTGAATGCTCTTTGTTGGGTTTGTAAAAGGAAAGAGAGGAAAAAGGGTGAGTGAAGCTTGCTAACTTTCTTCATTCATCAATCTAAGGGAAAGCATCAAGAAGTCTCTACCTCTAAGGCATGTGTGGATCTATGATTACCCATTATACAATAAAAATCATGATATATATCTATTGCAGGTACTGCACTTGCCTAGTGAGAATTATGCAATGTTTTGAGATACAAATAATATATCTGATGTTGTGCAAAATAAGAACCTCCAAAAACTACTTTTATTGAATGGTTTCTGTGTAACCACATTCATACAGAGGCTAGAACCCTTTGCTATCAAGAATTTCCCATGTACTTAGGTGTGGAATACATGGCATAAGATGTCAACAAAGAGGAAGCATGGGAATACATGTGGTTGAATATATTTTGCGGTGCCTACTTGTGGTGAGCTTTACTATTTGCATATGCTTTTAACAATGTGTTAGGGGTGCAGTTCTTTTGAAGACATGCATGCTATTGACAATGTGATCTATGATACTTTTAATTATACTTGTATTGCAAGAGGTATGTTCGAGAGTGATGGTCAGTATGTTATGTGCTTGGAAGAAGCTACCTCTATGCAAACTAGTGCTCAACTTCGGAGTTTGCTTGTTGCAATTTTGATCTTTTGTGAGCCAGCTTTGCCTGGCTAGCTATGGAAAAGCTTTTTGGTACCAATGGTAGAGGATATCATGTATAGATTGCAACTACAACACATACATGTATCTCCTAGTACTCTACATCATGAGGCATCCTCGAGAAGGGAGAGGGGTCATTCATGAACATGTGTATGTATCACGTGAGTTGAAAATAAGGTGTTTCAAAAATACTATTTTAATACATCTTTTACACATATAAGGGTATCATATAAAGGGGTTACTTACAGACTGAATTAAAAAGGGTTGTGTTTTATTTAATAAAAAATCATAGATAAGAATATTTATAAATAGACATTGAACACACATAATAATATAGAGGATATATATATAGTGAGCCACTCAAAGGGGCATCTAACATGGCTTTGTTACATCTTCAAGATCTTTTACGCCATATAGGGCAAAGACTCTCTGATTTTGGTGGGTTGCCAAAACCTCATCAATCAAAGTTTCAACTACATGCTAACCCCCTTTTGCAGGATAAATATGCATACAACACATCACGATACCGTATTGTTTCTGAATCTATGGATTGTTGATGTTTTAAAGACACATTCTATTTGGATGGTCTTGGTGGGTCTAGAAAGACTTTTCTATATAAGTGTTTGCTTGTGACAAGGTATGCAGTGGTAGTCATATAGCATTGGCAACATCATCATGTGGCATTGCTACCTTGCTTCTACTAGTGGATGGTTGTACAGATCACTCATGGTTTAAAATCCTAATGAAATTAAATAATTGATCCACATATAATATTCCTACTCATAGTGGCCTTGCTTAATTGTTAAGATACTCAAACCTTATTTTATGGGATGAGGCTCCTAATGAAATTAAATAATTGATCCACATATAATATTCCTACTCATAGTGGCCTTGCTTAGTTGTTAAGATACTTAAACCTTATTTTATGGGATGAGGCTCCTATGACCTATCGATATGCCTTTGAAGCAATTAATAGAATTTTAAGAGACGTTATGAGTTGTGATAGGCCATTTGGTGGAAATGTTATTTTATTTGGAGGGGATTTTAAATAGGTCTTGCCAGTTGTGGTAAAGGAAACACTTGAGTATATTGTTTATGTTGCACTATGTTACTCTAATTTGTGGCTTATGTGAGGGTATTAAGGCTATCTAGGAATATGAGAGTATCAACAATTGAGAGAATAATGTGTTCATTTATCAAATTCAAGGAATAGGGGATGGAGTAGACATTACCAAAAATTGTGATAAGTTGCTTGTGTCACTTGCCATGGTGTTAAAAGGCCACTCTATTTATCGAAACCTTGATTGATAATAACTACAATGGTGGATCCAATGTGGGTGACTTACAACATATTTCAATGAGGAAGCTATACTTGCCTCGCAAAATATAGAGGTGGCTACTCTGAATGATCATGCATTGCAGTGGATGTCATGAGGGGATGTTAGGCAGTGTTATAGTGTGAATTCAAGTGCAGAGACAAATAACTCATTTTTTAAATCTATGGATTATTTAAATACATTAAAAATTAGAGGTGGATTTTTTCCTCATTTATTGTTGCTAAAGGTAAATTCACCTATTATTCTACTTAGAAACCTAAACGTAGGAAAGGGTCTATGTAATGGTACATGGTTGATATATAAGACTTTCAATATAAAAGTGATAGAGGCTAAGATAATAATAGGGGCAAATGTAACTGAATGGGTTTTCATTTCTAGGATTGCTTTTATTTTCAATGCTACAAAACTACCATTTACTATGAAATAGAGATAGTTTCCTATTTATTGGCATTCGCTATGGCGATCAACAAGTCACACAGATAGATTGGGCTTCATTTAAAAGTACCAATATTTATACATGGTCAGTTGTATGTTGCATTTTCAAGGGTAAAATCCTCATGTGGTGTGAAAGACATATTAGATTATGAGAATGGAAATATGACCACTAAGATTTTATACAAAGATGTATTTTAGAAGATGCAATGATGTGCATTTTGTTTTTACAAAGATGTAATTTTTGATAGCTGTATAGGGTCGCCGTTCTAGCATATGTGTAAAATTCTCTTCATGCCATATTTGGTTAGCATATACTCTTTTGGAAGCAGATTATTTTCCATGTTTTAGTATTTATTTAACTTTTGCATATGCCTACCCCTGTGTGGGGCTAGTAGCTTTTGACTATCAAAAGGAGCTACAGTACACATTGCATGTAACAATGAGCGATGGCATCATAAGAAGGATACTTGCAAGATTTGTTGAGCATTTGCATGATGATGTCAATATAGACATTAAGCTCCTAGTTTTTATTGAAGTTGTACATTGTGAATACACCCAATGTTTTCAAGTGCATATATACAAGGTTGACCACAAGAAGAAGTTTCAATTTTCTCATACTAATAAGATATCAAGGCATTGGTTTAGGTATGGGTTGAAGGATTTGGGTTGTTTTATGACATAGCATCAATATCTGTCAATACCTACTAAATGGTTCACAAATGTTTGGCTATGTATTGCTATTTTTGAAATAAATTGGTCTTTGTTGGTTATTGCACGTACTTATACTGTATGACTGCAAGAAAACATATGCTTTCTTTGCGTAATATTTAGAAAAATTTCCCTCTCACACACACACACACACACACACACACATCAAACTCAAAACTAAAATTAATTTATAAAATCTATAGAGAATGCTAGACATACAAACAATTTCTTTTATGCATCAAACTTATAAACCTTCATCTATACACGACTATAAGAAAACACATCCTTGCTTCATGTGATATTTAGAAACAACAATGTTATATCAAAATGGATCATAATTAAACCGCACGCATGTGTGTGTGTGTGTTAAAGACCAATCATAACAAAAAGAATCTGTTTAGGAAGCCTAGTTAAAACAAAGCCGCCTCCTTTTTTGAAGAATCAATTTTATCTCCAAGCACAGCATTTACAGGATGAATAGAGCTTGATGCCAATATATTTGGCTTCTTTCTAATGTTCATGCCATGAAGGGAAGGCATAAGACATCCTAATTTCCATTAGCAAGCAATGAAGGCTAATCATCCTACTTTTTGTGTACACATGCCATGCTATTTCCAAGTCTTACAAATATGGCATGATGCCAACAAAAAGAAGACAATGTCCCCAATGAACCTAACAAAAATAGATATTCCTCTTCTTTGAAGAATCCTTAGCAAAATGTTCATTCTTGAGCAAAACATGCAAAGGTGAAGCAAGGATTGATCCCATAGTTCATGCTGTTAATGCCATGGAGAGGATGCGATAATCTTATCTCTTTTTTTGGCACTTGCATTTAAACAAAACTCTACTTAGAGACACAAGAAGGAAAAACAAAACAACTAATACCTACCACTACTCTTAAGATAGCTCAACGCATAAAATGAAAATTTGGTTATTAATTGAATGATTCGGGCCATATCTTTTCTTCCAAACTTTGCAACATACAAGTTAGATGTCGATGTGTGTACAAGTGCTTGGACAAGAAGGATCATGAGTATAGGATTACATGACTTGGGATAAGAACTGTCATGCATATTTTTTTAATAATTATGTTTGGGATCTTATAGCTTCTTAAATTAGAAAGAATGAGATGATAAGGTCTTAATCTTTATTTACCTCATTGATTCAATTTATGGATTCTAAAATTCAATTCTAATTAGGGTCAAGTCAGCATTTGGGACATGAGATTTATGAATCAAAGAATACATTGCACATGCAACTAGTGCAAGATTACTATTAGACATGGCATTGTTGTATCACATTTTCTTCTAGGCCCCCCCCCCCCCCACCGAAGTAGAAATAGAGTTCAAAAAGGATAATTATGAAAGTGAAGAGGGGGATTCCAGGCAATCAAAAAATGACACTGATGATAAAGAAGTTACAATGATCTCAGACATTGAAGATTCCATGATGAAGGATGGAATGAAAATTGTTTCCTTTGAACTAATTAATGATCCCCAAAGTATGTAGAGGATGTACAAGAAGTGAATCAAGCAAACTAAGATTTCCTTTATCAGTGATTGTTGTCATTGTGATCACCAACCCTTTGTAAGGAAAGATGATGAGGATGCTATGTACCAAAGAGCACTAAATCGAAAGAAAGAAAGAAGGTTACATGCTCCACGTTATGTGAATTTTCTAGATGTATCATTAGAAGATGAATGATCCAATCAAGAAGTGGTTCCATTTAAGGTCAATAAAAAATAGCCCTCATTCCATTTCAAAATATACTGGCATCAAAAGAGTTGTAGCCTAATGCAATAGAAGCAAATTCTAATGAAGTAGCAAAAGAAGAGACAACTACCTTGAAGGAGTCTAATATGTACTCAAAAGTAGTACATGGAATCTTCATAAGACAAGTGGAAGGTGAGAAGAAAATAACTTTTACACACATAGATGGAACTGATTGTCATCTCAAGATGGGAATTGGTCTTCCTAAAGAGGAGCTATTGGCCTTAACTAACCTACTGAAGGAGAACCTCGATATGTTTGCATAGTCTTACAAGGATTTGAAGGGGATTGATCCCACTATACATAAGCATTACATTGACCTAGAGCTTGATGCCAAGCAAATACAACAATGCCAATGCAGAATGAATCCCAATTAATCCACTCTAGAGAATTATTGAAACTCTTGGATGTTATTTTTCATATACCTAGTGGCCAATAGTGAATGGGTTTCACCTATTGCGATTGTGCCCAAGAGGAAGATAAGCTTTGCATGTGTGTGGACTTCCAAAAGCTGAATTTTAAAACAAAGAAGGATCGCTTTCATATTTCTTTTGTAAATCAATTATTGGATATAGTCAAGACATGAGTTGTACTTTTTCTACTAGACGAATTCCTGCTAACCTTAACAATTGAGGGAATTCCTAGAAGCCATGTGGACTAGAAAGTTCACTGTGCACATTGCAATTAAGGTGGCTCCCCTTCACAAGCTTCTTAGGAAGGATGTTGAATTTGTGTGGATGCTTGAATGTGAAGAAACCTTTAATACTTTGAAATAGTACTAAATTGAAGTACCTATCCTATGGCATCCTAACTAGATGAAAGGATTCTATGCACACTAATACATCCATAAAATAGTTAGGTGTAGTCCTATGCTAGAAAGGGTCTTAAAGTTGGATCAAGTGATCTATTATGCAAGCTGCAAGATTACTAACGTGGAAATAAACTATATAGTGATAGTATTAGAATGCCTAGCCAATGGTGTTTATATTGGAGAAATTTTGATACTATTTGTTATCATCTCACTTCAAGTTTTATGGGGATATTTGTCAACTCACTTCCAAGTCTTATGGGGATATCAAGGCTCTGTCATTTCTAATAAAGAAAGACAATGTGAAAGGAAGGATGATATGATGGTTACTCCTTTTTCCAAGAGTTTTGTATTGAAGTAGTAAGAAAGCTTGGTCATTCCCATGTATTGGTCAATCATATCTAGTAGATCCCTCAAAGTAAATAAGAGGAGCAAACCTTTCCAATACCTCTCTATTTCTAATCAAGACAGTGACCTCATAATATACGAATATTTCTAGTCTCTTAGCTACACAACAATACCCTTTTGGACTCTCTAGGAGTGAGAGAAGAAGAAGCTTCTATTAGAGTCATTCCCTCACACTTTGCTAGGTGATACACTATACAAGAAAGGCAAATATGAAATATTGTAGAGATATATTGTAGGAGATGAGATCAGGATTGTGTTGGAAGCTTTCCAAAACAAGCCATGTGGCAAGTACTTTGCAGGAGAAGTACTAGCTCTATGAAGACTCTACTTGCAAGTTATTGGTGGCCTACCTTGCATAAGGGTACCTATGATTACTAAAAGTGATGTGATACGTATCACAATGGATGGGAAAGCCAACCAAGAACAATGCCATGCCACTATAGCCCATTCTTCTTTTGAAGCCATTTGAGAAATGGGACATGAATTTTGTGGAATCAATTAACCCTCCAACCAAAAGGAAGTAGAACTTATATATCTTAGTGTTGGATGGGCCCCTAAAAGGTACTTTCAATAAATCTTAAAAGCTCTATCTAAGCCAACAAGTTGTAGACACGTCTAATGATCCTTTCTTGATTAATGGATATCAATAAAAGAAGTATTTTTATTCTTGGGAATCTTGACAATTAAAGTGGCTTGTTCCTTCCCTCTTTGGACATTGATCAATAATTATATTTATGTTACTGATGATAATTGTTTTGTTTATTCTAATAGAGTGGTACAATTCTCTTGTCCCCTCATTTCCAAAAGGCACACCATTGTTCCACTATCAACCAACCATTAATATGGATAAAACACCCCCCCCCCCCCCCAAGTTGTGTAGCACTATGCACAATACCCACTTAATTTTAAAAATAAAAAGGAATCAACCATTGATATGGATAAAACAAACCCCCATTGTTTGCAAGATCACTTTACATGATACCCACTTAATTTTACAAATAAAATGAGCCTTGTCATTCACATGTGCACCTACATACATGTAATATACACATTAAATTTTGTAATTAAAATATCAACCCCCACCGTCACACTTGCATACGCTTTGTGCTATAGATCATCTAATTGTAACAAGGAATTGCATTGTATATACCTCTCAAATCATGTGTTTGAGTGGGGTTAAGTTATGCATTTTGAATCACCTTGAAACAATAACATGAGAACTTAATAATGAATCAACTATTAATTTATCATTTAGTAAATGGGATATGTTTAGTCCTATGCACTCACTACATCATACCTTATGAATGAAAAAAGTGCAAACAAGGATGGGATTCAATTGCAGACATAGTTGCCAAGAAACATGTTTCATAAGGTTAATAAAATCCTTTCATACCTAGGCATTTCATAAACGTATAAAACACCTATTTTAAACTTCCAAAAATCCCACACCCTAAATGTCTTGGGACTTTTGCAATCATCGTTTATCATGGATTTACTTAACACATTGACATGGATATTGGCATTGCTTTCTAGAGTTTTGTTTTGAGTTGTTATCCATGGTGATTGCTTATATCGATGGCTCCTTTTACATCTAAAGTTGATGTTGGGCATGGATAGGGGACCATGATGCATGCGAATATTGATGCTATGCTGAATGCTCATTTGCATTGTATAAAACAATGAGTAACATCAATCTGTGTTTTCTATGTCACATGAGTGATACAATATATCCGTATATAACTTTCACTTTTTAATATCTTGAATTAAACCCATTTCAAACATTTTATGAAACATATATGAAACCCATTTGATACCTCTTGTTTCAGAAATCCTTTGTAACTATGGTTGCAGAGTCTAGTCCTTTACTATCTATCATATCCATCTTGCTCTACTCTCCCTGTCTTCTAGTTGTCTTTTCTATTGTGTGAGTCCATATGTCTTGTGCTTGTGTTTGGGCAATTGTTTGAATTTTTCTTTTCTTTTATATGCCTACTTACAAGGTTTTAGATGTATGCATGTTCGTATAGCATAAATCTTTCCATCATACATGTGCATAGGTCATGTAAATGTTTTTCCATAGGACTATATATTGCTTGGGGATAATTCATTGAGTCCTTCAGTATCTGTTATCATTATTTCTCAGTTGTGCTTTTGTGATTTTACAAGAGCTCTCCCTTGTTTTTTTTGGTTTGTGCTTGTGAATTTTTGTTCTTATGTAGTCTGAATGGCACCCTCAATAGTGGTTCAACACGTCCTATTGTCATTACCAACTATTATTTACTATTAGATGCAATTTGTATTCATCAAGTGACTCGAAAAGACTTTGTAATTGTCAAGTTCCCTCATATTGATGTTGCATTCTACTATTCTATCTTGCCCTCTTATAAACAATAGACCAGATTGATCTATCAACATGATTCTGAACTTTCCCTTACAAACATCAAAAAGGCCCCTTTGTTACCTTTCTCTGCTCCACGAGTGCCTAATGCTCCTCATTTGTTGTCAACTAAGTAAAGTGTCCCCATGTTGTAGAAGGAAACCACTACACCCTTGATGCCTACTAGTACACTTCTTAGTAGTTCTAGAGTGTCAATGCCCACAATCTCTAATCCCATATGGAAGCAGTTATGCCTTTCCTTTAGGATTGATTTATGTCAGCTAGGATCCCACCCAAGTGTCTCTCTAAGGATTCATTCACTACTTCTATCAAGATTCTAGATAGCATTGTATAACTTGGCTTTATTTCTTTTTACTAAGATGGATCAACACTTTCAAATGTCTACAAAGGGCAAGTCAATAACGCCTCTTATTGCACATTTCTTCAATGAGTCCTTATCTTTGCACCTCCTCCAAGTGGATTTCGTGTCTTAGCTCCCACTCCTCTTCCATCACAACCTCCACCTCCAATTCCTTCTCCTCCAATACCCCAAGATAGCTTTGATGATGATGATCCTCCCTTATAGGCCATCTACAAAAAATGCTCTCGTGCAAAAGGTCATTCATGTCTTGTCTCTATTCCTATTTTTGTTCCTTCTCTTAAACACGCTCTTTCTCCTACTATATTTGTTAGCTCCCTTCCCTCATTTGTTTCCTACACAAATCTATTTGCAGCACAATGGAAAGGGTAGCTTGATACTCAAACTTCTTTGACTTTACAAATGATACTAATTGAACCGATGCTTTCACAAATGGTTTTCAATGTTCAAGCTACATTAAAGATCATAGTCACTCCTTGTCTCTAGCCCATGTACACAAGAATCTATACTTCTTTGTAGGACAAAGTTTAGATTCCTTGATCCAATACTTAAGTAAGTCTTTGGAGGACTTTCCTTATGAGAAGGTAGCCCTCGATGATATTCATAAATAGATGGTTGAGGCTATTGCTATCATGGATTCATAGAAAGATACCATTCAGGATTTACAAGCCAAATTAGCTTCATCTCAATCCATTTGTGTTACCCTTACCACACAGAGTAGGATCATGCTTTTTTGAAGATGCTTAGTCTTGGCACTAAACTTGGTTTTGTGAGGGTGAGTTATAGTAGACTTGTGATATTACTGAGTCCATGTAGGACTCATAGAGTTGTGTAGCTAAGCTTTTTGTTCCTCCCTCCATTCTTATGGTTTCTTTTGAGTTACCTTCCATGGTTGATCTTGATCACCTTCAAAAGTAGGCTAAGCTTTGTGATGATTTTTCTAATAAGATGAAACATCTAAGGGAATTCACTTTATGTATACCTTGTATATCACATGCGTTCAAGGCCTATCTATAAATACCCTTATTTGTGAATTTTTTCTCAATAAAACATGCCCTTTTCAATTCAATCTATAAGTAATCCATTTATATTGAACCCTTCTATTTGTAAAAAAATGTGTAATAATGGTATTTTAAAAATCCCTTATGTTGAACCCACGTGATACATACATATATTTATGACTGACCTCCCTAAGCATCTATAGCAAAGAATGAATTTTTTGTATAAGGATTTTCTCCATTATTTTGATATTGTATCTCCTCCATCGTTCTAGGTCAAATATTAGCAACATCATTTTTCTCTTTACATTTCTCTTGGGACTATTGATCTAGAATCCCTATTGATGGCTAGACATCCTTGGTCTTCTAACTTATTGTGACTAGTGTTTTGATAGAGAAATGGATCATGTCATTAGTCATGAAGCATATTTTCTCTCTTCCATGCATATTCATGGTGAGCTTTAGATTTGCAATGAAGAGGATATGAATCTTAATGTAGGGGATGTAATTCTTCAAGTTGTTGTATATGGGCCCATCGGATGTATGCTGAACATACTTCATGGTGTAGGGAGTGTCATTGGCATCCGCTATTGGAGGAGATTGTTTTAAGCCACACTTCATAGAGGATCAAAGAATTCAACAAGATAGGAGTAAGAAATTAAATGATTCCTAAGCATTGTTTATATTTCTCATTGTACATGGCAAGACTTTCAAATGGATTGTGCTTCAAGAACCTCTTTGCCAGGAATGATATTGACCCTAAAGTACAATCCAAAAGACCAAAATACAATGATACAACAAGAACCCAAACCCTGAGATACCTTGAATCACGTAAACCCAAAAATTCAATGAAGTTCAGCTCCAAGGTCCTAATGAAACCTTTGTTGAAGAAAACATTTGCACGAACCCTCTTCACTTATGCTTATCCCAAGTGAGCCTTCCTAGACCAAAGGCACCCAAGATAAAAAGAGCATTTTCTTTAAATCTTCAAATCAGATGCACGAGCTTCTTTCTCAATTTGTCCGCCCCAAACTTCTTTGTCCTTATTTATAGATGAATGCTTACCCCTGATCTTAATTATTCATGAACTCAAAAAGTGCATTTTCATTAAAGCATTCTACTCCTTTTTTGCATTTGGCTTTAACTAAGCTTTTGGAGATGAAGATCTTTCATCTAGAAATCCTTGTGTTCAAGTCTAAATCTTGTTTTACTCAAATTTGTCCATTCTCTATTTATGAGAACCTTTAATATTATTGAGCTAACTTAAAGGATTATGAAAGCTCAAGGTGCTTTCAAATGATAATTTTCTTTATTGTATGATCTCTACTATCCTCACAAGTGCCTCAATAGGATTGACTACATTTTGAACATGTAGTGAGGCTTAGAAATCATGGGAGGTAGTGTTGTCTAGAAATAAACCATATGCTTTTGCTAAAGCATTAGCTTTCTTTTAGTTAATCATCAATCATTGTTATTCCTTAGTTTATCCTCTTTCTCATTTAAACATGTTCACATCTAAAGTAATTTGTCTTCTTTCTCTTGGGCTAATTCACAATGCCGTAGGCTCCATTACTCAATTTTGTCCTTATTCACATTGTGACTTGTCCCAACTTCATGGTAAATCACTTTGAAACCTCTGAACTCATTGAGAAAATTTTGCATTTTTTAAAAGCAATCTTTGGTATCTCTTGAACCCACAAGTCAATTTATTTGAGCTCTATAACAAGCCATTTGTCACATGGCACTATTTGGCACTCAAGCATCATGCATCTAGTAGAGTCCTATCAAAATCCTAAAATCTTAAAAATAGATTGTGAAACCCAATTTGAAAGCAAACAAATTGTGAAAAACACAAAAATAACTAAACAACTTAAGAAAACCGCAAAGCAAAATGCCTTTGTTTTTTCATGCATGGACATGCAATGCCACAATATACATCCCTTCTAAACTAGCACATACTCTAGATCTCTAGATGGACCACAACTACCCATCATCATCCCCAAGCTCAACTATCTACTCAAAGTCATAATCTTCTTCTTCTTATGTAATGCCTTCTTCATCTACCGTATCATTGTACCTTTCATCCTTCATAGCTTATGCTTTTGGATATCTTGCCTTGAGTCTATTGGTCCCCTTCTATGCCATGGGTATCAACGAGTCAATCTTATCTACCTCTATTAAAGTATATGTCATGTGCAGTATTTTACATCCTTCAGTTTCAATCTTTCTCTACCTAAAAAACTATCCTATAAGATCATCTTGCAAAAAATTGCCCATATATTTTGACTTGTAAGTTAGATTTCCAAGTTTTCTTCTGCAAAGTCATAGCTTCTTCCAATCTATAATCTTCTAAAGAACGCTATCGCAGCACATAGGGTTGAAGGTCACCACAAGGGTTTGGCAAGAAGACCGGACAAGATAGATGGAGATGTGTCTTCAAGGGATAAGTAGATTTATAGGTTCAAGAGGAACTTCACAACCTTGAGTTCACCGTATACTTTGACTTATCTTGGAAAGATAGATTTATACATAAGAGGGTTGAATAAATGGGTTTAAGAGCTTGAAACTTATGATCACAAAGATGGATGATTTGCAAACAGGAGTACAACTGCAATTGATACAAGAAGAGTCTTGCCCTTCTTGCTTATGAATATAGCTGCCTATTTAAGCCTAGGCATGCAGAAGATCTACAAGATACTTTCTCTTTTTAATTGATTAGTACACTGAAGATAGTGGTGATAAGATTGTCTATTTCATCCTTTGAATAATTCAAGGTTATGGAACTAGCATCACTATTGTTAGTTTTTCATAAAAAGATCATGAGATTCATGACCTAGATCAATGTAACTTGAATAAAGTAGCTACATAGAAGCTTTAGCTTATGGATTGATTGTTATGGACAACCAAGATTAATTCCAAAGCATGGCAAGAAATCACCAAAAGACTAATTTGAAATATCCCTTGAATGAAGAGGAAGCAAGATACTATGTAGAGGGAAATACAAGTCTAGTTTGTACTTACAATGATTGTAGATGAAGTAGAATCTGTGATTTCAGGTTTTAGCCCTGAATTACCCTATTTTAGGCTAAGAAGAAGAGGCCAAAAGTATCACATAACAGTGTCCAAAGATGTCCTTGAAACTTTCTTACAAAGAGTATAGCTTGTAGTCACTCATGTGAACCAGGAACAGCCCATGATGTACCAAGATTACAGAAGAGGATCACAAATTAAGCTTTAGCCCATGAATTCCATATTTTGGGCTGCCAAGGATAATCCAAGATAACACCAATAATCTCCCAAAGAGTACTTGCAAGGCCCTTTCAAGGTAAGAGTGATTAGATGCAGCAATTACAAGTGAAAGTAGAGTAGGTTCTCTTCATAAACGATAAGAATTGAAGTGAAGCAACAAAGAGACATGATTCAGCCCAAAAAGAGAGTGTTGGGCTGCATATGACAATCCAAAATCAGCCCATATAACTTTCAAAATTCAACTTTGATGGTAATTCAATCTTCCCCTATCACGAGAGAGCATAAATGAACCAAATGGAGGTGTCTAGCTCCCTATAAGAGGTAAAGAGGAAGAAAATGATCCTATTGTACACAAAACCCTTGTGTGGGCTTCCTATTTCAGCCTCAAATCAAGTCAAATTCCAATCAAAGTAGCACCTTGATGATGCTACAATTATGCCCTCTCATCCAAGAACTTGTGTCAAACAGTAGGTAGCTTCCAATGAGCATATAGATGAGCAAGAAAGAAAGAAGAGCTTGCTGCCCTATTTGCTCTGTTTATGGCTGCATATTTCAGCCCAAGGCATTCACATAGAGCAAACAAGAAGCTCCTTTGATGCTCCTCTCACAATGTCTATACAATGACAACTTGAATCAAACCTTCCAATGCTCAAGAGTGATCAAGAATGATCAAGAATGATGATCCACAAGAAGAGAAGGGCTATTTCCCACCTCTTTATACACATTTCCCATGTTTCTCATAGCCAAGAATGGCCTTCCATTTTTGTCAATGCATGGGAAGAGTGGTACTTACATGTCAAGTAGAGTCCTCTTCAGTTGCTTGTGGTTGCATGGCTTGGCCTCTCCATGTGTGGTGGTTCTAAGAGCTCCTTCCATCTCTCTAAGCTTGCGTCCTATTTCAGTCTATCCCAACCTATAAAACGCAGTGGGAAAAGCCGGCTTCATCTTGCACTTCATGAAGGTCACGACTATGTCATATAGGCAAGGGTTACACCATATTCAATGTCTTATACTTGTCCAACTTAATCAACTTTAACCTCTTTGGGAATCTTCTTATGAAAAAACTTGTAAACTTTGAATGTCATGGTTGCACAAGCATATCATATGCTTCATGAAAACACGGCCTATGGTACCTTGCTAAGTCAGTTGAATTATGATGTGTACTAACACCATGTCATAAACTGGTAAACTTAGGTGTTTAAGATTTATTGCACAAGACAAGTCTTTATGTAGCATGTCTAGGATACAAGTGACTAAGTTATACATGTAAAGGATAAAAGTTGTAGTTTTAAACCATGGGCAAGGAATCCCACGACAACGCACAACCAAATTCCGGATAATTTATCTCATAAAGTTTTGTGCATAGTCTACAATTATCTTTCACTACATGTAGCCTTAGCCAGAGACATCAACTTTCTCATCCTTGTAATTTTTGCATAGCAACACAGATGACAAAGAAACTTGGTAGGCAAATTTCCTAGGTATAAATCCCCATCTTAGAATTTTTTACCACTATAAATGATTGCTAAAATATAAGAATTTCAAGACCTTTAAGTTTTCTAGAACCTGTCTTCTATAGCAACCTATAGTTATATCCCTCCTCGTAGATCAAATGGACACTAGATATGGAACCAATAAGGCATACATACATCCCAGACATTCTCTTCTAGTCTAAACAAATCATATATCATACTTAGCAACACCCAAAATCCACTAGAATAAAAAATCTACTTCATCATTCTACATACATCATCCTCTTAAAGACACTCACTTGGATCATAAGATACCTTTGAATATTCTATCATCCCTTTTTCAAGCTTTGAAACTCGAGTGAAAATCTTGAAATTTATACATAAATATAAATACCTCTCCTTATTTTAGCATCCATGTCTAAAACCACAGGTGGAGTATCTTTGTCCCCCTCTAGCTTTGCAAACTATATTGAAATCCATATCATATATCTCTATATTTTGATTCAAAAAAAGCACCTAGGAAAGTATATTTTTCTAGCTCAAGAAATATCATCTTAATGTCTTATTTGTACTCCTTTCTGCCTTCTGCATCTTGGAAAAACTCAATCAAAGTATTATCTGCATTTCGTATAAAAGCAATGCTAGAGACCAACTATGCATCTCCATCTAATATATGCAGTCCTTGTATAGCTATAGACAATATATCCTTCACATTCACTATGATTATGTCAATTGCACTTTCAACCAAAGTGTCCAGTTCTTATTCATCTTGAGTTTCATCAATATTATTGTCTCTTGCATTTCCACATCATCAAGTGGAGCATGTACATCATGCTCACCCTTGGATACTATATCCTCCTTTGCTACATGATCAACAATCCCCAAAGCAACATCATCAGGTAAAGCATTATCTTTAGTCACTATTCCTTCATCATAAAAAAGCTCTAATATTGCATCTATACTTTCCTTTCTGACTACATATGTACTGACATTTATCAAAGCATATGTACTCTCTTCTAGCAATGCATCATTAATAAACCTATTTGAGTGTCTCTTTCGCAATCACTATCGATATAGTATCGATCTTTCTAAGCATAACATCAATAGATAGCAAACCATCCTTCTCTATCTTACTAAATCTTCCATTTTCTCTGCTATCAAAGACAACTCTATAATCATCACTCAACTCTTTTGACTGTAGTAAATCAACTTTTTCCTTGTTTTCCAAAATAAATTGACCACTCTTTTCACTTATCTAAATTAGCCTTCACAACTCTTTTGATTGAGATAAATCAACCCATTGCAATACATTTTTTTGAAATAATTTGGTATTTTTTCCTTTTGCTATATAAAAGTAACCATGAGTCCTTTTTGTTGAACTGAATCAAGTTTTGACCCTCTTGGCTAAAATACATCAACGCTATGCAATCTTTTTGGCTAAAATAATTCGGCCCTCTTTTCTTTGTGCTGAAATAAATTAGCCTCAACAACTCTTTTTGTCAAGAAAACTCGACATTCAACTCGTTTTGTTGTGTATAATCAATAACCTCATGGTATGTATCCAAGGAATGAACCTACAAAAAATTGAAACCTCCTTATAATTCTAATTGTAGTATAGCTGAAATATCTATAATAGTATCTATACATGGTAGCCCATCATTATCTTGAAATAAGCTATGTCTTCTCAACCCTTTCTCTTCCTTGTAAATGTACTACTTATGTCATATGACCAATATAGTTCTATGATCTTATTTTCTTCTAGATTCTTTTTTGTTATTTACAATCCATATGTTGCTACATCTATGGCTACATAAGTTGTTCATACAGACAAATCTTCTAAAAAAAAAATCATACCTCCTTTCCCAAAGTTTGTAGCAATGGGAATTTCAATCTTGCTTGCACAAATCCTTCAATCTTTCTAGAAGATCAAGTTTCTCCTCATAGCATCCTAAAAAGCTTCACATTCATTTCTATCATGATCAATGCTATCACACCACATATATATTATCACAAAATCATTCGTGGGTGGAGCTTTTGAAGGACTAGCTCTCCCAATTAAAGCTTTTCACTTAGCTAATTTAATTTGTAAATCCTCTATATTTTTCACTAACTTATCAATGACATCCTCTTTCCTTGATAGAGGAGCAAATACTAAAGATTGGCCTAGCCATAGGCTCAGGCCATGAAGGAGTAGCCACAGAAGTAGAAAAAAAAGAAGCCATAGGAGTAACAAACCCATTTTGCAATCTAGTTTTTCACATTTGTCTCTTAATCAATGTTAATAGTATCATGTCTTGCAATCTGTTTTAAGCACATCAACTTAGTTTTGTCTTTAAGAAATTTCCCTAATTCCACCTACAATGGTAGACTTGAAAAACCTATAAAAACAATTCAACCTATTCTACTTGCAAAATTGCATGCTCTACATCAGCCATATGATTGAGTTTTTCTTCAAAGTTTCACAATAACTTTGATGTAACCAACCTTTTATTAGGGTTCTAAACCCATTCTCTGAATTTCCTTCAAGTTTCCAACCCTAGAATTTCCAAGAAATACTATTCTTTCAATGCCTTGTTGAATGCTTTCCACTCATAATCCTACCTATAGATCTCATTTATGTTTGTCTTCAATGCAAGAGTCACAAGTATCGGCTCATCATGCAAGTAGGAGTCCCAAAGAAATCCATCTAGAGACATTCTGTCCATCAAATAATGTTTTCTCACTTGACATAGCTTTAGTTGTCCCGTTTTCATATTATACATTTGTCTGTAACTATATCTGTTGTAGTATTTGTTATTGATGTAGCTATTGTTGCTACCACAATTCTGCTAATGTTGTTATTGTTGTTGTTACATATACATGTTCAAGGCGTGGAAAATATTTCTCACATCATCAATAGACTCTAGCATTCCTAAGATATTGAATTTTCTCCCATGTTTATCGTCTTGACGTGGCTTTTCACGTAGAGTTTAGGCTAGCAGAGGGTGGGTTGTTTCAAGCCACAATCCACAAAGGATCAAAGAATTCAACAAGACATGAGTAAGAAATAAACTAATGCTAAAGTATACTTTATATTTCTTGTTTTACACTATAGAACTTTCAAATGGATTATACAACCGATGTACTTTAAGCATCTCTTTGCTAGGAATGATCTTGATCCCAAAGTACAATTTAAAAGACTAAAATACAATGGTAACAAAAAATTCAAACCTTAAGATACCTTCAATAAAATAAACCCAAAAACTAGATGAAGGTAAGCTCCAAGATTCTAATGTGATCTCTATTGAAAGAACCCTTTTGCATGAACCCTCTTCACTTGCACTTATCTTGAGCGAGCCTTTGTAGGCCAAAGGCACTCAAGACAATGAATATGCACGTTAAATCTTCAAATTCAACTCATAAGATTCTTTCTCAAGTTGCCTAGAGACTTCTTTCTCTCTATTTATAGATGAATGCTTCAATTCAGCCCCTAATCTTAATGAGTCATGAACTCAAAAGGTGGATTTGTATTAAAAGTTTCTACTCATGTATTTGCATTTGGCTTTAACTAAGCCTTTGGAGATGAAAATCTTTTGTGGAGAAATCCCTATAATCAAGTATAATTCTTGTTTTACTTAGATCTATCCATTCTATGTTTATGAGAGCCTTTAGCATTTTAAAGCTAACTTAATAGCTTATGAAAGCTTAATGGCCACCTAACAAACCCCAAAATAAATAGGAAAAGTGGCTATGTGTAAAGCCATTGTGGTAATCAATAATAAAAGGTGGACTAAAGAAGTCTTACTAATCTCTAATTGATCATATAAATGACAATCTAATTTCATATATGTAGTGCAACCCCAATTAAGTTCAAGATATCCACTTTAATCTCTAAATATGCTATAGTTTCATGCATTACCTCTTTCATTTTGAACTAAAACTATCAACAATTCAAGTGCAATTTTCTCCATATTCAAATCAGAGAAGACGTATATCATAAAACTTCCAATGCACACTTAAACTTTATTAATACTCTAATAGAATGCTTAATATTTACTAATTACTATTAGTCATAAAATTTTAACAACATACTCTAATTAAAAAAATAAATTGTAGTCTTCTTTCAAACTTTTGATAAATTCCTTCCCTATCTCCAATTATTAATTTTTCTTTATTTTTGTCCGAAAAATATTCATATTAATTACTCCCAGACACGAAACTTTAAACCCTAATAACCAAAGATTTCGCATAATAAATACAGCTTTCTTACCCATTTTCATCAATAAATAATATTATGTCCTTCTAATATTCATTAATTATGCACTAAAAACACTCAAAAATTGCTATTTCAACCCTTGAAAATTATATATATTCCAATCTAGAGATCCACTATGCTTAAAAAATTACAAGTAAATATTTCTAATCATTCTTTTACTCTATTTTATATTTTATCCATAATATCCTCTTAATTTTCTTAATCATAACTAATTATGATACAAATTACCATTTTAATCACTAAAATGCTCATATCTCTCAATACATTCATTATTTGAAGATGAGGTTTCATTCTTAGGTTCATTTCATTAATGTTTTAACCCTCTTTGAACTTAGTTCTTATAAGCAATTTTGTATTTTTTTAATATCCACTAATTAGAGCCTAAAAATATAGTTTTTTATCTATTTTCTACAATTTCTTTATCATTTTGATTTATATAATGCAAAAAATAAAACTTCATTTTATTGATTTGAAACTCAAATATCAAAATAATATTACTTTTAACATGAGTTCTATTTAAAATATACATTCCATTTTATTTTTCATTAGAAACAAAAGTACTCAATTAATAGAAGAAAAAAGATCGTTAGTCGTATTTGATCATGATGGTGCTTGCGTCTCATCTTCCTTTTGCTCAGCAATCTCAAAACTCCTTAAGCTCCTCCTTTCCTTGCTAATAATATATAATCTGCTGTTAATATGGTTGGAAGTCACTCTCTCTATATGCAATGAAATAGGCTTCAAAAATGGAATGATGAAAGAGGAGATGGAAGAAGTGATTGATTATAACCAATTGATGCTGAAAATCATGCCAAATGCTATAGGAAATCCTCAACATACTCCAAGAATGATGGCATCCATTTTTTGTATTTTGTTTTCTCTTAACCTCCTCCTTCGCAAGACACTCCCTCATCAACTTCTTGATTATCCCCTTCTTGAAATTTACAAGTTTTCACACTTGAAGCAATTCTCATTGGCATCATTCCACATCTCTGGCCTATTTTTAATCTTGCCCACAGCTTCTTGATCCAAATTCTCGCATACACGCTACATTGTACATGCATTATCTTTCATCTTCAAAATTTCTACAGCTTCCACTAAAAAAACTCTCCCTATATTTACCTTCTACTACTTATAAATTTTCTACTCCCTAAAATTTTCCGTCTAAAATATCACAACTCTCTCTACTTCTAACTCCATCTTAGCATTATCAAATATGGCTTCACAACTTTGTTTTTATTAAAGTGTATGAAAAATATTACATAATACAAAGCTAAAGCCATCCAATTTGCATGAAAAATGATGTAAAAGCAACTCTAAATAGATAGTCATCATTCCTCCCTCACTAGCTTTCATTGAGCTCTCACAAACTAGCAAATAGGAAACTACTTCTTGCTTCAAAAGCTACTTCAATGGCTACAGTATCCATCGAGCCACTAAACTGAAATAAATAATTATACTCTCCCCATCCAAGTTGTGAGCATCCCCATGAGCATAACAACATATTTATCCATCATGCAAGGAATAGAAAGAAAACTAGTATATCCTAACAAATAATAAGCTCTTTCTTCTATAGTTAAAAACTAAACTAATGTGGCAATTAAACCAATTCAGGAACTACTCTACCCATCAACTTGCATGATGTTGCCATTTCCAAGTAAGAACCCAACCAAAAAGAATGCCATAAGAGTTTCTAAGTAACAAAAAACCTCTCAAAGTAAAGAAATGCTACACTACTCTCCTTCTAAATATCTGTGACAGACTTTCCTTATGCTTGCAAGACCAATACTGGACCTCAACAAAACTGGTCTAAGATGCACCACAAGATAGAGTCTCTAGGGTAGAACTACTAACCCTCCATGAAATAAGGAACAATGCGCCTAGCTACTAACTAAATATGATATAGAATATAAGTATTATTACATCTCTATCTCCTTTTATCAGAGGTTGTTTTTTTTTCTCTCTTTTTTTAAGAGTTTCTTTTAGCCATGCTAAAAATATCCCACCCCAGAGAGATGCAAGGCATCAGATGCAGGGCACTTTTCAAGGAAATCCCTACAACCTACCAAGATCTCAGAGATGATGGATATTTCTTTTGAGAGTTTTTTCATTTTCTTTTCTTTTCATGGCTGGTTATTTTTTCCATCCTATACCGCGCAATACATGCTCAAGGAAAAATACACTATCATAGTCATGGCACTGATAAGTATACCCAATATCTTGTTACATTGCAATATTACCATAACATTAAAAATAAGTGTGACACTGCTAACATAGTAACTGTGCACACGCATAAAGATGATGGTAATAGGGTCTACAACTAAACTAGCGATGGTACTACAAACAAAAAATGACTAAAAAAGGAGAACCACAATAGGCCTCACTCCTCATGGCATATAAAAACATGTCGTGTCAAAAATCGTAGAATACTACAAGGTCCAACAAGGAGTTTGGCTACTGTAGAGAAAATACTCATTGGAGATGCTAGAGAAGTATGAAATGATAGGGTGTAAGCTAGTGGATACACTCTTGGATCAAAACATTAAGAAGGTGGATGATGGTCAGTAATATGTAGAAGATGTTACTATGTTTAGGAAGATGGTTGGTAGCCTAATCTACTTAACCATTACTAGACCTGGCTTGAGTTACTCAGTGGAATCATTAGTCAATTTATGCAAAAACTATACAAATCATGTTTGGATGCAATGAGAAGAGTCTTGAGATATGTGAAGAAGACAATTAGTATTGGCTTTTTCTATGAGAAAGGAATCAAGCTACATTATTTGGCTACGCAGGGGCTAGAAGTATTATAGATAGAAGATCCACTATGCATTCTCATTTGGTTCAACTATGGTAAGTTGGAGCACTAAGAAGCAACCTACAATTGTCGAATCTAGCATAGAACTAGTGTATAGAGATATTGCATTGGGGCAGTATGTGAGCAATTGACTTTTGATCATAATATGCGAATGCTGATGCATGTAGGCAAGATACCAAGCGAAATGAGCTATTAGTCTCACTGAAAGATCTGAAGACTGAGAATACTTTTGGGCAAAGTGTAGATAATTTTGAAAAGCTTAGCTAGCAATTATCCACTCCCCTGGACTTAATGGTTGGGATAGGCAACGGTTGGGGTCAGCAGCAAGTGGAAAGTGAGAGTTGGGGGGGGGGGGGGGGTGAGGAAGACGAAGGAAAGGAGGAGAGCCATGTTAAGCGATGTGGCTACGGTGGCGAGTGCGAGGTTGGTAATAGGCAACAACCAAGCGGTGAAGGTGGTGAAGGTAGGAGAGGTGAGGAGGAGAAGAAGGCAGAGTTGGCAAGGAAAGAGCAAAGGGAGGAGGTGAGGAGGCAAGGGAGGAGGAAGGGAGGGGGAAGAAGGAGGAGGAGGAGGAGGCGAGAGAGGAGAAAAAAGAAGAAGGAGATGAAGAGGATAGAGAAGGGAGGAGGAGGGGAAAAGAGAGAGGGAAAAGAGGGAGCAGGAGGAGAGCGAGAGAGAGAGGGAGCAAGAAGAGGAAGCCACACGGAGGGGGGGATGATAGGGGAGAGAGAAAGAGGGAGAGGAGAGAGAGAAGGAGATGGGGGTAGGCAAGATAGTTGGGGAGGGAAAAAAATGAGATTTTAAATGTTTTTTTTAATTTTAATTGTAATTTGAAAATTCTAGAAAAAATAAGTGTGCCCCCCATCCCGCACACCAACACAGGGTAGCAAAGGTTAAACAATTTACAGTGATGGGATTGAACAGGAACGGGGGAAGAAAGCACAAACCGGATGTGACATGATGGGCACCCCAACAACATGCACCACGAGGCAAAACCAGCATTCACATGAAAAGAAAAACAAAAATATGGATGAAAATAAAATTAAAAATTAATAATGAAAAATCTGTCAATCGAAATGAAATGCAAAAAAAGAGAGTTCATAATGAGGTATCAAACATGCATATCACGTCATAATGCAGTTTTGATGTGAATAGAGCACCTTCACATGAAAAAATAGAAAAATAAAACTTGAAAAACTAATAAAAAATTAATTAAAACTTTTTGGAAAGACGAATTAGAATGTAGTAAGAAGAAAAAATATACAGATTGGCGATTTGGATAGGGCGATTGAGTTGAATTATGGTTTTAGGACAAAGGGGGTGGTCTGCATGGAAAAAACAATTAAAACACACTCAAAAATATGAACAACAATTAATTCCAAAAAATTCATAATTCGAAACAAGGGGCAACAAATAGGAAAATTTTCCAAGGAATGGCAGTTGATAGGGTTATTTGGTCATCAAAACGTGATTCTGATAAAAGAAAGGTGCGTTCAAATTGAAAAAGGGACAAAAATGTGTAAGGAAACACAATTAAAAATAGATAACAAAAAATCAGGTGGTTGAAAGGAAGGGGAGGAAAAAGGAAAAAAATCTAAGGGGACTAACAGTTCAAGGCTATCTAAGAGCAAAATGCCATTCCAGTGAGAAAAAAAGTGTGTTCACATGGAAAAAACATAAGAATCACATAAAAATAAATCTGCAAATACACAAAAATAAATAATGGCCAACCTATGCATGAGAAATATGGGTTGTAAAAAGAAAAGGTGTTTGAGAAAAGGAAAAAATCAGTGCTATCACATCAAACTACAGTTCCTGCGCAAAAAGGGCGCTTGCATAGAAACACATCCGATTTGCGTAAAATTCTTCAAAAATTAATAACACATGAATCATCGCTCAAAACTGAGAGCCATAAAAAGGAAAATTTTCCATTTCTTTGAAGGGATGAATAGGGCTATGGGAGAGATTGTAATTTCACGAAAAGGGTAAGAAAATATCACAAGAATTGGGTAAAATAAGTCAAGTGGCCGAGTAGGAAAGGATCCCAATAGGGCAGCATAAAGAAAACATGATATCATGTGAGGATCAATTAATAGGGTATTCATGAATGTATACAACCCAGAAGTGCAAGGATGTATCCCCATACTTAAGACATGAATAAATCAATTTCACTAATTAACAAGGGCTTGATACACTTGACCATGGCCATTGACCATGTCCCATACCCTTACCTCCCCACACTTAAGACATGGCATACACCTAAATGAATGGAAGAGATATGGTTAGAAACACTTGGCCCATTTATTTGACTAATGGAAACTATTGATGGGCATGTTGTATATCAAAATCGTCCATAGGAGGTACCACGGTTCGCCATGACACGCTTCCATCATGGCAGGGACTAGGCAGCAGTACCTAGGGAGTTAGCATCAATTATGAAAACCTGATAAGCCATCAATGGCAAACAATATGACACTCAATCTCAACAGCCACTTATGTGGGAATGATAGATTAGTTGCTCACCCCATAGGTCACATCACTAAAAGAGAATGATTGAGACCAATATCTCACACTTGATTTAGAAATCAACAAAAGGGATGGTTCAAAAGGAGTATGCCAGTGTGTTGAGTTGATGGTGTATAAATGCATCCCAACCCATTTGGCATAAGTGTAAAAAGGAAGGATAGGGAGCCTTGTAGTGGAGTGCATCCTTTCTTATGCATGCACAATTATAGGCTAGTCCAAGGAGGTGGGTAAGTTGATGTGTTGATGTAGCAAGGAGGCTAGTACTCAAACTCAAGCTAGTCCAAGATTTCAATAGGCAAGGAGAATACTAATGATGTGGCAAGTATTCTATGGAAGTATGTGGAACCATAATGATATAATTTTTGAGATATTTAGCACAGACCTGTGCAGACTAGCAATTTACTGTAGTAAATAGCAAGTGGTTCCAAGGCACTGATGGCTTTCATCCTAACAATGTATATGCCCTTATTATCATGCATTTGAGGATGATATTGGAGCATTAAATGCTCAATTTTGGAGCTTATTTGCAGGCTAGAAACAGTGAACTGGTTGTTGTTTGGAATTTGGAAACAATATACCTACATGGTTGAAGTATCTGTGATGCTAGAAAATGCTTGGATCATAGCACTTGAGTGGTAGATGCTTTTTGGGATACTGTGAGTGCTAAAAGTCAAAATTTGGACTAATTTGTTGTTGGTTATACTAGGGTATTGACTGGTTATTTTTTGCAAGAAAAGGATACCTATAATCTTCACTTGACATACATGCAATATATTCTAATTGGTTGAACTGTATCAACTCCTGCATAGAGTGGCAACTAAATGAGATGTTTTGGGGCTGTTTTGAGGTCTGAATACTCTTGTTTTGACAGAGAAAATACTGCTAGTTATAGCAGTGGATTGGTTGTATTTGGTATTGCTACTTGCATACAGTACAAACATTGATGCTTGTTTGGTCACATATTGAATCTGCAATGTACTAGGACATGTCTATGGTGGTTTAAGGATATTTTTGAGCTAGGAATACCCTAATTATTGCAAAGTTTATGCTATTGGTCATAACAAGCTACTTGCCTGTTGAGGGCTGAAAAGATGAGTGGGTTGCCTCTTACCCACCCAGCCTCCAATCCTCACTAAGAGAGCTAAAGAAGGGCACCACCTAGCCAACAAAGGGAGGATGGTCTAGGACATCCCTTTTCTCAAAGAGAATAGAAAGAACCAAAACACAACTTCAAAAGAGACAATTTGTAGCCCATCTTAAGGGAAATGAAAATGATGGAAGGCTAAGAGAGGTGATGGCTCCTAATTTCTCCTATGAACATATATATAACATGAGAAAATAAGGATTCCCCACCAATAGAGCCTATAGCAAGTCTTAATAAGTTTAAGTATGAATGTAGAGGGAGAATTAGAAGAGAATACATATGATTTGGACACCATATGATCTAGGCGTCATATTAGAATATGAGAAAGAGGGAGAGAGATGAGAAGAGAGGGAGATAAGACGAGAAGGGGTAGAGGAAGCTTGCCATTATGTATTCATGGAATGTTATATAAAAAAAGAGACTCACTCATAGCTTACCTCAAAGAGATGGACTAGCATGAGGGTGTTGCATAATGTGCTCTTAGTGGCTCCCCTTTGGTCTTTACATATCCATGGGCACCTTATATAGCCTCCATGAGAGATTAAGTTAAGCTAATCTTCTTGATTAACATAATCCTAGATTATGTATGGTATCTTTGACAATATGGAGAATAGTGGATGGGACAAGTCCCCACCTTGGTCATCATGCAAGAAGCCAAGGGTGGTGGTAGACAAGCTAGAGAAAGAGAGCTAGATTACAAGAGGTGGGTGTCCAAAGCACATTATTGTAATATATTTACAAGAAGTATAAAATGGAAAGTTAATGTGATAAGGGAGAAAGAGAGAATAAATTTCCTTGCAACCAGTAGTATGTGCCTTCATAACTTCAAATCGGTGAAGATTCTGAAAAAAGTTTCTTCTATACCTTTGTACAATAGGCCAAAACTGGTCAGGCATCATCAGACTTTTCTTGAAATTAGATTTTTCCTGGGATTTTTTAAAATTATAAAAAATGGCTTCCAAAAGCTACTTTAACTTTAGTTTCCTATATATATATATATATACATATAAGCATGTGACAGAGGGGGTCCATGCTTGTAAGATTTTGTGTAAGATCCAAATGACACCATGATGTGGACATTGACTTGTGTACAAGGGTGAGGTGTCCTCTAATGATGGTGATAGATCCCAAATCTTGGTGATGCAGGTGGAACCCAAGTGTAGTTGGAGGCTAGTCTTTTGAAAGAATCTATGCACTCACTTAACCCCTAGGTGTAATCCATTTCCATATTTACTAAGATAACCCATCCCTTTTACCCTTTACATTGACATCCCTCCTAAGAACTTGTTTCCCCACTTGCTAGAGTTATCATAATTGAGAAGCAATGTAGCATACCTAGTGCTTGAAGAGTAAACCCAAAGTGATAAGATGTAGGGTTTAAGCTATGGGTAAGGCTCTTGATAGGGGTTTTGGCCAATTTTTGTGGTAGAAATCTGGTTTGTTAAAAACCCGGATCACCTATCATCAACTATGAAAAAGTCTAGTAAATATCAACATCAGTTCTATGCATCTATTGATGCTTGTATTATGGACACAGTTTATTTCTGGGATATTTTGCCACTACCATAGAGTGTTTTGAATTGATTTGAGCTTGGTTTATACTCAGTTGACTGTTTTTTTATTGTTGAAATATAGTTTATAGCAAGTAGGTTGTCAGGAAAACTGGTCCTGAATTGCAGGAAAACTGTTCCTAAACTATAGGACACTGTTCTTGAACTACAGGAAGATTGTTTCTAAATTGCAGGAAATATGTTCTTAAATTGTAGGAAAACTATTCCTGAACTATAGGAGTTAAGCACTTACAAATTACCTATAGCATTGAATACCTTAGTTTCAAATACGGCAAATGCTCAAAGCACTAACAATATCACTCAAATTGTGGGAAAGAAGCTTGATAACAAAAACTTTGCTCTATGGAAGTTCAGAATGCAAAATTTTTTGATTAGATGAGGCTATTGGGATTTATGTACGGGGGCTAAAGCTAAACTCAAATTGCTTGAACAGAATCCTACACAAGAACAACAGAGAGCTCATCGATAATGGCAAAAAGAGCTAGTAAAGTACTACATTGGTTTTCTTTATGCATTTTCAATGCGATGGCTATGCACATTACCAATTGCTATTCCCCAAAGGATGTTTGGGATGCACTCATGAAGAATTATAGCAATGTCACACATGCAAGAAAGATACAACTGAAGCAGCAGTTCAACAACATGTCTAAGAATGGTAGGAGCATTCAAGCATACACAACTAAAATAAAGACCATAGCTGACCAGTTAGCTACTATTGGATCTCGTGTTTCAAAGGATGATATGATTGCAGTGACATTGAATGGGTTAGGCAAGGAGTATAAGGCATTTGATACATCTATTTTTGTGAGAACAAAACCCCCTGATTGAGATGAGTTACTTGCACTACTGCTACATGAAGAAGTAAAGCTTGGCTTAAATATAGGTTCAAGCACATCTCAAGGTAGAGACACTGTCTTTTACTCTAGTTAGCGAGCTAGAGGTGATAGAGCTCATGCAGCTTTTTGGGGTCGAGGAAACACTCAAAACACATATGGACAACAGCAGCAAAATGCATGGCATAGCTCAAATATGCAAGGACAACGAGGATCTGGAGCCTTTCGAGGCAAGGGGAGATCACCTAGAGGGAGAAGTGGCTCCTAGGAATTGCATGAGCAATCTAACAGGGATAAAGACTGTCATTATTGTGGAAGATATGGGCATATCGCGAAGGGTTGCCTTAAAAAGCAAGCTGATATGAAGGCAAATGGTAGGTAACATGGACATTATGCATCTTCCAGTGGTACTTAGGATGACCAGGGAGATATAATGTTTGCTATGTAGCATGTATTTAAGAATGCGCCTAAGCAAGGCAAAGATGAGAAGTGGTACATAGACTCAGGAGCATCCAATCATATGACTCCTCATGGTGAATGGTTTGATGAAATAGTAGCAGGGTCTCATGGATTTGTATGTACTGGTAATGATACACAGCATATAGGTGTGGTTCTATTGCTCATACCTGATGGCAGAAAGAAGAGCCTACATCATGTACTACATGTACCTTCTATTACCAAGAACTTACTGTCGATTAGAACAGAATCTGCAAGTCAGATTCAATAGGGATGGTTGTTTTATTGAAGAATATGGCAATGGTTGTAAATTGATTGCTAAAGGAAAGAGAGATGGTAGAATGTTTACTTTGGATGCATCTATCTTGGAATTGAAGGCAGCCATGTTTGCCCATGATAATGGAGTAGTTTGGGATGTAGAAATCTAGCACAAATGCATCGGTCATGTTAATGTACAAAAGATAAAAAATATGCAACAGAAAGAGGTTGTACTTAGCTTTTCGAAGTTCAAGTACATTGATCTTGGACATGTATGCTCTGCTTGTCAGTTTGGGAAACAAGCGAGATTCCCGTTCATGAGACATATAAAAAACAATTCTCAACCTTTGCAGTTGATACATTCGGATGTATGGGGTCCTGCCCATAATGCATATTTTGGTTGTGCTAGGTATTATGTATCCTTCATTGATAATTTCAATTATACACATGGCTATATATTCTGAAGCACAAGGATGAGATGCTTGATGTCTTTACGGACTTTAAGAAGCATGCTGAAAATGAACTTGGATGTTATATCTTATGTTTGAGATCTAATGGAGGTGGAGAATATGTATCCAGAGAGTTTGACTTGCTAAATATGGCATAAAAAGATAGCTCACATGCAGTTACACACCTCAGCAGAACGGTGTGGCAAAGAGAAAAAATCAAGTGCTTATTGAAGCTCCCATGGCAATGCTTAATGAAAAGAATTTGCCAAATGTTTATTGGGCTAAAGTAGTGATTATTTTAGTTTATGTGTTGAACTGAACACCTACATCTAGGATTCATGATTTGACTCCATATAAGAAACTGTATGGGCACAAGCCAGACATTAGTCACCTAAAAGTATTTGGTTGCATTGCCTACGTACATGTGCCTAATGAAAAGAGGAAGAAGTTAGACCCGAAGGTTGTTAAAAGTGGTTTTCTTGGCTATGCATAGGAGAGAAAGGCTTATAAATGCTATGATCCATCCACTCGGGAAACCCTGATCAGTAGGGATGTAGTTTTTGATGAGCTGGCCTCATGATATGTAATCCGAATGCAATGGTCTCTAATAGATCAATCATCCCTACCTATGCTGAAAATTATCCTTTAGCTAGTACGTTTATGAGTGGCCCAATACATCTACTATTAGGATGACTCCGCAGCCATACTACTGCATCCACAGACAAAGATATCTCAGTGAGGGGGAGATTGATACAGGCAAAGAAAAGATGTTTGATGATGTGACTAGCCCACTTACATCTCGATATGAGTCACCTAGTAGTAATAGTCTTGATAGTGAATTGGGCATACCATCAATTATTATGCCTGTTGGTGCAAGGGGAAAAGCAAGTATGTGCAGCCTCATGAGAGGTAAGCCCAAAGTGCAGAGCAATTGAGGAGGTCTGAAAGGGTCAAAAAACTAGTTGACAGGGTGACATGCAGTGGGTATTTAGCTAGACATTATGCATATATGGCTAAAGTGTTAGGCTACAAAGAGCCTACAAAGTTTAGTGAGGCAGACATATGAGAATTGGTGTGCCGCCATGGATGTGGAATACACAGCATTAGATGAAAATGAGACATGGGAATTGGCATGTTTGCCTAGAGGCAAAGCCTGAAGGTAAAGTACCCATTAGCTGCAAATGGGCAGTACTGGCTTAAATTATGAGGAGACTTTCAACTCAATTGCCAAGATGGCAATGGTGAGAACAGTTATTGCAGTAGCGGCTTCTAAGGGCTAGAAATTATGGCAAATGGATGTCAAAAATGCATTCTTGAATGGTGACTTTCTTGAAGAGGTGTATATGGAGCAACCTGAAGGTTATGTACACCCTGACTATCCGACATATGTGTGTAAATTGAAAAAGGCCTTGTATGGACTGAAACAAGCACCAAGAGCATGGAATGCTCGTAGAAGCACGTATTTGTAGTGTCTTGGTTTTTAGATAGGTCATGCAGATCACATCCTATTTACAAAGAAGACAGAGCATGGTTATGTTTTTTTGGTGGCTTATGTCGATGATTTGATCATCACTGGAGATGATGATCATGGGATTGCTATATTAAAGCAATGTTACAGGCTGAATTCAAAGTCAAAGATCTTGGTGAGCTGAAGTAGTTTCTTGGAATTGAGGTTGTGTCTACACCTCAAGGTATATAGCTATTATAAAAATAGTATGCTCATGATACATTGCTGAAATATGGCATGATGGAGTGTAAAGCCATGGAAACACCATTGGATTAGAATGTCAAACTTGCAGTTGATGTTGGGACTAAGATCAAGAAGTTTGTAAAGAGAAGTTTGTGCATTTTAGGGAGCTACTTGGAGTACAACAGTTAGCTTGAGCTTGAGGGGGAGTGTTGGGAATCAAGCTTGTGATCAATATCACCAACATGACCAATCTTATCTAGACAGCTGTCATCGTAGCTGTCACTCTACATGTGTGGTGTAATAATTGAGTTGGTTAGATGCAACTGCAGTTAGTGGTATGGTCAATTAGTGACCTACTGTGTTTTTCAGTTATGTGTGATTAGACTTTAGTAAGCATTATGGAATAATGAGAAGAAGAAAAGAATGAGAGTTCATTACTCTCTGTTATAGCTCCATTTCTTTGTCTCTCTCTCCCTTTGAGTCTCAAACACACAGTATGAAGTTGTAGCTACCAAGGAAAGCTAGAAGAAACTCTTTGATGGTTGTTATATCTCAAACTATTTAAAAATGCATGAATCTAAAATGGAGTTCTTTGGAGTATGCGTGCATATGATGAGTCTATATTTCATACAACTTGTAACTTCCACCTTAGAGCCATGCATCAACGAGCTTCATGCATTGGGTCTAGCTTGGGTTTCTTTCAAGAAGGCCTTGAAGGAAGAGTAGAAGATATTGGGGTAGATACAATACATAGTTTTTGTGAGTGGGTACATAAGCCAAACAAGGGTTTGGTGGCTATAGAGCTACTACGCAAGTTTGAATCAATATTTAATGACATGGATGCTGCAAGGAAGCGGCCTTGGAGTCTAAGAAGGTGGAACCATTCTTACAAGCTAGGGATCCAATGCTCCCCACTACCTTGGTGAAACAACAAATGTGAAAATTGAGATTGAAAAATGGTATTGTCTCTTCCATGATTCCTCCTATTTTTGTTCCTTCTACTATTCCGATTGTGGCTTCTATGTCTATACCTACACATGTTATGCCTCCTTATGTTCCTATGCCTACATGTATTTATATGCCATGCTAGTAGCAATGCCTATGGTATTACTGCTAGCTTCTATGGCTCCACCACTCAAGAATGACGGCATGGATAAGTTACTTACATGCTTAAGATATCTAAAGCTTGATGTTACTAGCATTATAGGGTCATCTAGTGTGCATGAAAGGGTTGGTTCTTCATTACATATAGAGATGCATATGGTGTGATAGTCCTGAACATTAGTGTAAGGATTGTAAGTCATTTAGAAATGCTAGGAGAAAAAACTTGGTTTCCTAGTGCTATAATGGAAGAATCTGCTTGGCTGAGATAGGTATGTCATTTATGTTGAGCTTAAGCAAGGGTGGTTATGAAGAATCATTCTTGAGGGCATGATCATGCAGAGATCTTACATAACTAAGGGAGATACTTTACCTTACACAATATGGGTTGAAAAGAAGCCCAAGAGGAAGATAAAGCTATGGCAATGTGTTGGCAACAAAGAGAAAGAGTTGAGAAGACAAAGTTATTGTAACGTGTCCATCTGTTCACCTGCAGGACACATCTTAGCAGCCCATCGGAAAGAGGGTCTAGAAGCTCCGCCCAGCACTCCCATGGAATGTTACGGGGTTTGCGATCTAGGTCTTTCCAAGTCTGCCACATAGCAGAAGTATTCCGACCGTTCCCACTTAGGACCGACCTAAATCAGGGTTTCCCTAATGGTCAAGTTCTTAGAGAGTAACTAGCGTTGAACCCCAGGTGAACTACTTTACGCAGAAATGTCAGGGTCGAAGTGGATTCATGCTGCACTTGGTTCAAGGAGAATGGGAAACGAGAGGGATGCAAAGCTCGACCTCTCTACCCCTAAGGCATAGTCCCATTTTGTTCCCCTAAAACAACATAAATCGGGATTCTAGTAATCCAAACTCTAGGCCAGCGTTCCCTGTTGTTCATTTCCTTCGAGAAAAGTTTCCTATTGTCCATTTCGCTTGAGAAAAGTTCCCGGCCAACCGAGACTACCCATCCGTAGGACGGACCCATGGCCACATCCACCGCACTTTCCTCAGGGTTGACTTAGTTTTCTAATTACCTACCACGTTTAGTTAGACACGCATAAAACAGCTTCCTCAATTAGCCTTTTAGTCACTGGTTCCTTCACGTAATCTTAACACTGACATAGAAAAACAGTGTCAAACAAGTTCATTTTCAACAATTGATCTTATTTATCTTTGGAAGACATCATATAATCCAGCCTGTAGGCTAATCCATAATCTGCCCGAAGGCAATCCATAATCCCGTCCGAAGGCAATCCAGCAATCCACAGGGATTACTAATCCAAGATTCCACCCATAGACTAGTCTGCAGGCCTCGAGATCCAATCCCGAGTCCCGTTGGCCTCTTGTGCAGGGCCCAAAAGGCAAGGGATTTATGGCGAGAGCCCCCCTGGCACCCAAGTGCCCTCCTACTCCAAGTAGTGCCCAACGAAGAGACCTCTCGCAACGGGTTTGGTCCACGTTCCCAGCACGGCTAACAACCCCCTTGGTAAGGGTCAGGCAGATAGTTGGGGGTAACTGATGTTGCCTCTCCCTTTAGGCCTTCAACCTGAAGCATTAATTATATTTCCATCTTTAGTTCCTTGAGCAAACAATACAAACAATACCCCTAAACTGTTACAAACACAATCAATCTAGCGGTCGTTTATTTGGCCAAATGCTAAGGAGTGAATCCTTCTCTCCGAATGCATCCAGCATTCGATCCGGGATCAGTTGTGACTTGGCAAGATCCCCAAGGGTTTGTTTGATTACCCTTTTGTCCTTGGGTTAGGGTCATACCTTGTTAACCCAAATTAACCAACACATTAGGTTTCTTAAGTTAAGACAGTAAATCCTGGTGACCATGTCACTCTAACTTGATTGATCCTTTGCTTACTAAGCAATACATAACTTCCCTTAACTTGGAAAATCAACCCAAGAAAGGTGATGTAACAAGATGTCTACTCATCCTCTTACAAGTTAGACTCGCGCTAGAACCTGCCAACCTTATTCCAAGGAGTGGAAAATTTATCTTGTGGTTAAACCACAAACCATGCAACATTGCAACTTGTTGCACAAGTGTCGCATCTAACTCATGGGATCATTTCACCCATCAAACGGCGTTTCTTGTCATGGGACTTGCTTAGTCAAGGTGTAGGGTTTGGGGTGTCTTCTTACCCAACCCAAGCCTAATTGTACTAGGCCGCAATCCTAGGGTTTCCAAACTCAATCCAAGTTTTAGCATTAGGTCGATCAATCCTTAGGGTAGAAACCCTAGATCATTGTTTGCATGGGTGTCCAATTAACCCAACCATTCCGTGAATGTGGGTAGACCCCTTTAGGTTTGAGGGTCTCGACTTGGCGACCAAGTACGATACTAGGCAGAATTTCTAACGTGCTAAACCCTAGCTAGCACTTTGAGAAATTTGTTGTACTAACTAGCTATGCTTATAAGAATCCCTTGAGGGTTATACCCTAACAACTGATTTAGGTAAATTGGTCTACTTGTCTTGCGACAAGGAATGATCCTTTCTTAGCAATGCTAAGCTTGTTCTAAAGGTGTAAATAATTACGACATGTGATTCATTACTTTTAGGCAGCTAAAAGGTTTTGCAATAACTACTTCTTTTCTTGCTAAAGTCATGATGAATGACAATTTGGAGAATATCTTGCTTAAAACCTACAAGATTCACATCAAGGAACTATTCCTACAACCTTCTGTTTAATGCAATTGAATTTCATGCTTTGATAAGCCATGCAACCTTTCCTAAATGCAACTCTTGATGAATGAATTTTTCACATGACGAATATGTAACATGCAACCCTTTTCTAGATACAACATTGTTAATGAAGTTCATGTGACATGCAACCTTTAATCCGTTCGAAAAACATCTCCGCATGCAACGTGCAAGTCTATGTTCCCATTTCCATGCTATGCAATTTATTTGGACAACATCTAGCATATGTTAACGATTTTTTTCCATGCGAATCACAACAAGTTATTGCCTAAATGCAATATGTGTTTATTCTTTCCATAGCCAATCAAAGATGCACTCAACAATTTCATCTTTTAACCCTAAGCCATATGCGTTTAGGCTTGTGACTTTGGAAATGCACAAAAGGCAACATGCGACTAGCTCGTAAGACGGACAAGTAATTTATGTTCCCAACTTTGGAAATGCAAACAATCCAATTGCATGATATGCACCACCCCTTGTCCATCGTTCAAGGGGATAATTTCTCAAATGAACTTTTTATCTTTACTACATGAATTAACGACAAGCATAAATGCATTCTTCCTATGGAGTTAAGTGTGCTTAAAGCATTTCTTTATGTGGAATTAAATTTGTGGAACCTGGGCTTGAGGGCTCGTGGGGATGTCCACGTGTATGTTCAGGGAGGAGACCTCTGCGCGTGCACCTTGCGAGACTGGCTTTGGAGCCATCGTGGATGTAGTGGAATATGGACTCCACGGATTCCTTCTAGCCTTTATTCTTGCTCTCCAAGGCTGCCTGTAGGTCGATACCTTCTCCCTTTGCGTAGGAATTGAAGCTTTACGAGCCCGATTTTTGAAACTAGGGAGGGCACATAAAAACAGGGCTTAAGGAAGCCCCTTGTGGAAGCTTCCAAGGAAGCTTCTATGCTTCTGAGTTAGAAGCTTACGTGGAAGAGGGAGGGGCAATGGAAGATTAACGACGAGGGGGGAAATCTTATGATGGTAATGACAGTGGGATGGCGGCGGCCTGACAAACTATGGCACCCCAAGAAGGCGACGGTATCGGTGGACTGGTTTGTGGCAGTGACTTCCACGGATGCAGGTGGCAGTAGTCCCTCCTCCTCTCTCCACGATCGTGTAGCCGGCAGCCTTTTCCCCTCTCTCTCTGATCGTACCTCCCCCCTAGGCTAAGGGGGGTTATATAGTGCTAAAGGGGGGAGATGGTAGCCACCACGTGGCCTATGCATGCCTCTCCCTCCTCATGCTCCCCACACACCTCACTTACTTCTTCTCACACTCCCTCTCCTCCAGCCATGCATCGACTAGGGGAAGGGATAATTAGAAAAAAAAATTCCTAAATTCTCACCATTTTCAATTTCCCCTTTTTCCCTAGAAGGGAGTTCTCACACGGCTTTGCGGTTTTAATCCCCGACCTCATTTGCACAATGTGGATGGACTCATTATTGCGCGTGCGGGGTAACCACTTGGCCACCGTCATTAGTCGATGCAGCAGATGACTTTGCACAGCCTTTATGCGAGTGTGCGGGGGTCAAGCTCAATAATATTTTTGAGCAAAAATATTACATTCTCTCCCCCTTGGAAGAATCAAGATGTCCTCATCTCGAGAAGAGCAGGGGGTATTGTTGGCTGAGAGTGCTTTCATCCATCCAAGTGGCATCCTCCTCAGGATAATCTTTCCACTGGACGAGACATTCTCTCAAGGTTCTGGATCTCAATTGTCTTTCCCTAACATCTAAGATCCTGTCATGCTGTAGCTCAATGACTCCTTGGCTAGGCATTACAACTTGTTGATCATCAAGTACATGGCTAGGATTGTAAAATATTACACGGCGCAGCGAACAGAATCTGAGAAAGAGATAGAGAGTACACAACAGATAAGAGGAGAATCAGTAAAATTCTTTAACTCCAAACAACTGATACAAAGATGGCTCTGTCCACCCGTGCGCTTCCACTGAGTGAAGCTTAGATGGCGATCTAGACAGAAGATAGGTGAAGAGCTTAAGGCTAGCTGGAACAACAACTCTGACTGGGTGAAAGATGAGTGTCAGATGGCTGCGAAGGGGTTTAGCTTTTATAGCCCGCGAAGGTCGTTAGGTCGGCCTGCTGACCGACCTACCATATGAGCCTCCACTAGTCGGCCAGGGAATATTCCAGGGAATATTCCCTTTACCATCGGGCCGGGGGCGCTGCCCCCGGACCCCCGCCAGGGGGGCCGCTGGCCCCCCTGGGACCCCCCAGCCAGGGGCCGCTTCCGCGGCCCCCGGACCCCACAATAGGGGCCCCTTTTAACTCCCTTACCACGCAACTCAATGCAATGTGCCTCGAGTTGCTACCAGCTTAACCACTCCGTCTAACCCAAAGATTAGACCCACAACAGTCACCTTTTTTCCATCCGGTCACATAGACCTCATCTGATATACAAGTCAGGACTCAACCAATGTCCGGGCTCACATTTGGCTTCTCCTCATAATGGGGGCCTTACAACTTTGAGCACCATGGATCATTGGTAGTACCTAATGAGGGTGGGGCATTGATCATATCTAACACCCCCCCTCAATGTCCACCCATAGGTGAACTATCTCCTCGGCCCAATGCCGAGTCTCTGAAGATGAACTTGAAGCAGATCCTTCGTAAGTGCTTTGGTGAAGATATCTGCTCCATTCTCCTCTGTTGGACAGTAGACCAATTCCACTATCCCATCCTCCATCAAATCACGCACATAGTGATACTGGATCTCTATATGTTTGGTGCGTGCATGAAACACTGGATTTTTGGCAATGGCGATGCAACTCTGATTGTCACATCTCAGCACAGTTGGTTCTTCATCCTGCACTCCCATATGCCATAGAATCCTTCTCAACCATACGGCCTCACATGCAGCAAAACAAGCTGCCTTGTACTCTGCTTCGGTAGAAGACAATGCCACTGTTGGTTGCTTCTTACTAATCCAAGAGAAAATTCCTGAACCCAAAGAGAAACAATAACCAGAAACTGACTTCCTGGAATCAATGTCTCCTGCCCAATCTGAGTCACAGTTCCCCACAAGAGAAGTTCCGAAACTGTATGTGATACCATAGTCAAGAGTTTTCTTCAAGTATCTGAGCACCCGCATCCCAGCCTTCCAATGACTCTCATGAGGTTTGTTTGAGAACCTGCTCAAAACACCAACAGCAAAACTGATATCTGGTCTGGTGTTACATAAGTAGATCAGACTGCCGACCAACCTCCTATACCTCCCAATGTCTGCTAATGCTGATGTATCCTCGACGGATAACTTTGCATTCACCTCCATAGGTGTAGCTATCTCCTTGCACTCGGTCATGCCAAATGCCTTCAAGATCTCCCATGCATACTTCTTCTGAGAGATGAAGATCTTTCCTGGCTCTTGCCAGACTTCAATCCCCAAACAATAGTGCAGCAAGCCCAAGTCTGTCATTTCAAACTCAAAACTCAAAGCCTTTCGAGTTTGGTTGATCATATCTTCATAGTCACCTGTAATAAGAAGGTCGTCCACATATAGGACAATCACTACAGACTTTTTACCATCCCTGTAAACATACAAGTTAGCATCTGAGGCACATCTTTTGAAGTTTAGGTTTAAAAAGAACCTATCTATCCGCTGGTACCATGCTCTGGGGGCTTGTTTCAGCCCATACAATGCCTTCTTTAGTTTACACACTTTGTTCTCAGAATGGGGGGCCTCAAACCCTGGTGGCTGAGCCACGTACACCTCCTCCTTGAGGTCACCATTTAAGAACGCTGACTTAACATCCATTTGGTACACTGGCCACTTCTTGTGGGCAGCCACTGCAAGTACCGTGCGAATAGTGGTCATTCTGGCAGTTGGGGCAAATGACTCTTGAAAATCAAACCCTTCAACTTGTGAAAATCCTTGGGCAACCAGTCTAGCTTTGTACTTTTCTAAGGTACCATCAGCCTTGTACTTTACCTTCCAGATCCACTTGGTGCCAATAATCTTCCGCTTTGCTGGCCGATCCACTAGCTCCCAAGTGTCATTCTTCATTATGCTGTCATACTCCGCCTGCATAGCAGCCTTCCATGATGGATCTGCAAGTGCTTCTTCTAAGTCAGTTGGCTCCTTTACTTCTCTCATAATCTCAACCATCAAGGCCATGTTGACTATGTGAGCAGAAGCCCTCCTTTGCTCCTCTATTCTCTGAGACCTCCTTGGTCCGTCTGCCTTCTCCTCAACAGATGC
The DNA here is from genome assembly GCF_053477565.2 of Lygodium microphyllum. Classification (NCBI taxonomy): domain Eukaryota; kingdom Viridiplantae; phylum Streptophyta; class Polypodiopsida; order Schizaeales; family Lygodiaceae; genus Lygodium; species Lygodium microphyllum. Next base: position 49,344,968 of record NC_141142.1, read on the forward strand.
AGGCATAGGATTATTGTGGTCATAGAGCTGTTTCACCCAGCGCGGCAATGGCTTTTCCGGTGGGGTGATGTCAGGTTGGTGAACTTTTTCCTCATCATCTGAAGATGATGCTTCCTCCTCCTTAAGGATAGGGATAGCTCTCGGGACAGGTTCATAGTGGACTACTTCTTCGCTTGATGATAAAGTGGAAGACCTTGCCTTCTCCTCCTCCACTGTATGCGGCTCCTCCTTGAACACCACATCACGGCTCGCGATGATCTTCTTTGCCTCTTGGTCATATAACTTGTAAGCCTTCTGCTCATCACTATAACCCAAGAAGATACATTTTCTGCTTTTTGGTTGTAACTTGTTTCTCTTCTCATCTGGAACATGTGCATAACATTCACATCCAAAAATTCTGAAATGTGAAACAGATGGTTTCTTACCAGTGTAAGCCTCATGAGGTGTTTTTCCCTTGAGAGCCTTTGTGTAGCTCCGATTTAGAATGTAGACTGCAGTATTAACAGCTTCAGCCCAAAAATGGTTAGGCAATCCCTTGCCCTTTAGCATGCATCTTGCCATCTCCACAATGGTACGATTCCTGCGTTCCACAACACCATTCTGCTGAGGTGTGTGAGGCGTCGTCAATTGACGCTTGATCCCTTTGCTCTTGCAAAAGCCTTCAAACTCCTTTGAGTTGAACTCACCACCACCATCTGTTCTAAATTTCTTCACACTTTTCCCTGTTTCATTCTCAACAAGTATTAGCCATTCTTTAAACTTACCAAAAGCTTGAGCCTTATCACGAAGGAAGTACACCCACATCTTCCTACTGTAGTCGTCGACAATCAACATAAAATAAGAAGATCCCCCCAAGGCCTGTGTAGGCATCTTACCACACAAGTCAGCATGCACCAACTCTAGAGGAGCATGTGCTCTATTCTTGCTTTCTTGTGGAAATGCCTTTCTCTGTTGCTTGCCCATCATACAAGCTTCACATGGTTCCTTCAATTCAGTTATTGTAGGTAGGTGAGCAACCATACCTTGCTTTTGCATCTCCTTCAATACTGCAAATCCGATGTGTCCAAACCTTTCATGCCAAAGCTTACTTGTGCCCACTCCAGCGGTGGCTGTAAGAGCACTTAGCTCATACAGGTTGTTCCTTCTTTCTCCTTTGCCAACAATTGTGCCAGCACTATCAATAATTTCTGCACCTGTCTTCTTGAACCTCACTTCATGACCAAGATCAGTTATGGCAGCAACTGATAAGAGATTTCTCCTGATTTCGGGAACATACAACACATTTGAAAGCTTTTTGACTTCACCATTTGCAGCAACAAAAGAAATAGTACCTGTGCCCGCAGCAGGGCATTTAGCATCATTTCCAACCGTCACAGTGATGGATTCTTGTAGAGGCTGCATAGAACTGTATAGACCTTTCTTGTTGGTCATGTGACGGGAGGCCCCACTATCCAACACCCAAGAGTCAGTGGTAGATTCTTCTTGCGCCGAGGAGCACACTTCCTCAACGGTCGCCATGAATAATTCCAACTCTGCTTCAGCCGTATTGGCTGTCTCTTTCCCTTTAGTTTTAAGGGTACCATTCTTTTCATCTGCCTTCTTGACACGACAATCTGCAATTGCATGTCCTTTCTTCTTACAGTAGAAGCACTCTCCTTGAAACTTCTTCTTGCCGCCCTTCTTCTTTTTGTCACCATCATTTTTGGTGGAGGAAACACCTTTGCCTTTTGCATTGGCAGAGAATGCAGCATCTCCATTGTTGCTTCCTTCTCGGGCTTTCAGCCTCAACTCCTCCTCCATTAATAATGCACAAAACTCCTCAAAAGTCAAAGCTTGAGGTCTCACCTGAGTATTAAGGGCAGTTACTAGTCCATCAAACTTTTGTGGACAAATCCGAAGACACCTCCGAGCTAGCTCTTCGCTAGTCTTTTGTATCCCAGCGCCAGCCATCTGGTCGCGCAGATTCTTAATCCGAGTGATGAATGCTTCAACCGTCTCTCCTTCAGCAAACTTCTCCGCTGCTAGTTGATTCTCCAAGTTTTGAATCCTTGTTTGGTTTCGTGTTTCATACTGACTCCTTAGTACATTCCAAGCCTCTGACGCTTTGGTTGTATGCTGAATCAGAGTCAAAACACTGTCAGAACAGCTTGTAACTAAGGCACACAATGCATCTGCATTCCTTCGTTTCCAAGCTCGTAGAAGATCTGCATTCGGAGGAATCATCACACTAGGATTTGATGGGTCGGGGATAGGCTGTGGTTCTGCGTCAGTCCCCAGCACAGTCTCCAGAAGCTCATAAGAATCAAGGATAGTTGTAATTTTGAACTTCCACAAGGTGTAGTTTGTACCATCTAACTTGCCTTCACTGAAGGTTGGTGGACGAATCCTCAGTGTTTGAATAGCCGGTACAGCAGCACCACCTCCTGCACCGCTTCCTGATGCGCCAGAACTGCTTCCCGGAGTCGACATCGTTTCTCTTTGCTGTTGAAGCCTTTGCCTCTTGCACGCTCTCCGATCTCTAGAGCCCCCTGGGCTCTGATACCATGTAAAATATTACACGGCGCAGCGAACAGAATCTGAGAAAGAGATAGAGAGTACACAACAGATAAGAGGAGAATCAGTAAAATTCTTTAACTCCAAACAACTGATACAAAGATGGCTCTGTCCACCCGTGCGCTTCCACTGAGTGAAGCTTAGATGGCGATCTAGACAGAAGATAGGTGAAGAGCTTAAGGCTAGCTGGAACAACAACTCTGACTGGGTGAAAGATGAGTGTCAGATGGCTGCGAAGGGGTTTAGCTTTTATAGCCCGCGAAGGTCGTTAGGTCGGCCTGCTGACCGACCTACCATATGAGCCTCCACTAGTCGGCCAGGGAATATTCCAGGGAATATTCCCTTTACCATCGGGCCGGGGGCGCTGCCCCCGGACCCCCGCCAGGGGGGCCGCTGGCCCCCCTGGGACCCCCCAGCCAGGGGCCGCTTCCGCGGCCCCCGGACCCCACAATAGGGGCCCCTTTTAACTCCCTTACCACGCAACTCAATGCAATGTGCCTCGAGTTGCTACCAGCTTAACCACTCCGTCTAACCCAAAGATTAGACCCACAACAGTCACCTTTTTTCCATCCGGTCACATAGACCTCATCTGATATACAAGTCAGGACTCAACCAATGTCCGGGCTCACATTTGGCTTCTCCTCATAATGGGGGCCTTACAACTTTGAGCACCATGGATCATTGGTAGTACCTAATGAGGGTGGGGCATTGATCATATCTAACAAGGATTTGGTACATACTTCCTCAGTAGGCTGATATGAAATACATTATGAACTTTTAGGTTCTCAAGGAGTTACAGTCTATAATCATTGGGTCCTAGGCACTTGAGGATCTTGTAGGGTCCACAATACCTTGGAATTAGCTTCTTGCACTCACCTAAGGATAGGGAACTCTTCTTTGGGCGTGCGTGAATGAAGACCATGTCTCCTTCAGCGAAGGTTCTATCTTGACATTTCAAATCCGCGTATGCCTTCTATCTATCCTTGGCGGCTTGGATATCCTGTCTTATTGACTTCATTTGGTCATCCATATCTTCCAGCATCTGCCTTGAAGCTTCAACTCTTAGGGTTGGATCCGAGAAGTTTAAAGGACTTCAACAGTCATGCCCGTACAATGCTTGAAAAGGGGTCATCTGAATGCTTTGTTGGTAGGAGGCATTGTAGGCAAACTCAACCAGTGGCAAGTATTGAATCCACTTTTTGGGTTCATGGCAGTAGTGTACCCTTAGCATATCCTCAATGACTTGGTTGACTCGCTCCGTTTGACCATCGATTTGAGGATGGTAAGCTGTACTAAAACAGAGTTGAGTCCCAATGGCTTCAAAGATAGCTCTCTAGGATTGTGATGTGAAGAGAGAAACACAATCACTAATGATTCTTCTGGGCAACCCATGTAGCTTGAATATCTCCTTGATGAACAACCTTGCAATGTCTGAGGCTTTATAGTTTTTCTTTACAAGAATAAGGTGTGCAACCTTTGTTAAGGGGGTAATGTTAACCCCAACACGAAGAAAGCAAAAAGAAGTGGAAAAGACGTAGGGCAAAGGTAGAAAAAAGGTAGCCCGACTGAAGAAAGAAAAGGAGAAAAGGCCAAAAGCGCAAGGGCAACCTTAAAAGTCCAAGGCAAAGGCAAAAGGGGAAAGGCGCATTTTTAAATAAAAAGACGCACCCTAAAATCTTGTAAAAGAGCGCCGGCTCTCACCCGTGCAACTTGTAAATGTAGATGGGCGGTGGAAAGGAAGCTAGGAAGAGAGAAAGACAATGGGAAAAAGGGCCTAGGCTATGGCCGGCCATGTAAAAAAGGGAAAAAGGGGATGACCCCCCACCGGAGTGCACGGGAGAGGAGGTAACTCGAACAGCATCAAGGTAAGCTCACTACACCCGTAGATATGGATGGCGCGTCGGCTATGTGAGAGGTAGCCATTAGTTTTCCCCGAACCGATGCTTGAGGTAGATAGGTAGGAAGCTAGGGGGTTGAAGAGGGTATTTGATCTCCTTGGCAAGTAGGTTTTTTGCTTTCTGAGATTTATGTTGTGGAATGGAGTAGTATAGGTATTTATTTTGTGATTTGGATGCATTTAGAGTAGGAAAAAACAAAGAAAAAGAAGAAAAAACAAGCAAACAGTAGGGTTTTCTGTTGCTGTATAACAGGCTAAAACACGGAAACAGGGAACCAGATTCAAGTTTTTGGTGAGACAGGGACATGGAACTAGCTATGAGGTTCTGCAGTGCTCGGAAAGGACCTTAAGAGGCCTGGGAGGCCAGGACAGACCTCACTTCCTTGGTTTGCCTTGTGTGAGAGAGAGAGAGAGAGAGAACTTCTGGTTCACAGGACGAGGAAGCGCTGCCTCGATCTCTAGGCGCCGGCGATTCGTGCTACTCCAGGTGAGTCTGGGGTTTTCCAACAAGTGCTCTAATCAGGTCTAGAAAGTCGGTGGTGATTGCGTGCAGCAGATAGTAAGGAGGGGTCAAACGCGTGGGAATCGCGCCCGCCCCGTCGACGCACTCGGACCAACTCGCTGTGGTCCGATTCCCAGAATCGGACCAGCTTGATCGGACGTGCCACATGGCACTTGGACCAACCCGTCCGATTTTGAGAATCGGACGCTCGGACTCGGACGCTCGGACAACCGTCCGATCGGACCAACCCCGTCCGATCGGACCAACCCGTCAGATTCGGACACTCGGACACTGGGACACTCGGACGAGTCCATAATCGGACCACTCACAATCGGACCAGGCCGCCCGATTCCCAGAATCGGACCACCCTGTCCGATCCGATTCCTAGAATTGGACCACTTGAAAATCGGACCACTTTTTGATCCGACTCCTAGAATCGAACGTGACCAAAATCGGATCACTGGTCCGATCCGACCCACCCAAAATCGGACGTCCGATTCTGATAATCGGACTCTTGAAAATCGGACATCTGAGAATCGGACAAAAAACTGTCAAAATCGGACACGTGCCTAGAACACAAATTTTGATACATCTAAACCCCGAGATTGACCCCTAAGGCTACGTAGAGCTGAAGGCATATCACAGATCCATAACCGGGCTAAAATTTAGAGCACGTAGTTCAAAATTTGGCTATAAACGGTCCTCCAAATTGCATATGGCGTCTACCGTAACGGCCCTGCAGGCCGGGGGGGGACTGCCCTCCCGAACCCCCACAGAGGGGGCTTTGCCCCCTCCGCACCTCCCCCGAGTAGGTTGGAGAGAAAACGCGCGCCGTGGCAGGTCTTCCAAATTGGACCCTAGTGAAGTGATGGCTCTACACAAGCATGGATTCTCACTTGCAAAAGAGCAGCCAAAAGCCCATACCCGAATAGAGACAAACAGAGACCCTAGAACCTCAATAATGGGCCAATCTAGCCATCAAGGGCAAAAAGGCCATGCCACGAGAACACAAAGACATTGTGTTCATACCATGTCTAGTCAGAGTGAAATGCAACATTAGCAAGCTGCAAATGCCAACATGACTAGACATGACACTCTTGACGAGAGATGTACCTTGAATAGCAATGCACTGACGATCCAAGACAGCAGTGGAGAATCCACATCTGGTCGTGCAGTTGAGAACTCAAGGGCATCTGTCAGAAGGCTTAAATTTACAAGCCAGGACCCGGAAGATGAAGACATAGTACCACCTGCTTATCTTAGGGTCAAACTCACCACGAAAAGAGAGCATACTGTTGATGCTCTAATTGATGAAGGAGCAGATTTTAATATCTTGACCTATGAATCGTGGACCCAACTAGGCCAACCAGAGCTCACACCGACTAGTGCAACTCTTAGCCCTTATGGGGGACACCCACAAGCACTCATAGGGAAGTGCAAAATCCTTGCGACAATTGAAACGGAAAGCTTGCCTATCCTATTTCATGTTCCTCCAAAAAGTGCTAGCTGCAGGAAAGAAACCCTCCTAGGAAGACCCTTCAAAAGGGCTACCAAATGTGAGGCTGACTATGTAGCACAGAGGATACACCTGACGCTACCTGGTGTGAGGATAGTCACCACCTTTAGCAAGGGTGACCTCATCGAACCCCAAGGGAAAGGCAAGGAAGGTGATGACATAACAGTCACGCCTATAAATGAGGGCAGGGACTTGTTGGAAGAGTTGATACAAGCACAGGTCGAACAACGAGAACCAGTGAGTGAGGCCATGCCGGAAACAAGAAGGTCAAGAGACAAGGCCAAGGATAAGGTTTGGACTCACAAATATCGTAGAAGACCACGAAAGAAGCCCAAGCCTCATAGGCAAAGGCATCGATGGAGAGCTAGCACAACACCGTGATGGATATCCAAAGCATTGCTTCGGGCTCAAGGGTATTATGCAGGCAACCGATGGATGTGGGTGCCAAAACCCCTTGCCAAACCTCCTTGGTTGACTGAAGGCCAGAGTGCATCAAAAGCAACGAAGCACAGGAGGAAATCTAAGAGAAACTCTAGGTCTCGAGGCAAGAAACCAGACATGAGTGTTCAAAAGAAAGAGCCACAGCCTAGCATGCTTAATAAGCAGATGTCATATGTAGCCATTGAGCATGCACAAAAGCCATTAGTGCCCAAAGAGCCCTTGACTTCCCAAGGGGAGAACAAACATCATAGGCACAACATTGCTCATGGCAAGGCTAATCGCTCAACAAAGCAAATGGCACAATCGTCTAATAGCCTCGAGCAAATCATTCAGCCAGTGCCAAGTCCACCTAAGAATTCTAGATCTCCTACATCCTCTTTTTCCAAAAGGACACAGGAAGCACAACAGCGGTTGTCAAGGGAAACGACTCAATTCCAATCTCCATCTCCATCTAAGTTTCCAAATGTCCAAGAGGTGGGACATGATGCCATCTGTAGCTCTCGACCCAAGGATATGCCTGAGCCACTTAAAGCGACTAGATCAACTCATGTTCGATCTACACAGATGAGTGCTCAAAGGCCAACGAAAGACACAACCACTTCTAATCGCCCTAGGGACTTGACACTGCAATCCACCAAGGGTAGCCAGCCCACTGAACTAGTTGCCACTACTTCCAATTAGGGATCACAGCAGTCACGGCCCTTGGCCGTGGCAATGCCCCTTGTGGGACGTGTCCTTAGTAGTCTCCTTGTGGAGGAGGTGTCGCAACCAAATCCCTCAACGACTCCAGTACTTTCAAAATGCCTAAAGCCTAGGACGGAGGAGTTAAACGCAAGGGAGTTGGTTGAAAAGCTAGACTCTCCGAAAAGGGCGGCAGTTGTGCCCTCACAATCGGGCAAGGCTATTCAGCAAACCACGGCTATGTCCCATAAGAACACACTAGAGAAGGGAAATGCTGAGGCCTGACCAAGAACATCAACGGGCGATATAGCCCAGGGTCCTGAGATGTTGAGAGAGGCACCTTCATTGACCAAGAAAAAGAGGAGAAAGCAGAGAAAACAGCAACAGCTGCAGGTGGTTGTGGATCCCAAGAACATTGAGACGAAGGGCGTTGGAGAGCTGATGAATAAAGCATCGAGTCCATCCATCAATGAACCCACTGATGCCTCTCCTAATAGCGGTGAAACCTCAGACACATCCGTGTGTTCTGAAAAACCAAAGCAACCGTTGCCATCAATAGTTGCTTGCAACACTCTATCCACTGACAATAGAAATCACATTGATCAATCAAGAGTGGATACTACGTCATCACAACAGGGTGACAAATCTATACCAGTCACATCCAAGAAGAACCATGATAAAATTGCAGCAAAACCTCAGGAGAAATGTGAGAACCCCAAGAGCATAAGAAATCCTAGCGTTGACCAGTCTTGCTCATCTAGGCCTGAGCCCCCAGCCATGCTAAAGCCTAAGGAAGCTCTTAGAACTTTGCATGAGATAGCAACCGAGCAAGCCCTTGTTGAACATAGGAGTGTCACAGAATGCTTAACTGAGTTGGATGCTAAGCTCAAAGTGGTCGCGCGTGTCTACGTCCTTGCAGACATGGGCACGATCCCCAAGGAGCAGCTTGGAGATTACTTGACATTTCCTCTATCATGGGAAGAACAAGAACATCTTAACGGGCACTATGACAGGCTCCTACATGAACATATGCGACTCATCCCTGACGAGGAGGCTGACGAACTGCGCTTAACCGTCACGTTCAATGAAGTGCTCTGCCAACCGAATCTCGTAGACATAGAGCTACTAAAGCGACTGTCAGCAGGCCAGAGTCAATTTGAGCAGCGTTGGTGCGAAAGCCGCTTTGTAATGGCCAAACTAGGGGCTCAGATCATGACGGTCTTAGACGAGCGATGGCCAAATGGCGGTCTCAAAGAGACCCAACCTACGTGGCACCAACTTCCCTTTGAGTGCTCACTGACATTCGGGGTGCAGACTTGGCTGGGACTAGGCTGCAGGGCCCTTTGATTGATAAGGTTCTCACCAAGGAGGAGTTACATATTGCCAGTAGACTCGGTCAAGGTTCCATGCTACTCGACGTGGCAAAATATCTATCAGTATTAAGTCAACTGCCACGAATCCTAGATGCGTGTGCCACGCTCCAGTACAACCCCGAGTTCTACACTTGGTTCTTATCCTCGTGATGTGACATGGATTCATAGATATGTATATAAATAAACACTGATTTTTGTGTCACCTTGTATAAACAATATCAACACACACAAGTAATGATAGTCAAGCGCAGGGAGAAGAGTTGGTTCTAACAGGCTAACCTCCTCAAGTCCTCTTCTCATCACACATTTAAAAGCCGTGTGACCATTCCCACCCCAAGTGAAGGGCATGCAACCCACATTACCGCCATAGGAGGCCTTGACCAACAACACTGATGTTGTAGACAGGGTGCAGTCCCTTTCTATACACCTTCTTCCCGTTTTGGTCTATCCTTCCGAGGATGTGCCCTATCCCACTCCATGGCAACCAGTCCACACAACTTAGCATAAGCCAATATGGGCTAATGGCTGGAGGCAAAATGAACATCATCATGGGGGCCATCCCGTTACGACAAAACACTGCATGCCTCACCCCTCCCCTTCTTGTCATATGCGCTTGATAAACCACACTAAAATCCCTTCCATGCGAACAATTGTATCCTGTATCAAGATCTAACCCTTGGTTCGCACCTTGCAGGTTTCCTTTTTTGGCGAAACGCATGGAGAATCATGGGGATCTAGCATGCAAAGACGCTCTGCGCACAAGGCGGGAGCATGTGGCACGCGCCCCTCCATCGGAATGCTATGTGCCCACCATCAAGAGGTATGCCAAGAAGCGAGGCCCTAAGCGACATTGCCCAGGGCGAAGTCCGAAGAATCCTCGAGTCAAGAAAGTCGAGACTCGAAACGCGCAACGGGTGGCAGCACTAGTGGTGCACACTCCCAGCTCCCGCTCGGGCCCCAGATGCTCAAAAACAGAAAGGGCAGCTCGGGAAAGAGAAGAATTTAATGAATTATTTAAAGATATTCTGGAGAAGGTAGCGGACCGGGATTACACCATTCATGTCCTGGCCGACTTGTTCCCTGCTCACCCCCACGGGAGTCCCACACCAGCAAAGCCCCAATCACCCGGCCATCCAGGCTCGCCCCGCCTCGTACAAATCGAGTAGCCCATAATGCACAAGGGGCTTATCAAATGATAACTAGCCAGGACTTTTTGTTTTTAAATGGTTAAGTGTTCATGACTTGTTAAGTGTTGACATGTTCCTGACTTGTATGAACTTATCATATCTGCGTTTAATATATGCTACGCCTTTAGCAAAAGAAAAAGCTAATCAAGTGCAGGTGATAAATATCTAGTCAACACCATAGAATTCAAATAAGTGATGTCTCCTTGCATTGCACTGGTTTATTATAGTTGCGGCATACACAATGCATATGCTCTCATGAAGCGACAAGTGGATGCAGGATAATACAGGTCCTTGTGCGAAAATGCTCAATGCCCAATCACTGCAACACCCACAACCCCACAACGAGCCGCAGCAAAGCTACGCTGCCGAAAGCACCCTTGCCAATCGCCCACATTGCATGGCCCACAAAACATTCCTGGGCCACGCCCCCTTTCTGGGTCAAGCTCTATAGTTGGTTCACGGCAGTCGTTACCTCAATTGTATCAACATCGCATGCGCCGCAAGGAGAGTTGCAATATCTCAAGTGTATCTCCCCCTTTCGCCAACTACTTCTCTAACAGCGAGGCTAGGGCACCATCATCATTGTACTATTCATTTTCTGAGCCTTCGAAGCTTGACATTTTCCAACCCATTGAAAGGCTGATAGCCTCAACATATTGTAATGGTTGTACTTAGGGGGAAAAAAAAAAGAAAAGAAAAGAAAAGAAAGAAAAGAAAGAAAAGAAAAGAAAAGAAAAGAAAAGAAAAAAAAAAGAGAAAAAGAAATGAATGGAAAAATAAGAAGCACCCACGATCACAGGACAGCACCTAGGGGTCCTCAAATTAGGTACGTCAGGTGACCTTGGTCGATCGGCTTCGTCCCTAGTCTCCTAGCCCCTTACACTCACCCACAATTGTTCAGGGCACATCAAGGGCAAGACATACCTGGGGAGCTTGTCTCGCCTAGGGTTAGACCTGTCACCCTGACCCACTTGCACAATTTTCTTTTGCACTCTGCCTTCGTACCATTGCAATCAGTGGTGATAAAGCACCGCACGATTGGCCATGAAAAGTACACCATACTCATCAAGCAAGTCCAATAGTTTCCAGCTACTGAAAGTGCGGTGTCCTTGTATTCCATTATGCTACATCGTGCAGTCACAATGCAAAGGATGTCTCATATGCCTTCATGCGTACTCCTTCTCCACATGGACAACCTTGCTTCACCCACGAATTGTTATGAGAAACTAGCCCATGGCCTTCTAACTATGTAATATCAAAGTATGCACAAGCACTCATATAATATTTGCACCAAAGTATATCCACAGTTTGGGTCCTCAAGTGCAGGACAGTACTCCAGGCTTGCTTCGAGTTCGACTTGTCTCCCAAACTAATCAAATATGTCTTGTGCACAATAAAAGACTAGCACTACCCCTTAGGGAGAGACCACATAAGAGGTTTTCAAATTGCAGGTGTTGAAGACTCCAACAAAAGTGTCGTTCGATCTTCATCAACACCCAACTCTGAATGCTTATCCCTTATCATAGGACAAGCCCACAAAGGATCATCATGTGAAGGATCCCCAATAAACCAACACTTGTGCTGGCCATAAAAGCACAACACAGCATAGCCCTACCACCAACTCCAACAACCTTCCACCAGTCACCTTGACCACCAACAGGCCCCCAGGACCTTCTGCCACACCACCACCAACACTCCTCCACAGAAACCACAGGCGTCCTTGTCACCCACGTCTTCGGTTCATGCTACAGCCTGCTACCTACGACGGTGAGTGCCATGGGACTGGCACTCGTCTAGGAGGGGGGTAATGTTAACCCCAACACGAAGAAAGCAAAAAGAAGTGGAAAAGATGCAGGGCAAAGGCGGAAAAAAGGTAGCCCGACTGAAGAAAGAAAATGAGAAAAGGCCAAAAGCGCAAGGGCAACCTTAAAAGTCCAAGGCAAAGGCAAAAGGGGAAAGGCGCATTTTTAAATAAAAAGGCGCACCCTAAAATCTTGTAAAAGAGTGCCGAGCTCTCACCCGTGCAACTTGTAAATGTAGACGAGCGGTGGAAAGGAAGCTAGGAAGAGAGAAGGACAATGGGAAAAAGGGCCTAGGCTATGGCCGGCCATGTAAAAAAGGGAAAAAGGGGATGATCGCCCAAAAAGGGATTTAGGGTTTTGTATATAAAGTTGAAAAGTGAATGAGAAGCTTATTCTTGTGTGTGGCCAAAAGTAGCTCTCCTCTTCTTCTTCTTCTTCTTCTTCTTCTTGCTTGCTTGAGCTTGTGCTTGAGAGAGGGAGTGGGAGAGTGTGAGGGAGTGAGTGTGTGAGGGTGAGGGACCAAGGAGGAGAAGCTCTCCATCTTCTCCTCTCTTCTTCTCTTATCTTCTCTTCTCTTGTCTTGCTCGCGGCAATGGAGCTTGGAGCTTGGAGCTTGAGGATGGAGCTTGCTTGAAGCTTGCACTTGGATCGTGGAGCTACCAGAGTGCGCGGGAGAGGAGGTAACTCGAACGACATCAAGGTAAGCTCACTACACCCGTAGATATGGATGGCATGTCGGCTATGTGAGAGGTAGCCATTAGTGCTCGGCTTGGAACGCTTGAAACAATAAGCGGTCCGAGGGTCTTGGCAGTTGAGTGAAAACTCCCACAACCTTAGTGAGCATATCAACCACCACCATAATGGAATTGTATCCTCCCTGAACTTGGGGTAGGCCAACAACAAAGTTCATACTGATGAATTCCCATTTCATTTGGGGAATGTCAAGTGGTTGCAACTTCCCTAGCATTTTGACACGTTCGTCCTTAATACGTTGACAAGACAAACACTCAGTGACATATTTGAGAACGTCATCTTTAAGCCTCTCCCAATAATAGCTCTTCCTAACTGGATTGAGGGTCTTGGCATAGCCAGGATGTCCTAAAAAAGGGGAATCATGAGCTTTCCAAAGTATCTTTTTCTTGAGTGACTAGCTTGCCAGTATACATAATCTCGTTCTATAGTAGACAAGTCCACTATTGATAGAGGCCATTTTAAAGCATTAAGCTTTGCAAAACCAGTCAAATTTTCAAAATGCCAGCAGGCAATATACTTCATGACCTGTAGTGCAACCATTTTTTATTGTCAAATTGTAGCAATAACCACTATTGCATTTTTCAGACAATACATGTCTTTTGTTTCCATTTAACTGTAGTTAACCTACCTCCAACAACTTTGCAAAATAGTAGATTTTAGTTCACAACAATTATCATAAATTTTGAACTTATTCCAGTTCAGCTCATTTCAGACATCTAGTCGGTCTTGGACATTTCAGAATCCCAATTGCATAACATAAGTATCACTGCTCATACATTTTCCAACCTCCACTCCAGTAAGGCTACATATAGTCAGCAGTCTATAAAATCAACCTTATAGAAGTCAAGTTTGCATAAAATTCTCTTGCATATGCACATGTCTATCACTAACCATTTAGTGCCACACTACCGCCATCTGTGATCAACACCCTTGAACCCACAAAGGCATTCATTTGCTTGATTCTATCAATCAGACGACTGCAAACGCATGGTTCTCATCAGTGTGAACAATCCCCTCTCTGCTTTGTCTCTTCTACGCTTCTCTTAGGAACATTTCTTTCATTTTTAGTTTTGTAGCTCAGGCAGAATTGGATACATTCCTGTTATTTAAGAAGCCCCATATCAATCTTCTTCTTGATCAAGAGCACTCCATTTCAAGAAAAATGTCTTCTATAGTAATTGTCCCAATCACCTCCATCACGAAAGAGTTCTATGTCTTGAGGTTTAGAACTGCAATGCCTAGAGTTAGTTAATTGGGCCCTTGCCCCATACTGGATGCCCACGAGCTTCAACAGCTTTCCTAAGATTCTTTTGAAGATACTTATCATGGCACTTGAACTCTCCAATACCAGGATACTTCCAGCCATGCCTTTCTAGGTAAGAAAGATATCAAATCTCTCCACATGCACCAAGCCATGGCAGTGAATAGTAGCAGTAGATGCAATTATACTTCGTTGATCCTAAACATTGACAATACATTGAGGCAAGTCTGTTTGTACAATGGCATCATTATCATCATCCCTTTTGAACGCCTTCGCTTGGTAGTAGCATTTGGAAACCCACAGGCTCTTTAGTAACTATCTCGTCTCCCTTCTCGTTGACTCTGTATCAGTCAGCACGTCTTCGATCGATTGTTGCTCGCTATATTTAATTTATGATGGCATAGTGTAATTACTACTATTGTGAGGGGCTCCGTAAAAATATTTTTTACATGCTCTGAAGCAATCCCAAATTATAGGTATACGCTGCAATCTTAGCCCTCAAGAGGATCCTGTGCCATGATTTGGAGCCGCTGCCCAATAGTGTAGCAACAAGTGCACGCAATTCAAGAATTGATTGTGTTTCCTTATCCAGAGTAATACGATGACCCACATGTGTATGTATATATATGTACGCGGCCCATTTCTCTCCAGCTTCCTCAAGTTACTCACCTGTATCCATGGTGGTCGAATTTCCGTGCTCTCCCCCTTCCACTAGATGCACATTCGGAGTCTTCCAAATTAGCTCATAGCAGTCTACCCTATGCCTTCTCAAGGAAAATTTCGGGTAAAGTTTTGCAAGATGATGCTACAACATGCCCGTTGAGACTAGTGATGTGGGGACCACTATGAACTATCCAATTTCTCAAAAACTATGATCCTGGGATGACTCATCCCATCAATAGATTACACTTCGTCCATGATGTCAACATCTCAAAAACAACAGGGGGTCTTCTCTTTGCACATGCTTTGCTGTAAGAGCTCTTGACTAGGAACATGAAGCGAAAGATTCATCAACAAAAGGGAAAGAGAGATAACTCTAATCTGTCTAGCTTTGATACCATATTCAGATTCTGAGAGAGAGAAGTGGACCAAGACACAGGCTCAAGATCGATAGCAGACATGCTCCCTTCAGTTCATTCTCCATCATCAACACGCATAGTCTCCAAAGTAAACGGTGTACCATACACACTAAGGATCAAAATGACCTAGATCTAATCATGGTTAAGTCAGCATGACTTAAGCTTATTTACTAAGGTAAACAACTGACAAAAGACTAATGAGCTTGAATCTCAACATCTCTCTCTCATATTCTAATATAGTGTCTAGATCATATGTATTCTCTTCTAATTCTCCATCTACATTCATACTTAAACTTATTAAGTAAGACTTGCCGTATGCTCTATTGGTGAGGAATCCTTATTTCCTCATGTTATATATATATTCATGGAAGGATTTAGGAGCCATCACCTCTCTTAACCTTCCATCATCTTCATTTCCATTAAGATGGGCTACAAATTCTCTCTCGTGAAGTTGTGTTTTGGTTCTTTTCATTCTCTTTGAGGAAAGGGATGTCCTAGTCCATCCTCCCTTTGGCTAGGTGGTGCTCTTCTTTAGCTCTCTTAGTAAGGATTGGAGGCTGGTTGGGTAAGAGACAACCCACTCATCTTTTCAGCTCTCATTTTTTGTGCCCCCACTGAAACACAATATTAGTGAGTTTAAGAATCTCCCAATTCTTATTTTTTGAATACTAAAAAGGTGGCACTTGGACAACATGCCCATAAGTTTCTCAAAACCATATGATGTGGCCTATCATTGGAAAGCGCTTGAACAATGGAATCAATTGAGCTATAGAGTGCTCAATTTGGAGTTATAGTGTTCAAGTTATGACAAATCCAAAGATTTGACCACGTGTCCCAAACTTAACGAAAATTTCCATATTCCCCAATATGGTGTTTTGAGGATGTCTCAAGCTACGCTCTACAATTTCTATGAAGAAAGAAACATCTAAGGAGTTGTCATCTTCTTCAATGAGTGTTTATCAAGGAATCACTAAGGAGGAATCTTCATCAAACTCTATTCAAGGGACTCATTGCTCGAGAGTACCACTATGGTCTCCAAAAGAAGCTCAAGAGAAGAACAATATTTATCAACAAATGATATGTATGCGGGTAAACCAAGTTAATTACACACACCATTTTTTGCTTCAAGAGAAATCTTGCTCTCATCGTCTCTAGGTCAAGGCATTGTGTTGAGTGCTTAGTGTCTAGTGCAAAGACACACCCTAAGGAGCCTCGTCTTCAAGTGGTGAAGGCGCTTTCAAATACGGGGATTAATAAGTTTTTGGAGGGGAAGTTACACATCAATGTGTACGGTATTGGCGAGAGGCTAATATGGTGATGCACTTCAACTACTACTAGCAAGAAGGCTCAAAGTAATTGGGAAGGTAGCTATCAAAGCCTATGAACTTTACAAGGTTGATGATGGTCATACCAAAGCTAGGCTAATCTCTCGAATGGTGGGATTTAAGGGGCCAAAGTTTCAAAAATACGCTTTATAAAAGTTTGTAGTGGAAATTTGTAGTTAATGCATATTAAATTAATAATCCTATTTTCTAAAACTTTCAATCGATTCAAAACATTAGGGTGGATGTGTGCATTAGTAGAAAGATACATTTTCAGCAAAGGTTGGTCTTCTATTTTGGAGCTGAGAGGTTGAGAGGGATCTTGTTGTCCCTTGATCCCATAATATTCTCTATTTTGGATTATAACATATCCTTTAATGTGCACATATTCATTCTACTCTAAGTGCATCCCACGAACCATAGGGATTTGTACGGACCTATCTGTCCTCTTGCTAGGCATTCTCTTTAGCTCTAAAGGGTGATGCTTAAGTGTGATATCAAGCTCTCCCAAAGGCTACAAGGAGCAACTGAGAGGATCTCAAGACCACATTCTTGCATGAGTACTAAGATACAGAGCCTCCTAAAGATATCTGGAGACAACTCCTAGATCTTTGCCAAACCTTACTAGGAGAGTACCAAGCATATGAAGACATGCTTATAAAATTGTGGGATAAATGGATAGTCTCCTTAGTCGAGGGTGAGAGAGTACCTGATTGCCTTAAGAAAGATTGTTTTCTAGCCGGACTTCACCCTTTACTAAGGGAGAATGTCAAAGGCAAGTTTCCCACATCCTATGAAGAATCGGTCACTTATGCTAGGGAGAAAGATAGGAAATTGAAGTATTAAGCCTAGTTGAAGGGGAAAGTTGAGCCCATGCAGGTTTTTCCAACTATGCCAAGGCCTAGAGAAATAGTAGAGGCCCCACCCAAGCTAGAGATGCCACAGCAAGAGCTCCTACAACACATTACTAATCAACTTGAAAGACTTTTGTAAATTTAGTGCAAGGAGGACAGCCCCCTCCCCTTGCAAATGAAGGCAGTCGGGGCCCAAGGAGACAAGAAAGAGAGTACGTTTGCTATAATTGTGGGGAGACTGGCCATGGTATGTACTTTTTCCCTCATCCCAAGTGTCCGCCAGGAAATCGGTTCCAACCAAGAAGGAGGGGATAACAAGTGACACCACCTAGAGAGAGGCTTGTTCCACCAAATCCAGGGTCTCCACCACCGGTTCAAGTTCTCCAGCATCCTCGACCACTTGCAGAGATGTCGCCCTTGCTTATCTAGCCGCCAGAGAATTGTGACATTAGGATGATCAGTTTGGATGAGAGTGATGTCAAAGGGAAGGCCAAAGTAGTAAAGATTGGGTGAAGAAAGCCTGTAGAATTAAGAGGATGGAGCCTACACCACCAGAGGAGATTGAAAATATGGAAGAAGAGGCATAGTCTTCAAAGGATACAAAGACATGCGATAGTAAAAAGAGGAGGGCTCGCCCACGCCGAGATGCATTGAGTTAGATGATTTTTCCCATGGTAAAGGTACTAGAGCTTATGATTTGCTTGCTGATGTGAGGGATCAAGGGTCAAAAATTTCTTGGTCACAATTATTGCATCTATCTCCAACAATGCAGCGACAATGATCAAAGATGGTAAGCATTAGACCCATGAAGAATAGACAAGTGAATGCAATCAAGGCTAGAAAGATGAAAGATATTGTGCCTCAGTGGAAGCCAAAATTAATGGGCAGAGAGTATCAAAGACATATGTGGATGGAGGTGAAGAGATTTGTGTCATGACGAAAAAGTTGATGCATCGTTTGGGATTAGAGGTAAGTGAAACTACTGAATTTTGGGCCAAAATGGCTAACAATCACTATAAGAATATAAGGGTATAGCGACGGCGATTTACAACGAGAATTAGCAGCATTGCTATTTGCATATAACGACGGTACTCAGACGAAAAAAACGCAGGTCGAAACCCGAGCGCATTATTTTGCGCGCATTTACAAAAGAGAGAGCAAGAGGGAGAGCGAACATCTTGCATTTGAGAGGGACAGAAAGAGAGAAAGAGGGAGAAAGAAGGCTCTCACCGCCACCGCCGCTATTTGTGAAAAAGAGGAGGAGGTGTACGGAGGGTGAAGAGGAGCCGCCAAACCCTTCTTCGAGCTTTTACAGTGAGTGCATTCTCCATTCTTGCTTTGCTTTTGTTTTTTCTCTCTCTCTTTTACTTGTTTTTGGTATAATTCGTATGTATTGAGAGAGGGAGAGGAAATGAGAGAGAAAGAGAGGGAAAGGGAGAGGGAGGGAGAGGAAATGAGAGAGGGAGAGGGAGAGGGAGAGGGAGAGAGAAAGAGA
The DNA here is from genome assembly GCF_053477565.2 of Lygodium microphyllum. Taxonomy (NCBI): domain Eukaryota; kingdom Viridiplantae; phylum Streptophyta; class Polypodiopsida; order Schizaeales; family Lygodiaceae; genus Lygodium; species Lygodium microphyllum. Next base: position 49,363,684 of record NC_141142.1, read on the forward strand.
GGGAGAGAGAGAGGGGGAGGGAGAGGGAGAGGGAGAAAATGAGAGAGGGAGAGGGAGAGGGATAGGGGGAGGGAGAGGAAATGAGAGAGGGAGAGGGAAAGGGAGAGGGAGGGTGCATTCTCCATTCTTGCTTTGCTTTTGTGTTTTTTCTCTCTCTTTTACTTGTTTTTGGTATAATTCGTGTGTATTGAGAGAGGGAGAGGAAATGAGAGAGAAAGAGAGGGAGAGGGAGGAAATGGGAAAGGGAGATGGAGAGAAATAGAGAAAAAACATTAAACATAATAGGGAAAGGGAGAAAGAGAGGGAGAGGGAGGGAGAGGAAATGAGATAGGGAGAGGGAGAGGGTGAGGGTGAGGGAGGGAGAGGAAATGAGAGAGGGAGAGAAAGAGAGAAAAGGAAATGAGAGAGGGAGAGGAGAGAGAAAAAGAGAGAAAAAGGAAGAAAAAACGTTAAACCTAGTAGGGAAAGAGAGGGAGAGGGTGAGGGAGGGAGAGGAAGAGAGAAAAGGAATGAGAGAGGGAGAGAAGAGAGAAAAACATTAAACATAATAGGGAAATAGAAAAAGAGAGGGTGAGGGTGAGGGAGGGAGAGGAAATGAGAGAGGGAGAGAAAGAGAGAAAAGGAAATGAGAGAGGGAGAGGAGAGAGAAAAAGAGAGAAAAAACATTAAACCTGATAGGGAAAGAGAAAGAGAGGGAGAGGGTGAGGGAGGCAGAGGAAATGAGAGAGGGAGAGGAAGGGAGAGGGTGAGGGAGGGAGAGGAAATGAGAGAGGGAAAGGAAGAGAGAAAATGAAATTGTTGTTGTTTGTTGTAGTACTAGTAGTAGTAGTAGTCGTCGTGGTCGTGGTCATGGTCGTGATCGTTAAAGAAAATGAGAGAGGGGGAGGAAGAGCAAAAGGAAGAAGGAACGAGAGAGATGGAATAAACATACATCATAATAAAGAAAGAGAAAAAGAGAGAGAGATGGAAGGAGAGGAGATAATGAATAGATAACAAACAAAGAGAGAGTGGTGGCAAGGTCCCGTGAGGTCTGGTGCAACACCATGAGACGGAAAACACTCTAACATATATACGTTAATTTGTGGGTGGGTGGGTCGAGACTTTACATACGTTAATTTTTGCTGAGTTACAAGAGAAGAAATCCCTTCTCAAACAATTTAAGAAAGGAAAAAAATGATTTAAAAAATAAATTATTTGTCATAACATAGACAAAATGGAAAACGATGAAGGTCTTGTTGTTCAAGATCGCGAGGCATATCTTAATCAGCGTGTCCCATGTCCTTACTCTCAATGGAAGCTGGATGACAATGTCGATTGTCTATAGAACACGTACGACGCTTCAGTGAGTTTCAATATGAGATCATTGATTAGGCGATCTTGAATTTTCAGCAAACGGTAAGAAAATTTAATATCAATCATGCATTGTACTCGCAAGCTAATTGAATACCATATACAAGAATGGGTGTGATTGGCAAATTTTCTATCCAGGGAGGTGACGTCTCGTCCCAAGGAGGAGTGCACCCTTTGTGGCCAATTAGAAGAGTTTGTGGGTGTGCGATGGGTGGAGTGCCTGAGCCAATCCACCACTTGGTAGATACTACCCAATCTATACCGTCAATACCAGGGGACACAAGTAGTCTTCCAGACCTACCTACAATCTTGGAGCCTGAGATGGAGGCAATGATCGATGCATTGATTCCCATGGATGTCGAGACTTCTGATCCGCTTGGAGAGAAAGCATCCATACCATTATATGATGGGTGCCAAGTATCTTGCCTGAAGACACTGCTTGCACTCCTAAGTGTGCAAGCAAAATACGAGTGGAGCGATGCGAGTGTGACCAAGTTGTTCAGGTACCTTGTACATATGCTAAGTTGATTTCCTTTTGGCACTATCATTAAAAACATTTGTGCTTTTTCAAGGTGTTTTTTGATTTTTTTCAGGTTACTAAAATATCATATATTACCACCTGTAAATACCATGCCCGAGTCTCATGATGATGTACGACATGTTTTACGAAAACTTGGCATAGACTATAACAGCATCCATGTATGTGTCAACAATTGCATACTGTTTCGAGGAGAATACGAGGCTATGGAGACATGCCCAAAGTGTGGTGCTCACAGGTATCGATAGGACTTGCAAGGGCAAACCATCCCTCAAAAAGTTCTTATCTGCTTATCCCCGGCATAAACCACATGTTTCATACGTCCAGCATGGTGAACTTGACAATGTGGCATGCGCAGAATAGGTCCACAGATGGAGTTCAACGAATATCAGCGGATTCACACGCATGGAGCCACATTGACTCTACCTTCCAGGCTTTGTCCGCCGAGAGCCAAGGAATCTTTGGCTCGGTCTTGCAATGGATGGTTTGAACCCATTCAGTCTACGCTCAACTTCTTATAGTGTGTGGCCTATAGTCCTTGTCAACTACAATATCTCTCAATGACTTTCTACGAAGAAAGGACATCTCATCCTTAGCTTACTCATCCTTGACCACTACAAAGTCAAAAATATGGACGTGTATTTTCGTCTATTAGTCGATGAGCTTAAGATTTTGTGGGAGGAGAGGGTCATCGTGCAAGATATGAGCAAGCGCGATGGTCGACCGTCCGCCAATATTCGAGCCATTCTCATGTGGAAGATGCATAACTTTTTGGGGTTCGAAGAGTGCTCAGGTAAATAGGCTTCCGTTCTCGTAGGTAATATCTATCATAGCTCGTTCAAGTTTGTATTCATTGGACAGAGGTGTTGGAACAGGTCTAGTTACCTTAGGTTATCATACATGTCCCTCCCGAAGGTCACAAACCATGAAGAAGATGGTATATCAAGGACACGTCACTTTCTTGCCAGAGGGTCATGAAATCAGGGAAGGTTTTCTTGGAGACCTCCAACACGTATGAATGTCGCAAGCTGGTACGAGCTGAAAATGGTTCATGCAGAGTCACATCCAAACGGAATGCGAGGTTCTCAGTTTTCTGCGAGTTGCCGTATTGGACCCACTTATAGATCAACCACTTGTTGGATCCCATGCATATTTTCAAGAATGTGGGCAGCTTGCTATGGGACCACATCACAGGAAAGAGAGACACTATAGGGGCATGAATGGATTTGAAAGAGGTAGGCAAGATGTAGGTGCTTTGGCCACAGTCGAGTGCTGATGGTTGTGTGTAGCTACCTCGCACTCCTTGGGTTTTTGTCCACTAAAGAAGAACGCATTGTGAAGCAAATATTCAAGTCTATCCGCACTCCAATGGGTATGATACGTTCTCTCAGGTCTGCATTTTCTAAAGACAACCAATTATCAAGGCTAAAATACCATGACTGGCATAAGATGTCAAGTTTGTACCACGAATGGATTGTAATTGGCATGCACATTTTGCTATTTGGAGTGCAGCCATTGTTCATAATGCTTTCTCATTTGTGGCAGTTTCGCGATCGTAGGATGCCTTACTCCAGAAATACGCGGGGCAATTTATAGGTTGTCGACTTTAGTGCAATGGATCTCACAGAAGGAGATTAAGACATCCTCTATTGAATCCACGAGGCGGGGAGCAGTGGAGATGGTCTATCTCTTTGAGAAATACCTACCTACAAGCATGCTCAAGATACAATCCCACCTTCTTGTGCATTTTGTAGATGAAGTGGAGATTGCTGGACATGTCCATATATGCGATGGATGTTCTTCTTGGAGCGCTTCATGAAAACCCTGAAAGGCTTTGTGTAACAACGAACTCGGCCAGAAGGTAGCATGGCTAAAGGTTGGTTGGTGTCTGAGGTGCTAGTGCATATTTCACAATGGCTACCAATGGTGGTGGATCCACATAGCAAAATGCTATGGTCGCTAAAGGAAGATGATAGACTGACTAGAGATGTGGTGGTTGGAAATGGGGTAGAAAAAAGAATGGATGTTGCAATGGAGGAGAAGGTGAATCGCTTTTGTATGTTGCACCATGCATCTATGGAGACATGGCTTGCCAGATACCAACAAGGCTAGGCAAGATTGAGAGGAAGCGTGATCTGAATTTTGATGTAGTATGCACCATCGACTGATTCGATATCTCGAGGGTATGGAGGAGATGTCGTGGTTCATGTCAACGTGATGGTTGCATGGAGCTTTGACCGCAGCGTCTTGCGAAGGGGCAGATGTCTTAATCAAGGAGTGGGAATTCTCGAGGGGATATAGTCCAAAGGTGATGATGTATTTAGGATTTGTCGTATCTATATTTTATATGCGACAACTAATTTGAGTGTTTCAATGTACAATACAAAATATATAGTGTAGTATGGTTGTGTGGACGGCATTTTCGCGTGGAGCATATTGACAAAATGCGCTCTACAACGGACTATGGTATCATGGCAAGGTTCAAGCAAGAGAGCTGACGACAAGCAACGGATCCAAACACGGTTATAGATGAGATTGAGTATTTGGGAAACTTGCAAAGTATTGTTATGGTGGATTATTGTAGCTTCTCCATGATACTATTCGATGTGCAGTGGTTCAAAGTGGTACTTGAAGAAGCTGGAGCAACAATTCTATGAGGTCCATCTAGATTTCTCGAAATAGATTCTGAAAGAAAATGGATGGATTTACGCGACACCTTTGTGTTGCCGGCCCATTGTGAACAGGTGCATGAACTCATTTGTTTGTTAATTATATTACGACATGCTACATGTCACAATAGTTTAATCTCTCTTGTACGTGTTTGTGAACATGTAATATTCTATCCAAACCCTCGACAGCCTCAATGGTGGTATGTTATACCTTCAGCTCCCTGAAGTGCAAGAGTATGTGATCAAAGCAATGTTCTGAGCATAGATGAGGACAATATGCAAATAGAGGGGTCGATATTGCAAGGGGTGGAGGCCACTAAAAAGCTTGGAGCATGTAGAGGAGCCAGCATCAGGAAACAATGATGGAAATACAGGAGTCCAAGAATTCTTTGAGAACAAGGTGGACTCATCCTTTTGTGGTGACATGTCTATCGACCTTCCAATGTATGCGGAGTTGTGTCAGGAGATTGACATGGGACCATAGGATACTTCATACTTGGAGCATCCACTTATTCAATTCGTTGACTATTCACTTATAAGGGTACATAAGATATGAATTTTAAGTGAGATCATTTTTTTAGGATTTATATTACCGTTCTTTGTATGATTTAAATTGATTATGCTAACATCATTTTTTGTATGTGTAGGTGACATTTTTTTATACTTAGATCATCAGGATGAGTCGAGGGATGAGCAATGAGGAGTTGTAGGATATCTTCACGTGCATGTCTCCAGATCAGATGACGAGATTCAGAGACATGGCGAACCAGGAGCTGTCTCAGACATCGTCAGGCCGCTCTATTAGATCTATTTCGGGGCGATCAGATGCTTCAGCTTTAAGCAAACGAGGTCGACGCTCCAGACTTGGGCCAGAGGGAGGAAGTGCTTCAGGATCAGGGGGATGCTGCAGAGATATGGAGGCAATGAGCCTGCGGTTGGCATGGGATACAGGTGCTACTCCTCGCTCTTGTGGTAGTTCCAAGGAACGTGGCTCAAGTGGTTGTTATGGAGGCACGGGCGCGGTGTCTCCATCTCATCGTTATACTAGAGTTCCATCACCTCCAGGATTTGTCACACTTGTGGGGATGTCTACTCCAGTTACTCCGTATTTTTCTCAGTCGTCTACAAGTGGCACCCATATGGGTGCTACACCGATAAATACTACCTTGATCGGTACACCAGATGTACAGGGGTCTCCTGGATATGCCCAGGAGCGTGGTCACACAAGTGGGAGAGAACTCATCTTAGGCATACCCCAGAGGGATATGCCTATCTTGTCGATGATAGGTCAGGAGCCATCATCATGAATGATGAGGGGAGGAGGGTGATGGCTTGCGTGAGAGAGTTGTGCCAACAAGTTGGAGGGGGGCAAGGACTACATAGTAGCATCCTTGCATGAGGATTTTTTGATTCTAGCCACACCAGATACTTTTTCTACGGGTTGGATGATGGACCGCATGCGTGCATATATGTCACACAAACGATCGGACGCATGCAAGGCACTCAAGAGTGGGGCTGCAAAGCCCGAGTGGCTAGACACAGATGACTAGCGCTCACTGAGGGAGGAGGCTACAGATTCTCCACGATGTTGAAGCCAGTAGCGCAAGGTGGCGAGGGCACGACTAGAGGCCTGAGTGGTCCTTCTTCTTAGGAGTGGTGGCCACACAACATATCTGGAGGACTTTCTAAGTTTTTCTTTTGTTTTGCTTGCTTGGTTTTTTGCAATATCCTTTGTACTAACAATCATGTTTCTAATAGTTATTATTTTGTTTTCTTTGCAGCACTTCATTACAAATCGCAATCCGACCGACCTTGAGACTCGATATACAGAGAGGCACGGTCTCATTGTATTGATCGACCGATTATATAGACGCGGCGGCCCTATAAGTCACTCATGTTTCTTGTCTGTAGTTACCATGTTTAATTAGAATGCATTATTGTATGGTGGAATGATGTGTAGTTGTTTCTTTTTTTGCAGAGTCCATTTGATGCTCCTTTACAGCGGGATAAGCTTTCAGATTGCGAGGATGTATAGCTTGCCCTTAGATCCCTGGAGCTCACACACCCTTCTTTTTTGGTCATATGATCTGTGTAGACATTTTCTATGTAGTAGTGATATCTTGCCATGATTGTACAAGTCGCTTTCATTATGCCATCATGTATTTATTTCATGTATCAATGTTATGATTTAAGTATACTTTGTTTTTATTTACACGAGCATTGTACACAGTGCAGAAACTATTTTGTATGGCCCAAATACAGCACACAATGCTATATGTGCTACCTTGCCACAAATTTTTTTTTCCTGTTACTGTTACTATTAGCGTTGCAAAATTACCTACACGTGTCATTATTGGCATCGTTATTAGCATTGTAGAGCATCGTTATTAGCATTGTAGAGTGTCATTATTAGCATCGATATCAGTGTTGCAAATACTGACGCAAATAGCGACGTTGATAACGATGCTAATACCGACTATTCTATGGCATCGCCAATAACGACGCTTTTTGCGACGACGGGTGTCACTTTTAACATCGGTATAAGGCCAATATCTTGTAGTGAATGTAGTAGTGAATTATTTGGGAGTTATAAAGAAAGACAAGGTATAAGTGTGTGGAGTGCAATTGGAGCTTGACATGTATGTGATGCTAGTGAAGGAGAACGACTATCCACTCATTCTTGGATAACCATGGCTAATGGGAATGAAAGCTAGATAAGATTGGGAGAGAGGGGCTTTGGAGCTAAGGCCATAGAAGGGTCTGTACAAAAAATGGAAGAGCACTATCTACAACATGAAGGAGGGCAGACAGGAGGATCTTGTGTTAGAGACCACTGCTGATGAATGGAGTTCCAGCGAGGATTGGTGGTCATCTACGACAGAGGGTGAGTCTTCTAATGAGGATGAAGAAAGCTCTCTAGAAGTGATGGGGATTACATTGAAAGGGCCTTCTAGTAGTGAAATTCCGCAGCAACCTCCAAAGGTCGAGAAGGAGGGGTTAGAAAAAATGTTGGCTAAGGATCTATCAACTGAGGAGAAGGCAACCTACATGGAAGTGGTGATAAAACACTCTAAACTTTTTATTTTTGATTGTGAACACATCACAGGTGTGATGACAATAAAATATCACATTAATCTAAAAGATGGAGTAAGGCCAGTGGTGCAGCGGCTACGACGGTTGGGAGTAGTTCAACAAAATGCTCTACTCACTGAGGTGTAGTGACTTTTGAAGGCAGGTTTCATCCATCCAGTAAGGGACTCAGAGTGGGTTTCATGTGTAGTGGTGACACCTAACAAGAATGGCAAATGGCAGACTTGTGTGGACTACAATCTGCTAAATGCTGCAACAAAGAGAGATCACTTCCCTCTTCCCTTTCATGATGAAATACCCAACGAGGTGGCCGGGCATGAGAGATACACTGTTTGTGATGGGTATTCAGGTTATTTCCAGATCCAAGTAGTTGAGGAGGATAAAAAAAAGACCACCTTCATCATGCTTTGGGGGTGTTTTGCTTACAAAGTAGTGCCATTTGGATTAACAAACGCCCTAGCTACCTTCCAACGATTCATGAGTTATGACTTCAAACAATATTTTGGTAAGTCCATCAGGGACTTCGAACAATATTTTGGTAAGTCCATCAGGGTCTTTATTGAACAATATTTTGGTAAGTCCATCAAGGTCTTTATTGATGATTTTTGTATTTATAATTCTAAGGCTCCACATCTAGAAAAGGTGGATGAAGGTTTCAACTACCTTGCACAAATGGGAGGGCAGCCAAACCATGAGAAGTGTCACATTGGCGAAAGTAGTGTAACTTTGTTAGGGCATGTCATAAGTAAGAGGGGCATTAAAGCGGATCCAAACAAAATTAAGGCCCTATTAGCGATGCCGTCACCATCTTCTGTGAAGCAACTAACCTCTTTCATTTAGAAGGTGCACTATATGGGGCGATTCATTCATCTCCTTTCCCAATTAGTGTTTCCACTGTAATAGTTGACCCACTCTGAGGAGCTCTTGTGGAGTGACGAAAGCGAAAGGTGCTTTCATGAGGTGAAGAAGGCTCTCAGCACCCTTCCCATAATTTTATAGCCTTGCTGGGATTAAGAGTTTTTTGTCAACTCGAGTTTTGGGGAAGATTCTCTAGGGGCAGCACTAATACAAAAGAATGCTAAAACTGGCTTGATGAGGCCGGTTTAATTTTCTAGCAGAGTAATGATAGCATTAGAACGAGGTTACAAGATGGTGGAGGTAATGGCTTTGTCTCTAATGTTTGATGTAAGAAAGTTTCGTCCTTATCTTCTCCCTAGGCCATTCACAGTGATCATGACAAAAGAGCATTTTTCCTATGCCTTACAGCACATGGATGTTTCAGCCAGAATCGCTAAGTGGGTGATACAACTCCAAGAGTTTGAGGACTCTACTTTGGCCTGCCTAGCTGATTTGTTGACCCATAGATGCCATCAAAAGAAGAAAAAAGAGAAGGAAAAGGTAAAAAATGAGCCACTCCTCTTGAGGACCCGCCAGGTGTGGAGAATTTCCATGCTCTCTACTTCCATGGGGCTTACAAGCATATTAAAGATAGAGTGGCAGTAGGAAAAGTGGTTTTTAGTCCCAAGGTGACAAACTTTATGGAGAAGGTATCAGCTTGGAGGATATCCATTCTAACAATGAGGCAGAATATCAAGCCTTGCTTTTAGGTTTGAGGTGGTGTCTCTTACATGGTGTCACTCGACTTAATGTTTTTAGGGATTCTATGCTAATTGCTAAGCAAATGAAAGGAATCTGGGCTTGTAAAAATGACAACTTAGCTGTGAAAATGAGAGAAGATAAAACTCTCATGAGAAAGCTACAGAACACCTAAATCTATTTTGTGCCGAGGCGCACAAACATCGACGTGGATGCTCTAGTAACTAAAAAATTGAAAGAGGTAATGGTGGACATCATTGCAGTAAAGCTCCCCTTGTTTCAGGGTAAGTTTCAACTAAAATATGTGCTTTATTTTCTTGAGCATGGTGAGGTACCTACACATATGAATAAGAGTGAGAAAAGGTGGTTGGCTACTAAGGCCATTAAATACCACTTGATAAATGATGTTTTGCATTGCAAAGGAAAGGATGCAGTGCTTAGAAGGGTGCCAACAGCAAAGGAGATTATGGATGTGATTAAGAGCTGCCATGAGGGGATTTGTGGTGAATATTTTGTTGAAGAAATAACCAGCAAAAAGATTCTCCAAGCTAGTTTTGTGTGGCCTAGTCTACATCAAGATGTGCAACATTGGTGCCGCACTTGTGATGTTTACCAAAAGGCCGGACCAAGGAAGCTAGTGCATGATGAAAAAAATCCCATAACTATATATGGCCAATTTGAGAAATGGAGGATTGATGCAATAGGGCCACTCCCACAAAATCAGTCTGGCAAGGAATATACCATAATGAGTGTGGACTACGAGGTGGGCAGAGGCTTCAGCAACTAGTAGGATCACAGTCCAAGAAGTGGGAAAATTTGTGTTTGAAAACATTTGTTGCAGGTTTGGCACACCTTTAGAAATTATCTCTGATCGTGGTCCTGGTTTTAGGGCTAATCTAGTGGGGGAGCTAATGGAAAGGCTAAAAATCAAGCATAGGCATTCTACTCCCTACTAGCCACAGCGTAATGGTTTGGTCGAAAAGGTGAATGGGCTAATTTGTAAGATAATTATCAAGCAAGTACACATGCACCCCAAGAAACTGGGATAAAAAATTGAGTGCAACTCTTTGGGCCTTTATGACTTCATTCAAAACCTCACTTGGCTATAGTCCATTTCACCTTGTTTATGGCCAAGAGGCTTTTCTTCCGATAGAGGTAGAACTAGCCAGCTTACGTGTTTTAGTAGACGGTTGAGAGATTAATCAAGATAAGAAGTTAGAGGAAAGGATCTTGGATCTAGAGAGATTGGAGTTAGATAGAGAAGCAACAGTCCAACCCTATTCCATATAGGCTGAAGAGAGGAGAAAGACATTTAATAAGAAGGTGGCTAGCAAGCACATAAGGGAAGGATCACTTGTGCTATGCTATGATAACCGCTTTAAAAATAGAAAGGATGCTAAACTTTTGTTCAAGTTGGAAGAGCCATTCATGGTCATAAGGAGATATAGAAATGGCAACTATAAGCTAGGTGACATGGATGGGAGGGTTCACAAGACAAGGGTAAATGGATGGTGACTCAAGCCTTATTTTCAAAGAAATAGGGACACTTTGGAGGAGTCATTTGACGAAGAGCCACCAATGAGGGGGTGCAATCCTCCCTGCTCTATTGGACCATCATTAGTAAGCTAGAGACATCAATGCCTCTAGCCTAAGAGGAGAGATAATGATCCGGGTTTTTTACAAATTGGATTTCTACCACAAAATTTGGCCAAAACCCTATCAAGAGCCTTACCCATAGCTTAAACCCTAATCTTATCACTTTGGGTTTACTCTTCAAGCACTAGGTATGCTACATTGCTTCTCGGTTATGATAACTCTACCAAGTGGGAAAACAAGTTCTTAGGAGGGATGTCAATGTAAAGGGTAAAATGGATGGGTTATCTTAGTGAAGGTGGAAATGGATTACACCTGGGGGTTGAGCGAGTACATAGATTTTTTCAAAGGACTAACCTCCAACTACACGTGGGTTCCACCTACATCACCAAGATTTGGGATCTATCACCATCATTAGAGGACACCTCACCCTTATACAAAAGTCAATGTCCACATCATGGTGTCATTTGGATCTTACAAAAAAGCTTACAAGCATGGACCCCCTCTGTCACATGCTTATATGTATATATATATATATATATATATATATATATATATATATATATAAAACTAAAGTCAAAGCAGCTTTTGGAAGCTGTTTTTTTATCATTTCAATAAATTCCATGGAAAATCAAATTTCAAGAAAATTCTAGCACTACCCGACCGATTTGGAAGTGGTCTACAAAGTTACAAAAGAAACCTTTTTCAAATTCTTCATTGATTTGAAGTTATGAAGGAGCAGACTGCTAGTTACATGCAATTTTCTTCTCTCTTTTATCCTTATCACATCAACTTCCCATTTTATCCTTCTTGTAAATATATTGTAGCAATGTGCTTCTGGCACCACCTCTTGTAATCTAGCTCCCTTTTTCTAACTTGCCTACCGCTGCCCTTGGCTTCTTGCATGATGACCAAGGTGGAGACTTGTCCCATCCACTATTCTCCATATTTTCAAAGATGCCATACATCATCTAAGATTATGTTAATCAAGAAGATTAGCTTAATCTAATCTCTCATAGAGGCTATATAAGGTGCCCATGGAGATGCAAAGAGACAATGACAAGCACATAAGAGCACTCTAGAGTACCCTCATGCTAGTCCATCTCTTTGAGGTAAGCTATGAGTGAGTCCCTTTTATTATGTAGCATTCCATGAATACATAATGGCAAGTTTCCTCTACCTCTTCTCCTCTTGTCTCCCTCTCTTCTCATCTCTCTCACTCTCATATTCGAATATAGTGTCTAGATCATATGTACTCTCTTCTAATTCTCCCTCTACATTCATACTTGAACTTATTAAGTAAGACTTGCCATATGCTCTATTGGTAGGGAATCCTTATTTTCTCATGTTATATATATGTTCATGCGAGAATTTAGGAGCCATCACCTCTATTAACCTTCCATTATCTTCATTTCCCTTAAGATGGGCTACAAATTCTCTCTCGTGAAGTTGTGTTTTGGTTCTTTCCATTTACTTTGAGGAAAGGGATGCCCTAGCCTATCCTCCCTTTGGCTAGGTGGTGCCCTTCTTTAGCTCTCTTAGTGAGGATTGGAGGCCAGGTGGGTAAGAGGCAACTCGATCATCTTTTTAGCTCTCAATCCCAAGACAAGAACTCGGGACTCAAGGCCAAAAAATTAGGGCAGCTACCATCCGAAAACTATCAGATATAAATCCAATAGTGTAATTTTCCGCTCCTAACACATAGGAATGAGGTCAGAATGAGGGTATTGTCTATGCCTCACAAGGTCATGACAACTGTCACCAAGGCAAGAAAGACCCAAGAAGGGTGAGCGCTAAGTGTTCAAAGATGGAAACTCCACCTTAGCAGATTTCCTAAGCACTCTCCTCACTATTGTTTATGCTTGTAAATTTAGAAACATCGTCTGTGAAAGGATTGTATGACCCCCAAACTCACAAAATAAATTGGAATAATGAATCAGGTTGAATTCATGGAGGATATGCCAAACCACCCCCAGTTGACCGCAAACCCTATCCAAGGGGGTTCTAAAAAACGGTGATGGGAACATGGACCAAACCCACCACGAGAGGTCTCTCCATGGATTAGTTTGAACGTACAAGGATGCTTGGATGCCAGGATGTAAGTTCCCTACCTCTAGGTCCTACTCAAACAATCTAGGACACTAGAGATGGATTCTTGAGACCATGTTACTAGTACAAGGGCGAAAACTTGGAGGAAATGAGACGCATCCTCATGGGTTGCAAGAATTGTCCTTTTTGGACAAGACTTGTATCTTAGTTAAAATGCTAATATAAAGTTTACTTCCAAGGAACATGTTTGAACTATTTTCATGTCAATGCCATAAGTTACGCAAATGAACCCTGTTCCTTAAAAGGCTTAATTAAAGAAGCCGATTTTAAACGTCACACATAAATGTGGTAGGACCTAATTAGATAACTAAAGAATTCTTAATGAGGGAAGCGGGTGGATGGAACCCTTGACAGGTTTTGTCCTATGGAAGGGTGGTTCTAGAGGATTCAGAGGCTTCTCACAAGGTTCTATAATCATATGACCTTTAGGTATTGTTAGGTTAGAACCCGATTCATGCTATTTTAGGGGATCAAAATGGGACTATGCCCTATAGGTAGAGAGGTTGAGTGTTTCATCCCTCTCATTTCCCATTCTCTTAGAACCAAGTGCGACATGGGTCTGCTTCACCTTGGGTATCTCTGCATAAAGTAGGATATCCAAGTCCCCACGCTAAAATGCTATCAAGATACCTTGTTCCCTAGGAACTTGAAAGGTGAGAAGGATCAAAGCTTTCTTGGAAGTGAGCTATGGTAGAGAGCAAGAGCAAGAAGAGAGAGAGACACAAATGGAAACTCCAACAGCCACAATGTGTGACCAGGCCTTCCTTTATTCAAACTATCACTAAAAGAATAAAGAATAAAGTGATAGTGACGGGCGCCTGCCAGTTGCAGTGTGTAGTGGGGGGTATTGTCAATGTAGTAATACACGAGCGACAAGGCAGAGGTGCCTTTAACCCCAACAACCTCCCACTTAAAGGCGAATCTACCCTAGTGAGGAGTGAAAAGAAAAAGAAAAGATAGTACAATGTACACATGTACAATAGGATGAGGAAAAACTTCATCTCATCCAATGCCCATCAATCTCTTGAGGAAGGCAAAGCGCTCAGTTGTGAGGCTTTTCATTAGCAGATATGCATGATTTTTGTTAATGGAGATCTTGACAAGGTCAATAGACTTATCCTCTACGACCCCACATATGAAGTGATACCTCACATCAATGTGTTTTGTCTTCGCATGGAAGATCGGATTCTTGGCTAGCTAAATAGTACTCATAGAATCCAAATGTAGCATAGGTATAGTATCAATCCCAAGGTCATGAACCAAACAGCCCAACCATATGGCCTACTTTCAAGCCTCAGTGGCCCAATATACTTGGCCTCAGTGGTAGAGAGAGCCGTACACTTGTGAACCATGGACATCCAAGAAACAACACCTCCAGCATAGGTAAAGACATAGCCAGAAGTGGACTTCCTACTATTTACATGTCTTTCATAATCGAAGTCTCTGTAGCCACAATTCCTATATCCTAGCTGCCATAGCAAATACACATATTTGTTGTGCCCTTCATGTATCTCATGATACCCTTTATGGCATCCCAATGCTTTTTGCTAGGTGTACCCATATAGCGTGCCACAATACCAACTGTAAAGGCAATATTTGGACGAGTGACTATCATGGCATACATCAAACTACCCACCATTGATGCATAAGGGATATTGGCCATCTCAGCCCTCTGCTCATCCACGTGTGGAAAATTGGCCTATGAAACCTTCACATAAGAAGGTATGGATAGCCAATAGGCTTTACATCCTGTATGCAAAAATGCTCAAGGACTTTATGAATGTACTCCCTCTGTGAGAGGTAGAGTAGTCCCTGATGCCTGTCGCGCTTAATGTGCATACCAAGAATGTGAGAGACACGTCCCAAATCCTTCATCTCAAAGCTCTTCTTTAGCATATCATCCACATAAAGTATCAAAATAAGCAATGAGCTATCACAGGCTTTCCTCGTGTAAAGACATAGATCCATAGCACTCCTGTTGTAGCCCAGTGACTACATAAAGGCATCAAACTTATGATACCACTCTCTAAGTACCTGTTTTAAGCCATAAAGACTTTTCTTCAACTTGCACACTAGGTGCTTCCTGTCAAGTTCTGTAAAGCCCTTACGCTACTCCATGTATATCTCACCATGCAAATCCCCATGCAAGAATGGAGTCTTGACATCCATCTGATACATGTCCAAGTCAAGCTATGCAACTAAGGCCAAAACTAAGCGTAGGGTGGTCATCTTGACCATAGGAGAAAAGACTTCATCAAAGTCAAGTCCATACTCCTGTTTAAAACCCTTAGCAACAAGTATTGCCTTATAAGCTAATTTGGGGTTTCCAGGGGTATTTTACAACTTGTACACCCATTTTCATGGCAAAGTCTTCTTGCCCTGAGGCAGTGCAACCTAATCCCAAGTCATATTCTTGTGCAAGGAGTCTATCTCAGACTACATAGCCCTCTCCCAGGAGTGATTGTCACCCCTACGCATAGCCTCATCATAGGCGAGATTCTCTCTTTATGTGTGTGATTGACATTAGCTGGATACAGTTGTACACATGTGTGACATTCAATAAGTCAGTGCAGTCAGTGTAGTTAGTGACTTAACCACAATTAGTCTTGGTTAGTCATATCTATGTGTGTAAGTCTCTTTCAATTTGTATGATGGCAATATAATGAAAGAATAACAACATTGAGCTAAGGCTCATCTTCCGCTCCACTCTGTCTCTCTCCCTCTCTTTCAACATGGTATCAGATTCTGAACACCTGAATCCTGAAGACTTGACAATGGCCATTTGACATCAAGACATCAGGTCTGAAGAAAACATCATCAAAGGAGATTGTGCGCCTGTAGCCCATTTTTTTGCAAAAGCTATATCTTGCTACAGAAATGGTTTTTGGAGAAACAACCCACGAATTTCTAACCCTTTCGATGTGATCTAAAACTTTGTAGAAGAAAGTTTTTTCAAACTCCTCACAGATTTTAAGATATTCAGCACAGACCTACGAAGGTGTAAAATATTACACGGCGCAGCGAACAGAATCTGAGAAAGAGATAGAGAGTACACAACAGATAAGAGGAGAATCAGTAAAATTCTTTAACTCCAAACAACTGATACAAAGATGGCTCTATCCACCCGTGCGCTTCCACTGTGTGAAGCTTAGATGGCGATCTAGACAGAAGATAGGTGAAGAGCTTAAGGCTAGCTGGAACAACAACTCTGACTGGGTGAAAGATGAGTGTAAGATGGCTGCGAAGGGGTTTAGCTTTTATAGCCCGCGAAGGTCGTTAGGTCGGCCTGCTGACCGACCTACCATATGAGCCTCCACTAGTCGGCCAGGGAATATTCCAGGGAATATTCCCTTTACCATCGGGCCGGGGGCGCTGCCCCCGGACCCCCGCCAGGGGGGCCGCTGGCCCCCCTGGGACCCCCCAGCCAGGGGCCGCTTCCGCGGCCCCCGGACCCCACAATAGGGGCCCCTTTTAACTCCCTTACCACGCAACTCAATGCAATGTGCCTCGAGTTGCTACCAGCATAACCACTCCGTCTAACCCAAAGATTAGACCCACAACAGTCACCTTTTTGCCATCCGGTCACATAGACCTCATCTGATATACAAGTCAGGACTCAACCAATGTCCGGGCTCACATTTGGCTTCTCCTCATAATGGGGGCCTTACAACTTTGAGCACCATGGATCATTGGTAGCACCTAATGAGGGTGGGGCATTGATCATATCTAACACCCCCCCTCAATGTCCACCCATAGGTGAACTATCTCCTCGGCCCAATGCCGAGTCTCTGAAGATGAACTTGAAGCAGATCCTTCGTAAGTGCTTTGGTGAAGATATCTGCTCCATTCTCCTCTGTTGGACAGTAGACCAATTCCACTATCCCATCCTCCATCAAATCACGCACATAGTGATACTGGATCTCTATATGTTTGGTGCGTGCATGAAACACTGGATTTTTGGCAATGGCGATGCAACTCTGATTGTCACATCTCAGCACAGTTGGTTCTTCATCCTGCACTCCCATATGCCATAGAATCCTTCTCAACCATACGGCCTCACATGCAGCAAAACAAGCTGCCTTGTACTCTGCTTCGGTAGAAGACAATGCCACTGTTGGTTGCTTCTTACTAATCCAAGAGAAAATTCCTGAACCCAAAGAGAAACAATAACCAGAAACTGACTTCCTGGAATCAATGTCTCCTGCCCAATCTGAGTCACAGTTCCCCACAAGAGAAGTTCCGAAACTGTATGTGATACCATAGTCAAGAGTTTTCTTCAAGTATCTGAGCACCCGCATCCCAGCCTTCCAATGACTCTCATGAGGTTTGTTTGAGAACCTGCTCAAAACACCAACAGCAAAACTGATATCTGGTCTGGTGTTACACAAGTAGATTAGACTGCCGACCAACCTCCTATACCTCCCAATGTCTGCTAGTGCTGATGTATCCTCAACGGATAACTTTACATTCACCTCCATAGGTGTAGCTATCTCCTTGCACTCGGTCATGCCAAATGCCTTCAAGATCTCCCATGCATACTTCTTCTGAGAGATGAAGATCTTTCCTGGCTCTTGCCAGACTTCAATCCCCAAACAATAGTGCAGCAAGCCCAAGTCTGTCATTTCAAACTCAAAACTCAAAGCCTTTCGAGTTTGGTTGATCATATCTTCATAGTCACCTGTAATAAGAAGGTCGTCCACATATAGGACAATCACTACAGACTTTTTACCATCCCTGTAAACATACAAGTTAGCATCTGAGGCACATCTTTTGAAGTTTAGGTTTAAAAAGAACCTATCTATCCGCTGGTACCATGCTCTGGGGGCTTGTTTCAGCCCATACAATGCCTTCTTCAGTTTACACACTTTGTTCTCAGAATGGGGGGCCTCAAACCCTGGTGGCTGAGCCACGTACACCTCCTCCTTGAGGTCACCATTTAAGAACGCTGACTTAACATCCATTTGGTACACTGGCCACTTCTTGTGGGCAGCCACTGCAAGTACCGTGCGAATAGTGGTCATTCTGGCAGTTGGGGCAAATGACTCTTGAAAATCAAACCCTTCAACTTGTGAAAATCCTTGGGCAACCAGTCTAGCTTTGTACTTTTCTAAGGTACCATCAGCCTTGTACTTTACCTTCCAGATCCACTTGGTGCCAATAATCTTCCGCTTTGCTGGCCGATCCACTAGCTCCCAAGTGTCATTCTTCATTATGCTGTCATACTCCGCCTGCATAGCAGCCTTCCATGATGGATCTGCAAGTACTTCTTCTAAGTCAGTTGGCTCCTTTACTTCTCTCATAATCTCAACCATCAAGGCCATGTTGACTATGTGAGCAGAAGCCCTCCTTTGCTCCTCTATTCTCTGAGACCTCCTTGGTCCGTCTGCCTTCTCCTCAACAGATGCAGGCATAGGATTATTGTGGTCATAGAGCTGCTTCACCCAGCGCGGCAATGGCTTTTCCGGTGGGGTGATGTCAGGTTGGTGAACTTTTTCCTCATCATCTGAAGATGATGCTTCCTCCTCCTTAAGGATAGGGATAGCTCTCGGGACAGGTTCATAGTGGACTACTTCTTCGCTTGATGATAAAGTGGAAGACCTTGCCTTCTCCTCCTCCACTGTATGCGGCTCCTCCTTGAACACCACATCACGGCTCGCGATGATCTTCTTTGCCTCTTGGTCATATAACTTGTAAGCCTTCTGCTCATCACTATAACCCAAGAAGATACATTTTCTGCTTTTTGGTTGTAACTTGTTTCTCTTCTCATCTGGAACATGTGCATAACATTCACATCCAAAAATTCTGAAATGTGAAACAGATGGTTTCTTACCAGTGTAAGCCTCATGAGGTGTTTTTCCCTTGAGAGCCTTTGTGTAGCTCCGATTTAGAATGTAGACTGCAGTATTAACAGCTTCAGCCCAAAAATGGTTAGGCAATCCCTTGCCCTTTAGCATGCATCTTGCCATCTCCACAATGGTACGATTCCTGCGTTCCACAACACCATTCTGCTGAGGTGTGTGAGGCGTCGTCAATTGACGCTTGATCCCTTTGCTCTTGCAAAAGCCTTCAAACTCCTTTGAGTTGAACTCACCACCACCATCTGTTCTAAATTTCTTCACACTTTTCCCTGTTTCATTCTCAACAAGTATTAGCCATTCTTTAAACTTACCAAAAGCTTGAGCCTTATCACGAAGGAAGTACACCCACATCTTCCTACTGTAGTCGTCGACAATCAACATAAAATAAGAAGATCCCCCCAAGGCCTGTGTAGGCATCTTACCACACAAGTCAGCATGCACCAACTCTAGAGGAGCATGTGCTCTATTCTTGCTTTCTTGTGGAAATGCCTTTCTCTGTTGCTTGCCCATCATACAAGCTTCACATGGTTCCTTCAATTCAGTTATTGTAGGTAGGTGAGCAACCATACCTTGCTTTTGCATCTCCTTCAATACTGCAAATCCGATGTGTCCAAACCTTTCATGCCAAAGCTTACTTGTGCCCACTCCAGCGGTGGCTGTAAGAGCACTTAGCTCATACAGGTTGTTCCTTCTTTCTCCTTTGCCAACAATTGTGCCAGCACTATCAATAATTTCTGCACCTGTCTTCTTGAACCTCACTTCATGACCAAGATCAGTTATGGCAGCAACTGATAAGAGATTTCTCCTGATTTCGGGAACATACAACACATTTGAAAGCTTTTTGACTTCACCATTTGCAGCAACAAAAGAAATAGTACCTGTGCCCGCAGCAGGGCATTTAGCATCATTTCCAACCGTCACAGTGATGGATTCTTGTAGAGGCTGCATAGAACTGTATAGACCTTTCTTGTTGGTCATGTGACGGGAGGCCCCACTATCCAACACCCAAGAGTCAGTGGTAGATTCTTCTTGCGCCGAGGAGCACACTTCCTCAATGGTCGCCATGAATAATTCCAACTCTGCTTCAGCCGTATTGGCTGTCTCTTTCCCTTTAGTTTTAAGGGTACCATTCTTTTCATCTGCCTTCTTGACACGACAATCTGCAATCGCATGTCCTTTCTTCTTACAGTAGAAGCACTCTCCTTGAAACTTCTTCTTGCCGCCCTTTTTCTTTTTGTCACCATCATTTTTGGTGGAGGAAACACCTTTGCCTTTTGCATTGGCAGAGAATGCAGCATCTCCATTGTTGCTTCCTTCTCGGGCTTTCAGCCTCAACTCCTCCTCCATTAATAATGCACAAAACTCCTCAAAAGTCAAAGCTTGAGGTCTCACCTGAGTATTAAGGGCAGTTACTAGTCCATCAAACTTTTGTGGACAAATCCGAAGACACCTCCGAGCTAGCTCTTCGCTAGTCTTTTGTATCCCAGCGCCAGCCATCTGGTCGCGCAGATTCTTAATCCGAGTGATGAATGCTTCAACCGTCTCTCCTTCAGCAAACTTCTCCGCTGCTAGTTGATTCTCCAAGTTTTGAATCCTTGTTTGGTTTCGTGTTTCATACTGACTCCTTAGTACATTCCAAGCCTCTGACGCTTTGGTTGTATGCTGAATCAGAGTCAAAACACTGTCAGAACAGCTTGTAACTAAGGCACACAATGCATCTGCATTCCTTCGTTTCCAAGCTCGTAGAAGATCTGCATTCGGAGGAATCATCACACTAGGATTTGATGGGTCGGGGGTAGGCTGTGGTTCTGCGTCAGTCCCCAGCACAGTCTCCAGAAGCTCATAAGAATCAAGGATAGTAGTAATTTTGAACTTCCACAAGGTGTAGTTTGTACCATCTAACTTGCCTTCGCTGAAGGTTGGTGGACGAATCCTCAGTGTTTGAATAGCCGGTACAGCAGCACCACCTCCTGCACCGCTTCCTGATGCGCCAGAACTGCTTCCCGGAGTCGACATCGTTTCTCTTTGCTGTTGAAGCCTTTGCCTCTTGCACTCTCTCCGATCTCTAGAGCCCCCTGGGCTCTGATACCATGTAAAATATTACACGGCGCAGCGAACAGAATCTGAGAAAGAGATAGAGAGTACACAACAGATAAGAGGAGAATCAGTAAAATTCTTTAACTCCAAACAACTGATACAAAGATGGCTCTATCCACCCGTGCGCTTCCACTGTGTGAAGCTTAGATGGCGATCTAGACAGAAGATAGGTGAAGAGCTTAAGGCTAGCTGGAACAACAACTCTGACTGGGTGAAAGATGAGTGTAAGATGGCTGCGAAGGGGTTTAGCTTTTATAGCCCGCGAAGGTCGTTAGGTCGGCCTGCTGACCGACCTACCATATGAGCCTCCACTAGTCGGCCAGGGAATATTCCAGGGAATATTCCCTTTACCATCGGGCCGGGGGCGCTGCCCCCGGACCCCCGCCAGGGGGGCCGCTGGCCCCCCTGGGACCCCCCAGCCAGGGGCCGCTTCCGCGGCCCCCGGACCCCACAATAGGGGCCCCTTTTAACTCCCTTACCACGCAACTCAATGCAATGTGCCTCGAGTTGCTACCAGCATAACCACTCCGTCTAACCCAAAGATTAGACCCACAACAGTCACCTTTTTGCCATCCGGTCACATAGACCTCATCTGATATACAAGTCAGGACTCAACCAATGTCCGGGCTCACATTTGGCTTCTCCTCATAATGGGGGCCTTACAACTTTGAGCACCATGGATCATTGGTAGCACCTAATGAGGGTGGGGCATTGATCATATCTAACAGAAGGCTGGCTCTTTACTACAGTAAACAACAGGTGATTCCAAGGCACTGGTGGCTTTCATCCTAACAATGTATATGCCCTTATTATTATGCATTTGAGCATGATATTAAAGTGTTAAATGCTCAATTTTGGAGCTTATTTGCAGGCCAAAAATAGTGAGCTGGTTACTATTCTAAATTTGGAAACAATATACTTATAGGGTTTAACTATCTGTGATGCTTAATTGCTACTAACAAATGTTTGGATCATACCACTTGAGTGGTAGATGCTTTTTGGGATACTGTGAGTGCTGAAAAGTCCAAATTTTGGACTGATTTGTTGCTGGTTATACTAGGATATTGACTGGTTATTTTCTGCACGAAGGATACCTATCATCTTCACTTGACATACATGCAATATATTCTGACCAATTAGACATGTATCAACTCTTGCATAGAGTGGTAACTGAATGAGATGTTTTAGGGTTGTTTTGAGGTCTAAATACTCTTGTTTTAACATAGAAAATACTGTTGGTTATAGCAGTGGGTTGGCTGTATTTGGTACTACTACTTGTATACAAATATTGATACTTGTATGGACATAGTTTGTTGTTAGGATGTTTTGCTACTACCATAGAATGTTTTGAACTTATTTGAGCTTGGTTTATGCTCAGTTGAATGTGTTTTTTCATTGTTGAAATACAATTTACAGCAAGCAGGTTGTCAAAAAATTTGTCGTGAATTGTAGAAAACTGTCTTGAATAGCAAGAAACTAGTCTTGAATTGTAGAAAAAGGAGTTAGATACTTACAGGTTGTATACATCACTAAATACCTAAGCTACAACTATGGAAAATGCTCAAGGCACTGACAATATCACTCAAATTGTGGGAGAAAAGCTGGACAACAAAAAAAATTCTTTATGGAAGTTGTGTATGATGAATTTTTTGGTTGGCAGAGGTTATTGGGACTTATGTACAGGTAATGAGGCTAAACCTGAAATACATGAAAGGTACTCGACAAATGATCAAAAAAGGGCTCATAAGCTATGGACTGAGAAAGCATGCAAGGTGTTACATTGGTTTTCCTTATGTATATAAGATGCTATGGTTATACAGATTATTGGATGCAGTTCCCCAAAGGATTTATGGGACATACTCATGAAGAATTATGGAAATGTGACACATGCAAGAAAGATTCAGCTAAAGCAACAGTTCAATAACATGTCTAGGAATGACAGAAGAATTTAGGCCTACACTACAAAGATCAAGAACATAGCAGATCAGCTTGCCACCATTGGATCTTCAGTGTCTGAGGATGATATGATTGTAATTACATTGAATGGACTTGGGAAAGAGTATAAAGCATTCGATACGGCTATTTCTATGAGAGTTGAATCCCCTGATTGGGATGAGCTAATTGCTTTTCTGCTGCATGCAGAAGTTAAGCTTGGGCTGAATATAAGTTCTAGTACGTCTTAAAGAAGAGACATTATTCTTTACTCTAACTAGCGTGGTAGAGGCAGTAGAGGCCGTGGCTCTTTTCAAGGTCGAGGAGACACTTGAAATGCTTATGGATAGCATCAGTAGAATACATGGCATGGCACAAATACACAGGGCTAGCGTGGATTTGGCAGCTTTAGAGGCAAGGGGAGATCACCCCATGGTAGAGGTGGTGGATCTAGTTCATGGCAGTCAAATGATCAATCAAATAGAGATAAGGACTGACATTACTACGACAGATATGGACACATTGCAAAGGATTGTTACAAGAAGCAAGGAGATATGAAGGCAAAGGGTAGACAACATGGACACTATCCATCTTCTAGTGATACTCATGATGAGCAAGTTGACAGATTGTTTGCCATGCAGCATGTGTCTAAGAATGCATCTAAGTAGAACAAAGATGAGAGATGGTACATTGATTTGGGGGCTTCAAATCATATGACACCCCATGGAGAATGGTTTGATGAGATGGTTGCAAGTTCACATGGTTATGTGTGTACTAGGAATGACACCCAACATGACATTTAGCACATAGGAATTGTTCTGTTGTTGATGCCTGATGGCAAGAAAAAGAGCCTACATGATGTACTACATGTACCTACAATAACCAAGAATATTTTGTCAGTTGGAGAGATGTCAGAACAGAATTTACAGGTGAGATTTAATAGAGATGGATACTTTGTTGAAGAATATGGCAATAGCTGCAAATTGATTGCTAGAGACTGAAGAGATAGCAAAATTTCTACTCTTGATGCATCGATTCCAAAATTGAAAGTAGCCATGTTTGCACATGATGATGGTGCTATACACGATGTTGAGATATGGCATAAGTGGATTGGCCATGTGAATGCACAAAAGTTGAAATCTATGCACTGAAATCTATGCAGTAGAAGGAGATTGTGCTTGGACTGTCTAAGTTCAAGTATCATGACTTTGGACATGTATGTGATGCATGTCGGTTTGGAAAGCAAGTACAGTCTCCATTTATGAGACGTGTACGGAATAGCTCACGACCCTTGCAGTTGGTACATTTAGATGTATGGGGTCCGTCTCATAATGCTTTGTTTCGTGATGCTCGTTACTATGTATCCTTCATTGATGATTTCAGCAGAGGTACACCTGGCTTTACATATTGAAACATAAGGATAATGTGTTTGATGCATTTAAGGATTTCAAGAAACATGCTAAAAATGAGTTGAGCTGTAAAATTTCATGTCTTAGATTAGATGGAGTTGGAGAATATGTCTCTAATTACTTTGACAGATACCTTACTAAACATGGGATCAGAAGACAGTTAACTTGTAGCTATACTCCACAAGAAAATGGTGTAGCAGAAAGGAAAAATAGGGTACTGATGGCATTGGCAAGAGCTATGCTAAATGAGAAGATTTTGCCAAATAAAACCCCTACACTAGGGATTCATGATGTAACTCCATATGAGAAGTTGTATGGTCATAAGCCTGACATTTCACACTTGAAAGTATTTGGCAGCATTACATATGTGTATGTTCCTAATGAAAAGAGGAAGAAATTGGATCCTAAAGCTATCAAGAGTGTATTCCTTGGTTACGCACTGTAAAATATTACACGGCGCAGCGAACAGAATCTGAGAAAGAGATAGAGAGTACACAATAGATAAGAGGAGAATCAGTAAATTCTTTAACTCCAAACAACTAATACAAAGATGGCTCTGTCCACCCGTGCGCTTCCACTGTGTGAAGCTTAGATGGTGATCTAGACAGAAGATAGGTGAAGAGTTTAAGGCTAGCTGGAACAACAACTCTGACTGGGTGAAAGATGAGTGTTTGATGGCTGCGAAGGGGTTTAGCTTTTATAGCCCGCGAAGGTCGTTAGGTCGGCCTGCTGACCGACCTACCATATGAGCCTCCACTAGTCGACTAGGAAATATTCCAGGGAATATTCCCTTTACCATTGGGCCGGGGGCACTGCCCCCGGACCCCCGCCAGGGGGGCCGCTGGCCCCCCTGGGGCCCCCCAGCCAGGGGCCGCTTCCGCGGCCCCCGGACCCCACAATAGGGGCCCCTTTTAACTCCCTTACCACGCAACTCAATGCAATGTGCCTCGAGTTGCTACCAGCTTAACCACTCCGTCTAACCCAAAGATTAGACCCACAACAGTCACCTTTTTGCCATCCGGTCACATAGCCCTCATCTGATATACAAGTCAGGACTCAACCAATGTCCGGGCTCACATTTGGCTTCTCCTCATAATGGGGGCCTTACAACTTTGAGCACCACGGATCATTGGTAGCACCTAATGAGGGTGGGGCATTGATCATATCTAACAGCACAAGACCAAGAAAGCTTACAAGTATTATATACCATCTACACATAAGACATTGATTAGCAAAGATGTTGCTTTTGATGAGCTGGCATCGTGGTATGGTAATCCTATTGCAGTGGCTATTGATGGATCAGCCAGCACTTGTAATGCTGAAAAAACAACTACAATGAGTACATCTATGAGTGGTCCTACAAGTGATGGGTCACCTACAGTAATTCCTTGGTCATGACGCTTGCAAAGTCGTACTTCTATGTCCATTGACATGGATATGTCAGTGAGGGGGAGATTGGATAAGGGAAAAGAAAATATGCTTGAGGATGTGACAAGTCCACTTACAGTAGGTTATGAGTCATCTAACAACAATAGTTTGGGTAGTGAGTTGGGCATTCCGTCTACTATGACACCTGGAGCAAGGCAAAGTCATTATGTACCGCCTCATGAGAGGCAAGCTCAAAGTGAGCCACAGTTACAGAGATCTGAGAGAGTCATAAAACTAGTTGACAGGTTTATACACTGGTTATTCAGCCTGCCATTATGCATATATGGCTGGTGTCACAGGTTACTAAGAACCTACAAAGTTTGATGATGCAGTTATAAATGATAACTGGTGTGCTGCCATGGTTGAGGAGTATGCAGCCCTTGCTGAAAATGAGACATGGGAATTAGTTGAGTTGCCTGAAGGCAAAGTCACCATTGGCTACAAATGGGTGTACAAGGCTAAGTGCAAGTTAGATGGTTCGTTAGAATGCTCTAATGCTAGGCTGGTTGCAAAAGGGTATGCACAGCAATATGGCCTTGACTATGAGGAGACTTTCGATCCGATGGCTAAAATGGCAACATTCAAAACTGTCATTGCTTTGCTAGCATGCAAAGGCTAGAAATTATGGCAAATGGATGTCAAGAATGCTTTCTTGAACTGTGATTTGGTTGAGGAGTATATATGGAGTAGCATGAAGGCTATGTTCACCCGCACTTTCCTACACATGTATGTAAGCTGAAAAAGACTTTATATGGACTGAAATAGGCAGCTAGACCATGGAATGATCAGATCCATAGTTATTTACAGCAATATGGATTTAGATTGGGTGATGTAGATCAAAGTTTGTTCACGAAGAAGACAGATCATGGATATGTGTTTCTAGTGGTTTATATAGATGATCTTATCATCGCTGGAGATGATGAAGAGGACATTGCTAAAATTAAATCATGTTTATGGGTTGAATTCAAAGTCAAAGACCTTGGTGAATTCAAAATATATGGCAACTATAGAAGCAATATACTCATGACATGTTACAGAAGTATCGTATGGCTGAATGCAAGCCTATGGAGACACCTCTTGATCAAAATGTCAAGCTATAGATTGATGTTGGGAATGACATAAAGAATGTGACGATGTATCGAAAGATGGTGGGTAGCTTGATATACTTGACTATTACCTATCTTAACTTATGTTATGCAGTGGGGCTGATTAGTTAGTTCATGCAAAAGCCTCGCAAACCACATTTAGATGCAATCAAGAGGATCATGAGATATGTAAAGAGTACTATAGGTTATGGACTATTTTATGCATATGGAAAATCCCTTGACTTAATAAGGTTTACTAATGTTGATTGGGTTGGTTGTGCCTATGATAGGAGGTCAACCAGTGGTTATGCATTTGGATTGGGCAGTAGTATGATCAGTTGGCATAGTAAGAAACATCCTACTATTGCATTGTCTAGTACAAAAGCTGAGTACAGACATGAGTAAAGAGGAGCTAACTTAGCGGCTTGCGAAGTAGTTTGGTTGATGAAACTATTGAAAGACTTGGGAATAGAGCTAGAAAGCAGAGTGAGTTTGCATTGTGATAACCTCAGCAATGTTACATTGGCTAGCAATCCTGTCTACCATGCTAGGTCCAAACATATTGAGGTTCACTACCATTTCATCAGAGAAATGGTTCTTACAGGGAAAATTGACTTAATCCATGTGAAGAGTGAAGACCAAATAGTAGACATATTTACCAAATCACTTGGTAAAGAAAAGTTCATATACTTCAAACAGCTACTTGGAGTTTATCAAATGGTTTGAGCTTGAGGGGGAGTGTTAGAATATCAAACTCCCATTACTCTTTAGTGAGTCTATCTTTATGTATGTGATCAACATTAGCTGGATACAGTTGTACATGTGTGTGACATTCAATAAGTCACTGTAGTCAATGACTTAACCACAGTTAGTCTTGGTTAGTCATACCTATGTGTGTAGGTATCTTTCAGTTTGTATGATGGAAATATAATGAAAGAAGAACAACAATGAGCTGAGGCTCATCTTCTGCTCCACTCTGTCTCTCTCCCTCTCTTCCAACACCAACTGCTACTGCAGGCTGTCCAACTGGCTGTGTAGGAGCATGTGGCTCCTCTTGGAATATAGCCCTATGTATCTCTACTATCTTCTTAGGTTGCCTATGCATCTTGTCTTCATGGAAGACTACATCATGGTTGCGGATGACTTGTCACGCTTGTGGATCCTAAGGGCGATAACCCATCTTGCCTACATCCCC
Organism: Lygodium microphyllum; assembly: GCF_053477565.2. NCBI lineage: Eukaryota > Viridiplantae > Streptophyta > Polypodiopsida > Schizaeales > Lygodiaceae > Lygodium > Lygodium microphyllum. Next base: position 49,391,633 of record NC_141142.1, read on the forward strand.
ATAGCCAAGGAAAATACATTTGACACTCTTAGGATCCAACTTAGTACGCTTGTCTTTGGGCACATGGCAGAATGCCTGAAATCCAAAGACACATAGATGCGTATAAGGCAGAGGTTTCCAAGTCCATATCTCCTTTGCAACCTGAAAATCCAAACCACTAGAAGGTGATCTATTTATGACATGCACAGCTGTATTGACTGCCTCAGCCCAAAAGCTTTGTGGTAAGCATGCATGGCTAAGCATACTGCGTACACGCTCTTGGATGGTTCTATTCATCTACTCAATCAAACCATTTTGGGGTGGGATATAGGGGGTGGTTAACTGATGCTTAATATCCCTCTCATCACACAGTTTCTCAAAAGCACGTGACACATATTCTCTCCCATTTTCAGTCGTCCTAAGCCATTTCAACCTATGCCCAGTCTGGTTCTCGACCAATGCAAGACATCTTTGAAAAATAGGCAAGACTTCTGACTTAAGCTTAATGGATTAAGTCTAGATTTTATGCAAAAAATCATCAATGAACGTCACAAAACACTTTGCACCACCCATAGACTGGCAGGGCATGGGCTCACAGACATCCAAATGTACAAATTCTAGGGGCTTACTCATGTGTGTCCTACCAAACTTCTTATGCGTATTCCTAATCTTTATGCCACATAAAGACAATGCTCACATGAATCAAAACATGCATAGTCAAGGGGCAGTAAGTACTGCAAATCAGAAAGCATTTTCATTCCCTTCAAGGACATATGGCCCAAATGGACATTCCAAAGAGATATAGGTGGGATGGATTCCACTAACAAAACATGGTCAACAACGGAACCATCAACTATAAGAGGATAGAGGTTGCCAACTTTGGCACCTCTAGCAAGCACAAGTCTACCATGGGTGATCTTCCAAGCAGAATCCCCAAATGAAACATGAAACCCAACATTATCAAGCTGCCCCTGCAGACATAAGACTTCATGTAAGCACAAGTACATGACGTACATCCTGTAACAAAAAAATACTACCAATAGATAACTGCAGCCGTACATTTCCAATGACAAAAAAAGCAAGTGACTTGTCATCATCCAAGCGAACTGAACCAGAGACAATACGATAGGAGTGGAACCACTCACGACATGGTGTAACATGAAATGAAGCACCAGAATCATCCAAAATCTAGCACTGCATATACATAGAGTGAACATCAGCCAACGACATAGCATCACAAGAACTAGCTGCAAGTATGTACTCCCATCGGAGTCATCAGTCTCCATGACATTTATCTCCTTGACTTTCATACTAGATTTTGCAAGCATAATGCTGCAATCATAGGACTTTTCCTGTACTTTGTCTTTCCCCTTCTCTTCGTGCTTCTCATTTCGCAACTCATGACACTATGGGCGTATATGACCCTTCTTGCCGCAATGATGACATGTCACATTAGCATTTCTCCCACGTGACTTAGACCTAGACTTCTGCAAGTCTCTGCCACCATGGCCATTCCCACAATCATTCTGGCCATTACCATCTCTATCTCTAACAGTCAAAGCATGCGACACACAAGAGGCATCTAAGTTCTTACGGTTGATCTCTTCCTATAGAAGAGCACTCTCTACATCAGGCAAGCTCAAAATAGTAGCAAGAGTACATAAGGTAGTGCAAAATACATCCCATGGCTCACTTAAAGTCCTAAGGAAAAACAATGGAGTAACCTCATCATTGAAGGTAATACCCTGTGAAGTCAAGTTCTTGAGAATAGCATGGAAGTGGCTCAAATGAGAAAACATTGTCATATTCTCCTTCATGCGTAGGTCAATAAGATGCTTCAGCCAATACATCTGACTTCCTAGACTTTTCTTATCATAGAGGTTCTTAATTTTATCCCAAAGCTGCCAAGCACTCTATGCTTTCTCAACAACATTGTAATGCACCTATTCAGTGAGAGACAAGATGAGGGTGGACTTGCATAACTCATCAAGCTCAACCCATTCATCATTAGTCATAGTTTTAGGCTACTCACCATGCATCCTTAATGGCTTTATCTGCGATTTCTACACCAATACCTGCCAAACTTGGCTCTTTCAATAGACATAATTCGTACCATCAAGCTTAGTGATGTTGAAGATATCATTGTCAGTGAAAGAAGAACCCATAATATAGTCCAAAACAGTGCAGACTGTTCAAAACTGCTTGCTATAGTACAAAAAAACAGGATGATTCAACATGAAAATTCCACGTCATTCCATACATAACTCCTTGCTATAATAAATTACAGTCAAGTACAATGAGAGAAAACTGTAGGAAAAATCAATGCACCAAGTCAACCACTGATTGTCAAAGCATAACCAGCATCAAGCGGGCATAAATCAGCATATGACAATCATATGGACATCAAACAAACACCCAAGTGTGTCAAAAAAATCTGTCAATAAGCCAATACACCCTTTGTGTAATAGGGAAAAATGTACACAACACTAGCAAGACCTAACACAAAGAGGTGTATGCTCAGGGAGTGCAAAGTCCAAATTAGCCCAAGTATATGTATGCAGACCACAGCATATCATCCATGCAACATCTAAGTGAAGAAGATCCCAGTCTCAAAAGACTCAAAGCTCAATAGCATAAACCACCTGCTCAATATCTGTCAAACATCCAATGATGTTCTCACTGGCACAAAAGCCGTATGGATCAAGACAAGAAGCTCAAGAAAGGTATATGAGAGAACCAGTGATGAAAGATCCAAGACCAAACATCAATAAGACATCATGAGCATATAGGCTCTGTAGCCTCCAATTAGAGCGTCCATAGATGTCAAATGTATCCCAAATACAACTCTGGCAAGACAAGAAATATCCCAAGTAAGTTTCAGGAAGCTAGATGCAAGCCAAGTCAAGGCACTTATAGCAATTGGCTCCAAACAATGTAACTAATGTAGTAGTGGCATAGGCCAAGCATGCCAAGACCGATCAAACATAGGTAACATAAATACCATATGTATATCCAAGATGGAAATGCATTCCAAATCCAAGCTCAAGCTCAAATGAAGATCCAGAACCAAAGACAAGCTCAATGTCATACCCCGAAGGTCAATACTTCATTGCATATCCCAAAGACATAGCCTGAAACCAATAGGCATAACCAAACTGGAGGTAAAATAACCTGTCAACCAAGGTAACATAAATTCCAACCAACAATGAGTTCCCAATGAAGCCAAAGAACACTTGAAAAGAGCTGATGAGGGTCGAGGAGAGGTGAGAGATGAAATCTTACCTCGGGGGGAAGGAGCCATGGCTGGCATTGAAGCTCCAAGATCTAGGTCTTCAATCCGCGCTGAAGTAATACCGGCGGGCCAAGATCCATGATCAAGCTCTGATCCAAAGCTCTGATACCAGTTGAAAGGTGAGAAGGATCAAAGCTTGCTTGGAAGTGAGCTATGGCGGAGAGCAAGAGCAAGAAGAGAGAGAGACACAAATGGGAACTCCAATAGTCATAATGTGTGACTAGGCCTTCCTTTATTCAAACTGTCACTAAAAGAATAAAGAATAAAGTGACGGTGATGGGTTCCCACTACTTGCAGTGTGTAATGGTGGGTAATGTCTATAGTAATACATGGATGGCTAGGCAGAGGTGCCTTTACCCCCAATAGAACCTTGATTTCAGGTCAATCCCAGTGGGTTTAGCCGCCTCGAACACTTCGTTGGGAGGCGAACCCAAGAAACACTAGGTGACAAACCCCATAACATTCCATGGGAGTGTCGGGTAGTGTCACTTAGATTCAAACTGCTAAAAACGTGCCTGGACAGCCGATAAGTGGCACGTTACATAAGGGCTGTCATAGTAGGGGTTGTGTCAAAGGGTTGGATCATGCATTAAATTGACGTAAAAGATTCATTCTTGCATGAGGAGTTGCAAGAGGAAGTTTACGTGGAGTAGCCACTTGGTTATGTAGATGAGATTCATCTAGGTTATGCATGCAAGCTTCATAAAGCCTTTTATGGGCTGAAGCAAGCACTTAGGATATGGCATGATAGGATTGCAAAATTTCTTATTACCATTGGATTTCACAAAGCATAAGGATCACTGACTCTATATATGCGAGAGTGATGTAGGTATTCTGGTCATTACTATACATGTGGATAATTTGATCATTGTGGGTGATAGTGAGACATAGATTGACAATGTGAAGGGTCTTCTCAAGATTGAATTCAAGATGAACAATTTGTGAGAGCTATGCTATTTTCTTAGCATAGAGACAATCAATAATCTAGAGGTTATATAATTGTCACAAAGACAATATACATTGAATATGTTGAGGAAGTATGGTATGGCTAACTGCAAGCCTATTTCTATACCTTTGGATGTTAATGCTAGGCTTAGTGCACATAAAAGTGACTTGATTGAGGATGTCACTATGTATTGAAACATTACGGGAAGCCTTATTTATTTGACAATCACTAGGATAGACCTAAACTACACAATTGATTTGGAGAGTTAGTTTAAGAAGATTCCATAGAAGCCATATTTGGATGCAGTGTGGCATACAATATGTTATGTCAAGTCCACATTAGACTATACCTTATTTGTCAAGAATTGCGTGGTGGGGGGACTTGCTCAAGATGCTACGCCGAACACACATAGAATGCACAAGGAGAAGCTCACTCAAGAGACAAGAAGAGATATGGAGGCCAAAACGTTTTCTTGCTGGTTTTTTCTTCTTCTTCCACACACTTTACAATGTACACAAAGTATAGATAAGATACAACATAAAGGAAAGTGGCCTACTAAGTCAAACAATGCATAAACGACTACACTAGTCAACTAACACTATAACTATGCCAGATGTAAATAGGTGTAACAACCTGAATATAATAAGTAATGAGTCAGTGGCCATGTGAGAGTCATAATGACCACCGACATGCTAAGTGTAGATGTGTGGACACATCTAACTAGGCGGTCCATCATCAATGTCTGCATGTGTTGAGCTTGTCATCTCAATATTATTCTATGGTACAAGTATACCATTGGACTTGCATGGTAACACAAATGTAGATTGGGCTGGTAGTATTTCAGATAGAATATCTACTAGTGATTTTATGTTTTCCTTTAATAGTGGTATATTGGTACTTGGAGTAGCCAAAAATACCCTTGAAACTTGCCTTGTCCAATACTACAGAGGTCGAGTATAGAGATGCTACAATTGTAGCATGTGAGGTAGCTTGGTTATGCAAGCTACTTAATGATTTGGGGATGCAAGTAAATAAGAAGGTTATTATTGTCAAAAGTGCGGATCTAGAGCATGGCTGGAGCTATGGAGGATGGAATATGAATGTACAACTCATGATGACATAGACTTAAATAGACCAACTATTACACAAGTGAATTAGGTTCCAAGATAGACTAGCTTGGACTCATAAACACATTCTTGTGTAAAATGGACAATGACGCCGACAATGACTCAAATTGATAGTTCCATTACCCTGTTATGAGTGTCAACCAAGTACATGCCTTTATAGCTTTTTGGATAGTATCATTCTCCTTACTATGCATATGGGATTTTGAACATCTCTTCCTAGAGCTTCTAGAGCATACATATTTTCTCATATTTTCCATACAAAGCCACTTATGGACTAGCCTCTTTTGGGCATACATTTAGCCTCTATGGGCATACATCATTTGATTTCTCAACACCCCCCCTCAAATGATGAGTCTCTATCCTTGCTGGCTTTTGCTCCCCCTGCATGTGAACATGGACCAGGAGACTAGCTCTTTGGCAGCCTAGTCAAGTTAAGGCTTGAAACTTTACATCTTGGTAAGGGTTTTTACATCGAATATGGGAAACAAGATCCATTAAGGGAGATCCACTATGGGAAATTCTTTGTTGTCAGGTTTTTTGTTCATTATCTTATACTCTAGTCTTCTTTGTGAGGTCCTTTTGATCTTCTTTCTCAGTGAGTTTGAGATGGATACAAATAGGTACATTGATGTAGCTTGACATGACATAAACTTTTGGATACATAGATTTTGGGGTTCCATGCAATTTTGCAAGATAGATATATTTCTCTTTCGATAGCTTTGGGACTTGCTGGAATGCATTGCTTGCTAGCACATTATGACATTGGCTTGGATACATAGATTTTGGAGCTTTGGATCAGTGGTGGCTATATGATGATGTTCACTGAAATGGCTTGGCATTACATTGACATTGGATTTCTTGACATTTTTGCATAAAACATCTCCCTTTTAAGGGCGCGGGAAGGTATTACCATTGAGCAAATGCTCAAGGCAATGCCTACTCCCTTACAATCAAGCTTACAAGGGGTTTTATCAATTTGACATTTTCACATTAAGATATTTCAGAGAATGAAATTTAAATAGCTAAGATAATACTAGAAAGTGAGTTGATCTTGAGTGTCCCAAGAACACAAGTAGTGCCAAATAACACTAGTGAAGTGTCACTAGACACTTTCTTGAAGAACCTAATGTCGATGCTTGATCTTCCAATCTTCTCAAATCTTCCAATAATTCTCCAAATATCTCCAAGAACTTCCCTTCCTTGATGTAAGGCACTGAATAAATCAGTGAATCACGGTTGCTTGAGTGGTAGGAGAGAGAAAATGAAGGAAAATAGAGCTTTGGTGCTTATGGCTATGGCTTCCTGCTTCTAGGGTTTGATAGGTGACTGAATATTCAGTTGGTGCAACTCATACAAGAGGTATTTCTAGGAGTCCTTTTATGATAACTAAGCCTAAATTATGGGCTTTCTTTGCACTATACCCATAGGATCAATGGTGGCATATCTACATAGATCTAAGTGTACGACAGAGAACAGCTGAGCGGCATAAACAGGACAGCAAGGTCAAATTTTTGCAATGCCAGGCTGTACACAAGGCTAATGTCAAGCTATGAGATGATAGGCCTTGATGTGAGGAAGAAGTATCCAAAAGGGAGCAAGGCAAGGTGTGCTTTCCTTTGGCTACAATAGTTGCTCCAAGATGGACAGGTCCTATTTGGCTATGGTTGCCAAGCAGGGCAAGAAGAAAATGAAGTTGAAGATGACATCATGCACTTATCCTGAGTTGATCTGAGATTGTGAGTAGCAGAGACAAGAGCTGAGCCACACTTGACTAGCTTTGATACCATGTCAAAAGTGCGGATCTAGAGCATGGCTGGAGCTATGGAGTGTGGAAGATGAATGTACAACTCATGATGACATAGACTTAAATAGACTAACTGTTACACAAGTGAATTAGGTTCCAAGGTAGATTAGCTTGGACATGTAAACACATTCTTGTGTAAGATGGACAATGACACTGACAGTAACTCAAACCGATAGTTCCATTACCCTATTATGGGTGTCAACCAAGTACATGCCTTTATATCTTTTTGGATAGTATCATACTATGCATATGGGATTTTGAATATCTCTTCTTAGAGCTTATAGAGCATACATTTTTTCTCATATCTTCCATACAAAGTCACTTATGGGATAGCCTCTTTTGGGCATACATTTAGCCTCTATGGGCATATATCATTTTATTTCTCAACAATTATCTAATGTGACAGCCTTAGTAGCATTCAATTGGCTAGGAACCCAGTGTATCATGTGCACACCAAACATAGAGATTCATTACTATTTCATTTAAGACTAGGTTTTGGTAGGTGATATTGACTTGATTTATGTCAACATAGAAAAATAATCTACTGATATTTTTAACAAGGTCTTGGGAGATGATATGCTTCAATGCTTTAGGATTATGCTTGGATTTTATGAGCTCATGTTGCGCTCAAGAGGCAGTGTTGAGATATCAAGCTCTACATGAGCTGGCATCCATTACATACCTTGGATGTGGCAAGATATTATTCACAAGTTTATTAGGTGACCAACATGAGGATACACTAGTGATTCTATAGCTAGACTACACACATGTAGTCCCATCCTTGGTTATGGCACATTCATTGTGACACCTCTTCTTTTCTTAGTGGGTTCACACTTATAGTGACCCATGTATATTCATTGTGGTACTTTCATATTAGTCTTCTATCATGTTTTAGACTTAGTTATTTTATGTGAAAGAAGAAGAAAGAAGAAGAATAAGATTTCAACCCTATCTCGTTGTGTGCCCAAGTCTCCATTGCTTTTGTGTATGTGCTCTTGGTCTCTTCATTTCTCTTCCCTCTTATCTATTTCCATTCTCCCTTCATACAATGAACTCCTTGACTTCCTTGTAAGAACTACAAGTTTATTATTGCTGAATCATTCTAATGGCATCTATAGGTCATCAACGATGTTCTCGAGATTCCATCGAGGTTTCCTATATTCATAATACAAAGGATGAGCATGGACAATGGATAGGAGTAATGTTCAAGAAAGACTCATGGATATACATGCAACCAAGAGTAACAGGCCCTCATTGAGTAAGACACCATGATTTATTAAAGAATCACTAGAAAAGTAGATTGCTCAAGTTTAAGGAGGTTTGAGAGGGAGGTTTAGTTGCAATAGGACAACATATTTATACTGCAAAGGATTTGAAACTTGGTACCCCTAATTTGCATCATATATTCCTATCTAATTGTAAGTTTCTATGGTAATAACGTTTTTCTTGGTTTAGTTGGTTTGTAATCATGAACTTCATCTACTTACATATATACCCTCTCCTTTTATAGATATTTGTCATTAAATTTAATAGAGGAAAAACCTTTGAGGAGCCTAAACGGAACCTATGAAGCTTTGCATGTTGATGTAGGAAAAATATTGATGGCTAGGAAATCTTCACATAGCCTTCTCTGCTTAGATATTTTCTTTTATGAGTATAAATATTTGGTACCTACATCTCTAAATCCATATGGTCCTCTTGAACTTCTTCCTTGCTTGTCATTGGACTTGATGGAGTAGTTGATCCCTGATCGGTTGTCCATGCAACTATTGGCAAAAAAAAAAGTTAAATGATATTCATAGCTCCATGAAGTTCTCTAAAGCATCAAGATCTTTGGAACTCTCTTGGTTTGTGTCAATTCATGTTTTTGTGCATATTTTCAAGGCTACTAATCTACATCATTGTCCTTCTATGTACATTTGCAAAGGGATAGGTAAAACATTCCTTGTATCTATGTTAAGAGAAGGTTGAGATCAGGTGGACGATGTGCTAGAGGTGATATATACTCATGTTGGGTCTCTGGTAGTCACATTATATTTTGGTATTTGATAAAATGTTATTCCTTGTATATATGCTTCCATTATCAATGGTGGATGAAAAAAGTGGGCAATTGGATCTCTCTAAAGTCCAACGAAGATGGTGGACCAACCTTTGATATTGAAATTTGTATGCCAAATGGATTGGTGGAGAAAGCCTTGGTGAACAAGTATTGGAGCTTATTTAATATCCGTGAACATTTAGCTCTAATGGAGAGTGTGGATCTTGATCATTTTAGCTTTTGAGTTGGACGTAGGAAGGTATGTTTGTTTCAGTTTAGCTATGATCTTCTATGTTTTGATCCATACATAAGTGTTTTAAATTTTTTGTAGGTGGGAAAGAGAATATAAAAATCTTTCATATTATTTATAGATTTGAATGGACTTGAGATCCATGTACAATTTTATGATGGAAGTTAAAAACGAAGAATGATACATTGTGCTTGTTCGTTACATTGGTTTTGCTTTGGTTGTAAATTTTACTCTTCTTTGGATTTTAGTTTTTAATTCTCGTGATTTAAAATATTATTTTTTCTAAATTTTTAATGATATTATCTTCGACCTTGTATATGTGAGTTTTTTGGGCTCTTATTCTCACTTTTCACAACTTACTTCTTATCTCCCTTTCACCCACATATTCCTACCATGAATCCTTTCCCATCCATTGTGTGTAAGCATGGACTCCTAACTAAGAAACTTCATGGTCCTCTTGGAGAATACAAATTCAGAGGTTGTCTTTCAAATTGTTGACCCTTCCATCTCTTACTATGATAGAGTAATTTGGCCATGGATCTAGTCTCAAATGGCTCAAATACATGAACACCTACTTTTGTGAGTTCATGGTATAATTGGAGGGATCCCAAGAGGATTTTAATTCCATTGATCTCTTGAATTACATCAATGTAGATGATGCCTTCAAAAAGTGCCTCGCTACATTTGTGAAGAACCTAACCCCTTCTTTTCATAGAAAGGTTACTAGCCAAGTGTCCAAGGCACTTGGGATTGTGGTATAAAATTTTCCTCCTAGACTCCCACATTTATCCTAATGCTAAGTGAGCAGGATGATCCCCTTGTTACATGTGCAAATCAAATGGGTAAATTTGGTGGATTGTTGAAAGATGCCAAGGACCCTAAGCATGAGTCACTCACCAAAGCATAGGAGGAATAGAGTGCAAGCAAAGAGCTTGCCATTGTGGTTTCCCCTCTTGAGGACTCGTGTGCAAAGGCCACTAGCAATGGTGGTGATGGAGAGAGAGCCTCTTGGGGATCCACCCCTTTAAGAGGGTCCCAAGTCTGCTCTAATATCCACCAAGAGGTGGATGAGAGAAAGGATGCAAATGCAAAGGTGTCCCACATGGTTAAGGTCTCATAGAGTTTGTCTTCCTCCACGATGTGGAGAAGATGTTTGGTTTGTGGGAGGATGAGGCCCTCTACATGCTTGCGATGGCATGCGACTTCCCTCTAGACACCATGCCATACTTTCCAATTCTTGTCTTGTCTCCCAAGCTTGAATAGATTGAGGGTGCAATTGATCCCCTTGTGGTTGTAATTGATACTACTAAACAAGTTTCTATTAGCATTAAATAATTTGACAATGTTAGGGTGGATTCCATGAGATACCCCACACTTGCGCCTGAGGTGTTAGGCCGCGTAATGTGATTGATGAAGCAAAATCGATCTTGGACCTAACAAAGGAGATTAAGGTTAAGGCTAATGAAGCCGATGAGGTAAATTTAATAGCTTTTGTGTGTCTTTATTTAGCTTAGTATATTTATCTAATGATTTTTCTTATAGTTCTAAGATGTGCTAGATATTAATGAGTTCCATAGTAGACAAGGGGCTAAGGGACTTTTGAAAGAGATGTCATTCTAGCTCGATACATAGGTCACATCCCCCCTCATTATATTTATGTGGTGCATGCTAACTTCACCCCTACTGATAATGCCTAGCTTACCATCCTCAAAGCACTTTCAAAGGTGCTCTATGTTTGCAACATCATTGTAAATGCAAATAAGATCATCCTTATCGGAAAGAAGGTAGTAAGACACATGTCTAGCACATGCTTATGTGGGAGGATGGTCAGTTCAATTACATTGAGGAGTGCATTTGAGGCTTCAAAAGTAGAGATATTGGATTGTTAAAAACATGGATCTAGAGCATGGAAGGAGCTATGGAGGATGAAAAATGAATATACAACTCGTGATGACATAGACTTAGATAGACTAGCTGTTACACAAGTGAATTAGGTTCCAAGATAGACTAGCTTGGACTCATAAACACATTCTTGTGTAAAATGGACAATGACACTGACAATGAATCAAATTGATAGTATCATTACCTTGTTATGAGTGTCAACTAAGTACATGCTTTTATAGCTTTTGGAAAATACTACTCTCCTCATTGTGCATATGGGATTTTGAACATATCTTCCTAGAGCATACATCATTTATCTATATTCTAACCTCTTGAGGGCATACATCTAGGCTCTATGGGAAAGCATCATTTGCTATTCTCAACACCCCCCTCAAATGATGAGTCTCTACCCTTGTTGGATTTTGGCCCCCCCTACATGATGACATGGCTCAGGAGACTAGCTCTTTGGAAGCCTAGTCAAGTTAAGGCTTGAAACTTTACATCTTTGGTAAGTGCTTTTACATCCACTATGGGAAAAAAGATCCACTGCGGGAAATAAAGATCCACTATGGGAAAAATTCTTTGTTTGTCAACAGTGGAAATTTATTTATCTTCTTGATGCTTCTTTGGAATCCTTTTCTTTTCTCGATCTTCTAGGTGTCTTTGATCTTCTTGGACTTCTTCTTGGTCCTCATGCTTTTCATCTTAGACTTGTTATTCATTGCCTTGTGCTCTAATCTTCTTTGTGAGATCCTTTTGGTCTTCTTTCTCAGTGAGTTTGAGACAGGTACATTGCTGTGACTTGACATGATTTTTTGAACTATTTCATAAATCTTGGGATACATAGCTTTTGGGATTTCATATGGCTTTGACTCATGGCTTGATAGAACATTGGATTTTCTTTTGAGATCATACAACATCTTATTCTTCATTTTGCTTGTAGCTTCTTTGACTTTTACTTTGCTCTTCTTGTCCCCCTCAAGCAAAGATACCACCAACTTTGAGGCAAAAGAAATGTATTCAAAGTCTTCAAATAAGATCATTGATTGCACTTTAGTATGGGTAGCTACATTTCTTCCTACAAGTAGGTTAGACAAGTCTTCTGTGTAGTTGAAGTGAGCAACAATGATTGTGTCACTTTTCATGAGACGCATCCTCATAAAAGACTTGATTTTGGTCATTTCCTTGATGGAAATCATCTTCAAATAACTAAGAATATCTAGCAAAAATAGTTACACTTCAATGTGTCAAGAGACACAAGCAAAATAATATCAAGGAATTCTAGCTTGATATCACATTTGATGTTGTCTGATTTTAGGTGGTCTTCTTGATCTTTAGGTGGACTACTTGAAATCAAGTGGGTTGCTCCAAATCTTCTTCTTGAAGGTCTATCCTTGCTGAAGACTTAAAATTTGAGTGTAACATGCTTTAATGTATTGAAAACAATGACGAAATGAAATCAAGAAGGAGCTCGAAGTGAGGAAGCTATGGAGTTAGGGTTTTTGACAGTCAAATTGAGTGGTTTTCAAGCTGCTAGAGCTCGTACATAAGATCATTTGGTGAGATATTCCATGTAGGAGAAGCTTATGTCTAGAACTTCCAAGACCCTAAGCTTGTAGAGTGAATTTCACCATGTAGGGAGAGAATCAATGGTACGAACATTAGTAGGTGCGCTTTGGGTAGCGACAAACAATCCACGAAATGCTAGAGCTAGGGAGGCTCAATGTCAAATTGTGATGTACTAGGGAGGAGCGCCATGAAGTGAAGACATCCACGTAAGAAATTGTTAGTTGATATGGCTTACTTTGAGAGATCCAGGAGCTTCAATGTAGGTAGGTACTATTTTGGCTATGGCTGCCACAAGGTCAAGTGGAGATGGAAGTGAGAAATGGAACCATAAGCTAGATTTGAGCTGACCTGAGGTTAAGAGGGGCGGAGAGAGAAGAGAATGGAGATATGCCATGCTTAGCTGTAACATGCCAGCTCCTGAAATTGCGGGACATGTCTTAGCAGTCCATCAAGAGATATCTAGAAGACGCCGCCCAGCACTCCCAAGGAATGACATGGGGTTTGCCAACTAGGGTCTCTCAAGTTTGCCCCGCAACAAAACTTTTTCAACCATTCCCACCAGGATCGACCTGAAGTCTGGGTTCCTTGTAATCGGGTCTTCCTAATAGCCTTCTAGCATTGGTCTACAACTGCTCCACTTTTCACAGACACACTGGGCCAAAGCAGACTCATATCGCACTTGGTTCAAAGAGAATGGAAAACGAGAGGGAGGCATTGCTCGACCTGTCTGCTCATAGAGCATAGTCCCATTCCAGTCTCCTAAAATGGTATGAATCAGGATTTCAACTTAAAAGTTCTAAGGTCCTTGTCTAACTAACGTTCGCATCAAACAAATTCCATTGAGGAAAGCTCTCGGCTAACCGAGACCACCCTGCCGTAGGATGGACCCGACGGTCACATCCACCATGCTTCCCTCGAGGGTTGTTTTAGTTATCTAATTACCTACCACGTTATGTTTGACACATAAAAGCAACTTCCTTAATTAACCCATTAGTCACAGGATCCTTTACGTAATTTAGGGCACAGACACGAAGACAATATAAAACAAGGTCAAACACTTCCTTAACTTATCTTTAGATTAACGTTTGTATCCCGCCTATACAAGAGAATTAAGTGTTCCTTTCTGCCTCCGCAGAAAAATCCTTTCGTCTCCCGGCAATAAAACCTGAAGGTTTATCCTACCAAGATTCTGCCTTGTAACTAGTATCAAGGCCTCGAGATCCCATCTCGAGTCACGTAGAACACTTGTGTAGGATCCGAAGGCATTGGGATTTACGGCCAAAGCCCCCACTAGCACCCAAGCATCCTCCTATGCCAAGTAATTTCCATGGAGAAACCTCTCGTGGCGGGTTCAGTCCACATTCTCGGCGCGGATTCATAACCCCCTTGGTTAGGGTTTGGCGGTTCGCGAGGGGTAGCTAGTGCTATCCTTCCTTAATTATCCCTTTAGGGAATCAACCACAGCTAAAGCAACCAACTTAATAACATTTACGAGGGAAAACATCCCTTTTGTTCCCATGCCAATCAATCATCACAGACCCAGCCATGAAATCATCAACCACACCCCACTTGGGTTAACATCCAAAACCGCATTAACAAACAGTTGAATGCACAACCTCTTGCTTCAAGGCATCCCAATCCCATTGCATGAACAACTAGAATTTAACTTGGATGTATCAAAACACTTGATCAAGGGATTTACAACCTTTTCAAACAACCAAGCATAACTTGGGTCAACAATCCATTTAGGATTAGGTCACAAGCTTCTATTAAGCTAGGAGCATATCCATTTGCGATAGTCAACCATAGCAAGATCTATAAAAAAATTTGCAGGTAATTATACTTATTCATAATGCATGGGATCTCATGTGACTTGCATATATGAAAGTGTAGGATTTTATCCATCGATGCAATTGCATCTTACAAACGGAAACTATCATTTCATGTGTTTCTTTTAGTCATGATCGTGAAGCATGAATTCTAAATGACTATTCATGCACTGAACTAGTTTTAAAGCTATTATTTTATGTGAAATAATGCAAAAAGCTTATCATTCTATGTGTGTAAAAGCTATCATTTCATGCATATAAGCTTATGCGAACTCCACAATCTATCATTTCACACATGCAACCTAGCCCTTAGAGTAAACAAAAATCCTAAGACTCCCCATGCACGTAGCTAACCCCTTCATTTCTTCCATAATTAATTATAAAGCTTAGGATATCTAAAGAACCTGGGTTTGATTCATGACCATAGGGGCATTTGTTGCGTTGGTTGCTCCGCTCACCTCTCCCGCATTACCGGTACCAACGGTAGCTTTGGCACCTACGCTTCTTGCGACTTTCTTTTTGGGAGCCATTTCCACGCAGAGTTTGGATAGACTGGACCTTAACGGACTTCAAGATGATTGGCTCAGGAAGGAAAAGTTGTGGGAAGGGGCCCTTTGCCGATGGGTGGCTTGAGGGTGGCTCCTCAAACCTTCACCTCTCACCAACTCTCTCTCTCTCTCTCCCTCTTCTTCCCTTCCCCTCCTTCTCTCCCTCTTCTTCTCTTCTCTCTCTCTCCTTCCCCTTCTCTCCTTCTCCTTCTCTCCCTCTTCTTCTCCTCTTCTCCTTCTCTCTTCTCTCCTTCTACCTCTTCTTCTTCTTCTTCTACTTCTCTCTTCTCTCCTTCTACCTCTTCTACTTCTTCTTCACTTCTCCTCTTCTCTCCTTCTACCTCTTCTACTTCTTCTTCACTTCTCCTTCTCCTTCTCTCTTCTCTCCTTCTACCTCTTCTTCTTCTTCTTCTACTTCTCTCTTCTCTCCTTCTACCTCTTCTACTTCTTCTTCACTTCTCCTTCTCCTTCTCTCTCTCTCTCTCTTTCCCTCCTTCTCTTCTTCCCTTTATCTCTCTCTCCTTCCCCTTATCTCCTTCTCCTTCTCTCCATCTTCTTCTCTTCTCTCTCTCTCTCCTTCCCCTTCTCTCCTTCTCCTTCTCTCCCTCTTCTTCTCTTCTTCTTTTCTCTCTCCCTCTCCTTCTTCTTCTCTCCTTCTCCTTCTCTCCGTCTTCCTCCTCTTCTTCTCTTCACTCTCCCTCTCCTTCTTCTCTCCTTCTCCTTCTCTCCCTCTTCCTCCTCTTCTTCTCTTCACTCTCCCTCTCCTTCCCCTACTTTGTTGATCACAAGGGGGGTGGCAGTCACCTAGCAAAACAAGGACGAGGGGGAGGTTTAGTCGTCGTCGGAAGGCCCAAGGGGCTGTGTAACTACCGCAACGGAAGGTGATGACGTAGGGAGGGGAGCCCTCAATCTCTCTGGATGAGGGAGGGGAAGGAGCCTTCCCTTTTATAGGAAGGGGAGGAGGTGGGTATGGCTGCCACCCCTCCCACTTGGGGACTGCATGCCCCCTATAACTACCACATCACTCCCTCTCTCTCTCCTTGACGTGCTGTCGGTGGGGAGAGAGAGGGGGGGTTTTAAAAATTTGAACTAACTTAATATTTTTTTTTCAATTAAAGGGGGGGAGTTCCTATGGGGGGGAAAGGCACAGGACACATGGGGGGGGAATGTTACATCAACTGAGCTTTGATACCATGTTAAAAATAAGGATCTAGATCATGGCAGGAGCTATGCAGGATGCAAAATGAATATACAACTCATGATGACATAGACTTAGATAGACTAACTATTACACAAGTGAATTAGATTTCAAGATAGATTAGCATGAACTCATAAATACATTCTTGCGTAAAATGGACAATGACACTTACTATGTCCTAAGTGATCTAGGTCTTCCCGAGTCTGCCCCGAGTGGAAGTGTTCGGCCATTCCCACTTAGGACCGACCTGAAGTTAGGGTTTCCTTTCTATCAGCAAAGTCTCTAGGCAGTAGCTAGTGTCGAGCTCCAGATGAACCACTTTGCGTAGGAACAATAGCGTCAAAGCGGATTCATGTTGCACTTGGTTCATGGAGAATGGGAAACGAGAGGGATGTGAAGCTCAACCTCTCTGCCAAAAGGCATAGTCCCATTTCTTTCAAGTAAAACATCATAAATCGGGATTCTAACTCTACCGATGCTAGGTCTTCATAGTCTTGTTATCACGTCTTTTGAGAAAAGTTCCCAACTAACCAAGACCACCCTTCCGTAGGACGGACCCAAGTCACATCCACCGCACTTTCCTCGGTTTGCTTAGTTATCTAATTACCTATATCTAATTACCTACCACATTATGTTTGACATGCAAAAGCAGCTTCCCTAATTAATCAATTTAATCACGGGTTCCTTCACGCAACTTAGGCACTGACACAAAAACAATGTCAAGCAAGTTCCTTTTTCAAATATCTGATCTTTATTTATCATAGTCCCGAAATACATCAAGTATCATGCCCGAAGGCTATCCCAGTAATCTACAGGATTGCTGCTCCAAGTTCCACTCGTAGACTAGTACACATGCCTCGAGATCCCATCTTGAGTCACATCGGCCTCTTGTGCGCTCTTGTGCAAGATCCGAAGGCAAGGAATTTATAAGCCAGAGCCTCCCCTCCCACCCAAGCGTCCTCCCGCTCCAAGCAGTACCCACGGAGAGACCTCTCACCGTGGGTTAGGTCCATATAACCGGCGCGGCTAACAACCCCCTTGGATAGGGCCAAGCAGACTGTCGGAGGTAACTGAACCTACCTCTCCCTCCAGGATTTTAACCTGAAGCATTAAGTGTTCTTCCTTGAGTTAGTTCCTTGAGCAAAGAAGTTCAAAGAATGTACCTAAGTGTACAATCGCGATCATTTCAGGGGTCATTTGTACGACCAACTGCTAAGGTGTGATTCTTTTTTTTCGAATGCTCCAAGCATTCGATCCTAGATCGTTCGTGACTTGGTGAGATTCCAAGGGCTTGGCAAGCTTGGTTGCTTGTTTTCCCTTTTACTTCGAGTTAGGGTTTGTACCCTATTGACCCTAATTATCCTTACCTTAGGTCTCTTGGTAAAAATAGGTCATGGACAACCCCGTTGTCCTTGGTTGGTCAACTTGCTGGTTATCTCCTAGATCCCTTTAAGTATCTATCTGATCTTTCCTTCGATCCCTAATTGACCAAGGATACTTTTGGTGATACAAGAATACCTTATCTTAACCCCCTTTTTCAATAGTACTCACATGCACTAATGTTTGCCCCTTTCTAACCCTTTCTTTGAGCTTGTCTAACTATGTTGATTAAGACAAGTATTGACTTTACTCAACAATTTCAAGACCAATGTACAAAGCATGAATTCAAGCATTTTAATGCACATTAATTTCATGCAATCTTTCTCTGCGTGCAATCTTGATATTACCCATGCATGCAATAGTTCCTTCATATGCATCTAGTATGGATGCAACAACCATATCACTTGATTTCACTTAATCAATTCAAGAGAAGACCCTTAAGATATGTCTACCCTTCCATGCACTTATCTTTTCATGATCATGCAATTAAGGTATGAAAGAAACCCATGATAATTACTAGTCACAAGCAATAGTTTTGTACGACACATGAGAAGGTCCTTTCAATGCATGTGACTTAACATGTTGCTTGTTTATGCAAGACTCTTTCCCATGCATGTAGAAGTTTTCCTTGCACATATCTAATATGACTATGATACTTTATGCATTTCACTATCAATGTCAAGAGAAGACCCTAGGATAGGCTATTTCCAATTCCATACATGATGGAGCGTAATTAATATATTTGGAACATGAAGGTAATATTGAGTCGTTCCATTAGTGCAGTTGACTTCCATGAAATCACCCCGTGTTTGCAAATATTCATACAACTCATGCACTATAAATTTTTATTAAATTCAAGAGAACCCTCTTAAACAGTTCAATGAAACAATTTTTTTATGAGAGTGTCTAATGCAAAAATTCCCTATGAATTTATTCGATACATATTTCATGAACTTTGTATATACGAGGTTATGTAATCATTTAACATATTGAGTTCATTGACAAGGAGTGTGGGATCATGGACTTGATTCTTGACAATCGAAACCCCGTTTAGCAGCCACTCCTCTGCCTTGGGTAGAAACACCTGCAGAGTTGCTAGTTGAGTGCCTCTTGGGTGCCATCTTTCGTTGAAATCTAGTGGCCTTCATGTGCGAGGATAGCTATTAGATGTGCAAGAATTTCCTACAAATTGTCCAGCAACTTCCCACCAATCGTCACAGCCTTTGCACTTGAATTGATGTGGTCACGGATTAAGGAAAAATTAAGCCGAGTCTTGCGGGTGAAACATCTCCTAAAGGAGATGCTTTGGAAGCTTCCAAACTCCTTTCTCTTCTCTGACAAAAAAATCAGACGATGTCTTTTCTCCTTCTTTTAATGAAATGATGGGGGGGGGGGGGGGGGGGGGGGGGGGGGGAATGATGATGATTATGATGATAATGATGAAGAAGATGATGGTGATGACGGGGACAATGAAGTGGGGGGGGGTAGGATGATGATGATGGTGGCAGTGGGGACAGCGTCACGACGGAGTAAGGGAGGGGCTGCACTGCTGCCAACGGCCTGGGGGGGTTATATAGGGGGAGGGAGGTCTTATGGAGGGGGCCAAGTGGAGGGCGGCCCGCCATGCTACCCCCCACTTGGAGGGTGCATGGTTAATCTACCTCTCTCTCTCTCTCTCTCTCTCTCTCTCTCTCTCTCTCTCTCTCTCTCTCTCTCTCTCTCTCTCTCTCTCTCTCTCTCTCTCTCTCTCTCTCTCTCTCTCTCTCTCTCTCTCTCTCTCTCTCTCTCTCTCTCTCTCTCTCTCTCTCTCTCTCTCTCTCTCTCTCTCTCTCTCTTCAACATCCTGTCGACATGGAGAGAGAGGGGATAAAAAAATTTGCACCAAATTTTTTTTTAAAAAAACCTTGAGAGGGGATTTCCCGTGGAAAAGAAACAGGTAGACTACATCGGGGATATTACATCCTCTCCCCCTTAGAGGAATCGAGATGTCCTCATCTCGAGAAGACCTGGGGGTATTGTTGGTTGACAATATCTTCATCCATCTAGGTGGCATCCTCTTCAAGATAATCTTTCCACTAGATGAGGTATTCTCTCAAGGTCATTGATCTCAAATGCCTCTCCCTAGCATCTAGGACTCTATCAGACCGTAGCTCAAGGACTCCTTGGCTAGGCATTACAATTTGTTGATCATCAAGTACATGATTTGGATTAGGTGGATACTTTTTCAATAGGCTAACGTGGAATACATTATGAATCTTTAGAGTTGTGGGCAGCTGTAGTTTGTAAGTATTAGGCCCTATGAGGCAATACCTTGGACTTAGCTTATTGTACTCTCCCAAGGAGAGTGAACTCTTTTTAGGGCGTACACAAATGAAGACCATATCACCTTCAACGAAGGATTTGTCTTGCCATTTCAAGTCAGCGTAAGCCTTCGTCTATCATTGGCAGCTTGAATGTCTTGTCTTATTGATTTGATTTGATCATCCATGTCTTCAAGCATCTACCTTGAAGTCTACCCTCAAAGTCGAATTCGAGAAGTTCAAAGGGGTGCGACAATCATGCCCATACAATGCTTGAAAAGGGGTCATCTGAATACTTTGTTGGTAAGAATCATTGTAGGCAAACTCAACCAGTGTAAGTACTGAATCCACTTTTTGGGTTTGTGACAGTAGTATGCCCTAAGCATATCTTCAATGACTTGATTAACTCGTTCTATATGACCATCAGTTTGGGGATAGTAAGCTGTACTGAAACAGAGTTGAGTTCCAATAGCCTCAAAGATAGCCCTCCACAAGTGTGATGTGAAAAGAGAGTCACGATCACTAATGATTCTTCTGGGTAACCCATGAAGTTTGAATATGTCCTTGATGAATAATCTTACGATGTCTGAAGCTTTATAGTTTGTCTTGATAGGGATGAGATGTGCGACCTTGGTGAGCATATCTACTACAACCATAATAGAGTTATATCCTCCTTGAACTTGGGGTAAGCCAACAATGAAGTCCATACTATTGAACTCCCATTTCATTTGTGGAATGACAAGTTGTTGCAATTTCCTAGGCATTTTAACATGCTCTGCCTTAATGCATTGACAAGATAAACATTCCATGACATATTTGAGTACGTCACCCTTGAGCCTTTCCCAATAATAGCTCTTTCTGACCGTATTAAGGGTCTTGGCATAACCAGGATGTCCTGAGAAAGGGGAGTCATGGGCTTCCCACAGTATCTTTTGCTTCAGAGTTTGGCTTGCAAGGATACATAATCTTGTCCTAAAGTAGATAAGTCTACTGCTGATGGAGAATTCTTGATACTTCATCTTTAGCTTTGGGTCTTGATCCTTGATGGGGATCTCCCTTAGCATTTTCTGATAGACTAGGTCATGATATGCCCCTTCTTTTGCTAGCTCAAGTATCGGGTTGTTTGGCATTGATATCTTTGTGGTTAGAGACCTTGCTGTTGATGGATCTTACAAAATGAGAGAATTTAGAAATGCCTTGCGACTGAGTGCATCGGCAACTACATTCTCTTTGCCAGGCCTATATTTGATTTCAAAATCGTATTCTTCCAGCACTTCGATCCATCGACGTTGCCTCATATTGAGCTCATTCTGGGTGAAAGTCCATTTAAGACTCTTGTGGTCTGTTACTAAGGAAAATTTATTACCTAGCAAGTAATGTCTCCAAAGTTTGAGAGCATGGATGACAGCCAACAGCTTTAGGTCATGGGTAGCATAATTCCTTTTATGGCTCTTCAAT
Organism: Lygodium microphyllum; assembly: GCF_053477565.2. NCBI lineage: Eukaryota > Viridiplantae > Streptophyta > Polypodiopsida > Schizaeales > Lygodiaceae > Lygodium > Lygodium microphyllum. The sequence goes on from NC_141142.1 coordinate 49,413,232, forward strand.
TTTCTTAAAGTATATGCTACGGGATGACCTTCTTGCATAATTACACATCCTAAAACAAGTGCGCTAGCATCAGTTACCACTTCAAATGCAATCTTCGAAATATCCTCTTCTTTGATCCTTATCTGATAATATCCAAATCTAAGATCTATCTTTGAGAAGATCTTCTCTCCTTGAAGACAGTCAAGTACTTCATCTATCCTTGGAATGTGATATTTATTTTTGATGGTTGCTTGATTCAACCCTCTGTAGTCAATGCATAGGCGAAGTGTTCCATCTTTCTTCTTTTGGAACAGCACTGGAACTCCCCATGGTGAACTGCTAGGACGGATGTAGCCTTGATCTAACAGTTGCTTAAGTTGCTCTTTCAGTTCGATAGCTTCCGGAATGGATATCTTATATGGCCTCTTTGCGCCCGGTGTAGCTCCTGGCACAAGTTTGATTTCATGGTCGACTTCTCTTTGGGGAGGAAGTTCCGTCAACTCTTCAGGAAATACGTCTACGTATTCCTTTAACCATGAAGGTTCTTCTTCGGATTCTTGATTCTGATCTATCTTATTTAGTTTAATCAAGTAGACAGGTAGACCCCTTTGGATACCTTTTATTATCCGTGTGGCTTTTTGCCAACTATATTTTTGGCTTACCATGAGTCGTGACTAGTTCCCCTTCAGAATTGCAGAAGGAGACTTGGCCCTTCCCACAGTGGATGTGGGCATCATTGGGTATTAGCCAATCCATTCTGAGTAAACATTCGTGGACACCTAGGTTCATTACCCTGACAAAAGTTGGCTTCCCACCCAGTAGGAATTTCACCTTAGCAGTTTGCCTAGTACAAGTAACCTCACGACCATTCGCTAATTCCACAAGTAAAGTAGGTCATCTATTTTGGCTATCCCTAATCTTTTTGCACAGATTGGTGAAATGAAGGAGTGTATACTGCCACAGTCAATTAGGGTTTTGAAGCTTTTACCTTGATATTTTGATGGAGTTTGAGTCACCGAGAATTGGCGATTCGGACCCTTCTTGTGAAGAGTGGCGTGAACCGTTGCCCTCTCAATGTCAGCATCCATGGATGGATCTTCTTCATTGTCCAGCTCCTTGTTAGAAATACTGGAGGTTCTCCCTCTCGCCATAACAGTGGTTCCTTGGCCATGAGCGGCTCTATTTTGACCTTGGAATTGCCCTTAGCAATGTCCTCTACTAAGCTTGGGGCACTCCCTCTTGAAGTGTCTGGGCTCGTTGCAATGGAAGCAATGTGGGTTGCGATCATTGCTTTGTGTTGGAACAAAGTTGTTGACAGCATTGGCCCTAGCTTTCTTTCTTTGGCCCTGATTCTAACCCTGCACTCTCTTAGTTTGAGCCATAGACATACCCTTATTCTGATCTTTATAAGGCCAAATCTTATTGTTCCTTGGTTTGGTCTACACCTCATGTATTATTGGAGCAGCTCAAATGAGTGTGTCTTGTAGGTCTATTGGGCACATTGATTCCAATCGAGTGTTTATGGGTGGATTCAACCCAACACAGAATTTTGACACATGTTGTGTCATATCCATTGGGGATGCATACTTTAGGAGTGAAATGAACTTCGAATAATATGATTCAAGGGATAATCCTAGCTGCATCAGGTCATAGAATTCATTCATCTTTTGTGTGCGGTAGGCAGGTGGCAGATACCTCCCTCGCACAGCTTCCTTAAGCTTATCCAAAGTGACTGTCCCCTTCAAGATCGCTTGATCTGTGGACCACTGTTTCCATCAAAGTCTCGCTTTGCCTGTAAGCTTAAGTTTGGCAAGCATGGCTTGGTTAGCAGGTGCAGTTCCTGCTGCCTCAAAGTAATCCTCCATGGACTCAATCCAGATCTCGGCATCAGCTTGAACAGTCCTTCCCTTGCCATCAAACTCGGGTGGCTTAATTTTTTTGAGAAGAAACTTATTCTCTTGAACCATAGCTGCACATAGTGCAGGAGTCGGATTTGGAACCTGCAATTGGGGTTGCGTCTGAACAATAAGATTGTTTATGTTAATATCTTATCATATGTTTCCATATTACGTTAATATAACTAGCACAGCTTTTAGCCGAGTGGTTTAATCACTTAATACCTTATCTAACATTTATGATCAAGATAAAAAGTCTTATTTATTCATAAAGGCATAACCCTTTGAGAACATTTATTTTGGATAAGTAGAACAGGCTGATTGATACATTAATTTGGGAAAAATAGGATTGTGTTACAATTGGCTACAGGAACGGAATAATAATATGGAGTGGGGTCATGGATTTTTAGGAAATGGTAAGTCATAGGAAGCTTGGGGTATCCCTTCCTTTGATACCCATTCTTCTCATAGCACCCTAATACTTTGATCCTGTCAGTAGAGATCACCCGGGTCACTTCTTCATAGACATACTTGTTCTGCTTGACTTGCTGACCGCTAACATGCAAAGTTGCATTTGCACGAGCTTCGATAAAGATGAACATCTTCACGATCTTTAAATCCTCCATCCACTTGATTCTCTTCAAGTTGGTCTGAAGGTACGCGAGTCGGTGGGCTACTATGTAGTATATTCCTGAATCTCTCGTCCATCTCTGCTCCACATACAGGGGTGAAGGATTATAGATGCGGTCCAGAATATCCATCATGCCAAGCCTCTGGTGATAATTCAAAGCACGCATTGTAGTCATGAACATGACCTGGAACACCAAGAACTTGCTCCATGCTTCGTGACTCTACAACCCAGAATCTATAAGTGAGTAAAGAAATGTTTTCAACAGAAAACACTGCTCTATTCTACTCACCTTCCCCTATTTATCCCCTTATTTCCTTTATTTTCCTCCATTAAGTTCCCTTGTAATCTTTAGATCTCGTTGGTTTGCTTTGATGCCAACTGTAACGTGTCTGCTCATCCACTTGTGGGATACGTCTTAGCAGCCCATCGGGAAGAGAGTCTAGAAAGCGCTGCCTAGCACTCGCAAGGAATATCACAGGGTTTGCGATCTAGGTCTTCCCGATTCTATCCGAGTGGAAGTGTCCGGGCGTTTCCACTTAGGACCGACCTGAAGTCAGGGCTTCCTTCCTATTAGCAAAGTCTCTAGGAAGTAGCTAGCGTCGAGCTCTAGATGAACCACTTTGCGTAGGAACAATAGCGTCAAAGCCGGATTCATGCTGCACTTGGTTAATGGAGAATGGGAAACGAGAGGGATGTGAAGCTCAACCTCTCTGCCAAAAGGCATAGTCCCATTCCTTTTTCCTAAAACAGCATAAATTAGGATTCTAACTCTACTGATGCTAGGTCTTCATAGTCTTGTTATCATGTTTTTTGAGAAAAGTTCCTAGCTAATCGGGACCACCCTTTCGTAGGATAGACCCAAGTCATGTCCACCACACTTTCCTTGGTTTGCTTAGTTATCTAATTACCTACCACAATATGTTTGACATACAAAAGCAGCTTCCCTAACTAATCAATTTAATCACAGGTTGCTTCACATAACTTAGGCAGTGACACAAAAACAATGTCAAGCAAGTTCCTTTTTCAAATATCTGATATTTATTTATCATAGTCCTAGAATACATCAAGTATCATGTCCGAAGGCTATCCCAGCAATCTATAGGATTGCTGCTCCAAGTTCCACGTGTAGACTAGTACACGGGCCTCGAGATCCCATCTCGAGTCACATCGGCCTCTTGTGCATGATCTAGAGGCAAGGAATTTATAGCTAGAGCCTCCCTTGGCACCCAAGCGTCCTCCCGCTCCAAGTAACACCCACGGACAGACCTCTCGCGACGGGTTAGGCCCATATACCTGGCGCGGCTAACAACCCCCTTGGATAGGGCCAGGCAGACTGTCGGAGGTAACTGAACCTGCCTCTCCCTCCAGGCTTTTAACCTAAAGCATTAAGTGTTCTACCTTCAGTTAGTTCCTTGAGCAAAGAAGTTCAAATAATGTACCTAAGTGTACAATCACGATCATTTCAGGGGTCGTTTGTATGACCAACTGCTAAGGTGTGATTCCTTTTTTTCGAATACTCCAAGCATTCGTTTGTGACTTGGTGAGATCCCAAGGGCTTGGCAAGCTAGGTGGCTTGTTTTCCCTTTTACTTCGCGTTAGGGTTTGTACCCTGCCAACCCTAATTATCCTTACCTTAGGTCTCTTGGTAAAAATAGATCATGGACAACCACGTTGTCCTTAGTTGGTCAACTTGGTTATCTCCTAGATCCCTTGAAGTATATATCTGACCTTTCCTTCGATCCCTAATTGACCAAGGATACTTGAAGTGATACAAGAATACCTAATCTTAACCCCCTTTTTCAATAGTACTCACATGCACTAATGTTTGCCCCTTTCTAACCCTTTCTTTGAGCTTGTCTAACTACGTTGATTAAGATAATTATTGACTTTACTCAACAATTTCAAGGCCAATCTATAAAGCATGAATTCAAGCATTCTAGTGCACATTAATTTTATGCAATCTTTCTATGCTTGCCATCTTGATATTACCCATGCATGCAATAGTTCCTTCGTATGCATCTAGTATGGATGCAACAACCATATCACTTGATTTCTCTTAATCAATTCAAGAGAAGACCCTTAAGATATGTCTATCCTTGTGGGAGCTTTCGCTCAACCGCCAAGACCCACGGACCGCTTATTGTTTCAAGCATTCCAAGCCGAGCACTAATGGCTACCTCTCACATAGCTGACGCGCCATTCATATCTAGGGGTGTAGTGAGATTACCTCCATGCCATTCGAGTTACCTCCTCTCACGCGCACTCCGGTAGCTCTAGATCCAGGTGCAAGCTTCACACAAGCTCCATCCCCAAGCTCCACGCTCCAAGCTCCATTGCCGCGAGCAAGATAAGAGAAGAGAAGAGAAGAGAAGAAGAGAGGAGAAGATGGAGAGCTTCTCCTCCCCGGTCCCTCACCCTCACACACTCACTCCCACACACTCTCACACTCCCTCTCTCAAGCACAAGCTCCAGCAAGCAAGAACAAGAACAAGAAGAAGAAGAGGAGAGCTACTTTTGGCCACACACAAGAATGAGCTTCTCATTCACTTTTCAACTTTATATACAAAACCCTAAATCCCTTTTGGGCGGTCATCCCCTTTTCCTCTTTTTTACATGGCTGGCCGTAGCCTAGGCTCTTCTTCCCATTGTCCTTCTATCTTCCTAGATTCCTTTCCACTGCCCGTCTACATTTACAAATTGCACGGGTGAGAGCCCGGCGCTCTTTTACAAGATTTCAGGGTGCGCCTTTTTATTTTAAAATGCACCTTTCCCCTTTTGCATTTGCCTTGGACTTTTAAGGTTGCCCTTGCGCTTTTGGCCTTTTCTCCTATTTTTTCTTCAGTTGGACTACCTTTTTTCCACCCTCACCGTCGTAGGTAGCAAGCTATAGCATGCACCGAAGACGTGGGTGACAAGGATGCCTGTGGTTTCCATGGAGGAGTGTTGGTGGTGGTGTGGAAGAAGGTCATGGGGGCCTGTTGGTGGCCAAGGTGGCTGGTGGAAGGTTGTTGGAGTTGGTGGTAGGGCTGTTCTGTGTTGGGGATGGCATTGATGGCTAGCACAAGTGTTGGTTTGTTGGGGATTCGGCTTCTTTGCGGGCTTGTCGGATGATAAGGGATAAGCATTCAGAGTTGGGTGTCGCTAAAGAGCAATCGACATTTTGTTGGAGGCTTCAATACCCGCAATTTGAAAACCTCTCGTGTGGTCTCTCCCTAAGGGGTAGTGCTAGTCTTCTTATCATACACAAGACATATGTGATTAGTTTGGGAGACAGGTCGAACTCTAAGCAAGCTGAGAGTATTGTCCTGCACTTGAGGACCCAAACTGTGTATATACTTCGGTGCAAATATTATGTGAGTACTTGTGTATACTTAGATATTACGTAGTTAGAAGACTGTGGGCTAGTTTCTCGTAACAATGTGTGGATGAAGAAAAGTTTTCCATGTCGAGAAGAAGTACACGTGAAGGTATATGAGACATCCTTTGCATTGTGACTGCACGATGTAGCATGATTGAATACAGGGACACCGCACTTTCGATAGCTGGAAGCTATTGGACTTGCTTCATGAGGACGGTGTACTTTTCATGGCCAATCGTGCGGTGCTTACCACAATTGATTGCAATGGTATTAAGGCAGAGTGCAAGAGGGAATTGTGCAAGTGGGTCAGGGTGATAGGTCTAAACATAGGCGAGACAAGCTCCTTAGGTATGTCCTGCCCTTGATGTGCCCTGAACAATTGTGGGTGATGCTGAAGGGCTAGGGGACTAGGGACGGAGCCAGTCGACCAAGGTCACTGGACGTACGCGATGGGAAGCAATTGTTGAGATGGGGAGATACACTTGAGATATTGCAAACCTCCTTGTGACACACGCGATATTGGTACAATTGAGGTAACGACTGCCGTGAGCCAACTATAGAGCTTGACCCAGAAAGAGAGCGTAGCCCATAAATATGCTTTGGGCCATGCGATGTGGGCGGTCGGCAAGGGTGATTTTTGATTTCGGCAGGGTGGCTTTGCCGCGGCTCTTTGTGGGGTCGATGGTCTTGTGGTGATCGGGCATTGAACACTTACGCACAAAGACCTGTATCATCCTGCATCCACTTGTCACTTCATGAGAGTATATGCATGGTATATGCCGCAACTATAATAAACTAGTGCAACGCAAGGAGACATCACTTATCTGAATTCTATGGTGTTGACTTAGATATTTATCACGTGCGCTTGATTAGCTTTTTCTTTTGCTAAAGATGTAAAAGACATTAAACGCAGATATGAAAAGTTCGTACAATTGGGGAACATGTTGACACTTAACCATTTGAAGACAGAGTCTTGGCCATGTAGCTTTTAATAAGCCTTTATATTACATGGGGCTACTCTATTTGTACGAGGCGGGGCGAGTCTGGGTGGTCAAGCGATTGGGGCTCTGCTGGTGCAGGGCTCCCGTGGGGTTGGGCAGGGAACATGTCGACGAGGACATGAATGGTGTAGTCCCGGGCCGCCACCGTTTCCAAAATGCCTTTAAATAGTTCATTGAATTCTTCCGTGTCCCGAGCTGCCCTTTCTGCCCTTGAGCATCTGGTGCCCGAGTGTACGTTGGGGGTTTGTGTCACTGGTGTTGCCACATTATGTGCGCCTCCTTGAGCGTCCGCTCCCCTGGCCCGTGGATTCTTCGGCCTTCGTCCGGGGCGGTGTCGCTTGTGGCCGCGTTTCTTGGCGTACCTTTTAAGAGTGGGCACGTAGCGCATCAGCAGAGGGGCGTGTGCTGCATGTTCCCGTCGACTGCAGAGAGCATCCTTGCAAGCTAGCTACCCTTGGTTCTCCATGTTTTCCTCGCGGGGGGGCCTGTAAGATGGAAATCAAGGATTAGGATTTGTTACATGATAAGACCATTCATATGTAAGGGATTATAGTGCAGGTTATCAAGCGCATAGGATGAGAAGGGGAGGGGTGGGGCATGCAGTGCTTGTTGTAGAGGGATGGCCCCTGTGATGTATATTTAGCCCCTGCCATTAGCAGATATTAGCTCATGCCGAGTTACGTTGGCTAGTGGTCATGAATTTAGGTAGGGCTTAACCTTGGAAGGATAGATCGGAAAGAGAAGGTGTATAGAAAAGGGCCTGCACCCTGTCTACACCATCAGAGTTGTTGGTCAAGGCTTCCTATGGCGGTAATGTGGGTTGCATGCCCTTCACTTGGAGGTGGGGATGGTCACACGACTTTTAAATGTGTGATGAGAGGAGGACTTGAGGAGCTTAGCCTGTCATATCCAACTCTTCTCCCTGCGCTTGACTATCATTGCTTGTGTGTGTTGATATTGTTTATACACTGTGACACACAATTTAGTGTTTATTTATATACATATTTATGAATCCATGTCACTTCACGAGGATAAGAACCAATTGTAGAACTCAGGGTTGTACTGGAGCATGGCACACGCGTCCAACACTCGTGGCAGCTTACTTAGTACCGATAGATATTTTGCCACATTGAGTAACATGGACCCTTGTCTGAGTCTACTGGAAATATGTAGCTCCTCCTCAGTGAGAACCTTATCAAACAGAGAGTTTTCTTGGCTAGGTTTAGCCAAGTCTGTACCCCGAATGGTAGTCAGTACTCGAAGGAAAGTTGGTGCCACATAGGTTGGGTCCCTTTGGGATTGCCATTTGGCCAATCGCTCCTCAGAGACTGTCATGATCTGAGCCCCTAGTTCGGCCATTGCAATGCGGTTCTCACGCCAACGTTGTTCAAATTGACTACGGCCCTTTGTTAGTCGCTTTAGTTGCTCTATCTCTAAGAGATTTGGTTGGCGGAGCACATCATTGAACGTGACAATTAAGCGCAGTTCGTTGGCTTCCTCGTCATAGATGAGTCACATGCATTCATGCAGGAGCCTGTCATAGTGCTCGTTAAGATGTTCTTGCTTTTCCCAGGATAGAGGAAAGGGCAAGTAATCTCCAAGCTGCTCCTTGGGGATTGTGCCCACATCCACAAGGACGTAGACTCATGCGAACACCTTGAGCTTAGCATCCAACTCAGCTAAGCATTCTGTGATACTTCTATGTTCAACGAGGGCTTGCTTGGTTGCCATCTCATGTAAGGTTCTAGGAGTTTGTCTAGGCTTTAGCATAGCTGGGGGTTCAGGTCTATATGAGCAAGATTGGTCAATGCTAGGATTGCTCATGCTCTTGGGGTTTCCATGTTTCTCTTGAGGCTTTGTTATTGCGTCATGGTTCTCCTTGGGTGTGACTGGTGTGAATTCATCATCCCGTCGTGACAGTATTGTATCCACTCTTGATTGGTCGATGTGAGTTCTATTGTCGGTGGGCTGAGTGTTGAAAGCAACTGTTGATGGCAACGGTTGCTTTGATTTTTCAGAGCACATGGATGTGACTGAGGTTTCACTGCTATTAGGAGAGACATCAATGGGTTCATTGGTGGATGGACTTGATGCTTTATTCCCCAGCTCTCCATCGCTCTTGGTCTCAATGCTCTCGTTGTCCACAACCACCTGTGATTGCTGTTGTCTTCGTTGTTTTCTCCTCTTTTTCCTTGTCAGTGAAGTTGCATCTCTCAACGACTCAGGACCCTGGACTAGGTCAACCGTTGATGTGCTTGGTTGGGCCTCAGCATTCTCTTTCTCTAGTGGGTCCTTATGGGACATGGCCGTGGCTTGCCGAACAGCCTTGCTAGGTTGTGAGAGCACAATTACCTCCCTTTTTGGAGAGTCTAGCTCTTTAGCCAACTCCCTTGAGTTTAACTCCTCCAACCTAGGCTTTAGGCACTCTGTAGGTGCTGGAGTTTTCGAGGAAGCTGGTTGCGACACCTCCTCCACAGGTAAACTACTAAGGACACGTTCCACACAGGGCATTGTCACGGCCAAGGGCTGTGACTGCTGTGATCCCTGATTGGAAGTAGTAGCAGCTAGTTTAGTGGGCTAGCTACCCTTGGTGGATTGCGGTGTCAAGTCCCTAGGGCAATCGAAAGTGGTCACATCCTCTGTTGCCCTTTGGGCGTTCTTCAATGTAGATCGGGCATGAGTTGATCTAGTCACATTGGGTTGCACAGGCATATCTTTGGGCCGAGAGCTACGGCTAGTGTCATGTCCCCCCTCCTAGATATTTGGAAGCCTCGATGGAGATAGAGATTGGGAGTGAGCAGCCACCATTGACGACCGCTGTTGTGCTTCCTGTATCCGTTTGGAAAAAGAGGATGTAGGAGATCTAGGACTCTTGGGTGGACTTGGCATTGGCTGAATGATTTGCTCGTGGCTGTTAGATGATTTTGCTATTTGCTCTGTTGAGCATTTACCCTTGCCATGAGCAGTGTTGTGCCTATGATGCCTGCTATCCTCTTGGGGAATCAAAGGCTCCTTGGGCACTAGTGACTTTTGCATATCCTCAATGATTACCCCTGATGTCTACTTGTCAAGCACGCTAGGCTGAGGATCTAACCTCCAATTGGTGCCGTTGGGTTTCTTGATTTTGACCATGAGGGGCTCGGTCACTCCACTGTTTTTGACTTGAGCCTTGGTTTTTCGTTTAGATCTCCTCCTACGCTTCTTTGCTCTTGATACGATCTGGCCTTCAGTCGAGAAAGGAGGTTTAACAGGGGGTTTTGGTACCCAAATCCATCGGTTACCTGCATAATACCCTTGAGCACGTAGCAACGCTTTGGACATCCATCGCGACGTTGCATTGACTCTCCATCGATGCTTGCGTCTATAAGGCTTGCGCTTCTTTTAGGGTCTTCTACGATATTTGTAAGTCCAAAGCCCATCCTTGGCATTGTCTCTTGACCTTCTTTTTTTAGGCCTGGCCTCACTCACTGGTTCTCGTTGTTCAACCTATGCTTGTATCAGTTCTTCCAACAAGTCCTTGCTCTCGTTAGTAGGCTGACTATCACGTCAGCACCTTCCTTGTCTTTCCCTTGAGGTTTGATGAGGTCACCCTTGCTAAAGGTTGTGACTATCCTCACACCCGGTAGTGTCAAGTGTATCCTCTATGCTACATAGTCGGCCTCACACTTGGTCGCTATTTTGAAGGGTCTTCCTAGGAGGGTTTCTTTCCCGCAGCTAGCACTATTTGGAGGAACATGAAATAGGATAGGCAAGCTTTCCATTTCAATTGTCGCAAGGATTTTGCACTTCCCTATGAGTTCTTGTGGGTATCCCCCATAAGGGCTAAGAGTTGCACTAGTCGCTGTAAGCTCTGGTTGGCCTAGTAGGGTCCATGATTCATAGGTCAAGATGTTAAAATTTGCTCCTTCATCAATCAGAGCATCGATAGTATGCTCTCTTTTCGCGGTGAGTTTGACCCTAAGATAAGGAGGTGGTACTATGTCTTCATCTTCTGGGTCCTGGCTTGTAAATTTAAGCCTTTTGACAGATGCCCTTGAGTCCCCACTTGCATGACCAGACGTGGATTCTCCACCAATGCCTTGGGTTGTCTATACAGTGTTGCTCAAGGTACATCTCTCGTCAAGAGTGTCATGTCTAGTCATCTTGGCATTTGTAGCTTGCTGATGTTGCATTTCGCTCTGACTAGACATGGTATGAACACAATGTCTTTGTGTTCTCGTGGTGTGGCCTTTTTGCCCTTGATGGCTAGATTGGCCCATTGAGGTTCTAGGGTATCTATTTGTCTCTATTTGGGCATGGGCTTTTGGTTGCTCTTTTGCAAGGGAGAATCCATGCTCGTGTAGAGTCATTGCTACACTAGGGTCCAATTTGGAGGACCTGTCATAGCGCGTGTTTTCTCTCCAACCTACTCGGGGGAGGTGCGGAGGGGGCAGAGCCCCCTCTGCGGGGGTCCGGGGGGGCAATTCCCCCCGGCCCGCAGGGCCGTTACGGTAAACGCCATACGTAATTTGGAGGACCGTTTATAGCCAAATTTTGAACTACGTGCTCTAAATTTTAACCTAGTGATGGATCTGTGATGTGCCTTTAGCTCTACCTAGCCTTTGGGGTCAATCTCGGGGTTTAGATGCGTCAAAATTTGCATTCTAGATGCCTGTCCGATTTTCAGGAATCTGATTATCAGATGTCCCATTTTTAGGAGTCTGATTTTATCAGAATCAAACGTCCAATTTTGGGTTGGTCCGTTCGGCCCCGTGATCCGATTTTGGTCACATCTGATTCTGGGAGTCGGATCGAAAAGTGGTCTGATTTTCAAAGTGGTCCGATTTTGGGAATCGGATCGGATAGGGTGGTCCGATTTTGGACTGGTCCGATTCTAGGATTTGGACAGGGGTGGGTCCGATTTTCTTGATCGGACAAGGCATCCGATCGGACAGGTTGGTCCGAGTGGTCCGGGTCCGAGTGGTCCGAGTCCGAGTGGTCCGAGTGGTCCAAGTCTGAGTGGTCCGAGTGGTCCGAGTGGTCCGATTTCCAAAATCAGATGGGTTGGTCCGAGTGGTCCGATCGGACGATTGTCCAAGCGTCCGATTCTCAAAATCGGATGTCCGATTCTGAGACTCCGATACTGAATCGGGTATCCAATTCCGCCAACCCGAATGCACTTTCGAGCATGAAATTGTTCAAAATCTCAAGGTATTGCTTATTGTAAGCTACAAGTTTCCACAGGAATGATGCTGGAGTGATGGGGAAGAGATCTATATACCTGGGATAGCCAATAAACTCCAAAATGCAAATCAGCAAACGAATCAAACCCTCATGCCTTGCGATGACAGCAGAAACCCTGATGCTTGTTTTTCTTCTTTTTCTTTGTTTTTTCCTACCCTAATGCACCCAAATCACAAAGTAAATACCTACACTACTTCATTTCACAACATAAATCTCAAGAAAGCAAAAAACCTACTTGTTAAGGAGATCAAATACCATCTTCAACCCCCTCCCTTCCTACCTTTCTCAAGCACTGGTTCGGGGGAAATCCCTTACTTTGATGCTCGATTCAAAGCACGCAAGCGCTCAAGGCTTGAATCCGTTGGTCCCAGCAAACGGAACCAAAATGTGGGAGCTTTCGCTCAACCACCAAGACCCATGGACCGCTTATTGTTTCAAGTGTTCCAAGCCGAGCACTAATGGCTACCTCTCACATAGCCGACGTGCCATCCATATCTACGGGTGTAGTGAGCTTACATCCATGCCGTTCGAGTTACCTCCTCTCCTGCACACTCTGGTAGCTCCACGATCCAAGTGCAAGCTTCACACAAGCTCCATCCCCAAGCTCCATGCTCCAAGCTCCATTGCCGCAAGCAAGACAAGAGAAGAGAAGAGAAAAGAAGAAGAGAGGAGAAGATGGAGAGCTTCTGCTCCCCGGTCCCTCACCCTCACATACTCACTCCCTTACACTCTCACACTCCCTCTCTCAAGCACAAGCTCAAGCAAGCAAGAACAAGAAGAAGAAGAAGAGGACGAGAGCTACTTTTGGCCACATATAAGAATGAGCTTCTCATTCACTTTTCAACTTTGTATACAAAACCCTAAATCCCTTTTGGGCGGTCATCCCTTTTTCCTCGTTTTTACATGGCCGGCTGTAGCCTAGGCCCTTCTTCCCATTGTCCTTCTATCTTCCTAGATTCCTTTCCACCGCCCGTCTACATTTACAAATTGCACGAGTGAGAGCCCGGAGCTCTTTTACAAGATTTCAGGGTGCGCCTTCTTATTTTAAAATGCGTCTTTCCCCTTTTGCATTTGCCTTAGACTTTTAAGATTGCCCTTGCGCTTTTGGCCTTTTCTCCTATTCTTTCTTCAGTTGGGCTACCTTTTTTCCGCCTTGGTCCTGCGTCTTTTTTATTTCCTTTTGCTTTCTTCGTGTTGGGGTTAACAATCCTTCCATGCACTTATCTTTTCATGAGCATGCAATTAAGGTATGAAAGAAACCCATGATAATTACTAGTCACAAGCAATAGTTTTGTACGACACATGCGAATATCCTTTCAATGCATGCGACTTAACATGTTGCTTGTTTATGCGAGAATCTTTCCCATGCATGTAGAAGTTTTCCTTGCATGTATCTAATATGACTATGATACTTTATGCATTTCACTATCAATCTCAAGAGAAGACCCTAGGATATGCCATTTCCAATTCCATACACAATGGAGCATAATTAATATATTTGGGACACGAGGGTAATACTGAGTCGTTCCATTAGTGCACTGACTTCCATGAAATCACCCCATGTTTGCAAATATTCATGCAACTCATGTGCTAGACTTTTTTTATTAAATTCAAGAGAACCCTCTTAAACAATGCAATGAAACAATTTTTTAATGAGAGTGTCTAATGCAAAAATTCCCTATGAATTTATTTGATAAGTATTTCATGAACTTTGTATATACGAGGTTATGTAATCATTTAACATATTGAGTTCATCAACAAGAAGTGTGGGATCATGGACCTGATTCTTGACAATCGAAACCCCGTTAGCAGACACTCCTCCGCCTTGGGTAGAAACACCTGTAGAGTTGCTAGTTGCGTGCCTCTTGGGTGCCATCTTTCGTGGAAATCTGGTGGCCTTCGTGTGCGGGGATAGCTATTAGATGCGTAGGAATTTCCTGCAAATTGTCCAGTAGCTTCCCAACAATCCTCATGGCCTTTGCACTTGAATCATTGTGGTCACGGATTAAGGAAAAATTAAGCCGAGTCTTGCGGGTGAAACACCTCCTAAAGGAGATGCTTTGGAAGCTTCCTAACTCCTTTCTCCTCTTTGACAAAAAAATCAGACAACATCTTCTCTCCTTCTTTTAACGAAACGATTGGGGGGGGGGGGGGGGGGGGGGGATGATGATGATTATGATGATAATGATGAATAAGATGACGGTGATGATGGCGATGATGGCGATGATGAAGTGGGGGGGGAGGGGGTAAGATGATGATGTTGGTGGCGGTGGCGACGGCATCACAACGGAGTAGGGGAGGGGCCGCGCTGCTACCGACGGCCTGGGGGGGTTATATAGGGGGAGGGAGGTCTTATGGAGGGGGCCAAGTGGAGGGCGGCCCGCCATGCTACCCCCCACTTGGAGGGTGCATGGTTAATCTACCTCTCTCTCTCTCTCTCTCTCTCTCTCTCTCTCTCTCTCTCTCTCTCTCTCTCTCTCTCTCTCTCTCTCTCTCTCTCTCTCTCTCTCTCTCTCTCTCTCTCTCTCTCTCTCTCTCTCTCTCTCTCTTTTCAACATCCTGTCGAAAGGGAGAGAGAGGAGATAAACAAATTTGCACCAAATTTTTTTTAAAAAAAATTACCTTGAGAGAGGAGTTCTCGTGGAAAAGAAACAGGTAGACTACATCGGGGATATTACACCTTTATAGCTTTTGGAAAGAAGCACTCTCCTCATTGTGCATATGGGATTCTGAACATCTATTCCTAGAGCATACATCATTTTTCTATCTTCTAACCTCTTTAGGGCATACATCTAGCCTCTATGGGCAAGCAACATTTGCTATTCTCAACATGGATAGTGTGGGGGAGGTGTGATTAGCTACAGTTAAGAGACATCATAAACAAGCAGTTAAAACCATCAAAAAGTTGCCTCTTTGGAGCAACTAATATATTAAAACTTATTACCTTGTACTTTTTGTCGCTATATATTAGTGCCTAGCTCAAAAGCTACTCATTGTAATATATATATATATATATATATATATACATTTTTCTTTTTATATAAGTGTTGAAAACATGGTGTTTTGTTATTATTCCAAATCAATCATAAACATGTAATACGATAGAAATTTGTTAAGGAACTCATTACCTAGCACTTGGAGAGCCCAAATAGCAATGTCGGGGGTTGTCAAGGGCTACATGGCAAAAAACCCCGCCACAGTACATAAAATGGCTAGTCCATGCGTCATGGCAAGGTTGGCCATTTTATGCACCGTGGCAAGGTACTTTCCCTTGCAACCCGTGGCAACCCCCCGAGATCACTATCTAGACTCTCTAAGTGTTATGTAGTGAGTTTGATAACAAATTTCTACTATATTGCATGCCTCATACTAAATTCAATCCCATGGTATGCATAGCATTAGACCCCTTGTCAACATCTTAGCTCGGCTAAGTTACTCATGAATATATGTGTGCATCACATGGGTTCAAAATAATGTATTTTTAAAATACCATTTTTATACATGTTTTACATACAAAAGGGTGTAATATAAAGGGGTTATTTATATATTGAATAGAAAACGGTTATGTTTTATTCAAAAAAAATTCATAGATAATGATATTTATAAATAGGCCTTGAACGCACGTGACGTAGAGGATATACATATAGTAACTTCCGTGAGCATCTCAACAACGCGATTCATACTCTCGAAGTGGAAAGTAGTGGTCCGATCATGAAATAAAAAATATTTAATCTTTCACACCTTTACAATGATTATCACAAGAATAGTATGATAAGAATTCAGTACAAATTTTGGTTAATGTGAAAACACACATTACTAAAAACTCACTAATAGATATGAAAGAATATGTAAAAAAAAGAATTACATTTTCATGAAGTAAAAAGAAAAGGCTCCGCACATGGATTACAAGCTAGGCTTATTATAAAAAATATAACTATGACATCATTCCCCTCTAATTATCTTAGCTAATTGCATATCTCTATGCACGAGGGTTACACATACTTTGCATGTATCGTGCATTTGTATGCATCCTCAAAAAATCTTACTAAGTAAACCTATGTTGCCTTTTGGAATGTCAAGAATCGCATGGTGGGCGGACTTGCTCAAGATGCTGCACTGAACACACATAGAATGCACAAAGAGAAGCTCACTCAAGAGACAAGAAGAGAGATGGAGGCCAAAACGTTTTCTTGCTAGTTTATTCTTCTTCTTCCACACACTTTACAATGTACACAAAGCATAGATAAGATACAACATAAAGGAAAGTGGCTTACTAAGTCAAACAATGCATAATCGACTACACTAGTCGACTAGTGCTATAACTATGCCAACTATAAATAGGTGTAACAACCTGAATATAATAAGTAATGAGTCAATGGCTATGTGAGAGTCATAATGGCCACTGATGTGCTAAGTGTAGACATGTGGACCCATCTAACCAGGCGGTCCATCATTAATGTCCACATGTGTTGAGCTTGTCATCTCAACACTCCCCCTCAAGCTCAACTGCATCTCTGCAACTCCAAGTAAGCTTCAAAACTTTTGAAGCTTCTCTATATCCAATGCTTTTGTGAAGATGTCAGCTATCTGATCTTGTGTGCTGACATACACCAAGTCAATCTCATCTGCTAGTACCTTCTCTCTCACAAAGTGGTAGTGTACCTCAATATGTTTTATCCTAGCATGAAACATAGGGTTCCTAGCCAATTGTATACTACTCATGTTGTCACAATAAATGACAATTGGACCTTCCACCTGCACATCTAAATTAGCCAATAACTTTTGCAGCCATACTACCTCACATGCTACAACAGCAATACCTCTATACTCAGCCTCTGTACTCAACAAAGCAATTGTAGATTGCTTTTTGCTGCTCCAACTGCTACACTACCAAGAGAGAACATGTATCCCCTAATAGATCTTCTATCAGACATACTACTAGCCAAATCTGCATCTGTGTATCCAAATACATGCACATCTGTACCTGCCTCATAGAAAAGTCCATAATGTAATGTGGACTTCACATATCTCAATATGCATCTGACTACATCCAAATGTGGCTTTCTAGGTACTTGCATAAACTAACTCACAAGATCAACAGCGTAGCTCAAGTCTAGCCTTGTAATGGTCATGTAGATCAAACTCCCCACTATCCTCCTGAACATAGTAGAGTCTTCTATCTCATCCCCAACATCAGCACTCAACTTTACATTCTGCTCCAATGGGACTGAAAGTGGTTTGCATGCTGTTATACCATACTTGGACAACATATCCAAGCCATATTGTCTTTGGGACAGCCATATACCATCATCACATCTGATCACCTCAATGCCAAGGAAGTACCTTAGCTCACCTAAATCCTTCATCTCAAACTTCTTCTTCAAAAAATCCTTGACTTCAATAATCCCGCTATCACTATCACCTGTAATAATCAAGTCATCCACATAGATGACTATGATGACCAAACCTGCATCTCCCTTTTTCACATAAAGTGAGTGATCAGCATCAGAAACATAAAAGCCAATATTGACAAGATACTCTCTGATCTTGTCAGACCATGCTCCAGGTGCTTGCTTGAGCCCATAGAGCGCCTTCTTCAACCTACACACATACGTGGGATGCTCTAAATCTTCATAACATGTTGGCTGATCCATATACACTTCTTCCTACAAATCGCCATGCAAGAAAGCATTCTTCACATCCATTTGCTGCAACTTCCAACCTTTGGCTGCTGCCAAAGCAATTACACATCTCACAGTTGCCATCCTAGCAACTGGACTGAAGGTTTCTTCATAATCTATGCCATATGTCTGGGCATAGCCTTTTGCAACCAACCTAGCTTTATACCTACTAATAGAACCATCTGCATTGTGCTTAATCTTATAAACCCACTTACATCCAATAGCTTTCTTGCGCACACCAAATCTCACTACAATCTGAGATTTTTGCTCTGCCCTGCTTCTAGTGCCTCCACAGGCACTGTCCAAGAGAAGAAGTAGAGAATGGAAGAGCTTCTTACCCATTACTTGCTTGCTCGAATCCTTGGCTCCTCTCCTTTGCTTTAGCCTTAAAAACCAGCCTCAATCAGTGGTGCAGCTTTGATACCATGTCAAGAATCGGGTGGTGGGGGGACTTGCTCAAGATGCTGCGTCGAACACACACAGAATACACAAAGAGAAGCTCACTCAAGAGACAAGAAGAGAGATGGAGTCCAAAACATTTTCTTGTTGGTTTCTTCTTCTTCTTCCACACACTTTACAATGTACACAAAGTATAGATAAGATACAACATAAAGTAAAGTGGCCTACTAAGTCAAACAATGCATAACCGACTACACTAGTCGACTAGCACTATAACTATGCCAGCTAATAGGTGTAACAACCTGAATATAATAAGTAATGAGTCAGTATCCATGTGAGAGTCATAATGACCACTAACGTGCTAAGTGTAGACGTGTGGACCCATCTAACCAGGCGGTCCATCATTAATGTTCTCATGTGTTGAGCTTATCATCTCAACATGGAAGACCTCTAGCACTACACCTTGCATCCACTTGTCATCTCCATAGCTATATTAAAAATTCTTTACAGTGTGAGAAAATGATGGTTTGCAAATTAGAAGGTTTGTGGTCTTTTAATATTTCATTATCTCTCTAGGTGCCTTTAGGTTGTAGTTCCTCTGATGTTGCCCTAGCACCCATGCTATTGGACGTCTTCTTTGGTGTCCTTGGGGCTCACTTGGGGAGGTGGTGGCATTGATGGAGCCATTAGGGCTAGTTTTTGATGAGGGGTTTATTTTTATGGTGTGAGAAGCTGTGCTATAGGGTGGTTCCTGCAGAGGAGCAAGGCCTTCATCATTGAGGATTCCCTCCATAAGAGCTTTGCCATCTTGTTGTTGCTACTCACATGCTCCTAATCTTCTTCTTGTTGATCTCCATGCTCCTCATTCCCACTCTCATTGGATGGCTTGTATGTTTCATCCTTGATAGAGGTGAGAATATACACCATGCAACATGTGTTTAGTGCATTACTCACTTGCCATCTTTTACTGTTGCATACTCATATTTAATTTCTAATAGATTTTTCTAGACTAGTGGCCCTTGCATTTTCTAATGTGATTGGAGATCGAATGTGCATCTATAGAACCAATTGAACATTTCAACATGGTAGCTAGTTTTTTGGTGACCTCCTCCATGGCAAGTATTCTTAAAATAGGTGCCACAAGTATGGTAATGTGACTTTTCCATTCCTTGTGTGCTCTACATTTCTAAGGATCCATACTTGTCAAAATAGTATGATCCATACTTGTCAAAATAGTATGATCCATGTGTGTACAATATTTGCTGCAAAAATATGGCTTATTAACATTAGTTTTACAATAACAAATTATACTCACAAAATAAAGTGCAACAAGAGAAGTCAATTTGGTACCGTGTAATAGATTATATTCATTTCCCCCATGCATTGATAACAATTTTTGTGAAATTGTTAACTGTTTAATGCAATGCTAATCGTATTGAAGGATTTGTTGAAGGTTTTAATATGATTGACACAAGCTTATCAAAGAAATGCTAGACTTTAGCTTGAGCATTCCTAATGTTGGTATTTCTTCCTAACTCCATACTATATTGAAGGATAACTTTCCAAAGCTTTCATTTCATTATTGATAACTTATCGGTCATGTCACTTAGGAATCTTTTGGCCTTTGCCCTACTCATAGATATCTTTTGGGCTACATTATGACCTAGCTTTGATGCTTTTTGGTCCCTTTGGATCTTAACCTTGCTTCCATACATGCTTATGGAGTTCAATAACTCCTCAATTTCTGTATAGTTGCTTGGTGCTTGGGTGGCGGTTTCATTGTGTACCCATAATTGACGTGAAACTTTAAGATATTGTCAAATATGTGCATGAGACAATGTAAAGTGCAAAAATGAATGTTGTTGATGTCAACCAAGAATATGGATTTCTAATTCATATCCAAGTGTGATCTATTGGGTGGTGACTTTCTATTGGATGTTAGTGCTCCATCATTCCATGTGACACATTCCAAGGACTTAGAACAATGGTTTGTTTTCATGCAGTATGGACATGGTAGTGATGTCATTACCTTAGTGTCACAATTTTGAGAGTTTTGAGATCACCACTTTTGTACCAATTAACATTAAATTTTTCTATGCCTTTCACAAAGCTTCTTGCCATTTGTTTATCTAGTAATTATGTTAGGATAAGGGGTTCACAAAAAAATCCATGATAGCACATTGTGCGGCTCCTTAGGCACCTCGGCTACTACTAGCCACCAAAATTTGTTTTCCAACTATACACTAAATGGAGGCATAGGTGATTGCATAATTCATAAACATAAGGCCTACTCTTTCCAATTTGCTTCATAGAGAACTCCAAAGTTGAACTATTGCCCATGATAAATATAATATATCATAAGCATATTACAATATAAGTGCATTGGATCGTATTATTAATATCATATCACAAGTCAATACATTTTGTGCATTGCACCTTGTAAAAATGAGCCATTGCACACTGTAACTTAATTAGGTCAACAAAAATATTGTTGAACTCATCATACTCAAAGGAAATAGCTTTTTTAGGTTTGTTGTCTTCTACTACCATCTGTTCCATAATAAAAGAGTATTGTTTGATTGACTCTCTAATTGATGCATTTCGTGTTCATCTCATGGATCTAAGTTGAAATGAATGAGGCAAGACCATATGTTTTATCTTGTTGCGAGCTAATGCATTTTCTATCATATTGTATATGGCCTCGTAACTTTTTTGGACCCCAGCTGTATCACATGCAATTTGAACTTCTTCCACCAATAAGCTATTAAAAACATCCTTAAGAACCTCATTCAAAGAAGCAAGCCAGAGGGTTCATTGTCAAGGGTCTCTCAAGATTGCAATCATATGCTTACATTTTAAGAATGCCTTTAGAAGCTCAATTACTAGCCCTCACGTTGGTCTCTAACATCATTGAAAAAGTTCCTTTAAAAAAGCCACACATTATTAAGGAATGTAGTTATTCCTAAATTGAATTTTAGTCAATAGGATATCACAAACCTTAATACTTATGTATAAGTGGCAGTGGTTCTAGTAACCTAGGTGTTACGAGTAGCTCTTTGAGTGCAAGTGAAAGTATTGATACTTCCTTATTTCCAGTTAATCAACCCACAACAAGTGGGGGTGTAGTGTTGCCTACACAAACTCTTGTTGTAAATCCGGTTGTAGCCATGGCACAATCTATCGCAATTCTAGCAGGTACATCGGATTTACCAGCATTAGGAGCACCGTTGCCCATTTTCCATGGGTTAGCATAAGAAGATAGAGAACTCCACATTAAGGAGTTTCAAATGCTCATGTTCGACTATAGAATCCAAGATGAAAGACACCTAATGATGTTCTTCAACATGACGTTAAAAGGAAGAGTGGCAGTGTGGTATCACGGTCTAGAAATCGGAACCATAACTAGCAGTGCCCAATTCTTTACAGCTTTCCATAGAGAGTTTGCCCCTAAGAAGGGTGGGCAATATTGGTTGCGTGTTTTGAATGTAACACGCCAAGAGCCAAATGAGAATGTCCAGGCATATGCCAAAAAACTAAAGCAAGTTCTTCGCAAACTTAATGCTTATATTCCCATTCCAGCGGCTGCACAATTGCAATATTTCCTACATGGATTGGATTTTAATATCCAAGTGCAGCTGAGTAGTGTTGCTTTGGTCGATATTGACACTGCCATTACCCAAGCAGAAGGAGTAGAGTCGCACTTGCAAGTGGCTTATGTAGCAAGGATAAATTGGAATGGTAATAATTTGGCCTTGACCAATGGGAGTCAAGGGGACCCCATGTTAAATACGAGTGGCAAAGGGAATATTATGTCGAATCTACCTATGTTACCAGCTCCTCCTAGCATGACTATGCCTATGGCTAGTTAGGTGGCCTCGCTAAATAGTGGTGGAAACCAAACAATGAATCCTAATGTTGTCCGAGTTGGTTAGCGGATAATTCCTAATCAAGTGGTTATGCCCAGGGGACGACAGACTGACGATCACGGTTATGAGTCGAGTGCTTCTAATGTCCTTCGTGAAGTTAAGGACATGATGCGAAGGACATGATGAAGCACTATACTGATATGATCTCTAAACAATATCGACAAATAGCTATGGATGTCAATTTTCTTAAGAAGCAACAGAATTTGAGAGGGAGCCAACGCCCTGAAGAGGGTGGCCCCTCAAGATTTAGCTGTAAGTGGTGTGGGGGCCAACATTTCCCTAGGAATTGCCCGAATGTCAAATGTGATATTTGCGAAAAGTCTAGCCACTTAGCTGCTACCTATTGGAGTAAGATTAGTTCTCTCCAACAAGGGAGTAAAAAACCAGGCCCAGTTAAGCATCGTGCACAAGGGAATAATCTCCAGCAAGACGATGGACCAAGGCAAATACTGCAAAGAGGAAAGGCTATTGTAGAGGAGTTACCTCATGGCAGTGAAGTCAGCCTTATTGAGGCTATACATGTCAATGATACTGAAACTTCTAATCTACGAGCCGTAACAAGAGACCAAAAGGCTAAAGAGGGTGAAAAAGATAATGCAAAACCTGTCGAGGAAAGCTCTAAACAAGATGCTAGGGAAAAGCGAGTCCTAAATCCTGATAAGGAAGGTGGACCGTTAAGACCTGTTGGTAGTAAAGTTGATCCCGAGGAGGATAAGGGATTGCCAAGAAAGAAGGTAAAGGCTAAAAAAGAGGTACCAAAGCCGATTGAAAGACCAAAGGAGAGAATGGTTTGGTGCGAGAAGAGAACTTTGGCTAATTACCACGACTTTGATCTAGCAAGTTCCCTTTGCGAAGTCAAACCAGACGTGAATCTCCTGCAATTGATTATACTTTCTCCAAGAGTATGCAAGGAATTCAAGAAAATCCTACATATAGGGTATATAGTAGAACCTTTGGGCATAGCTAGACTGGAGGAAGATTAGTTCGATCATGTTGAAAAGCATTACCCTAGGGTTCCAGCATATGTGGATGGAATATTAGTGGAGCATGCTATCGTGGACACTGGATCCTCCATCAATATCATAAGTTTAGACTTGATGGAGAGGTTAGGTCTAGAGATCCAAAAAGATGGCTCCATACTTCTTAGGATGGCTGATGATAGTCTAAGACAACCAGAAGGTTGCATTACTAAGGTCCACGTTACAGTTGCAAGCGTAGAATGCTATTTGGACTTTAGGGTGATAAGGTTTACAGGACGTCCTAGCTATCGAGTTTTGCTAGGCAGGCCATGGATTCTATGGACAGACTATCAAGTCGATATACCTGCTGGTCGAGTGATTCTAGGTCGAGGTACACATCGTGTAATAGTGGATGCTTACCCTGAGTCTCCTCAGAGTGAGAGAGCTCCACTATCCTCCACTAAACTAGAAATAGTAGATGATCCATCTTGTAGTGAGACGTCATCGAGCGATGGATCTAAGGAAGGGTCCACTACAAAGGATATTTATCAAATAACCTTGAATGAGCCGAAAGAGCCTCATGATCGAATAAGAGACGCAGACGTTATTGAGTTGGAACTTGGTACGCTAAATGGTTCGCGGCCAATTAAATTAGGGTCCATGCTCAATTCAGAAGAAAGAGAGGATTATGTGTCCTTAATTCGAGAGTTCCGTGATATCTTTGCTTGGAGCTATGACAAACTTCGGGGTATTCCTCCCAGTCTAGCTGTCATACTATTCTTGTAAAGAAAGGTACTCACCCTATACGTCAGAAAGTAAGGCATATGCCTTTTGAATTAAGGGACGGGTTGTACGAGAGACTACATAAGTTGCAAAAAGTGGGTTTGATCTTCCCTGTTCAGCATACTGAATGGTGCTCACCAGTTGTGATCAGGAAGAAGAAGAATAATCAAATCCATCTTTGTGTATATTTTAGAGAGTTGAATAAGCAGATTGTTAAAGATTACTGCCCATTTTGGATCAACTAGCAGGGAGAGAAATATATTCGTTTATGGACTGCTTTGCAGGGTATAACCAAATGGTGATTGTTGAGCAAGACAAGCTAAAGTGACATTTATTGCAGTCTTCGGTACCTTTGCATGCCATGTGATGGCATTTGGGTTGTGTAATGCACATGGTTCGTGGCAAAGAACAGCCGACAAGACCTTTGGTGACATCTCCCCAGAGGAGGTGAAAGTATTCGTTGATGATCTGGGAGCAGCCACCATAAGGGATAGACAGTTGATCATTTTGCAAAAGTGTTTTGAGCATTGCAGACAATTTTGCATAGCTCTGAACCCACAAAAGTGCGCCTTCGGAGTCCCTTATGGGGTCTTGTTAGGCCATGTGGTTAGTTCTGTAGGAATTGTGACTGATCCTGAAAAGATCAAGGTCATAGTCGCCATGAGTCCGCCGCTACGTACTCCAAAGGAAGTGCATAGCTTTCTATCATTAGTAGGGTATTATCGGAGGTTTATCAATGCCTTGGCATAAAAAACATTGCCGCTGACAAACCTATTGTCTTTTAACTGTCAGTTTACATGGAGTGATACTTGCAAAGTGTCTTTTGATTATGTGAAGCATGAGCTTGCCAAAGCACCTGTTTTAAAAGCACCAAAAAGGGGCGAAATGTTCTATATATTTTCAGCAACAACCATGTATAGTATCAGTTGCTGTTTGGCCCAAATCTGGGAGGAAAAGTAGTACCATCCAATAGCTTTTGCTAGTCGAAAGTTGGGCATATTGGAAATTAACTACACCTTTATGGAGAAGTTGTGCTTTGCGATGGTGTTTGCAACCAAAAAGTTCAGACACTACATTCTTTATGAGAGGGTGGTTTTTTATACGAAGGCGAAAGGGCTTCAATTGTTGTTGAATAAGTTACAGCCACTTGACCGTTTAGCAAAGTGGTTAATCACTTTGTAGGAATTTGATTATGAGATTAAGAGCAAGCCACCGAAGCTTCAGGGCATTGTAGAGTGTCTTGTGGATTTCGGAGAACCAAAAGAGGTCTTGGCTGAAGGAAGTGACATGGAAACTCTGTTCAAGATTGATACGGCATCTATTCCCTCCTGGTATCCTGCTATAATGCACTATCTTTCTACGGGAGAGACTGGAGCTACTTTATCAAAATCGGAGAAGAGGAAGATTAAACAGCAAGCATTAAAATTTTCCTTGATCACAGGCACATTATATCGGCAAAGTGTTGATGATATCTATCACCGATGTGTGATGCCTGACGAGTTTTCCTTTATTTTGGAAGAGTGCCATGACTCCGCATGTGGAGGACACTTTGCTGGGTGGTTAACGACATAGAAGGCTTTAAGAGCTGGATATTGGTGGCCGTCCATCTTCCAAGATTCCTTTGACTATGTCAAGAGATGTGATACATGTCAAAGACATGATAGTCGAGAGAATAGGAAACGCCCACTTACGCTGATTATGGCTATCCTTCCATTTGAGAAGTGGGGCATTGACTTTGTGGGTCCTATCACCCTATCATCCACTACTCAGAAGAGGTACATTATAGTAGCAACTGATTATTTTACAAAATGGTCAGAAGCACGGGCGACGAGGTAGGACAATGCAAAAGAGACTGCCATTTTCCTACTTGAGCAAATCATCTGCCGATTTGGTCTGCCAAAAGAAATAGTATCGAACCGTGGAACTCACTTTTTAAATAAAGTGATTAAAAGTTTGACTGAAGCTTGGAAAGTCAAGCATAACAAGATGACCTATTATAATCCGCAAGCAAATGGACAAGTCAAAAGAACCAATAAGCAGCTTGTGGGTATCCTATCCAAGATAGTCTCCGAAAAGAAGCGGGACTAGGATACAAAATTATATGTGGCAGTTTGGGCATGTAATACGAGCCACTGGCCACACCCCATTCAAATTAGTTTATGGGGAGGAGTGTGTCTTGCCCTTAGAAATTGAGTTGCCGACCATTAGATTTGCAATGAAGATGCCCTATTTGAGCAGTTTACGACTATAGCCCACTTGGACGAGCTCAAATCGCAGAGTTTGTTGCACCAAAAGGTAGCTAAACATCGGATGAAATGGTTGCATGATCTAAAAGTGAAGAAATATAATTTTAAAGAAGGGCAGTTAGTTCTATATTACGATGCGCGCAGGGAGCTATTTCTAGGAAAGTTGAAACCTTGATGGGATGGCCCTTACAAGATAGTGCAGATGGGTAAAAATAAGTCCACAGTTCTATTAGCTGATCTACAAGGGGTGGAATTTAAGAATAAGGTTAATCTTAATAAGATTAAACATTATTATTTCTAAGTATGCTAATGCAGAAAAATGCATTGCAGGTCTATGCTGGGACTGATTAGAGACCTGCAAGAGAGCTTAAATTGGTTGATGGGGCGGTTAATCCCTTATTTGGAGCATCCATATCTCGAGAAAAGATATTATCAGGGGAGGCTTATCTGGTGGATTAAGGGATATAAAGTGATTGAGCAAGAAGACGGTACCTTTGTGTGGGAAATTAAAGTTTTCTGCCATCATTGCTTACAAATCTTGACAAGCATCCCTGTTGAGTTTAATGAAGAAGGTGCAATGGAGCCGTCAGTTCATCCTCTAAATATATTGAACTTTGACTATCATAATTACGAATAGGGGAGTTCTTGATGGCTGGACATGTAAACCCATTATGGACGTTGAGATCCCCGACATAGAGTTACAATGAAATTAGCTGCTTAGCTCGGGGTAGGATTTACTAACAACATGGCCAAGTATAAAGCCCTGATTATGGGATTGAATATTGCTAAGAAAGGTGGTATTAGGCAGTTGTTAATAAAAGGGGATTCCTAGCTAATCTTAAATCAACTCAATGGGACATATACAGTCTGAAACCCTCTCCTTTGTATGTATTATCGAACTGCTATAACCCTACTTGATGAATTTGAGAGCGTATCTCTTCACCTGATTCCAAGTTATTGGAATCATTTTGGGGATTCCTTAGCTACTTTTGCTTATGAAGTGAAACTCTTTTTCAACTGTGGTCCTAGTTCGGATGTTGCTATTGATACTGAGACAGGACCTAGTCGCTTGTGAGGAATGTTATCAGACCACACGTTATATGATAGGTGATGGTTGATATGGGTGATGCAAAGAGTAGC
This sequence comes from Lygodium microphyllum, assembly GCF_053477565.2. Lineage (NCBI taxonomy): Eukaryota > Viridiplantae > Streptophyta > Polypodiopsida > Schizaeales > Lygodiaceae > Lygodium > Lygodium microphyllum. The sequence continues at coordinate 49,440,453 of NC_141142.1, forward strand.
TGAGACCCATCTACCACTATTATCTTGGATCCGTAGGTTGATCCGAAGACATGTTATGTGTATGCCTCTTGCTACATATGCAGGAGGTATGTGCCATAATTTGATGCATTTATTTTAGGGCTGAGAGCCCTATTTTTCCCCTTGGAATGGAGCGTATTTGCGTATATCTGCCTTATTCCAAGGAGGGATCTCTATGAGCTCTTTTGTTTGATTCCGTTAGGCCAAGAGGGCCAGTTGTTTTCAAGTTTTAATAATCTATCTCTTTAGTCCAAGAGGGTCAGTTGTTTGCAGGTTTTAATAATCTATCTCTTTAGGCCAAGAGGGCCTGTTAGTTTGCAGTGAAATGTGCTATTTCTTTAGGCCAAGAGAGCCCTATCTCTATTCAGTGCAGGTATGGTTAATGCCTTGTTGTTTTAGTGATTGCACCATACAGGTTGACGAAGTCGCTGGAGGGAGCCTTTGTTGGGAAGAAGCTTCTTGTGGCTATTCCAGGTGGTTTCGTCCCCTTTTCTAGTTTTTTCCCTTAAGCAATTAATGATATATGTGCGGGTGAGGGTTACTTTCTTTCTTGTTGGGGACCGGTAATCGAGGCATGAAGTCCCAGGTTTAGGTTAGGTATATCTGGGGGAGGTCTGAGTAGTCATTACCACTTGCATGGAATTGTCAGGCATTGAAAGACATGTTTTAGATGGGAGTTCTAGTGACCATGTTCTGCTGACCCACTAGGCAGCCATTCTAGGAGTTCTTGCTAGTTATGAGGCAGTTAGATAAGCCTACTTAAATAATGATGGAAAGAGACAAAACTCTAAAGATCTGAAAGACAATATATGAATATATGGAGGTGTGTAAAAAGGGGTTCTAAAAACTATAAAAATAAAAAAGGAAAGAAAGAAAAATCCTTGAGCTGTTGTTTGTTGCCTTGCGAAGGCTTGGTAGGTTCCTGGGGATGAGACAAGACTCGGGGCTGATGCCTTGTCTTCCTTGGGGCAACATCTTGCCATAAAGTAAAGAAAATAAAAGAGGGTTGGAGAAAAAATAAAAGTGAGTGTTAGAAAAGGATGTCGCCTTGCGAGGGCTTAGGTACTGAGATGGGACCTGAGGCCGATGCCCTATTCTCCTTGGGTCACTATGCTCAGCTCCCTCCTTTTTACACGCCCGAGTATGGAAAATAAGATGCTAAAAGAGCAATGTGCTAAAAGAAAATATTTCTTGATCAGGTCAGACCACCACTTAGGATGACCTCTTTGATAGTTCTTTATAGTTTAGCTGTGTTGGAGCAGTTGGTTAGTGACTGGCTTTGGGTCTTCTATTAGATTATGCTGGGCCTACTCCTTGTGGATTTCATGCCTTGGTTTCATTAGGGGGTAGGGTATGAGCTGTGATGTATTGTGTTGTTATTTTTTGTATCATCTTGATGCTTCTTTTTGTTGTTTATGTGCAAATCTATTCGTGGGATTCAACAGGCTGAGTCACCCTATCCCATGGTCGCCAATGACAGATGATTTTTTTGCCGAGAAGTGCTTAAAAATAGCCAAAATTTACGAATATCTGGGGAAAAATAGACTTCTCGAAGGCAGCGGTGGCAATCACTTCGATTTTAAGCAGCAAGTCCCTAAAGCGCTAGTCCTTATTTTCATGGAAATCAAACGGTGGCGGATGGCCGAGCTAGAGTTTTCCTAGATGTAAAACAATATCAAGAATCCAACGCAAGTCTCAGATCTCCATTCCGAGGTCGTTTGATCCCTCATTTAATCCCCGCAAGGTTTGGGGTTATGAAGCAGCTACTCGATCTGAAAGCCAAGAAGAGCATGGCGAGGCCCAGCTTTGTAAATTTTGATGCCATGGAGCCACCCGTCTAGACGGATCTCGAATCCAATGTCGTTTGCCCCCTCAAAACTGAAAAATCCATTTGACCGGAAGTGTGAATGCAAAAAGCCATGAACTAGATATTTGGGGTGTTTAGCTTAAAGCTCTTAATTAAGAGCTTAAGGCAAGAAATGCCCACGAAATGAAACGATTGGGGGGGGGGGGGAGGGGGAGAAGGCGTCTGTTTTTTGCGCCCCCTCTTTTCTCCCCTCATGATGTATTTTCTGATTGGTAGAGTGGAGAGGAATGCTCCTGGGCCTAGAATGCTTCTATCCTTCACCCTCCATCGTCACAAACAGATCAAGAAATGATGCACTGAATCTAGAGAACAAAAACTGGTCTTTCTCTCCTCCCTCTCTCTCCTGCATAGAGGCTATTCATATGCAAGAAGTCAAGAAGAAGAGGGGTTGAAGAATGCTTGTCCGGATGTGATCGGATTGCTTCAAGATGAACAGGAGGCTGAGGAAAGAGGTTCACCACTGAAGAATGGTTGTTGGTTGGTCCGTGGGCTACTCAGAATAATGATCAAAAAATCCGCAACACGCAAGACACGCGTTATGCTCCAATTTTACAAAGAAATTTGATTGTTTTTGTTGTTTCATGGTCCAAATGTTGTTCATATGCAATGAAATTTCGTTTGAACCTTGTTTGCATGCATCATGATTGAGGATTGGAATTATAGAAATATAGAATCTGTAATGATTTAGAGTCGCTATTAATTCTTTAAAACCCGTAAAATGGTATTTTTTATGGAAATTAATGGCTTTTTTTTATTTTGAGTTGGAGAAAAGGGGTAAAAATGAATAAAATCAGAGAAAATGTTAAGTTTCAATCAAAAGGATAAGCCAATACAAGTAAATCAGAAAATACCTATTTTTTATGAATAATAAATAGGAAAAAATAGTAAAAAATAGAGAAAATTGGGTTTTTTGCGCTCAAAAAATATAGAAAAATAAGATTTATGTGTGAGTATTTGGCAAGGTTAAAGCATGAGGTCAAGCCTCAATTTGGCCTTGTACTTTGTGTTATAGTCTGTGTTTATCACTTTTTACATACAAAAATGATACAAAACAACCATTTACACCTATGCACACCATAACAACACCTAAACGGTGAGGGGGGGTGAAGGTTGTGTGACGATCTAATTGTTGAAAAGATACAAATTCTGATTTTCCTCTTTGTGCATAGCATTTTGGGATCGTTCCATAATTAAATATAGGCGATTAGTAGCACGAAAGTTCCAATGCTAGTTCATAAAGCAGCGCAGCATGTAACGCTTAGTTAAAATTCATGAAAGGGTTGTTTTCCGCACCTCATATGGCTAGTTTTTTTAATCTAAAATAGTTGTGCACAATTGTTATACACCTTGCAACAAGCATGCCATGTGGTATCCCCTGGAATGCATTACAATTGATTGATAAACTTTGACCAACGCTGAGAGGACAGGAAACCTAAGCCATAGGTTAGACGAGTGCTTCCATGGGGGAAAGTTTTGTGAGGCAAATCAAAATCTCCTGGAACGCTGAAGTATGAAAGAGTGGATTTTGTAGGAATGTTATATGTGTTAGCGACATATCTTGGGGCTAATCCCTGAGGTGTAGGAGAATCGCAATGGAGCCGCGGCAATCAGCCGCCGCCGAGAGGTGCTTCCCTATGTGTGTATTACGAGGCAATATACCTATATGTTATGGGATCTCACTCTGAGGAGATGGGAAGGTGAACATTGGACTACATATTGGATAAAAATGCAAAATTGTCATAAGTATTTAGTGCAAAGTGAGTTTCAGATACTCCTAGCCCGCGAGGCCGTATGGTGGGGTTGTCTGTCGTATGCATGAGGTCCGGCTAGTGCCATAGCTAGTGCCGGCCCATTTTAGGTCCCATCACTTCACATATCTCAAGATCCTTCTCAATGTGTCCAAGTGAGGCTTCGTAGGCTTCTGCATGAACTAGCTAATCAGTCCAACTAAATAACTAAGATCCAGTCTAGTAATGGTAAGGTAAATCAGGCTACCCACCATTTGTCTATACATAGTGACATTCTCAATCTCATGTCCAACATTTGCAAGTAGCTTAACATTTTGTTCCAATGAAGTGCTTAATGCTTTGTAATCCAAACATACCATACTTGATTAACATGTCCTGTGCATACTACTTCTACAATAACCAAGTACCATGAGGTGTAGAGACAACCTCAATTCCAAGGAAATACTTCAATTCACCCAAATCTTTGACCTGAAATTCAGCATGTAACATTTCCTTGATCTCTCTAATTCTCGTGACATCATCACCTGTAATGATCAAGTCATCCTCATAGATGATTAATATCACATAACCAACCCTTGTCTTCTTTGTAAATAGGCTATGATCAGCCTTTCCCATAGTGAAACCAAGTTTTTGTAAGCATGCACTTATCTTAGCATTCCAAGCTCTAGGTGCTTGCTTCAACCCCCATATAATGTTTTCTTCAATCTACATACACATGTAGGAAAATATGGATGTACATAGCCCTCACGTTGATCCATGTATAGTTTCTCAATCAAATCACCATTGAGAAAAGCATTCTTCACATCCATCTAATACATACTCCATCCTCTAGATGCTACTAAAGCAATCACTATTCTCACGGTTTCCATTTTAGCAACAGGGCTAAATGTCTCCTCATAATCAAGACCATGTTGTTGTGCATACCCTTTTGCCACAAGTCTTGCATTGTATCTTTCCAATGTGCCATCTCATTTGCACTTCGCTTTGTATACCCATTTGCAACCAATAGCCATTTTTCCTTCAGAAAAATCAACCAAATCCCAAGTGTCATTTTCATGAATATTCCTCATACATTGCCTTGCACCAATGATCATCCAAAATAGCTTCAGAAAACTTTGTGGGTTCCTTGAAGCTAGTGACTTTTGCCATATATGCATAGTGCCTCAATGTATAGCCACTATATGTAAGCCTATCCAAAGCTTCCTGACTCTTTCTGATCTCCTCAATTGAGATGCAATATGAGACTCTCCTCTCTCATGAGGTGGTATGTATCTATGTCTCACACCAGGAGTCACAACTGATGGAATACCAAACTCACTATCCAAGCTGTCAGTGCCGGTGAATCATAACCACAAGTGAGTGGCCCTGTAACATCATCAAGTTTGCCTTTGCCTTTATCCACATTTCTCCCCCTCATTGACATACCTGTGTCAGTGGGATAAAGATGCCGGCATTCATGACATCACTCTTGTGCTTCAACATATACAACCATGTGTACCTACTATAGTTATCTATGAATGACACATAGTAATGTGATCCCCCAAGAGATGCATTCTGTGAGGGTCCCCATACATCAGAATGTACAAGTTGCAATGGTCTAGTAGTAGTGCTTGCATGCCTCATAAATGGAAGCCTTGATTGCTTCCCAAATTAACAAGACTAACATACATGTCCCAATTCCACCTGATTGAACTTAGGAAGTCCAAGTACAACTTGCTTATGCTACATATTATTTAGCTTTTGAACATTTACATGACCGATCCTTTTATGCCATATCTCAATGTCCCTTATTGCAGCATTGTCATGTGAGTACATAACAGCATTCAATGCTGGAATTTTTGTATCCAATGTAAACATCTAGCCATTTATTTTTCCTTTAGCAACGAGTTTGCATCCTTGACCATACTCTTCAATGTAGCATCCATCTCTATAATTTGAATCTAACTTGTAGATTATGTTTAGCCATTTGTCCCACAGAAAGCAAGTTTTTGGCTATGGAGGGTACATGTAACACATCATAGAGACTCTTTTTCCTATCACCATGCATCATTAAGGGAACAATACATGTATGCATAATATCATGTTGTGTATCATCCCCTATGCAAAAATATCCATGAGCACCTTCTACCAATGTGTCAAACCACTCTCCATGAGGAGTCATGTGGTTAGATGCCCCTGAGTCTATATACAATACATCATCTGCTTTGCCTTGTGTAAGCAACCCTTTGTCACATGTTGCATTGCAAATAACCTATCATCCTCTTGCATACCACTAGAAGAAGCATAATTACCATGTTGCTTCCCTCTTGCTCTCTGATCATTCTTCTTCTTGTAGCAATCCTTGGCTACATGCCCATATTTGCCACAATAATGGCAATCCTTATTTGCATTTGATTGTTGTCCATGACTCATTTGAAGTTGTTGTCAAGTGCCTCTTCCTCTAGGTGAATAACCGCCTCTTCCACGAGCATTTGAGGCACCTCTATATGCTTGAGGCTACCTATTTTTCCATCCAATAGCTTGCTATTCATGGGGTGCATATGCATTTCCAACACCTCTTCCTCTAAACTTTGATCTTCCTCTTCCACCTCTACCCCTTTGATTGGAGTAGAAGACACTGTCCCTACTATTTTTAGACCCACTGGAACTTGTATTGAGTCAAAGTTTCACTTCTTCATGCAATAGAACTGCCACAAGTTCATCAAAGTCAGGTTTCTCCTAACGCACTGAAATGGAAGTATCAAAATGCTTATACTCCTGTCCAAGTCTATGGAGGGTAGTAGCCACCAAATCATCATCCTCAACTTCACCTCCAATTGAGCCTAGTTGTTCTGCAATGGAGCTTATCTCATTGACATAGTCTTCAATAGACCTTCCATTCCTAGTTATGTGTCTGAATTTTTACTTTAGTTGTGTCTTTCTCGCATGAGTAACATGCCCATAATTCTTCATCAATATGTCCCAAACAGTTTGCAATTTGCATAGCTTTTGTGTCTAACACACATAATGACAACCAATGCAAGACCTTGCTGGCCTTTTCCAACCATGTCCTGTGTGCCTTTAATTGATATTGTGTTAGAGGTCTATCCTCTGGTAGCTTGGGTTCATCTTCAAGACCTATAACTAGGTCCCAATAGTCTCTTTGAATTAAGAAATTAGACATCTTGAATTTCCATAGAACAAAATTGTTGTAGTCCAATTTCTCACCAACAATCTGAGTGATAGTATCCTTCTCTCCTGTGTTTGCCATTTTCAAGGCCCTCAGCTTTGCAAAACTAGTAGATTTTAGTTCTACCAATATCATACACTTCCAAACATATGGCAAAGCACCAATGCTTGTCTAGCTCTTTAGGCAACAATGCTACATATGCTTGCCACAAACTATTAACAGTCAACCCCACTGTAAAAACTGTAGTAAATCAGTTCAAAAAATGAGCATTCAATACTCACAACATTCCACCTTTACAAAATCAATCAATTTCTCAAAATGCCAATAGGCAATATACTGTAGTGACATGTAGTTCAACCAATTTTTACTTTAAAACTATAGCAATAACCACTATTGCATATTCAAACAGTACATGTCTTGTTCCCATTTAAGTGCAATTACAATGCATCAACAACTTTGCATTACAATGTCATATGATGATTACAATTCTTGGCAAAGAGACTACTGTATGTTTGTTCAGCCCATATTTGCAAGATTTTAAAATGGTGTGGACCACGATGAGGCAAATGCCTTGAGAGAGTACATGTTCATTACAAACATTCTTTTGGCAAGGTCACAGTGACATGAAAATATACATGCTACAACATTTAATTTAGTGCAAGCAAGGCTCCATGTCCATCTTTGTAGATGCACCTCACCAAGCCCAAGAGTCAGTCCAAACAATGTCCATCTTTGCAGTTCATAGAAATGATTGCTATGTTTTCTCAAGTTCTCTTGGCATTTAATCCACAAAACTATTGCCAATAGATAGCTAAGTCACTACTCCTTTCAAGGTACCAGCATGCATCTCAACTTATCTTTTCTCAGTTGGCTGCTTTAGTGCAAGGAAACTAATATTCCAATCATAGGCCACAAGTTTGTATTCTAGCCAGTGGCTGCAGGAACCTTTTCGATGGTATAGGTCTTTGGTGTCCAGTTGTCACATGGTGTAAAACATGATCTACACTTATACTTTCCTTTCTTCTCATCAAGAGAGCATAGTTTATGTTTTGGTGACTTCAGAATTACATTGATTCACAAATCCTGCTATGACTAGATTTGATGTACACCATACATCCCAATCAACCACCGACATTCCATGACTCAATCTTGAAATGCAGCGAATGCAAGTAAAAGATAATATCACCTCCTATTGGGAATGTAATGCGACCCCAAGCATAACTATTGTTAGTGGCCTTCTAATCAACCTTTGGAACTTCTTCAATAAAGACCTTCTAGTCTTCAACAACACGGGGCCAAAAACTCCATTCAAACATTGTTTCTTATGCATTAGATACTAATCTGTGTTTATGAGCTTGGAAGTAGTATGACAAGGGATGAAATACAATGGATAAATAAGGCATCGACAGCACAACGAGTTGGCAGGACACTGCTATCATCTCTACTCATCAGTAGTATATGATGATGCTTTTACTAATTTCAGTTGTTAGAGATTTGTCATGCTCCACTAGAGGGTATCATGCTACTCTTGCACCATGAAATGAATAACCTTTTGACTTCTGAGCATCATGAAGATAGCAAACTCTAATCCCACGCCATCTTTAATAGCATTGAAAACTTGCTATGGTGGCACTTTACACATCAATGGAGGGAGCTCCAATTTTTTCAATTTTGTCTTAGTCTGACATCCATCCTACTGCCTGGATGTAACTCCATCACTGACATTCTATAATCTTCATGTGATCTCTAGAGAATCACTGGCAAGTAGGGCGTTGGTTTTGGCATATCAGAAGAAATGTTTTCTTGAAGGTGCTCTCCTCTGGAGGTCGTAGCCATGACCACCAACTTGGCTCTGCATCCCTGCTACTTGGCGCTCTGATACCATATTAAAGTTCAAAGAGAAAGATGGACAAAAGAGACAGGCAGGAAGGATAGCACACATGCTCCCTGTCATTCCATTCCATCAACACAGACTAAAGCCAACTGTGTACAATCCACACAAAAGATCAAAATGACCTAGATCTAACCATGGTTAAGTCAGTGGGATTTAACCTTATTCAAGTAAGGTAGAACTATGAGTTTGAATCTTAGCAGAGATGATTTGAGATGCTTTGAAGTATTGTTAACCTGAAAATATCTCAATTATTGCAAAGACATTCCTACTCATCATTGAAGGACTGAAATTATCTTACCTAACAAATTTCATGCCTATTCTACTTGGCTAAAATCTTGAATCTTCTTATTGATGTTACTTATGTATATCAATGATGTTATGAGGTGCAAATGTATGTGACACAATAAAGAGATTGCAAGTAAGTAAGATTTTCCCAAAAGGATATGAATTAGATTTGGGTTATGACATTTTGAGTAGTCAATGCATGTATGTAGATAGCTATAATTTAAGTACAACTAACTTCCGTAGTCTTACATATCTTGAGCAGTTGATGCCTACTAAAATATTTCTTAATGGTTATTTGTAGCTACAATTAGCAAACTGCGACAAGGTTTTGCAACTATTTGAAGGCACTGCTATTTCCTAAGTGGAAAGACATTGCATTGTCCTAAACTGGTGAGGTATCAATAAAATTACACAAATTGTGGTGGAGAGACTAGAGACAATAAGAACTTTGATCTATGGAAGTTTAGAATCCAATAATTTCTCATTACAAGAGGTTATTGGGATCTATGTACAAGAGATGAAGCTAAAATGAAACTATCAAAGCAAAATCCTATTGTTGGCCATGAGGGCTCATAAACAATGGATGGAAAAACCTAGTACTACATTGGTTCTTATTGTGAATATTAGATATTATGGCCATGAAAATCATTGATTATTACTCTCCAAATAATGCATGGGATATTTTTATGAAAATCTAGGGAAATGTACAACATGCAAGCAAAGTTCAACTCAAGCAAAGGCTTACTAGCATGACTAAAACCATTGCTAATCATCTTGCTTCTATTCAATTGAAGGTTGAGGATGATGATATGGTTGTAGTTTTCTTGAATGGTTTGGGTAAAGAGTAGAAAGCATTTGACACATCTATTTTTATAAAATCGAAACCCCCGATTACAATGAGGCTTACATTGTTGTTGTATGAAGAAGTCAAACTTGGGTAGAATACATGTTCGAGTACCTCTTAGAGCAGAGGTACCATATTTTACTCTAGTTAAAGAGCTAGAGGTGGCAGGGATTGAGAAGCCTCTCAAGGTCATGGTGGCACTTAAAATAACTATGGACCACAACAAAAAAATGCTTGAAACAATCAAAATGCACAAGGTCAAAGAGGATGAGGAACTTTTAAGAGGCATGGGGAGATCACCTAGAGATAGAGGTGGTTCTTCGCAATCTAATGATTAGTTAAATAGAGACAAAGATTGTCATTATTGTAGCAAGCATGCACATATGGCAAAATATTATCATAAAAAGTGGGCTGACATGAAACTTAAGGGCATGCAACATGGCAACTTTGCATCCTCTAGTAATGCGACTGATGATCAGTCAAATAGGCTATTCACCATGACACATGTATTGAAGGATATGCCTAAGCAAGGCAAGGCTAATGAAAAGTGGTACATGGACTCAGGTGTCTCAAATCATATGAGCCCACATGGAGAGTGGTTTGATGAGATGGCCGTAGGCTCTCATGGCTATGTATGTATAGGTCATTATATGCAACATGACGTCAAGCATACATGTGTTGTACCATTACTCATGCATGATGGGAAGGAAAATGTTAGAAGAATGGGAGAGAGATAGGGGCAATAAAAAGCTGACTACTCTCCTTGTTCTTGATTATTCATCTTACTCTCCTAACTAAATAACACACAACATGAACTCAGTCTAAGTGACCACATTAACTAACCACCAACTAACTAACTATGGTTAAGTCATGTACTGACTTATTAAGAACACACACATGATCAACATCTACACACACCAAACTTTCATGTCACTAGGTAGTAGATGAGTGATGGGAGCTTGACTATCTCAATACTCCCCCGCAAGCTCAAGTGAGGTACTGTACTCCAAGTAGCTGTTTGAAGTAACTAAACTTATCTTTACTTACTGACTTGGTAAGGATATTCGCTACTTGATCATCTGTCTTCACATGCAAGAGATCCACTTATCCCATAGGTACCATCTCATGGATAAAACGATAGTGTACCTCTATATGATTTTTTTTGGCATGGTAAATAGGATTTGTTGCCAAAAGTATACTAAGGTTATCATAGTATGATGTCATTGGAGCCCCTACGTGCATATCCAAATCAACCACCACCATCAACTTAAGCAACCATGCAATCTCACATGTGGCTAAAGCAACACCTCCATACCCTGCCTTAGTACTAGATAGTGCAACAATTGGTTGCTTCTTGCTACTCCAACTAATCATCCCACTACCAAGGTTCAATGCATAGCCACTAGTAGACTAGTGATCATAAGGATATCCTGCCAAATTTGCATCAGTGTATCCAATGAGCTTCAGGTCCTTATCTTTCTTATAAAACAGCCCACATTCTACTGTTGCCTTGACATATCACATGATCCTTCTTACTACATCCAAATGTGATTTCCTAGGCTTTTTCATAAACTCACTAATGAGCCCAATGGCATAGCTTAGATTAGGCCTAGTATAGTCAAGTATATCAAACTTCTGACCATTTTCATGCACATAATAACATCTATAGTCTCAGCTCTAGTGTTTAAATCCAATTTGGTATTTTGATCCAAAGGAGTATCAAGTGTTTTACACTCTATCATGCCATACTTTTTCAGTATTTCCAATGTGTATTGTCTTTGCATCATCCAATTTAAGTCCATTGGCTGAATTAACCACTTCAATGCCCAAAAGATATTTCAACTCATGTAAATCTTTCATTTTAAACTCTGATTTCAACATATTCATCACAGCCTGTATTCCAATGTTATCATCACTTGTAATTATGAGATCATCCACATAGATGACCAGCACAACCAAACATGTATCTATCTTTTTAGTAAACAAAATGTGATCAACCCTGCCAACAACTATAAAATCAAGACTCTGCAACTAACTTGTAATGCATGCATGCTAGGCTCTTGGAGCATGTTTTAGCCTATAAATAGCTTTCTTTAGCTTCTTGCACACATAATTAGGAAATTGTGGGTGGACATACCCCTCATATTGATCCATCAATACATCCTCTTCTAGGTCTCCATTCAAGAACACATTCTTTACATCCTTTTGTTGCAATTTCTAGCCCTTTGCTGTAACTAATGCTATCATAATTTTGATGGTTGCCATCTTGGCAACATGGCTAAAAGTTTCTTCATAATCTAAACATATTGCTAAGCATATCATTTGGCGACCAACTTGGCCTTGTATCTCTCTATGTTTCCATTAGAATTGCATTTTTCTTTATATGCCCATTTATAGCTTATAGTCTTCTTGACTTTAGGCAATGGAACAAGATCCCAAGTTTGATTTTCAGTCCATGCAGTTATTTCTTCATCTATGGCTTTGCACCAGTTCTTATCCAAGAAAGCTTCAGTAAATGTAGTAGGCTCTTTGTACTCCATGACCTTAGGAGTCATGTATGCATAATTCTTTGCAAAATATCCATTGTATGTGAGTCAATCAACTGGTCAATCCACTCTCTACAAGCATCTCAACTATGGTGCACTGCTTGATTTCCCTCTTTCATGAGGCAGAACATACTTGTTTTGCTTAACACCTAGAGTATACACAAATGGAATTCCAATTTTGCTATCAAGGCTATCAACCAAATCATAACTAGAAGTCATCATGTTAGAAATATCATTAAAAACTATTTCTTTTCCTCTACTTTCTACCTCATTTCTCCCCTTTAGTGTTGTCAGTGTGGATGATTATGTAGAACATCTCAATATGCTAATCGATGGAGATACACTAGAAGATACATCACCTGTAGGCCCAGACAAGGAAGCACTCAGGTCTACTAGACCACATTAAAAACATGTTTTGAAGGCATATCAATAGGCACATCAGTAGATGATGCATACCAAGAAGCCATTTCATCAAATATAACATCTCTATTGAATAATGTCTCTCTAGTAGACAGATCTTAACTTTTATATGCCTTCCTCTCCTATGCATAACGAATGAACACACACTTGTGTGCTTTAGGATCCAATTTCTTTCTCTTCTCATCAAGGATATGATCATAGGCAATGCATCCACAATTTTATTCAAATTGTCTTGAGTGTGTTGCGACTACCAAGATCCTCTAAACAGTATAGTAGAGAATTTGGGAGTCTCCCAAGTTCCACTCTCAAATTAGAAATAAAGATTTGACCATGTGGCTAAATCTTGATCCCTTTTTTAAAGATCAAACTTGGTAGTATCATCTATACACTGTCTAGAAAAAGTTTCACCTTAAGGAACGGGGTAACAATTTCACCATGTGACCAAATATCAACCATCCTATAAATTTCCAAAGTATATGAAAATTACCAAACTCCCTAATAGAGTGTTTCTACCCTTGGGGTTGGATCTCCCCCTTGCTCTAAAATGTCCACTACTTGCATTTTGGCCCTGCTAGGTATTACCACTTTGAGATGCATTCTGTTGTATTCCTCTTCCATGAGCAAACTCTCTTCCACAGCTATCACAGCCTCATTAATTATATTAGAACATTGTATCTTTACTTTTAGAGCTACTTGATCTAGTAGTTAACCCCAATTTGACTTCTTCATGTATAAGCAATGACATAGAGGTATAAAAATTTTGTACGAAGGTTCCATACCATTTACAATCCTCATCATCAACATCAACTCCTAGTAGAGCTAGTTGATCTGCAATAGTCTTGACTTTAGTCACATAATCCTGTATGCATCGACCTTTCCTATCCATAGTGTTGAGCTTTTGCTTTAGTTGGATTTTGTGAGCACTAGTGGTCATGCCATAATATTGCATCAAATTATTCCAAGCATCCTCTAGTAAATTATAGTTTATTACCTGCATGACCATTGCATCAGAGATACACAAACACAACCAATGCAATACTCTTCGAGCTTTTTCTATCCATGCTCTATGTGCTTATCTCTATTCAATAGTAGGATTTTTGTCTGGATGCTCAGTGGGTTTATCTTCAACACCTATCATGAATAAATCCCAATAGCCCTTTTTGATCAGGAAGTTCTCCATCTAAAACTTCCAAATAGCATAGTTATAGTTGTCTAATCTCTCACCCACTATTTGTGTAATGTTCTCAATCCTCTCTACATTTTCCATATCTACAATTAAAGGTATTTAATAACTGAAATGTACCTCATGTAAGTGCCTAACTCCCTAGAAACCACTCAGTTGTGTATGATAGTTTCAGTCCAAGAACCTCTAACAATAGATCTCTACACTAATCAATGTGTTTTAGCTCACAAATTTGTCAAAAAAATCTCTAAACATGTGGCAAGACATCTAGATGTAGTGGCATTCCTAGAGTAGATAGCATTTGTTTGCATAGTAGACATGTGGGTGTAAATAATATTAAATGAGACACAACATTATGTAACTAGCAACATTAACTCTACCAAATTAGAGTATTCTTAGCTCAAAAATCCTCTCCAAGCATTTTAGACATATGCCAATACATTCGGGGATCAATGCCTAGCCATTCAGGCATCAATTCTTACTCAATTTTTAATGACCATAGTGGACAATTTTCAACCAGTTCTCTGTTATGACTAGCAATGAATTCTTTGCTATAAAATAAGGGTATTTGGACCTCAAAATAGTCACAAAACATCTTAAACAGTTATCACTCCATGTGGTAGTTCATTCCTTTCCCACCAAGCATCACAAGTTGCATATACATCAAGTAGAGATGACACATAACCTTCCCATTGCTAGTAACCAGCCAAAAACCTGTTGTAACCAATAGTAAATCAATCTAGACATTGAGCATTTAGTGTGGCATCATCCAAGCATTAATGGCCAACAACTTAAGCTTCAATGAGCCCAAACTATCAAGTGCAAGCTATCACAAGCTTTATGACACCACCTTACCTATCATATACATTCAATAAATGCACTTCCTGTCACTCTCAAGATACTCACGTATATAATATTGATACTATGATCATTTCCAAGCATCCATTGATGTTTGAGTATACCAATTCCAATCATTTGATGGTTGAAAAATCCTGACAGTTTCAGGCCAACACAAATGTAATTATCTATAGTTCATGCTAATTTTAGGATGTTTGATCATGTGTTGCTTCTCATTTACATTGTGAGAATTCCATTGAGTAGCACACTAAAGAGTTCTTGATAAGATCCATAATGTAGGCTAAGTCGCCACCAAAAAACAAGGCACAAGATGCTTACCTTCTTGACTATAGTTCATTAGCCCCCCCACATGAGAGAGATTATAAGTGTAGATCTGAGAGCATCACATTGATATGCTAATGTCAATGCTGGTCATAATAAGCCAATCCAAAAACTCTAGTACATGCCAATAGGTCCACCTTGAATGCCTCAATAGGCCATGAGAAAGTCACACAAAAAATTCAAACCTTTCTAACTGATGTAATGGAAGTCATGAAGTTAATGATGCAGGTCAATTTCACCTCCAACTTTCCAACTCCTACTCACTATGACATCGAGCTCTCTGGCTCTAATACCATGTTAGAAGAATGGGAGAGAGATTGGGGTAACAAAGAGATGACTAATCTCTTTGTTCTTCATTACTCATCTTACTCGTCTAACTAAATAACACACAACATGAACTATGTCTAAGTGACCACATTGACTAGCCATCAACTAATTAGCTATGGTTAAGTCATATATTGACTTATTAAGAACACAGGCCCATAGATGAATGACGGGAGCTTGGCTATCTCAACACCCTCTTTCACCTTCTTGATGGCTTTGAGTTGGCGCTTCAAGTTGGGGTACTCCCCAACCTTAGCACTTCTCTTTTCAGCAGTCCATGGAGTTGACGTTTCTTCCTCTACATCAATGACTTTCCCCTCACATGCAACAATGTTGTGGCACTTTGGTTTTGAGGGCGACCTTAGCGTCTGGCAAATTCTTCCTTTGTCTCTAACTCTTCTTTCCAACTGAGGTTGCTTCAAGGTTGCTAGGCCATGGCAATGATATGCCATCCTGCTTCATTCTGCTCGTGGGTCATGACATGCAATGGGATAGGCGTGGCCTCCCCATCAAGTGCCTCAACACCAAACATCCCCAATGGAATCGATGGCTCATTTCTCAAACTAGAGGATGGCCTCGCCTAGGGCAATCGACAAAGAGATGAGTGATTCCACACTCAGTGCATCTTAGGTCAGCCTTATCTCTATTTGCTTACTTCCTCTCAGGGCAACGCGAAGAAATTTATCCTCGCAAGTCCAACACACGATTGGTTCTTGGGTCTGTGCTCCTAGGCCTCTACCTCTCCCTCTCCCTCTACCTAATTCCATCACCGGTACTAGTCAGTAGTCCATGAGGACTACATTGCCTTCCTCATCGTACGACACATATGGGTTTACATAAGGCTTGTCAGCATAGTGGACTGGAGTATTACTTGATGGGTGGGTCACATAGGGTCTAAGTGGTCTAAGGATACCTGTAGGATTTATTTCCATCCTAGGGATTGGTAGCCTAGTGTCATTAGGTGATGGGAGAGCCAATGGGGTTCCCCTTCTAGAGAAGTTTGATGGCTTGTTTGCAAGGTAGGGTTGACCGTAAGGCTATAGGTATGGGAGTCTCTGAGGTAATCTACAATGCGTGGTATCATGGCCCTACCACAATTAGTGCAAGGTCATGACCTAGGTCCTCACATCTCAGCTGGCAAGTGGTTTCTACCACAATGCATGCATTGGACATGTGGGAGCATTGGTCATCTTATCATCTCCTGTAGCTTGTCTATGTCCATCCTAATCTCTGCTAGCTCTTGTCCCGAATCAGTGCCCTTCCCTTTATCCTATGTGCTTGGGTCTGCTCTTTCACTCAGCTTTGAGGCCCTCTCAAAACTCGTGGCACTGGACTCTTCTCCATTTGAGCCCGTGAAGTCTCTTTCCTTGAGTTGATCATCCACTCTAATAGCTTATTCAAAGACCCTTGCCAATGTGTCTTGCTCTAAACTCAAGTTTCTTGCCAAGGCTTTGTAGAGCTCTTCACTTCCTATTTCATTAATGAATACCATGGATACTGCTCTTTTGGTTGGTCTCTTTCCCATGGGGATTCTCTTGAAGAGGCTCCTCACATGGGTCACATAATCTTGAATATCCTCTTTCTCTCTCTGCTTGACATTCATGAGTTGCACTAGCAGGTTATCGAAGTATCCAGGTTCAAAAAATCTCTTAATGAAGAGATTTTTCAAACCATTGAAATTGGCAGACTCTATATCACCAAAACTTGTGTACTAGGTCCGAATCTTGTCACCTAAGCACAATTCGAAGGCTTGGGAGTGTTGAGTAGGATTAGTGAGGCCGTTGTTCTCGAAAACCTACTTGAAATGTTCCACAAAGCTATATGGGTCATCGTTTGCTTGGTATTTGTCCATCAGTTGCTTCGCCACCAGATGAATTTTCAATTGACTCTTAGAGCCTTGGTTGACTCCTAACCCCGCTAGTAGCCATGTTGCTAATGCTACAGCGCTTTGCTCTCCTGTTGTGTTACCTAGCACTCGCTTCGTCTCAAAAGCTCACTCAACGTGAGATCTCTTCTAGCACTCTCTCGCTCTTTGACCGATTTCTACATGCTAGGGCTAGCACTCTCTAGATCTCTCGCATTTCCATGATTTGGTGCAAGCTCCTAGTTTATTGATCCTTGTTGTATGTGGCTAGGCCTTGCAAAGCCCTACATGCTAGCTTTCTCACCTCCTCAAGGTCAATTATGATGTCCTCTACTAGTCTACCGTGGTGTTCTAGCTGGGTTTGAGCATCGTATTTGTTCATGGCCTTAGGAAAATTCCCTAGGTCAAGTTTGTTGATTTTGCAATCTTAACTGCCCTCTTCCATGTCCAAGGCTTCATGTTCTAACAAATCATTGATCAAATTGATAAGGCAGGTAGTTCCACTTCCATGATAGCATCTATCCTCGTTGTGTCCGGCTTTTTAGCTGTGTTCTTTGCTTGGTCCTACCTTTGGGGATTCGATCACCCTTCTATGTCCTTGGGTCTTCTCTTACTGGTGGGTTCTTTCAAATTCTTAAGTCTAGGTGAATTCCTTGTTAATTACAACCAATCCTCAACTTCCCCTCTTTGTAAGTGTGTACGTGTGTGTGTTCTTTTTTGTGCACTGTGCAAAATCGGGCTTTTAGCTCTTCATAAGTGTGTTTTGAGGGCTGGAAATCAGCGTGAGTGAGAAAACAAGTGTCTAAACGGCTCTAGTGCTCTCTCATGGCTTTAGCCTGATAGGCTTGTACGCTTGCCATCCCTGCTAATTCATAGGGTTCTCTGCTATGCCCTCCGCTCAGTCATGATTTCTTTGGGCTCTATGACTCCGCTTGATGTTGCTCACAGTTTGGATCACTAGATGGTCAACTAATGTCACCTCTATGCTTGTGTCTCATTGATTCTTTTGTTCCTTGTGCCAAAAAAGGCGTCTCAAGCATCTCTGTGGTCTTCGGATGATCGTACGGCCGGTGTCTAGGTGGTCTGGTCTAAATTTTAAAAATTTTGGGAAAAATCAGACTTGGTCCAAGTGGTTTGAATTGCAGGGGTCGAGTGACTAATTCAGACGGGCCGAGTAGCCAAATTTCGAGTGCCTAATCTGGCCGACTGGGTGACTTAGAGGGGCTAAGTGCCTAATGTCAGAATGTTTCTAAGAAAGGCCAAGTGACAGTTGGTTCGAGTGGCTAATTCGGATGGGGCGGTCCGAGTCAACTGGGCCAAATTGCCAAATAAAGGAGGGCCAAGGATCGAATTTCCATAAGTCCGAGTTGAGTGGGCTGAATGGCCAAATATAAGAGGACAAGGGCCAAATCTAGGACTTGGCCTAGATCGAACGTGTCGAATGCGGCGCGTTTTTTTCGAAGCAATGAAAAATTCATCACGTGGAGCGATTGTGGGCTTCACACTAGTTGAGCACCTTTAGATCCTACCTATGCACGAAGGGGAAGGTGTGGGTATACTTGGAGTGGGAAATAAACTTGTCGGTGACGTGATTGAAGTGGATCCATGCAATGGAGCTCTCTCTCTCTCTCTCTCTCTCTCTCTCTCTCTCTCTCTCAAGCAGGGTTTCAAATGAGCTTCACCTTGGTCTCCTGGCTATTAAACACCTCCTTTGCAAGGTTCTTACCACTCTTGCCCCCTCACTTGTCGACCTCAATCCCCTTAAACACTCCTTTCTATTTTTCACAAATCTATGCCTTATTTGGCATGTTTACAACAGCAAATCCTACACTTTTCCAACCGATCTCTTAGCCTTAACTTACTCTAAATGCAACAAGAATCAAAAGTAAAATACGGAACTGATTTCTCCTACCTAACTAGCCATCAAAAACCAAACATACTTACTTGTAGCATGTATTAAAGACCCAATACCTCCTATCTATCTTAAACTCTGGTTTGGGGATGAAACCCTTACTTCGATGCTCGATTTGAAATGCACAAGTGCTCAAGCTTGAATCTGTCACAGCAAAACGGAACCAAAATGTAGAGGTGAGCTCAAGCTCAACCACCAAGACCCACGGACCACTTATTCTTTCAAGCATTTCAAGCGAGCACTAATGGCTACCTCTCACATAATTGACGCACTATCCCTCTCTATGAGTGTAAAGAGCTTACCTTAACGCCCGATTGAGTTGCTTGCTCTCTCAAGCACTCCGATAGCTCCACGATTCGTGATGCACACTCAAGCATCCTCAAGCCTCTTTCTTCAAGCTCCATCCTCCATAGTCACGTGTGAGACGAGAGGAGAGAAGAGAAGAAGAAGAAGATAGGAGATGGTGGAGAGCTTCACCTTCAAGATCCCTTACCCTCACACACTCACTCCCTCACTTACTCACACTCCCTCCCTCAAGCACTCACAAGCAAGCAAGAGAAGAGAAGAAGAGAAAAAAAAGAGTCCACTTTGCTACACACCAAAGAATGAGCTCTCATTCACTTTTTGAACTTTATATACAAAACCCTAAATCCCTTTTGGGTGGTCATCCCCTTACCCCCTTTTTTACGTAGCCGGCTGTGGCCCTTTTTGCCATTGTCCTCCTCTCTTCCTAACTTAGTCCTACCGCCCATTCATGGTTACAAATTGCATAGAAGGGAGCCTACTGCAATCATGGCCATTTTTCCCATTGTCCTCCTCTCTTCCTAGCTTAGTCCTACCACCCATTCATGGTTACAAAATGCATAGGAGGGAGCCTGGCCCTCTTTTACTACAGAGGTTTTGGCTATGCCTTTATATTTAAAGGTGTACCTTCTTGCTTTTGGGTTCTTGTGGCTTCCACGGTTGCATCTTGTACTCATGGTGGTTGTTTCCATGCTTTTAGATTTCTTATGGGTCCACTCTCTTGTAGGACACATTTTCCTTTTTTTAGCCTTGTGCTTTTCCTCTTGATGCCTCGTTTTTCCCTTCCTTCGCTTTGTAGTAAACATATAGAGAGCATCACACACCTTGCGCAATGTTCAAACACACAAAATTTGAAAACAAAACCAATTGTACCAAATTCTTGTACCTCATAAAACCTTGTACAACACTTTGACTCTTCAACATTCGAGTTCTCGATCACTTCGTACATCACGTCAAGACTCCACTCTTGCATGTGTGACCCTCCACTCTCTTCACTCAAGTCATCCAGTTTAGAATAGGGAGGAAGGCCCCTAACACTCACTGTCTCCTTCCTTATATAGTTTTTTGGTGGCACACATATTTGTGTTTTAGGCTTTTCAAAAAGCATAGAGGCTTTTTTGTAGGAGCTTCTCTATTGCCATTGCGTGCCTTGTCTCTTTTATACATCACCACTAGTAACACTATATTAGGGAATTTGGGTATTTCCATACACTTTGGGAACCCCCAATACCTTTATTATTTGACCACATGGTCAAATCTTGTTGTCTTACTTGAAGGTGAAGTTTACCCTAAATGCTATATAAGCTACCTTCCTAAAAACCACATTCAAATATAGATTAAGGTTTAGCCACGTGGTCAAATATTTATCACTTATTTAAAATTAGAACTTGGGAAATTTTCAAATTCTCTAATATGGTATTTAGTATGGTTGCTATGGCAAAATCTTTTATCTTTGCTGAATTAACACTTTCGATAACCATCAAAATTTTGACGAAACCACCTTGGTTTGAATATCTTCACACAATGTTTCTCTTTAATGTTTCTTCAATGTAACCCCCATAGTTTGGTAATTCATAAGCCAAACATTTAATTAGGCCGCTGTTCATTTGTAGCATGCTCTATCGTAATGAGAGTACTCTCTCATCATTCTCATCTCACCCAAATGAAAAATCCAAACTTCGCCTCCCTTCATCATTGTTTTCTTTGATACCACCTTCTATAATGCTCCGTCATTCTGTTAGAATCATGCAAATTCCTTTAGCATCAAAGACATTAGGTTTCCCCCATGCAAAATATCTTATCGATCGCTTTTGGACAAAAAGGAGTAAAAATTTGCTGCCTTGGAATACCATCTCCACAATCAAACAAATAGATTGCCCCATCCATTCCTTTTTAATAATGGACGATGAGGTGCCTAAGAAAACAAATTGCATTCCTCGATGGTCACCAAAATTTCCAATCTCGTAAATGCACTTCGCAACTCCAATGTTTGAAGTCTCCTAGGTGCCACAAACCATCTTATGAAGGATGGATGAATATTCTGCCCCAAAATTTCATGCATAGCATATTTGATATGTATCCTCCCTTCAAAGTGTCAAGTACCCATTTTCATAGCATTTAGGCCCATAAATATTGAATAGCTGCACCTTTGAGGTTGTTAACCCATAATCTAATAGCAAGCCTCTCAACACTCAACAAAAAGAAATGATGTGCTCCACTCCACCCATCCAAAATCTCACAGTCGCTCAAAAAAACAATGGCCCTCAAGATGTTGACCAAATAAAAACAAACTATCTCACCACTCGCGGCATCCTTCATGACCCTCAAACTCATCCAAGCACCTTTCCCACTCAACCAAAAGTTCCTAATTTGGTGATGAAAACCCCAACTCTCATGCGTGTAAGAAAATGTGCCTGCACAATGAAGGTGCTCTCTTAAGTGCACGTGCAACTAAGATTTACTGCATGTAGCTGCAGGGAGCCTCATGTTGTACTAGTGCTCAACGATGGTGCAAAATGTGCATCGATCCAACCCATGGCATGGAAGCATTTGAAAATATCAAGAGAGGACCCTCGAGTGTAGTGCATGAGACAAGTGCAAGGTCATGATGTGCTCAAGAACCCAGAATCTTTGTGATGTGCAAGAGTCTCGATAAGAAAACTTACCAACTCCATAATGTTCTACAGCTACTTGCAAACCTTAGGTCCAACAAAAAAATACCAAACTCAACCAAGGCCATCAAGTTTCCACACTCAAAAATTCAAACAAAATGATAGAAAACAAATCCTAAGCTAGACAAACATAGAAAATCCAACTACAAAATGAAAAAACAAGCAAGTATGTAAACAACTAAGCAAACAAAAATTAAACCTATCTACAATTTTTCTAGGGGTTTTCAATTTTTGCAAAAATGCTTGACAGCATGAGACACTATTTAGCAAAGATATTGTATTTGATGAGTTTGCTTCTCGACATGGTAGTTAAAATATGGTCATTTCTAATGGAGTAGAAAATGATACTCATGTTGAAATTCATTTTATGGATAGTGCCACTACTAGTGGGCCTACAAGAGATACATGCTCTACTGTTAGTCTTCAAGTTGCTTGTGTAGTCATGGTTCTATGTCCATTGACACGAATTGATGCCAGGAGGCATATTTCACGGTGGATTCCGTGCCACGGTGGATTCTGTGAGGTTTTACGGTGGATTCCGTAAACTTTGTTGACTGGGGCTCATACACAAAGTGGATTCTTTGTGCGAGAAGTTGATGGGGATGCCTATCCTTTTCGGGCGTTTAATTAATTTAGTGTGTACATGGGTGATTCCATAGCGGGTGATTCCGCAAAATACGTATTAAATTAATAAATATTTATGAGTTTAGAGTGCGTACTCGTAATAAATTAAGGTTAGGATTGATTTCTAACCAGTTGATTTATTTTTGTAGCTGAAGACTGCTAGGTATTCACTTTTGTCGGTTTAATTGTATTATTTTACTAACAATTGTGAATGCTTTAGTTGATGTGTAGAGATAGCAGCAGTGGCGGAGGAGAGGATAGCGTGTATTCGAGTTATCACTTATATTTTGATGGGCGTATACCTTAGACATGCAGCCTATATTTTTTCGCCCCTATTTATTGAGGCGTTGGATATTTATTTATTATTTTGTATGCGCATGGGCGCACGATTATGATATTTGTGTTTGGAAATTGTACTGGGTACGCTTGACTCTTTGGGCACCCGCCCATTAGCTTTATTTCTATTTTTTGCTAAAGCAAACTCAAAAGCCAAAAGCGTGCTATTTTGTAATTTTGGCTATTATTTGAGCTTGAAGATGATTAATACATAAAATACATGCTTTGTGGAGCGCTCACACAAGGCATGGGGGGAGATTGCACCCAATTGGTCTCTTTTTCAGGTCGTGCATGCTTTTTACCTTGACTTTTGTGCAAAAAGTAGAGTTCTTTGTTCTTGGGACCTTCCGACATTTACTATGCGAGCACATGGCATCCGATCTGCGCAGCAGTGGTATCGGAGCGAAGCTGAGATCGAGAGCTTCCAATCGCTACCCATCTTGTGCGAAGGCGGAGCTCTTGGAACGATCAAGCTCTACGGTCAATCTCATCGTGAACGGTCGATACGGATGGATTCCTGGCGGTCAAGAACCTATGTTTCTAGCCTCTGATCGCGAAGGACCGGCCTGCAACGGTGGAGGACCACTCCTACATCCTCTTCTCCAAGTCGTGGATATACAGAGATAAGTCTCCAAATTCTATAAGCTTAAAAGCTTAAGTAAGCTTAATAAGCTTAGTATAGACTTAAAGAAGCTTATAATTCAAAATCGTTGATCAACAGCGGCAGGACATGCAGGGTGGCAAAAATTCCGCCGAGGACATATTCATGTCCTAAAAATCACCGACTGGTAAAGAAGCTAAAAGCTTCTTAATAACCTAAGTCTACTAAGGCTCCCCAACTCTTCAAGTTCAAAGTTACCTATCCTGCAAGTTCTGTTAGTCAGCAGTCATGTAAATCTATCAAGTTGATCAAGTTTCGTAAGTCTACAACTCTGCAAGTCAATCAAGTAACCAAAAGTCAGAACTGGCTTGTGTTCAAAACTCCTATAAGGACTGTTCCTGCGCAGAAGTACCGAACTGCAAAGTTGTTCCCTGGAAGGTACTATTCGCATACGCAGACTTGTTGAACCAGTTTCAGCACAGGCACAAGGTCAAAACGCAAATTTTTCAAAGATTACAAATCCCGCAATAGCCAAAGACGAAAATTGTGAAAGCCACACACAAAAATATATAAGCCTTGTACACCCGATCTTGAGCTACGCTCATCCCGCTAATTAGATTTTGAGAGTGTGAGGTCTTTTGAAGTTATGTAGGATGACATAACAAAATATGGATGATTTGATGGCTGAAGGCGATCTTCCTGAACCTATGATGGAGCAAAAGTTGGATTTAATTATGATGCAGTTGGACGAAGAACGAAGAGCCCGGTAAGCATTGCAAGTTCAATCGGCCAATTTACAAAGATCGACTACCGACAAAGAGGAACCACAATTTGAAGATCTTATCCGACGTACCATCGATGTGACTCTCGAAGCTCAATCCATCTCCAAAGAAACAAAGATAAGTTAAAAAAAATTTAAATTCCGTACTTTCAATGGCACTCAAGATGGAAAAACTGTTCTTGCATTCATCAGTCAGTTTGATGATTACTTTCATGAGGAAACATACACTGAAAAAGATAAAATCAAGTGTGTCACTAATCATTTAGTGGATAGAGCATCTCTTTGGTGGACCGTGGTTCGTAAGAGTATAGATTGTCCCACTACTTGGGAGTGTTTCAAGAATAAGTTTATGCAGAATTTCCTTCCTCCAAAATTCCATGAAAAAGCCATAAAGCAATGGGACCTTCTTCAGCAAAGAGATCGTGAGCCTATTCCTCAGTATACTGAACGCTTTTGGAATGCATTACTCCAGTTACACATGCTTGAAGATGTACCTGAAGCGACTCACAAGCACAAGTATATGTCTGGATTACTTGGGCATTACTACGTTGCGGTCAATATGTTCAAGCCTGCAACTCTTGAAGATGCAATTTCTTTAGCTCATGACACTGAAGACAAGCTTCGAGGAAGAGACAAGCGTCCACAACAATTTCAAGCAAATGGTAACTATGGATCTAAGCAATTCAATTCAAATTTTAGAAGATTCAATCAAGGTCATAGAGGTATCATATCTACTTTACGTACATTAACTGAAGATTTTTATTGCCCACATATGGACACTGATGTATCTATCTTTGTTTCTGAATGTCTGATTTGTCAAAGAGTTAAGAGACATCATGGTAAATAGTATGGATTACTTATGCCTTTATCTATTCCATCAAGATCATGGGAACAGATTTTTATGGATTTTATTACTGGTTTACCTAATACTAAAGCTAACCATGACATGATTTGGACTGTAGTAGACAGGTTTAGTAAACAAGCATATTTCATTCCATGTAAGAAAACTTTAACAGCATCTCAAGTAGCACAATTGTTTTTGAAAACTGTTTTCACTAATCATGGATTACCAAAAGTTATTATTTCTGATCGTGATTCTAAATTTTGTAACAACTTTTGGATTACTTTGTTTGCTAACCTAGGAACAAAGATTGATTTCTCATCTGCATTTCATCCTGAAACTAATGGACAAACAGAAGCCACTAACAGTACTATTCTAGATCTTTTACGTGCTTACACTATTTCTAAACCACAGACATGGGACACACATTTGCATTTACTACAGTTTGCATAAAAATAATACACCACACACATCTACAAAGAAAGCACCATTTTAAGTGATTTATGGTTATAGATTGTCTACACCTGTTGCATCTTTATCAAATAGAATTCAGAGTGCTGATGATATTGCTAATATGCACGCTACTATTTTTTATGAGGTTAAAGACATGATTGCCAAAGCCCATCAATCATATACCAAACAAGTCAATAAGAAAAGACAAGCAATGAATTTCAAAGTTGATGACTATGTTTGGTTGAGAATAGAAAAACGTAGATTACAAAGTGTAAATAAACACCTAATTGTCAAATTAGCACCTAGATTCTATGGATCATTTAAGATAATTCATAAAATTAATGACAATGCATTCAAGTTAGAATTACCACCTCACTGGAAAATTTACAACACATTTCACATTAGTTTATTGCGACCCTTTAGAGGCCAATTACTTGTACACCCTGTTTATGAAAACCCACCTTTGTTAGATAAAGAGACTAAAATACTTGAACCTGAAGCTATTCTAGATACTGACTTTATGACCACTAGAACTGGCCGAAGATATTCTAGATATTTAGTCAAATTTAAAAACCATCCTGTAGAGGAAGCCCAATGGATGCACGCTAGAGACTTAAATGCGTTCTCCACTCTGTTAGCTCCACATTGAGCTAATAGCAATTGAGGTCAATTGCTATCCCACCCCGGGGGTATGATGCCAGGAGGCATATTTCACGATGGATTCCGTGAGGTTTTACTGTGGATTCCATAAACTTTGTTGACCGGGGCTCATACACAAAGTGGATTCTTTGTGCGAGAAGTTGATGGGGACGCCTATCCTTTTCGGGCATTTCATTAATTTAGTATGTACATGGGTGATTCCATAGTGAGTGATTCCGCAAAATACATATTAAATTAATAAATGTTTATGAGTTTAGAGTGCGCACTCATAATAAATTAAGGTTAGGATTGATTTCTAACCAGTTGATTTATTTATGTAGCTGAAGACTGCTAGGTATTCACTTTTGTCGGTTTAATTGTATTATTTTACTAACAATTGTGAATGCTTTAGTTGATGTGTAGAGATAGCAGCAGTGGCGGAGGAGAGGATAGCGTGTATTCGAGTTATCACTTATATTTTGATGGGCGCATACCTTAGACATGCAGCCTATATTTTGTCGCCCCTATTTATTGAGGCGTTGGATATTTATTTATTATTTTGTATGCGCATGGGCGCACGATTATGATATTTGTGTTTGGACATTGTACTGGGTACGCCTGACTCTTTGGGCACCCGTCCATTAGCTTTATTTCTATTTTGTGCTAAAGCAAACTCAAAAGCCAAAAGCGTGCTATTTTGTAATTTGGGCTATTATTTGAGCTTGAAGATGATTAATACATAAAATGCATGCTTTGTGGAGCACTCACACAAGGCATGGGGGAGATTGCACCCAATTGGTCTCTTGTTCAGGTCGTGCATGCTTTTTACCTTGAGTTTTGTGCAAAAAGTAGAGTTCTTTTGTTCTTGGGGACCTTCCGGCATTCACTACACGAGCATACGGCATCCGATCTGCGCACCACGAATATATCAGTAAGGGGGAGATCAAATACATGAAAATGAAAGATGTTTGAAGATATTATTAGGCCACTTACTTTTGGTTATGAGTCATGTGGGATTAATAGTTTAGACAGTGAACTTGGTATATCATTAGTTACTATGATTGGAGTTAGAAAAAATAGGTATGTGCTGCCTCATGAGAGGGAATCTCATAGTGCATCACAATTGAGAAGGTCAGAGAGAGTCAGAAAGCATATTGCTAGGCTCACTTACAATTAATATTAAGCCAGACACTGCTTATATGATAAAATTGATGGGTCATGAAGAGCCAACAAAGTTCAAGGAAGCAGTTGTTGATGAAAATTGGTGTATAGCTATCGATCAAGAGCATGCTACATTGGTTGAAAGTGACACTTGGGATTTAGCCAAAATTCCTGGAGATAAAACACATATTTCTTGTAAGTGGGTTTACAAAGTGAAATGTAAAGTAGATGGATCTTTGGATAAATACAAAAACACACATGGTTGCTAAAGGTTATGTAGATGAATATGGACTAGATTAGAGGAAACTTTCAGCCCAGCTGCTAAAATGGAAACTTTGAGAATTGTTATTGCTTTGGTATCATGTAAGGGATGGAAACTTTGGTAGATGGATGTCAAAAAGTCATTCTTGAATGGGGATCTAATTGAGGAAGTGTACATGGAGAAACTTGAGGATTATGTACATCTAGATTATCCAAATCATGTGTGTAGGCTTATGGTTTAAAGTAGGCACCGAGAGCATGGAATGCTCAGATCATCTTGTATCTACATCAACTTGAAAATGAAGATCATAGTCTATTCACTAAGAAGATAGAGACAAATTATGTATTCTTTGAAGTCCATTATCCCTTTATCAAGGAGATGGTGCTTACATGAAAGATAGACTTGATTCATGTGAAGATAAAAGACTACTTAGTTGATATCTTTATCAAATCACTTGGTAGAGATAAGTCCATTTACTTTAGGGAGCTACTTGGAGTATATCAGTTGACTTGAGCTTGAGGGGGAGTATTGAGAATCAAGCTTAGTAGTATATACCGACAGTGTGTAGTAGTATAGTTGTAGCTCAGCTGGTACCATCATTTGTGACATAATAAATGAGTCTCTGTGGCTCATCCATAGTTAGTCACTGTGATCAATTTGTGACCTATCTCTTAAGTTGTATGTGTGACTTGGTGGCTGTTGGATATGTGAATTATTTGAATGAAAGAAATAATGAGAAGAATGAGGATACATTACCCTCTCATTCTAATGCTCCATCCTTTGTCTATCTCTTCCTATCTCTTTGAACATTCAATGAATTTAGTGTATAACTATGTAAATATGGGTGTTTAGTGTGCACTTGTGGTTGTGGTATGTTTGATATGTAAGTGTGCTATATTGTCTGTATGGGGTGTGAGTGTGTAAATGCATAAATTTTGTGTGTGTGTGTGTGTGTGTGTGTGTGTGTGTGTGTGTGTGTGTGTGTGTGTGTGTGTGTGTGTGTGTGTGTTTCTCGAGGGTCCACCTTATGGAACATGTAAGATACCATATTAGTTTAAACAAAAGGATATCATATTTAGTAAAATTTATAGGATTATATTTATAAAAGGAGATTTTTGTTATAATTTGAAAAAAAAACCATAATTGTAGTAAAGTAAAACTTAGGGGTCATTTTAAGGCCTTATAGCATGTAAAGAAAGAGTATTTCTTAATATCATTTGAATGCATGTTATATAGATGATTTCTTATAGATGGACACCCCCTGCCCTGGGGTGAGTTTGTGAGAACACATGCAAAAAATGACAAACTTGAACAATGTGACTCGTTAATAATTGAGGGCATTGCTTACACAACATGGCTACACCAACAAAGAAATGCTTGCTAAGCCAAGTGTTGTCAAGCTAGAACTTAAACCACGAATTGAAAGAACTCACACAAACATTCAAACCCACTACAATGGAGTATCATATCAGTAATAAAGCAATCCACCACAATGATCCATCTCTTGTACATGATGTGGTCTCATCGTGTTTGTGTATCTCCACATGGCCTTCTTCTTCACTACTTGCAAGCTCACATAGGCCTTTTGGCTTGCACCCCTTCACATCAAGTAGGGCCTAGAAGACCAAGGCATCAAATGCATGCCCTTCCTCCCCTCACATAGCGACATTGTAGGTGGGGGTATGAAGGTTGAGAGATAGAGAGAGACATAAAGGAGGGAAAGAGAGAAAGTTAGTTGGTTGAGAGAGAGAAGGTTGGGGGGATGATAATAGCCACAACACTTGTAAGCCCCATGAAAGCAACACTAAATATTGTTGGTAAGGTAGTTGCAAGGCCACGGTAGCTTGCCATCTATATCATTTTTTCTATTGAGGCACCACCACATGCAAGCAAGACCTTCTTTATACAGAGCATCCACATCTAAGGATAGGGCTTTGCATCCGCAATAGGCAATCCATCAAAAGGATTATAGAGCTCCATCATGAAAGCTTTCCATTTGACCCAATGCTCCAAGCAGACCACGAGAATGAAAGATGTTACAGTTGGCTTGAAAATGTAGTCGAGCCAAGCCGAAGATAGATAGGCATTCCAAAGAGCCGATCACCATGAGTTTGCATGCAACATATTATGAAATAATAACCATCTTGTTGAAAGAACAACAATGTTCAAGACGGACGGCTTACCTACAAGAACCTCACCCTGCGTAGATATCACCTTGGAAAATGCAGAGTTTTTGTTCTTATTCCCATTGGCCATGGTGCCTACAACCAAAAGAGATATGAATGTTCAAAATAATGATTAGTGACTCAAAGTATATATGCATATATATTCTCCTTTCGACATCCTCCATGTATTTAAACAACACAAAAACTTATCTACAAACATACTTCTCTTCAAAACACGATGCATGTCTAAACACCATCAATAAAACTACTGCATAACAAACATGAAAGAAGTGCATATAGAACTTCAAATGATTTACAAAATATTAACATAGTAGGAGAAACCTCTTTTGACATCATTGAGGTCCTTCTTAAAGCATCTGAAAACTAGAATCAAAGCTAATGAAGCTTCAAATCAAGCTAAATAAAATATTGATATTGATCACAAGAGAATGTATGCCAAGAAGGACTCAAGTGTGTCCTAACTCTCCTTTGATTCTTCATCAACATCTTGAGTGTCTTTGAAACCACTTCATGTGTGCTCCTAAAATTATGCCTCATGGATGCACCAGGTGCTCAACCAATCTTTCTTTGGAAGAAATGCAAAGTGAAATCAATGTCTATAGTCAAACAATTGATGCAATCCATGAAAAGATGGATGCACTGAAAGGATTTGTTCCTAACCTAGTCAATTGATCCTTATACTCATCCCTCGTTGCTCAAATAATTGCACTCCTCTCCACCCATCCATATCTCACCATTTCTTGAATATTTAGTGATCCTCGTAATGTTAACCAAGATAGACAACCCATCTCACAACTGAAGGAGTCCTACATGAACCTCAAACTTATCCAACCACCTTTACTCTCAAACTTAGGTTTCTAATTCAATTATGAATATCCCCAACTCTCGTGTGTGAAAAGAAAAGTGCATACAAAATAAAAGGTACTCTCTCAAGTATGCATGCATCTAATATTTATTGCATATATCTATAGTGGCATCATGCCATGCTAGTGCTCAACAATGGTGTAATAAGTG
Organism: Lygodium microphyllum; assembly: GCF_053477565.2. Classification (NCBI taxonomy): domain Eukaryota; kingdom Viridiplantae; phylum Streptophyta; class Polypodiopsida; order Schizaeales; family Lygodiaceae; genus Lygodium; species Lygodium microphyllum. The sequence continues at coordinate 49,471,579 of NC_141142.1, forward strand.
TATCAACCCAACCCACAGTATGGTAGTAGTTGATGAAAATTAGGAGATGACTCTCGAGTACAATGTATTTGATAAGTGCAACATGAAGTGTAAATGAAGATGTCCAACATCTATAGTCATTGCCCTCCATGAATCTATGAAAAAATACTAATGTTGACAATCAAGTTCTCAAGCACAATAAATACAAAATGATGATAAAAAGTATTCCCAATCCAAAAACCATTAAAAATTAAGCTAGATAGCAACAAGACATACAACTATGCAAACAATTAAGTACAAAATCCTTCCTACGAGATGTAGTGGTAAGGGTTTTTAGTTTAAGCAAAAATGTGTGACAACATCAGTTATGGGAAAACCCTTATGTGAAATATCAAAGTGGACTTGTGTCACACTTGATTCAAAGAATAATAATAATAAAGGGGAGCTAATTATGTTGGTCCCTCTACTCGTAGGGTAAAGTCTCAACCTAGCTCAATAAAAGGACACAAGATTGAGATCTATGATGACACTCTACAATAATCAGTATTTGGTTCTTTTCTAAATTTCCCTAATGTAACATGTTTGTGAGGAAAAATCTCTATGTTAATGAAGGTTACCCTACCATATGAGAAATCCTTTAAGGATTCTCCTTGTTGCTTCCCATTCATGATAGGGTTTGGTTAGTTATCTATCATGTTTAGTTTTACACATAAAAACATCTTCCTTAATCATCTCATTAAGAACTAGGTTCGTTCATGCAAGTTAGTTATAACATGAAAATAGTAAAAATATAATTATCTTAAAAAACAAAACTCTTATTCTAAGATGGAAAATAATTGTTTTATTATATTAGTTCAACAGTTCATATATAAGACTCCACCTTGAAGGCAAGAAACATTAATCTACTTTGAGCTAGCATCAAAGCCTTCCTAGAGAACCATCGTTGACTCATCGAGGGGTTAGACTAATCCTAGTGCGCTTAGGGAATTATGATTAGAGCCCCCCCTACTCCTTAGCACCTCTTAGCTAAAATATAATCTCCCTATAGAGAGGCCTCTCACTTTTGGTGTTAGTCCTAGCATCTAGAGTAGACAAAATAGCTCCTTAGAAAATAGCTTTGTGACTAGCCTTAGGGGAGGTGTCGTGCACATCCAAAGCATAACTTGTGTTGGTCCAACCTTGAGTGAAAATACACAACCATCCAAGATATCTTTCCTAGTGCATCAAAAAATTCTTGAAATATAGCCTATGCATTTGAACCTATTCTCAATGTTGTTTCCTCAAGTTTGAGATTTTTCTTGACTTATCCAAGTCTCGTAAACTTAGGGATGACACTAGCCTAGTCCCTTGAAGATAAATCAAATTTTGTTTTGTTTTAATATCTTAAACAGAATCAAGATTCACCCTTGGCAATCTTTGATTCCCTTAAAAGCAACAATTAAGTTATCATGACCTTTTTGGTCTCTTTGCACCATAATCCTCCCTTGTGGATATAGGAATTGAACTAGTGACTTGTTTAAGGCTCTAGAAAGTTCTCTTCATGAGGACTTTTGAAGGAAAAATCTTGTAGATAAGTATAGTCCTCTAGACCTTGACGGATCAAAAGTAAGATAATGTCCATTTGACTCAAATTTCTTTTAGAGGTACCCCTAATGAAATTCAACTTAGTATCTTGTAATTTTAAAGAAAGGAGTTATAACTATATATTGTGGAATTCCTTCCTTTATTCAATCCATGTATGATTATCATAAGAACATAATTTATTTTAACTATCGCACTAATATCATACCATGCATGGAGTAATCCCATCACATAAGGGTATAGTCCTTATAGGGGGGGAGGGGGTCTTAGTGGAAAGAAATGATGCTTCTTCAAGAATTTCTTTGAGGGATAGGTCCTTAGGTAGATTATGAATGGGGATGTAGGGCTTATGCACAAAATATAGTTTGGCTAGAGTGGATATGGGATCCTGATCCTAGGGGGGGATTAGGAAACTTGGGGGAGAGCTAGAAAGAATAATAGCATATTTCGATTAGGGATTTGATAATGATGATAAATGGGGAAGATGAAGGGCACTATGGAGAATATTGGTATTCCTTGGAGTCCACTTCATCTTTTGGCTCCTCTCTCAAGTGGTCATTATAAGTGCACTTCTCTCTCTCTCTCCTTCTTATTTACCGGTTGATCAAACTATGTTATGACATCTTGTGATTACTCCCAATGATGATTTCGATGGTGATGACATTGTTAGCTCTTTTACTTTTCATTTCAATGTTCATGGCGGCACAACAGTTTGATGAGTTGCTATATTTATTTCTAGTCTTTCAATTGCTTAGTCCTTATGGTTTTTACCTTGTCTCATATGCATAGTTCACATGTGGCTTCTCTCCTAGGGATATTACGAAAAAGCATACATACTTTGCATTAAGATACCTGAAATTTGCATGGTTTATTATTTGTGGGCACATTGTCTAATATCTATCTCATTAAAACACTTAACCACAATAGTTGGAGCTCTCTAATCAAAGGTTGGAGATACACACTTGTACCAACTATGAATTAGTAGATTGAGAATTAGATGAGTCTTCTTGGTTCCTAGGTTTGGAGAATTATAGTTCCTCAAAACCACATACCAAAACTTATATGTGGTTCCTTATTAGCCAAAAGAATTGACCCCATCCATTTCAAGGCTTAGTCTCAAATGTTGAGGATCCTTTCTAAAGCTAGGCCATTGGTCCTTGATATGTTCCTATGCATTACAATTCACATGGAAATTTAGTACACCATTACAATATCAATTTTTCAAGTGTGGTGACATAAGGGCCACTAGGTTCTTCAATTTAATTATGTGAATTTTACTAATACTATGTCACGTCAAATGTGATAGTTCAATAATAGTGGTATTGTCACATTTTTGGGCATGCATTTAGCTCTACATTTGTTTTATGAGGAGAATATAATCATCAAGACATGCATAGATCATGTTATAGTTAATACATGGCCATTAATGTAAGCTCCTTTTTGTGTTTTCCCAAGTGTTTGGTGTGATATTTAGTGTTGGAAAATATGAATTTTTCAAAATTGTGGACTCTTGAAAGGGCCTCAAAAGGAGGATATTGGCAAAGAGATTAGTTAGACTACCTTTTTGGTGAGTAGTTTGTTCAATTCTAAGACTATTTTTTGTCATAAAAAGGACATTAATGATTATAATACATATACTTTTTAAAGATGGTGGGGATTAAATCCCTCACATGTGTATAAACACTTTTATATTCTTTTTGAAATGGAAGGGGCACTATGCCACATGTTGCAATGAGATGAAATCTTGAAAATCATGGTTGGACACTTTTACACACATCATCTAGTTGAATCCCAAATTTTGAGTTTCAAATTTTTCCCTTTTCTCCATATTCACTTTTCAAATTTGAATTAGAAGATAGGACACATGCCAATAGATGGTTTGCCTCCATGCAAAGTGGGTCCTTCTTGAAACCACATATTACTAGAAAACCATTATGCTTTAATCTATCAAACTAGATAAAATGTGCATAGCATCCCCTAGTAGTTTACCTTGAAATTCCCTAGATTCAAAAGGTAGTTAAATCTAAAACAAAAAGGCCCTTTTGGAGTCTATATTTCCCTATTGTGATGAAGGAGATCAATTGCATTCTATCATTTAATCCATATCTAGAACAATTGGATCTATGGACATTTCTTGCTCCAAGCATGTGACTTGCTCAAGCCCTCCATTGAATGCTACCTCCTATGTTGTCCTCTTTGAGCATTTGTGAATGGCTCCTTGAGTGCACTTACCATAACCTATCACCTTAATATGTTGATATCACATTGCTCAAATTTATTTGAGTCATTTTAAGAAGTCCTCATCATTTGGCACATTTGTTTAGTTACTATCATTGTATGAGTACACAACAAGGCTAGTACATAATGAGTAGAATATGTAGTCACACTGAAAAGGAGTTTTGGTATTGCACATATTGATTTAAATGGGAGGGTTAAACCTTCCATAACATCATATGTTCTCTAAGGTTGTACAAAAATTCCATATAATAATCATCTTACACTAGTTGCATGAGCAAGTTATTCTCTGATTCATATATCTCACGTCCTAAACACTGCCTTGAGCCACATCAGAATTGAAAATTAAAATCCATAAAATTTGAATCAAACAAGTAAATAAAGGTTAAGATCCAGTCACCTATAATTTTTCTAATTTTAGAGGCTATGAGATCCCAAACACAATATTAAAACAAGATGCATGTCCATTATTATCCTAAGCCATGTGATGCTATATGCATGATGTGATGCTATACACATGACCCTTCCTCTCCAAGTGCTCATACACACATCAACATTTTACTTGTATGATGCAAAGTTTGAAAGAAAAGATATGGCTAGGGTCATTCAATCAATAACCAAACCTTCATTATATGTGTTGAGCTTGCCTGAGAGTAGCGGTAGGTCTTAGATGTTTTTTTTTCCTTTTTTTGTCTCTCCATTCGTTGTTTGTATTTCCTAATTGTGCTTGTCTTCTCAATTCCTCTTAGCCTAAAGTATAGGCCATGGCTCTTAGATCATTGCTTATGTTCTAGGACCCAAAAGGGTACTTGATGGATTGTCAATTGACCCAATTAGATCTTACTAAGGCCTTCTATGGCTAAGCCCTCTTCATGTAGATTAGAGTCTTGATCAATGGAAATGACTAAATAGTGGCAATCTAGCCTAGTTAATTTGCTTAAGCATCCCACATATTTGAGGATGTTTATTACGATGATAACTATATTTTGGAGCCAAATTGCTACATAACCATCATGCCCTCTCAAGCCATTTCATAAGAAAGCAAGCAAGAAAAACTCAAAAGCAACCTTGAAACCATGGTTTTCCCTTTCTACTATGTGCAAACTAACAAAGAGAAGCAAGAAAAGAATATAGAAACACATGAAAATAGAGGAAAGATGCACTTATGTTGCTGGTTTTTCTATGTTCATTTGATCTACACAATGTCATTGAAAAATGAAATTTAGAAAAGGACAAGTTTTGATTTTATATAGCTTTTAACATCAATACGTGCATCATGGTGGTGTCAAAATGCATGTCGATATCACCTTCATGTGCATTGCATTTCAAAAGGCTTTGAGTCTTTCTAAGAAGTCCTCATTCTTGATTAATAGAAAAGATTAAATAATGTAAATTTACTCTAAGTAATTTGTTTAAGTATCCCACATATCTGAGGATGTTTATTATGATAATGTAATATTTCTGCTGAAAATAGTACGAGGCCGTGTGAAGTCTCGAGAAAATGACAATGCCGGCATTGTGGTCACGGACGGTGCGGTCTTTAAATGGTACACTCTCCACTGGCCAATCGAGACTTAGGACTAAGAAACCCGCATATCTTCATAAGAACCTCCTCTTGGGAGGAGGTCAAGAGATAATGTCATTATTAGTGCAATTTTTTTTAATTTCCTTCCCCCAGCTGAAGCGTGGCTGAGGGAAGGGGATTACTAAAATGGAAAGGAGAGAGGTGGCAGCGAGGGGATAGCCACGCAAGGCAATTACGTGATAGGAAGCCCTTACCCCCCTCTTCCTATAAAAACCCTCGCTATGGCGATGGAGGAAAGGGGGTGGGAAGGCTGACAGGAAAGAAATTGTCATGAAGAGGAGGACGCAGAGGGCCATGCTGCGTGAAGAGAGAGGGGGAAGACTGTGATGACGCCGTGTTGCTGTACTGCGTGGAGAAGGACTGGGAAGACAATGGCGTGCTGTGCCATGAGAAAAAGGGGAGGTGGAAGGCACCGCTGATGCCGCTGCCAAGACCACTGCCAACTGATCAGTCACACTCCTCCCCATTTGACATGTACATCAAGTTAGAAGCTTCTTTAAGAAGCTTCTAAGGGGACTTCTATAAGGCCCTTTCACACAAGCCACCTTAAAGCCCATTTCCCATAGGCTTTTCCCGCAGCTTCATTCGCTAGAGGCCTTTTTCGCAAATAGGCTTCAAAGCCCACAAGCCATCTGTAAGCCCATTCCTAGCCACCCCGGTTTCCCCTAAAGAAGCTCATAAAGCTTCCTTTCCTGCAAGCACCATTCGTAAGATCCTTTCCGCAAAACCCCTTGCAAAGCTCCAATTTCCATACATCCAAATTCCATAAGCCCAAGTCTCACAAACCCAACCTTTTAAAGATTCGAAGTTCCGCGAAGGTATCTCCTGCATACGAGGGAGAAAAGCAAAGATCTTGAGGCTGCGTACCAAGGTGAGAAAATTCACCGATCGTGTAAGGCAAAGGCAACCCGGAAGTCCATAATTACGCCCACAATGGCCCAAGAAGTCGCAAGTCGCGCCTGCGGTAGGTTTTTCTCCTAACATTCACGTGGATATCTCCCTGAGCCCACAAGTCCAGGTTTTTACTATTTTTGATTCGTCGCAAAAGTAAGGCATTATGCACGATAAATTCATGGACTAGGAAGCACCTACGCATGTCAAATTCACCTAGCCTGTTAAATGCAATTGGAAATAGATTGACTATTTGAATAATTAGCTCATGACATGAAGTGGTCATTGGTATTTCCAATATGATGAACAAAATAACAAAAATTATCTATGCATCTCACGACCTTATTAGTAGTTTCCCTTGCGTGCATGTCAAAGTGACGGCCTAGAACACCTATTGCCTATCTTTATAAGGTCAAAATTATTAAAGTGCACCTTTGATTAGGCATAGAAAGATTAATCCCATGTCGCATTTTTAGACAAATCTTCATTGAATGATTCATTAGGGAAAGTCATTAATCCTGTAGAAAATAGAAGAGCGTAGAAATGATTCTAGAAATTTGCGTCTGGCATGGATTGTAAATTGGAATAAGTTAACTCTAGTTCTTTTGGCATAAATCTCAATCAATTACGTAAGTAGTTACGAAAGTTTGTGTAATGCTCATTTAGCATACGAATAATTCATTCAAAAATGAAATTAGAAAAAGGCTACATGGTTCATTTTAACATAAACCCCAAAAGCCTAGCAGCATGAATCGTGAATGCATGTTTTAGAAGGATCAATGAAAATTATGCCATAACTTAACCTACGCTTTGATCTTAACCAGGAAAGTTAGGGTTAGTAAATCTAATCATACGTAGGCAATGAATCATGATAGACAAGTAAATTGGTTTACCCTAAACACCTAAACCGCGAGGGACTCGCTTAGGAATGGTTAAATCAAAGCAACATATCCCAAGTGCTAACTAGGATTTAGCACGTTGAGGACGTGACCAAGTCGTTCTTATTGCCAAGCTGAAACTCTCATACCCTAAAGACCTGCCCACATTCACGGAATGTAGCGACAATAGGATATACTTGCGAGAAACGATCTAGGGTTTGTTACCCTAAGGATCGCTCGCTAAAAGGATGAAACTCGGTTTGAATTGGAACCCTAGGACCGATAAGGTCGGCCTAGTGCAATCGGGAATGGATTGGATATGAAGACACCCTAACCCTATTTCCTATTAATCATGATTTCGTGATTAGAAGACGACATTCGATGGGTAAAATAGTCCCATGGATTAGATGCGACACTTGTGCAACAAGTTGCAGAGTTGCATGACCTTGTGGGTTGACCACAAGGGAATGGCCAATTCCTCGAAATGAGATTGGCAGATTCTTGCGCAAGTTTATCTTGCAAGAGGATGAGTGGTCATCCTGATATAGCACCTTTCTTAGGAAAGGTGACCAAGATAAGTGGATTAGATAATTGCTTGGAAGCAAAAGACCAATCAGTAAATTGAAATAACATATTTACTGCTAATAGAACTTAAGGTATTGGTTAAGCTGGGTTAATAGGGTACGGCCCTAACCCAAGGACATAAGGGTTAACAAACAAACCCTTGGGGATCTTGCCAAGTCGCAATTGATCCCGGATCGAGTGCTGGATGCATTCGGAGAGAAGGATTCACTCCTTAGCAGTTGGCCAAATAAACGACCACTAGAATTAATTGTATTTGTAACAGTTTAGAAAGCACTGTTTGCATTGTTTGCTCAAGGAACTAAAGGATGAAAAGATATCTAATGCTTTAGGTTTAAGGCCTGAAGGGAGAAGCAACTTTAGTTACCCCCAACTGCCTGCCTGACCCTTACCAAGGGGGTTGTTGACCACGCCGGGAACATGGACCGAACCAGCCGTGAGAGGTCTCTCCGTTGAGCGCTACTTGGAGCAGGAGGATGCTTGGGTGCCAGAGGGGGCTCTGTCCGTAAATCCCTCACCTTCCGGGCCCTGCACAAGAGGCTAACGTGACTCGAGATTGGATCTCGAGGCCCGCATATTAGTCTACGGGTGGAATCTTGGATTAGTGATCCCTATGGATTGCTGGATAGCCTTCGGGCAGATTGTGGATAAGCCTACAGGCTGGACTTTATGTATTTCAAAGATAAATATGATAACATGTTAAAAAGGAACTTGTTTGACATTGCTTTTCTATATCAAGTGATATGATTACGTGAATGAACCTGTGCCTAACAGGTTAATTAAGGAAGCTGATTGATACATGTCCAACTAAATGTGTTAGGTAATTAAATAACTAAAAAAACCTAAGGAAAGTGCGGTGGATGTGGCCATAGGTCCATCCTACGGATGGGTGGTCCCAGTTGGCCGGGAACTTTTCTCAAAATACAAGGAACAATAGGATGAGCGTCAAAGGAGATGAACAACAAAATAGTTGACTTAGAGTTATGACTTAACCCGATTTACGTTGTTTTAGGGGAATGGAATGGGACTATGCCTTATGGCAAAGAGGTTGAGCTTTGCATCCCTCTCGTTTCCCATTCTCCTTGAACCAAGTGCAGCACAAATCCGCTTGGGACCTAGCGTTCCTGCGTAAAGTAGTTCGCTTGGGTCCGACGCTAGTTGCTGTTAGGAAATGACCAATCAGGAAAACCCTAACTCAGGTTGATCCTAGGTGGGAACGGCTAGAATACTTCCGCTACGTGGCAGACGCGGAAAGCCCTAGATCGCAAACCCCGTAACATTCCATGGGAGTGCCGGGCAGAGCTTTCTAGACATCCTTTCCGATGGACTGCTAAGACGTGTCCTGGATAATTCTAGTGGACATGTTACAGATAATAACTTTATTTTAGGGCCAAATTACCTAGCCATATTTCCCTCTCAAGCTTGTCCATAAGAAAGCAAGTAAGAGAAAATCAGAAGTAACCTTGAAGCCATGGTTTTTCCTTTTTAGTGTGTGAAGAAGAGCTGCAAAAAGAAGCAAGAAAGGAATCCAAAAACACATGAAAATCAAGGGAATATACTCTTATCTTGTGGATTTTTCCATGTTCATTTGGTTTGCACAATGTTTTTGTAAAATGAAATTTAGAAAAAATGAAAGTTCTGATCATAGAAACGTTTCAACAACATTAGTATGTGCATTGGAATGTGTGTCAAAATGCATGTCCATATGTGTATTGGTATATACTAGTGGTAATATTCATATTCATATCAATGCATATGCTACCATATAGTGCAATGTAAATAGTAATAGCATGAATTTTGGTCACCACCTACTTGAATTCAGTGTCAATATTTCCTTTGTTTGTGGTGATGAAAATTAGGGTTCTTAATATCATATTTGAGAACACTTTAAAAACATTTTGTTTTCCAAACTATATAAATGATAATCATTTCTCAAGGGAATTGTTGAAAAGATTCAAAGTGTTTTTCTTACGATGCAATGTTATTCAAAGGTTAACAATAATTTCATAAACATGAACATTTTCTTAGCAATGCAAACAATGTAAAAAGAATAGATTAGAAAAATCTCTAAGTGCACTTTTAATGCATATGAATGAATAAAGAGTAGCTTTTGATCCATGGGTACCTCTTGAAAGTCATCTTGGACTTATGATAATTGCAATGTACATATGTACTAATTACCCCTTTTCTCTCTGTACAAATTTATGTATTCCTCTTTTTTTTTTTGTAGTGAGCCATGTACAAAGTGCTCCATGGGTCATGTATAGAGTGATCCATGTTATTCATACCTAGATTATAAAGAAGATTGAATTCATAATACATCAATTGGAACATTGTACTATTTACATTTTTGTTGTTACTAAGTAATATTTGGAGTTTACCATTTGTTAAAAGGAGCATAAATGCATAAACACACCAATGGCTTTAAAGTATAGAGTCCATTATCCACTTCAAATTGTTAACGAATGTTCAAGTGATCCACGTCAAGTGCGAGATCGTAAAAAGGGTAAACAATGATGTAGCTACCCTCTTATATAATATTAGAATGGGCCCAACACATTGCAAACCAACATAATGACAACAAAATATATTGAGAATGATATATGCACCAATGGTTTACAATGGTTTTCAACTAGAGAATGACAGTTCGTTGATTTGATATTTTCCTCGTCTAGGTGCGAGAATTGTGTTGAATTGGTGAAAGCCTTTCTCAAACTCTAAGGCCAAGCTATATGTGATGTTTGAGTAAAACAATGCAAGAAATATCTCACGTGCAAGAAATATCACATTTATTGATGATGAGTGTCCATAGCTTATCTCTTTAGTAATTTACAAGGTAATATTGTTTTTCCTTTGTACTCTTGATCTTGTGTCTCCCCTTCAACCTTTTGACATGGTTCCACAACTTATCATGTTTCTTGATACCATTTAGGTCATGAGATGATTGGGGCTAATTAATGACCTTTGAGGTGTGTAAGTAAAATGGTTAGGTAATGACCTATTGAGATTTTTTTAAAAAAAGTGTAGTTCATGTGCCAAATGTAACTAAGTGATTATATCTAGCCTCAATTATGTGGCTTTTAATTTGGTTTTGCCGTTTTGGGATAAGGTAACTTGGATGTCACCCTTGTCCAAGGACTTCTTGATGCTTTCCCTTCGATTGATGAATGAAGAAAACTACGAGTGTAGAAAGGTCACTAGTGAGCCTCACTCACCCTTTTTCTCCTCTCTTGCATTTTACAAACCCAACAAGCTTATAAAAAGAGCATTCCAAAACACTTCCACAAGGGCAAATTTTTTGATAGCCTTCTTGTGAATTATAAGGATGTCACAACTTCTATAATTTAGTGTTGAGATTGTGAAGGGCTAAAGTTTTTTATATTTCCTCCTTGTGGGGACTAATTAGGATTGCTTAAAAGTCTACAAATGAGATAGGGACCCCTTGACTAACTAACAATTCTAGATGTGTGAATGGAGACGTGTCAAAGAAGATTAAGCATGCATAGGAGAGAGGGTCCAATAGAGTAAAATTTAAAGGGGCCCCATTAGACCTTCAATTATTTGAGTACAAATATTTTATTTCAAGATTGAAATGTATACATGATCTTCCACTTAGATAAAGGCACTGGGAGCATTTTGATTTGTTTAGCAAGTAAATGTAGCTACAAAGTAGGGGCTCAAACAATACTGAGAATGAGAGGTGAAATAGTCACTAACGGATGTATTGCATAAAGGCTTGAAAAGGAAGCAAACAATTAGAAAAACTATATATGTCCCGTGCTTAGAACATATAGATAATAATAGGATATGTATTTGTGATCTTGAGTATCGAGATGCATGGTTATCATGTCACATCTAGAAATGGCTTCGAAACGTGCTGAATGCCTGAGGCGTGTAATAATAGAAAAGATTGAGAGGACTGGAGGGAGGTACTACGATCCGTGCATCGAAAAGACTAGACCGGTCAACACTGAACAGCCGCGGGCGAAATGTAACCGGCGGGCCCTAAGCATTTGACTGGAGAGAGACTCGAGAGACTGACTCTGAGAGAGAGAGAGAGAGAGGCGAGTGAGGCGACCTATTCCGCATATATTGAGAGACGTAATCGCCGCCGCTCGCCCTATCACGCCTTGAGGTGCCTGTCTGAGCTCTGTCTCTTCCTTCCTCCTGGCATTTGAGCTACCGCAGCTCCCTCACTCCACCATGCCCCGTCACAGGCCTGCTACTCCCCCTACTTACAATACGCTGGCGCAGCTACTACCTAAGATCAAGCTCAAGGCGGCTGCTCGATCATTAGCCACAGCGCTGCTAGACGTTCACTGCAGCCGCACGTCTAGAAGGATGTGGATTCACAAGATGCTGGCCTACATTTGCAGTACTCAGAGTGACATCCCGTACCCTGCTCAGTATCCAGATACCGAATCATACAATGAATATGATGCATCTATCAAGCTCTTACACCTTACTAATAATTACAGTGATGACAGCGATCGCGAGCAAATGCTGCCACGGAAGGAGATGCAGATGCCTCGGGTGCCCGAGGGCTGCGTGCCTGTCATGCTTGTGATAGGGGATGGCATTGATGATCATACCGATCATCAGGCCGGGGAATGTTGTGCGATCCAGGCTTCGCTTCTCAACCACCCCCTCTTCTCTGCTGTCCTGGAAAGGTCGGCACAGCAGTTCGGCTACTCTGGGCAGTACTCGGGCCCCCTGAAGCTCCCCATCGATCCCCTTTCCTTTCAACACCTCATCGACCTCATCATCAGCCAGTCCCCCCCCCCCCCCCAAAAAAAAAGTGCAACCTATGAAAACAATTTTTATATCATATAAAACTAGGTTGACACATGCATCGAGGTTGTATGTTCATTACATGAATCGATGTATCATGTGGTCATCGGTAATTCTGCTTGCCTTTTTGGGGATCCTCGCCAATGGCGAGAAATTACATATGGAGACACGACGTGTAAAGACTTTTTATAAGTCAAAATTTGGAGGAATTTTTGAATAAAATTACACGTATTCACTATTTTTATAGATAGGAAGCTTTGTGAAGTTTAAGGTATTAAAACTTTTTTACATCTTGGAGAATGCTTTTTTCTCAAACTTTTGTAGTTCATTTAAAATTAAACCTCGAATTTGTCATGGATATTGTTGGATCCTGTGGTAGAGAGAGAGAGAGAGAGAGAGAGAGAGAGAGAGAGAGAGTTGTACACATCATTTGAATCTATATGAAACTTTTGTAATTTATTTAAAGTTAAACCTAAAATTTTTCATAATTACTCTTGGACTCTCAGGTGGAGAGAGAAGTTTGTGCACATCATTGAATCCATATTAAAGCATGCAATATGGTAGTTGAATCATGATATTATCTTTTACAAATGTTCTAACAGTAATCTGTTATCTAAACAAAGTCATATAAAACCTTTTCTAGAGGCAAAAGAGAAACATCTATAATGGTTGATTTGCAATCCCTTGTCAATATTCAAATTAAGTTTACAAATTTGTCAAGCAAAATCCAAAGGTAGCTCACTTTCGAATTAATCTTTCAATTATCAAAAGATTTTCACAAAAAAATAAAGATTTATTCTAAAAATGCCTATTTGTTTGTAAGATAGAGTTGTTGATTGTAGAAGATAATGCTCTTGTATTATAAATCGGATTTTCACTGATGAATGGCTATCTAAGATGATAGAGAGATAGCCAAGGCATTATACAAGTTATCTCTATTCACATTACATAATGAGAGACAAAAGTCTCTTAAGCTACACCAAGTGCTTAGGCTTTACTATTATTGTGATATTTGATGAGAGAAGAAGACTATTCTTACGTAGTAGGAACCATTATGGTTTGTACTAATAAAATCGAGAAGAAAGGCTCTCATAAGTCCCCTATAGCTTGTGACAATGCAAGATTTGTGGGTGTTCTATTTGTTCGTGATGATTTTGGTTTGGTTTTGGATGTCTCTTGTGAGTCTCGTGATGTTTCTAATTGTGTTGAAGGATTTTGCATGGTAATTATGTTGATACTTTTGGTTTTGATAATGTTGCATTGCTTGAACCATTAATTGATAGAGTGTTCTTGATTTATGAGATGAAAGTAGAGCATTGATCCTATATGCTAAAAGATACACCAAGTGCTTAGGCTCTACTATTGTTGTGATATTCAAATTAAGTTTACAAATTTGTCAAGTAAAATCCAAAAGTAGCTCACTTTCGAATTAATCTTTCAATTATCAAAAGATTTTCACAAAAAAACAAAGATTTATTCCAAAAATGCCTATTTGTTTGTAAGATAGAGTTGTTGATTGTAGAAGATAATGATCTTGTATTATAAATGGGATTATAAATGGGATTTTCATTGATGAATGGCTATCTAAGACGATAGAGGGATAGCCAAGGCATTATACAAGTTATCTCTATTCATATTACATAATGAGAGACAAAAGTCTCTTAAGCTACACCAAGTGCTTAGGCTTTATCATTGTTGTGATATTTGATGAGAGAAGAAGACTATTCTCATGCTCTTCTTATGTAGGAACCATTATGGTTTCTACTAATAAAATCAAGAAGAAAGGCTCTCATAAGTCCCCTATAGCTTGTGATAATGCAAGATTTGTGGGTGTTCTATTTGTTCGTGATGATTTTGGTTTGGTTTTGGATGTCTCTTGTGAGTCTCGTGATGTTTCTAATTGTGTTGAAGGATTTTGCATGGTAATTATGTTGATACTTTTGGTTTTGATAATGTTGCATTGCTTGAACCATTAATTGATAGAGTGTTCTTGATTTATGAGATGAAAGTAGAGCATTGATCCTATATGCTAGAAGATACACCAAGTGCTTAGGCTCTACTATTGTTGTGATATTCAAATTAAGTTTACAAATTTGTCAAGTAAAATCCAAAAGTAGCTCACTTTCGAATTAATCTTTCAATTATCAAAAGATTTTCACAAAAAAACAAAGATTTATTCCAAAAATGCCTATTTGTTTGTAAGATAGAGTTGTTGATTGTAGAAGATAATGATCTTGTATTATAAATGGGATTATAAATGGGATTTTCATTGATGAATGGCTATCTAAGACGATAGAGGGATAGCCAAGGCATTATACAAGTTATCTCTATTCATATTACATAATGAGAGACAAAAGTCTCTTAAGCTACACCAAGTGCTTAGGCTTTATCATTGTTGTGATATTTGATGAGAGAAGAAGACTATTCTCATGCTCTTCTTATGTAGGAACCATTATGGTTTCTACTAATAAAATCAAGAAGAAAGGCTCTCATAAGTCCCCTATAGCTTGTGATAATGCAAGATTTGTGGGTGTTCTATTTGTTCGTGATGATTTTGGTTTGGTTTTGGATGTCTCTTGTGAGTCTCGTGATGTTTCTAATTGTGTTGAAGGATTTTGCATGGTAATTATGTTGATACTTTTGGTTTTGATAATGTTGCATTGCTTGAACCATTAATTGATAGAGTGTTCTTGATTTATGAGATGAAAGTAGAGCATTGATCCTATATGCTAGAAGATACACCAAGTGCTTAGGCTCTACTATTGTTGTGATATTCAAATTAAGTTTACAAATTTGTCAAGTAAAATCCAAAAGTAGCTCACTTTCGAATTAATCTTTCAATTATCAAAAGATTTTCACAAAAAAACAAAGATTTATTCCAAAAATGCCTATTTGTTTGTAAGATAGAGTTGTTGATTGTAGAAGATAATGATCTTGTATTATAAATGGGATTATAAATGGGATTTTCATTGATGAATGGCTATCTAAGACGATAGAGGGATAGCCAAGGCATTATACAAGTTATCTCTATTCATATTACATAATGAGAGACAAAAGTCTCTTAAGCTACACCAAGTGCTTAGGCTTTATCATTGTTGTGATATTTGATGAGAGAAGAAGACTATTCTCATGCTCTTCTTATGTAGGAACCATTATGGTTTCTACTAATAAAATCAAGAAGAAAGGCTCTCATAAGTCCCCTATAGCTTGTGATAATGCAAGATTTGTGGGTGTTCTATTTGTTCGTGATGATTTTGGTTTGGTTTTGGATGTCTCTTGTGAGTCTCGTGATGTTTCTAATTGTGTTGAAGGAATCTGCATGGCAATTATGTTGATGCTTTTGGTTTTGATAATGTTGCATTGCTTGAACCATTAATTGTTCCCTTTGGGTCACAATACACTCAATCCCTCCTTTTTACATACCTGAGTATAAAGTATTGAAGAAACAAGAATGTGGTAAAATGGAAAAAATATATGATTTTCAATAGCTCAGGCTATAGGGCCCCAAGATGCGTTGCCTCAACATAAAAACAAATGTACAAGCTCCACTCTTTTGTATATTGAACAATCTAGGAGTTGATATTTCCTCATTGAACTTACCCCAAGGAACCGATCGCCTATCCCATAGCAAGGGACTTTCTTACACTCTCAGAGTTGGTCAATGTTCAACATACAAGTGCTATGCATCCAGGAGATTATACCATGTGGCATTCAAGATGCAAAAGTGAATGCTTATTGCACACAAACATTTTGTTTTAAACCAAATCAGCAAAGTGGAGTGTAACAATCATCCCTTCAATGATTTTCATTCTATTCGTTGTTGTTGCATTGCTAGAGACTAGCACCGAGTTACCTCATGCTACTAGCCTCTTTAAACTTAAATGATTATCGTCCTATATAACATGCACAAACAAAAGATTAGACTTTACCTCATTTTCAGCACTTAAACACTTCCACAACCCTTCTTTTCCCCTTATCGCTTATGTGTTGCATCATTGCATAGGTGTAGGGTTCTATTTTTCATTATTATCAATGTATAAAGCAATTACAATGCACTAAAACACAAAAAACAAGGATGATTTGAGGCTTAATCCTCATGTCTCAACCTTGTTACACATCCACAAACATTAATCATATTTTTTTCTAATTATTTATCACAAAATCCTAAATTTTTTCATTTTCTCTATTTATTTCTATTTATTTTCTTAAAAATTTATAAAAAATCAGACTTGTGAGCTCCCACTGATCAAAAGCACTCAACCCCACTTTATTATTCATTTTTAGTCCATGGAAACTCAAAACACTCACTAAAACCCCCAATTTCCATGATTTCTTCAAAAACCACACTTTGCGGGTTTTACATGTTTTGAGGAAAAAATTATAATGTCATCAAAATTTCTGGTTTTTTATTTTATTTTAGAGATAATCTAGCATATGCAACCAATATCAATCATCATCAATCATTTCCTTCAATTATCTTTTATCAAACAAAGAAAAATACCACTTACTCATAGAAAACCACGTGTTCAAGACTTATATCCCGAGATTGAGAGGCCATTGACACTTCCCTCTTGCCTCTAGCGTGCTCTCTAGCCCTGATCTACATCCTCTACCACTCCATCAGCATCGTTTGCTTCAAAATTGTCATCACCCCCCACCCCCTTCTCTCTTTCATTGATGCATATGAACAGTCCACAAAAGGAGAGATGAAGGAGGAGAGAGAAAGACTAAAAATCAAAATTTTATTCCCTTCATCATATTACACATGGTTACCATCAAAATCTTGCCCTTTCTACATAGATCAGGAATCTCCCCCTCTCTCTCTACATGATTGAGCATCCAAGAGGCACAAAAACCTCCAAAAAATGGGGCGTCAATCAAAAAATGCCCTCCCTACATAGCGACATGTTTTTGCATGTTTTCTTCATTTAGAGTTTCATTTCATTTCATTTGTAAAATGACCACTTCAAAAAAACCACTTTCACACTGTCGTAGAAGGGTTTTCAGCTTGTTTGGGGGTGCAAACAGACTGCGATTCATGATCCGACTAAACGATTAGTTTCGTGAGATCAAAATCTATAAACTTGGGCCTTGTCACACACTTTTCGGCTCTCGGATCCAATGGCTGTTTTATAACGCCAAACCTTGCAGGGATTAAATGGGGGGTCAAACGACCTCTGATTGATGAATCGAGACTTATGTTGGATTCTTAATGTCGAAATGCATCTAGGAAAACTCTAACTCACTTATTCGCCACCGTTTGAGTTTTCATGAAAATCGGCTCTTTAACACCTCTCGGGCACTTTTTGGCTCCAAAAATGAGCTCCATCGCTTCAAGAACGGATCCAAATCGGGTCTTTAAATCAAGCTCTCACCAAGTTTTGAAAGGGGGCAACAAGCCGTAGCTTCTTAGTGGGAGGTTTTTAAGACAAGACCCTACTTTCCAAGAATGCCACCTCCCACCACTCTTCTTTTACCTCAACGTCGGCAAAGATATTTGTGCAATGACTAGATCAATGAGTGGAAAAAAAAAACACACGAAGGTCACATTCACTACACCTAGGGGTCCTCAAGTTAGAAACGTCCGATGGCTTTGATCAACTGACTCCAATGCGCTAGCCTATTTTGATTCCGCACTTCACGCTTAGGACACCTCAAGGGCATGACTACTAGACATGTCTCCCTAAGTCGTGCACTGCACCTACAAAGTGTGGGACAAGACCTAGGCTTTACCCCAACTCCCGGTTCCACTAGCATGAGCACAATGCAACACATGGTAAGATAGACACACCCCGAGATAGTGCACCTTCTTTTCTTTTCAAGTAAATACAAATGCTACAACCCACCAACTTCAAAGGCCCCATCATCCACTCAATTCACTCTCGGCCCCCACCACCTCAACCAATTGTTGAGATGTTTGCAATCACACCTACTTCAGTCTCTTTGTAAGGAGCAGTGAGGGCTCATGACTAGAATCCCATATGCATAGTAGGAGAAGTGCTACCATCCAGTTTCCTATAAAGCATTGTACTTGCTCTCTTTTCTTATGTAATGAAAGTACTCTTTTCTTTCCAATAAAGTTTCTATGTCATTGTCCACATACAAGATTGTGTTTATGAGTCCAAGTCTCAATCTTGAAACCTAATTCACTTGTGTGACGATTTGTATTGTCAGTGTCAATATCTTCATGAGTTTATTCTTCCTCTTTCAAACTCCATAGCTTCTATCATAGCCATGTCCTAGATCCATGTTTTAACATGGTATCAGAGCCCAGTTGGGCATGGCATAGCTCCTTCTCTATTCTCTCAGTCCCTCTCTAGCTCAGTCCATCTAACTTCATCTCCATCCCTATCTCTACTTGACTTTCCATGGCAGCCATAGCCTGCAAAACCTACCTTGCTTGGAGCCTCTTGTTCTCACTCTAGAAGCTGTAATACATCATGTTTTCTTCTCTGAATATGTTCTTCTACTCAGGGTGTAGCATCCTATTACACCACATCTCGACATTGGTGTTGTTTTGGTCCTAGCATTGGCAACATTCTCCATCACAACACAAATCTGCGCCATGTCTGGTTGTATAGCTAGCAGTGGAGCTACATGATGCAATCTTGCAACTGAGCGTAGGGAAATTTTAGCTCATGGCTTGAGCTCCTTGTCCACTAAGTTTTGTGGAAAATGCCTTCTCTTGCGACTCGCTACAAACAAATATGCAAATGGGTCTAAAACCCTAGAAGCAATCTGCCATAGCCACTCTATCATAAGCTCATTTTCCACTTCTTCTTTCACTCCCATTGGGAAAAACTAGCATCTTGTTACTCTGATCTGCTTCAAAACAGAGATCTCAGCAAACTTTGGGTGATCAAATCATTGAGGAGGGGAAGTGCTTGAAGATCCTTCGAAGTCTTGAAGAAATCAAACCTCTTACATCTCATCCTTCTCATTCTTCTTACCCTACTCAAGGTTTTGCCACTTTGAGTTTTCAGCAAGCAAATCGAGGGGAATAGAAGACCTATTGAGCATTTACCAAGCATTTAGCTCCACAATTATCTCTTGATACTAATTACTTAGTGCTTTTTTGCACTTGTTCTTGTTAGCACACTCAAGATTATCTCTTGTGATGCTCAAAATTTGAGAATTTTGGTGCTGATTTGCAGCTACTCCAGTCATTTAACATGGGCAAAGACTCTCTAGCTGCTCACTTCAAAGGAGTCGGGTTTCACTCCTAGCAGGGCAGACCCACATCAAACTCATACTTATGAAGAAGGGCCTATGGGCCATTACCACTCAAAAAGAAAAGAAGCCTTGTGATGTGGACCTTATAGTCACTTGACAAAAGAATGATGATAAGGCTCAGGCCATTATCAAACTGGAGCTAGACGATAGTTATATCCACCATGTGGATAACTATGATACTTTACAGGATACATGGAAGAGACTTGACACCTTGTTTGGTGCACAGTCTAAGTCATCAAAGTATGGTCTCTTTATTGAATTTTTTAGGCTTGAAATGAAGTCCAGCACATCACTTGCCACACATCTAAATTACATGGAATGACTTCTAATCCAACTTGTAGGAATCAACATTAAAATGGAAGAAGATGTTTGCATTGGTGTTCTACTTAAAATTTTGCCTCTTGAATATAATAATGTATCAACAACTCTAATCAATATGCCAAACCTTGAGCTTGTTGATATCTAGACATCACTGCTAGAGGAGGAAAAGAAGCTAAAAACTAAGGAAGAACCAAGCACCTCTAGATATGAACAAGCATGATATGTTGGCGACATGTACAAAGGCAAGAAGGATCAGCTTTTCTGTGACTTTTGCAAAAGAACCAGACACATCGAGAAGTTCTGCCATGTCAAAATGAGGTCCAAAAATGCCTATCTAGATGTTGTTAACGAAGAAGAAGAACATGGAGCAAAAGAAGAAGAAGAAGAAGAAGACTACTAGGACAAGGACGAACCTCATCAGTCCTTCTATTCGGATAGACTCTTTTAACTTTGTATTTCCTAGCCCTAATTCTTCGGTTGTAAACTCCTCATGTAGCCTTGTACTACAGCCTCTGAACACTTTGTGAGGTCCCTATTACAGCCTATGGATGTCCATTATATTTATGGTACCCACACTTAGCCTCTCTTATGACAGCCTCCGGTGTTTTGCCCTGTTTATGGTGTGTCCACACTTTGCAAGTGTTGCTTTCACTAAAGCCTCTATATGCTTTGTACTTCTAGTTGTGATTGAGGGGGGGTATTGAGATATTTGCAGTCACACCTACTTCAGTCTCTTTGTAAGGAGCAGTGAGGGCTCATGACTAGAATCCCATATGCATAATAGGAGAAGTGCTATCATCCAGTTTCCTATAAAGCATTGTACTTTCTCTCTTTTATAATGCAATGATAGTACTCTTTTCTTTCCAGTAAAGTGTCTCTGTCATTGTCCACACACAAGATTGTGTTTATGAGTCCAAGTCTCAATCTTGGAACCTAATTCACTTGTGTGATAATTTGTCTTGTCAGTGTCAATGTCTTCATGAGTTCATTCGTCCTCTTTCAACCTCCATAGCTTCTGTCATAGATCCATGTTTTAACATTGATCAATATCTTCGTGTGTTTTTTTCCCTCCTTTCTTTTATTCCTCTATTGTTTTTCCCTCCTCTCTCTCTCTCTCTCTCTCTCTCTCTCTCTCTGTGTGTGTGTGTGTGTGTGTGTGTGTGTGTGTGTGTGTGTGTGTGTGTGTGTGTGTGTGTGTGTGTGTGTGTGTGTGTGTGTGTGTGTGTGTGTGTGTGTGTGTGTGTGTGTCTGTCTCTCTTCTACCATGGATACAGAAATTCAACCTTCAACAAGGCGTCCAAGCTCCCAAATCACATCCATATCAATGTTTAACTCATTCCAAACTAATGGAAGATGGATTCCTACTATCATTAGCAAAGGTAGTTGGATCACCATGCAACAAGCAAAATGTGGAAAAAGACAAAGACATGAGAGCTTGTTTATCTCTGCTTGGAAGGGCAGAATCTGAGATTTTAAGCTTGGAGCAAATAAGAATAGCATCAAAGATGTTCTAGTGCAACATGTGTTCATGCATAGAGAGCTGTGTTTGAAACCTCGATCTTCAAAGCTTCCAATGCATAGACCAAATTGTAAGAATTTGATTCTTAAAGTTTTTCCTTTCTTAAACATGGTTTAGGTTTTTCCATTATAATATTTGTTTGTCTTGTAGACATCTATCCCTCTAATCTTGAGGAATGACAACCAATGGAGTCTATTATTGATGTTATTGATGTTATACATGGTTCAATTGGAGAAGAAATTTATAGAGGCAGAAAGAAGACAGAGCTTGCAGAGAATGGAATATTCTTTTATGACCGTTCTTATGTTATTCCTATGCGGCGTTGCCAATGGGGATCAATAAACCTCCTTCCTTTGCAAGATTTTTCAAGCTTTGAGTGGCCTTTGCCAAGTCCAGGTACTAGTGAGGGCTATAGATGTAAGATATTTTCTGAGATCCACAAAGCACTAAAATCTAATATCTCAAGTAGGCTAAGCAAAGTTACTTTGTTTATGCCTATTAATATATTTATTGATTTCTTCTCTAATATGGAGATAAGAATAACAAAAACCATGCTTTCAGTGAAGAGACTAACATATGATCATATCATACAATTTGTTGATGAAGGATGGAATACAAGGACAGAAGGAAAAATTATATGTAAGATAGATCAAGACTCTATAGCTTGTAAATATATGATTGCTACTCAAAATTTTATCCTTAGCTTTTACTATAGTCGATGGCATTTTGTTGGTAGTAGTCTAGTTGCTTTAGATCAGAATCTTAATGATTTCAGCAAAGATCCTATAGTGGATCTTGATATTTGGTTCAACGAGGATATTATTGCAATCTTAAAGATCAAAAAATCATGTACACTACATCAAGTGAGGATGGATTTACAAAATGAAGACATTGAACTACCATGCTCCTTTGTATTTCAACTTGACAAGAAATGAGTAAGTTTTCACATCATATTATATCTACTTAGATGTATATCAAGATATCACTTCCTAACTAACAAACATTTGTAATTTATTTTTTGCAGATATCGAAAAGGAGAGAAAATAATATACACTGCAAGGACATTCAAGAAAAGATATCTTTACTATCAATATAAAATATATGTACAAATTTTGTAGCAGATGTCTATCTGCCATCTCTATGAGATATACAAGGGATGAAGGGAAATTTTCTATATATGAAGGCTTACAATGCGATATGGCAAAGCTATTTCTTTTTTGGAAAACTATCCTTTCTAGGAGTCCTTTTGCCTTTCTCTAATGTCTTGGGTATAGAAGGTGTGGGTAAAGGTGTTGAAGTTGTGGCTTCACCTTCCGTGGTTATAGGCGTCGCATCTCCTTCATGGTGCAAATCCCCACCAATCTCTATTATTGGTTATATACAATTGACCATTATATACTTCAAGAGCTTTGTTCTAACATACTAAACATGCTCAGATGCATAGCAATCCTTCGAAAACTGTCACACATTTATAGAAAAAAGAGTTTTAGTTCATTATTGTTCTTACAATAGACTATATTTTTATCATCAATGGACTATTTGCAATGAATATCTATCTTAAAATTTAGCATCTTTCATATTACCTTTACATGTTTATCATCATTAAGATAAACAAAGTTAACCATTCTTCTAGCATTTGCAATCACCCTCCAGCCCAAGAATGGCTAACCTCCTGATGAGAACATTGCAACCACCAACACAAAGTAAAACTATAAAGAGGACGGATAGTAGCTCATAGAATAAACTTATGTTTCAATTATTTTAATCAATAACTTACTGCAACTTGTCTATATTGCATTGTTGCAAGCAAATCAGATGGCATAGGGGGTCTTTTCTCTAGCTCTTCAATTAATCTTTTTGCACCTCTATATATAAAATATATTGAAATTTAGAGCACTTACACAAAAAAAAAAATTAAAATATCAAGGAGCCCTTGGATAATATAACTTACAATTTAGCATTTCCATGGCTTCCTTTCATAAAGTGATTTAAAAACATTGCTTATCCACACAATCTATTGCAATCAAGCTCCAATGAGAACTGAAAGCAATCATATCTCAACAAATTAGAAGGATAAAATCTCAAAAACTCTAATAGAATATTGAATCACTTACTTTTCATTATATGGAATTATAAGGAGCTTCAAAGTATCGAAGTCAATCAGATTGAACTACTGCTCAACAAAACTTGTATCAAGCTCGTTCCTCATAAAGAATGAGATAGATGGATCAAGAACCTTAATTTTTTGTTGCATATCCAAAGGAAACTCATGCATTACACACCTAGAAAATGCATAGAAATAGTGAGTATAAACAAGAAAAATATTATTGTTAAAAAAATATCAAAAAGTAGAAGTAATTATGGGTGGATATACCTTAGGCCAACAAGAATAATATTGTCATTTATTTATCTTCTTTTATCCTTAAGAATCTGAACACGTGCAACATCAAAGGAGATAATCTATGTTCTTTTGCCTAAGTCACCAGGTAAGAAACAAAACACATTGAATCATTTTGGATTAGCTGCTTCAAGAAGGGTGGCCAACTCATTTTCAAAGGACTCTAGTTGCTCTGCTTCAGTTTCTTCAGCCCTTTGCCTCCTATACTCTCTCCATATATCTGCCTATTCCTCTTTAGCTTTCTCCTCTTTTTCATGTTGCCTTGTATCCCTCTCATGGGTGACATCCTCAACCTTGGGACCAGAATCATCTTTCTTTCTCCTAGCTGGGGGCACATTAAGGATATTAAATGTCTTCTCATCAGTGAGGGGAATTGGCTCAAGGACCTTTGAAAATCTATATCTTAGCCTCCTAAGAATTACCATGTCCTTGTCCATGAGTGTGAGCCTATGACCATGAGCAGCACAAATATAGGCATCTTAAAAAAACTCAATTAAAAAATCCTCTGTGGCTTCCTGTATACAATTAAGGACTGTTCTTGTCCATCTAAAACTATCCAAACTATATTTGTCACAAATCTCCCTGACAAGCCTCTGAAAAGACAACTTTGGAATTGCATTGTCAAGAGCCTTTATTGTCTTCCTAATCTCCCTTAAGCACCTGATATTCTGAGAAAACTTTCTCCTTGGCTTTGACTTTCTAGAGGGCTTTGGAGGCTTTAAGGATTCATGAATGTTTGATGTTAAACCCCTAGGATCAATCTTTCCCTTCCTTGCTGTTGCTTTAGTCCTAGCCATCTGCCAAAAAAAAAGATATTACTTCCTGTCTAGTGTGTCCAGTGAAACGCAAGTTTCAGACAAGAGGCCTCCATGCAGCATGTTGTTTTCACGTTTCAGCAGACTTCTTGTCCACTTTGTCCAGTGAAACGCGAGTTTCAGACAAGGCGCCTTCTTGCAGCATCTTGTTTTTGCGTTTCACCGGACTTATTGTCTATTGTGTCCAGTGAAACGCGAGTTTCAGACAAGGCGCCTCCTTGCAGCATGTTGTTTTCGCGTTTCACCAGATTCTTGTCCAGTGTGTCCAGTGAAACGCGAGTTTCAGACAAGAGACCTCCTTACAGCATTTTGTTTTCGTGTTTCACCGGATTCTTGTCCAGTGTGTCCAATGAAATGCGAGTTTCAGACAAGAGGCCTCTTTGCAGCATGTTGTTTTCGTGTTTCACCTGACAACTCATAAATAGCAAAGTAATCAATAAAATGAAGAAAAACAAAGCTTTGATCTAAGGAATGCCATTAAAATTACCTAAAATATCCACAGAAAGGAAAAAGTTTGAAGGATTGTCTTAAATCTCCACAGCATTAAGGAATGCTCACACTATGGAAAGAATTCGTTTATAGTGCTCATAAGCTCATAATAATAGAAAAAATTAAGGAAAAGTATCAAAAAAATGCAATGAATGGACGCCTGGGCATAAAGAAGGAGGATGCAGAAGAGAAGGAGGATGTAGAAAACCATACCTTCTTTCACGTTTTGCTATGAAAAATCCATTTAGAACGAATTTTGTCAATGGGTTAGTGAAACACGAATACGTTCTTCACAACCACAGCATCACCACAAAAATGTGCTCGAAGGCCCTACTGCATGACCATGAAAATGTGCTTCATGACCATAAAAATATGAAACGAATTTAGCCGTTGCTTCCCTTTATTGGGGGATTTCAAGGGTACATTCATTACTTGGCGAAGTGTTAAGTAAAACATGTACGACGTATTCTCGAAAAAAGGGAGTGCGCACGTCTTCTGAGAAATTTGATACTGTGTGTTAAGTGAGACACGTGTGCACGTATTCTGAGGTATTGCGGACGTGCAAAAATATTGAAAATTTCGTCCAAATTTGCGGTCATTTATTTTTCATCATTACACAAACTTTTTCGTTGGAACTATCAACACACATTTGACGATCAATATAAAAGCTTTTCGAAGCCATTCTCTCTGATATTGTCTACCTTTCTCCCGAAATTTTGTTTCGACTTCCCTTCAAGGTTTTTTCTTCCTGTTTGAAGAGCAGTTCAACAATTTCTGATAGGTAATAAAATTTTGTTATTACAAGTATTTGAACAAAATCAATTTGATTAATATAGAAAGAATTTTTTATAACACTTGAAAATTTACAGATGTTATGTGCTTTTTATCTTTTAAAAGGAGCGCAGCACTTTCAGAAAGGATCTTATCATAAATTTATGTATTTTAATAGAATTAATTCATAGTTCATGTTTCTCTTTTTGTTTTGCATCTTTTGACAGTGAAACGCGAAATAATGTCTCTGGTTAGTGATATTTTGCTAACTATCGCGTTTCACCGGTGAGATATTCAAATAACTTTCGTCTTCAAGTAGTGTCTGGTGAAACGTGATTTCTTCACCGGCATTTGCCTTGAACACCTTGTTTTCGCATTTCACCAGTCAATTAAAAGAATTTCTCCTTTTTTGATTTTTTGTCTTGAAAAATGCAATTTTGGGGCCTCTTTCCATGGTTCCATCTTGTTTTATTAGACATTGTTGCCATTGTGCTTTGTTTTCATGGACAAATCTTTTGTTGGTCAAGATGACAAAGAGAAAGCTATCTCTGGAAGGAATGGATGAGGAGGAGCTAGTGGAGACTTCTGATGATAGGCTCTTTGATTTCTTATACACCACTGGAAATTCTTCCAAGTTTAGCTATATCAGGGAAATTTTCAATGTTCCTTTTGATTTGAAGGAGTTATTGGAGGATCTTGAAGATAAACTTAAGGAGTATAGATGTTTTTATGATAGACATGTTCAAGGTTTGGAAGTCAATGGATTTGTTCATTATAGTGATGTCATGGGAGCCACCAGTACATCCAGGTCAACTTTGCTAGGCAGGTTCAACCTCATTGATGAGGAATTCAGAAAGAGAGAAACATGTTGCCCTTTCCACAGGTATCAACAGCAATGCCTCCTGATCCACAAGGACGTTGGATTTATTGTGTATCTTCAATACATGGAAAATTCTTCTCCAGATATAGACCAACAGGGAAAGCTAGAGGATATTGCAAGTATGGATAAGGAGGTCGAAGAGAAGGAGGAGATGTTCCAAGAAGATATTGAGAATCAACTTGTCCAAGGTTTTGATGTAGGTTTGTTCAAGAGTGACAATATCACAATGGTGGAAGAAAAGGAGATCAAGCCAAGTGCACAGGTTGATGAAGAAGGTCCTCTTACATGTGTTCCAATATTTTCCACTTATCTTATCAACAAGAATAGATATGTGTTGCTAAATGATATTCAACATCTTTTTGATCTTAGAGAAGATTATTGCTTAGCAATCATTGCAGGTTGGGGTAAAAATGACATGAATTTTATAGGTTATGAACAAGAACCACTAGCAAGTTTTGATGTTGAGGGAGAGAATTTTCAAGACAGCTCTATAGCCTTACATACATGTATTAATCAAATCGTAGAATACGAAAAGGGGGGGCTACCTACAGAAGAAGAGTTCTTGCAGGTCCAGAAGAAACTTCATATTGATGATGTAGGGTATGAAGAGAGATTGAAGTCTCCATCAGATGAGAAACCCAAGAGTTCAATAAATCTTTATGATGATAGTCTTCTCGAAGAAGACGAGCATCCTAAGGTATGAAATATAATTCGAAGTTACCCATTGAGTTTATGTTAGACTTTATTATGCATTATAGATAAATATCTTATATCTTATACTATTGTGGTTTGTTGTGTAGATTGAGATTGAAGATCTGGACAACTTTCTTGGAAGGGCCAAGGGCTCTAGACCAATGAAGCTTGGAAAAAATCAAAGCCTTGGCCATTATATTGGAAACTTAAACAATCAAACAATTGTAATATATCATAGTAGATTGTCAAGCTCTTCAAGTCTACCAATGATGGCTTTGAGAGCTATCTCAAAGGTAATTGGATCTCAAGTTTTCAACAGAGGTTTGGACAAGATCATTTTAGTGGAGAAGGAAGAAGCCATAAGAGTTTTTGGCTTCATGCCTGGATACAGTGGATCTAGAGCTGGATATTTTGGAGTTCTTGGCTCCTATTTGCTCTCTTATGTAGGAGATAGTAAGAATTTGAAGCTTCTTCCAGGCTATCGAAAACAGGAGTTTTTGAAATACAGAGGTCTTATTAAGTGGGATGAAATAAAAGATTCCTCTAGAGGCCCTGTCGAGCTACCTGAAACCAAGGACTCCTCTGAAGGCCCTATTGAGGTGCCTGAAACTAAGGACTCCTCTGGAGGCCCTGTCGAGGTGCCTGAAACTAAGGACTCTTTTGCAACACAATCAAACTAGAAGATGCCAAAGATTAAGGGTTTCTTGAAACCCATCTTTTCCCAACTCTTTGTTTGGTTTGTAACCATTGTGTAAATCTTTGCTTTGCACAAGAATTTAAATATCTATCTTTTCTTCTTTGGCTAACAATTTGTATAGTCCTTGCTAAAGATGATGTATTGCTTGATGTGGTTGTATCTTTAAGCTTGAATTTATGCCAGATTTGTCGATAGAACCATTGAAAGACCTCTAATAAACTATTGGCTTTGTGTCTTCCACCTCCATGTCTTGTGTGTCTAAAATATTTTGTTCTTTCTTGATAATGTGATTTTTCCATATCTTGGGTTGACCAGATAGATAGAGATCCATATTGTTTAATAAAGTATGGAGCATGGTTATATAGAATATGCTGCATAGTCAACAAATAAATAAAGTTATTAAAAAACATTATATGAGTTCGACAATGAAGAAACAAACATATACAAACTTCTTACCATATAATGAGTAAAGTGTTGATCACCCCAAGCTTCTGTCATCGCCTTTTTGAAAAGGTTCAATTGGTTTTTAAAGTCTTTGAGATCATCATCATTCCATTCAATCTTATCGCAATAAAAAAACACTTTGTCTAGTGTTTCCCAAACTTTAGCTTTTCTATTCCGAGCTTGTCCATTATCAGTGTGATCCTTAACTGCATTATGTAGGGATTTCCACTGATTAAATTTAATAGTTGAGCCACCATTTCTCGAGTTTATCTTGCCAAGTCTCCCATGAAAGCCTAGAAACCTTCTAGCCTTCACTCCACCAATAGATGGTTTTTTTGGTACACAATTACCATCCTTAGACTTCTAAAGATCTGGTTCAATAATAACATTGCCACCATGAAAACCAATTGCAGAGAGAACTTTTTCAACCTTCGTTATAGCATCTGTTCTAGTTGATAATGGCTTCAGCTTCCATGCAAATCCTATATAGAGATGAACAAGCTTTTCAATTATCCTGCAAAGTGCATGAAGTGTACAAATATGGACATTCGCTAAAGGAATGTCCAAGTCTAGTTTAAACTGTGGATCCTTATTGTGCCTAGAGGGAGCTCTATTACAATTTCTTGAGTTTAACTCTGCAGCTGGTGACATGCAGTATAAGCAAGGAGATCTCGAGTTGGCTCCCTTTGATACATTATACATACATTTGAGTGTCTTTAGGTCACCAGCTATGTGCCACTCAATCCTGTAGTTCCCAAATCCTTCAACAAATAGCTCTTCTCCTACTTGTTGCCTTTGAGTAACATTAGGTATTGATGTTTGATAAAAAATCCAATACAATATATCAAAATTCTCAGTATCTACCTCAAATGCTCCTAGCCACCAGATGTTATATTCAGATTTAACAATAAATGATGTTGAGTGATTACAATGACCTGACAAAAGTGCTCTATTCATCAAGGTGATAGAGATTCTCTCCAATTTTTTACATTTCAGAATCTCATTTTCATCAAGTTTAATCACAAATCTAGCCACTCTGTGTGCCTCTGCTATACTGACAAGTCATAAAATTTTATCATTAAGCATTGTAGGGTGGGCAAGTCAAGGAAAATATTGTTAAATTCATTGAATGTAACCTCCTTTTTCTTGCCCGTGAAGCTAGCCTTGATATGAAAAGGCTCACCTAGAATCCCCATCACTTTGTTATTAACTCTCTGTCTGATAGTCCTAACCACAAATGGCTTCGAAAGTATGCAATTGCGTACTTGTCCTTGCTTCATATTTGATTGTAAAAGGTGAAAAAGTTGCATATAAGCATCTCGACTTATACCAATACTATCTAGTGTCTTCTGTACTAACTCAGAATCCAAAGAATGATCCTTTACAAATGACTCCAAGCATTGTTTCTTTGCCTTTTTAAATTTCTTCTCCAAAATATCCTTTGAAACTACTGAAGGAAGAAGATAATAATAAAACTAAGATGCTTTTAAAGAATCTCTTTCACTTGTATTTGGTTGTAGAAGAGATCTAAGCAAAATTAACATCACAAATCAATGCAAGTAATTTAAATAAAGCCATATTTAAGATTTTTCAAGTGAAAAAAAATATACCTTGCTGCTTGGATTCTTTTACCACAGCCTCCTCCTCCTCGTTTGAGATTCTCAATATTTTTAAGAGCTCTTTGTCAATTTCGAAGGCCTAATAAAGTTTGCTTTCGTTGATACGCTTTTCCAATGAATGAATTTTTTGTTGACAATCCTCTAGCTTTTGCAACAACTCTATATTGTGTTTCATCAAAAGATGATTCTCTAGCCCAGGGATATCCTTTTCTGCAACAAAGTTAAGTGTATAACCTAAAAATCCATTGTAGCCATCGCCAATAAGCCTCATTAATGATGAGCTATTATAGAAAGGAGGAGTGCTATTTCTGCTAGGATCTTTAGGATATAGCTTTCCATCTAACCAAATATCAATATTCTTCTTTCCTTCAAACCTCAGTATATGTTTCATAGACTCTGTAACCGTGATAGATTTTGTTCTCTTTCTTATTGGTTCATACTCACTATTCAACTCAATATGAAGATGATAGAGAGGTCTTTTATGAGAGCTACACAAATCATTGGATGATAGATCCATAGTTGAGTTACAGAGATCATTGGGTGATTGATCCATAGCTAAGGATATGATTAGAAGCAAGAACGAAAACAAAGAAGAGACTACTAAGGAGGAGAAAAAAAGAAGAGAGAAACGATGGAGGGAGGCAATCGAGTATCCACCAAAATTCAAAATGAATATTACTTTTCACTTTAATGAGGAGAGGTAAGATCTTCATTATGAAAACCTTGCCAACTTTATGGCGACCTAGATTTCTAGGTTTGATGTGACCACGAGAATATCACGACAATGACTTATTAATGAATTTTGATATTTTAACTTACCAAAATATAAACCTTTTAAAAATTCTATAAAATGATTTTATTTCTTAAATTATTTTCTCTCTCTAGGATCTCTTACAGGGCATTTTCGAGACCTCAAAACTCCCCTAATGTCAATTTCAAAGACAAATCCACCCACCCACCATTCTCCAAGAGGGATCTATCCAACACCATCTGCAATTTCAAAGGACCAATCCACCCATCGTTGGCGTCAGGCAGGGACCAGTCCCAACACCATCTTCAATTTCAAGGGCCAATCCATCCAACACCATCCCCACAAGGGCTTGTATACAAACTCAAAAAGCCATCTGGCTACACTTGTCCCATCTTCCAACTACTACGCATTAGTGCCATGGGACTGACACTATGGTAGGAGGGGGGTAATGTTAACCTTAGCATAAGAAAAAGTAGAAAAAAATGAAAAAGCATATGTCAGGAGCTAAAAGAGGTGGCCCAAAAGGAAATCAGACACAATGGAAGAAGCAAGAAGGAAAACGGTTGAAAGCGCAAGGGCTGCCCCAAAAGTTAAGTCAAAGGCAAAAGCACATTTGTAAATGCAAGGTGCCCCTAAAACTTTTGTAAAATAGTTTCAAGCTCCCTCCTGTTCAAATTCTAAGGGTAGATGGGTGGTAGAAAGGAAGCTAAGAGGATAGGAGAACAATGGGAAAGAGGGCCTATAGGCCACGTCGGGCCATGTAAAAGAGGAGATAACTGCCCAAAAGGGATTAGGGTTTTGTATATAAAATCAAAAAGTGAATGAAAAGCTCATTCTTTAGTATGTGGTTAAAGTGGACTCTTATTCTCCTATCCGTGAGTCTTGGCAGTTGAGCGTGAGCTCGCCTCTACAACATCACAAAATGGATGTGAGGTTGTAGAGATTGAGAGTAGATTGAGCGGGTGACATGGGTCTTCAAAGTCAAAGGTCTGTCATGGATTATTGATTATACTTGGAAAGGAAAAAGAAGTGCACTTGCCCTGAATTTTTAAGGTTTTTCTTTTGCTTTTGGCATTTTTCCCTCTTATTTCTTCATTCCGGCCATTTTTTCTACTTTGCCCTACATCCTTTTAATTTTCTTTTTGCTTTCTTTGCACTGGGGTTAACATTACCCCCATCCTAACTGAGTGTTAGTCCCATGGCACTTGGCTGGTACTTGTTCATGAGAGCTTGGGTGGTTGAAGGGTTGCCATGTGGGTTAATGATGGGGCTTTGTGGAGATTGAACGTGGAGAAGAAGCATCACAAAATGGATGTCATGTTGTGGAGGCCCAGAGCAGATTGAGTGGGTGATGGGAGCCTCCAAAGTTGGTGGTTAGCCACAAATTGTCGAATAATGTACTTGGAAAGAAAAAGGAAGTGCACTTCCTAGGGGGTGTGCCTACCTCACATGCAGTGTAGGGTGTCCATGCCAGTGAAATTGAAAGTTGGGTTGATAAACCTCAGGGAAGCTTGTGGTATTGTCCCACACTTGAGGACCCACTTCATGTACAAGAGGAGAGTTGGTGACTTAGGGATACATGTCTAACTATAGGCGAGAGCAAACTCCCTAGGTGTGTCCTTCCCTTGATATGCCTTAATGGTGAAGTGGAGGGATAGGGAGGGCTAAGGGGGTTAGGCACAAAGTCAGCCAACCAAGGCCACTAAATGCACCTAACTTGAGAACCCCTAGGTGTAGTGTTTGTGGCACTTTGATGTTACATGAGAAAGCTCTTTGCTCCTTTCATTTGGCTTCAAGTGGTTCTTTTCTTTATTTTCTCTTTTTTTTTCTCTCTTTCTTTTTCTTTTGAGATACATTGGGAGGGAGCATGTTAGACTAATGCTCTTCAATAGCTACATTTCGAGGGGGCCTAAGAGATTTGCTAAGGAATGCATGGCTTTGAATGTATAGCCCTTTTGGATAGTTCTTACATTGAGAGGGGCAATAAATAGGAAGGGGTGATTATACTTTGAGAACATGATGACACTCATATCTTCCAAAGGATCATGCAAAAACTTGGCAAGAGAGCATCCCTTAACATCAGGCAGTTCATTGCATAGCTGTCTCTATCCCTGCATTGATATCAAAATAGAGGGGTGGCAGGCACTCTTCTTGGGCTATACAAGTTTTTGTCTTAGTATGATTCACAAGAGGTAGAGGTAATTACAAGTGGTAAGGAAAACGCAATTAGGACATGCCGTGAACTCATCCAAGAAGTGAGTGATGGAGGGCTAGAGGTCTTGTGCCTCAAAGGTCAAGCATTCTTCAAGGTTGGTAGCATTGATGTTGTAGATCAAAGGGAAGTCATACCTACCATACTTTTCCCAATCATAATCCACACTGTGGAACCTCAAGTAAGCCATGTAGGTGGGGCCATCCCTTTTGTATGGCACCATATTACAAAAATCCATCCATGCCCCAAATTTGTTATCCCAGATCTTTCACTACCATTTAGGTTGGGATTCGTAGCCTTTGACTTTTCTTGGCTCTTCCATGACCTTATCCTCCAAGTAATTTGTAGGTCTACTTCTCCATAATATGGAATTTTTAACCCTCTCATCTAGTCACCACTTCCCTAGCCTCTTTGAGGGCTGAATGGCTCCTTCAACCACTTGTGGAGGTAGCACTCGATTCAAGGCAAAAGGGTAGAAGAATTCAAATTCAAATGGCCTACACATGTTTCCCCATTTCTCCCAATGGTTTGATTCTCATGCCCAATTGATAGGCAATAGTTCCTCAATTTGCAACATCTCGACATCGCGTACTTCTTGTGGTCTTGTATTACACTTTTTCCTCGTGAGTTTAGCCAACTTCGTGCATTTCCTTTTGGCCTCAATCATTCTTTTTGTGGTGGTAGGATCTTCTTCTTCTTGGGCTTTTGCTTTTGTTGATGGATGTGGAGGCGGGATTTGTTCATTGGGCTATCCCTCAATGTCATCAAGTTGCTGTCGGTTTTCTGCCTCTAGTAGCCTTTTAGTTGACACCTCATCTTTTTGTGCCCTATCCTCTTGCAATTCCCCTAGAAACCATTCCTTTTTCCATCTCTCCTTGTGGAACTTTTCCTTGGCCATCCTTTTCAACTCCTCAACAAACTCATCTCTAAGTTTCTTTAGTTGTTCAAGGTGCTCTTCCATGTCCTTTTTCCCTTGTATGAGGATTGAAATGTCCATTTCTAGTCCCATTTTTCCCTCTACCTTCTCCACTTGGAGTTTCTTTGCGCTCTCTTCTTCCTTCTCCACCTCCACTTTCTTCCTTGCTTCTAGTTTCTTCTTTAGATCATTCATCTGCCTTTGGTAGATAGCTATCTGCTTTGTCTTCTCTAGCTAGTAGGTAGTGAACACATCCTTCCCAATCTTTAACTCTACCATAGGGTCCCTTCTATCTTCCTTCTTCTTTTTGAGTTGGCCTAGGAGCTCCTGCACATATTCATCATAGTTGGTTGCTTCTGGTATGGTTAATGGCATGGACATTGTCGATGCTTTGACCTTGGACTTCTTTGGGTCTTTTCTAGATTATGCGTCCACACTAGTAGGTCTCTTTCTCCATATCACTAGGGCTCCCCCACTTGGCATTGGGCCAAGCTACTTCACTGAGTTTAGCTACTTCACCGAGTTTAGTAGGTAAGTAGTGCTACACCCACGCTACTATGTTGCTTTGGTCCACTCCCACTTCTAAGGTCTCTGGGGTGGTGGTAGGTCTGGCAATCTTAGGGCTGGTTGTGGTGGGTACCTGGGGGACTTTCCTTTGCCTAGCATAATGGGCCATTGAGCTCT
Organism: Lygodium microphyllum; assembly: GCF_053477565.2. NCBI lineage: Eukaryota > Viridiplantae > Streptophyta > Polypodiopsida > Schizaeales > Lygodiaceae > Lygodium > Lygodium microphyllum. The sequence goes on from NC_141142.1 coordinate 49,506,543, forward strand.
TTCCTCTATTGCAGTGCTAGAGCCTCGTTCATCACCTAGGCTTCTCCTTGTCAACTCTCTGGGGCAAGAGGCTTGCTCTACTAACAACCTTGAGGCTAAGGCCATTTACTCATCATCTTCTCTTTTCAACCTTTCCTCATCCTCTATTTGCTTCCCTTTTTGTTCCTCTTCCATCCGTTTGGACTCCTCTTTCACCTTTCTTATTTGCTCCTCTTCTTCTTTGTGCTTCTTTTTCTGTTCATCTTCTAGCTCTTTCGACTCCTTCTATGCAGCTTCTAGTTCTTTTTCTCCTTCTGTTGTGGTTTTCTTCTTCTTCCCTAGGATGTTCAACTTGATTTTTCCTTTTTCTCCTTGTCTTGATGGGATTGAGCCCTCCTTTCCTTCCCCATTAAAATAGTTCTCTCACTTGAATCCTCTTGTTGCTGTTGGACATAAAGTAGAGCTTCCTTCTTTTTTGTAGCTTGCTCTACTTCTTCCCTCATGACCTCTTCATCCCCCAATTTTCCAGTGGAGAAAGAGACTAGGGTGCTCATCTTTATGGTTGACTACACAGGCACGGTGAGCGCTCAAGGGGTTTATTTCACCACTTCTTGTGTTTCTAAGTCTCCAATGCCCTCTTGGATGATGGCGGTGAACTCACCTCCAAACATGTTGGAGGCCTTGGATGTCAGCTTCTTCCTTGTCATCTTTGCTATGGAAGCTGGAGACTCCCCACCTGCTACTCTAGCTCTTGTGGCTAGCACTTGTTGAGATATCGAGCTCCACTCGTGATATGCCAGGGTGACCGTTGTGCATTTATGTCACCGACTTGTCAATTGGCAAATGCGGTTGGTACACCGCCCATGAATAATAGCTACATGACAGCTATCCTTATCTACTCTAGTTCGTGGCTCAGTTAGTATGCCACCTTAGTTAGTTGAGTTTGGTTTGAGACCCATATATAGGGTTCTTCTATTTCCTTTTATGAGAGTTCTTTTTGGCTTACACAACTAAGAAGAGGAAAATTGTTTTTAGCCTCCATCTCTGTGTGTATTCCCCCATTGTGCAAGCAAGAAAGCTTCAAGTGAGACTCCTTCCTTCTCTCCCACAATCTTGACATGGTATCAGAGCCTTGTTCGTGGTAAGGAGCTCAAGAAAGCAAGCCAAGCTCGCGGTGTTCTGATAAGAGGAGCAGTGTTTCTTTCATTTTTTGTTTTGGGAGCAGATCTCTACAGGCAGCACAGCCGAAAATTGCAAGAGTGCATTGTCTTAGGTTGAGACGCCCTTCGCGGTGAAGCAAGAGGGCAGTATATGCTGCGGGAAAGGGCTTTAGCCCCAGGCGACCCTGTTTTTTTTATTTGAGGCCATTTCGGGGCCTGTTTTGGAGGCCGAAGTTTTCTGCACGCACTCAGGAAAAAGCCCTGTTTTATGCTGTGCGACCACTGTTCTACAGGTCGGTGAAAAGTTACCACCACAGATATTGCATCGTATGCTCGTGTGCAGAGACATTGGGAGTTACAGAATCATCCTTGGTTCCTGTATATGCAAGATTGTCACTAAGAAGTGACTGTGTGGTCAAATACCACTTTCGCCAGTTTTGCAGATTTGCCCTTGTGAGGCTGAAGCTGTGTTCTTTGCAGTGACAGAATTTTTTGCAGTGTTCTATAATGGCGTCTGATTCTCTTTCACAGATTGTCACTGAAAAGCTTGACAAGAACAACTTCCAAGCATGGAAGTTTAGAATGACGAATTTCCTTATGGAAAAAGGATATTGGGAATTTGTTGCAGGAAATGAAGAAGAACCAGTTCTTCCTGATGTTCCCAATCAAGAGCAAATGCAAGCATTTAAAGCAAGGCATGAGAAAGCCAGGAAAGTTATGTACTGGCTGTCTATCAACATTTCAGACTCTATGATTGTGCATATTCAAGATGCAAGTACGCCAAAGGAGGCATGGGATACTTTGTCAAAAATGTATAGCACAAATACGCAAGCCAGGAAAATGCAGCTCAAGCAAGAGTTGCACAATGTGCAAAGAGAAAATATGAGCATCAACGACTACCACATGAAGGTGAAGAAGATTGCAGATGCACTTGCTTCCATTAGGTCGCCAGTGGAAGATGATGATTTAGTTTCTGTGACCTTGAATGGTCTAGGAAAGGATTATGCACAGTTCCGAACATCCATTTTCGTCCGTGAAAGATTTCTTGATTTTGAGGAGTTGATTGCTCTTCTAATTTCTGAGGAGCAGAGAAATGGTGGTGCATCTTCTTCAGGAGGAACTTCAAAAGAAGCTGTATTCTACTCAAATGCTGGAAGAGGTAGAGGCAGAGGTAGAGGAGGCCGATTTGGAGGCCGTGGTAGAAATCAGAATATGCAGCAAACTCATGAAAACCAGTCCTATGGAGGAGGACGTGGTAACTCTAGAGGCAGGGGGAGCCAAAGAGGTCGTGGTGGATGGCAAAGAGGCCAAAATGCAAACAACAATTTTGAATGCTACTACTGTGGTAAAATGGGTCATATGGCTAAAGACTGCTATAAAAAGCAGAATGACATCATCAATGGGAAATTGCAACAAGGAAATTATGCATCTTCTAGTAGACAGGGTGATGACAGAAATGAGCATTTGTTTATGGTGCAACACATGAACAATTCTGTGATAAGTGCAGAAGAAAGCAACAATGTGTGATTTGTTGACTCAGGTGCATCAAACCACATGACAGGTCATGCAGAATGGATGGAGGATGCAAGGAAAATGGAAAAACCAGGATTTGTGGAGACTGGTGATGATACTGCACATCCTATTGTGCAGATTGGAAAAATTCATTTGTCTATGCAGGATGGGAAAAAGAAATACATGTCCGATGTATTTCATGTCCCGAATATCACCAAGAATCTAGTTTTTGTTGGTCAAATGGTTGAGTAGGGCTTGCAGGTCAGATTTAATCCTCATGGATGCTTTGTTAAGGATATGAAAAATAAAGATCGCTTAATAGCAAAAGGAAAGAAGAAGGGTAGAATGTTTATGTTGGATGCAGACATGCCTGAATTGAGTGCAGCAATGTTTACACATGGGACCGGTGTAGTTGCAGATATTGATATCTGGCATAAACACATTGGTCATGTTAATGTACAGCGACTTAAATCAATGCAAGCCCAAAATATTGTTGCAGGATTGCCTAAATTCAAGGTTGCAGAAATACATAAGGTATGTGAAGCCTGTCAATTTGGAAAACAGGCAAGGAAACCATTTCCTAGACATGTTCAAGAGAGTAAGAAGCCATTGGAATTAATCCACTCTGATGTGTGGACTACTAAAGCTGCATCTCTCGGAGGCTGTCATTATTTTGTCACTTTTATTGATGACTATAGCAGAAAAGTTTGGGTGTATTTTATGAAAAAGAAAAGTGAAGTTTTTGGGCATTTCAAAACTCTTAAAGCTATGGCTGAAAAAGAAACAGGTTTGCAAATAAAATGCCTAAGGTCAGATGGAGGGGGAGAGTACCTCTCAAATGAGTTTGCAAGGTTCCTGCAGGAGCATGGCATAAAGCAGCAATATTCATGCAGTCATACCCCACAACAAAATGGAATTGCAGAAAGGAAAAACAAGCATATTGGAGAGGTATCTCGTGCCATGCTCAATGAAAAAGACCTGCCAGATTTTTACTGGGCTGAAGCAGTTGCTACAGCATTCTATATAATGAACAGGACTCCCACTGCAGCAATACATGGGATGACTCCACAGGAGAGGTATACTGGTAGGAAACCAGATATTTCTCATTTGAAAATTTTTGGTTGCATTGCCTATGTGCATGTGCCAGATGAGTTGAGATCCAAGTTGGATCCAAAAGCTGAGAAGTGCATCTTTATTGGTTACTCTCTGCAGTAAAAAGGGTATAGATGCTATAACCCCTCTACTCGTAAGTTTACAGTGAGCAGAGATGTTGTTTTTTATGAGATGAGTAGCTGGTATAAACCAGTAAATGTGATTGATGATGTAGATGCACAAAATGGTAATGCTGCACAGAATTCACAGCAGCAGTCACAAAATATTAGTGGACCTAGAGCGTCCTCTAGCAGTGGTTCACATTCTTCGCCATGGACAGGCAGATTAAGATCAGGAGAATCTTCTCAAAGCAATGCAGATAGTGGTATGCAGGTATCACGAAAAGAAAAAGAGAAGGTTGATCAGCCCATGTTTGATGTGAATGCAGGTCACTCTTATGTGGATGGTGAATCCAGTGGCTCAGAACAGAGCATTGATGATGAGTTGGATATTCCTTCTATTGTTACACCTGGAGTAAGGAAGACCAGGGATGTTTTGAGAGCACCTGGGAGTGAACCTACTTTGCACAGGTCTACGAGAGCTAGGTATCCTGTGGATAGGCTGAAATATGATGGATTTACATCCATTCACTATGCATATATGGTCAAAGTGATACAGGAACCAGAACCCACTTCTTTTGAGCAAGCCATGGGAAAAGAAAAATGGGAGAAAGTCATGGATGAAGAAATGGATGCCTTGAAAGTAAATGCTACATGGGAATTGGTACCTTTGCCTAAAGGTAAGAATACAATTGGCTGTAAGTGGGTTTATAAGGTAAAGCACAATGCAGATGGTTCTGTGAACAGATACAAGGTAAGATTAGTAGTCAAGGGGTATGCACAAACATATGGCATTGACTATGAAGAAACATTCAGTCCGGTTGCAAGGATGGCAACCGTAAGAGCAGTCATTGCTATGGCTGCATCAAAGGGATGGTCTTTACATTAGATGGATGTAAAGAATGCCTTCCTGCATGGTGATTTGCAAGAAGAGGTCTATATGGAGAAGCCACCAGGTTATGTGCATGCTGTTCATCCGAAGTTTGTTTGCAGGTTGAAGAAAGCCTTGTATGGCTTGAAGCAAGCACCTAGAGCATGGTCTGACAAGATAGGACAGTATCTTGTCACTATTGGCTTTCAGATTTCCAAGGCAGATTTCTCACTTTATGTGAGAAAAACAGAGAAAGGTATTATGCTACTTGTCATTTATGTTGATGATTTGATTATGACAGGTGACAGTGATGAAGATATCTTTCATGTAAAAATGCTATTAAAGCATAAGTTTGAGATGAAGGATTTGGGAGAGCTGCGTTATTTCTTGGGCATTGAGGTGATTAGATCACCAAGTGGGATACGGCTCTTGTAGAGGCAGTATGGATTGGACATGCTGTCCAAATATGGGATGACAAGCTGTAAGCCTATTTCAGTTCCTTTGGAGCAGAGTGTGAAGCTGAGCGCAGATGCAGATGAGCTTCTGGAAGACCCTACTATGTACAGACGCATAGTAGGAAGTTTGATTTATATGACTATTACAAGGCCAGATTTGAGCTATGTTGTTGGATTGGTTAGTCAGTTTATGCAGGCTCCAAGGAAACCGCATTTGGATGCGGCTAGACGCATACTCAGGTATGTGAAGTCCACATTGCAGTATGGACTATTTTATGAGACTGGGGTTCAGATACAGCTGCATGGATACACTGATGTTGATTGGGCTGGTAGTATTTCTGATAGACGATCTACCAGTAGATATGTATTCTCTTTTGGAAGTACTGCAGTCACTTGGAGCAGCAAGAAACAGCCTACAGTTGCCTTGTCGAGCACAGAGGCCGAGTACAAGGGTGCAGCAATGGCTGCATGTGAGGTAGCTTGGTTGCATAAGCTACTTTATGATATGCATCAGCCTACAGATGGGCCAGTTGTCATTTATTGTGACAACATGAGTAGTATACACTTGGCAAATAACCCAGTCTATCATGCTAGAACAAAACACATTGAGGTGCATTATCACTATGTGCGGGAGAGGGTTTTACTAGGTCTTATTGATCTAGTTTATGTCAGCACAGAGGATCAAGTAGCTGACATATTCACAAAGGCATTGGGCGCAGAGAAGCTACGCAAGTTCAGAGACCTGCTTGGTGTGCAGGAATTGGGATTGAGCTCAAGGGGGAGTATTGAGATATCGAGCTCCACTCGTGATATGCCAGGGTGACCGTTGTGCATTTATGTCACCGACTTGTCAGTTGGCAGATGCGGTTGGTACACCGTTCATGAATAATAGCTACACGACAGCTATCCTTATCTACTCTAGTTCATGGCTCAGTTAATATGCCACCTTAGTTAGTTGAGTTTGGTTTGAGACCCATATATAGAGTTCTTCTATTTCCTTGTATGAGAGTTCTTTTTGGCTTACACAACTAAGAAGAGGAAAATTGTTTTCAGCCTCCATCTCTGTGTGTATTCCCCCATTGTGCAAGACAGAAAGCTTCAAGTGAGACTCCTTCCTTCTCTCCCACAATCTTGACAGCACTTTCACTAAAGATTCAATAGTCTTATGTACATAGCCATTCCAGTATATTTCATCTTGAGACTTAGCTGTGAGGCTATCGAGAAGCAGCACTTCAATCGTGCTCATCAAGGCATTGTACCTTTGATGACTAGAGAATATGTATTTGCCTACAACCTAATGTTGGGGTCGGGGATGTCAACTAAGATGCTCCATCATTCATGTAAACTTGGCCCTTGTCCATCCCTAGCATGCTATAAACATCTTTCATGGGCTCCCTCTTGGGCTCATTAACTAGCCCTAGAGCTCTTTCCACCATTTCAAGACAACTCCTACTTTACGAGTCTCTTCTCCTTGCCTTATTGTGATGGTGCTATGGTTTGTGTTAGCATCAAAAGTTTGTAGGAACTCCATGCACTTGTTGTAGTCAATGTCTTGACTAGCCTTCTCCATATATTTACTAAGATTACACTGGTCGACAATCTGTTTTACTATGAGTTTACTACTTGCTCTTCCATCTCCATGTCTTCTAAGTTTTGTGGATGCTTCCAAACTAAGCTGATTAAAGGCTCTTATTTTCGTCATTAGGCTATATTTGGCTTGCTCTTCTTCGGTGATGGAAGCTTGATGCCTTTGTCATACCATGCCATCTGGGGTTCCTGACATGATGCAACAACTCACCATTTGAAAAATTACTTTTTGCAAAAAGATAAGGGGATCATGAATATATGCTATGGAAAGGTGAAATGCTCAAGTACAAAATGAAATTCTTGCTTCAAGTAGTCCACACAGTCCAAACAAGAATTTCATGAAAATTTTCCTTAAGTACAAATTGACTTTTAGTCATCCTTTTCACTTTTTAAAATTTGATTTAAGGTTCAAGTCATGTCTTCTTTTTTTACGTTATCGTGATGAAAATCCTTCCTAGGATTGAAGGATGAAGAGTTAAGGGCATTAAGTGTATGCTTGCTATGTTGTACTTTGTCTCATGAGCCAATTGTAGAAGTTTGGGTTATACTCCGAGTGGGTGTGATAGTCCATGTCATGAGGTCTAATGCCTATGTGTGTAATGCAGGTTAGGACATCAGTTAGGAAGTCACCAGAGTTCATCCTGCTCTAGTGACGTGTAGTTCCTCCTTGGTTAGGATTCAATTGAAATATAGGTGGGTCATGTTCCTCTAATGCTCGATTGCGACCAATGGCCAATACTGTGAATGAGATAGGAGCCACATACAGGTTGGATCATACTCATAGGTTTTGATTGCCCATCTCTACTTTGCATTGGTCATAATTTGGCAACCCTCTTGTTCCCATTGGAGATGAAGAGTATAGCATTTATGCAGAAAAGAAGAGTTAGATTTGGCTAACTTTTTTAGCTCTTCTAGCTCCTGGCTTAATGCAGAGACTTTACTCCTACTATAGGATATGATCAGCCATTGTTTGCAAGCTTTCTCTCATGAGATCTCTTGGGGATCAATTCCTCAACTACCATGGAAATCTTGATAAACATGAATTTGGATTCTTCCCAAGTACATGGCAAGGAGGATACATTTGATGCTACCAACTGCTCATCTAGGAGGCCTAAGTCTAGTCATTCATAGCTCCTAGCTAGCATGGTGAAGGTGGTGTCCACTAATGCAGGTGACCAAGTCATCCCCCATATTTATGGCTAGGTCTGAGGCCAAGGTAGGATAGATCTACACTCATAGGAGGATCTGAGGCTTGCAACAACTTAGAAACTAATGCTTGCTTCATGGATTGGTCAATAGGGTGTATAGTGGCCACTTGTGCGATGGATTGGTCTTAGAGCTCAGGTGATATGCTACTTTCTACATGTGGAGTACTTGGGACACTAGGAGTATCAAGTTGAGTTGGTTTAGAGATAGTTGATTGTGGATTTTGGTTGATAAACTCATTGAGGTTCTATGGATTTGATGCTTTTTGAGTCAATTTGTTTCTCATTCCTAGCTAGCTTACCATTTCATGGAGATGGGTTAGAGGACCTCCATTGAGGGGCACACGTAATGCTTGTAGTCTTGGGCAACCAAATCTAGTTGTTGCCTTCGTTAATAGCCTAAGCACGCAATAGGTCTTTGGACCACCATCATGGCTTAACCATTCATCTACCTTCTAGGTAGCTACAATTGCCGTTTGGGCACCCATTTGAGCTACTACTCAGTGCTCTTGGGCATGTCTCCTTTGGGTTGCAGCCCATTTGTCTTGGTAGGGTGGAACAAGTCACGACTCCCCTCCTTATACCTTGCACTAGGTTCCTCTATCGGTGTAGCTATAAGAAGGTGGGAATAAGGATTTAGTGTAAATAATATTGATATTATGCCATGTCACACTGACATTGGTATAAAAGGAGAGGACATGTAATTTTTCATATCTTTTTGGACACATTAATACAATTACAGTCTTTCTCTCCCATCTTGCTCACAGCTTCTATGGCTTCTCCCTCTTTCATGTCTTTTTCTCTCCAAATCTAGTCTTGCTCTCTCCTCATCACTCTTCTTCTCTCCCTTCCTACAGTCTTTCTCTCTCTTCTGCAGTCTTCTTTCTCCTCTTTCTCTCTCCCTAGTTCTCTCTCTGACAAGTGATATCAGAGCATTGGTCTTTGATCCATTCTTTTTTTTCTATTTTCAGTCCTATTTTCCCCTATCAAAATCAATTTCAAACAAAAACTGTACAAGACAGTGACTAGTGGAGTGTTGCAGATCATCTACAGTTAGTAAGAGACTACATCTGGAGATATCGAAGGTCAGATATGACGAAGGATGGCTTAAGTGACAGTTCGTCATCAAATTTCATGCAAAATTGGAGGTAACTAGGGTAAAGGAGAGTTAATTGGGCTTACTTCGGGGTTAAACTGTGGTTACTTTTCAAAAGAGGTCTTCCTTTCCTCTTTCTCCAAGCTTTGGCCAAGCTTCCATGGAGTTTTCCAGCTGAGATCTCTTCCTTATTCATTGATCATTTCTCTCCTTCAACAATGGCTTGCATAATGGCACTCTAGGCATCAAATGCAACAGGTTGCATACCATTTTATGGTCTGGAGGATCAGCCACGTGGACTAGACAGCAGCTCAAAATTTGCGCTGATTTTTCCAGCCCTGTTCTTCATCAATCTTCAGCTATGGTGCTTCTAAATGATCTTTGGCAGTGATTTCTTCAACTTCCTGGTGTGTAGACTCCAAAATGGGGCTATATTCTTCATCTTTTCACTCTCTTGAAACCTTACATGAACAGTCCATAGGCAGCCATGAAAGCTTCAGTCCAAGCTTTCATTTCTCAACAATTTTTTGAAGATTCTTCATCTTTTTAGCCCATGGGATCATTTCAGCAAGGATTCTTCAACAAATTGCAAGGATTAAGCACAAATGGTCAAAGATTGAAGCTCAAGAGCTTCCATGGAGCCAAAATTTGGGAGAAACGGGTTTAATGCCTCAATTTCAAGCATTTGAAGCTTCAAGATTGTTCTTAAGTACTGAATACACAAGCCTTGGGGATTATTTTGGCAACGTTGAACCACCAGAGACTTTATCAAGCATATGAAGATTGATTAAGTCAACATCAACCATGTCAAAGGTATTCTTCTTCAATTCTTAATCTCTCTCATTAATCCAATTACTGAGCTTAATCCATTTAATTGAGACATTAAAGAATTGAATAATATCCATCAAATTTCAGCCAACCTTTGCTTGAATCAATCCATTCATGTAATGCAATGCTTGCTCTATGCATACTAGTTCTAATCAGTGAATTAGAGGCTTCAATCTGAAATTTCCAGCATAACACTTGAATCCCATTGATTGAATCTATTGATTGATGAATATGCTCACTCTAATTTATTGATTAGTTGAATTCTTTTACCCAAATTGAAATATTGTAAAAGGGTAAGTACTAGCGATCAGTGAGTCACTGAATTGCATTGGTAAGACCCTTCCCCTATCCAAACTTTCAAGATTCCATTCAATTGCATCTCATGAAAGACTGAATGAATATTTCAGAAATGCATCTCATGTTGGTTGATTAGATTACTAGCTACTGCTATGTTGATATACCCATCGAGGAAAAAGGTGGATGCCGGGGGAGATAGTGGGACAAAAGAGAGGTGACCCTCCCTCACTATCAAAGATCCCGAAGGGGGTGCAACCAACCGACCTGGGGGGAACTTTGCCCACCTCTCGATGATTAGAAGCCCGTGTAGGGAGCTTGTCATGCCGTTTTATCCCTCACACAGGTACAGTGAGTGGAGAATTGAAGATTGAAGACTTTCCAAAGGCTCAAATACCTATAGGTTCAAAACGAGGCAAAACAGGAAATTTACAGGGCACTTACAGGGCATTTACAGGTGGTTATAGGTACACCCTTCATTACTGAAGTATAGGTGCAGGTACTATAGGGTACCCACATGTCCTATCCAGCCTTCTACAGGATTTGGTAACCATTTGGGGTTAGTATCTTGCATTACAGGGTCAAAACAGGGCAATTACAGGTTTAGACAGGGTGTAGGCCTGGACAGTTCAGACTCAAAAATCCAGCTACAGAATTTTCTGTCCTAAATTTCTTATAGCGTGATATATTTCATCTCAAAGAGGGCATTCTTGGCTTCGATTTGAACTTAAAAAATTTTAAATCGGAGTTCCCTAGCAAAAGTTACAGCCGTTTTCTGATAGGGGGTACTGCAGGACTACACTATTATGGCAGGACATAAGGGTAAAAATAAGATCCATGAAGATTATGCTCAGCAAATCAAGGATTCCATGTTGGATAATACACCTCAAGAGAGCCTTGAAGATCCTCAACAACAAGGGAAAGTCAATATACTCAATAATACCTTGTGCGTCCATGAACAAAGACATAGGGAAAGACATGAGGCCATATTATCAAGAATGGAGCAAATGGTTTTGTCTACTGATCAAACGAAGTCTTCCATTGAGAAGTTGGTAGATTCAATGACTCAAATAAAGGCTTCTATTGATAAGTTGGTGGAATCTAATGCTCAACTTATGGCACAATTCTTCCAATGGATGCAAATGCAAATGGGATCAAAAGAAGCTAAGGAGAAAGCTTATTCAAACAGTGAGCCTTCAATCCCACTTCAGCCATCTAACCAAAATGGTCATGGACATGGGATTATTGGAAGAAGAGGCATTCCAAATAGCCAGTATGAAGTAGGGCAGGCTTCACAATGGCATGATGACTATTTGGGCAGTTTGAATGGAGCTAATTCTCAAGCTTTTGGGCTAAATACTCAAATTCCTAGGGTTCTCTATCAACAGGAAGATTACATAGTAGTTCTCAGCCACCTGTTGGGAGATTTCCGTCTCAATTTGGGGGTTCCATATATGGTAATCATGATCAACCTATTTTGGGACAGCAACCATTTCATGAAAGAGAGCTAAAGGACAAGATTATTCTAGCTAAATTTAATGGTCAATCATCTTCACCATCTGATTTAGAGGAGTGGACCTCTAAGATGGAATCCTACTTTGACATATTCCCTAAAACTAATGACATGAAGATTCATTTTTCTTCCTTGCATTTGGAGAGATTTGCCCATACTTGGTGGAGGTATATAAAAAAGAAAACATGCTTATAGAGAATTGGGAAGCTTTCAAGGCACTTATGGCTGAAGTATTTGTCTCCCCCCTTGAAAAAGAGAAATTAGCACGGAGATGGTATGGTTTGGAACAAAGGGGCCTAAGTGTAAGAGAGTACACTAACCAATTCCTCAACCTAACCATGTATGTGGAGAGCATCAGTGAAGAGGCTAAGCTCCATAAGTTTATGTATGGTTTAGAGCCATCTTTATCAGCTGATGTTATGGCACAAAATCCTACTTCCCTCTTTAAGGCTATTGATCTTGAGGAGAGCTATGGAAGAAAGTATAGAAGAGAATCTTCATTTCAGCCTGGTTTTGGACAGTCAAGGACTGTTTTTAAGCAAGGGCAAGTTGGTAAAACTTATGGCAGTAATCATGTGCCAAATGGGAGCTTACGGGTACCAACTTATCCTCCATTCAATGCTTCTAGACCTCAAAGTAATTTCAGGACAGCAAACAGTCCAAGAGTTGAATTCAAACAAGGGAACAGCAAGCCTAAATCCATTTCAGCCAATACGAATCCTAAATCTATTCCAATGGATCTTTATAAAGAAAGAAATGAGAAAGGCTTGTGTTTCAAGTGTGGTAAAAAGTATACACCTGATCATGCCTCAAAGTGTGTATACAAAAATGTCAAACCCAAGCTTCAGAGTATGTTAGTTTTTGAGGATTTTGAAGATGACATGGATGAAGCTAATGCAATTGCACTTAATGCTGAAAATGAAGATCTTCAAGAAAAAGTTGAGCAAGAGTATTTTTATAATCCAGCCGACTCTTTTCCTTTTGATCCAGGTGGAAGTGTTCCATTTTATCCAGGTGGGACTTGTTATGAGCCGCTTGCTACCACTAATTGTTATATTTCTATGTATTGGACAGGATCTAAGAGCCCTAATACACTCCGTATGAAGGGAAGCATATATGGAAAGCCAGTGTTCATTCTAATAGACAGTGGTAGTACTCATAGTTTTGTGAATAAGTCCATCATGGACAAGCTGAATTGTGTTTCCACAGATTTACAGCAGCCCATTAAAGTTCAAGTGGCCAATGGTGAAGAGGAAATCAGCACATAGATATGCCCACAGGTTTCTTTGCAGTTGGCTGAAAATTTTGAAGCAAAGGTAAACCTGATCACTTTGGAAATGGGACCTTTAGACATTGTACTCGGTTGTGATTGGTTGATGACATTAGGCAAGATCACTATGGATTTCTCACAGTTGTATATGGAGTTTATCTTCAATCGACAGCTTATCCATTTACAGGGAATTCCTAGTAGATCAGATTTTCAGCTTATTACCATTCAACAACTCAAAAGGGAGTACAAGAAGCGCTCACAAATATTTGTTTTGTATTTGAATAAAGAAATGCAGGATCAACCCAATAATTCAACAAACCATCCAGTCTTGATAGCTCTTCTTGAGGAGTATAGAGATTTGTTTGAGGTACCTACTTCATTGCCTCCTAAGAGAGCAGTAGATCACCCCATTGATTTGGAGCCCAACTCAAAGATAATCAATAAGCCACCTTACAGATTATCAAAGTGTGAATGAGAGGAAGTAGCCAAGAAAATCAAGGAAATTATTGAGATGGGATTCATTAAATCAAGTTCTTCACCTTATGCATCTCCATTCCAGTTAGTCAAAAAGAAAGATGGATCTTTCAGAATGTGCATTGACTACAGGGGTCTTAATAAGATCACAGTGAAGAACAGGTATCCGATACCCAGGATTGATGATTTGCTTGATGAGCTTAAGGGGGCTCGATTTTTTACGAAGATTGACTTGAGGTCAGGGTATCATCAAATTCACATGCGAGAGGGTGATGAAGTTAAGACTGCTTTCAGGACTGATCGTGGGCTCTATCATTTCTTAATGATGCCATTTGGGCTTACAAATGCTCAAGCTACCTTCCAAAGCCTAATGAATAAGATTTTACAACCTTTCCTCTTTCAGTTTGTCTTGGTGTTCTTTGATGGCATTCTGATCTACAACAAGACTTTACAGGATCACTTAGCACATATGAGGAGGGTTTTTGATGTATTGAGACATCATAGGCTTTTTGCTAAGGAGAAGTGTTCTTTCATGCAGACTAAAGTGGAATACTTGGGACATATTGTCAATGAAAAAGGAATACAGGCTGATCCCAAGAAGGTGCAATGTATAAAAGATTGGCCAACACCTACTACTACTACCTCTCTTAGAGGATTTATTGGTTTATCTTCATTCTATTGCTAATTCATTAAGCATTATGCGGCTATTGCAACTCCTTTGACTGATAGGTTGAAGAAGGAGGCTTTCTTTTGGGATGCTCTTGCAGATAGCAGCTTCAACCAGTTAAAGGAACTCCTTACCTATGCTCCTATCTTAGTATGCCCAGACTTTTCCAAAGAATTTATTGTACAGTGTGATGCTAGTGGCCGTGGCATTGGGGCTGTTTTGCTACAGGAGCATGGAGTAATTGCATTTGAGAGCCGTAAGCTTACATATAAAGAAATGGCCATGAATGTTTATGACCAAGAGATGTTGGCTATCTTGCATGCAATTAAGAAGTGGCACCATTACTTATATGGCAGCCGATTCAGAGTACATAGTGATCATAGGGTACTTAAGTATTTCCTTACTCAATCCAATCTTACTCCAAAGCAATGTCGTTGGGTAGCTACATTACAGAATTATGATTTTGATATCACTCATACAAGGGGAAAAGATAACATAGTGGCTTATTCTCTTTCTCGTATGTGGGCTTGAAAAGTTTCAGCTATGACAGAATTGCATAATGACTTGATTGAAGAATTATAGGAGGCTTATCTTCTGGATGAAGAATTCAGCCATATTTTTCAGAAATTACAGCAAGGTCTTATGGAAGAAAACTCGCATTACCAACTTAAAAATGGCCTTATTTGGTTGAAATGCAAGATTGTTATTCCTTCTACCTCTTCTTTTACGCAGAAAATTATAGAGGAACTACATTCTTCACTTCTAGCTGGACATTTAGGAGTTTTCAAGATCTATAACAGGATTAGTAAAAGTTTCTATTGGAAAGGACTGTGGAAAGATGTCAAGGACTTTGTTATGAAGTGTATACCTTGTCAGCGGAATAAGGACAGCACCCATAAGCCAGGAGGTTTATTACAGCTATTACCTATTCCTATAGGTAAATGGACTCATATTACTATGGATTTCATTACTGGCTTACCTACTACCAAGAAGGGATGGAATAGTATATATGTGGTGGTAGACAGACTCACCAAGGCAACCCATTTTATTCCAACCAAGATTCAGTTTACTACTTCTCAAGTGGCCAGTCAGTTTATGGAGCAGATTTTTAGACTACATGGATTATCGCAGGTGATTGTCCATGATAGAGACTCAAAGTTTATGAGTAACTTCTGGCATACGGTATTTACATCTATGGGCACTAAATTGACTCCATCTACTACTTATCATCCTCAAA
This sequence comes from Lygodium microphyllum, assembly GCF_053477565.2. Taxonomy (NCBI): domain Eukaryota; kingdom Viridiplantae; phylum Streptophyta; class Polypodiopsida; order Schizaeales; family Lygodiaceae; genus Lygodium; species Lygodium microphyllum. The sequence goes on from NC_141142.1 coordinate 49,521,902, forward strand.
CTGATGGACAGACAGAAAGAGTCAATAAATGGTTGGAGACTTATCTTCGCCGTTTTTGCTATGATGTCCAAACTTCATGGGATTCTTGGTTACACTTGGCTGAGTTTACTTATAACAATTCTACTCATGCTAGTATAGGAGTTTCACCCTTTGAGGCTTTGTATGGTTACAAGGTGCCCTTACCCACAGTCATCTTTAATGAAAGGATCAATCCTCATGGGAAGAAAGAGTTAGAAAGAATGTAGACCCTTCTTCAACAATGTAAGGTGAATCTAAGGAAGGCTCAAGATTAAATGAAGATGTATGCTGATGAGAAGAGGAGGCCTTTAGAGTTCCAAGAAGGAGAGTTGGTTTTACTAAAGGTGCCCAAGTCCAAGTACTCTACATTAAAAGATGGATCTAGTAATAAGATTGCCCACAGGTTTTATGGTCCTTACCGGATCCTTAAGCGAATTGGAGATTTGGCATACAGACTAGAGCTTCCCTCTTCCACAAAGATTCATAATTTCTTCCATGTTAGTCAGCTCAAGCCCTTTTATGGTGATCCAGTGGATATAGTTGATGACTGCCACCTATTGATGAAGACGGTCTTATTCAGTACATCCTAGAGGCTGTTATAGGGCAGTGTGAGAAGAAGCTTTGATCTCGTTCTATCATGGAATATTTGATCAAATGGAGAGGTTTACCACCTGAGGAAGCTTCTTGGAGACCTGATTCTATATTGGATGAGTTTCCTTTCTTAAGGGATACATTGGTGGCTGAAGCCTATTGATGATGGAGCTAGTGATGATGCAGACAGGTTCAGGACAGCATGTTGTTTTAGAACAGTTTCTATTGTGCCTAATTTTCAGAATTAATCTATCTACATGGGCTTAAAGTACTCTTCAAGAGCTTCATTTTGATATATGGTACGTCTCATTTGGACACTTCTACTAGAAGTTATGGTAGATTTGTCCAGTAGGGTTTATTTACACAGTAAGCTATCTACTTTGTTTTGAGATTATTTGTTGAAGACTTTATGGCTCCATATACTTTTGAAGTACTCCAGATCATGTATATAGCTGAGGCTTACTTCCATTCTTCAATCTCAGTCCATATAGTTGCTCATACTTCATTCATTTCCCATTTATAAAGCTGTAAAAACAGAGTAATACTCTTTTCTATCCATCTTTTTCTAGTTTTCCATGTTTGTTTTTTAGGACAAAAACTTTTAGGAACGGATGGATTGTAAGAAGCTGGGAATAAGGATTTAGTGTAAATAATATTGATATTATGCCATGTCACACTAACATTAGTATAAAAGGAGAGGACATGTAATTTTTCATATCTTTTTGGACACATTAATACAATTACAGTCTGTCTCTCCCATCTTGCTCACAGCTTCTATGGCTTCTCCCTCTTTCCTGTCTTCCTCTCTCCAAATCTAGTCTTTCTCTCTCCTCGTCACTCTTCTTCTCTCTCTTCCTGCAGTCTTTCTCTCTCTTCTACAGTATTCTCTCTCCTCTTTCTCTCTCCCTAGTTCTCTCTCTAACAATAGCACTATAGGCTTCGATGGAGCCATGATGCCCTTGCTGAAAGCCATCACTATCCAAACATTGCCAATGGTGAGGTGAAAGTGCTTGATTCATAGTCAATATTTGTTGAGATTTGCAATCACATCCATGCTTCCTCTTTGTAAGAGTAGATGGTGGGCTGAGGACATGCAGGTTGCTGTAGGGATCTCATTTCAGTTAGTGTCTTGGTCATTATCAATCTTATACACAAGATTGTGTTTATGAGTCCAAGTCTCAATCTTGGAACCTTATTCACTTGTGTAACAGGTCAAGTCTTTGTCTATATCATCACGAGCTTAATCTTCATCTTCCATCCACCATAACTCCTACCATGCTCTAGATCCCGCATCTTTCAACATGGTATCAGAGATTGGTTGAGCATGGCCCAGCTCTCCTTTCAACTCCTCTTCATCTTTGGACAGCTCAAGATCGGTGTATAACTCCATTTCCAACTCCATGCTCACTTTGCCCTCTTGTCTGCCATAGCCAAACAGTACCCAGCTCACTTGGAGCTTCTTGATCTACTCCTACATCCCATATTTTTTCCTATGCTTCATTCTAGAGAAACTTTCCTCTACTCTTAGCACAATTCTCTATCACATCAGAGCCCGACATTGGTAAATCCTAGCTCTAGCATTGCAAAAATTGGAGGTCATTGCCCATTCTGCGCCATATGCTAATCGTACAGTTTGCACTGCCTCTATGTGTTGTGATTTACCCGACGTCCATAGGGAAATTGAAGTTCATTACCCAAGCTTCCTTCCCATCAATTCTTGCACAAAATGGTTACATCCACAAGTTGCACGAGCTAAAAAACCAAGCTTCCCCAAGAAACCCTAATGCAGACTCCATAAAACCAAAACTCAAAAGCTTCATCTCTCCTTCATTTTCACATACACTGAAGTTACTACCACTCAATTTTGAAGATTCCAACCAGGATTTCTCATCAAGGAGGGAAATTTGTGAAGACTTTGGAAGATTTGGAGACAACATCAATACCAAGTTCTTCGTTGCTACAGTCTCAAGCTCATTTTCCACTACATTCTCTTAGCTCAATCTTTACCATTCAGACCTGAAGCTCTAGCAAGCTCAACTTCAAGAGAAGATTTGGATTTGGAAGGATAGAAGCACTCAAGTTCAACAAGAGTGCTAGCATGAAGAATTTTATATGGCTACTTCAAACAAAGAGTAACATTACTCTTGTTGCTCATTTCAAGCACATAGAAGATGTGCTTATCTTACCTGCAAGGAATGACGGAGTTGTGAGCATTTAAGTGCTCTCACTATTTGAAGAAATGCATGCTACCTTGGAGATAGTGCAAGATATTGAAGTCATTTTCCACTGCCTCAAAGATGATACCTTTGCTTGAAGGGGACATGAACATGAAGATTGATGCAACTGTTGCAAGCAAAGTCAATGAAAAAGAAGACCATGAGGGCCTAGAAGAAGAGTACCAAAAGATAAAAGTGGTGGACACTGAAGCTGCAAGCAAAGTGAAGAACAAGTACAAGATCAAAAAGAGCAAGCTGGACCACACTGAAAAGAAAATCTATAATAAATTGAAGATCTATGTGAAAAGAAATACTGTAAATTGCAAGGGCCTACCGATGGTTTTTACTAGACTTTTTTAGCCTTGTAATGCCTAGCCCTAATGCTTCTAACATAATCTTGTAAACTCCTCATGTAGCCTTGTACTATAGCCTCTGTACACTTTGTGAGGCCCTTGTTATAGCCTTTGGATGTCCACCATGTTTGTGGTACCCATACTTAGCCTATTTTGTGATAGCCTCTGGTGTTTTGCTATGTTTATGGTGTGCCCACACTTTGCAGGTGTTGCTCTCACTAAAGCCTCTACACACTTTGTACTTTCTGGTTATGATTGAGGATGGGTGTTGATATTTGCAATCACATCCACGTTGCCTCTTTGTAAGAGCAGATGGGCTGAGGACATGTAGATTGTAGGAATCCCATATGCATAGAGAGGAAGACTATTGGCACCTGCCCATCTCTATATATCATTGTACTTGGATGTCACTTTCATATATGATGAATGCAATATCATGATGCTTTCTCATTTCAGTTAATGTCTTGGTCAATATTAGTCTCATACACAAGATTGTGTTTATGAGTCCAAGTCTTAATCTTGGAACCTAATTCACTTGTGTAACAGGTCAAGTCTTTGTCTATGTCATCATGAGCTTAATCTTCATCTTTCCATCCACCATAGCTCCTGCCATGCTCTAGATCCCACAACTTTCAACAATATTGAAGTGTGCATGTTTCTTAAATATGCATCCTAGTATCAATTGCTTATTGATGGCCTTAGTGTCATGCAACAGATAGAAGATCATAGGTAGGCTTTCAATCTTAATAGAGATTGCTATTTTGCACTTTTCTAGCAGTGAGTAGGACTATCCCCCAAACAAGTTGAGTTTAGCGTTAGTAGTAGCTACAGTTGGGGTTGACCAATGAGGATCCAATGATCATGTCTAAGGATATTAAAGTCATCTCCCTTGTCACAATAAGTCCATCAAAGGTGTGTGTCTTTTGGGCAATCATTGATATCTGTAGATAGGCAAGTGCTACTACTTCCTCATCCTCATCCTCTATCTTGGTGATAGTGGCTACTCTTACATTCACAAGTGATTCTAGCATTGGAGGCTCATGCAGTGGATGCATTGGAGGGTAGTAGAGAGAGAGAGAGAGAGAGAGAGAGAGAGAGAGAATATTTACCCCGAAAAGACTGCAAGGGAGAGAGTTAGCCCAATTCCCTCTATCTCGATCCTCGACTTAGCCATCTTCTCCTACACTCTCCCATCTCGAATCTATTCCGCCTTCTTAATCTCTTGAGTCTACTTGTGGACGATGGCCTTCAAGCGAAGAATGTTGCATGCGGATGGCAACAAAGCTTCGAGCAAAGGCATCACTGTCAATCCAACTGTGGTTCCTGTTGTAAGTAATATATTTTCTAAATTGATAGATGCTTGCTTTGATTCTCACATGAGATACATTAGGCCCATGCTATGACATGCGAGAATAGGTCATGGGAAGGGATAAGCCTCTTCTCACATATTCAACAGATGGAGTCTGCAAAGTGCATGTATCTAGGGAAGTTAATTGCACTAGTTGCATATGGCTTATTCGTTGATAGAGCAATTGATTAGGGGTTATGAATAGCATAACCGTAAAAAGAATGACATTAAGAATTGTGCATACAAGTATTAAGAAAATTTTGCATAGAATTGCTCTTTGATCCCAAGGGGGAGAGTGAATATGCAATGTAGTTATTATTGTATTGTTTGGAAAATATACAATTAGTTTTTTGGTTGACTGAACAGTACCCTAAATGTTTTTTTTTCAATCAACTGATTGTTGCATTTGTGATTTGGATAAATATTCCAAGTGATTGTGTTTGATGGTAAAAGCATGGCAAGGGTTAATAATGACAAGTAGCCATGGGAAATAAAGGAATGTTTTATTAGAAAATGATATTAGGATGATTGCCTTGATTATGCTTGATTCTTAATTGGTTAATTAAGAAAGGACATTTACACGGGTGGATCATCTCCAAGATTGCACCGCAGATAACCCTGAGAGGGCATTGCTCGATTCATGGGCCGAAGGTCAAGTGGTGAAAAGGCCAACCACATAAGTTGTGTCTCACTCCTAGGTCACTTGGGGTCAGTGGAGCTATGGACACCCCTTATCGAGTCTGAAACGGAGCTGTAGACTGCCATGAGCCCAACGTCTAGGGCTTTGGAAGATCCTATTTTAGATAAAGAATGAAAATTTTGGTGCCATGTGATTTGGACCGGGTACTTCTGTTGGACAGAAGGGGTACATAATTCTTTTGTATGGGCAGAAGACAAAGATTAACTTGAAGATAAGTTAAGGAACTTGTTTGATAAAAGGACTGCTTGTTTTGTTTTCATGTCTGTGCTATAAACTACGTGAACAAACTCTGTGCCCTGAAATGCTTAATTAATGAAGCTGATTTTAAATGTTGCACATAAATGTGGTAGGACCTCATTAGAAAATTAAAGCTATCAAGGGAAGCAAGTGAGCAGAATCCCTGACGGGTTCGTCCTATGGCAGGGTGGTCCCAGAGAACTAGGAGGCTTCTTACAAGGATTTATCACAATTCAACTTTAGGTATTATTAAGTTGGAACCCGATTCGTGCCGTTTTAGGGTACCAGAATGGGACTATGCCCTACGGGTAGAGAGGTTGAGCGCCGCATCCCTCTCGTTTCCCATTCTCTTTAAACCAAGTGCGGTATGGATTTCCTTCGGATTGGGCATCTCTACGTAAAGTAGGACATCCAAAACCCGATGCTAAAATGCTATTAGGAGACCTTGGCCCTAAGAACCCAGATTTCAGGTTGATCCGAGTGGGTTTATTTGTGAATTTTTTGGGTGCGAGGCAAACTTAGGAAACCCTAGGTGACAAACCTTGAAACATTCTATGGGAGTGTCGAGCAACAATGCTTAGATTCGTTTCTCGATGGACCGCTAAAACGTGCTTGGACAGCCGATAGATAGGCATGTTACATATCCTTTTCTCCCCATGCCTCCTCTATTTCTTGAACAAGATTTGTAATTGAATATTTAAATTCTTTTGGATATGTGTATATTGTCTTTTGTTGCTTGAGAAGCTTTAGAGAGACATCTAGGTGTCTCCAAACCTCCATTCTTAGAAATGCTAGTTGTGGTGTACATTTAACATTTGTCGTTATTCCACATAGCTCTCTCCAATACTCCTAAGTAATGCTCACTTATTTTCCTATATGTTTTTCTAAAAAGCGTCTAGCTTTTGAGCCTCCCATAGAGAAATTAGCTAAGACATCTCTTGTTTTCCTTGAAAGTGTTGGAGCTTTTCTTAACTGAACTTGACCCCCATATCTCTAAAATACATATTTTGAGGTTACTTTAGAACCCTCAAAATATATTTCTTATTCATGGTCTCTTTTAAAAGATTGATTCTCTCCTTAATCTCTTGGATATTAATGCCCAATATGTTACAGACATATTTGTTTGCAAGATTTAGTCTCCTTTTCTTTACTCTCACACACGTCAGTTATATTTTTTAATGGTCTCTTCCTCTCTTTGAATCCTATTGGAGTTTCTTTCAAGCATGTTAGCTGGTCTTGTAATGACTTATTAGCATTTTCTAAAATTTCGATCTTATCTGTTAGCTAAAAAATACTTGTTTGTGTAGATTAATAATGTTTTTTTCATTTTGTACATTTGAGCTATGTATATATAAGATGCAAAGCATAACTTTGTGAAATAGGCAAGCATCCCTTCATGACCTTCTCCAACATATCTTATGTAGTCATGAATATTGAAAAAAGGTGGAGTTTTACATGTAGAAGGGTCCTTGAAATAAATATTTCCATCCACCCACAAAACTATATGTTTCTTTCCTTGTATTTGTAATCTGTTAGCCTCCATCTCATCTGTTAGCACTCGATAATTCTCCAAGATGTATAAATCAGATCTAGTTGAATGGTAAGTTTGTACTTGCTTGTGCTTGCATATGTGTTACTTGAAGAGGTATTGCAAATTTTTTTAGCAAATCAACCACAAATGAATCTCATAGTGATAGAAAGTAAGCGCAAAAAAGAGAATGGCGAAGGAGAATGGTGTGTGAAAAGAAGACATAGCAGCAAATGAACGTGATTTTGATGCAAATATCTTGAAAATACAACATCTCTCAAGTTCCAAGATAAAAATGGCCGAAAAGGTGATCCTGATATAAATTGAAAGATGAGGGTAATTAATGGTTGACCCCTTCAATGAACCAAATATTCTCTCATTAATAACATTTTAGCAACCAAGTTTGGTGGTTTCATTCTTCCAAAATCTCAACTAATTAGTAACTTAATCATTTTCTTACAAGTGCCTTTTTTGATGCGGGGTTGCACAAACTTCCAGAATGTAAGAATAAACCCTAATGAAGGATTGTATATACATGGAATAGCAAATAAACTCCAAAATACAAATCAGCAAACAAATCAAACCCTCTTGCCCTATTATGATAGCAGAAACCCTAATGCATATTTTTCCTTTTTTCTTTGTTTTTTCCTACCCTAATGCATCCAAATCACAAAGCAGACACCTACACTACTCCAACCTACCCTTCCTCATCCAATGTACCAGAATTGTCCATAAAACTATCCATACCAGTTTGCTATTTATCAGGTATTTCTTGCTGCAAAACTTCAAGATGAGTAGTGCCTTGGTCTTGAATTAATTTATTCCTTTCATGCCCTGACTTGTCCTAAAATTCAGGATGCTCCTGACCTTCAGGAAAACCTTCTAATTGCTATGCATGCTAACTTTGACCTGCAGTTTCAACAGGTTACTGCTCCAAAAATACATCTCTAGCCATATTGGATTGCTCTTGATACCCTTGTATAATACCATCAACATCTATCTCAAAAATTGGAACTATAGAAGGATTTGCTTGAAGATATAATTCCTCTTCATCATCTTCTACTTCATCTGCAAGGTTAATAGTTTGGGCCACAATAGGTCTAGATGAACTCTTCAAAATAACCTTATTCACTATCGATAACCTTATTTCCTTGAGTCCTTATTTCCAGGGTCCGAGGTCTTGATTTTCAAAATCGAACGGGCGAGTGTCCCCGGGCGAGTGTCCAATCAGTCAGACAAGGGTGGTCCGATTCGGGACTGGTTTGATTTTGGACTGGTCCGATTCTGGACTGGTTCGATTCTGGGATTGGTCCGATTCTAGGAGTGGTTCGATTTTGGGAATCGGATTGGAAAAGTGGTCCGATTTTTAGAGAGGTCCAATTTTCAGAGTCGGACGGTCCGATTCCAAAGATAGGGCAATCCTATTCTGGGACTTAGACGAACTGGTCCGACTGCACAGTCGACGGTCCGCGAGTTGCACGCGATGCCTCTAGGCTGATGTCTACTTCACCGAATCATGCCGTGCCGCCTAATTAGATGCAAAGCCGCAGAGGGAAACGCCTGGCGTACCTGAAAATGGTGTGGCGCTCGAATCGATCAGCACGTTGACGATCTCCCCACAGCTCTCTCTCTCTTCTCTCTCTCTTTGGCTCTCAAGCACACTCTCTTCTCAGAGAAGGGCAAGATGTCAAATGTGACCTTTCCTGGTTCCCTGGGCCTCTTATTGCCCCATCCTAGCCTGCTATGACCTCAGACGTTAGTCCCTCATACTCTTCCAGCTAGAAATCTGAATCTATGCCCCTATTTCCCTGTTTCAGCCTGTTATACAGCAACAGAAAACCCTACTGTTTTCCTTTTTTTTTCATATCCTAACCTTAACCTAATGCAACAAGAATCAAAACCAGAGATGGACATGGATGGTCCTACTCTAATATTCAACAACAAATCAAAAACCTACTTGCTAAGGAGATCGAATACCTCTTCAAACTCCCTCGCTTCCTACCTATCTACCTCAAGCACCGGTTCGGGGAAAACCCTACTTCAATGCTCGATTCGAAGCTCGCAAGCGCTCAAGGCTTGAATCGGTTAGTCCTGGCAACGAAACCAGAATGTGGGAGCTTTCGCTCAACCACCAAGACCCTCGAACCGCTTATTGTTTCAAGCGTTCCAAGCCAAGTACTAATGGCTACCTCTCACATAGCTGACACGCCATCCATATCTATGGGTGTAGTGAGCTTACCTCCATGTCAATCGAGTTACCTCCTCTCCCATGCACTCCGGTAGCTCCACGATCCAAGTGCAAGCTTCAAGCAAGCTCCATCCTCAAGCTCCACGTTCCAAGCTCCATTGCGGTGAGCAAGACAAGAGAAGAGAAGAGAAGAGAAGAAGAGAGGAGAAGATGGAGAGCTTCTCCTCCCCGGTCCCTCACCCTCACACACTCACTCCCTCACACTCTCACACTCCCTCTCTTAAGCACAAGCTCAAGCAAGCAAAAATAAGAAGAAGAAGAAGAAGAGGAGAGCCACTTTTGGCCACACACAAGAATGAGCTTCTCATTCACTTTTCAACTTTATATACAAAACCCTAAATCCCTTTTGGGCGGTCATCCCCTTATCCCCTTTTTTACATGGCCGGTCGTGGCCTAGGCCCTTTTTCCCATTGTCCTTCTATCTTCCTAGCTTCCTTTCCACCGCCCGTCTACATTTACAAATTGCATGAGTGAGAGCCCGTACACTCCTTGAATTAACCCATGATGCGCTTGCGCTCTTTTACTAAAGTATTGACTTGCGCTTTTCCTTGCGCGCCTTTCTTCCTTATTTAGGACTTTTTTCCTTGTGCGTCTTTGTCTTCCGTTTCTCTTTGCCTTGGCCTTTGTCTTCTGCTTTAGCTTTTCCAGATTTTCCACCTTCGTTCGTTTGAGGGTTAACAACATTATCCAAATCTTGTACCTAGTTTTCAGAAGCATGTGAGAGAGGAAGTCCTCCTCCTTCTCCATTTTCATCTCCATAGAAGTCCAAGGCATGTGCCCTTACTCCTTTAGTTGCCACAGAAACATTTAATCTTGAACCTAAAGAAGCAACTTGTGGTGCTAATTTGGCAAAGTCACTATTGAGTACATTTGATTAGTCCATGGAAATTGAAATGAGTTCTACTCAGTGCACTTTAGTGCACTTTGTTTACTCCTTCATTAGGAATTGGCCATGATGACAAAGTAGTAGAGAATGAGAGGCTAGTCGATGAACTGCTACCCCCAATGCCACAATCAACTGTCCCACCAAATGGGGTCATTTTGTCATGAAGTGCTTCCCAAAAGAAGTATGCTGCCTCCTCTACTAAAGCTGATGTTGGTGCTTCTACTACTGCTATTTCTTTTTCTTTTGCCCGTGATCTTGTAGGATGAGCTTCCCACCACAAAATGGCAAGGTCTTCTACCTGCTCTAGGCCTACTGTCCACTCCCCAGTCTTCAATGTTTTATGTCTTCTTCTTGGAAATGTCCACTGGTCACTCCAATGTTGCCTGCCATCTTTGTACATGTGTACCTAAAGTTCTTAGATTTGTGTGGTTAAAAAGGGAAAACTAAACAAAATATGACTAACTGGATCAGAACTTGAGAAGCTCTAACGCCACTTGTTAGGGAGTGGAGTAGAGAGGAGGAAAGAGAAAAGAGAGACTATAAAAGAGAGAGAACATGAGGTGCAAAAGAGAGAGAAAGAGAGTGATGAGGAGAGAGAAATACTAGGAAAGGAGAGAGAAAGATAGAAAGAGAGAGAAGGTAGCCATGAAAGCCGAGAAAGAGAGAAGATGAAGGAGATTTGTATTATAATAGTGATCCTCCAAAAATCAAGTCCCTTATACCTTTTATACTAGCTAGTGTAGGTGGTATATTATTCTCATTATTTTATTTCCCCTCTCTTGCAACAAGAGAGTAAAAATTATTTTACACCAGTGGAAAATTTATCAAAGAAAAATTAGTTTAAATATTTTCTCTTACCAAATAAAATGTGATATCTTGTAATATTTCCACCCAATAAAAGTTAGTTGGTTAGTTCAAAAGTTAGTTAGTCAATTAATAAGTTAGTAAGATTACTAACTAAAGACTAACCAAAGTAAAAACTAACTAATGTTAATAGCTAATAATTTTTATTTAATTAAAAATATATTTAAAAAATACCGAGAGTCGTAAATTTGATATTTTTCTTGGATTGACAAGGACCTAGCCACCCTTCACGAAAGTTACAACATAAATGAGACTTATGAGCCATATTTATCACTAGTATTAATGTGTATAGTTTGGATGGTCTAAAAATATTAGATTTTGGGCAAAAATAGCATATTCTAGATATTTTAGATATTATCTTAAAAAGATATGGAGATTTCTAGAATTGGATGTAATTTAAAAGAAAAGACAAGTGATGTTTCAGTTAGTTTTGGAGATTTTATAAAAAACAAAAAGATAAAGAGAGTGATTGGCGAAATCACGCGCGGCGGGATCGCAGTCTATAGGCATAGTAGACAACACTTCGAACAGGGAGAGAAAGAAGAAGTGATTTGAAAGCTTTCCAACCAAGTGTCTTAGAGTTTTACCTCCCTTTTGGAGCCAATGGAACCATCATATTTATGAGTTAAGCATCAGAACACTGAGTTTTCCAAGAGTCCCTCCACCCAGAACTCTTGTTCTCAGCCTCATCCCCTCTTCTCTAATTCATTATAAGTATGAGGCATGGGGAGGCACAAGAGAGCATAAGGAGACCCGAGAGGATGCGAGAGAGAGGTAGAGAGAAGGATACCCTTTAGAGAGAGAGAGAGAGAGAGAGAGAGAGAGAGAGAGAGAGAGAGAGAGAGAGGTACTTCTTCAGGTGACTTCCATTGAAGAAGCCTATGCCCTCTCCCTCAAGGGTCTCAAGCTCTATGTTGCTAGTTTGACTAATGTTGTAGACTTTGAAAGGCCCCAATCCTTTGAACTTCATATTTTGCTTATGGCTCTTTACAAAGTATAGTAGCACTAGTTGCCTTACTCAAAGTCACATTGTTTGATATGCTTTACTCAAAGTCACAGTGTTTGATATGCTTGTCAAACCAGCTCTAGTTGCCTTACTCAAAGTCACATTGTTTGATAGTAGCATTGGTTGCCTTACTCAAAGTCACATTTTTTGATATGCTTGTCAAACCAACTCTTATGTCTTGCTTTTTGGAGATTAGCACATGGGTAGCTAGGATTTGGGTCTCAGAAAGGCATTCTAGCTTTACCAAGCATTCCATCCATGACTCCTTTCCATCCCATCTCTCTTGCACTGCCACTCTCAAGCTTGGAATGAAAAACTCCACTGGCACAATCACTTCGGTCCCATAAGTAAGCTTGAATGGTGTTTTCCCTACAGTCGTCTTGTAGGCTATCTTATAGGCCCAAGTGTTGCCATGAGTTTATTGTCCTATGATAAAACTTCAAGTAGGGGAATACAAAGATGGAGCAAGTAGATGTCAGGAGCTACATGCTCTCCTCCTCTTCATTTTTCTTCTCATTTTGTCTTCTCGTCAATCTATTTTTACAAGTCTCTATTAATCCTCAGACAAACAAGGTAAAGGATCTAGAAAATCTAAAGCAGAAGACAAGGCCAAAGCAAAAGCGAAATGGAAGATGAAGGCGTGCCAAGAAAAATTTGGAAATACAAGAAGTGCAAAAATTCATAAATCAAGCAGAGAGGCACACAAGAAAAAGCACAATTTTGTACTTTTATAAAAGAGTGCAAGGCACACCATGATTTATTTTAAGAGCACCCCGTGCAAATTGTAAAGGTAGATGGGTGGTAGGAAGGAAGCTAGGAAGATAGAAGGACAATGGGAAAAAGGTCCCGGCCATGTAAAAAATGGGATAAGGGGATGACCACCCAAAAGGAATTCAGGGTTTTGTACATATAGTTGAAAAGTGAATGAGAAGCTCATTCTTGTGTGTGACCAAAGGTAGCTCTCCTCTTGTTGTTGTTGTTGTTCTTCTTGCTTGCTTGAGCTTGTGCTTGAGAGAGGGAGTGTGAGAGTGTGAGGGAGTGAGTATATGAGGGACCATGGTGGAGAAGCCCTCCATCTTCTCCTCTCCTCTCATCTCCTCTTATCTTCTCTTCTCTTCTCTTCTCTTCTCTTCTCTTCTCTTCTCTTCTCTTGCTCCCAGCAATGGAGCTTGGAACGAGGAGCTTGAGGATCAAGCTCACTTAAAGCTTGCACTTGGATCATGGAGCTACCAGAGTGCTCGGAAGAGGAGGCAACTCAATCGGGCATGGAGATAAGCTCACTACACTCGTAGAGAGAGATAGTGCATCGACTATGTGAGAGGTAGCCATTAGTGCTCAGCTTGAAACACTTGAAAGAATAAGCAGTCCATGGGCCTTGGCAGTTGATCTTGAGCTCCACCTCTACATCTACATTTTGGTCCTGTTGCCGGGACAACAGATTCAAGCCTTGAGCGCTTGCACGCTCCGAATTGAGCATTGAAGTAGGGTTTTTCTCAAACTGGTGCCTTGAGCTAGATAGGTAGTGTTAGGACTTGAACTTCACTATATATTTAGTACTATTTTACACCTTAGTATTAGTATGCATGTAGTCTTTTGGATTAGCATATGTAAAGCAATCCTTATACTTCATATGATGTTTCACCTGAAAGTCAGGGCGCAGGTAAGAAACATTAGGTAGTTGTATTCAAGCAATTGCTTTTTGATCATGAATGGAACACAATTGAGTACAGCACCCAAAAATGGTGGCTGATGTTTGATTCCATTATCTTTTGATTGTCTCTTGAATGTTAATGTTATTCTCTTTCAAGTTGTTCAATCAATGATGGCTATGGTGATAGGAAACAACATAGTATTTGATGATCAACAATTCTATGTTGCTGAGTATGATGTGTGCTTTGTGTTTGAATGTATTTCTTGAACGTTACATAGTGCTGATGGCTGTAAATCTATTCAAGAAGTTCTCTGCAGTATTGTGGTGTTTTTCTCAGGTAGAACACTGTGTCTAAATTGTTATGGTATTTTAAGAGGCCAAAACACTTTGGCGATCCCTGCCAAACTCCAGGAAAATAATTTCTTGATTTAGGAGCAGATCTGGAACCAATTTCTGAGAGATTTACGGGATAGGAATGCTAATGGCATTGATCATGTACCAGGCACCTTTTATGGGCAGCATTTATGTCAGTCAATTGCCCTTATCATTCAAAACCTGCTATTACCAGGAGCAATTCATGGCAATTAAGGAAGGCTTGGTGAGGCAGCAACAACATGAAGTTTTCCTTAATGATGTAGAGGTTGTTGCAATAGGCAGGTTGGATGAAGGTTGTACCTGATAGTCAGGGTGATCAGGGTGTGGGTCCCTCTGGGGGTACAACAACCATTTATAATTCTCTTGCTGGTTCTGAAGAATCTTTTCCAACCCCTCCGACTCCTGAAGTTTCACCTAATGTTTCAGAAGATGAGGAACTATCATTACCACTTAAAGATCAAGAAACTCCTCCTGAGCAAGCACTTGAAAGACTACAACATATAGTACTTGGGAGATCATTTTTACTGAGAGGTACAACTCTTCAATCTAAGAAGTCTTTAAAATTTAACCCTCTACCGCCATTGCAGAGGCCTCATAAGTTGAACATAATGAATCCAAATTAGATTGTTAACCTAAAATTTAGAGGCTCTAAGTTTTCAGGAAAGAAAAAAAAAGACCCTGATTGTCATGTGGCCTAGTTTGAGACAAGATGGACAGCCAGTGGATTCAACCAAATGTATGGGAACCAGGTCAAAAAGCAATGTGACAAAATTCCATAAGGAAAAAACTCCGGGAGATATTCTAAGGAAGATCAAGAAGATCAAACAAAAGACTATGTTGGTGGAGGACTATGCCCAGAAATTCAAGAACCTTTTGAATAGGCTTGATGTTGATGATACACCTTCAGCGGAAATGCAAATTACCTATATTATGAAGGGCCTGAGAGGTAAGATTCAGAATCCTATTGCCAATGTAGAGATGGGTCAAATTGATACATTGGACACATTGATAAGGGCAGCTATGAGTGGAAAAAAGACTTGGTACGTCTAGATCTAAGAATAGTAAAGATGAGGACTCTTCGGACTCAGATTCTGATGCAAATTCAGGGCCAGATTCAGACACGGACAGTGATTATGAGGATAATGTTTATAGCTAAGCTTCAAATGATGATTCAAGTGACTCTCATGAGGATAACTCTAGCAGCCTGAGGCATAAGAAGAAAAAGAAGAAATCCGGATCATCCAAGACTAAAAAGAAGAAAGCAAAGGACAAAGATAAGAGGAAGTTAGAGAACATCAAGTTAGATAAAATGATAAAATAGAAGCTAAAAGATAAATTGGGTATTTTTGAAAGTAAGAAGAAGGAAAAGCATTGTGAGATATGCCAAAGAAAGGGCCATGAGATTAGGACTTGTTGATATAATCCTAATGTTAGGATGGCTCAATAGATTCCAATAATGCAGGCAAGGCCAAGACCTATTCAATCAGCTACAGTAAATCAGATTATTCCTGATACCATGTCACAGAGATCCTTCAAAGGACCTAGAAGAATGCAAGCTAGACTGTCTTGGGGAAATTTTCAGGCATAGCAGTAAACTACCCAAACGAGAGCATGCCACTATTGTGGAGGTCAAGGATACTTTGTTGGACCAAACTATGAACTTTGAGCAAGGCATAGGATTGAGAGAGGAATGCCAGTAGCAAGGTCTCCCAATGACGGAAGACCTACAAGAGCATCTCATCAACAACATCCACTTGCGCCAGTTGCAGCAATCCTTATAGCTTTGCCTCATCAAGATGAGAAAAGGCAATCTCCTTATGGTACATGAACTACTAGCTGTAAGAAAATTCAGCAAGAGAAGGTTCAAGAAGAGGAAAAGGAGGTGTCAGGTAACACTAATGCTATAAGTATGCATGTTCATTGTGATTGTTCTAATCGCATTGAACTAGAGGAATATCAAGAGGAACCATTGGTCTTAGTAGTAACCAGATTTCAAGGTGGTATGGAGCTTGATTGGCATGAACAAGAGAAGATAAGGAAAAAGCAATAAAGCAGGTGAGAAATGTGCAAAAACTTGCTAAAAAATGTGAAGTTGATCAACTTGATGATGTAGGAAATTCAGGTCTGCAGAGACCTGAATTGCAAGAGCAGTTTCATGAATTTCAAGAGTAAGCTCCTGAATAGCAAAATCAATCTCCTGAAGATTAGGAGAAATTTCTTGATACTATTGTTGCTCAAAAATTACAACAAGGATGCTCGGAAGAGCTATTCCAAGCTTCCCTTAATAAGCAAATGTCATATGTAGCCATTGAGCATGCATAGAAGCCATTAGTGCCCAAAGAGCTTTTGATTTCCCAAGAGGATAACAGGCATCATAGGCACAACATTGCTCATGGCAAGGCTGATCGCTCAACAAAGAAAATGGCACAATCGTCTAATAGCCTTTAGCAAATCATTCAGCCAGTGCCTAGCCCACCTAAGAGTCCTAAACCCCCTGCACCCTCTTTTTCCAAACAGACACAGGAAGCACAGTAGCGGTCGTCAAGGATGGCTGCTCACTCCCAATCTCTATCTCCATCTAAGCTTCCAAATGTCCAAGAGGTGGGACATGGCACCATCTGTAGCTCTCGGCCCAAGAATATGCCTAAGCAACCTAATGCGACTAGATCAACTCATTCTCGATCTACAAAGATGAATGCTAAAAGGGCAACATAAGACACGACCACTTCCGATCGCCCTAGGGACTTCACACCGCAATCCACCAGGAGTAGCCAGCCCACTGGACTAGCCGCTACTACTCAGGGATCACAGCAATCATAGCCCTTGGCTCTGACAATGCCCCTTACGAAATGTGTCCTTAGTAGTTTACCTGTGGAGGAGGTTTTGAAACCAACTACCTTGACAACTCCAGCACTTCCAAAGTGCTTAAAGCCTAGGGTGGAGGAGTTAAACACAAGGGAATTGGTTAAAGAGCTAGACTCTCCAAAAAGGGAGGCAGTTGTACCCCCACAACGTAGCGACACTATTCAACAGGCCTTGGCTATGTCCCATGAGGACACACTAGAGAAAGAGAATGCTGAGACCCAACCAAGCACATCAAAGGTTGACCTAGTCCAGGGTCCTGAGTCGTTGAGAGATGCACCTTCACTGACCAAGAAAAAGAGGAGAAAACAATGAAGACAACAGTAGTCACATGTGGTTGGGGATCCCAAGAACATTGACACCAAGAGCGCTGGAGAGCTCAGGAATAAAGCATCGAGTCCATCCACCAATGACCCCATTTATGCCTCTCCTAATAGCGATGAAACCTCAGACACATCCTTGTGCTATGAAAAATCAAATCATTCGTTACCATCAATGGCTGCTTGCAACACTCAATCCACCAACAATAGAACTCGCATTGACCAATCAAGGTGGATACAACGCTGTCACAACAAGGTGACAAATTTATACCAATCATATCCAAGGAGAATCATGACGCAATAACGAAGCCTCAGGAGAAACATGGAAACCCCTAGAGCATAAGAAATCCTAGCGTTGGCCAAACTTGCTCCTCTAGGCCTTGGCCCCTAGCAATGCTGAAGCCCAGGAAAACTCCTAGAACCTTGCATGAGATAGCAACCGAGCAAGCCCTCGTTGAACATAGAAGTGTCATAGAATGCTTAACCGAATTGGATGCTAAGCTCAAAGTTTTTACACGTGTCTACGTCCTGGAAGACATGGGCGCATTCCCTAAAGAGTAGCTTGAAGAATACTTGCCATTTCCCTTATCCTGGGAAGAGTAAGAACATCTTGACGAGCACTATAACAAGCTCCTGTATGAACACATGCGACTCATCTCTGACGAGGAAGCCGAAGAACTACGCTTGACTGTAACATTCAATGATATGCTCTGCCAACCAAATCTCTTAGAGATAGAGCAACTAAAGCGACTATCAGAGGGTCGAAGTCAATTTGAGCAACGTTAGTGTGAAAACCGCATTGCAATGGCTGAACTAGGAGCCCAGATCATGACAGTCTCAGAGGAGCGATTTGCCAAATGGCGGTCTCAAAGAGACCCAACCTATGTGGCACCAACTTCCTTTCGAGTGCTGACTGCCATTCGGGATATGGACTTAGCTGAAACTAGACAAGAGAACTCTCTGTCTGATAAGGTTCTCACTGAGGAGGAGTTACATGTTGCCAGTAGACTCGAACAAGGTTCCATGCTACTCTTGCAAAATATCTATCGGTATTGAGTAAGCTGCCACGAGTACTAGATACGTGTGCCACGCTCTAGTACAATCCGGAGTTCTACAATTGGCTTTTATCCTCGTGAAGTGACATGGATTCATGGATATGTATATAAATAAACAATGACTTTTGTGACCCTGTATAGACACTATCAACACACATAAGCAATAATAATCAAGCGCAAGGAGAAGAGTTGGGTTCAACAAGCTAAGCTCCTCAGCTCCTCCTCTCACCACACATTTGGAAGTTGTGTGACCATTTACACCTCCAGGTGGAGGGAATGCAACCCTCATTACCACCATAGGAAGCCCTGACCAACATCTCTGATGATGTAGACAGGGTACCGTCCCTTTCTATACACCTTTTCCCCTTTCCGATCTATCCTTCCGAGGATGAGCCCTGCCCCACTCCATGACAACGAGTCCACGTAACTTAGCATGAGCCAAGATCTACTAATGGATGGAGGCCAAATGAACATAATCATGGGGGCCATCCCTCTACAACAAACACTGCATGCCTCACCCCTCCCCTTCTCGTCATATGCGCTTGATAATCCACACTATAATCCCTTTCATGCCAATAGTTTTATTATGTATCAAGGCATAATCCTTGGTTTGCATTTCGCAGGTCCCCCTACATGGAATTCATGGAGCACCCCAAGGCAACTGGCATGCAAAGACGCTCTTTGCCGTTGAAGGGAACATGCAGCACAAGCTCCTCCACCGGTGCGCTACGTGCCTAGCCTCAAAAGGTATGCAAAGAAACGAGGTCCCAAGCGACACCGCCCAGACATAGACCAAAAAATCCCTAGGCCAGCACACAAGGCGTGGCAACACCGGATGTGCGGGCCTCCAACAGACGCTCGGGCACTAGGTGCTCGAAAGCGGAGAGGGCAGCTCAAGACAAGGAAGAATTCTATACGTTGTTCAAAAGCATTTTGGAAACGGTTGCGGCCAGAGACTACATCATTTAGGTCCCAGTCGATCTTCCCTACCCAACCTCACAAGCCCCTCACCAATAGAGCCTCAATTGCCTGAATCACCCTGCCTTGTGCAAATAGAGTAGCTCCCAACTTAGCAAAGGCCATCCTACCATAACTTTTTGTCTTTTGATGGTTAAAGGGGCAGGCTCCCCATGTGCACACTCTCCTCACCTATTGCTAATATATGCCAAGTCTTTAACAAGCACCGGAATAGGCATTGCAATCAACATCATAGAATTTTGATAAAGTAATATCTTGACATGATTGCATTTGTTCGTTGTATTTGACGCATGCGACTTGCATATACTCTCATGAAGTGACAAGTGGATGCAGGATGACGCAGGTCTTTGTGCAAACGTGTTCAATGCCCAAGTCACTGCAAGACCACCAACCTCACAAAGAACTACGACAAAACCACGCTACCAAACGCAAAGAATCACCTTTACGAGTGCCCACATCGCATGATTCAAAGTATAGTCATGGGCTATGCTCTCTTTCTGGGTCAAGCTCTACAGTTGGCTCACGACAATTGTTACCTCAATTATACCGACATTGCGTGTCGCAAAGAGGTTTGCAATATCTCAAGTGTATCTCCCCATCTCACAACTGCTTCTCTAACAACAAGGCTAGGGCACAATCATCACTGTAACATCCATTTCCTGAGCCTTCGAAGCTTAACATTTTCCAACCCATTGAAAGGCTGATAGCCTCAACATATTGCAATGGTTGTACTCAAGCAAGTCCACAAAAAAAAGAAAAAAAAAGAAAAAAAAAGAAGAGAATAAAGAAAGAAAGAAAGAAAAAAGAAAAAAAAAGAAAGAAAAGAGAAGAAAAAAAACATACGAAGCACCCACGATCACAGCACATCACCTAGGGGTCCTCAAACTAGGTACAACCAATGATCTTGGTCAGTTGGCTCCGTCCCTAGTCCCCTAGTCCTTTAACATCACCCACAATTCTTCAGGGCACATCAAGGGCAGGACATACCTAGGGAGCTTGTCTCGCCGATGGTTAGACACCTGTCACCCTGACCCATTCACACAACTCCCTCTTGCACTCTACCTTAATACCATTGCAATCACTTGTGGTAAGCACTGCACGAATGGCCATGAAAAGTACACCGTCCTCATCAAGCAAGTCCAATAGCTCCCAACTACCGAAAGTGCGGTGTCCTTGTGTTCAATTATGCTACGCCGTGTGGTCACAGTGCAAATGATATCTCATACACCTTCACGTGTACTTTTTCTCACCATGGACAACTTTGCTTCATCCACACATTGTTACGAGAAACCAGTCCCACAGTCTTCTACCTACATAATATCCAAGTATACACCAGCACTCACATAATATCTGCACCGAAGTATATACACGGTTTGGGTCCTCAAGTGCAGGACAATACTCTCAGCTTGCTTAGAGTTCGACCTGTCTCCCAAACTAATTAAACTATGTCTGCTGCACGATAGAGAAGACTAGCACTACCCCTAGGGAGAGACCACCTATGAGAGGTTTTCAATTATAGGTATTGAAGACTCCAACAAAGGTGTCGTTTGCTCTTCATCGACACTTAACTCTGAATTCCTATCCTTATCACCCTGCAAGCCCGCCAAGAATCATCATGTGCAGAATCCCCAACAAGCCGCCACTTGTACTCCATCAGTGCAACCCCCCCAAAGAACAGCCCTACCACCAACTCTAATAGCCCTACCACCAGCTACCTAAACCACCAACGTGCCCCCAATGACCTTCCTCCCCAGCACTACCAACACTTCGCCATGGCAACCACAGACGTCCTTGCCACCCACGTCTTCGGTGCATGCTAAAGCATGCTACCTACGACGGTGAGTGCCATAGGACTGGCACTCGTCTAGGAGGGGGATAAAGTTAACCCTTAAATGAACGAAGGTGGAAAATCCAGAAAAGCTAAAGCAGAAGACAAAGGCCAAGGCAAAGAGAAACGGAAGACAAAGATGCACAAGGAAAAAAGTCCTAAATAAGGGAGAAAGGTGCGCAAGGAAAAGCGCAAGTCAATACTTTAGTAAAACAGCGCAAGCGAAACATGGTTTAATTCAAGGAGCGTCGGGCTCTCACCTGTGCAATTTGTAAATGTAGACAGGCGGTGGAAAGGAAGCTAGGAAGATAGAAGGACAATGGGAAAAATGGCCTAGGCCATGACCGGCCATGTAAAAAAGGGGATAAGGGGATGACCGCCCAAAAGGGATTTAGGGTTTTGTATATAAAGTTGAAAAGTGAATGAGAAGCTCATTCTTGTGTGTGGCCAAAAGTGGCTCTCCTCTTCTTCTTCTTCTTCTTCTTCTTGCTTGCTTGAGCTTATGCTTGAGAGAGGGAGTGTGAGAGTGTGAGGGAGTGAGTGTGTGAGGGTGAGGGACCAGGGAGGAGAAGCTCTCCATCTTCTCCTCTCTTCTTCTCTTCTCTTCTCTTCTCCTGTCTTGCTCGTGTCAATGGAGCTTGGAACGTGGAACTTGAGGATGGAGCTTGCTTGAAGCTTGCACTTGGATCGTGGAGCTACCGGAGTGCGGGGAGAGGAGGTAACTCGATTGACATGGAGGTAAGCTCACTACACCCATAGATATGGATGGCGCGTCAGCTATGTGAGAGGTAGCCATTAGTGCTCGGCTTGGAACGCTTGAAACAATAAGCGGTCTGAGGGTCTTGGCGGTTGAGCGAAAGCTCCCACAAATGCTTCTTCCATTCTTACTACATCTACAGGCCTAGTGAGATGCAGCACTCGTTCTCTTAAAAGCTGTTGATCTTCCAACATGTGTTTTTGAATAGCTTGACTATCATGGCTTGCATCAAATCCAACATTATCAGTGTCATCAGAAATCCAGGTGCACTTCTGTAACATGGAAAGCTCCAATTGACAAGTGGCCCATATAAGATCTTCTTCCAAAAGCTAGGCATCTTAAACCTTCCAAGGCACAAACTAATAGAGGCATGAGCACTAGGTGCATCAAACTCTACAAGTTACATAGCAAATGGCCGTACTGAAGAGCTTCCTACATCCCAATTTGCCTTTTTCCTTCTAGCAAGCTTGAGCTACCCTTAGAAAATGTCTCAAAAAAATTTTAGAGAAAGGACATGCTAATGGCTTCAATGATTCCAAGGAAGGTGAATTGTTGAGTAATTGTGCAACGCCATAGCTTTGACCATGCTGCAATAGTTTTTGAGCTAGATCTTTGATTGCTGAAGACTCATCTTCCATCACACCACCATGATCATGGATGATAGCAACACAAGGTAGAGCAAAGATTTTGTAGCTCTCGGTTTTGATCAGCCACTATTTAATCTTATCTTCAATAGATCACCTTATAGGTAGCTTCCTCTAATTTTGTGTTATTTTTATTCATGTAACTATCTAGATATTTTTTTATTAAAAGAGATTCATCAATTGAACAATTTAGTCATAGTTTTCTCATTTCATAAGTTTTGAATCAATTGTTATTAGTGTAATCAATAGAGTGGTGTAAATATTCTACCTTATAGGTAAATTATCTCTTTTATATTGCAAAAACTCATGAGTAATTAGTTATTTTGGTTATTATTAAGCTGATATGTTTCTCTGATATGTAGGTATTGTGCAAGTTTAAGTGAAGTACAAAACTCTCAATTGACTATTTTTTATATGGTGAGTGATACCTTTATACTTAATGATATAGATCTGCTAGAAGTTGAGGTTCAAAAATCGTCTAATTTGTTGGATCCTATGTCAAACCAAAAATGAGCATGATATTGGATTTATTGGCTCTAGCCCCTGAGGCTCTTTGACACTAGAATACCTTACATGCCATAAGCGTCTAGATACTATATATGACTCTTCTAAACATTGCATTTCTAGATACGCTTTTTAAATTGTAATCCAACAAATCACCCTTTCCAAGAAAAGGGAGCTTCCTATATGTAGATGACTACTTCACCTCGATTCACACACATAAAGGGCACTCCTCAACTGATTGCCATGGCTCCTACGGCTCTCTACACCACAAGAATTGGCCATAGGATACGCCATCTTAAACATATAACACATCGAAACAAAGTCCTCTCTTAATGTTTATCATTCCAAGAGATTTTTCTTTTGTATTCTCACATAATCTTTTCCAAAGAACCAGCACTATCCTACATTTAGGGATTCTCTTTCTATTAGCATGGGTCAATGGTTTTGCAAATAAGTGCTATGCACTTAAAAGTTTTTCCATGATATCATATTTTTATGCATATGTAATGTGTCATGCCGTGTGGTACTCAAACAATTCTTACAAAAAAATAACCATTTGATGTATGAAATTATTCTTTTCATGATTTATTCTAACGTAGTCTGACATTGAAGAGATGAAACTGAGCTGACATATGCTTTCACTCCTTTAAATATTCGATAAAATCCTAGATGCCTTACTACGATGCACAAACATTTGGTTCTTCATTGAAAAAATATCTAATTTCAACATTCATTTTATGTTTATGTCTTATATGTATCCACTTTTTTATTTTATGTCATTTTTCATAGAAACTACCCGTGACCACTATAAAAGTGAGTACAAACTAAAACCCCATGCCCTACTACTCACTATGTATTCATCGATATTTTTCTAATCTTTTCTATTTTTCTAAGCCCAAAATCCTTTTTTTAATCTTTCTCAATTATTTTTTTATAATTACTAATATTTTTGTATTTTTTATCATAAAATAGAGAAACATAGTCATGGTAATATGGATACATCATTTTGTCCCATATGCACTAGTGCTTTCACTAATTTTATCAATCACCATCATATTTTTCAATTTTATGTGTTTTGCATGAATGAGATAACTAATTATGACAACCACAAATTCAAAAAATTTAGGTTTACAACCCTTAAACACAACACATATCTCTTTCATATCAAATTTCAGCCCATATGCATCTCAATTTTGTAAATGAAAACAATAATAGAATTGAATTTCCTTTAAAATTGAGTCTTAACAGTGCAAGATATTCCATAAAACCGCTTAATTCTTTATGATTTTGGAGTCGCTTAGGCAACCCACTGATACCCCACACAGCTTCTAACAGCCATGTTTACCCTCCTTTGCTCTATTTCTCACACTGTATAATATTTTGGCACCCATTCCCCCTCATCCTCTCAACGCACATGAACAATAATTATGGCAAGAGAGAAAGAGGAGAAAAAATGACTAAAATTTGAACTTTCAATAGAATGCATTATTTTACACGATTTCTGCGGTGATTTGGAGCAAAGAAATTCAGCATCTCATTGCTAAGGCTACTCCTTACATCTCTACTGATTGAAAAATCACATTTCATGGGGATTGAACGAGTGCATCGAAAATTTCCCTTCCCTCTCCCTCCCCCCCCCCTTGCTCCCTTCCATAAAGGTTTTGTAGGTTTTAACCCCCTTAAGCTTAATTACTCAAAAAACTAGTTCTGCCCTTTGTATTCATACTATCAGTAAGTGAGTTGGTTAAAATCAGAGACCCAAACAAACTTGGATTCAAGATTTGAAACTGTGATCCTATTTCTAGTATCATTTTCTACTATTTTGACCTCGTCAATGCTATTTTTGGCTTCTAGATTAGATAGCTTCTTTGTAACACAAAAGTTACTCCTCTTTAAATGGGCCATCTAACAAACTTTGATTGACGAATGGATGCTTCCTATGCATTTCGAGCCACCCATTTTTGCTTAAAAAGCTCCAACATCTCTTTATTTTCACTGCAAATGCTTTATTTTCTATTTCATTTTTAACACCTAGTCACATTAATACTAAAGGTGCATCTCTTTAAATGGGCCAATCAATGAACGTTGATTGACAAACGGATGCTTCCAATGCATTCCAAGCCACTTGTTTTTGCTTAGAAAACTCTAGCACCTCTTGATTTTTACTACAAACGCTCCACTTTTTGTTTAGTTTTGTCGCCTAAATATACCTCTCATTGGCAACCACAGGATAGGGTGGCTCATCCTGTTGAGTGCACAAACAAATCTGTACACAAATAAAATACACAACATAACACAAAAAATAGCTCTCACCCTACCCCTTGACAAAGATCAAGGCATGAATTGCACGAGGAATAGACTACGCATAATCTAACAAGGAGATCAAAAGCTAGTTGCTAACCAACTACTTCAACACAAACCAACTAAAAGATTTATCAAAGAGGTCATCCTAAGTGGTGGTTTAACTCACCTACCTTACCTAGGACAACTGTACTAGGAACTTCTACTAGGCGAGAACTCATGTAGGTTGGTCCAGTTGAATTCATATGATTTTTCTTTTTTTTTACTTTCTATGATTCATTACTTAATACTCATACATGTAAAAAAGAGAGAACTTAGCATGTTTTGACCCAAGAGAATAGGGCATTTACCCAATAACCTACCAAGCTCTCATGAGGCGATCCTAAATCCTTTTTTCCTTCTCACTTTTATTTTTGCTCCAACCATCCTTATTTCATGTTGGCTAGATACTACTCCTAGGAAGGCAAAGTGGCCCCACATCTCTAACAAATCCCCAAGAACCTACCAAGATTTTATAAGGTGATTAACATCTGCCCTTTTGATTCTTCTATTTGTAATTTATTTCAGAGGTTAAAAACACTTTTTACACATCTCTATAGTGTATCTATTTTAGATTCCTAAAACCAGCTTTCTAGTACTCTAGGAGAATAGGGTCACTAAGGCTATCTCTAAGACATATCTTTGTATGACTAACAATATCTTCACAATAGGTGGACAACCACTCAAGCCTCCCTAAATATGCCTAACCTAATCATGGGACTTTATGCCTTGATTTTCGATCCCCAACAAAGAAAGAAGCATCCCTAAGTATACACACACATTCTGTTTAAGGAAAAAGTACTCAGAAAGGAAAGACACCACATGGACTGGCCACAAGAAGCTTTCACGCAACAATTGGATCCCAAGTGCTTCTTTAAACCTGTCTAATGCAATACTAAAATAAAGAACTATTAAATGCACCCACACCAACCAAACACATGGCCCTCTTGGCCTAACGAATTAAATCATTTCACTACAAAAGAAGTGGTCCACTTGGCCTAATAAAATAGAACACTTGTATCTAAAACAATCAGTCCTCTTGGCCTAAAGTGATAAATCAAGATACCTTATATCACATCCCCCCTTAAAGTGGTATTAGATATGCAACAAGATGCTCTATTCCAAGAAGAAAAAAGGGCTATTAGCCGTAAACTAGGTGCATCAAATTATGACCCGTACCTCCTACATATACAAAAAGAGATGTGTGCATAACATGTCGTCAAATAAGCCTATGGATCCAAGACAATAATGGTAGATGGATCTCGGCTATTTTTTGAGATACCCAATCTAGTCACTACTTGCCATATAAAGCATATTTAGATAAGAGTCTCCATAATCGGCCAAGTCTCATCTCATCAATAAGAGATATATCTAAGTAAGGACTACAATTGAAAAAGAGGTCTTCTTCATAATCATAATTTGCTAATGAATCAGAAAACTAGTTCCAATCTCGTGGAACCAGCTAAAGAGATACTCTTTCAAACTTGTCGATCAGGTCTATAGTAGCGAGGTAATACATATGAAGGATGGGATTGCGTAGTACCATGTACATTCCATTTAATTGATTCAGCATCAACTGCAAATTCCCCTTTACCAATAATTAGCCAATACCACCTCCCTTAGCAACATTCAATTTGATTATTAGGGCTTTATATTTTTCCGTATTGTTAGCAAATTTTGCCCTAAGGTAGGCAACTAATTTCATCATGACTCTACACATGAAATCTCCAATGACTACCTCGATACTCCCTTTCTTATTAAGACCCCTAGGGACGCTCCATTGAAATAAAATGTATAGGTCCGTAAAGGGTTTGCACATCCACCCATCCTCAATGCATCTTATTCATAACTATGATAATAAAACTTTAGCATATTTAGAGGGTGAACCAAAGGCTCCATCCCACCTTCTTCATTGAAACCTACAAGGATACTTATTAGGATACCCGTGCAGTGATGGCAGAAGACCTTAATTTCCCAAACAAATGTCATGTCTTCTTGCTCAATTACATTATACCCTTTGCTCCACACCAAACTAACATTCTTTAATGGTATATTTGTTCCAGTTATGGGTGCTCCAAATAGGGGATTAACTACCCCATCAACCAATTTGATTTCTTGCAGGTTTCAAATTAACACGACACAGATCTATAAGAGTATTTATCTCATTAGTATGCTTATAAATAATAAGGCTTAATCTTATTAAAATTAACATTATTCTTAAATTCCACCCATCTAAAGCTATTAATAATGCAGTAGACTTATTTTTACCTATCTGAATGATTCTATAGAGACCATCCCACTTAGGCTCTAATTTTCCAAGAAAAAACTCCCTACTCGTGTCATAGTACATAACTAGTTGTCCTTTTTTAAACGTATACTTCTTTGCTTTCATGTCATGAAGTGGTTTCATGAAATGCTTAGCCACCTCCTTATGTAATAAACTTTGAAATTAAGCTCATCGAGATGTGCTAAAGTCGTAAAGCATTCAAAAAGTACATCTATATCCCCTAGAGAATTGTTAACCATGAATCTTATTGTAGGAAACTCAATCTAAAGGAGTGACACACTCTCTTCTCCATAGACTAATTTGAATGAGGTATGGCCAATAGCATATTTAAAGGTCGTATTGTATGCCCATGATTCAGCCACATATAGTTTCCTATCCCAATCTCATTTCTTTTCTAAGACAATATTCGACAAGATTCTCATAAGCTACTAAATGGTGCTTTTAATTTTCTCATTTGCATGTGGATTGTAAGGTCTCGTTTATTAGAATCTACCAGGCCTCACTCAAGATTTTGATCACCTTATTCAAGAAATGAGTTTCACGATCTAACACCAACCCTTTTGGTGGACCAAAATAATAGATTATTTGTTCAAGAAGAAAGCTAGCAATCTCCTTTGCATCATCCTTCCTCGTCGCTCATGATTTTGACTATTTCATAAAATAGTTAGTCACTACTATGATATATATCTTCTGTGTGGAAGACAATGGGGTAATTAGACATTCAAAGTCAATGCTCCACTTCTCAAATGGTAATAAATCCATAATGTGAATCAATGGCCACTTGCAATTCTCTCTATTGTCATCTCTCATGCATCTATTGTATCTCTTTATATATGCAAATACATCATGGAAGATGGATGGCCACCAATATATGACTCTTAAGGCTTTCTATGCAATCAACCATCTAGTAAAATGCTCTCCACAAGCAAAGTCATGACACTCTTCCAAGATGAATGGAACTTCATCATGCATAACGCATCAACGATAAACATCATCTACCCCTTGCTAATATAGGGTTCCTACAATTAAGGTAAACTTTAGGGCTTGCTATTTCATTTTCATTTTCTTAGCCTTAGATAAAAAGGCTCCCTTCTCTCCTATGGATAGATAATGTGTTATTACAGCATACCAAGATGGAATGGAGGTTGTGTCTATTTTCAACATACCCTCAAGGTCATAGCTTCAATCAATACTTCTTTCAACTCCCCAAGTCTACAAGACATTCTACAATGCCTTGCAATCTTGACAGCTTACTTTTAATCTCATAATCAAAATTTTTGCAAAGTGATTAACCACTTTGCTAGGCAATCGGGCAACTGCAACTTGTTCAGCAATAACCTCATCCCCTCTACCTTTGTATAAAATAGTATCTTCTCATACATAATATAGTGCTTAAATTTCTTCATAGCAAAGACCATCCCATGGCACAATTTTTCCATGTATGTATAATTAATTTCGAATGCATCCAATTTGTGACTACAAAATGTAATTGGGTGGTATCATCTCTCATCCCATATCTTAGCTAAATAGTAGAAGTTGATACTATACATCATGACTATCAAAAACACATAGAATGTTCCACCTATTTTAGGTGCTTTTAGGATTGGCACTTTAGCCAATTCTTACTTCATATCCTCCAAGGATATTTTGCATGTATCACTCCAAACAAATGAACAGTGGAAGGATAATAATTTTATCAATGGCAACATCCTTTCAACTAATGCATTAATGAATCCTTAGTAATGTACAACCGACGACAGAAAGCTATACCCTTCCTTGGGGTTTCTCAATGGACTCATAGAGACAATGAATTTAATCTTTTCTAGACCAACCACACTAACTACTTGGCCCAATAGTAAATCCATACAACACTCCAAATATACATTTCCTTATATTTAGAGTAATGTAAAACTACTTGCAGCACTCACAACATTTTCTCAAAATTATTAATTGTCTATCCTTAGTGGTAACTACCCTTAGATCAAGATTGAAAACTTTTAGCTCTTCTAGGAAAATATCACCGAAGGTTTTGTCAACTGTGTGTTGCCAATAACCCAGTGCATTGCATGATCCAACGGCCATGACATATTACACAAAGGTCCCAAACACGGTTATGAATGTCTTCTTTAGCTTGTCTTCCTCTGTGATTTCCATTTGCTTATAGCCGATGAAATAGTCTATAAAGGCATATACCCCTACTTAGATTTGATCAATGAATGGTAACAAATAATAATCCTTAACTATTTGCTTGTTGAGCTCTCTAAAATCAATGCAAAGCTAGATTTGATTATTCTTCTTCTTTCTTATAACCACCCCCACAAACAACACTCCATGTATTGCACAGGAAATATCAAGCCAAACTTATGTAATTTTTGTAACTCTTTGAATAGCCTATCTATTAAGTCAAAAGGCACGTGCCTCACCAAATAGGTCGACTTTCCTCTTTCAAGGGAATGGTATATATGGCTAAAAACTGGGGGGATACCCCTCAATTCATTATAACTCTAGGTGAATATATCGTGAAGTTCCTAGATTAAGGACACATAGCCCTTCCTTTCTCCCATTCTAAGAAAAGAATATAATTTGATTGGTCACGAATCATTCAATGTGCCAAGGTTTATCTCTATCCCATCCACATCTCTGATTCTATCATGAGCATCTATAGGCTTGTTTAGAGTTACCTGGTAAATATCTGCATTAGACCCCTCTCTTGATTTATCAGTTTGATGAAGTCTCACTAGCAGTAGTCCCCTCTCGCCCATTCGATTTCGTTGAGGATATGGGTGGTCTCTCGCGCTTTGATGTCTTTCGAGTAAGCATCAATTATAAATTGTGTAGCACCTCTACCAAAGATTAAGCAACCAATCGGTATGTTGACTTAACAATTGGATTGCACAATCCATGGCCTTCCTAATAGCACTTGGTAGCTTGGCCACCCTACAAAACTAATAATCCTAAAGTCCAAATACATTCAATGTTAGCAATGGTTACAGGGACTTTGGTAATACAATATTTCAATAATATCAAATTGTCATTAGCCATCCTTAGAATTGTGGAGGAATCTTTTTGAATCTCTATCCTAGCCTCTCCATCAATTCTAATCTCATATTATTAGCGGAGGATCTTGTATCCATAGTGCCTTGGTCCACCAATATATCATCAATATAAGCTAGCATCCTTGGGCAATGTTTTTTTGTATGCCCAAACTAGTCATTACCAGGCTATACCCCAAGGGTTTGATTATATATCTAGTGCAAAGGTCTTCTTAAACTCCTTATGCACTCTCGAGGATAGTTTAATTGGCTAAAAGATGTTAACATTGGGCTTGACCTCACAAAGAGAACTTGCTAGATCAAATTCCTAAAAGTTAGCAATAGCTCTCTTCTCCTACCAAACCATCCACTCTCTTAGTTACTTCATAGGTTTAGGTGCTTCTTTCTTGGCCTTCACATCCTTCTTCGTCTTTGGCTCCTTATTTAGGTCTACTTTGCCATTACCAATCTTCAAAGGGCCACCTAGTACATCAAGACTAAGGGTTTGCTTGCCCTTATTATCCTATTTAGGGGTTCTCTAAATAGGTTTTGCAATATCTTTATCTTCCTCTTTGACCTCCTGACCTCTCATAATTATTCGTAAATTAGAAGCATCATTGCCATTAACACACACTACTTCTATCAAACTTTCACTACTATCACTAGGTAGTTCTTCCACAATATCCTTTCCTCTTTGCAAAATATGCTTCGATCCCTCATCTTGTCGAAGATTGTTTTCTTGTCCTCGGTGACTAATAGGACGACCTAGCTATCTACTTCTTTGCTAAAGTGAACAAGAGAAGTATTGATCACCACACCATTTACAACTAAACCTAAATGGGCCGTTTTCTTCAAGTTGTCAATTTCCTATTAAGTTTTGTTACTTCCTTAGGAAGTTTACATCTACGAGTATTTATCTATATTATTCATTTATCATGTCACTATAATGCTTCATCATGTTCTTAACTTTGCTAAGAATATTCAATGCACTAGACTCATAATCATAATTATCTACTTGGCATTTTGATGGCATAACCACCTAGTTAGTATTGGTTGTTTGTTGATTAGTTAATATTACATTGGGATTCGTTGTTTGTCTTCTGCTTTTTAACAAAGCCATTTGGCTAGCCATTGGCATAGCAGCATTAGGAGGAGCCGACAACATAGGTACATTTTGCATCATGCCTTCTCTTATATTAGGGTTAGTCATGGGTGTACTTACTGCACCTTGACCTCCACTAGCTATAGTTAATGCCAAATTATTGCTAGGACTTGAACTTGAATAGAAGTTTTCCCTAGATGCATAGGCCACTTATAATCATGACTCTATCTTCTCCTCTCATGTAATGGCAATATTTATATCAACAATAGTAACACTACTCAACTTCACTTGGATATTAGAATCTAATCCATGTAGGAAGTAATGTAGTTGGGCAACAAGTGTAATGGGAATAGAGGCTTAAATTTTACAAAACACCTCTTTCAATTTATTGGCCTAAGTATCAAAACACGCAACCAATACTGACCACCTCTCTCAGGCACAAACTCTCTTCGAAAGGCCGCATAAAATAGATCTATCATAGTTATGGTTCCAATTTCTGAGTTATGATACCAGACCATAGATCTCTTTCAAAGTCAGACAAAAGAACATCATAAGGTGTGGGTAGAGAAAAACCAAGGGCTAGAAAATCTGGCATTCCTACATGTAACCCAATTGGTTACACCACAGTAATGACCACATTTTCTCTAGGGGTCTGTATCGGTGGGATCACACTCCCACTCAAAGTAGGCTAACATTTTGAGGAAAGAGTGATGCTAGAGTTTCCTCCTCTTCCTAATGGGTTGAGTGGGGTAGTAGGGTCAATAAGGCCTCTCCCTCTCACGGATATTGGACTACTACACTTAAGAAAGTACCTCCTAAAGATCTCTACTCTCTATCTAGCCCTTTTGGCTCTTTCTTGATATTCAATCTTGGCTTGATGGTTTCTATCAAGATATATTGGATCTATCTCAGCACTCTTTGGTAAACATTATCCTACTAGATCCATATTAGCCAAGAATCAAAACTTCCACTTATTAGCAGCTCTTGACAAACACACCGCCTATCGAGACCAAAAAAGGGCCCAACATTGGCTCTCTATCGGCTCTTGCCGGGGCTCCTAATAAACACACTAGATGACCCCACATAGCCTCGCCACCATGAGCATCTTGATATCATATATGACTCTTCTAAACATTGTCTTTGTAGATATGCTTTTCAATTGTAGTCCAACAAATCACCCTTCCTGACTCTAAGCAAAGGGATCTCCCCCATACATAGGTGACTACTTCACCTTGATTCATACACATAAAGGGCACTCCCAAATAATTACTATAGCCCCTACAACTCTCCTAGGCCCCAAGGATTGGCCCCAAAATGCACGGTCTTAAATATATAGCACATCAAAACAAAGTCATCTCTTAGTATTTATCGTTTCATGATTTTTTTTAAATCCTCACACAATCTTTCCCAAAGAACCCAAGTTATCCTACAGTTAGGGATTCTCTCTCTCTCAGCATGGAAATCAATGATTTTGCAAAGAAGTGATATGCATTTAAGAGATTTTCTCTAATATCATTATTTTATGTATATGCGTACCTTAATATAACACATAAACATTAGGTTCTTCATTGAAAAGATGTAGAATTTTAGTATTCATTTCATGTTTATATTTATTATATATACATACATACATACATACATACATACATACATATTCATTGATATTCTCTTAATTTTTTATTTTTCTAAGCTCAAATTTTATTTTTTCTTATGTTTCAATTATTTTTATCATTATTACTAGTAATTCTAAATTTTTATCATAAAATAAAAAAACATAACCATGGCAATGATCATGTATCATTTTGTTTCATATGCACTATTACTCTCACCAATTTTATCAATCACCATCATATTTCTCAATTTTATGAGTATTGCATAGATTGAGATAATTAATTTCTACATTATGACAACCACAAATTCTAAAAATTTAGACTGGTAGCCCTTAAACATAACAAGCAGCCCATTCATACTCCACATAACTGCTAACCACCTTCATGATCCTTTGCTCCATTTCTCACAAACCACATTTTGGCACCCATTCCCCCTCACCCTCAGTCCACATGAACAGTAATTATGGTGAGAGAGAAAGACTAAAAACCAAACTTTCAATAGAATGCATAATTTCTATGGCAATTTGGAGTGAAAAATTTCTATATCTCATGGCCAAGGCTTCTCCTTACATATCTACCATGATTAAAAAATCACATTTCATGGGGATTGAATGGCTGCGCTAAAAAACACACCCCCTTCCCCCCCGCCCCCGCTTCTTACGAAGATTTTGTGGGTTATTAACCCCCTTAAGCTTAATTACTCAAAAAACTAGTTCAACCCTTTATGTTCACATTGTCAGTAAGTGGTTCAACTAAAATCGAAGACCCAAACAAACTTGAATTCCAAATCTAAAATACTTCATTTTTTGTGTCTACTCACACTAATGCTAAAGTTACACCTTTTTAAATAAGCCATCCAATGAAGTTTGATTGACAAACAAATGCTTTCAATGCTTTCTAGGACACCCACTTTTGCTTAGAAACTCCAATGCCTCTTTGCATATCATGTGGCAACCATCCTTATAGCAACTACTGTGTAATGCTCATGTTTTCATACAATTTATTGAGTCAGATCAAACTTCTATTTATTATAAGATAATTTTTTTATGAAACTCTAAGTATACTTGTACTACTCTTTTCATTTTATTTCATGTAAATGGTATGACTAAAGTAATGCTTTGAAATTAAATCTGTACTTTCTGTCGATGTACATATATCTATATGTGTTTTGATATCAATATTTGTGTCTATTTACAAAAGTGTAATATCTCTTAATGCCATGTTGATTTGTATGGCATATTGGTGATTACCAGTTGGATCTAAATGATGCTTACTACTTAGGATTTAACATATACTTATTTATATCTATTGCTTAGGTTATAATACTTGAGAGAAAAAGAATGATTCTATCAATAGAAATACATAATAGGAAAGATGAAAAAGACAATTGATCACTGATACATATCATTTCTCATATTGGGTAAATATGCGTCCAAGTATAAAGGAAGCTTTCAAGGTAAAAGTTGTAGATATATCAAAGTTTTGGGAGGTTAAAATTTTAGCTCTCAATGAAAGGAAGGTTAATTCTCACCTTGTAATAAAGACTTTAGTACATCTACTATTCATGAAAAAAAAAATACATATTGCACCCACTATAACCGTTTAATTAAACACTATAAATAGTAAGTCTTTGCAACACATTAAGAATAAGCAATTTCATGATATCTGTATAATTAATTATCTCATTTTTTTAAAAGTATACCCTACAAATTGCTATGAGTGGCAAAATATCGAGAGTTTCATAAGTTATTTTAAGTGATACTACCTCAAAATTGGTAGACTACTCTTTGAGGAGCATACAGCCAAGCAACTCATTGAGAACCTTGTATTTATCTATGATGTGAAGTACATATTACTCAAGGGGAAGTCAAGAATATGAAACCCTTGAGTTTATACACGTACTAAACCCACAATAGCATAGAATAGCTATTATGTAGTGGTGACATTTTACACATGTAACACAAAAATTTCAACAAACATATTAAACTCTAGGAAGCTAAGAGCTCGCTCAAAGAATTTACAACTAAGTTTGTTCATACCAATTGTAATTTTTACTCACATATTCAAGGAATGTGAGGATTTGAGACATACCAAACTTACATCATAAAAAGTATTCAAAGGATTATGTAACAAGGATTCTATGCAAAACTTAGATGCAAAAATCACTCACAGTCTTGACATGTTAAAGTGTCAATTCACAAAAAGTGCCATGACTTTCAAATAAAATTTCACTCTTGATTAACTATTTTTCTACTTTGGGATGAATCAACTAACTTCCCTTCCCAATTGCAAGTACTCTATTGCTTCATAAACTTTATGTTTAGCCATGTGAAATCAAGTAGCTGAAAAGAAAATAAAATTCATTTAAATGTGCGGACACACTAATTCCTTCTTTCATGCGAAAGTCCATAAGTTGTTTCAACCAATACATCTATGAAGCAAGAGTTTGCCTGTCATAAATATTTCATATCCTTTTTCATAGCTTCCAAGCATTATTCTCAAAACACAATATTGAAATAAACCTATTTAGACAATGATAGTATGATAATGAATTAACATAACACATCCAACTTATCCCAAGAATCTTAATCCATACCTTTAGGCTTTACAATATTGGTTTTCAATGGCCTAAATTGCTTCTTTTGAACTAGTGCATGTCATATCTATATTTTTCAATAGGTGAAATTTGTGTCATCAAGCTTTTCAATATTGAAAATAGCATTGTCATTCAAAGAACTATCTATGACAGTAGACCAATGCAAAATCCAAGAGAATGGGCTACTATAAATGGCTATAAATCAACTTCCAAAACTCCGTCAAAATAAGAAAAAAAAAATATACAAGTATAGAGCTTTCTACCAATTGCAAGTTATAAACTACCAAAGTATAATGTCTACGCTCCAAGATAATGTTAAATACTATAATTACAACATTACTAAAGTACAGACAATATATGTCAATCCAACTATAAATGAATAGCTAGGAATGCAAGCTCCCACTGTAAGGATATCCGAGTGAAGAGAGAAGCTCGTGTGGAAGCACGAGCAAGCAGAAGTAAGGGATGTATGAGCTATAATAAATAGAGCAAGAGAGTAAGAGACTCAAGATATGAAAACTCCAACAATCACAATGTGTGACTAGCTTTCCATTATTATTATTATTAGTCATTAAAAGAATAAAGAATGAAGTAACAAAGATGGATACTCGCTACTGATAGTATATAAGTATGTAGATTCCACCACCTATAGTATATAAGTATACAAGTACTATAAGTGTAGTAAAATATAGTGAATGAATGAGAACGATGTAAACACATGTCTTCATCTCTAACAATCACCCACTTAAAAGTGAATGTGCCTCTACTAAGGAGAGCAAGAAAAAATTGACAAAATACAAATGTATATAAAGTACAACAAAATAATGAGAGATATCATCTCATCCTATGCCTATCATCTTCCAAGGTTAACAGTCTCCATCCCTTCCTTCTATATGGATCTATTGATGACCATGTTTTAACTGTGGTTGACATACCACATGTATCTTTATGGCATCATCACCTTGAACACATGTCCTTAAAACAAATAATAATGCTTTATTGTTTGTAGTATATTCTACCCTCATAAAAAGTCTGAAATTGCATGCATGGGTAAGCCTCTAACTCTTGTTCATTCTAATGTATGTGGTGCCATGTCCTTTAAATCCATCACTACTTTCGTTGATGATTATTCACATAAGGTCTAGGCATATCAAATGTATTTTGACTATCTTTCAACATTGACATGCTCTCGCTAAGAATGATTCTAGATGCAGGATAAGATACCTAAGGTCATATAATTAGGGTGAATGTGGCTCCAAAGCATTTGAGCAGATTTACAATGACTGGGATACTAAGCATCAATTGATCACCTCTTACATCCCACCCAAGTACGGTGTTGCAAAGTGCATGAATAAGACGATTCACGATAGCATACTTAGTCAAGCAAGCTTACTATAAAATTTTTGCACTCAAGCAGTTATTTATACTATGCAATTGACAAATCAATCACCATGCATTACTATTGGTTGTCAAGTTACAAAGGAGGTATGATCTAAAAAGCCTCCATGTGAATCTTAGAGGATTTGGATATGAGGCTTTTTGCCTTGTATCCAACTATGGTGTTGATCATCTCTGACATTCTACCCAAGTATGATGTTGCAGAGTACATAAATAGAACAATTCATGATAGTATACTTAGTCATACAAGCTTACTACAGAAACTTTGGGTTGAGATAGTTATTACTATTATACATTTGAAAATTTTGCATCTTGGTCTTATTGATTCACAAAACTGTGTTTTAGAGAGACAAAGGGTGATTAGCATATGTGCCCATTGTTCTTCGGAACGCTCATCTTTTCCTTTGGACCGAGCAACGCGGGTCGTGGTACATGCCAACTGCCAATAGAAGTAATCGCACAGCCATACGCTGGCTTTATCCTCAGCCATATCGTATGCGTGGCCTCATAACCTATGCAGGTTGTGTGAGAAGAAGAGAGAGGATATACTGTTGTAACCTTCAGAAGAAAGTGCAATCAACTGCAAATGAAGAGACTCGTCTTCATGGAAGCATCACATGGAGTTCAGGAAAAGGGATAAATGCAGAAAACTCTCTCTCTCTCTCAGAGCTCTCTCTCTCTCTCTCTCTCTCTCGTCTGTGCGAAACCACAGGAGTCCAAATAACCAATGCCTAACTAGTGAGTGAAGGCAACTGACGAGTGCTGCGCTGTTTAATGGCGGCATGGTTATAACGAATCCACAGGAGTCCAAATAACCAATGCCTGTTGCACTGGTGAGGAGCCGCTTCAGTCACAGAAATCTGGCTTCCTGGCAATAATTTTGTGCTTTCAAGTATTTATCTGCGTCTGCTCCTCGATTAATTTACTCTTACCACCAAAATTTACATGTACCTATGTAGCTAGAGAGTCAGCCTTCTCCGTTGCCAGTTTCAGTTCAAAAGCGAATTTATGGAGCTCAAAAATAACTCGTGACAAACAATTGACTTAGTTTGCGTCTCCCCCCGCCCCCCCCCCCGGGGCCAAGGAATAGACGACCCTAACGGTCGTCATCCACCTTTCGGTGTTTCCTCTCATGCTTACTTTACAATGTTCCTGAGATCTGTGCGCACATGTTACACCTACAAAAACTCACACAGTGTGAGGCAAATATGCACACTATCTCGTGTTGAAATCCTAATGCTGCCTATCTCGTGTTGAAATCCTAGTAGTGCTGCCTCTTCACAGCTTTCGCCTCACTCAGTCAAAACGACTCCTTGGCTCCAGCCTGCAACGCTGCTTCAGGCTTTCACCCATTCAACCGGAAATCAAAATCCTTGGCTCCAACCTTCTTCAGGTACTTCAGATGTGCTGCCAGTGCAACCCAAAACTGGAAAAAGAACGGTTTGCTCATTAAAATCTTGATCAAGCACTTGCGTATCGATTTTGTTGTTTTTTCCTCACATGCCAGAAAATTTAAAGAGAACTTAATTTAATATACCGATGGAAAACACTTGTAAGGAACATTGTACTCCTTGCATGTAGCCTTCACAATTGGATGAATTTCAGGATAATATATGTGGCATACCCCAGGAAACAAATGATGCTCAATCTGCAGGCAAGATTAAGATTAATTGTAAAGAGGCCTGAGCTGAACTATCTAGCAGACCAGCGCAGTTCATCAAAGATTTCACAGTTTTGTCCAATGAAGTTCACAAGTCAAGAAAATAGAACCTGCACTATGAATATGTATCAACAAGCTTATAATCACTTCAAAACAAACCCTTAGGAGTGGCTTGATCAATTTATGAGGATGCATCCACAGTTGTTCTCTGCAATGCCTGTTTCTGTTCCTCATGCAATGCATTGTACTCTAAATTAATGTCTACTTCCACCCAACTTGAAAATAGCCTGTGTCTGTTCTTCATGCAATGTATTGTACTCTAATTTAATGTCTACTTCCACCCAACTTGAAAATAGTCCCCCACAAAAACAGAGCTCATTTTTGTGCAAGCTCAATGAAGACAAATCATGTATTGTTTTTCTAGATACTAGCTCTGAAGACAAATCATGTATTGTTTTTCTAAGCAAAGGTAAGGTTAGTAGATTCCAACATGTGAGTTTAGCCTCTTTATTCTTTTGTGAACAAGATAGTGCAAGCATTTGCACCAGGTGGAGAGGAGCGTTAGGATTTGGAGAAACAAACATAAATGAACCTATGTGGACCAAGAGAATCGTGTGTAGACCGTTGGATATCCTATAGAAAGGGGAAATGCAAGCTGTTATGCTTTTGTGCAGTGGCATATAACAGTATGACTCTAGCAGCCACATGGGCCAAAATATGGGTCTATCCCGACCAACTCTCAACACCCTCTCAGTACATTTAGGAAGCAAAATAAGAACCCAAATGTGCTGAGCAGTGAAATGGCCTTATCAAAACCATAAAAGTGGGGAGAAGAAGATGAATCCTAAAATGACAGAATGTACCTGAAAAGAATAGGTATTGTCAACATTGTCAAAAGGCTAGCCATTATGACGACGAATAATGATCTAAGGCAAGAGGCTTACTGCCAAAATCCAAATATCAAACCTTCCCATCCCAATCGGATAACCCCCAACAAGGAAAGCAAGGTAGTGGAAACCCACATGAAGGGCAGTGGCGAGGCCAGACCCACATTGCCACCGACCAGTCATCACAGTCGGTGAACTACTCAATTCCAAAGGATTTGTCTAACTGGTCCACAAAGGCCCACATCGTCCTTAGAGACATCGGATGCAAGTCTCGTTTACATCTGCAAGCTGCCTCGTGATAAGAATCCTGCTGAGACCCACTTGTCACAAGCGAGCACATCAGTACCTATTTGACTTGTGGACAATGGAGCTACCGATCACATGACTCCTAAAGTGGACATTTTTATCTCCCGAGCCCCTGCAGCTGGGAGTGTTTGCATAGGAAACAACTTCTCAATCTAGATTCAAGCCTAGGGTCGCACAAATTTTCCCACTAACCTAGGTCCAGATCTTGCTTTGCTAGATGATGTCTATTATGTCCCCTAGCTTAGGGTAAACTTGTTATCCATTCAACAGCTTTGCCAGTTGGGGTGAGCAAGGAGGAGCAATTTTCTTCAATGCGACCATACTCAAGGTCCTAGACTCTCAGACTGGTTTAGTGATTGTTCACAGCCAAGCATAGCCTAATGGCCTTTACCACATGACACACTTTCTTACCAAGCACACTGCCGATGATTTCGAGTTCCATCACTTCCAAGCTTTGGCCACTACATGGGAGCCCACAAACTTTGAGCGTATTTGGCATTTTCACTTAGGACATCTTGACTATGACTCTCTTTATGAGTTGTCCCATCAAGGGATGATTACAAGCCTTCCACACCTAAAACTATCTTGACAGGTCTATAAAGCATGTCAACTAGATAAACAACATCGTAAACCTTTTGTCAATAGTCTCTCACTCGTGCTACTCAACCCCTTAGATCATTCATGTAGATCTTTGTGCTTCCACATCCATTGTCGCCTTAAATGGCATGTTGTACTTTTTTTTAATAGTGAATGATTTCTCTAAATACATGTGGGTGTACTTCCCATAGCACAAGTCCAATCCTTTCACTTATTTCAAAACTTGAGTGATGTTGGTTTATAACCAGATTGATCGTCATGTGGATACTATGAGGAATGATTGAGTTTTCTGAGTTTCTATAGAAGCAAGGCATTGCATAACAACCCACCTCTACTAACTCCCCCACACAAAATGGAGTTGTAGGGTATACGAACCGAACTATCATAAATATGGCACGCTCTATACTATTCACAGCAAAGCTCCCTCAGCACCTTTGGGTCGAGGCTATCAACACTTCAATGTACATCCTCAACCGACGCCTAACTACAACGATCCCTAAAAAGACTCCATACATAGTATTTTTTGGCTCTCGACCTGTGATTTGTCACTTCAGAGTTTTCGATTGTCGTACTTATACGCACACTCCTGATGACAAGATAGCAAAAGCTCACCCCTCAAGAAGATCTCTTAATTTTTGTGGGCTTTTCTTCCGAAGTGAAAGCCTATCATTTTTTCAATCCTCGAAAAAATAAGGTGATTGTTATGAGGGATGTCATCTTTGATGAGAGAGACATAGTACGGTCCTTTGCATTGGACTTTGTGAAGAAAAGTGTGGAGTCACTGCTAGGGTTTGCACTGAGAAAACACAGAGTGTACAACCACGACAAAAGCACAACAAGACAAACACAATTATACGCAAAACTCCAAACTCAAACATGAAAACTCAAACATAAGCAAAAGAATGGATAGAAAGAACACAACTCTGAAGTGAATGAATGTAAGAGTATATAATGTGTCTAACAGCAGAGCAATGTCAGAGAGTGACGTTCACCGAAGACGGATCCCAAGTGTTGTGACCAACACTTGGAGTGATGGAGTGAAATACCAAACGTTAATCACCAAAGTGTGAGACTGAGGCGATTGCAAAGGATGATGCCTAATGATGTGGGCGAAGCAACAAAACATAGTAGTAGAATGCCGCAGTAAAGCGAAGAAGTTGAACACTACAATAAAACGCTGCAGTACAAGAGTAAATGAGGTGATGGCAACAGTCGACGAAAGCTGAACCGCACGTGGTGAGAGATTAATGGCATGAAAATGCCTTTCTTTGTTGCTTGCCCATCAAACAAGCTTCACATGGTTCCTTCATTTCAATTACTGTAGATAGGTAAATAACCATACCTTGCTTATATATCTCCTATAACACTACAAAACCAATGTGACCAAATCTTTCATACAAGTTTACTTGTGCCCACACCAAAGGTGGCCATAAGAGCACTTAGCTCACACAAGTTGTTCCTTCTTTCTCCATTGTCAACAACTTTACTAGTATTATTATTTCTATACCAATCTTAGTGAACCTCACCTCATGACCAAGATCAATTATAGAAGCAACTGATCATAGATTTCTCTTAATCCCTAGAACACGCAACACATTTGAAAGATTTTTTAGTTCACCATTTGCAGTAACAAAGGAAATAGTACTTGTGTCCTTAGCAAGGTATTGATCTGCACACAAGGATGAGAAACCTGCACGGAATAGATGAGACTGAATGGGGGCAACGTGTCTATTTATAGATGAGGATGATCCCTTCCAAATTAGGGTTTCACTGAACTCTCTCGAACCGCTCCCTGTTTTAGGGTTTTCATTAAATTAAGCTTGTTTTGGGGCTGTTTAAATGGCTGAGTAGCATGAAATGCATTTCTTAGCTTAATACCCCCTCTCAAGCCCAAAATAGGGTGAGAAAGAAAGGTCAACCCATTTTGCCCAAGACATCCCACCCCAAAGTAGCCAAGGCATTGAACAAAGGGTGCACAATGGCTACCTAATGGCTTACCAAAACTGCAAAGGCAATGGTTATCTTATCAAGCAAGTCCAAGTAGTCATCCCAGAGAGAACAAGGCATCTGACAAAGGCTTCACCTCAGCTGCCCAATGTTCTACCAAGCCCTAGAAAAGTGGAGGGAACTACAATGAACTTTGTTTCTTTTTTTGGTAAGTGAGAGATGGTTTGTGGTCGATTGAGAAGAAGACAAGCGAATGAGAAGGGATTGTTAGATCCAACCCATCATAAAACAGACAAGCTACCCATCCACTTGAGGATGTCAATGGTGGTATGGTGGACAAACCAACAACTTAGGATCCATCTAGTGATGCTCTCCACACTAAGTATGCTACATACTGTGAAATGCTCACATAGCAAGAGCCACTTGGACAATGTTCCTAATGGAAAAATTGTTCATTTATCCAAGTGCCTGTTAGAGAGTCATTCCCTGTACAGTTGTGGGCAGAGCAGTACGGCTAGAGTGCAATCGCAAAAGATGCCACATC
Source organism: Lygodium microphyllum (assembly GCF_053477565.2). Taxonomy (NCBI): domain Eukaryota; kingdom Viridiplantae; phylum Streptophyta; class Polypodiopsida; order Schizaeales; family Lygodiaceae; genus Lygodium; species Lygodium microphyllum. The sequence goes on from NC_141142.1 coordinate 49,565,177, forward strand.
AGCAGGCCGAACAGGGTGCCACTTGGCACAGTTTGCAACAGTCGGACATATTTATGTCAGTCAGTTGCATTTAATCCAACAGACCTGGTCTTTTTTTACCTTTTTTTTTTCTGCTTTGTATAGCAATCCCTCAGCACATTGTGATCATATTCTGATCTTGAGATTTGTTGGCTAAGACAGACTGTGCTCGGGCTGACGGAGATCGAGGTCATCTAGTCGGAGACATACGCAGATATTTCCTCTGCCCCCTTGTGTATTTCTACAGCATACTACACCGCAGATTTTCTGCGTTTACACTACTTTCTCTCTCTTCTCTCTGTGTTCACTCTCTCTCAATCTTTGTCCTACGCTTCCGCATCACTACACTCTGACAATGTCCTAGTACAAAGATAATGAAATCATGCAATGCAAAGAGTGAAGGTACAACAGGTGAAAAGGCCAATATCAAAGATAAGTGCCAAAACCTATAGAATACCAAGAAGGGTAGGAAACCCCTCTCAATCTGGAATGGCGATGCTGAAGGAGAAAAGGTACCAAATGTCAGTCTTCGTGTAGTCCCAAGAGCCATGATGAGAAAAAGTATCCCGATTGGAAGAGCTAGATACAAGTCACCGCCATGATAGCATCAAGAGAGATGTTGTACAATCCACCTCGAGAGAGAAAGCCTCCATGCTAGTAGAAAAGCAAAACTCTTAGGAAGATAAAACCTATAATGGAACAGTACACATTCCATGTCTCCAATCTAAGTAGAACTAGATAAACCTGCATGTTATCCCTATGTTGAAAACAAAGTTTGCAAAAGAGACTAAGATCTGCAATCACAAAGGTTTGTAGTGAGATGCTATAAAAAGAAAACCAAAAGAAATGAAAAATAAATTGAATGAATAAGTGCAATAATGCAAATGTGTATGTGTGTGGAAATGCAATGGAAGACTTGAAAATAAAAGGCTAAGTGTGGAGCCACCATTGCATATGGCGAGGTGGGGAAGGTGACCTAGAAGCACTTTCCACCGCTGTGCTTATGAGATTCAACCTCTTCTCCTAGATTGCTTGCATTTCCCTTGCCCACTACTACATACAAAGAGGCATACAAATGGGTGTGATTGCCAAGACTCTCAATATCCCTCCTCAATCACACCCGCAAAAAAGCACCAATTGTACAAAGGTTGTCATGAGTAAAACCTTACTAAGTGTGGGCATAACACAAACATGGCAAACATCCAGGGGTTATTACAAGGCCGCACTAAGTGTATAGAGACTATGGTACATAGGCTACATGAGGCGTTTTCCAAGCTTATGAAAGGAAGATTAGGGCAAGGTTATACAAGGCTTCAAAAAAGTCTATCAAAGTAGTGTGAATAGAAGGATTGGTGAGGCTTGTCCTACTACTCTTAATGGTCTTATTCTTCTTTGGTTCACCTTCATGATCTTATTCTTCCTTCACAGCAACAAGGTAGGCCTTTTGATACCTCTTTCTGGCATGACAAAACTTTTCAATATGTCCAATCCTTTTGCAGAAGTCACAAATTAGCTGGTCCTTTTTGCCTTTATGCTTATTACTCACATACAACACTTGTTCATCCTTAGAGGTAATTGGCTCCTCTTTATTTTTTATCTTCTTTTCTTCTTCTAACAAAGAGGCCTAAATGTCAATAAGTTTAGGATTTGGCATGTTAATTAAAGTGGTAGAGACATTATCATAATTTGGAGGCAAACTTTTTAACAGAACACCAATGCATACATCTTCATCCATTTTAATGTTGATCCCTACAAGCCAGGTTGAAAAACTTTCCATGTAATTCAGATGTGTTGCAAGAGATATGTTAGGTTTCATATCTAGTCTGAAAATTTCAATTAATAAACTATACTTTGAAGACTTTGACTATACACCAAACATAGTATCCAATCTATTCTAAGCGTCATGGGACGTGTCGCATGTATCCACATGGTAGATATAGCTATCATCCAACTCAAGATTTATGATGGCTTGAACCTTGTTGTCACTTTTTTGTCATGAAACTGCAAGAGTTGCATCTCGAGGCATCATTTATTGTCCATTAGTGATGGCCCATAGGCTCTTCTTCATTAGGATAAGTGTTATGCTATGCAAGTTTGCCAAGTATGAAACCCGGCTCCTTTGAAACGAAATGTCAAAGAATCATTGCCCTTGCTAGAGTAACTAGAACAGTGGCAAATCAGCACCAAAATTCTCAAAAATGAGCTTACTTTGGATGTGTCAAGAGACATGAGCAATGGCAGTGCAGTATCAAAAGATACTAGTTTGAAACTTAATGTTATTGCTTGAGTTTGACTTAATGATCTACAAGAAATCTTCACAACTTCCTCTCCTTGTTGATTTGATGGCTGAATGCTTGATGAGAGCTTCAGATTAGAGTGGCCGTTGCATGGTTTAAGTGGCAAGAGAGACAAAATGTAGAAAAAGTAAGCTTGATGTTGAAATGGCTATGGCTGCCCTTTAGGGATTTGTAGACAAGGGCTTGATTTTTTCTTGATTGCAACTCATAGAGATGTTCATTTGGAAAACCCTTTGAGTGGGAGAGAGCTTAGATATGGGTCTTCAAAAGCCCCATGTCAGTTGTCAACATTGGAGCTTGTGATGATTGTGCAGAGTATACGAACTGTAATGGCACAAATCTGGAGAGCTGGCTGATATAGACGCAATGCTGGAGCATACGTTGAGCAATCATACTCTGATATGCCAGAAAGAAGCGCCTTTAGCTGAAAAAGAAATCTCTAGAAGAATTTGTGACATCGTGCAAATACCACACAAGGAGCGGAATATTTACTTCATGCTCTATAAGCAGCTATCGGCACCGGTGCATGAGACTCGTGCACAGAGCAGGATTAGAGCGAGGGCCACATGTGATCGTGCATCACGGGCAGAGTTAGAGCTAGAGAATGAGGCTGCTTCATCAACTTTTCGATCAAGGTCCTTCGAGTCGAGAAGATGGTGCACACATCCTCAAAGTCCGGATCATAATTCGGTATACACGAGTCAGTTTAGCAGAGCAAAGTCCAAACTACAGTTGCCCAGTTGTTCATTAATGTTTATACTAATAGCCTCACTGGACTTTGAAGTTTTGACATATTCACATGACATAGTTACATGTATCATTGTATCTTGATTTCACTTATCATGCATCTTGATTCTTGTTCCATTGTTCTTGATGTCAGTCTCCACTATTCTTGATATCGGCCTTTACTGCTCTTTAGATCATAGATGATTCATGAGTCAAATTATAATTCATTTTGTTGCCTTAAGTTTTCAAAATTGAGTCTTAATTGTGTTAAGATGTCTTAAGTTTCAACCATTGAGTCCTCAGTCTTGACTCCTAAATCTTCACTTGTGAGTTGTGAGTCGTGACATGTGTAATGAATCATGATTTCAATCATATGGCATGAAGACTCAAAGATTTGTATGAAATTTGGATACATGTTGTTGTGCGCATTGATATATTTACATACCCACATAATACTGTATTTATTTTAGTGTACAATCCGAAACGTTATTTTCTTGTTTTCAAAATTTGGTCGAAACTCGAAAACTCTGATTTTTCCCGTTTCCGAAACTCCATGGTATTATGGCAAACATCCATCTATGCGCATTTATCCGTTTTCGGTCACCCTTGGAGTGATCAACTCCAGATCCAACATAATCATGGCATTGCCCATGGTAGTCTCCAAAGGCAATTTATCCTTATGCTTACATGCTAGCTTTACTTGTGTTGCTTGCTTGCCCATCTTGCCTTTCCATATATTCTCCATAAGATTGGCGCATACACACTTAAGAATACCTACGCACTTATTCTAATAGTGTGTGGGATTGTTTTCCTTGTTTTATGGAGATAGTGGGACTATCAATCCTTATTTTCCCGTCCTTCGGGACACAGTGACTTAGAGAAATGAAAACTAATTTAAAACCATCACCTAATGCTAAATCTTTTACACAAACTAAAACAAAGCCCTCAAAAAAAAAAAAAAGTTCATTGTTGATTCCATCCGCCTTTACAGGACCTGGTAGGCTCTTAGACATGACAAGTACCCTTGGTCCGATGCCCTGGTCTCTCTTTGGTGATCACTTGGGCTCTCAACAGAGATATGTACAGGAGCTCTTGGTGTCTTTTGAGATGGAGGATTGTCGGGCCCTATCTACTCCTATGGATCCGAATTGGAAGGCTACTTCCCATTCAGCTTCTTCTTTGGCGGATGCGTCCCGCTATCGACAGTTGATTGGGTCTTTGAATTGGCTTCTCAACACCAGGGTTGATCTATGTTTTGCTGTTGGGCTCTTGGCAGGGTTCATGAGTGAACCTAAGACGGTGCATTGGTAGGCTGCTCAGAGAATACTTTGGTATTTGAGGGGGACGTCTGATTTAGGGATTCATTACCCCGCAGGGACAGATGGGTCAGATCTTGTACTTGCAGGTTGGAGCGACTCGGATTGGGCCGGTGATGTGGACCACAAGCGGTCTACTACAGGTTACTGTTTTACTTTGGGTGCAGGTGTTATTTCATGGGAGTAGCAAGAAGCAGCCCACAGTAGCCCTTTCGTCTACTGAGGTGGAGTATCGGGCCACGTCTTCCACCACATGCGAGGTTGTGTGGCTTCGGAGATTATTGGAGGAATTTGGGTGCCCCCAGACTCGTCCTACCTTGCTGCAATGTGACAATGAGAGTTGCATTGCCTTGGCAAGGAACCCTGTTTTTCATGCCCGGACGAAGCGTAAGATAACTATCGCATTTGTAGTGTTGGTAGGTCACTAAGCGACCAACGTGCATCCTTTGCTTGATGCCCTAGCTACTTTGATGTAAAAGAAAATATATATCAAGGGCTTATTTCTCATGGCTCTGCTTTGGGCCTAAGAGGAGATATTGAGTTAAAAATCCATTAGCTTGACTTAAACAATCCCAAAACATGCTTAATTAATGAAGCAAACCTCTTATTTTAAAAAGAAATACAAACCTAGAGAGTTACTATATCTCGCATGCAAAAGCCTAATTTGGGTGCCTCAAGCTTTCTATGAATAGGCATGCAACCCCACCACTCTCCCTCAATCTCGTTTTGGTAGGTTTTAGGAGGTGTATCTCTGCTCCCCACACCCCGTTCATGGAGAACATTGCAATCAGAGACTTCCATCGCAGTCTACTATCACCTGGAGTCTATTTCCAACCTCTGTACTTGTCACCTACCTCCCAAAGCTTTCGCCAACATCAGGGAATTTTTGTTTGCTTCTGCTGGGGCCATTCGCCATCATCTACATCCAATCCTCCATCGGTAGGAGTAGCTATCTACAGTCATTTACAACAATTGGTTACTTTTTAGAGGTTGCATGCTGCTCTAATATTCGAGATGTTGGTTGGCTGAATGTACACCACTGAGAATCGCAAGGCTAGAAATCCAAGATGCTCATAGTCATTGCATCAATTCAAACAAGGAGCTTGCACACATGTCTAAGAGTCTATGGAGTCAGATCTGACATTGCTCATATCTAGTGCACAAGTATATGAGAAAAGTTGTGTTACTCTATTATGAAACAAAAGATGCAAAGAAATACTACAAGGGACACAAACTGTTCCTTGGTCACTATGAAAGCATCCATTCTACTCTCTTGGAGAGTGTGTAACAGCCATCTAGGGACTGTTTTTGCCTACATTTACAACAACTCTTTCATGTTGTACTGCATCTTCCGCTGCATGAGGCAAAACCTTATCATAACCCCGCTCTTGAGGAACATGTGGTGCAGCAACAGCTTGCTGTATTATGTGTGTCTGGCCATTTACAGCAGGTATGGACTCCAAAGAAAGTGGCAAAGGACCCTCAAAGACATCACCAATGTCATGGGTGGCTGGCATCTCAAACTAATCGCATGAAAATGCAGCATTTTGAGCAAATATGACATCTTGACTAACAAAAGCTTTCTTTGTGCATGGATCATACAAGCAATAGCCCTTGCTCTCCAACCTATAGCCAATAAATATGCATTTTACAGTCTCATCATCGAGCTTTCCACAAAGCTCTTTTGAAACATATGTATAGGCTATGCATTCAAACACCCAAAACTAGTCAACTTTGGGTTCCTTGCCATGCCAAGATTCAAACAGTGTGATGGTCTTCAATGCTTTGGTGGATGAACAATTTAATATATGATTCGCACAATGAAGGCCTTCTAGCCAAATGTTATGTGACAACCCCTCTTTTCAACATATGAGTCATCTCCATGAGTATCCGATTTTTCCTTTCAACACCACCATTTTGCTAAGATGTCATTCTTACCACGGCATGATGCATAATACCATTTTCAAGCAAATATGTCTCAAAAGCACGAGACATTTACTTCTCTCCTCTATCCATACGAAGTGTCTACACTTTCAAGCCAATTTCAACCTCAAGCTTGGCAACAAGATGTTTCAAATGCATAAACACATCAAATTTTGCTTTTAGCCTATACTCCCATATACCAAGAGTAGTTATCCATAAAGGTGATAAAATAAAGATGATCCCCAAGTGTGAATTCCCTCGTAGGACCACAAAGATCAGAGCTAATAAGCTGCATATTTCCGGAAAGCACACACTACACCAACTTTCTTGAAAGCAAACCTAAGCATTTTGCCCAAAATACATCCCTCACATGCAAGGTTGTCACGCCCGATGGCGTCCAATTAGTAGTCCAATGCTAGTACGGTACTAATTAGACTAATAAATCTTGAACCTGTGTCCAATATTACGTCCGATCAAAGAAAAAATACATATAATTTTAAGTCTATGCTTAATGTTTGGACTTAAAAGTTAAAACATAAACTTAGAGATTCAAGTCAAAAGTGCAAAAGAGAGTTGAAACAAGACTTAAGAGTGTAGAATAAATAATGAAACCAACAACTTTATTATGAGCCAGATGTTCAATCTTATACAAAAAGTATATAAAAATGGATTGAGATAAAAGTCATCATCCATGGCTCAATCCAAATCAAGATACATGATTACTCTAGGTGCTCATATCACTCTTGGCATCAAAGGTGGAACCATCCTCGTCGCCGCTTAAGGAGCCATCACCCTCCTCAACAAAATCACCCTCACTAATGGCATTGCCCTCATCATCATACTCGAACTCTCTAAGCTCTTTGTAAGAGGCAGTGATAGGTATGTCCTCCGAGGCCGAACTAGGAGTACTTCTCGAGCCACTCCCACGTCTCATGTAGCATCTAAAGGCCCCACAAGCATCATGGGCAGCCGATGTGGATGCCGAAGTGGAAGCTCCATGGCTACCGGCATGAGGACAAATAACAACACAGGCACCGTGTGCATGAGTACAAGAGACCCGCCAATCTATCTCCTTGAGCTTCAAGTAAAGCTCCCTAAAGACTTGCTCCTCCTTCAAGTCTCTCTCATGAGTCATACTTTTAAATGTGTAAGCGGAGAGCTTGAGTAAATCCACATTTATCTATACATTTAAAGGATGAAAAACTTAGATTGAACAAATGAAACTTCTCTAAATATATTTCATAATCTATGAATAAAGTTATGAACTAAAAAGTATAAAAATTGAATATATGATACTTATCTTGCCATAGACATCTCATGCATGTTGCGTAGCATGCATAAATTGGAGCGACAATAAATTAGTCGTTCTAATTGTCGTGTGCTAAGCTTATTGCGGATTTTGGTGTGCACAAAGGAATAGGCGGATCAATTCTTCTCACATGCACCCGACCAACAATCCTAAACCATATGAAAAAAAAATAAGTTTAAACTTGCAAGTTGTAAGTTGTAACTAGAATTAAATGAAAAAAAAAAGAGATTTTCAAACATATACAAAAATGCGTAAGGTCTCTCTTTGGAGATGGGACAATTGGTAGCCAAATGACTCCCACAAAAAAAAACTTCATCAATGATTCCCGCTTCCAAACAATGCCCCTTTGATCGCTATAATTGATGAGCCCTTGGATAAAGGCCACCATGGTGCTCTTCCACCAAAGCCTTTGAAAAAAAAGTATCATGATCGGCAAGAACATTGGCATCCATAAAGAGAGAGGGTTTTTGAAGGTGGGATGCAAGAGTGCCGCAAACCCATGTATGGGTTGCTTCATCCTCTCCCATCTTTTCTTCGTCAAAAAGAGAATATCGTCTCTTTTAGGGGTGATATCCAAGATATCACTACAATAGGTGTAAGATGATAAAGATTTAGAGGTGAAATTTGAAAAGAATGAATGTGAGACAATACGAATTATAGATTTTAAAACTAAAAAGAAGCATGAATCTTTTTTTTTTAGAAATAAAAACAATACCATGAAAAAGAGACCTCCCCATCCAAGATAGTTGATGATTGTATCTCCTCCATCACATCTACGATAAGGTGATAGAGGAGGCCAATAGTAGCACCCTCCATGTCTGTCATGCTAAGCACCTTGTAGATGGGAGTGACAACAATGACAATGCCCCTCACATCCATCCAAAATTCCTCCTTTAAACAAAGCCTTTGAACGGCCTTTGCTTCCACTCAGCTTGATGACTCCCCTTCAAGCCTGTCCTTGAACTCATCTCACACGACCATTTTTTGTAGCTTATCGCGAACGTCATAGAGACACTCGAGGAGAAGTCACATGAGACGAGGATGTACCTGCATCCACCACTCGTAGAAAGTATATGCCAAGTGGGCAAGAATCAAGGATGTTGATGATCCCTCTTTTTTTACGGTCATTCTATCCATCAAATAGGATAGAGCATCCATACTTTGCCTAACCGACACGCACGAGCTCAAGGCACTTGTCAATCCTCTCTCTCCTCATCAAGTTTCTTGGTATACATATCACTGTATGTGACGTCGTACCGTCCCTTGCATAGACCAACGGTAGCAATGGCTTTTAACATCGCTTCCATCGATCCACTTTGAGAATATGAAAATAGAGATTGCACTCAATTATGGTGCGTATAATCTCTATTTTTGCTTGCCTTTGCCTCTCCTTGAGAAAGAAGAAAGGACCGGAAACTTGCCACGTTGCTTGGACAAGAGTGACTTATCTCTTAGGCATGGATACACCACTCGAATGGCTTTTTCTAGATGGGATAGAAGAGACCCCTCCAACAGAAAAAACCGAGACAATTGGAGAGGGATCGTCTTCCGCATCCCAGATCTCATGATCCAAAGAGATCACCTCCTCGCTTGCCCTTGAAAGACCTTTGTGTCGCTTCAATGGCAAGTATTTCCGACGACAATCTTAATAGACATCGTCGAAAATACCGAGGCATGGTGTGGCCTCCCCTCCTAATTTGTAAAGGTGGATGAGAAGGCGAGTAACATATGAGATTTGGAGCTTTGGGCAATACTTGCATTGCCACTTGCAAGTATTGGATTCCTCCTTCACTCATTCGAAGTAGGCACAATGCAAGTGAAAGGCCTTATTGAGAGGGGGTGCCATTGATGATGTATAGAGAGAGCCTAGAGGGTCACGGGTGAGATGATTGAAGAAAGGAGTGGATAGGGTAGAGAGCTTGAGGGAGTAGAGAGAGGCTAAAGCTTGATAGAGAAGGTTGGAAGGGTTGAGAGGTTAAGGGAGAAGAGAGCTTGAGAGAGTAGGAAGGAGGGAGAGCTTGAAAGGAGTAAAAGGGGTAGAGAATTTGAAAGGTTGAATGGGGAGGCGGGGAGTGAGATTTTTATATAAAGGAAGAGTGCTTTAGGGTTTAGGGATAGGGGGGACATAGAGAGAGAGAAAGAGAGAGAGAGAGAGAGAGAGAGAGAGAGAGAGATCAAATTCTAAAATTTGAATGGTGGCCCATCATCCATAGGAGAGGATGGTTGCATTGTGCCATTGTGTGTATATGAGAGAGAGAGATGGATGAAATTTGAATCATGAGAGAGAGAGAGAGAACGAGAGAGAGTTTTTAAACTTGTTAGTTTAAAACTTGAATCTTTAATATTTTCTCTTAAGTCTTTGTGTGAAAGAAAGAAAAGAAAGAAAAGAAAGAAAAGAAGAATATAAAAGATTCAAGAAAGAAAAGAAAATAAAGTGGTAAGAAAGGAAAGAAGAAAAGAAAGCGTTGAAAGAAACAGGTTACAGGGGGAAACGGTCAAAAAAGTGACCATTTGTTGGCCGCAGGCGTACGGGTAACGATCGACCGTCAGACACAGCGCAATCGGCGTGGTCAAGCGACTCAAGTGGGGAACAAACCGAACATGTCCAGACATGATAGACAAGACTGGATGGATCGGACAAGTTGACCCATCTGTTGCACGTGGACAACCCTGCTCACATACATGGAGAGATTGGGTCTCCATTGTATGCAATGCATCTACCATCTAACACCGCTAAATTAAGCTACCAAAACTCATGTCCATAGCACGCATGCCATAGCTCCACGTGTTGCTTTCCAAGCAAAAGAGTACTAACTACCAAGGCATCATGAAATTGCCTCTCATATGTATCCAACAAAAAGAGACCCTTATACAGGGTATCGAACAGCCTAAGTGCATAATCCATCTCTCTATCTCTGACAATGCATTTGTCATCTTCAAAGATGACCTAAAAGCCATGCTTATTAAAAGCAAATATAGATAACAAATTCTTTGTAATGTCGAGCACAAATAAAACATCTAGAAGCATGAAATCGAAACCATCTGCAACAATAATCATGATTCAACCAATGCCACTTACATCATAACTGTTATTGTTCAAACATGTAACACACTTCCTAGCAAGGGCTGAATGCAAAGAGGTAAGGAGACACTTTCTATGACAACCCACTATCAAAATACGATGTGTGTTGCAGTTCAGTATCATTAAATGTTGAATCGACCATAGAAAATCAAAACTACATGTAAGATGCATAGTCCTTCTCCACAAAGTTAGTTGAAGCATCATCAGCCTAGTGGTTTTTACATTCATAACATAATGACTAGGCTTCTTGCAATAATGACATTTTCCATTTTTCTTAGACTTTTCTGTGTCTTGGACAACCTTATTTGATGGTTGTCTAGCATTAACCTTTTGCTGATTTTTCACATTTTGCTCACTTTCCCTTTGCCATTACAATTTGAGAGCATAGCCACATCACCTCAATGCAATGCAATATTCTTCCAAGTCTGTTCTTCTTGCAATAAGAGGCTTTCCAACTTCACAAATATAAGGGGCTGCTCCCCCCCTCCCAAAAGACAACATCAAAGAGATGTGGAAACCAAGATATGACTCAAAAAGAGAGTTCAACATGATGTTTACCAATTCTACATCCTAAATGACCTCATCAACATTAAGCAACTGCTCATACAAATCTTATGTGTGTGTAAGGTGATGTGTCATACTATCACCCTCATCCATGATCACATTAGCCAGCTCTTTGCAGAGATAAGATATCCTGGCCTCATTACTTGTTGCAAACATGCACTCAAGAAGTACATCCCAAGCAGTTTTTGAGGTCCTACAAGACCAAATGAGTGGAATAATAGCACTTTTCAATGACAAGGCAATCAAGGATAGTATCTGTGCATCCTTTGACTCTCACCTCTATTGATCCTCAATAAGAGGAAGAGGAGGGACGGCATCAACAACACCAGCAACCGATCCTCTAGCATTACGCTAAGGTGTCTGAGGTGCAAAACCTCTTGGTTGCTACAGATCACCAGTGACATGGTCCCACAAATCCTTCACCACAAGAAGGTTACACACCATGAAACTCCACAATGGGTAGTTGGTGCCATCAAGCATGTCCTCCTGAGTGAGGACACCGAGGATGCTGCTCTGATCATTATGCCCTTGACATGCCATGCTACCAATGATGCACAAAGATCAGCAGCCAACTACTTCAATGCTAAAGTATAGAATATACTCTATTGATCACCAAAAATCCCCACATGGGATGAGAATGCAAGTACCAACCTATCACAAATCTTGCCAAATGTGCCCAATATTGCGTTAATTAGCACTCAGCCTGCAGATTACAGTAATGAACTGTTGTACCACACTTGCCTTGAAATGTGTGCCCAAAAGACACAGTTTGCAGCAATTTAATGTTCGAAAACCCTCAAATTCAGAAAATTAGAGTTTCTGTGTTTTTTTCTCAAATCGGTAGAAAATGATGGGCAGGGCTGAGAAAATTGTGAGCAATCCTGAGAAAATGGCGGGTAGGGCATGAGTATTTCATTCAAGACTAGCTACCAAAAGAGAACAACCAAACTCCAACAATTAACCTTTTAAAAAACCCTTCACTTCAAGTAGAGAGTTTTCTAAGGAATACTTTTTATGCAAACATGCCATCCATATCAAGTATAACATATCAAAAATGAGCAAATAACAGCTTATCCTAATTTTTTGGAGTCCTTTCATGACTAATCCAAAAAAGGTAAACTATCTTGTACAAGTTTTCCTTTGAAAGCCATGAATTATTGGATTGTCAAGGAAAAGATATATAAATGGATTGTCAAGGAAAAGCGAGAGAATCCAAGAAAATGAGTAAACCACCAAAGGAATAATCAATCATTCACAAGGAATAGCATCCAGCCATTGACCATCACAAAATTCAAGTATCACCCTGAAAGAACTCATCGCCAAGGCGGTCCAAGTTGATACGTGGCTGAGATGGCTCTATATTTACATCATATTTCAAGAAATCTACCATGTTTAATTGTGCAATACTCTGATAACATAGCTTTTTCTTCCAAAATTGGGGCAGAAATTCCATCTGAAGTTTATCCATTCTCTTGTTAACAGTATTGACTTTAAATAGTTTTACTAAACAATCGATATCCCAAAGCATTCAAAGACTCCTTGCAAGCTAGTAGCAAAACATATTTATATAGAGATTACCTGAAAATTTAGGCCACCAGTAATGTGCATCCAGAATCGGGACTTAACACAAAAGTTTACTGTGCTGCTCACCTGTGTCAGGACAAAGGGAGAAACCAATGTTTGAACACAACTCAGAAACTGTCACATTCCCAGGGGCCAGAGTTTGAATATGACCATGGTTTTCAGGTAATGCAGCTGTCTAGCCAAGACTTCTTGCAACTCAAACTAGAATTTCAACACATCTTCTGAAGGCAAGTACTTGTTTACGATGCAACTGATGGTTTGTGTAACAAATCTACACAAAGCACTAAACTATAAGAAGCTTGCAATGTTTTCTTTCACTAAATTTAAAGATTATGAAGGAGACATGGGCCAGCCTAGCACATCAAGGTCACCAGTTATGAGGCGGAGAATACAATATGTGCATTAGAAACCAAAACCAGCCAAATCATAGGAAGCGTGACTAAGTGGCCAGATAATTGTGTTCTTCTGATGTTACAGAACATAGAAATAAGGTTAATAGTTCAAAAGTGAGTCTGCTCACAAAATAGGAAAGGAAAGCTTACTTGTGAAGCTGCCCAACCTTTTGGCAACCTTGGAAACCCACTGCTTGAATCAACCACTGGAAATGAAGCACCTTCCACCACATGGGCAACCTGAAATAAGAAGGCCAAAGTCCACCCAAAGACCAGCTGCAGCAGATACAAAGCAAACACATGACTTAGAGTGCATCATTTAAAAATAGGAGACTTGAGTATTCACAGGTTATACAAAGTGAAGGCATTGAGCCTTGCCATGAATCTAACAATTACCTGAGAAACAACATATAAGCAGATAATTTCCCAAGCAGTGTGAGTACTAAAGAGACCGGGAAGAATGAACATGTAAACGAAATAAATCAGCTTAGCACCCCAGAAGATTATACATTCCAAAGGTGTCATCTTTGCAACCGTCACCCTAAAAACCAATCAGTACGACAATAAGAAGCTGAAACAAAGAACAGAATCACATCAATCAATCAATCTCTTTTCTTTCGTAATGAGTAATTGAATTAATTATGAAAAAGGACATGATTACAAGATTACCATATGCAGGATGGCTCTAGGCCACCGTGCATAAACCACATATAACAGATTTAACAGATACTCTCAGAGACATCACAATCAAAAGCAGAAAGAAACTAGATGGGCTAGAGGGGGCTGAAGAAACTGCAGTATGCCAAGGATGCAAATCCTGTCTAGAGAGAATATCTGTGAATTGAATCATGTCAAGCTCCCAATGAAGAAGTCCTTTCAAGCGGACTATAAAACTCTCCTGATGAAGCATCAAAAATTAATGCATTCCTCATAGTACATATGTGCCAACAACCCCAGAAGTGTAAGAAATGCCAACAATCCCAAAAGCATAAGAAATGAAAGAGCACTTTCATATTGGCCTGCACATGACCCACGAACTTGGGATATCCAAAGACCCAGTCTTTTGGAAGCATCGATAGCCCAACCACCCAAAACCAAATGGCCAATAGTAGTGACCAGACCTTGTGCATCATCAGGCAAGAAAGGAACTGATGGCCGGAGAAGCTGAGACACACAGGACGAGGAGAAGCACCAACACGAGGCGATGTACCAAGCTATCGCTAGGATGGTTGACCATCAGGGCTCGGCCCACTAGGGAAAGGCGAGCAGCACTCTAGTAGGTTAGCTTCCTCCGAATAGAGTCGAGGACTAGAAGAAACTGCTGGGCGGGAGTGATATCGAGTCCCACCTGGAACCCTAGGTAACGAACGGTCTGCCCTCTGCACACCCATCTAAATCCCAAGTGGACTCCCCACTCCATACTAGAGTCCGAGTCTGTAAGGAAACCAACCGACTACCGCTAGTTTATTTTCGCTCCTGCTGCAATAAAAAACACCTCGAGAGCAAGTCTCACTCTCTCCAGCATCAACTCATCGTCCTCTATGTAAAGTGCTATATTTGCCTCTGAGTCTAACAGCTATGCCTCCTCTCTCACCGAAAGTCGGAGGCCGCGTAACCCGCTCACACGTGATCTGAGGAAGTGAAGCATCGCCTCTACAAAGAGTAGGAACAAATACGCGGTTAGTGGGCAATCATGCCGTACCAATATCTCCAACCGAAACTCCTCCCCTCACCTGCCACCTATGAGAACCCTGTTGATGGCTGATCTGTAAAGTGCGGAGATCCTACGGATCCATGCCTAGGGGAAGCCCAACCTCACCATGGTGCCCTCCAAAAAGTCCCAATCCACCTCGTCATAGGCTTTCTCGAAATCCAAGAGTAGTACAGTCAATCCTTAACCACTATATTGGGCCCACTCTGTCGCCTCAAAGAAGGTGAAGACATTGTCTAGGATGCTTCTATCCTAGACAAAGCTTGTCTGTGTGTCATGAATGATGTCTCGAAGCACGGGGCAAAGTCTTCTACCAATCATCTTTGCCAGTGCCTTATAGGCCACTAACAACAAGGTGATCGGTCTCCACTGGAATAGCTCCAACAGGTCTCCCCCTTTGCGGAGGAGATTGATAAGACCTACCGAAAGACTCCCTAGCATCCGTCCTAAAGTGAAAATCTTCTACAAGGCCAGCAGTAAGGGGTACTTCACCACCTCCCAGTAGGTGGTGAAGCAAGCCTTAGAGAGGCCATCCTCTCCTGGGCATTTCTGCCCATCCTGTGTATGGAAAGCCTCCTCTAATACCTTCTCTGTGAAGGGGACTAGGAAGGAGTGTCCCATCTCCTCTGTGACAAGGGACGAGATGTGATCCCAAACCTGCTGTCTACATCGTTGTCCTCTAGCTAAGGCTATCTCCTGCTAGAAAAGGCATCTGTATAGTCGGTGGCAATCTCCATCACCTTGTCTGGGCTAGAATAAGTCCTCCCATACTGATCCAGAAGGTTGTGTATTTGCTCTCCTGAGGTGCGGGGCTAGTACACCTGGAAAAACTCCTTCCACATCGTGTTCCCCTTCCGAGCCCAGAAGGCTGCTGAGGTGCGGAATGAGAACCCCGAGCGCCTATCCTCTAGGTTGGCGATGGCTACTCATGCACGTACCTCCTGTGCGTGTAGGATGGGATCCTGGTGCTTCCTGTAGTAATTTCTATGTGACCACTAGGTCCCGCCGGAGTGCTCTCTCCTCCTAGCTCTATTGCCTGGCCTGTAGGGCTGCCTCCTGGTAGATACTGCTCGACTCGGCAAGGACCTCTGCAAACTCCTTTGTGTTTTGGTCCCTCTTGCTCCACTCCCTAGACCAAACCTGCTCAATCTGTCTCTTCACCTCCTCCCTCCTATAGATTAAGTCAGATCCGACAGGATCGTGTGTTTAGGACAAATACTAGGGGATCAAGTGCTAGGAGAACCGGGCAGTGAATCGACAAAGTGGTGCCAGCCAACTGCCCTACCTGGCCTCCGTGAGAGCATCCCCACTCTCCCACATAAAACCTATCCAACCGCTCCACCAGCAAGACTCCACCTAGCCACCTGTATCCCCAAGAGAAGTCCAGCAACCTCTCCCTCCTGTGGAAAGTTGGGTCTCTCCAAGCATCACGTGCTCCTACTGCCAGTAGGAAGACCTCCCATGCCTCCTGCTCCTCCCCAACCATGCCCTAGTAGTTTTTACCTCTGCCCTGTTGGTCTTCTATTGAAGTCTCCTCCAACAATCCAAGAGTCCACCTTTGGGAGTCCTGCTGCGATCTGCACCCAGAACCTACTACATGCCCTAACCTCAATACGGACATAGACATTGCGGACACCAAGGCATGAGTCCCCACTATCCAATCTGATCCATAGAACCCTCCTTGCCACGATCGTCCCATGATCTCGTACATAGGCGGTGCTGCTCGGGCCAATAGAGATGCATACACCTCACTCCTGCCATGGGCACCGATGGAGTACTCCTAGTAAGTGTGTGAACTTTATAGGGAAACCTGTGACCAACCGAACAAGCATATGTTCGGTGTGGAGGCTGCTGACGAAGAAGAGAGCTATGAGGCATGCGGATCCGCTTTGCTATCGGCCTCGACAGTGAACTCCATTCCCCATATTAGCCCTCAGGCGGACCATGGGGGTGATGGATGCGGCTGGTGGTACCACCAGGACATCTATCAACCAGGCTGAGAGGCGAGACTTTGTGCACTGGTAGAAATGGACCACCTATGCCAAGGGCCACTCGATCACATCCATTGGGATTCACTGCAGAGGGGCTGGAAAGATAATGCCCAGATGTGGAACCTCAGCTCCAGCCCACCAGTTGATATCCATCATGCAACCTGGCCACTGCTGGGGAAAGTGTCAGTCCTCCTCCCATCCACTGGGAGATGTGGTCTGCCACCTGACTCTTCACCTCCTTCTTTATCTGAGTCATCGTCCAATCTCCTGTGTGAGAGGTCTGAAGAAAGAAAGCATAGTTTGGTCCATCCGGTGGCGCTAGTAGATGAACTAGTGGCTTTTGGGGAGGGGGGGGGGGCGCCTAGATTGTCTGTGAGTGGAGGATGTCGGCGTATGGGGCTTCTCACCCACTGTGGGGAGGCCCCCCTGTACTGGATGGGGGTTAAGGGAGGTGGTCGGCGGGATGATGGTGGAAAGGGGGAGGACCGAGGGATGGAGGGGTGGTCAAATGCACAAGCACAAAGTGGGTGGTGGTTGGGGGGAGATGTGGACCCTTAGGTGAGTTGTCTTGTGATGCCTCCGTGGAGGAAAGATGTGTGGGCATGTGGTCCCGCCGGGTGAGGCGGAGCCGCGCCGTGCTCTACCGGGGGGCAACACTCCCCCTTCTGCACCCTACTGCCGTGGCTGTATCTAAGGGGCTGTTTGCGGCCCCCCCCAGCCATCTCCCTCTCTGTCGTCTCTGGACCAATGTAAAGCCATCCATATCCACCTATGGGCATGTCGATGAGGCCACCTTGGCTCCGAAACATGTGCACTCTGTTGCCAAATGCCCAAAGTCATGGCAACACAGGCACTTCCCTGGCTGCCCAATCACAATGACCTGTTGCCTCAAAGAGTGTCCGTGTCTGCTTGCCTTGATCTCTAGAAACTGTGGTATATTCTTTGTCTCTTTTCACTGCCACCCGTACCTTTGGGACTCCTTCGGCTGTCACTGCATCCGCAAAAGAGGCGAGAAGGATAGCGTCAAAGAGCCGTCCAAAGTCTTCCACTAACTGGCGATACTCTATCGCCAGTCCGGGAAAGAGTAGGATGACTAGGTGTCTAAGGAACCTGTTGTGGAGCGCGAATGCCTCCACTGTGAAGCCACTGTACCAAGGGACCATGTAGATGACCCCCTTCGTGGAAGCATAGGGTGAACTGGCCAGTAGCTCACGGGCTGCATCTGCCAATGTGAGTCGTGCCATAAAGATCCCTTGACCCATTAGAACCGCCTCCACAATCTGCGTTGTGCTGATACGTAACGTGGAGTGAAGCCAATCCCGAAGCTGGTGGGACCTAGATGGAGAATGTCCTACCACCTGACCAAACATCTTTGTTTCTTTTAGCTCCAGCTTTGTGGCACGGACGGCTAAGAGCTGTTCCTCAGAGAGGACAACACGCAAGGTGTTTGACTGGGGGGCACTCGCAAAATGCACTGGAGTTTTGACGAGAGGTTTCCATTGCGCGTTCTGCTGAGAACCTACCAATCACACTGCTGTGTTGCTGGCGTGGGGGGTGTTGCTACAAAAGAAGGGAGTAACAGGGAGGGGTGATTTCTTTTTTCTAGTGGTGGATAAAGTACTAGACGCCACTGGTGGCCTGATCCCGCAGGTGGGAGCTTGACGGACTGAGCCACAAGGCAAGGGATGCAGAGGAAGCTTTTTTTTTTTTTTTTTTGGGGGGGGGGGGGGGGGGGGGGGGAAGCCTGTCAAGAGAATGGTGGCGCAAAATGTAGGGAGAGGCATCAAGGTGGGAGGCACAGTGGTAGGTAGAAAGAAGGGGGGTCACGATGGCTACCGGGAGGAGGGAGAATCGTGATGGCGACCAGGCGAGAGGAGGGAGACGCAGTGGCGGCCAGGGAAGGGGAAGGGAGGCGCGTCAGTAGGGAGCCTTGGATCAAGCTGATGATGGAGTATGCAAGCTGATGGAGATAAAGGATGTTGATCTGCTACCAAGTTGTGGTTGTTTGATATCCTAGCCACCTACATTACTATATGGAGCGAAGGTATGGGGCTGCAGCTTGTACCACGTGTCTCGATCCACTCACTGATCAGACCGGAGCAGAGACAGATTATTATGATGCCTAAGATAGCATGGAAAGGCCACTAATCATGATGATAGCACATATGATTAGGAGTAAGCCCTTCACCCCACACCCCATTGTCAAAGCAGAGTTGGGGCAGCACTTATAGTCACGGAGGCACTCTTCATGGCAAAGACCTTTTGGCACAAACTATGGGATCTCCTAAGATCCTACGTCATAGATACTCCAAATTGGCACTAACTTTATCTAGAAAACTAGCGACACAGGGCAAGAGGAGCAATTGGTTTTCACAGATGACTATCTGTATGAGCCTACATGCTTTGGATATTGACCAGCTTCCACCTTTTGACTATAGTCTTGACTTCCCTTCACTTTCTCTCAACCGATCAAAGCTAAACCAGGTGATCATAGCTGATATTTAAGGATTGAGACAATGACAACATGGATCCACCCACCACTCCCTCTAGGATCAAGAATGGAGTTCTACCCGAGTCACTTCTTGTGTCTCTTTGATGATGAATCCACTATTCACCCATATCTCCCATAGCATACGGGCTACTATCGAACAGATTTGTACCTTCTCTCATAAGTTACACATGGAGACAAGTAGATGGTCAGATACTCCAATAGAGGATAGGACTTGCCAACTTTGTGATTGAGGGTCTGAGACAAAGGAGCATTACATGTGCATATGTACAATGTACTATGATAGATGAGGATGGTACCACTGCCTCTTCTGTGAAAGTTTTGGACCTCTTTGTCGTGTCATGGAGTATGAGGACCAAAGATGCGTAGATATTTTCCTCCTAGAGCTCCAAAGGCACAGCACAACACTACTATAAGACACTCCTAGCCTTGCAGAGACAAAGCCACCCCACCATACACCTCCCATTCCATGTTGTAGAATCACATTGGATGGAACCATTTCACTTCGTCAAGCACAACAACCTCGTCTACCAAGACCACGTCTAAGGAGACTGCACCATAGTCGCATCAGAGCCATTGCCACAAGATACTAAAGGCCCACCACCATGCATATCAATGGAGCAATTAGGGACCACATCATAGCTGAGACCATGTGCAAACCTTGAGATCAACTACAACCTATAGTCTCCACTACATTTTTCTATACATACTTCTGTCAAATTCAGGTTTTAAGCCACTTATTTAATTACCCCACTAAGCCAAGTTCAAATCTCCCTTTTTTAACACCTATGCTAAATGACTATGTGGAATGTAAGAGTTGAACCCAAGACCTTCTAGTCACCACAAGTTCAACTTAACCGATTGAGCTACATCCTTTTGGTCTCTCCCTCTCTCTTTTCTTTCCATAAAGATACTCTCTCTCTCTCTCTCTCTCTCTCTCTCTCTCTCTCTCTCTCTCTCTCTCATGAGATTGTACCATTTGGAGCTCATTGTTACTAGACAGAGCTCTATGTTTTGCACATAGCCATAGTTAGTTTCCTTTCTTATTTTGCTTTGTGCTACATATTTTGCCTAGACAATTGTAACATCATACACATGATTGTAACTCATGATCTCATAGGAGGTCATCTCTCTCTCTCTCTCTCTCTCTCTCTCTCTCTCTCTCTCTCTCTCTCTCTCTCTCTCTCTCTCATAAAGAAGGTTGAATTAATGTATAGAAGTATTTACATAAAGATATACTCTCTCTCTCTCTCTCTCTCTCTCTCTCTCTCTCTCTCTCTCTCTCTCACACACACACAAAGAAGGTTAAATTAATGTATAGAAGTATTTACATCAAGCCTTCTGGCCAGCCAAGCACAATCAAAGACCAATAGCAAACACTCATGAAGCCAACAGGCTACGAAAACACCATGCTACAAGAACAAAAGAAGGGGATCATTAAGTGGGCATAACAAGGGTGGAGCAAACAATATCCATGCTTGAGCAATTGCCATCCATTCACGGGCAGCTTACACAAGATCTGCATTTGAGTTGAGGATCACATTTAGAGGCTACCTGCTGCGTTTTGGGATCCATACAGAGTACGAAACACTCTCCGGCTCATTTTGCTGCTCCAATCCTTCAAAGAGACAAGAGTTTGAGGTTTTGTATTCACTCTACATAGTGTGCCTTTACTACATTGAGCATTAAATCCATTCATTATTCATTCATCCTCTATGTTTCTTGTCTTTGAGTTACTCTTCACCTCTAAGTTCAACTATCACATTGTGCTTTCTTATACCTTTGTGTTTATATTTTGTGTTCGAGTATTTCTTTATATCTAGCACTATCATCGTGAGGTAGGGATGGGATGCCCTCTCCCCTAACACTCTTTGGACTCTACACGTATAAGATACAAAACCATATCACACGAGGAGGGGACGAGGGGACATAATGGGTACATCACTCTCTATTATGCTTAATGCTGACAATATTGTCTTAGTCTTTGAGTCACCAGAGGGTTTACAGTGGCATCTCCATGTCCTACATGACTTTTGTATATAATGTGAATTGACTATTAAATCTTGGGAAAACCAAGAACATGATCTTCCACACATCAACCCCAGTACATAGAAGATCGAATCAATCTTTATACTCTACGAGAGCCAAATAATTGGAGGTAGTGGACTCGTATGTCTACTTGGGGATCACATTCACTACATCCACCGTGAGATTCACCATGGCACAAGCAACCATAGATCAACTTACACGAGGATATGCAACATTAGCCATGCTGGAGAGAGTGCCATCAGGTGCACTTTCACAAGCCCCACACACAAAGGTGGCTATGTGACACAAGATATGGAATTGCCATGGACTACCCCCTCTCCCCCCTCCCTTCCAGTATGACCTTGATTCCCCCCCTCCATACACCTATCTTGGTCATGTGACATATCTCTACCAGCTATGCATATAACATACATGGATCTCACCCCAGTGGCCCCCTACCCCAAAGATATCACACTAGAGTAACCACTTTATGAGGACTATCTCAAATGGTTTCATTAAGAAACTTGGATATCCAGACATATATATGTCACATGAGATGCAAGTATACATTGGCCAACTCAAGGTCTTCTCTCATCAACTCAAGATCAAGATGGAGGGAGCAACCTACGTCTTTAGAGCCAAGAGGATCTATAGACACTACCATAAGACGGAGAGTGATGAGCACTACATTTGAGAGTACAAGACCTACAGTACAATCCGAGCTAGATACCCCACATTATTCAAAGGAGACACCCCCTTCAAACTAGGCATGGAGTCTTTGTTGGGATGGCAAGCTCAACACGTGCAGATATTGATAATGGACCACCTGGTTAGATGGATCCACACGTCTACACTTAGCACGTCGGTGGTCATTATGATCCTTACATGGCCATTGAATTATCACTTATTGTATTTGGTTTGTTGCACCTAACTACAACTGGCATAGTTATAGCATCAATCAATTAATATATTAACTTATGCACTATTTAACTTAGTAGACCACTTTTCTTTATGTTGTATATTATCTATACTTTGTGTACATTGTATTGTGTATGAAAAAAGAAGGAGAAACTAACACGAAAACATTTTAGCCTCAATCTATCTTCTTACATTCTTGAGTAAGCTTCCTCTTGTATATATAGTGTGTGTTTGGCACAACAACTTAAGCAAGTCCACCCACCACGTGATTCGTGACATGGTATCAGAGACGCACCACTAAGGGAGACCAGTTTTAAAAGTTAAAGTGAAGGAAAAGTAAGGATTCAAGCAAGTACGCAATGGGTAAGAAGCTCTCCCATTCTCCACTCTTTCCCTGAAAAGTATCTATAGAGACACCAAAAGCAAGGCAAGGCAAAAATCTCAAATTGCTGTGAGATTTGGTGTTAAGCAAAGCATTGTATATTCTACAGACAAGCTCTTAAGGACTTACGCACTGTTTTTTTGGTCGTTTGAGGCCGTTTCGGTCCCCATTTTCAACCCACAAGGTTGCAAACAGCATTTTCGAGGTATACTACAATTTCGCTTGTGTCAACCAAAAGTGGGTGCACAAGCTACAGATTTTGCATTTGTAACTTTTAAGGTGTTTGCCAAGAAGCAAACACAAGTTTTATCTACAAACAACTTACAAATTACAAGTGTTGTTGAGCAATCAACAAAAGAGATTGCTTGGTGTGTTACTATGCACTTATTGATAAAGGATTGCAACAAACTTGCTTGTTGTTTACTATCAATTTTGTAACAATGGCAAAGAATAGTAAAAACCCCATCATTGAGAAGCTGAACAAGAGCAACTAAACATCATGGAAGTTTTGAGTGACAAACTTCCTTATTAAAAAATGCCTCCATGAGTTTGTTTCAAGTGAAGAAAATAAGCCAAAGCTAAGTAATCTTGCAACTGTAGAATAATAAAGGCGTAAAAAGAATAAATTGCAAAAAATAAAAAGATGTATTGGCTATCTGCAATCATTGATAATACTAAGTTGAGATATATCAAAAATGTAAAAACTTCACATGTATCTTTGACAATTTTTGAAAACATGTTTTCAATAAAAGTAAACACACAAAATATTCAACTCTAAATACTTTGAAGAAAGAAAAGATGTCTATAAATGAGTATGTTTTAAAAGTGAAAAGCATTGCAAATGCCTTAGCAGCTATTGATGCATGATGATAATTTAGTTTCATCTACTTTGGGTGGTCTTAATAATAAAAAGATCTGAAAATCGTTTGTTACTTTTACATATATACAAAAACCGCTCCCAAATTTTGATGAGTTTATCTCTCTCATAATCACTGAAGAGATCAACATACAAGGTGGATCACCTGAAAAAAATGATGAACAAGTCCAAGCATTTTACTCGAGTTTAGAAAGAGAACGTGACACATCCTCTTTAAGCGGCCGTGGCATGGGCCACGTTGGTGATAACCAACAAAAACAAGTTAAATCAACAGTTTGATAAAATACAAGTTTCAAGAGGCTATGGCAATTTTAGAGGCACGGGGAACTCTCAAGAAAGAGATGAATGGTAGAACAAAGGTTCTAACAATTCCGGTATTGTTTATCATTATTGTGGCAAAACAAACCATATTGCAGCCCAATGTTATGCTAAGAAAAATGATATTTGTAGTAGTTAATTGCAACAAGAAAATTATGCATCATCTTCACAACAAAATAAAGACAAAAATGAGCATTTGTTTGTATATGATAAATGCTATTATAAAAAAAAAAGACACACGAAAATGTAATATATATTGATTCAAATACATCTAATCGTATAACTAGTCATATTGAATGGTTTAGAGAGATACAAGATTTACAAAATCCAAGTTATGTATAGACGGATGATGATTCGTGCTACCCAATTTCACACATTAAAAAAGTTTCCTTATCCTTGTAAAATAATTGAACAAAAAGTTTATCATATGTGTTACATATAATATCCATCATAAACAATTTAGTGTATGTTGACCAAATGATAAAGCAAAAACGACAAATTCAATTTAATGCAAAAGCTTGTTTTATGAAAGATTTTAATAATAAATATAGGTTGGTCCCAAAAGAAAGTAGAGTTAGACACATATTCACTTCAGATACTCGAATTTTTGCTATGTATGCTAAAGACAAAGAAATGGTTGCAAACATTGAAATAAGACACAAATATATTGGACATGTAAATGTGTAAATACTAAAATTAATGCAATCCAACGGATTGGTTACAAGGTTACCTCCACTTAGAGTTGCAAATTTCATAAAGTGTGTGAAGCATGTCAGTTTGTTAAGGAAGCAACACGACATTTTTTGCATAATAGAGATATAAGCAAGAATATACTTAATCTTGTCTATACAAATGTTTAAGAGCCTACACAAAACATATCTCTTGGAAACAATAAATATTTTATGACGTTTATTGATGATTGTTTAAGAAAGCTGTAGATGTATTTCATCAAGGAAAAAAGTGATACTTAATGTAGTCCATATAAATGTTTGGGAGCCTACACAAAACATCTCTTGGGAATAATAAATATTTTATGGCGTTTATTGATGATTGTTCAAGAAAGCTGTAGATGTATTTCATCAAGGAAAAAAGTGTGTACTTAAGTTCTTCAAAACTTCCAAGGTTGTTATTGAAACAAAAACTAGCTTAAAAGTTAAGTGCTTAAGGTCTCATGAAGGGGGAGAGTACCTCTCCAGTGACTTCAGCGGCTTCTTGAGGTCGCATGGGATAAAGAGATAACTATACTTGCAGGTTAACCCCGTAGCAAAATGAACTTATAGAAAGGAAAAATAAGCATATTGCAAAAGTTACACAAGCATTGATGACTGAAAAGAATTTGCTAAAACATTTTTTGTCAGAAGTTGTTTGGTTGTATTGCATATATTCATGTACCAAATAAGTGGAAAAAAAGCTTGATTCAAAGGGTAAAAAATATATTTTCATTGGCTACTCTTTTGGAGCAAAAAGAATATCATTATTATAATCCTATCCCAAGTAAGTTCAAAGTAAGCACCGAGGTTATTTTTAATAAGATAAGCAATAGGTATACATCTAGTGGTAATGCATTGGATGATAATGATGATCATAACTGTTACATACAAAAAAGAAGTAAAATTCACAGAGCCTTAGTAGACCAAAAACATTATCTGGTACTATATCTATAGTTAGCCCTTGCTCTGGGAAACTAAGACACAATCCCACATCTTCAAGTGTATCTACTAGTGTTGTAGATAAAGATAAATGGAAAAAGAAAAGTGTTAGATGGTAATGATGCATCTGCTAATCATTTGGATTTCGATGAAGATTCCAATGGTTCAAAGAGTTTGGATAATGAGCTCAATATTCCTTTAGTTAAAACACCAATTGTACAAAGGACATATAGTAATGTAAAGACTCCACTAAGTGATCCAATTGTACGTAGGTCTAGCAAGGTCAGATATCCTCTCAAAAGATTTGCTTTTGAAGGTTATGCAACTCACTATTATGGTAAAGGTGGTTGAGAATGTTAAGCCCACTTGTTTTGAGAATGTTATTGGTCATACTCATTGGGATACAACAATGGATGAGGAGATGGTTACATTAAAGACCAATAAGACTTGGGATCTAGTATCATTGCGTAAGGGCATGAAAGCTATTAGCTATAAATAGGTCTACAAAATTAAGCAAAATACATATGGTTCTGTTAGCATGTACAAGACTAGGCTGGTTGCAAAAGGCTGTGCTCAAGCATATAGCATAGATTATAAATAGAGATTCAATCCAATTGCTAGGATGGCAACAATTAAATGTGTGATCGCTTCGACAACCACCAAAGATTGGAGTTTGCAACAAATGGATATAGAGATTACCTTCTTGCATGGTGAACTGCAAGAAGAGATGTACATGGAGTAGCCAACAGGTTATGAGGATTTGGAGCATCCCACATATATGTGCAAGTTAAAGAAGACGCTCCAAGGGCTAAAGCAAGCATCTAGAGCATGGTCTTAACAAGATTCGAGAATATCTTGTCAACATTGGCTTTTATGATTCTGACGCACCTATACACAAAGGAATAATAGCCCAAAGAGCTAAGGAGATTAAGGTATCAATCTAGATGCTATCTCCATACACTCTCATCAAGGATATATGACATACTATACTCAATCTTGACCAAATGGAGCTAGTCATCAATGTGACATTATTCAGTCGCATAACTAGCCATATATTGCTCCATATATCCAACCCACCTTCTCGTTGTATACGTATATGGGCCAGTTCCTACTTGAGATTCAAAGACTCCGCACATCACTACTCTGGGCAAGCACCCTACAAAGAATGAACTAACAATCTCAACTCACTAATTTTTTGAGAAAATGACCACACATCTATACCTACACAAAGAGCAATGATAGCCCACAAGGCTAAGGAGATAAGTAGCACACTAATCGAGGGTGCAAGTGTATCAAACACATAGGCTACACTAGAGAGAGATGAGAGAGATTCGCTAGTGACAAATGCAATACTTGCCAGAGCCAAGGGATCAATCTAGATGCTATCCCCACACACTCCTATCAAGGATGTATAAAATACTATACCCAATCCTAATGATGGAGCTAGTCATCAATGTAGCATTATTCAATCACATAGCTAGCCATGTATTGCTCCATACATCCATCCTGCCTTCCTATTGTATCCCTATATAGGCATTGTGTTGTACACCACTTTATATTTCTTTGCTTTCCACTACATATCACCAATCATCATTTAGCAAGACACCCTTTGATGACTAGTGAAGATTATCATTGTGTATGGTTTTGTCTCATAGGCTGTTTGAAGGATGATACACATCAGTATTGCATCATGCATGCACTCATGCTAAGGGAGCTAGCAAGCCCTATAGTGGTTGAGGCTCTCTTCCAAGCAGTCACATGCATCCATGGACTTCATAAAGGTAACTAGAACTGGCACTATGCTCCTCACAGCAGCTCTACGCATGAGAAGACACAAGACATGCATGGCTGAGACACCATGGCCCGTGCATTGCCATTATTCCAACATAGCATGTATGCACCTACCAACCTCTATATTAGACAGGTCATCTTCTCTAGCTTTCCAAGGATGGCTTCATCAGACCAGGATACATGGAAGTACTATGTCATTTGAGATGTGTGCCATAGGCCAAATGCACACCTCCTAGCACCAGTTTTGTGTTAAGATAGGGAGTAAAGCTCGTTGTCTTTGTCAGCACATTGATCAGGCCTTGTTTACTGACTCCATTTGGCCATTGGCTTGTGGGTAGGATGGAAATGACCTCCTATGGATAGCTAGAAATATGGACAATAGATTTGTGATCACTTCCTTCAAAAAGTGCTTTCCTTGGTCACTTACTTGATCACTTCACCAGTCAGGCCTGATGTTGGTCTCCATAAGGGAAAAAGTGTTGTCATCTTTGAACTGAAGAACATGCACAGAAACTCAGGGCCTACCTAACAAGACAGTTGATGTCTTGTGCTCTGCACCCCATCTTGATATTCTGCCCGCACATGGAATCTGTATATGTCTAGTCAGTCTTGGTCAGCATGCACACATGCAGGCCTGTGCACTCTCCCAGTTGTGCCATTGAAGCAAAACCCTGTTTGCATGCATGTTTACTGCCTGTGCATGCCCTGCAGACCTATTTTGCTGCTGATTCTTAATGGAAATTTAAACTACACAAACAGCTACAGCAGGGGCAGTAAAACCGCAGAGCACCAGCCTATGAAAAAAGTTGACTGGAGAAACACAATGTGTGTGAAACCTTGCCTCACAGAGGCACCCAAAATCGTATCCACCCTGTCTTACTGGTGTGTCTTGATCCTCATCTGCATCCCAAAAAGACTTGTGGGCATTTCAGTTCTACACCCACCAATGTTTAACACTCTTGATCCTCACACTTTCCAAAAACCAAGGATAAATTTCTGTTTTCGACCAAAACCATCCAGAATCAACCAATAACAGGAGGCTAAACAGCCTGAATATATTAAACAGCAATGCAGAAAACTAATGCTCTTTACCCTTGAATTGTTTAAAAATCAAGGGCAGTTTTCAGTTTGAGCTTCAGCCAGATAGCTCAAGTGTGTGGAAAAGAGTCAACTTTGGTATGTTTAAAGAAAGACCACCAGAACTGGAGAAATCTTACTTATATAGAACTACTACAAGAATGACTCAAACATGCAAATTGGACACTGTAGCTATTCAGTAGAGCAGATGATTAGTCCCCTGATTTGTGAGCCTATTAAAGGTGTTGGTTGTAGACCTTTCGTGCCCACAACAGTAGATAACAACCGGGATAAGAGACAAACTAACAGTACGAATGAACAGGCAAGCTTTAAGCCAAGCTTAGCTGACATAATATATAGTTTTAACCAAAACCTGCCATTTTTGGTACATTCACAAAGAAATCACTTGAGATGCGGTCATTAAGTACCATCACTGTAGGCTCAAACAAGCAGCAAAAGCACTCAAGCACACAAGTCTAGCAGTTAACTTCTTGAATCAAGTTAATATTGGAAACTAAAAGCCCTATTGTCCATACGATCCAAAAACAGTCATTCTAACACGACATAATAAGCTTCCAAACAGACTTCTGGGGCCAAGTTAATTAGAGATAACATATTTCACATAAAAGATATGATAGTTCTCATTGAAACATGTGACAGGTTGAAAGTTAAAGGGACTGCACCCTCCAATCGATCCAACTGCATAGGTGACAAAATCATCATAGAAGACACTCTTGACTGCAAGAAGTCCATAGATGCATGCCAAGTAGATATGCTGCCATGAAACAAAAAGATTATAAGATGGGATTCTTCAGGAGAAGCCTTGGGAGAAGCTTGGCCTAAAATCGACCTAACATGAAACAAAAAGATTATAAGATGGGACTCTTCAGGAGAAGTTTGACCTAACCTCAACCTGTTACCTCTAGCATTTCCTTTTCTGCCTAATCTGATAAGTCTTTGAAGTCTCATGTAAAAGTTTGCACATACAAAAAAAAAAATTCAGATATGCACTTTGAACTGACATAAGGTCCATGGACTCTCCTTTTGAGCTATTCTTCAAGTTCATACATCACTTTCAGAAGATGACTAACCTGATTTAAAAACAGAATGAAGTACAGTCCTAAGTTCTTGCCTGGTATTGGTGATAGATTCGTCTAGGCTGTTCTGGTGTTAATCTCCAGATATTAGGATTCAGTGTTCCTAAATATAAACCACAGGCCTGGAAACTTCAGCTACCCAACCAACTAAACTTCTAGTGGATGATAATAAAAAGATAAGGCTAGGGCACAGAAATGCTCACTTATGTCTGGATCATACCCATTTACATTTGTAAACGTATGATGCCCTACCACATGCTGTTGCCTCCACATAAAACTGTGCAAACACAGAAGCAATTAATATTATTGTATGTCAAATATTCTAAGGGGTGACAACTCTACTTGTCTATGTAAGCCATTCTACCTGCTAACGCCTACCAAGTCAAGTGTTACACTCATCAAATAACCTAGCCAGCTCCAGGTTGTATAAGAACCTGCACACAATCAGTCAATTATGAAACAGTAAATAGAGACTTGGGACATAAACGATGGAGTCACGTAACACACCATGATTAGCATCATGCTGAATGGATAAACCAATTTCGGCAGCCATCAACCCAACAGCTATTGCAAAAATTGCAGAGAGTCCAAAACTTTGGAAGCCAAAAAATGTCATGTAGTAAGAGGTCACAAAGCCAAAAATGATCACAGAAGATTTAAGAAGCATTTGTGGGTGAAACCTTGGATTAACCTGCAACACAAAGCAAATAAAGAAGCTGACAATTTTAGCATGTGCAAGCAGGAGGGAGTCAGAAGTACGCAAGTTATGCAAGTCAAAGTGAAGCAAATACAGACAAATGAATGAAATGCTCACCTTTTTTTTCTTGAAATAAGCTTCTACTCGACGTTTGAGTGTCAGATAAAAATCCTCTTTCCCATCTTGATCAAACTCTAAAGAAGTAAAGTCGGTATATTCTAGTCCCAGCCTGGAGATTCCTGATGTTTTCTCCACCTCTCCAATGTAGAAACGACCCAGCATAATCCTGAAGATAAGACACAGTCAAGACTGCAAAATTGAACATCTTTCAAAGAAATGTTTCAGAGTCACCAATATCTGATGCTTTTAGGAAAAGACTACCCAACAGCTATGTGCTGAATAGAATCTACATCTTTCAAATATTTTACATGGAAGAGATGATCCTAACTTAAAAGAAACTAAAATATCCAACAAGATCCAAAAAGCTTTTTATAACGTAGTATAAACACATGATGTCAGAATTCTGCCCACCCAATCTTAGTGTAGCCTGTTGTAAGATAATGGGTCTAGAGTGGAGAATCAGTCCCCTTTAGTCAAAAATCTAAGTAACAAGAGTAATCACAAAAGCCGCACCAATCAGGTAGAAGGTGTCACCCCTTCTTCAAAAATCTTACATGAAGGAATATCAAGACTCAGATCTGTTTTTCAAGGCAAATCTAGCTGTTATAGGCAACAGTAATGTGGCAAGAGGCCACAAAGCAAGCAGGTGTTTAGTTGAACAGAAAGTGATGGTATGGCAGGGCCAGCTGCCTCACGGCAGTATCAAGCTGCACAGGCACACAGGCAAGTGGCAGGTAGTACCCAGTTGAGAAGTGTGTCGAGAAAAGTGATTGGAGGGTGGGTATGCACTCACACCATATCAGAAAGACAATAGGGTTTGCAGAGAGAAACCATGTATGGAAAAAACTAAGAGAAGCAAAAAGGAGAGTGAAGAATGATGAACATTGAATCATGCTGATACAATGGAGCAAAGCTCTAAAATGATTGCACTCTCCAGGCCAATCAGGCAGCAGCACCTGTAGGGAATTTGCACAGTGAAGGAAACAAAACCCAATCCTCTGGGCAGTAGGGGATCGAGGTAAATGCTGAATGGTGAAGGACAGCTGTATAGGGAGTGGAACGCAGTCCTCAAGTGCCGTCGGAGTGGAGGAAGAAGAAAATCAGCTACTACCACGCTCCCAGGGTGAAGAATAGCAAGGGGGCCTGCATCAACCTGAAACGCAGCAGCAGCAAATCCTACAACTGTAAAACACAGCATACAAGAGAGCAAAGACTGCCTATCACAATAGAGTGTGATGCTGGGAAGGCCCTGGTCAACAAAACGCAAATGCTGCCAGCTGGAGAAATGGTTGCCTCCAGCGATCTTGATGTCACTAGTCAGCCTAATGATGAGAAATAGCTAGGTGGCAACATCTGCACAGGGAATGCAGCCTGATGTGGATGGAACAAGGCGCCAAGCAACACACAACTACGCATGATCCTCCACAAACTAAGATGCCCTTTGAGTTGGGGTATAGACAACAATGGAGAGTCTGAGGAATGAAGAGGAGAATGGAAGAAGAGAGTGATCTGATGAATTTAAGTCAATGAATGTATAGAATGAAGAGAGTCTCTGCCCTATATATATGGGCATTGGGCAATATCGCGAGTGGTGCCCTAAAATGTAGGCACCCAACCCTTTTAGGGGTTGTAAGTGTCAAACCAGAAGGAATTTTAAGGCGAAAAAAATGAACTTAATGAATGAATTTCTCAACTCCCACTCTCAAGCCCAAAAAGAGGTCTGAGAGAGAGAGAGAGAGAGAGAGAAGGAAGTTGCTTCAGCAGGCGATGGCGATGGGCGAAGGTGGACCAGAGGACGTGCAGACGTGCTCCCCTTGATTAGACGTCATGTCTTCCTGCCTTGCGTTCTGCCTAACTCCTTCCGTCACCAGCACAGGGTCTATTCCACCCTGCTCGAGCCCTGCCCTCGCAAACAGCTGCCTGTCCTGCTATCTGGTTTTCCTTGCTCTGAGCAATGCGAGGTCTCATTTCGTCCTGCCTGTTGATTCGTCTACTGTCCCTTCTGACGTTCGTCTTTCGCCTGCACGAGCAAGTTCTGTCCCAGCTCCTGGTAATCAGCATCGACCTGACCTAATCTGACATCCTCTGTTCTGCACCTGACAGGGAGGGTGTGACAACCTACCCTAATCTGGGTAAGTCATACTGTGAGAGAGAGATTGTAAAAGCCCTGTTTTCAATGAACAGCAGTGTATAGATTGGGGCTGTGGTCCTGAGGTCCTGGGGTACAACGGCCTACTGAAGGAGACAGGTTCTATCCTGTTCTGTGAAAGACAGCCAGAGTTGGATAATTTGTGTAATCAGAATAAACCTTGGGAATGGTGAACTTGCAAGAATCTAATGGTATTGACATGGCCTTTCTAGACCAGCATATTGGAAATGGGGAAGACAAAGACTTGGTGAAATCAGATGGCGATTCGTTAGCTGAGGATTCTGGGCAATTAATGGAAGGGGACGAGATGGGTAAACGTCACAATATGTTGGTTGAAGAACCAGACTTGTGTGCCCTGAATTTGCCTCAGCAAAAAGTTCAAGCCTTGTGCTCTCAAACTAATGAGTCTTTTCAGTCTATGCTGGCCTTTGCCAATCTTCTGATGTCAGAATATGCTCAAGCTAACGAGGGTAAAGCGAGTTCTTTACCACAAGGGGAACATGTAGTCGTTGTTATGGGTGCTGATCTGGTTCTACAGAAAATTGCTGACTTCCATGAGAGGGCTGCCATCTTTTACGTTATGGGAAGGACCCCATTGATCTCCAACATCCGTGCATGGTTGCTATCCAAGCTTGCCAAGGTGGAGATGTGTCAGGATGATGTTTTAAGGCAAGACCAGGCATCCCTTGTGGAAGATATCATGATGGCCCAAGGGGTTTTTTTGAGATCCTCTTCCGTTCCCTAGAACTGCGGGCTCATATTATGCAACATATCCCGTTGTTCATGGATGGCCACTTAGTCCATATGGTTCCTTGGAGGCCTATGGCTGAATTTCAAGAGATATTGAGACAAGCATGCCCAATTTGGGTCGAGGTGGTTGATTTTCCTGCCCATCTTTGGTGACTTCTTCCCTTCGTGTTGAGATCTCTTGGATAGGTGTTGGTGGAGCCTCGATTGGCCTCCCGTAACAGGAATAGGGCATGCATGCTTTGGGATATACGGAAAACTCGCCCGAGTAAAGTTCATTTTCATGTTCCGAGGTTGCAAACTTTGGTCTATGTAAACGCCCCGAACAACATAGTATGCTTAACAATTATGATATTCGCTTGTTTTCGAGATTTAATATAAAAGAGAATGAACACTTAAAGCTGAAAATAAAAATTACTCACAAAATTACAGCCATGAAAATGTAAAAGTAATGGAGACAAGATTGAGGGTTGATCGTTGAACAGTAGTACATGGATAGGGCTTGCTTCTTGTTGCTAAAATGGAAGAAAGAGCTTGAAAAGGAGGTGCTATAATGAATTTACAGGCTTGATGTCCTGTAAAACAGCAGTGATAGAAGAGGGAATATGGAGGAATTTGATAATGGAGAAGTGGGGGATGATGATGGGGATGGATGGGGCCAGTTTCTGGCTATCTGCGGGTCTTGTACATGAGTTTACAGCAAAGAAAAATGATGTTGAATGAAGAAAAACGAGCTCTTATCTATTGGAGAGGGAAAAGCTAGTACAAAAGGGGAAAGTGGAGTAGCACAAGACAAGTGTCCAGCCACATGTCATGAGATGTGACAAGTGGTGGGACACTTGGAAACTTGTGTGACAAGTGTCTTGACACTTGTCTCTTCTCTATGGCCTTCCTTTTAGGGTTGAATACTGTCAAGAATAGAAACAACCAAATTTAGTAAGCACAGTCAAAGTACAGAACTTACTATTTTTAGAATGACATCCCTACTTTTTAGGACTAGCATTTTTAGGCTAATTCGAGGCTCCTAAAATTTAGGGACCTCCTAAAATTTAGGGATCTCCTAAAATTTAGGGACCCCCCCAATATGGGTATCATATGAAAGCTTTTCCCGTGTACATCGCAAAAATGGTATCCGAATCTTCATGTGACTTTCCTATGCAAAGAAATGTGCATTTCAAGCTTTCAGCCCACACATGCACATTATACAAGCATTTCATGATCATGCCATCTTGTTGATTGTAATTGTCTGTTCTAGTAGATCTAGCCCACACTTCAAGGCATCAATCCTTTCTGTGTGCGAGTCTAACCCTAATATGCGTGAGGTCTAGTCACAGGCGCCCAATCGGGCCATATAGGTGGAAGTGTGAACTATCTTTTCTCTAACCCACCGCGTGGGTCCACCTTAACCTGTGACCACTCATCAGTGGCCAGCTCCAATGCACTTTTCTTTATATCTAATTAGTGAAAAGGAAATAAATTTAATAAATCATTATATAGACAAATTAATGAAAAAGGATACAAATTCTGTTTCTATAGAGTTGTGACAATCTATGAGCTCAAATGGGGCATATTTGCTAGACATTGTTTCAAGTGTGGACAATTGGGACATTTCATTTCAGAATGTGATAGAAGCCAAGAGGTAATGCAACCATCTTTGGATCGTGATTTGGATATGCACGACCATCTTCCTCAGCAGGTAGCTCAGCAACCTGAAGTCACTTCTGAGCAGGTTGTCCGGCAGGGACAACTAGATGGAAAGAAGGCCGCTTCTCAAGCTGGAAATCAGCATGCTTCGCCCTCGGGGGGTCAGAACTTGTCTCCTCAGGATAACTCCTAGGTTACGGTGGTTTGCCATAATGCTAGACAAGAGCCTCAATCTACTCTTGTTCACCCAACTCCCCAAACTATTACCCGGACATTTCAACAAAGAGTTAGGGGATTCTATATGAATCCTTGATTTGCAGTTGGTGGTAATGAAAAAAGGGACTCTGATACTACTTTGCACTTTGATTCGCGAGGAAGAATGGTGCCTCCTCCGGACGTTTTCTGTGCCTAGCAACAACAGTTTCCTTCTCGTACTTTGATTGCTCGTTTGCAAAGGGCAAATCTGGTTGATGTGATTCGAAGCAAGATGGAAATATTTTAGGCAACCAAAGCAGTTGATATTAAAGGGAAAGGGAAGGTGGGGATTCAATATTTTTTTTTCTATATTCCATAATGAGAATTGCGTTATGGAACATTAAAAGTGTCTCTTTGGGCAGTAAGCAGCATCGGTTGTGGAAAGTTGTGTTAGCCGGCAATTGGGATGTTTTATGTGCCGTGAAGCATAAGCAACATGCTTTGGCATGATCATCTTATG
Organism: Lygodium microphyllum; assembly: GCF_053477565.2. NCBI lineage: Eukaryota > Viridiplantae > Streptophyta > Polypodiopsida > Schizaeales > Lygodiaceae > Lygodium > Lygodium microphyllum. The sequence goes on from NC_141142.1 coordinate 49,600,808, forward strand.
TATATAAGGATTACTATGTTTTCTTTAGTGGGTGTGTTTCACATAAATCTGGAGTAATGTTGACCGTTAGATCTTCATTGCAACCATCTTTGATTTCTCAAGATCATCAAGGTAAATTCGTGATTTTGGAAATCCAATATGAGGGAGAAGTTTTATAGCTAGTGGGTGTGTATGCTCCTTCTACTTCTCGTGCACGTTGTCAACTTTGGGATGACTTGCATTGCATTGATATGGCTCATCAAGGCTTTGTAATGGGTGATTTCAATGCCTGTACATCTATGGATCAAACGACTTCTCAACACTCAGTTATGGATGGTCCTGAGTGTCAAGCTTGGGATGCTTTTGCTATTGAGTCTTTGAAACAGGACATGTAGTCTTGGTTGCATCCCTCACACTTAGGATATACTTATCGTTCTCTTCAGTATCCAAACACATGGGCCAGACTGTATAGGATCTATGTTTGTCAAAGTGATTCTTTTCTCCCTGCAGTCCTTGATATGTGGATAGAGCGAAAGCATGTCTTGTCTAATCACCATCCTTTGATCTTGAAAATGACACATTAACCTATTCATGCCTATAAGGCTCTCTTGGCTCGCTTGCCTCTTCGTTTCAATCAATCCTTTCTCCTGCAAAATTAGTTTTTGGAATGTACTCAACAAATAATTGATTCCTTTCGTTCCAGGGTCCTATCAAAAGGATTGGAAGCATGGCTTGTTTTTAGGGATAATGCGTGCACGTTATCCCGACAATTTGGTATTCAGCATGCTTTCATTTTACGCACTGAATTGCTGCATGCACAATCTTTGTTGTGCCCATTCGTTGTCTTTATGTCAATTGGGAGATACTACAGATGACTTGCTGACATGCATTGAATAGTTGAAAGGCCAAGTACAATCTTTACACGAACAGCAATATGCTAAATTCAAATTACTGTCTAGAGCAAAGGCTTTGCACGATAACAACTGTCAATCTCACCAGTTCTTTGCTTGATTACATCAAAAATATGCTCGAGAAAATATTGTGCATTTGAAGAATGAACAAGGTATTATGGTGACAGAACCCACATCCATCATTCAAATGTGTGTAGATTTTACAAATTATTGTTGGGCCCTCAAGAGATTCTGTCCGACGTTGTTCACTTTGCTCGCAAATACATTTCTGATCTAGATAGTAATCAGGTTCAGTCAAAATGGATAGCCTTAATGGAGGCAAATATTTCAAAGGATGAAGTGAAAGAGGTACTATCCCATTTGCCTAAAAGAAAAAGTCCTGGTTGGGATGGGCTTCCTAATGAGTTGTTTTCAACCAATGTTGAGCAACTTAAGGCCTCGTTGACTCGCCTGTGTCGGCAAGTTTGGAATTCCAATGTCATGCCTTCAAACTGGAAGATTGCAGTCGTTCGGTTATTGCCCAAGGTTCCCTCTCCTACTTCTTTGAAACAATGGAGACACATTTCTATTATGGGCTCTATATACAAAATCTTTTCAAAAATCATTGTCAACAGATTGCAGAAAGTATTTCTGCATTTGATTCATCCTTGCCAATACACTTTCATTAAGGGTCGGAATATAATGCATAACATTTTGAATGTTCAACTAGGGATTGACTTTTCAAATACGGTTTCACTAAGGGTCAGAATATATTGCATAACTTTTGAATGTCCAAATGGGAATTGACTTTGCAAAAGCTTCAAGCTAGCAGGTGTTCATGTTTCAGCCTGATATTGAAAAGGTGTTTGATCATGTAAGCTGTCTTTTTTTAGGCAAGTAATGTTCACCATGGGTTTTGGGCCACGTATGGTTTCTCTTGTGGATACTATTGGTCAGGGGGTAGTGGCCCGTATTGCACTTAATGGAGGCATCAATGATGAAATTACCTTATCCCGCTCTCTCCATCAAGACTACCCTCTCAGTCCTTTGTTTGTTGTTTACATTAGTTACTCACCTGATGCTTTCTTTGTTGGATAAGTTGGCCAATCAAGGTGAGATCGTTGGTTTGTCTCTTCCCAATGGGGCCCAACTTGTGGGTCAATCTTTGGCAGATGATTCCTTTATGTTTCTTAACGCTAATCGCTCCAATGTGAATCAAACAATGGTCATGTAGAAACTTTTTGCTATGGCATGAGGACTCCATATTAATGCTCAAAAATCCACTCTGCTCTCTTGTATGGAAAATGATTTGCAAGCTTTGGGTTGAAATGGTATTGTGATTCCCAAGGGGAATATAACTAGACACTTGGGTTATCTTATTGGGGTGGAGGTGGCTCCTCGTGCCTTGCTGGATTGGATGGCATCTCGTATTCATGATCCGTTTATGTACTGGAAGTCACAAGGCTGGCCTCTCCATGTGAGACTTAAAGTTACACAATGCATTATGATCAACATGATTTCGTTTTTCTTGCCTTTGCTTCCTTAGACTAAGAAGTCCCTATTGGAATTGGTCCAATCTATCTGATTCATGTTATGGAAGAAGAAAGGAAATCGCTTGGGTCAGGTGTGGATTTCATGGCAGCACGTGACTACTCCTAAAAGGATGGGGGAAGCAGCTCTATTGGATGTTAATTTTCATACGGCTGCTTTGAGGTTAGCTCTTCTGCAAGCTCTTTGTGTACAGACTCATCCCTGGAGATATAGCAAAATGTTTTATAGAAAAGATTGGCATTTCTCATGGCAGCACAGTTATTCATGCTTCTTGGTGGCATGTGCTAAACTCCACAAGATCTATTAAGGTCTCCCAGTCTTTTCTCCTTTCCCATATGATCGCATCTTGGTAGGCGATGTTACGTTTTTCGGTTTGGCGTCCCCCCGGATTCTTGCAAGGAGGAGAATTCTCTCCTAGGCGAAGTATTGGCCTCTTCCAGGTTGTTGGACTGGCCTGACAAAGATCTGCAAAGAGACAAGTTTAACCACATGGCTCGATTGGAGTTGCAATTAGTCCAAGATGGTCATTCTTGGACAAGCCTATCTTTATTCATTTCAACGTATTCACCAACACTTTCGGGTGCCTAGAGGGTATCATATTATTTGGACGGCCATACGAGACAAATTGCAAGCTACTATCCTTGGCCTACATTACAACTCTTGTCTCCCTGGCGTGATTGGATGTTTGTGATTCTTGATGATTTCGAGAAAAGGTCGGCCAATCAGATATATCATTAGACGGTAGAGGCCAAGAGATGGGTCACAGATAAGGCAAATAAAGTATGGCGCATTCGGGAAAGCAAAAAGAAGTGGCACGACAGATTCATCCAGCTCTGGGAATCTAAGGTTCCATATCAAGGAAAAGTGTTTATGTGGGTGGAGGCTACTTATTGGGGCTCTTCCTACTGGGAATGTGTTGCATGCTCGTAAGATCTTTGTTAGACGATGCATATTCTGTACTACATGTGATGAGACAGTGCTTCATCTTTTTGTCTCCTGCCCTATTGCAAGACAGATTTGGAATTTTGTTTTCCGTGTTTGGTCCTCATTGACTCGACACCGGATTTCAACTCACTCATGGATTTTGGGGAAGATGACCTCCATGACCTCTTTGAGTTCAAATTATTCCTGCCTTTTACATTTCCTCATATGGACAGCCTTGTGGCATATTTGGCGTACTCAAAATGCCTTCATTTTTTATTCAATATTGGGGATTCATGGTCATGTGGCCCGAATCCGAGATTTAATGTTGTGGCAAATCACCTCTATGGTGTCTGCTGACCTGGTTCTTCCTGATATTGCTACTCCCTGGCTAGACATTGTTCACTCCACACCAGCTGTGCTTTCAGTGTGATATTTCTATGTTAGAGTCTATGTAGACTTTCCTTCATGACTGTTATTTTCCGTTATTTCTAAGCCGACCCGATGGTCTGATGTAAAATATTTACTACTTAATTCAATTATCTTCACGAAAGAGAGAGAGAGAGAGAGAGAGAGAGAGAGAAGATCCACCTTATAATCCAAGTGTTCCACTTGAAAGGTAACCTATAGTGAAAACAATATACAAGAAGAGCTAAGAGGGTCCGAAACCTAACCTTAGGAAAGAAGCCACAAGCTCCATGTCTCCATGTGGGAAGGAATATGAAGACCGAGCCACCAAGTCATGGTTAAACCATCCAAGGCCACAAACTAGGTAGAACCTATGGATCCTAAGCATCAATAGGTGAGATAGCATGGTGACGTCAACCACCCCAAAAAGGTTAAGGGTTTTCAAAAGGGTGTGCGAAGGACCACAAGATGACTAGAGGCTCCATTTGAGGCTGGAGGAATGGGATCCCCCTCAAAAGATGAAGAAAGATAATCCCTCTTAGAATCCCCCTCTGAGAGATATAAGGAATCAAGAAACTCATGGATCATGGCCTCTGGAGTGTCTGATGATGAAGGAAATGTCACCGGCTGTGCTGAAGAAGGTATCTGGGACTCCAATGGAACAAAAGCTAGACAACTCCCAAAGGTGGCCTCTCCAAACTGAGTAGAAGAGGGATGGGAGAGAGGGATATTGCACATAAACTCCTTGATGCCCGCATCCACATCGATGTGTCTGTTGAGGCATACGAGGGAGAAGGAGAAACAGGTAGCTCCTATGGAGCCACAGGTGGGCAACAACCTTTGTCTCTCAATGGAGAAAACTATAGAGCAAAAATAGTGGAGGAAGTCAAAGAGCAACTATCTCATAAAGGAGGAAACTGTTAAGGAGACAGTACCCAATAGCCATTGTCTTTCGATGGAGGGGACAGCAAAACCATGGTTGTGAAAGCCATTGGACTCGAAAATGGGTGGGGGGAAACCTATGTAGCACAGTGTAGTGGTCTCCAAGAGGCTTTATCACTTCATGGGATCTTGGATCCTAAATATCGAGGTAAATGTTGAATGGTAAAGGACAGTTGTAGAGGGTGCAAAGTACAATCCTCAAGTGTCGTCAAAATGGAGGCAAAAGAAAATCAGCTACCCCCATGCTCTGAGGGGTGAAGAATAGCAAAGCGGCCCACCTCAAGCTAAAACAAAGCAACAACAAATCCTACAACTACACAACATAGCATACAGGAGAGCGAAAACAACCTATCAGAGTCAAACGTGATGCTGGGAAGGCCCTAGTCGGCAAAACACAAATGCTGCCAGCTAGAGTAATGGTTGCATGTAGTCAGTCTAATGGTGAGAAATAGCTGGGTTTCACAGGATCCTCCACAAACTGAGATGTCCTCTGAGTTGAGGGTATAGACAACGGTGGAGAGGCTAAGGAATGGAGAGGAGAATGGAAGAACAGAGTGATCTAATTGATATAAATCAATGAATGTATAGGATGTAGAGAGTCTAGGGCTGGAAGTGTGAACCCAAAAGGAATTAAGGAAAAGAAACGAACTTAATGAATGGGTTTCTCAGCAGCAAGTTGATGGCATGTTAGGTCCAACCTGTGACATGGAATAAGTATGTTGGATCGGCCAAAGCAGGCCAGTAGCAACCAGTTTTCGGACAGCAATGCCTATAAAACAGCCTCCTTGAATTGCATAGATGTTGTACACACCATTATGGCTTTGTACTCTCCACTGAGCAATTATAGGCAGCCTGTTGGATTTTTGGATTTCCTGCTGTTTACAGTAAGTGTGTTGGGTTGGCCAAAGGAGCAGGCCAGTAGTAACCTTTAAAACAGCCTCCTTGGATAGCACAAATGTTGTACACACCATTACGGCTTTGTACTCTCAATTGAGCAATTATAGGCAGCTTGTTGGATTCTTGGACTTTTTGCTGGCTATAGCAGACTGGCTTAGTTAGAGACTTGGAAATCATGAGCATTCCATGTATTCATTCATGTCACCTCCTGGTTGTGAGGTCCATCAAAGTCTGATGAAGATAAGAGTAGCTTTGACTGTCTTTGGCATTTTCAGTGTTCCAACCTGATCACATTTGTTCCCAACCTGATCGCATTTATTGCAGCCCTGTTCACACTATTCGTGGGTATCAGCAATAAATGCAGGTTGGCAGCATTTTCACCTTCTATAAGAGCAGGTCAGCCAGTTTGCTGCACCCACCCTCTTTATTGTTGCTGCCACTGGGCTGTCTCTCAGAACACATCTTCAGCACCTCCATTCTCACATCATCGCCTCCTTCTCAGCAATCTTCCGCCTCATTCTGGCGCCCTCACTGACGCAGATCAGCAGCACAAAAGGGCTTTTTTACTCGACCTTATATTCGGCCTTCATTTTCTGATCGAAGCAATTTCCTACTCCTACTCTCTCTCTCTCTCTCTCTCTCTCTCTCTCTCTCTCTCTCTCCTTTTGTAATCGAGCAGCTACCCTAGTGGTGGGCCACTTTTTTTATTAACCCACTACCCTGGATTCAAATCTCCCTTTTTCTACACCGATACGAAATGACAATGCAGAATGTAGGAGTTAAACCCAAGACCTTCTGATCACTGTGTATTCAACTTAAACAACTTAGCTACATCCATTTGGTATTCCTCTGTGTGAGTGTGTGTGTGTGTGTGTGTGTGAGAGAGAGATCTTTTGCTGCACTCTCTCACATGGTATATGTCACTTGACGATATGACTAAAATGAACTCTAATTTTGGAACTTCCAGCTTTTGACACAATGACCATTGCACCAACAACAATGAAGCACACTACATCAAGGTATGTAGTGCATAGGTGTACAATTTATGTGGTACAAGAATAGGGTAAAAGGAACAAAGTGCAATGCAAAACTTTCATTAAAATTTGAAAGTTTGGCACCTTGGAACTCTCTAGGCTCATCATCATCCAACAATGAACTCATAAATACATGCTCATCACAATCATCTACTTCCGTTGTATCAACCAAATGTGCCCCCCTGCATCATGTGTTGATGCCTGGCAGCTCGTCTAGTACACCGAGTTAATGGGGCATCCATTTTACTCTCTAGGAGAGTTTGTAATAGCCATCTTGGAACTGTTTAACTGCATTTACAACGGCAAGCCCTTATCAATACCTTGATATTCCAAAGTATATGTAGTAGCAACAATTTGTTGTTACAAGCTTGTCCTGCCATTTACAGTAGGCACGAACTCCAAAGAAAGTGGCAAAAGGCATTCAAAAACATCACCAATGTCATGTGTGGCTGGCACTTAAAATTGTTCATGAGAAAATGCAGCACTTTCAGCAAATATGACATCCCTACTCTTCGTGCGTGGGTCATACATGGGATAGCCTTTGCTTTCCGAATTGTAGCCAATAAAAATGCATTTTACAACCTTATTATCAAGCTTCTTGCAATAATGACAATTTTCCTTTTCTTTTTAGACTTATTTGAGTCTTGGACAACCTTGTTTGATGGCTGTCCCTACCATCACCCTTTTACTAATTTTTTGCATTTTGCCTAGCTTTACCCTTGCCTTTAAACTTGGAAAGCATAGCCACATCACTTGAATATGAGTAAGGTGATCCATCATGCTATCACCCTCATCCATGTTTACATTTGCCAATTCTCTACAAAGATAGAAGATTCTAGCCTCATTGCAAAGTGCAAACATACGATCAAGCATATCCCTACTGATTTTGAGGTCTTACAAGATTGAATGTGCGGAATGATGGCCCTTTTTACTAGCAATGCTATCAAAGAAAGTGTGTAAGCATCCTTCAACTCCCATTTCCTTTGATCCTCTGTAGGAGGAAAAGGAGCGGAAGGAGGGGCAACACCACCACCAACTTGTCCTCAAGCATGACGCTAAGGTGTCTAAGGTGTGAGACCTCCTGGCCGCTACAAATCACATAGTCCCACAAGTCCTTCACAATAAAAAGGTTGTGGGCCATGAAACTCTACAATGGATAGTTGGAGCCAACAAGTTTGTCCTCCTAAGTGAGAGCACCAAGAATGCTACTCTGATTATTATTTCCCTGAGATGCCATGATATCACTAATGAACAAAAATCTACAGCCAAATACTTCCATGCTAAACTTTAGTGTGTATACTCCTCATAGTATCAAAAATCCCACAAGATTATCGAACAGGTACTAAACTGTCACACAAATGCCAAAGTGCGCACAATGTTACCCAAATCAGTACTCAGCCCAAAAAAGACAGCAATGCACTACTGTACACTGCTATAAACTTACTAGGGCTAGAAAGTAATCTTGCCAAACTATTATGGGAGCACTAGACTGTGCTCGAGAGACTAGACTAGATGCAATATTTGTTACAAGAATTTTGATTACAAGACAATCCCATCTAGGGGCACAAGGTACAATGATAACTTGGCAAGATACAAAAAAAATCCCACAACCTCGGACTATAGGTATAGACAACAAGACTCGATAGGATATGAAGAATCCCACAACCACCTGAGATCGTAGTTATGGATACAAGATATCAAAATTACAAGATCTCCCTGACAAGGATGAACAAGATACAAGACAATACTAGACAAGATCTTGTACTACGAGATTACAAGGTGACAAGACAACAGAAGTATAATAGAAGACAAGACAAGACTAGATACCGCAACTAGACAAGAACTAGAACTAGAACTCAAAGTTACTTAGTTGGAGGTCTCAACTCCTTGAGCTCCCATGAGGAGCTCTATGGTGAGCCCCTCTTTTTATAAGTGTTGGAGGACAACTAAAGATTTTCTAGACAGTTTCATGATGACATCATCAATGATGCAAGCAACGCATGGCATATCTTCTAAAGGGTTCTATGATGACATCATCGATAATGCAGGTGATGATATGGCATATCTTCTAGAAGATTCTATGATAACATGGCAAGGTGGGTTCACATGGTTGGGTCGAGGATGTCTTGTTAAGGGTGTGTTCGCATGGGATGTAGATTCATATGGCATGAGCAAGAATTAATCCATACACTTGATCATGGCATATCCCTGACAATCTCTTCCCTCGTCTATTTTCACATACTCAAAAGATACAAGTGCTAGAATGATAGAATGAAAGTACAATAGATCTTAAGTAAGTTAGATCTATCCGTAACTCAACTAGAGTTCATTTAACTCTAGAACTAACTCTGGAAGTGGTGACACAACTTATTAATGTGGTTGTGTTCACACTGCAAACCAACTAACTAAAACATTGGGCACCTGCCCATAGGATTGGGAAATTCTAACACTCAGTAGAGAGGCATACTAATGCCCATAGATGTGGAGCATTGCTAATACCCAAGACAAGGTAATGCTTCCACTCCTTCAATACGGATAGACTCAAACATCTAGTGATCGCTTTGGAATCTACTATGCTTAATGTACTAGTCACATTGTACAATTGGGTATGAATGCTTACTCGAGTAATGGGTATCATACTTTTTGAACACCTATGGATATACATAAGGACATATTTATGGCAACAACGATGCACGTTGCTTCAGGTCATTTGTATTACATGTCACTACATTTTATTTGGTATGCATAATGTAGCATACTAAATGCATGTTCGATTACCTTGGATGGAATGCTTTTATGCTTAAGATATTGTAAGAGTACACAACAAAAGAGAAACACGAACACTGAGAGAGAAGGAAAGAGAGAAACTAAAAAGAATGGAGAAGAATGAAGAGGCTGAACTACTCTAGAATAGAGTGTTGACTACAAGACTGGACTGATCAGGCATTGCACATAGTTAACACATATCAATGAGGACATTGGATCAAGTAGACTGATAAAATGAAGCTAAATGAGGAGAGAGAGTGGTAATGCAATGATGGAATGATAACCAAGCAGCAGTGGAGAAAGCTGTATATAGCTGCTGCTGCCCTAAACTAACCAACCAGCAGCAAGGAGCTGCATTACACCAAAATGTTGCCACCCCAACAAATAACCTTTTGCCAATGTGAATACAACCATAAACTAGTGCAAAACTAAAATGCACTCAATCCTGAGTGCTATGAATATTACAAAGCTGAAATGCACTCAATCCTGAGCACTTTGACCAATGTGAACACAGCAAAACAAACAAACAAGCTAGAAAATGAAATGCATTGACTATCAGAGCTCCATCAAACTCTAATGGAGCTCACAATCAAGACATCAACAGCAAGAAATAATGGAATGTGAACACCCCCTCTTAAATCCTGGGGAGTGACTTAAGGCCTAACAAGCACATGTGACGGAGCATAGAAGCCTAAGACAAGGGCTTCATGAAGAGATCTACTACATTGTCCTCCACGGGACAGTAAATCACTGCTGACTCTTAACTCCACAATCTACTCTCACACATAAATATTAGTGCACCTCAACGTGTTTCATGTGAGAATGAAACACAGGGTTCTTCACCACAAAAAGAGCACTCTCATTGTTTAACTCATAGTGATAGAGGACCTATCTGGTGCTGGTTACTGATTATGACTGCTGTTTCAGGTCTGATTGCTCTTCCCAACTGCTCCAAATCTTTACATTCAATTGCTATCCTGATCCAACTAGCCCAAGCAACTGTTTTGACAGCTGGGCAACAGGTTTCACCTGCTGAACGGCCTATTTTGCTGTGTGTTCTTGCTGCAGTGCCTGCATTTTTACTATCTCAGCCTGCATTTTACTGTGTCCAGCCATCGTCTTGCTTCAACCGCTAACAATTTCATATTTGATGCAGTTGATTTCACTTTTTCTTCACAAATGCCAACTGCCTACCTACATTTTCTTCCTCTCTGCACTTTTGCCTGGTTTCAACACAAAAGGGAAGGTTTACATGTGTCAATTGCCATGATTCCATTCACTACACTCAATTCACACCCTATTCCTCTCTCGTCTATAATTTGACCTATTCACCCTTGCTTGAATTGTTGAACTCTTAAAGACCCTAACTACCTGACTATCTAGCGGAGTGCAGTGATGAAAGTATGGTTTGTGCAAAAGCAACTATGGTATATTGTTTTAAGATCTACCTTGTGTCAAAAGATGATGTACCAGCGAGACAATAGGGTTGGTGGGGAGGAACACGGAATGAACTTGGCAAACATGGAGAAGAGAAGAGAAGAGAAGAGAGAAGAAACTTTGATGAATGGAATGATGAAGTTCTGAATCATGGAGTGAATGTGATACAAGGGAACAAGGGTGCCGTAGCACAAGGAAGCTGATGAAGACAGCCATGAACCACGAACCGCAATGTCCTCCTGAAGGGGTGTGAGGGTAGTGGAGAGGCTGGAGAGGTTGGAGAGAAAAAGTGACGGACTAAATGAATCAGCCGTAAGGAATGAATGAGAGAGTGACCTATAAATAGGCACAGTCAGTCTAGGATGGCGCCTCTTTTTGGGGCTGCAAATCCTAAATGCAAAATGCAAAAACGCAAATTGCAAGTGAAGGGTGAAGGGTTTCTCAACACCCGCTCTCGGGCCCAAAAAGGGGAACAAGAGAAGAGTGAGGTGGAGATGCAATGCTACACGTTGAAGAAGGCTCATGCAGCAAGTGCCACTTGGACAGTGTCCCTCGTGGGGAAATTGTACACTTGCCCAAGCGCCCTAGAACAAAGATAATGAAAACATGCAATGCATAGGAGGAATGTCGGACTTTGTGTCGAGAACCATAAGGATATACCCGTACTCGATCTCAGGAGGTGGCTCAGCTCCATGCTGACCAAGGGATGAAAGCAAGAAGAGAATAAGACCCCTAAGATCCAAGATTTCCACCGCAAAGGGAACCTGTAGTAAAGAACAATAGATAGAGAGAACTAGAGAACCCGAAACTCAACCTTGGGAGAGAAGCCACTAGCTCCGTGCATCCATGCTGAAAGGAATGTGAAGGCCTCGTCGCGAAGTCGCGGCTGAACCTCTGAGGTCCCGATCTAGGTGGTACCTAAAGATCCTGGGTATCAGTAGAAGAGATGACTCGTCGAAGACAGCCACCCCAAGAAAATAGAGGATAGGTAAAGAACTTCATGTGGAGTAGGTTCCCCCTCTGAGGTGGGAGGTGGAGGGGTCCCCGCTGAAGTTAAAGAAGAAGTAGATGCCCCCTCTGAGGGCAAAGAAATAACATCCCCCTCTGAATCCCCCTTTGAAGTAGATAGAAAATCCAAAAACTCATGGATCACGGACTCCGAAACGTCTGATGACGAAGAAAGTGCCGCCGGTCGTGCTGAAGAAGGTATCTGGGGTACCGAAGAGCTCCCAGAGGTGGCCTCTCGAACGTAAGTAGTCGAGGGTGGAGAAGGGTGGGGCTCAGAATGAGCAAGAGGTGGGCAACAGTCGCTACCTCTCAGTGGAGCGAACTGGGTAGCCGAAGAAGAAAAAGAAGTCGAGCAACCACTGTCTCTCGAAGGAGCAGATTGACGAGGAGAGGGTATCAAACAATCATCGTCTCTCGATGAAGTGGACTGCAGATCCGTAGGTCATGAAAGCCGTTGTACCTGAAAATAAGTGGGAGAAGACTGCCGTTGGCATTGCGACGATCTCCAAGAGCTCGTACCGCCAATTGATCCTCCATGTGCTTGAAAGGACTTAGTGCGCATCGAATGGGTCTTATTGCCTTGAGCATAGTACTTTGATAGCCGATGCAGAACAATCTCTATGGCCCAAAAAGGAGAGGTGGCACAAGGAGTACCTCGTGAAAGATGCATGTACTCCGAAGGGGTAGGGAGCAAAGGTCGAAGTCGGCAAGCATTGGTGGTATGTTCGGTGATGCCACAGTAGGAGCACCCAATAGTCTGGACATCTATTGGTAAAAAAGCCATGGATACCAATGTGCCTTACTGAAGAATAAGAGGTCAGCCACTATGAACCACGAACCGCAATGTCCGCCTCAAGGGGTATGAGGACAGTGTGAAACACGAACCGCAATGTCTACCTCAAGGGATGGAAGGGCAATGGAAGGATTGGAAGTGAGCTTCCAGTGAGAGGAGGATGTGACCAGTAGTAAGAGGTTGCAACCAGTAGAAAAATGCAAGTAAGGAGAGAAAGATACTAAAAGCGCAAGCAGGACAGCTTGGAGGAGAGAGAAAGACTAAAAACGTAGGCAACAGGTGAGAAAAGACTAAAAACGCAGGCAAAACAGCCTACAAGAGAGAGAAAGACTAAAAACGTAGGCAACAAAACTGTGATGATGTAGCAAGCTATACGGCAGCAGGTCTGCAAAGGAACAACACTTGCCTCGCTGGAATCAACTCCAAACTCCATGAAGAGGGCTGAAAATCAGGCACCAACTGATGGAGACAGCAATGGACAACTTTGATTGAGATGTCCTTCACGAATGGGATGTGGGCAGCAAGCTGAAACACCTGAAATATGCAAAAACGAGATGTTGATGTAACGGAAGAAAAAGAGAAGTGGATGCCAAAACCCGCCACCGATATTTGCCTTCACTAGAGTGGAGGATCTTTGCCGCTGTTTGAGCAGATCCAACTTTGATACCATGTCAAAAGATGGCCTACCACAACGAGACAGTAGGATTGGCGAGGAGGAACACGAAGTGAACTTAGCAAACATGGAGAAGAAAAGAGAAGAGAGAAGAAACTCTGATGAATGGAATGATGAAGTTCTGAATCATGGAGTGAATGTGATACAAGGGAACAAGGGTGCCGTAGCACAAGGAAGATGATGAAGATAGCCACGAACCACGAACTGCAATGTCCTCTTGAAGGGATGTGAGGGTAGTGGAGAGGCTGGAGAGAAGAGGTAACAGACTGAATGAATCAGCCGTAAGGAATGAATGAGAAAGTGACCTTATAAATAGGCACAGTCAGTCTAGGATGGCACCCCTTTTTGGAGCTACAAACCCTAAACACAAACCCTAAACGCAAAATGCAAAAATAAAAAACGCAAACTGTAGGTGAAGGGTGAAGGGTTTCTCAACACCTTGCATCCCCCACCATCCTCTCCACTTCCAACCAATTGGGATGGAGACAATTACAAGGAAGCAATCCTTGATTGGGACAACAAAAACGACACCAAGGCATATTCAATGCTTCCTTAATGCATCTCAAAGGAAGTCCTTCAAACAATCACCTCCTACAAAACATCTCTAGAGATGTGGAAAAAGCTCCAACTTATAAATAAGGCTTTGTTGACCATGTGAGCTATTACTCTCTACAAGCAACTACAAAATATCCAATTCAAAAGGACTGATACAATTTAGTCACTCCTTTGAGTGACACAAAACCAAGATCAACTTTGCAACATGCAATCTACTATTCCCAAATCCCATCTTATAAGGAATATACTCTAGAAACTACCTCTTGAGTTTAATGGTGTTAAACATGTGTTATGAGCTCAAATACTGAATTTTCCATCAATTTCCAACATATGATCTCAATGTTGCTTGAGCATGAGTCTACTTACATTTAAAGGGGAGGTTTTCATCTCGTTCTAGCGGCCACACTTCAAGTGCTACCATTGTGGCAAGCTTCATAAAGGGGTGATCAAAAAAGAAGGGTCGATGATACCAATTTGGCTTGAAGCAAACACCTCTGCAAGGATTGCAAGAAACTAGTAGCATTGAGAAAAGAGAAGGAGAAGAAGGAGGGCAAGGACTCCTCCAACACCATCATCATCCTCAGAACCCAACTCAAATGCTGGCCACAATGGCCTCAAAAGTTTTTTTCTAGCCCTAGTGCTATCATCCCTCACAACTATCCAATGCCAAAGAGGAAGTGGTGATTACGTCTAGCAAATTCAAATCTTGGCATTTGTTTGCCTTTCAGATTCATGAGGGCTACTTAATAGAGAAGAATCTTTACTCCTAGTCTATTCCCACATGAGAGGACACTTTGGCGGTTTGGCTAAAGACAAGGAATCTATGGTCATGGTAGTGCTTTCTATAGAGCTTGTTTGTTAAAAGCATCAAGATTCAACTATTTCTACTCTCTATGATCAAAGTTTGGTACGATCAACATCGACATGAATGTCTTTCTAAGGCACCTTAGTGGTGGCTTGTTCACCCACTACTTAGGTATCCATGGTCCTATATATGATTGTCATTGTTGTATGTACCATAGTGTTTTTCATCATGGTATATTTTATTGTACTTATTCCCATGATTTGAGAGAGGGTGTTAGTAATGTACATGTCTTGGGTGTACCGACTCACAATCACAATACATTTCATTTCTGAGAGCAACACAACAATATACATGTCTTGTGTGTATGGACTCACAATCAGAGTGCATTTGATTTCTAAGAGCAACACATTTATTGTTAGCGAACTTGTATTTCTAGCCACATATAATGTTGGCCGACCTGCTCTTTATTTTGTATTTTCTCAAACTATTTATTACCCACCTCTCCTCCATCTCAGTTATATGTAATATGAGCAGACAACATCCCATTAGAGAGAGGGAGATTAGGAGCACTCTGCTGGTTGTCCACATTCCATGGCTTCGCTCACAATCTTGTGCTTTTGGCATATGGATTCCATTTCCCAAGTTCATTATCTTTGAGGTCATGTGTTCTTGTTTTTTTTGTTCAGTTCTTTATGTTCATAGCAGCCCTACCTTTTTGCTTCTATCACTCCACACAATTCTTGCACGCACATGCTGCTTGTCCTTTCTAGCATCATTCAGCTGGCTGCATTTTGGCTTCTGCCGCCTACCTTCCTGTGATCATTATTGCCGGCGGCTGTGTTGCTGTGCTGGACTGTTCTCCACCCAAGTATCTGCTGCATATTGCTGCTGTCCTACATGTCCTTAGCCTTAGCATCCATCTCGACATCAGGCCCTGATGCATCTTGGATCTCCTGCTGCCTGGCATCTTCTCCTCATCATCCAACAATGAGCATCCGTTGTTTGCAGCACTCAGGAACGATCAAAGTACATCACATTTCTCTATCCCTCAGCCCGCTTCCACAACAGTCAACGGTTGTTGGACAGCCCTCTCCTCCTTGAGCATCTGCTCTATCACAACTCCCACACTCAATGTGTTCATTGAGCTTCCTTCTCCATTCATCCTATTTCTTCTTCATTTACATTTCTGTCTAAGTTCATTTGCTAGTCATGTCCGCGCACTCTGTTTTTCTTTGCAATCGATAATGTCAATCCCATACATAGATAATAACGCTAATAATGATTTAGTGATCCTCAAAGACTCCATATCGCTCATAGTGAAACCTTAAATCATGTGCATAATAGAACTCGTTAGTTTCAGCCAAAGAGGGTTTTTCAGCCGGAAATTTTGTTAACTTCGATTGGGTTGCCTTATACAACCTTAAGTAGAATTAGAGCTTACAACCACAAGGTAGAAGAGAAAATGCAAGTATCCCTTGCACCATAATGGCAGTCCACTTGAGTTCAGAAACTTATGGTATTACCTGATGTGAGTGAATCACATCTGCCATGTCTCTCTTACATCGAGAAGCTAATGGCACAAGACCAGGGTGCTGAGTATTGAGAGAAGCGATACAACTGCATGTTGTATTAAACGGTCACTTTTTGGGAGTCCACACAACTTTTGGACCGCAAAACTGGATTCAATTTTTCACGGGGAAAGTTTCAAATCCAATGCCGTTTAAGGCAAACTTATACCAAAGAAAAGCACTCTGCATGTCACTTCTACCAATCAAATTCCAAGAAATGTTCTTTCATTGGCTCGAATTTGCACTTCTGGTGATGTTCAATTGATGCACGTGCCATTGGGACTGGCACGGAAACCCTAAAAGAAGAAACAAGGAGTCCCACTAATGTAGTGATATGGTGACGGAAGCACGGAGTCTAAGTAATGGTCAAGTTTGGGAGTTGATTTCTTTCTGCCCAATCGCAAAATAATACGATGGTAACCGTAAACTAGTAAAGAGGAACAGACTACCATACAACGCCTTTAACCATGTTTTGGCTTCGCATCGATACTTCCACTCGGTCCGCTGCTTTAGTTTTGAAGAAGCAGAGAGTCCGTTCAAATTTTGAGAAATCAGAGGGTTATACTTGGGAATCCAATGTGACATGTCCATTGTCGAGATTCAACATTCAAATGTACATGGATCAAAGATCTAGATCAGCAAAATCAATAATATTGAGTCTTGTCCAACACTCCAGATTGCCTAACGCGGGAGCACGTGGATCAGAAGCCTTGGCATGTATCTAGATTGGCCAGAGGCGGGAGATCTGGTCACATACCTTACGCAGAGAGGATGGTAAGCCTCAAAGAGCTGCGTGCAATCTCTCCCGGCGTTAACATATATGAGGCTACCTCCGGGATGATGAGGGACCCTGCAACCAAGAGAGAAGCATAATTATCAGGAGGCAGAAAAATATGCAACCAAGAAGAATGCAAGAGGATTTGAATTGCTACGAATGCAAAAAATCGAACAAATGCAAGATCGTAAGTGCTACGTGATAGTAAGCGTGGAGCGTAGCAGGCCGGAAATATGCAAACATAAGAGGATTAAGAAGGATCAAAATACTAAAATGGAAACATTATTGTAACGAGATGCAAAAATTTGGACAATGCAGGAGGAAGTATTGAATTGCTTAATGAAATGTGATATGTAAAAGAGGAGCGTACCAAGCAGAACAAGGTGCAAAACCTGAGAGTTGAGAAAGATCAGAAGAGCTAAAATGAAATGTTATTAGTGGAGGCAGAGCGTACCAGGAGGTGACATCGTACACCTTGCCGTTAATGGCAAGCCAGCAGTCGTCCGGGGAGCTGTGGGAGCGGATTTCAGCGATGGAGAAGGTGCGGGGCTTGGCGGGAGCGGGGGGGGAGGAGGTGAGGTGGTTGGGGGGGACGTTGAGAGGGGAGTGAGGAGGCATCGGAGGAGAGGTAATGCAGGAACACGGGGGAGAGAATATCAGCAGGGAAGGATCACAATGGAGAGGAGGCGGCCTGGCCTGGCCTCTCTCTCTCTCTCTCTCTCTCTCTCTAGCTTGAAAACACTCGCATACACTCTCTGCCAGTACCTTTGGAGACACACACACCTCTCTCTCTCTCTCTCTCTCTCTCTCTCTCTCTAAGGTCAAGGCGCGCCCGCTCGCGCTCACTCACTCGCACACACAAACACACACACTCTCTCTCTCCAGACACCTCCCTCTCTCTCAAATTCACAATACACACACTTCTCCCTCCAAACACACACACACACAGAGTTTCCCGGTATCTCTCACAACGTATAGCCTACTATCTATCTCCCTCACCACACAGTCTCTTGATATTTCTCACAACATGCACTCTCTCTTTCGACGTCTCTCGGCACACAAAGTGTCTGTAGCAAACACACCACCACACAGACCTCTCTCGGTCTCAAATCAAGCATACAAGCACTCCCTTTCTTGAAGTCTTTTTCTCCTTTCCGTCTGTCTCTCCCCCTTCCTTCGAGGCCGCAGGCGCATGGGAAGAGAGGAAGGACACGTGCAGCTGGCGGAAAACGGCAGCCTTGTGAGTGGAGGACCTCAACCAGCTCGGCCGAAGATGAGAGCGGTCACATATGTGTACGTTTTCTCCACAAGAAAATGGGCCAGACGAGACGCCAGCCTTTCCCTCCTGAATTCAAGGACAATTTTGTATATCCCGTTCATATTTTTGCAGAGCGATAAAACAGTTGCGTTTCCCGAATTCGGAAAATACCAAGGCAAAGAAAAGGCAGCATTAGTTCATCAGCTCGTTTCTAGACAAATGAGACATCGTCAATTAGAGAGGAAATCAGATTCTTTCTCTTCTCTTTTGCTGGTAACCAAGCAGTGTTCACGAGAGACATTTTTCCCATCCAATGGAAGAAAGGAAGACCCCCTCGCCCCCGCCCCCCCCCACCAAACATTATCATTTTTGGGAAGAAAATTAAAGCATTGCTTGTGAAGGCTATTGTGTACATGCATCTCACTATCTTCATTTCTTACGAATATGATACCAAATCTATAAGGTACCAATTAGGCTGCCCAACAAAAAGCATATGTGAACATTAACTTCCCTTTTTTCTCAATACTTTTTTCTGTAAGGAAAGTCTCTAACGTATTGCATTAATAAGTAAGAAAATATTTTCGAAGGAAGAGCGATCTAAAAGGAGGCTTTGAGAAATAGCCATAGGATGATGTTCAATATTACACGACTTTAATACGGTGCATTAGTATATTCTATCACTAAAATGCCCTGAAAATAGTCGATTTTCATCATGACAAACTAGAATTCCAACAAACTTTTTTGAATTTTGATCGGGAATAGAGCATTAACCGGTTTTATAACTAAATGTCCAAAAAATAATTGGTTCTCGTCAAGACCAACTCGCATTTCAATTGGCTTTCCCACTAGAAGGGTTTGCACATGATGTACCATGGGGTCAAAAAGGTAATCATAGTGAGTCATTTTCTTACATGGCAAGCTTGTTGCAATTTAACCATGGGAGGCTCAAAAACTATAGGGAAATCATGTGTTCCATTACTTTATGGTTAACCAAGACATGGGCAAGCTTTTGACTCCTTTATTCTACAATGGATATGGAACAAAGATGGAACGAAGGAGACGCTACCCCTTACTTCATGGGTGCTAAGCTTGACATCAGTGTACCTTTTTTTCCACTACACAATTAGACTGCCTTAGCTTGCCAAGTACATCATGTGCAAAGGGTATGAATGATGGTTTTTTGTGAACACTGATGGGCGCAAGAAAGCCAAATCTTTCAAGTTGATAAGGAAATTGCTTACAGAGCCACAATGCTCTAAATGTTCCATAATATAAATATTTTTGTATCGTGAATATTTTTAATTAATGTAAGAGCAAGGGTACACTTGTGTCCATTTACCTACATGGCAAGTATTAGTGGTTACAAACACATGCAAGTCAAGGTTAAGTATGGAACCCATGTGGGAAAAAGGAGAGAGATGTAAATAAGCGAGTTGTGAGAGAAGGGCGAGAGTAGTTGGCCGTGCAGCTCATCCACTCGCTACCTGCCACATGGAACCACATTGGTTATGCAATGTCCTTTAAAAAGTGATGTTCATGGACCCACAATCATATGCCAATTTGTGGTGAAGCAAAGATGAGCAAGTCATTGTGTACTAAGCTAACTTATTCAAGTCAATAGACCTACATGTGTCTGGGCTTTAATAAGGATGTCTCACACTGTCAGTCCTCACCTGCCTGCCTCAAAAAAGTAACAAATCGGGCACAAGTTGCTTACACACTAAAATGGTCATACGCTTTCGACGTTGGCACCTTAGTGGCTAAGCCAATAGCCTTTCGAAGAAGTGTGGGAGCTCAAGGCCTACTAAATGCATCCTTTTTATAATGAGGATATTATTGGTCTTATATGCCCTGGGTGGAGATGATACACTTGGCAGGGCTATTGCCCATCCAAATTTGTCCACGGCCCAAAAAATGTGAAGCTTGCATCTTTTTGAATGTCATTGCACCTTGATATTTATGAGACTAGTCGGGGTTTTTTGGCTCAGCCTAAGTATTTGGGTTGGAATTTAGAAGCAGGTTTTACACTATGTCAAAATTAGAGAACATTTTATAAGATGGTGTTCTTTAAACAAAAATAGGCACTCTGCAACAAGATTCTCTCAATGCTCATATTCAAAAGCATGTTTTATGTGGCAAGATAGTTCACAAAAGATTGATATAAGGCACATAATCCAAACTTTGAAAGCTTTGGCAACTTAGATTACTACAATGTTGAATATGCGAAAATGTAACTTATGGCGATGTAGCACTCATTGATGTATAGGGATGAAGGCCAACATAAAAAAAGATCAAGCCTAAAATATATCTCAAAAAAACCCTTATGACTATTTCTCAAAGTTTCTTAATGACAAATACACTTAATAGTGATTTCTATACACATTGAGCCTATCATGGCATGCATATTATCCTCACACATTAAGCCTACAATATTACAAAAAATTGACAACCCATGAACTTTATTGAGAATTATTGCTTCTTCTTCTTCTTATTCTCTCTCTCTATATATATATATATATATATATATATATATATATATATATATGCACAATTATATATGGATAATATATTATTAAATATTACAAATTATAGTTATATATTAACATATATACATGGTGCATAATACACATATATATTTTATTAACTATTATATACATATACGTTATACATATTTTATTAACAATTAATTAGTATATTAATAGTTAATAATTAATATATAATCAATTATATTAATATATTAATGGCTATAAGTAATATGTATATTATTCAATTAACATATAATTATATTCTAATATCATCATTATTATTTAATATTATACATTAGATATAGTAATATATATACGCATAATGAAATATATTATTATAATATCTATGTATATTATAATAATGCATTTTAATTCTATATATGTATGTATGTATATATGATATATACACATTCATATGTGTATATACACACGTGTGTGTGTATAAATGAATGATGGACACACATTTTTTTTTCTTCTTATTTTTTATTCTCTCTCTCTCTCTCTCTCTCTCTCTCTCTCTCTCTCTCTCTCTCTCTATTACAAATATATTATTAAATATTACAAATTAAATATATTATTAAATATATTAAGTATGGATAATATATTTTATTAACGAGAGAGAGAGAGAGAGAGAATAAAAAATAAGAAGAAAAAAATATTATTAAATATATTATTAAATTAAATTAAGTATGGATAATATATTATTAAATATTACAATTTATAGTTATATATTAACATATATACATGGTGCATAATACACATATATATTTTATTAACTATTATATACATATACATTATACATATTTTATTAACGAGAGAGAGAGAGAGAGAGAGAGAGAGAGAGAATAAAAAATAAGAAGAAAAAAATATATTTAATAATATATTATTAAATTAAATTAAGTATGGATAATATATTATTAAATATTACAAATTATAGTTATATATTAACATATATACATGGTGCATAATACACATATATATTTTATTAACTATTATATACATATACATTATACATATTTTATTAACGATTAATTAGTATATTAATAGTTAATAATTAATATATAATCAATTATATTAATATATTAATGGCTATAAGTAATATGTATATTATTCAATTAACATATAATTATATTCTAATATCATCATTATTATTTAATATTATACATTAGATATAGTAATATATATACGCATAATAAAATATATTATTATAATATCTTTTATAGATATTATAATAATGCATTTTAATTCTATATATGTATGTATGTATATATGATATATACACATTCATATGTGTATATACACACGTGTGTGTGTATAAATGAATGATGGACACACATTTTTTTTTCTTCTTATTTTTTATTCTCTCTCTCTCTCTCTCTCTCTCTCTCTCTCTCTCTCTCTCTCTCTCTCTCTCTCTCTCTCTCTCTCTCTCTCTCTCTCTCTCTCTCTCTCTCTCTCTCTCTCTCTCTCTCTCTCATATTTATTTTCTCTTTTTTTTCTCAATCTCTCGGATTTCTTCATATGTGTGTACGTGTACACATGTTTATATGTGTGTGCACGCGCGTGCGCGCATTACATACATATATACATGTATATATCTGTGTGCAGATGTGTGTATTTGCATCTCTGTGCACGTCTATAAGTGTGTGTTTTATAAGCTCGTATCCTCTCTCTCTCTCTCTCTCTCTCTCTCTCTCTCTCTCTCTCTCTCTCTCTCTCTCTCTCTCTCTCTTATTTTCTCTTTTTTTTCTCTCTCATATTTCTTCATATGTGTGTACATGTACACATGTTTGTGTGTGTGTGTGTGTGTGTGCGCGCGCGCGTGCGCATTACATACATATATACATGTATATATCTGTGTGTATTTGCATCTGTGTGCACGTCTATAAGTGTGTGTTTTATAAGCTTGTATCCTCTCTCTCTCTCTCTCTCTCTCTCTCTCTCTCTCTCTCTCTCTCTCTCTCTCTCTCTCTCTCTCTCATTTTCCTCTCACTCATATATGTTTATGTGTGCATTAGCATGTATACATATATGTATGTATGTGCGTAGAAGTTTGCACATATGTGTACACACATACATGTATATATGTGCATGTATTTTTTGTGTTTTTATAGTCTATGTGCATTTATGTGTGGTTTTAGAGTATGCACATATGTTGCATGAATATGTTTAACAATTAAAACATGATCTCATTCCATATGTTCAATAAGAAAAGAAATTCAACTCTTTTTTAGAGTATATGTGCATTTGTGGATGTTTTTAGAGTATGTACACATTACATGCATATGTTCAACCATTAAAATATCATATCAAGCCACTTATCTAACTTTTTTAAAAAATCATCTCTCTAAGAAAATGTGTGTGTGTGTGTGTGTGTGTGTGTGTGTGTGTGTGTGTGTGTGAGCCACGTACAATCTTTCAAAGAGTCACATTTTCCCTTTCCATGATCATGTCCTTTGTTCAATTAAAAGGAAAGAAAGAGAGTGTGTGTGTATGAGAGAGAGAGAGAGAGAGAGAGAGAGAGAGAGAGAGAGAGAGAGAGAGAGAGATGATGGAAAATAATTATAACCCCCACTCATCCTTAAAAGAAAAACCCTCTTTATGTCTCCAATACCAAACTTCACCTCCTTGTGCCACATAGGCTTAGGAGCTTGTTTGGTTGATTAGAGATCCTCAAGCTAAACCTCTAAATAATATATAGAATAGATTTCCCAACCTCTTATTTTAATAGCTATGCTTACATATAACCCAATGCATACAATCTCCTAGGCTAGATGTCCATCACTTCTAAACACCACATAATATCATGTTTTATTTCATAAATTGTTTTCAAATATTATTCATATACCTTTCATTAGAATGATTAGTCGAGTAAAGTCAATTATAGCCAATTTTAAGTGCAAGATTTGGTAAAATACAAGAAATGTATGTTTGAGTAAATTCAAGAATTGAGATCTTTTAGCAACCTCTTTGCTAATGTGATAAAATATTTTCCAATAAACTTGTCATCTCCATTTTGGACCTTATTGATGATACCGAGAGGCATATTCCACGGTGGATTTTGTGAGACCACGGTGGATTCCGTGAGTTTTTTATTCCACGGTGGATTCTGTGAGACCACGGTGGATTCCATAAAACTATATTTATTTATCGGGGCTCGTACACAAGGTGGATTCCTTCTGCGAGAAGTTGACGGGAACACCTGTCCTTTTCAGGGGTCATATTAATTGAATGTGTACGTGGGTGACTCCACAGCGAGTGATTCCGCAAAATACATATTTAAATTAATGAACCTTTATGAGTTTAGAGTGCACTCATATTAAATTAAGGTTAGGACAGAGTTCCAATCTATTTATTTATTTTGTAGCTGAAGACTACTAGGTATTCACTTTTGTCGATTTAATTTTATTATTTTTTAACAATTGTCAATGTTTTAGTTTGTATAAAGCAGGCGACAGTGGCATTGGGAAGCACTGGGCGATAGCGTGTATTCAATTTACCTAACAAAAATTATCATTTTTTATAGGCGCGCGTCTTATCATTAAAGACGTGGTGCTAATATTTATTTAGGCTCACTTACTTATTGAACTGCTTGACAAATATTTATTATGTTGTATGCGCATGGGTGCACGGTTTAAATATTTCATTATGGGACATTGTATTTGGACACATCCCGACTTTTGGGCCATCCAACCGCTTTATTCTTTATTTGAACAAAAGCAAACGCAAAAGCTAAAGCATGCTAATTATAAAATTGGCTATTTTTGAGCTTTAAGATGAATAAATTTATAAATACATGCCTTGTGAAGCGCTCACACAAGGCATGGGGAGAGATTGTACCCAATTTGTATTTTTGCTTCATGTCGTGTAAACTCTCTTCTTGTTTTTTATGAGTTTTAGTAGAGTTCTTTGTTCTTAAGGACCTTCCGGCGCTCACTACTAGCATCCGATTTGCGCACCAATTGATGCTCATAGTCCATCTTCTCCATACCTAGTGTGTTGATCTTGAGGGATTCCTCCATCCATAATCCCCTTGTTCTTTGAAGTGTATACCAAGACACATATCAGTGTTAGCCCCCTAGCTTATTAAGTCTCGTCAACTTCACAATCTGTGCCTTTGAGTTTGAAACATGAAGCTTCACATATCAACATTTGTAATTCCCTATCTCAAATTTATCCCAATATGCCCGTAGGAGATTACCCTTGTCTTTGAGTTTAAACGTAAAAAACTTTTTTTGTTGTTCATCCTAATATGCCCATAAGAGACTACCCTTGTCTTTGAGTTTAAACGTAAAAAACCTTTTTAGTTGTTTCTTTTGCACGTGTAATAAAAAACATAAGACATTAAGAAATGTCCACAACCTTTCCAATCTACGGTCTCGTGCTTGAGATTTAAGGAAGCACAATGTCACTTATCTAAAAAATTTACTAAAGTAAGAACCATACTCTATATTGCATGTTATATTTCGTGACCATCCTAGACCACTTTTCAAGTTATCAATGATATTTAAGTATTGCCTTTATCCATCTTGTGAAGGCATTGGTCCCTTTTGATGAGCTTTTGGCATTATATGAATAGGTTATTGTCCATATTGAGCAAGTAGAGTAGGTATCCATCTACATGAGTAATGGTAGCCTCCAACTTAGAGACCTCGAGGAAGTGAACTATTAACTACTCAACAAAATATCCTATGATAATCTCCATTCCATAACTTTTGAATATGGAGAAATGAAACGATTGAAATCTAAAGAGGAATCTCTCTCTCTCTCTCTCTCTCTCTCTCTCTCTCTCTCTCTCTCTCTCTCTCTCTCTCTCTCTCTCTCTCTCTCTCTCTCTCTCTCTCTCTCTCTCTCTCTCTCATGCCTTTACAAAAGAAACATCAATTTGTACATGGATATCAATTGTCACTACCTCCAAAAAAGGTGATGCTTGCCAACAAGGTTGTACCATGATCTTTTGAAAAGGAAGACAAGCACTCCACGGGCCATATTAATAATGTAAGGACAAAATGATGAATCTAGGATGTCTTAAAGCACTAAGGATTATGTGCAATTTAATCTTATTAAAGACCAAAAAATGTTAAAATCCTCTACTATCACTCAAAATAAATCTATGCATATATGTAATCAATGCTCTCATTTCATGAGCAATGTCTACGAAAAACATTTTCGATAAAACAAATACAAAAACCTTTAACTCAAAATTTTTGAAAGGATTTTCGAATTATTTGATTTAAATTGTATGTAGTTGTCAATTTTTTGTAAAGTTCAATGTTTTAAAACTCCTTCTATAAAGTTTGAGGGTTTTTTTTAAAAAAAAAATTGCAATTCAATATAACTTTTTTATGTGAATAGTGCTCATCAAACTCAATGAAAAATCACATGTTCTAAAAGAAGAAGTAATTACATAGTGGGGCACATGCCATGAGCTAAGAGTAAAGAAGAGGCTACCCATCCAAGAGAGAAGGGTAGGGTCAATGCCAACTAAGGGCACAATAGTGTTCCAAACATAGTTACAAAAAAGAGCACTTCAGAAAAAAGAAAAATCACATGGGAACTAGATATTTGTGTATTATTCAACCACATAGCTAGGCATGCACTGCTTCCTCTTCTTAATGTATCCCTACATTGACATTATTTTGTATTGTACATCACCTTGGCTACTTTTCACACTATATCATAGATCATCCTTTAGCACGACACACTTTCATATTTAGTGACAATCAACATTGTACATGATTTTGTCTCTCATAGGCCAATTCTCTCTCTCTCTCTCTCTCTCTCTCTCTCTCTCTCTCTCTCTCTCTCTCTCTCTCTCTCTCTCTCTCTCTCTCTCTCTCTCTCTCTCTCTCTCTCTCTCTCTCTCTCTCTCTCTCTCTCAAAGGGAAGATGATTGATCCTACTTTAGGATTTGGACCAATATTAGAGCAATTGTTTTTTAGAAATTTTGGAATGCTACAAATGCCCATCTTCATGGACATAAGAAGAATGTGGCTATTTTTAAGTATTATGGGCAATGTTATCTCAAATATTAAATATATTTTAGCATGCTCAAAAATCTAGACTATAAGAGGTTATTGGTATGGCTCTTAAGATATTCCTTTAGTTTTGTATTGAAGCATTCACCTTTATGGAATTTCCCATGTGGATTTGTAAATATTTACTTTCTTTTTAATCAATACAAAACCATTTGGCACTATTTAAAAATATATAGGCATATTGTTCTTTGTGTGTTAAACTTCAATTCATATGCTACGAATTGAATCTAAACATGCATGGTTTAAATGTTCATTCTATAACTCCTTTTCTTTCCAACATACACTCCATTTGGTTATTAAATATGGTATTATGGCTATTCAAGACATAAGTTTTCTTAAAAGACAAGGTATTTGGGTAGATTTTTCTAAAAGATTCCAAATTGGAAAGTTACTACATAGGAAAAGTTGTGCTTTAAATTTGCATTTCTTCTTCTTCTCCTCTCATCATTGGAGCCATTAGAGATAAGATTGAACAAGAAAGAGTGGAGTAGAAGTGGATCAAGGAGGACCACATGAATCATGAGGTCACTATTTCACATTCAATGACATCATGAGTTTGCTACACTCGTTTGAGTTATCTAATTTTCTTACTTGTATTGGGAGTGCAAAAAAGAGAGGATGATGACTTGAAGTTTGGAATGCGAGCTAATTAGGTAAGAAATAGTTGAGCCCCAAGAGTGTTAAGATCTTCAAAGAATAAGCATCTCCACCCAATGCCCCACAATTAAACTTTCATAGTGGCAAATGTGCAACAAAACCAAGGACATAATTGATACACTTATGGCACTCACCTTCTCATTAGAATAGGAGGCTTGATTGCATGAGTGGGATGAAAGGGTGAGGAGTTGATCTCCCATTTGTGCATCTCCCTTACTTTGAAACACATGCGACTTGTGTTGAAAGATATGCCATAGGATAACTCTATATTGTATGCTTGTATGAAATAAAGTGAGGCTATGTGTAAAGTGACATAAAAATCAGAGCATCTATCCACTTTGGAAGATACTAAGTAGAGTGCAAGAAAATGAAGAAGAAAAAGATGGATTTAACCTCCATATCTTATGTATTCTCCCTTTCATTGCGCATCAAAATCGATTTTTTTTCAGTTGGTATCAAAGTGAATGTGAATTATTGGATTGAGAAGTGCATTGAATTGAGGTCTACATCAAATTCTAGCTTGTTATCCATGACAATATCATGAACAAATCTTCAACCAATCCACTCAAAATAGGTGAATAGATTGATAGAGTTATTCTAGCTCAGATTTTGGGGCATTATTGCTAGATTTGGATGCATTTTGTTGGAAGCCATTGTGAAGGCTACAAACAATGCATTACAACATAGTTTCATTTTTTTAAAAGATTGAATTTGTCTTATGTAGTGTACTCAAAAGCATGGGGGTTGTTTGAGCTCACAGCCTGCTTAACCAAGGGGCCTGCTTGTTGAAAAGAATTAGAGGGACAACTTGTTGAAGCACAGGCAACCTAGGGGATTTTTTAGTTGACATACAACAACTCGTATCATGATACGATCGTCAAACTAAAATAGCACACCACAGGAGATCCGCAAATGAAATCATGACTGATCTCGAGGAGGAGAGGAGGTTAGGAAGAGTTGCCTTGCAATGCATAGCCAGCTACAACTAGAAGCAAAGTGCTCAAAGGCTATGCTAAGAGATAGAGCTCAATGAGGTCCAACAAATCCTAGCCATTATAGGTAGAAATAGAGCAGAAGAAAATGCCAATATGGAGAGAGTATTAGAAGAGCAGATCTTACATTGAGTGAGCTTCTCATGAAGCGATTGTTAGATAACACTACCACAAAGCAAAGTGGAGCAACCCTAGCAATGAAGTTGCTAGGTTGGACTGGGAATCACCTTAAATTCTAGGAGCCAGACCAAGATACTTATAGTGGCAAAGTAACTGAGAAGTATTAAGCAAGTAACGATCCTTACAACTTCATTGAGCAGTTTGAGTAAGTATGTGATGCAAACATCCTCATGGACCCTGCTCATCAGTGTGCACAAGTTTTTGAACTCTACCTAAGAGATAAGGGATGAATTTAGTTTACTAGCCTAGACAACGTTGAGGGCAACAACTTCAATAGCCTAAAGGATCTTTAAGAGATTTTTCAAAAAGTCTGATACTCAGACAACCTCATTGTCAGGTTGATGAATGTTAGCCAAAAAGACAATGAGAAAATATGAGACTATGTCACTCACGTGAGAAGCCTCTACAAGAGGATTGCAATGACGGAGCTACCCAATGAAAGAGCAATCTCCATCGTGTTTATTAATAGAATATGAAATGAAGACATCTATAAGGCCTTAGCTAGTAGCTCGAACCTGCAAAGTGACACGTTAGCCAAGGTCTTTGAAGAGGCAATAAATGTTGATGACTTGCTAAGAGAGAGAAGCTCAGGAGCCACACTACAAGAGAACACCACCTCTAAGAAGACCTAGAGAACCACAACCCTTAGTGAGCGATCAAGCCATAGCACCCAAGATAAGGGAAAAAACATCGACCAAAACCAAGAGATAGTTGCCTTGAAGTTAGAGTTGGCCAAGCTACAAGAATGTTGAGAAGGCCAATGTGACCCCACGTATAGTATGTGCATTGTGGTGGGAACCATCTTCCACCTAAATGTCTCAACCCTAGATCACAACCTTGTGCTAAATTGCGGTAGATTTGGACATGATGTGATGCACTACCGATTGCCAAGAAGGCATCCATACCCACAACCCTATACTCATCCCTACTATCTAGGGAGGAAGTCCAACTTTAGAAGATGAGATCCATTAGCTCTAGCAACCCCCAACAACTTGAAGTTAGCTGCCCCTAGGATTGACATCAACCCCATGGGAATCCCTAAGTCACTTGGACCCATAGTGACCCATCCATTGAGTGATGCTTCGATATACTTTGTAGAGAAGCCATTGGAGGATGAAACATATGTGAACCCTGATGTCTCCTATGACGAGGAGGGTAATCCTATATTGATGGACTTTATACTAGTGTTGATTATGGCTTTAGGCAAGGGAAGAGGTAGAGGTCTAGGAGAGGGGGCCTGAACCAAGAGCCACTAGCATATTGGACGCATGGACATCTAGGGCACATTTCATCTCGTTGCCCTAAAAAGGAGCAAGCAAACAAGGACAAGGCCAACTTGAGATATCTAGAGCATGGAGTTATACATTTGTATGTTGATTGCCCTAGACGGAAATCCTCCACTAGCATGGCAATTGTGCCATCAATACCATTTGGAATCTTTAGTGTCGAAACACCTGATGATGAAGCCACACCAATCCCACTAAACGTCACGAATCGAGCTCAAATGAAGTGGGCCGGTATCTCATTACCTGGACCTAGCAACTTAGATGCAATGTCTGATGGAAACAAGAGCTCGAGGAGGAGAAAGAAGAGGGTGGATGCCAAGATAACACTCAAAAAAAATAGTGCCAGCACACTGACCAAGGGGAAATAGGTTACGAACGTGTAGGTAGAAACATCTACTCTTAAGACAGTGGAAAAGGAAAGCGCCAAGGTTGGAGAATACCCCAACTCAAAACGCCAATTAGAAGTTGTGGACAAAGTCAAAGAGTGGGTGAAAGAAGCTCAAGCGCACCTACAATATATAAAGCCTATCATGGAGGATGATATTAATGAGATCTCTAGCGTGAGTCCACCAGTCTCCCCTATGCACTTGAGATCAAGAGGCACATTAACATGCCATGTAGTACCGCACAAGCAAAATCTAGATGCCACAGACATACGAACTACCCAAGAGCATTGGTAGAAAGGCCTTGAGTTAGAGGAAAAGGAAAAGGTTGGCAATTTGCTCACGACACTAATATCAACTCTTGTAATCTTGCCATTATGAGATTTGCTTAGGCAAAAACCCATGCTATAGCAAGTATGAAGCAATGGGTAGAAAGGCTTGATAGTCATGGAGTGACCAACTTGCCGGATCATGATGCAGAGATGCATATACCAAGCTTAACCTTGAACCCGTTGTCTAACTCTCTATAATTGAATGCCTTTTGGGAGGGCATGGAAATGCATGCAGTCTTACCTATTGTTGCATTAGGTGATGCCACATGGAAAGGAAATGTGGACACAAGAGCAAGAGTTAGTGTGCTTAGCCATGCAGTTCTGTAAGCTTGGGGAAACCCACCATTGAAAACTTCACAATTTAATGTTACACTAGCGAATGGAATGAAAGTTAGACCATTCGGAGTGCTAAAAGATTGGCCTCTAAAGATAGCAGGAATCCAATTCTCAAGTAACTTCATAGTCATGAAGGGAGTGGACTACGACATTTTGTTAGATAGGCTATGGATGAGAAATGCTTGAGTGATAGAGGATTGGGGTAACGGCCTAATATTTTTGGACAATTGAACAAAAGCTGTTCAAGTAGAGATGGACACTTGGAAAACCTCACTAGTTGACCTTGATGTTTTTTTTGCAATACTAAAGGGTGACTCGCAACAAAAGTGTGAATATAGATCCTTAACTAAGTATATTCCTTGCCTTGAGGATGAGTGTGATTGGATGCATGTATTGGCAACCATCAACTTACCATTCTTTGCTGATGAGGATGACTATAGGCAAGTTGTAGAAGCAATTAGTAAACCAATGGAGTCATAGCTTTTGAGTTATCCAAGAATGATGCTACATCATTACTATCTGTCTGTATGATGGCTAGGAGTTCTATTAGCCAACCAACACCCATCACCTACTATGTACGAACTAATAAACTTGAACTCCATAGAATTCTTAAATACTTGATGAGAGAGCTAGTTGGTAACCAAGTTGCAAACTTTAAACCTCTTAAGGATCTCATAGAGAATACGGAGTGGCGATGGACTAAGGTGAATGACCTAAATCTATTGTACAACTGGGCCCTCACTGTGGACAAGAAAAGTCCTCTGAATGGGAATGATGAACAGTCTGAGTACGAGGATTTGGATGATGAGTATGAAGACTGTTCCAAATGGTGAGGAAAGTGAGGAATAAAGTATTATCTATTACTGAGCTTTATAATGATTGGATAGAGGAGCTTCAAGAAGCTTATTTGCTTAATGATAAATTCAACCATATCTTTAAAAAAATTACAATAAGGTATTATGGAAGAGAACTGCCAATATCATCTAAAAAATGGCCTCATATGGTTAGATGGTAAGATTGTAATCCCCCCATACCTCTTCTTTTACCCAAAAGATAATGGAAGAGACACATTTTTTGCTTATTGCTAGTCCCTAGATGTCTTTATTAAGGCCTATGATAGAATATCAAAGATTTTCCACTAGAAGGGCCTGTAGAAGGATGTCAAGGGATTTATATCTAGATATGTGCCATCTCAACAAAGCAAGACAACATCGTTAAGCCAGGCGGTTGTTGTAGTAATTGCCTATCCTCCTAAGGATAAATGTACACACATTATGATGGATTTCATCATTGGCTTGCCCATGACTAAGAAGGGTTGGAATAGCATCTATGTAGTAGTGGATATGCTCATCAAAGTAGCCCACTTTATCCCCACAAAGATACGATATTCAATGTCTCAAGTGGCAATGTCAGTTTATGGAGTATGTCTTTAAGTTGTATGGGCTTCCGCATGTCATTGTGCATGATCAAGATACTAAGTTTATGAGTCACTTTTCGCAGACATTTTTCAACTCCATTGAGAGTGGATTTTTGGAAATGATTTAGAGCACAAAAAGACTCCAAGAGGCATAAAATAGCAAATTTTCATGGAAAATGAAATGGCTGTGAATCAAGGAGTTGGAGTTTTCTTAGATGCATTTCAATGCCGAGAATCCAACGTAAGTGTCTATTCATCGCAATTGGAGTTCGTTTGACCCCCCATTTAATCTCTGCAAGGTTTGGCATTATGAAGCAGCTATTGAATTTAGAAGCTGGAAATCATGTGATGAAGGCCACATTGATATATTTTGAAGCCACAAAGCTAGCTGTCAAGTTGGATCGTGATTCTAAGCTTGTTTGCCCCTTCTTCTGAGCTGAAACCACTTGCTAGACAATGTGAACACTCAAAATGAAATTGTTTATTTAGGAGATTAAGCTTAAAAGAAGCTTAAGGGGACTTAAAAGCCCAAAAATGAAACATGAAGGGGAGGGGGTGCTAATTCTTTTGCTGCCCCTCATTTCTTGAGAAAATAGGTTTTTCTTATCAGCTGAAAGGAGAGGAACCCTCTTGGGGACTGAGATGCACAATTTCTTTGTACTCAATCGCTTTAGAAATCAAGGGAAATGATGCACTTAATCAAAATCTCAGATTTCAATATTTCTCTTTTCTCTCTGCATCTTGTTCTTATGGCTTAATCTATGTGAGAGAGGGGTGGGCTAAAGCGATAGATTTTGGACGTATGATGATGCTAGAGTATTATGGAGCCTAAATCAAAGGTTGGGGATGCATCAACTTCCATGGAAGAGCGTCAATAGCTTCTTTGACTTTGAAATGCGTGTGGATTCATATTAAATTAAGCATGTAAGTGCTCAATTTTGTCGTTTAATGACTATTCTTTCACACATATTATGAAAAATGATTTTGAATGTTTGAATATGATTTCTTGTGCTTGAAAAATGAGAATTCTTAGTTGGTTCTTATTGTTTGTATAATAAAAATGAAAATCGAGAAAACCTGCAATGTAGGAATGATGAAATTTTAAGAAATTCAGTGTTTTATGTGTTTTCATGGTCCTTTTGGTGTTCATATGGGGTTATATGGAGTGTAAAGATGGTTCTTATTTCATGTAAGCTTTGCATGTCTGAAAATGGAAAAAACTAATAATAAATAATAAGATAAATAAAAAATCAAGAA
Organism: Lygodium microphyllum; assembly: GCF_053477565.2. Classification (NCBI taxonomy): domain Eukaryota; kingdom Viridiplantae; phylum Streptophyta; class Polypodiopsida; order Schizaeales; family Lygodiaceae; genus Lygodium; species Lygodium microphyllum. The sequence continues at coordinate 49,634,471 of NC_141142.1, forward strand.
AAATAAGTATAAATAGATGTTACGCATGAAAAAAGCACAAAAAATTATGATATCCGTGAATATATGATAAGGCTAGGACATGAGGTTTAGCCTTAGTTTATTCCCATTCTTTATGTTAAAGTGTTTATTTAATACTTTTTGGCACACAAAAAACACATTAAAAATAGTATTTGCACCTACCAACAACAAATGCAAATTCATAAACGGTAGGGGGAAAGGATTGTAGGGAGTTAAGAATCCATTAAATTTGATTTTATACATATCTTGACATATAGGATCCATTTATTTTAAGTTCAAGAAAGGTAGTAGCACGAATTACTTCGGTGTTGCCTTAGCAATGATGCAATGTGTTAGTGGAATAAAATCATGAAAAGAGTTGTTTCTGCACAATCCATGCTGTTTGATCTATAAGTTTACTTGTTTGTACACTCTTTGGCATTCAGTTTGAATCCGCATTCTATATACGTAGTATCATGAGAATTATCTCTTGGATGTATAGCACTTGTTTATGAATATTTGATCCATGTTGAGTGTGAGGTTCTCTAAGCCATAGGTTTAGATAATTGTTTTCGTTAGGGCTGATTTGGTGAGGATTGAATTATCTCCTGGAACATACATTAAAAGAGTGGCCTATGTTGCGCATGTGTTATATGTTGAAACGGTGTATCTTGGAGCTAATCCTTCGGGTGTAGGAGAGTCATAGTGGGGCCATAGTGATCAGCCTGGGGGTGCTCCCTATGTATATAGTACGAAGTGCTAAACACCATTATGTTTGGATACCCCAATTGTTTGAAGTCGAGAAGGCTAACACATTGGACTACGATTTAGAAATAATATCTACAAACGCATTATATGGTTAAATTAGTTCATAGTATCCATATGCTCCTGGCTGTGAGGCCATGGGGCTACTTAGGTAAGTTTAGGAGGCTCAACTAGAGTCCTAGAGCTAGTGTCGAGTCCCATTTTGGTCCTAATAGGTGGTGCATTTGCCGGGAGCCGGTAATAAGTGGCAGTGTCTAAATCTTGGTTAATGAGGGACTTGTTAGATAATTTATGTCCAAAGAACATCGAGATTGGCCCATTATTTTTTTATAAACATTGTCAAGTTGATATCTAAAAACAAGAAAGAGTCATAAGAGCTAGACATCCAACTGAAATAATTAAGAGGTATTCCCCTCAACCTAGTAGCCCAATATCCCTACGAGGGAGAGGTCTTAGTGACCCTAGTGCCACAAACAATCCATTAGGAGGAGAAGGAAGCTCTAATGCCCCCCTTCTCCCAATAAGTCTGTCCACTTTAGGTGGAGTTATAGTCACATTGTCACAAACTCCTACAACAAATCTAGTCATCATTATGGCACAACAACCTATTGCAATTCTGACAGAGGAATGATGGATTTTCCAACTCTAGGGTATCCTTTACCTATCTTTAATGGGTTAGTGGAGGAGGAATGGTCTCCCAGTGGAATTGTATGAAGCTCTTTGGGATATTTACAAAGAGGACTACATGAAAGTTGTCAATTATTGTTTGGGTGCTAAAATCATACCGCTTAAATTGAATCAAGGGATGAGCAAGTTAATTTCAAATGTTGCTACTCGACCGAAAGCCAACTGATCTGGGTTTTTTACAAACCGGATTTCTACCACAAAATTTGGCCAAAACCCCTATCAAGAGCCTTACCATATCACTTTGGGCTTACTCTTCAAGCACTAGGTATGCTACATTGCTTCTCGATTATAATAACTCTAGCAAATGGGAAAAACAAGTTCTTAGGAGGGATGCCAATGCAAAGGATAAAATGGATGGTTATCTTAGTGAAGATAGAAATGGATTACACCTATGAGTTTAGTGAGTGCATAGATTTTTCAAAGGACTAGCCTCCAACTACATGTGGGTTTCGCCTGCATCACTAAGATTTGGAATCTATCACCATCATTAAAGGACACCTCACCCTAGGACACAAGTCAATATCTACATCATGGTGTCATTTGGATGTTACACAAAAGCTTACAAGCATGGACCCCTTTTGTCACATGCTTATATATATATATATATATATATGTGTGTGTGTGTGTGTGTGTGTGTGTGTGTGTGGGGGGGGGGGAGGGGGGGGGGGCGGGGGGGACTAAAGTCAAAGCAACTTGTGGAAGCCGTTTTTTATCATCTCAATAACTCCCAAGGAAAAGCGAATTTCGACATGGTCTACAAAGTTGCAGAAGAAACTTTTTTCAGATTCTTCACTGATTTAAAGTTACGAAGGCGCAGACTGCTAGCTACATGCAAATTTCTTCTCTCTTTCACCACATCAACTTTCCATTCTATCCTTCTTGTAAATATATTATAATAATGTGCTTTGGGCATCCACCTCTTGTAATCTATCTCCCTTTCTCTATTTTGTCTACCACCACCCTTGGTTTCTTGCGTGATGACCAAGGTGAGGACTAGTCCCATTCACTATTCTCTATATTTTCAAAGATGCCATACATAATCTAGGATTATGTTAATCAAGAAGATTAGCTTAATCTAATATCTCGTGGAGGCTATATAAAAGAGCCCATGGAGAATGGGAAGAACAATGATAATGAGAATGACAATGACAAGTACATGAGAGCACTCTAGAATACCCTCATGCTAGTCCATCTCTTTGAGGTAAGCTATGAGTAAGTTCTTTTATTATGTAGTATAATGGCAAGATTCCTCTACCTCTTCTCCTCTTGTCTCCCTCTCCTCTCATCTCTCTCTCTCATATTCTAATATGGTGTCTAGTACATATATTCTTTCTTGGTTCTTTTGATTCTCTTTGAGAAAAGGGGTGTCCTAACCCATTCCCCCTTTGGCTAGATGGTGCCCTTCTTTAGTTCTCTTAGTGAGAATTGGAGGTTGGATGGGTAAGAGGCAACCCATTCATCATTTCAGCCCTTATTTTTTGTGCCCCTACTGAGGAATTCTCAAGCTACGCTCTACAATTTCTATGAAGCAAGAAACATTTAAGGAGTTGTCCTCTTCTTCAACGAGTGTTTGTCAAGGAATCATTAATGAGGAATCTTCATCAAACCTTATTCAAGGGATTCATTGCTCAAGAGTACCACTATGGTCTCCAAAAGAAGCTCAAGAGAAGAAGAATCTTTATTGACAACTGGCACGTATGCGGGTAAAGCAAGTTAATTACATACGCCCTACTTTGCTTCAAGAGAAATCTTGCTCTCATCAAGTCTCTAGGTTAATGCATTGTGTTGAGTGCTTGGTGTCTAGTGTAAAGACACTCCCTGAGGCGCCTCGTCTTTAAGTGGTGAAGGTGTTTTCAAATTCGGGGATTAACAAGTTTTTGGAGGGGGAGTTACACATCAATGGTGTGCGGTATTGGCGAGAGGCTACATATGGTGATGCGCTTCAACTACTACTACTAGCAAGAAGACTCAAAGTAATTGAGAAGGTAGCTATCGAAACCTATGAACTTTACAAGGTTGATGATGGTCACACCAAAGCTACGCTAATCAGTGGTGAGCAAATCCTTTGCATCTCTCAAATGGTGGGATCTAAGAGACCAGAGCTTCAACAACATGCTTCATGAAAGTTTGTAGTGAAAATTTGTAGTTAATGCATAAATGACTACTCCTACTTTTTATAACTTTCAATCGGTTCAAAATATTCGGGTGGATGTGTGCATTAGTAGAAAGATACATTTTCAGCAAAGATTGGTCTTCGATTTTGGAGCTAAGAGGTTGAGAGAGATCTTGTTGTCCCCTCATCCCATAATACTCCCTATTTTGGATTATAATATCTCCTTTAATGTGTACATATTGATTCTACTCTAAGTGTATCCCATGAACCATAGGGATTTGTACGGACCTATCCATCCACTTGCTAGGCAAACCGTGCATATAATAGTTAGCACAAAGCTCAACTTTCAAAATATCATAAGGGGTTTATTGGGCCCTCGTCGTCTTGCTGAGATTAATGCATCCGTGAATCCATTTATTCTACCTTTAATAAGATATGACTTAGGCCTAGATGTGTTCATCTTTATTTTGTATTGAGCTAGATCAACATCTTCCTATCATGGATTTTCCAAGCTTTTTTGGGCACAAAGGGGAGAAAGCTCTAGATTTTTTGGATGACTTAGAAATGGCCTTCCTAGTCACAGATCGAGACGATGAAGCAACCAAAGTACGGGCCTTCTCTTTAGTTCTAAAGGGTGATGCTCGAGTGTGGTATCAAGCTCTTTCGGAGGATACAAGGGGTAATTGGGAGGATCTCAAGACCGCATTCATGCACAAGTACCAAGATACAGAGCCACTTGAAGATATTTGGAGATAGCTCTTAGATCTTCGCCAAACCTTACCAGGGGAGTACCAAGCATATGAAGGCATGTTTATAAAATCGTGGGATAAATGGACAGCCTAATTAGCCAAGGGAGAAAGAGTATCTAATTGCCTTAAGAAAGATTATTTTCTAGCCGGACTCCACTCTCAACTAAGAGAGAAGGTCAAAGGAAAGTTTCCCATATCCTATGAAGAATTAGTCACTTATGCCAGGGAGAAAGATAGAAAATTGAAGTATCAAGCCCAGTTGAAGGGGGAGTTGAGCCCATGCAGGTTTTACCAACCATGCCAAGGCCTAGAGAAATAACAGAGGCCCCACTCGAACCAGAGATACAACGCATTACTAATCAACTTGAAAGCCTTTTGTTGAATTTAGTGCAAGGAGTACGGCCCCCTCCGCTCACAAATGAAGGCAATCGAGGTCCAAGGAGACAAGAAATAGAGTATGTTTGCTATAATTGTGGAGAGACTGGCCATGGTATGTACTTTTGCCCTCATCCCAGGCGTTTTCCAGGAAATGGATTTCAACCAAGAAGGAGGGGACAACAAGTGACACCACCTAGGGAGAGGCTTGTTCCACCGAATCCATGGCCTCCACCACCGGCTCAAGTTCTCTAGCATCGTCAACCACTTGTTGCAAAGGTGCCGCCCTTGCCTGTCCAGCCACCAGAGAATCGTGATATCAGGATGATCAGTTTGGATGAGAGTGATGCCAAAGTAGTAGAGGTTGAAGCAATGCCGGTGAAGAAAGCCCGTAGAATTGAGAGAATGGAACCTGCACCACCAGAGGATGTTGAAAATATGGAAGAGGAGGCAAAGTCTTCAAAGGCTGCAAAGACACGCGGCAGTAAAAAGAGGAGGGCTCGCTCATGCCCACACATTCAGCCAGATAATTTTTCACTGCGTAAAGGTACTAGAGCTTATGATTTGCTTGCTGATGTGAGGGATCAAGAGCCAAAAATTTCATGGCTACAATTACTACATCTATCTCCAACAATGCGGTGACAATGGTCAAATATGGTAAGCATTAGACCCATGAAGAATAGACATGTGAATGCAATCCAAGCTAGAAAGACGAAAGATATTGTGCCTCTAGTGGAAGCCGAAATCAATGGGCAGAGAGTATCAAAGACATATGTGGATGGAGGTGTAGAGATTTGTGTCATGATAAAAAAGTTGATGCATCATTTGGGATTAGAAGTAAATGAAACTACTGAATTTGAGGCCAAAATGGCTAACAATGTAGTAGTAAATTGTTTGGGAGTTATAAAGAAAGTCAAGGTATTTAAATGTGTGTGGAGTGCAATTGGAGCTTGACATGTATGTGATGCCAGTGAAGGGAGAAGGCTATCCACTCATTCTCGGGAATGGGCAACCATGGCTAATGGGAATGAAAGCCAGACAAGATTGGGAGACAGGGGCTTTAGAGCTAAGGCCACAGAAGGGGCTGTAGAAAAAATGGAAGAGCACTATCTACAACATGAAGGAGGGCCGACATGAGGATCTTGTGTTAGAGACTACCGCTGATGAATGGAGTTCCAACAAGGATTGGTCATCTACGACAGAGGGGGAGTCTTCTAATGAGGAGGAAGAAAGCTCTCTAGAAGTGATGGGGATTACATTAAAAGGGCCTTCTAGTAGTGAAATTCTGTAGCAGCTTCCAAAGGTCGAGAAGAAGGGGTTAGAAAAAATATTGACTAAGGATCTGAGGAGAAGGCATCCTACATGGAAGTGGTGATAAAACACTCTGCACTTTTTATTTTTGATTATGAATATATTAGGTGTGATAGCATTACAATATCACATTAATATAAAAGAGGGAGCAAGGCCAGTGGTGCAACGACTACGATGATTGGGAGTAGTTCAACAAAACGCTCTACTCACTGAGGTGCAACGACTTTTGAAGGCAGGTTTCATGTATCCAATAGGGGACTCAGAGTGGGTTTCACCTGTAGTGGTAACACCCAAGAAGAATGGAAAATGGGGGATTTGTGTGGATTACAAGCCGCTAAATGCTGCAACAAAGAGAGATCACTTTCCTCTTCCCTTTCAAGATGAAATACTCAACGAGGTGGCTGGGCATGAGAGATACACTATTTGTGATGGGTATTCAGGTTATTTCCAGATCCAAATAGCTGAGGAGGATCAACAGAAGACCACCTTTATCACGCCTTGGGGGTGTTTTGTTGACAAAGTAATGCCATTTGGATTAACAAATGCCCCAGCTACCTTCCAGCGATTCATGAATTATGTCTTCTAGCCATATTTTGGGAAGTCCATCAGGGTCTTTATTGATGATTTTTGTATTTATAGTTCTAAGGCTCTACATCTAGGGAAGGTGGATGAAGCTTTCAACTGCCTCGCACAAATGGGGAGGTAGTTAAACCAAGAGAAGTGTTGCATTAATGAAAGCAGTGTAACTTTGTTAGGGCATGCCATAAGTGAGAGGGGTATTGAAGCGAATCCAAACAAAGTTAAGGCCCTATTGGCGGTGCCATCACCATCTTCTATGAAGCAACTAACCTCTTTCATTCAGAAGGTGCGATATATAGGGCGGTTCATTCATCTCCTCTCCTAATTAGTATTTCCACTGCAACAATTGACCCACTTTGAGGAGCTCCTATGGAGTGACAAAAGTGAAAGGTGCTTTCATGAGGTGAAGAAGGCTTTTAGCACCCTTCCCATAATTTTACAGCCTTGCTGGGATCAAGAGTTTTATGTCAACCCGAGTTTTGGGGAAGATGCTCTAGGTGTAGCACTAATACGAAAGGATGCTAAAATTGGCCTAATGAGGCCAGTTTACTTTTCTAGTAGAGTAATGACATCATCAGAACGAGGGTACAAGATGGTGGAGGTGATGGTTTTATCTCTAATATTTGCTGTAAGAAAGTTTCGTCCTTATCTTCTCCCTAGGCCGTTCACAATGATCACGACAGAAGAGCATTTTCCCTATGCCTTATAGCACATGGATGTTTAAGCCAGAATCACTAAGTGGGTGATACAACTCCAAGAGTTTGACTACACCTTCAAGGTGGAGGACTCTACTAGGGCATGCCTAGCTGATTTATTGACCCATACATGCCATCAAAAGAAGGAAAAAGGGAAGGGAAAGGCAAAAGAGGAGACACCTCCTCTTGAGGAGCCGCCACGGGTGGAGAATGCCCATGCCCTCTACTTCAATGGGGCCTACAAGCGTATTAAAGATAGAGCGACAGCAAGAATAGTGATATTTAGTCCCGAAGGTGACAAACTTTATGGAGATGATATCAGCTTGGAGGATGTCCATTCTAACAATGAGGCAGAATATCAAGCCTTGCTTTTAGGTTTGAGGTGGTGTCTCTCACATGGTGTCACTCAACTTAATATTTTTGGAGATTCTATGCTAATTGTTAAGCAGATGAAAGGAATCTGGGCTTGTAAAAATGATAACTTAGCAGTGAAAATGAGAGAAGCTAAAACTCTAATGAGGAAGCTACAAAAAGCCCAAATCTATTTTGTGCCAAGGCGCACAAATGGCGACGCAGATGCTCTAGTAGCTAAAAAATTGAAAGAGGTAATGGTGGGCATCATTACAGTAAAGCTTCCCTTGTTTCACAGTAAGTTTCAACTGCAAGATATGCTTTATTTTCTTGAGCATGGTGAGGCACCTACATATATGAGTAAGAGTGAGAAAAGGTGGCTGGCTACTAAGGCCACTAAATACCGCTTGATAAATGATGTATTATATTGCAAAGGAAAGGATGCAGTGCTTATTAGAAGGGTGCCAACATCAAAGGATATTATGGATGTGACCAAGGAAGCTAGTGCATGAGGAACAAAATCCCATAACTAAATATGGCCCATTTGAGAAATGGGGGATTGATGCAATAGGGCCACTCCCACGAACTCAGTATGGCAAGGAATACATCATAATGGGTGTGGATTGCATGACGAGGTGGGAAGAGACTTCAGCAACTAGTAGGATCATAGCCCAAGAAGTGGAAAAATTTGTGTTTGAAAAAATTTGTTGCAGGTTTGGCACACCTTTGGAAATTATCCCTGACCAGGGTTCTGGTTTTAGGGTCGATCTATTGGGGGAGCTAATGGAAAGGCTAAAAATCAAGCACAGGCATTCTACTCCCTACTATCCACAGTGTAGTGGTTTGGTCGAAAAATTGAATGGGATGCTTTGTAAGATATTACCAAGCAAGTACACATGCATTCCAAGAACTGGGATAAAAAATTGAGTGCAGCTCTTTGGGCCTACAGGACTTCATTCAGAACCTCACTTGGCTATACTCCATTTCATCTCGTCTATGGCCAAGAGGCTTTGCTTCCTATAGAGGTGGAACTGGCCAGTTTGCGTGTTTTAGTAACCAATCGAGAGAAGAATTAAGATAATAAGTTAGAGGAAAGGATCTTGGATCTAGAGAGGCTGGAGTTAGACAGAGAAGCAGCAGTCCAACACTATTCCATGCAGGCTGAAGAGAGGAGGAAGACATTTAATAAGAAGCTGGCTAGAAAACACATAAGGGAAGGATCACTTGTGCTACGCTATGATAACCGCTTTGATAATAGAAATGATGCTAACCTTGTGTTCAAGTGGGAAGGACCATTCATGGTCATAAGGAGATATCCAAATGGTAGCTATAAGCTAGGTGACATGGATGGGAGAGTTCACAAGATAAGGGTAAATGGATGGCGACTTAAGCCTTATTTTCAATATGGACACTTTGAAGCAGTCATTCAACGAAGAGCCACCAATGAGGGGGTGCAGTCCTCCTTGCTCTATTGGACCATCACTAGCAAGCTAGAGGCATGAATGCCTCTAGCCTAAGGGGAGGGCTAATGATCTAGTTTTTTACAAACTGGATTTCTACCACAAAATTTGGCCAAAACCCCTATCAAGAGCCTTACCATATCACTTTGGGTTTACTCTTCAAGCACTAAGTATGCTACATTACTTCTCGATTATAATAACTCTAGAAAATGGGGGGAACAAGTTCTTAGGAGGAATGTCAATGTAAAGGGTAAAAGGGATGGTTATCTTAGTGAAGATAGAAATGGATTACACCTAGGAGTTTAGTGAGTGCATAGATTTTTCAAAGGACTAGCCTCCAATTACACGTGGGTTTCGCCTACATCACTAAGATTTGGAATCTATCACCATCATTAGAGGACACCTCACCCTAGTACACAAGTCAATATCTACATCATGGTGTCATTTGGGTCTTACACAAAAGCTTACAAGCATGGACCCCTTCTGTCATATGCTTATATGTATTTACATATATGGGGGACTAAAGTCAAAGCAGCTTGTGGAAGCCGTCTTTTATCATCTCAATAACTCCCAAGGAAAAGCGAATTTCAAAAAAATTCTTGCGAAGCCCGATCGGTTTCGACCTGGTCTACAAAGTTGCAGAAGAAACTTTTTTCAGATTCTTCATCGATTTGAAGTTACGAAGGCGCAGACTGCTAGCTATATGCAAATTTCTTCTCTCTTTCACCACATCAACTTTCCATTCTATCCTTCTTGTAAATATATTATAATAATGTGCTTTGGGCACCCACCTCTTGTAATCTAGCTCCCTTTTTCTATTTTGTCTACCATTACCCTTGGCTTCTTGCATGATGACCAAGGTGGTGACTTGTCCCATCCACTATTCTCCATATTTTCAAAGATGCCATACATTATCTAGGATTATGTTAATCAAGAAGATTAGCTTAATCTAATATCTCATGGAGGCTATATAAAGAGCCCATGGAGAATGGGAAGAACAATGATAATGAGAATGACAATGACAAGCACATGAGAGCACTCTAGAATACCCTCATGCTAGTCCATCTCTTTGAGGTAAGCTATGAGTAAGTTCTTTTATTATGTAGTATAATGGCAAGATTCCTCTACCTCTTCTCCTCTTGTCTCCCTCTCCTCTCCTCTCTCTCTCTCATATTCTAATATGGTGTCTAGTACATATATTCTTTCTTGGTTCTTTTGATTCTCTTTGAGAAAAGGGATGTCCTAGCCCATCCTCCCTTTGGCTAGGTGGTGCCCCTCTTTAGTTCTCTTAGTGAGGATTGGAGGTTGGATGGGTAAGAGGCAACCCATTCATCATTTTAGCCCTCATTTTTTGTGCCCCTCTTTAGTTGTCTTAGTGAGGATTGGAGGTTGGATGGGTAAGAGGCAACCCATTCATCATTTCAGCCCTCACAAACCAATGGATATTGTCAACTATGCTCGCCATCTCTGTGCAAGGTGCATAACTTCATATAAGTGAGTTTCAGAAACTCATATTTAACTGCTGAATTCAAGACGAGGGACATCTAATGATATTCTTTAATATGACCCTGAAAGGGAGGGCTGCAATGTGGTATCACGACTTGGAATCTGGTACCATATCCACAATTGATTTATTCTTTGTAGCTTTTTGAAGAGAATTTGCGCTTGAAAGAGGTGGTCAGTATTAGCTACATGTTCTAAATATGACATGTCAAGACCCCCATGAAAATGCTTGCCAAGAAGATGAAAGAGGTCTTTTGCAAGTCGCAAACTCTATCCCTATTCCTACTTGCTATCCAATTGCAATATTTCTTGCATAGGTTGTACTTTAATATCCAAGTGTAGTTGAGTAGTGTCCCTTTAGCAAATATAGATATTGCTATAACTTGAATGGAGGAAGTAGAGTTTTGCTTACAAGCGGCCTACATGTTGAGGGCAAATTTAAACTCAAGCCTTAGTCTTGGAAATAATCTAGGATTGGTTAATGGAGATCATGGTGTGATTAGTATCCTTGTGACTAACCCGAATGGTAGAGGAAGCATGATGCCAAATGTGCCTTTGTTGCCAGCTCCTCCAAATGTCATTAAGCCATTAGTGAGTCAAAGAGCTCATTTTGTAAACCAAGGGCCCGTGTAGGTATGCAACCTAGTGAGAGGGTAGCTCTTGGACCCACTAGTTATGAATCCTCTGCATCAAACATTATAGAGGAGGTAAAAGGTATAATGAAACATTATACGGATATGATCACTAAGCGATATTGCTAGATTGTTGTAGGTGTTAATTTCTTAAAGCATCAACAAAATCTGATTGGTACTAGAAAGCCCGATGATGGGGGCCCATCACAATTCAACTCTAAGTGGTGAGGTGGGTGGCATTTCCATTGTAATTATCCTAATGTCAAATGCGATATATGTTGGAAGTCTGGTCACTTAGTCACACCACCTATTGAAGTAGAGTTACTTCTCTCTAGCAAGGTAGCTAGCAACTTGGGCCTGTGAACCATCATGCAAACAAGGAGAATAATAAAGGAGAGGACCCTAAACAAATTTTGCAAAGGGTTAAAGCCACACTCAGGAAAATGCCCAATGGGGTAAGTCTGGTTGAAACTTTGCCAATTAGTGAGAGTTTATCTCCTAACAATGTTAGGGTAGTAACTAGGGGTCAAAAATTGAAAGACACTCATAAAGATGACCCCAGTACAAGTAAAGTTGACCCTAAACCCAATAGGGATGACAAGAAGATGTTGGATGCCCAAGCGGGTCCTCTTAAAAATGATGTTGTTTTAGAGGAGCCTATGGTTAAAAGAAAATAAAAGTCCAAAGAAAAGGAGGGTACAAAGACTATCAAGAAGCCAAAAGAGCGGTTGGTGTGGGAAGAGAAGAGAGTAGTGGCAAACTTTCATGAGTATGACCTAGCAAACATACTTTGTGAAGTCAAACCGCATGTGAATCTTCTACAATTAATCCAACTATCACCAAATGTTTGTAAGGACTTTAAGAAAATTCTACAAACGGGTTATGTCGTCGAAGCGTTTAGTGTCCATCGAGTGGGTAGTCTATGGTGGGATCATGTAGAGAAGCACTGCCCTAGGGTGTATACATATATAGACAATGCAATAGTGGATCCTAGCTCATCCATAAGCACGATGAGTATGGATTTGTTGGAGAGGCTGGGTCTACCAATCCAAAAAGATGCCATGATGGTTTTAAATACGATTGATGATAGCCTAAGACAACCAAAAGGAATGGTAATGCAAGTACATGTGACAATTGCTAATATTGAGTGCATCATTGGCTTCTGTGTCATTCGATTTGCTGGAAGGCCAAGTTATTAGTTGTTTCTTGGACATCTATGGATATTATATTCTAATTGTTTGGCAGATATCCCAGTTGGTCAACTTATTTTTGGGTGTGGGTTAAAGAGAATAATTCTAGATGCATACGCTGAGCACCCGTTGATGAAAGGGCATTAACTCCCATGACAAAATGGGAGACACTTGAGTGAACTTCAGCTATTAGAATCTCAATTGCCAGTGATTTTGAAGAGGGTTCTACCACTAAGGAGGTTTATCAAGTGCGTTTAAATGAGCAAATAGAGGTGATAGAGCTAGATCTTGGGACTCCCAATGATCCTCACCCCATTAAACTTAGACTGTGTTATCTGCTGATGATCTCACAGATTATGTGGCACTCTTACAGGAGTTTAGGGATATCTTTGCATGGAGTTATGACGAACTAAAGGGGATTCCCCCCTTTGTTTGCCGTGCACATGATCTCGTTGAAAAAAGTTAGTAAGCCAATGAGGCAAAAGGTTAGACGTATACCTTTTGAGTTGAGAGAGCCGTTTTTTGAGGAATTGATGCATATAAGGAAGATTGGTTTGATCTTTCTCGTTGAACATATGTAATGATGTTCACCGATAGTAATAAGAAAGAAAAAGCACAACCAAATACGCCTGTGTGTTGATTCTAAGGAATTGAATGAGCAGACAATGAAGGATTATTATGCTATGCCCTTTATCGATCATATTTTAGATTAGTTGGCATGGTGAGAGATATACTCTTTTCTGGATTGTTTTGTGAGTTATGATCAAATGGCCATAGCTAAAGAGGATAAGTTAAAGACAATCTTCATTATAATTTTCGGTACTTTTATATACCATGTGAAGGCTTTTGGCATATATAATGCTCATAGGTCTTAACAAAGAACGACATATAAAATGTTTGCCGATATATCCCCTAAACAGCTAAAGGTTTTCCTAGATGATTTGGGGGTAGTTACCATGACTTGTCATGGATAGTTGATTGTTCTACATACATGCTTTGAGCGATATTGTGAGTCTTGCATAGAGTTGAATTCTTGAAAGTATGTATTCAAGGTGCCTTATGGTTTGCTACTGGGTCATGTTGTGAGTGTGGTCGATATTGCCACTAATCCTGAAAAGGTGGTTGTTATTGTGGCTCTAAGCCCATCCACTTGCCTTCGGAAAGTTCATAGTTTTGTTTCACTTGTGGGGTATTATCATCGATTCATTAATGCATTGGATGCTCTATTTATATACTCATACTTAAAAAAAAAACAAACAACCAATCACCTTACCCCGCTTCATTTTTTGTCCCTTCCCCATCTACTTTCCCTCCTTTTGCACGTGACCATCCTCTTTTTCCATGTCATTCGCGTGTGGTCTTGTTCGTGTTCAAGTTTTTGGACCTTGTGAGCATGTTTATGATTGCGATCATTCACGTGTTGTTACACGAGTGGTGATCGAGAGCAAGCCTCACTCACAACTCGATAATAAGACGTTAAGGAGTGATGGTGAGAATAATTGACTTTGTTGGACGCATAACACAACACAAAAAATTTAAATATTTGACATACATCATATGAACCACACACGAAAGCAAATGCCAAACAATGCCTGTCGTAGCTCAGAAACAACTAAAACCCAAATTCGGGTAGAGCATCACACAAACACCCAACAGAAAGTTCGAAAACACCAACACTATGTACAAAGTTCAAAACAAACTTCGAAGACAAATCCAACAACATGAAAATCTCATACCTTGATAACCTTGAGCTGATGCTTGGCACCTCGACATCGAAATTCTTCAACTTCCAAAATTGTACAACAAGAGCACACTCCATGCGACCCTCCACTCTCCTCTCTCTCAAGTTACAATTTGATTACTTCGGGTAGGGCAAGGTATTAGCTCTTCTCTCACATCTTCCTTTTATAGTTTTTTCATCTACTCATACGTTGATGTGCTTTCCAAAAAGCATAAAGCCTATTTACTTTTTGGCTTTTCTCCGAGGCTAAAAAGCCCAAGTCGTTTTTTGTAAAGGTAAAAACCTTAAGGCTTTTGATAAAGTGGTTAACCTTCAAGGCTTTTGATTAAGCCTTCTGCATTTTGTGCGTCTTTACGGCCGTTTCCTGCGTCAAAACTTTGCACGCCATGTCATCTGCCAATCTTCAAGCAGCCATTCCTACTATCATAGTACAATGCCGCCATCATCTTGTCCGAAATTGACGCCATCTTTACTTCATTAATGCCAGCCAACACTACAAATTACAATATGCTGCCTTTAAAATGTCACCAACATCGTGTAAAATTTCTTTAATGTCAATAAATAACTTCCCCTTCCACATCAAACGATCTTGTTTGAGTAAATGTCCGCCGACATCCGTGAAGAATGCCCATCCAAATGCTGACCCATCAGCTTATCCATTAAGTACATCTCTGCCATGTCTCCATTTTGTTAACTCATCGAGTGCACTCAGCACTGTGCAGGTTAAGCCTTTTGTTCCAAAGTTGTAGTCTTTGATTTAAAGGAGCTACAAGTTGCCTCCAAACTAACTTCCAAAGCACGAAATTCAAACGACTAGTCTTTGGGACCTATGAAATGTTTTGAACTACTCTCAACATGAGCAACTCCTGCACCAACTCTTCCTCCAAAATTATCAGATAGTATGCATACGCAATATCATCAAAATAAAGAGACAAAATGTTTCCATCTCCATAACGGTCGTCCTTGAGCATGTTAATTTCTTCAAATTCTGTTGACATTCCATCATATAACACTTCTTCAATGTTTAAGCCTTGTGTATAAAGACCCATATCCCCCTTTGCTAACACAACCAATAAAAACAATAAGTCTCAGTCAATAGTAAACTCCATCTCATAGTATCGAGGCACTTTGATGTTTCCTAATGCCTTAAACGTGTCATCGATATATCCTCCAAATTTTCTTCTTCATAGCACCTATCAATGTTCTTTTGATAATAATCTCTAGTTGTCTTCCTACTATGCAATGTGACCTATTAGACAATGCTTTGAAATAGAACTTCGTGCTCATTCACTCATGATTCAAGAAAATACGCAATGTCGGATCCATGATATGTAACTAATCAATTGATGCTCCACACAAAAATATGGATGCATTGAAGAAATTGTGCCTAGCCTTTCTACATGTGCTCGTGCGTCATGCAAAATGCAAACACAATTCCTTGATTAGATAAATCCTTACACTCACCTCTCAACACTCAGCAATAAAATATGGTACTCCACTCCTCCCACCCAAATTCAAACTATCGCTCAAGAAAAATGATGGTTCTCAAGATGTTGACTAGAAAACAACCGATCTCACAACTGGTTGCGTTCTTCACGACCCTAGAACTCACCCAACCACCTTGCCCACTCAACCAGAGGTTCCTACTTTGGTGATTAATAATCCCAAATATCATGCGTGCAAGAAACAATGCATGCTCAATTAAGGTGCTCTCTCAGGTGTGCGTGCAACTAGGATTTACTGCATATAGCTGCAGCGGGCCTCATGCCGTGCAAGTGCTCAACGATGGTGCAAAACGTGCATTAACTCAACCCATGGCATGGAAGTATTTGAAAAGATCAAGAGAGAATCCCGAGTGTAGTGCATCAACAAGTGCAACATGAAGTGCTCGTGAACCCATAATCCCTGTGATGTGGAAAAGTTTGGGCAAGAAAACATACCTTTATCACCATGTTTGACAGCTATCTTGACAATCTCTAGCTCCAACTTGTCCAAAAAAATACCCAACTCGACCAAGGCTATCAAGTTCCCACACTCAAAAAAATCAAACAAAATGACTAAAACAAATCCTAAGCTAGACAAGCATAGAAGGGTTTTCAATTTTCAAAAAATGCTTGACAGCGTGAGGATGTGCGTGCGGTTTTTTCTACACGGTGGAGAGCTTATAGCTGTTCACATGTAGTCACGCAATCCGTGATCGAGTATTATATTTCTTACATATTTTTTAATTTTAAAAAACCATAAAAATATTTTAAAAATATCTTAAAAATAATTAAATATTTAAATAAACTAAAAAAGTACAAAAAATATATAAAAAAATTGAGCATTTACTAAAAAAATTATCAATTGAAAATGACCAATAAAAAATAGAAAAATATCAAACAAATTTCATTAAAAGTCCATAATTTTTTAATAAAATCATTAAAAGTTATCAAATATTACCCAAAATTTCAAAAAATTCTTTCATAATTATGGTCCATTGAAATGAGTTGAAACTTCCAACATCGATTGAAAAATATTTATTTGAAAAGAAATTAAGTTTTAAAGTGAATAAATTCTTGAAACATTCTTTTCAAAATTCATCAAATAGCGAAAAAATTCTAAACATGTCGAAAAATAAAGTGGATCCCCATGTTTAATTCTTAACAAATATTTTCTTAGATAAAATCAATTAGATAATAAAAATAAGAAAAATCAAACAAAACTATGTCGTAATAATATTAAATTCAAACAAAAACCAAAATAAAAGAAAAATAAATACAAACCTCCTAATGATAAATGACTAACACTTTAAAACAAAAACACTTAAATATATTGAAAATTTTAGATATGGTGTTTTGTTTTTTTTAAATGATATCAAATTTTCAATTAGCTGGATTGCTTGTGGATTTATTGTGATTGTGATTTTTCTGTCACATCAGTTCTGATTGCGCATTTAGAGTTCATTCGCATACACACCCTCCTCTAAGTATTTAGTTCCTTCTCTTATTTTACTTTTTGCACCAACATCATAATTAATTATTAAAAAAACCAATTGATCACATTTTTAACGCGTATTTGCACTAAACATACCCTTTCATTAAATAAAATAAACGTGTCGTTCACATAGCACGTGCTTCGTGTGCCAAACACACATTCTTAATTTATAATAACATAAACTCGCTATCACAAGTGTACGTACTGAAGAACAAAAGTGCTACACACATTAATTTGTAAAAAGGAACTTGCATTTAGAGACCTTGAGTTGGTACGTAGTTCGAGGATGTTAAAAAGCACCGTTAAACTTAATAAGTTTTTAATGGATAAAATAAATCACCATTTTTTAATTAAGGTTTATCACCTACTAATAAAAATTCACCCTTTGATAATTAAATTGTAAAATGAACCTAAATCAAATTCCCCTTTCCCCTCACATTGCACATTTTCCTTTTCAAAGAAGCTTTATGTGGGGTGGGTGACATGGTGGCAATCAGTCGAAGTCCTTATTAGTTGTCTTAGTCACTTGAGGTTTGGTTATCAATCAATTTTGATTTTGATTTGGTATTTTTATTAGGTATTTGATTAGAGTCAGGGATACCGTGTGTATTCTTTTTCTTTTTTGCCTAATAAGGGGATATTGAATGCTTGTTTGTATGCATCGCATGAAGCTATCAGTCACCTAAGTGTAGAGGTCATGCCAAATTTTTTTTAGGATGTGGATTGCTTAGGGTGGTTAGTTGGTTGGTCAAGTTTGTGTGAGTTTTTGTGGTTGATATCATATTTGTTGTTATTTTGACTATTTTGCAGGCATTCCCTGTTATTGTCTGTTTGTGTGTGAGTGTGGTGTGTGTAAACCATCTGAATGGTGCCTCGCACTCCTCCTCCGGTCTAGTATGTTTCTTTGGTGTCTCATGACTGCTCATTATTGCTGAATTTGAATCTTATTGTTAAGGCACGATTATCCAAGTTTGTGACACTCTCATTGCCACTTATCCCAGAGGATTATGATGTGTGTGATCAGTTTTTAGCCTCTTACAATAAGAGTTTTGGTCGTGTTTAGGGAACAATTATTCATACGATGCCTAAGAGCCTGGGCAAAGCTCAGTCCTTATCATATTGATGAGAACCTTTTCCTATTACTTGATAATTGTTCTCTAATGAGGATATTATGAAATTGTTGTAGAAGCAGATCCATGATGTCTTGGATCCTGAGAGGGTTATTACTACTTCAAGCATTAGTGTATCCATGATCTCCAATCCTGTTTGGAAGCAATTATGTCAATTCCTTCAAGATAGATTTATTCCTACCAAAACCCCCTCTAACTACCTTTCAAAGGAGTTATTCACCGCTTCCCGTATGGTACTAAAAGGAATTACCATTGATTGGAGCTCGTATCTCCTAGCAAAGATGGATTAACATTTTATTAAAGCCATAAGGGGTAATGTGAATAATATCACATTTGGTTCTTATCTTTCTATTTTCTTGGCATACGTTGCCCTTGCAAAGGAAGTTCCTACATTCCTAGTTGTTCCTCTCGAGGTTCTTTCTCCTATTGAAGATATTGATGTTATCATTGAGGATGTTGATCCCCTCCCTCCTGTGGTCATTCAGAGGTAGTGACTTAAATGAGTAGGTGAATGAGTCCTAGTTCAAGTTCCTCCAGTCTTAATTCCTGTTCAATCTACCAATCAACTGCTTGCTTTCCTCACAACATCCAATCTTTTTAGAGCACATTGAGATGGTACTCTGGAGATTTCCATTCCCTTTGTGTGACGCCTGGTGACAAGAGACACAATTCCTTTCTTATGCAAAGATATACAGAGTTCTATTGAACTCTCGATTACTGCCTGTATCCAATAGCTTTATGAAGAAGTTCAATAGTTTAAGGAGGAGTTGAATAAATTGAATAATGAGCTAAATTTTGCTCAAGAAAGTTTTTTGGATCTTTCTACACAGATGGAGCAGTAGACTAAGATCATTGATGCCAAGAAAGAGGATATTTCTAATTTGCAAACTTAGTTGGTTGAAACTAAATCCCAAGTGGTTATTGTGATAGAGGAGAGGGATAGGTTATTTAGGAGTCTCAAGAGCTAAAAGCTTTGATAATTGTCCAAACAAAAGAGCTTACATCAATTAATACCATCCTAGAACAAAGTAATACTCAGATTCAATAACTTAAGGAACAACTGGCTTAGTCACATTCTACTTCACAAAGTCCTTCTATGTAGCCTTTTCCTTCCTTATCCCCTATGGATTTAGCGACCCTTCAAAGTAATGCTGCCTTATGCCATTTATTTCAAGCTAAGATGGAAAGGATTCAATCCAAAAAGGCTTCAGTCTAGTATGGATTTGCTATGGTCTTCATTTGAGCAAATCTAGGAGTTTGTTCCTCTCGACCACTCTTTCTTTGTTCATTATCGACAACACAAGTTGGCATTCTATATCAAGCTTTCAATGATGGATTTTCCTCTTCCATAGGATGGTTGAACCGTCGGGATAAGGAGAAGACCTAGATGATGGAAATCTGGAGTGAGCAGCAATAGGTGGTAATGATGTTGTCTCAGGAGATGGAGAGGGGTAAGGAAAACATGGAAGAAAAGTCACAGTAGTGGGAGGAACACAACCTTGAAAGACAGAATTGTTGGGGTAAAAGGCCTCTAGGCGTGCCCATGTATAGTGACTGCCCATATTCTTCATTCATATATATGAGATAGTGCAATAAGACTATTATATCATTTTGGACAACACCTACATTGTGTGTGCTCTTCTCTCCCGCATCTTTCTTTTCTCCTTCTCCACTACCATTGCATCCCCTTCAACTGGTATTAGAGCTTTGGATTAGATCTTGATCATGGAGCTTGGTTCGGCATTACTTTAGCTCGGATTGAAGACCTAGAGCTTGGATCTTCAATGCCAGCCATGGCTTCTTCCCCCTGAGGTAAGATTTCATCTCCTGCCTCTCCCCAGCCCTCATAGGCTCTTTGCAAGTGTTCCTTGGCTTCATTGGCCACCTTGTATGCCCCATTTGCCTCCTTATCCTAAGCATAACCAGCATACCCCACAGTAGCAGCTCATGTTTTTTGCGCTTGTTTCAAAATCTGGCTCAAAAATCCAATTTTTCTCATATCTCGAGCATCCGGAACCCAATTTAGGCAAAGTAAGAGTCTAACTTGGGGTTTTGGCACTCTCCAGACACACTGGTGATATCAAATCTGCCAAATTATGATCATAAATTTTTCTGTAATAGATCTGAGTTGATTTACAACAAGAAAATGTCATACTCTTAGCTTATGTGATGCTCCCGAGGCTTGGTATTTGATGCCCAAATGCTTTAGGGATGTTTGGCCAATGTTTTGAGATGCTTTGGAACTTGGTTTGAGCTTCCATAGCTCGATTTATACAAGGATTTACTGATGTACATTGTTTAGGTAGCAAGGTTTTATCAGGGACGGCTTATGCATAATGCTCTTTGTTGACATTCGGGTGTCCTGTTGGATGTATTGATGCCTGGTCATCATGGTTTATGCAAGGATATGCTATTTGAGAGCTATTGAGCCTTGATTTGGATGCGGACAATTCGTTGTTGGTTGGGATTTATGCTACCTTGGTTGATAGGTTATTTTACCTCCAGTTTGGTTATGTCTATGGTCTACGGGTGCTCTCGACTACTCGGGATGATATGTTGATATATTTGGATGATGCCACTTTGATGTTTATGCTCCCGGATTCTTCTTGAGCAAAGAGTAGAGCTCAGTTCACCGTCAGTTTCTTTGTAGTTGGCATTTCATTTGACAAGGTTTATGCCCTGTGCTACCCATTATGGGACTGATATTTGATGTGGATGCTTTTGGGTTCGGTTGCAATATGGCAGATGTTTGGGCTTGAATCAACTTGCATTTGAGAATTTTGTGGAGCATTTTGCATTTGATTGGCTTATCACTTATTCAACTTAGATGCTATTTGGCCCTTAATGCCTCGATTATGGATCTTGGATTTACTTGGATGCATATACATGTTTGAGCAGTGCTTGCTCCATTGTCTTAGCAGTTGGTTATTGAGCTTTCATTGCTCATTGATGCTTGGTTCTTTGCGGGTTACTCCTTGATCAGTGGAAATCCTGATAGTGCTTGGGTTTAGCAATTATGGCTTTGTTGCTTTTGTATTGCCTAGTTTCTATGCTAGTTGGGTTGCTTTTGCCCATATAGGTCAGAGAGTAATTGCTCTTGATGCTTACCCGGCTATACACTTTGTCTACTGTCATGTACTTTACAGAGCCACTTATTTAGATGTTGTTGTACAGATACTTGGGCTTCTCCTGGAGCTAGACCATTGCAAGATCTTATGCCACTTACCAGTCTTGCATTGACTTGGATGCTACTATGTGGTCTGATGTCCTGTAGAGTCATGTTTGCCATTATGGTTATGGGCTGATTTCATGGCTGAATACCGTATGCTCTTTTGGTAGATGTCTTGGCCTTTACACTATTGTAGTTGGTTATGTCATGCACTTAGCTGCAAGTCTTTTTCATGTGGGAGCTTCTGCATCCCTAGTTGATGCTTTTGTGCTTCCCTCTATAGTGAGGATGGAAGAGTACTTGCAGCAGCATGCTTCTACCACTTGTGCTTGTACTGACAGTTGTCTTGATGAGTAGATTCCCTATGTTGGGACAACCTTTGACTCCTTGAGCTCCGTGGATGCTATGGATGGCCATATTCATGATGACTTGGATTCCTTATCATCTTCTACAGATTCTTATTCTATAGATGTATGCTTCCATTGTGGGAAGCTTGGACATGTTCAAAGAAAATGCTTTAGACGGATTAGAGAGCAACAGAGACAGAGACAGACTTGACATGAGTAGAGAGTCAGAGATACAGCAGATGCAGCAGGTGTTACCACTCTTACTAGTGGTGAGGTACATGTTGTTACCCATGATAATGCAGTTGAACATGTACTCATGTCATCTAGTTTCCCTACAACTTTCTTGCCCAGTGATACGGCCTACGCCTCAAATTGGCTATTGGATTCCATGGCATCTTGTCATGTTACTCCACATAGAAAATGGTTCTCTACTTATAGGGAGTTTGATGGATGCATTTCTTTGGGCCTTGAGCAGACTTATGCTATTCTTGGTATAGGGGACATACACCTAGCTTTGCCTAATGGGACTTCTCTTATGCTTAGGGATGTTTTACATGTTCCCATGGTCAGTAAGAGCCTGATTTTTGTCAGTCAATTGCATGATGCAGGTTACTTTGTTTCTCTTCAGGATAGGTCATGGAAGATCTGTAGTGGTTGCTTGGTTTTGGCTAAAGGTTCTAGGGTTGGTTCTCATTACTAAGTGCACGTCTCTCATGTGGAAGATTCTATGGTTGTAGTTATCTGGATACCACATGCATTGTTATGGCATTATCGCCTAGGCCATATACACCACAAAGAGATGGAGATCTTGTCTCGTTTAAACTCATTGTTGCCTCCTATGTCACTTATAGATCTTGATGCTTGTCCTGATTGTACTCTTGGTCCTTGCAAAGCCCCCTTGGCTTATGGCAATCATATGGGGCATGCTCCTCTAGATCTTGTCAATTGTGCAATATATGGACCTATGCCTTCCCAGTCACTTGGTGGAGCGTCGTACTTTGTGACCTTTATTAATCATGCTACCCACCATGTTTGGGGTTTTCCCTTGGTGTAGCTTGAGGATGCTGTAGTTACGCTTGACAGGTTTATGGATTCTACTGGTAGTAGGCCTAGGTGCTTGCAGATGGATTATGAGAGTCATGCTCTCTCTCCTAGCTTTCGGACCTCTTGTCAGGAGTATGGCATTGATTTCTTGTGCCCATGGTATTATGGGATTGCTCATGGCATGTGCCTGACCTTACATGAAAAGGTTGCTTCTATGCTTACCACAACTGGGTTATCTTATGGCTTTTGGGCTGAGGCCCTTATGACGGCAATCTATTTGGTTAACAGGACGTCATGCTTGACCTTGGATGATATTACACCCCATGAGGCATGGAGTGCCATGCAACCCTCCTATGATTATGTGAGGATGTTTGGTTGCCAGGTATCTGTACATATCCCACATGAGCCTATGTCACATAGATGTATCCTCCTTGGTTATGGAGATGGTGACTTTAAGGCCTACAAATTATGGGATTTGGATGCCCAGTAGGTCATACGCAACTGTCATGCTATCTTGCATGAGACACACACACCTCTCATGCCTCTTGATGAGCGTTCAGTATGCTTTATGGTTGATTTTACAATAGCTACAGTGCCATTACAACAAGTTATTTATGTTGAAAATGAGGCACTTATTGGCCCAGATGATGTAGCTAAGCATAACAGTCAAGGTCAGGATGTTGGTGGTCAGTTGTTAGACCCCTTGCAGGCTCATGAGAGCCGTTTTCTTGTAGTTTTGTAGGCTGGAGAACCACCGAGCCATATGTCAGTCTTCCGCTTCGCTGAGGCCACATGTAGTCTTGAGACCCTGTTGGACGAGTGTCCGGGATGTTGGCTCTCTTTCAGTGATTGACTCTGGAGAGTTTGACTACTCTCCGCTATCTTGTATGTGCTACGGTGATGCTATGCGTGACTTTGATGCTTTACAGGCGTGCACTGATGAGTTATGCTTGCTTCATGAGAAGCATTCTTGGATTGCTCCATTGTATGGAGCTGCGGGATCACTTATCTCCTGGATGTCATGGACTAAGGGATGCTTGACTCTTCTTCTGCAGAGGTTCCCGACACTTCTTACACAGCTCGCTTTCCGATTGGGCATTGGGTGAGATGTCATGATTCCTCACCTTGTCTTTTTTCTTTTCTTTGTTTTCACTCCCCAGCCACATTGGCCTTTTAGTGGGAGGTTATTGGGGTAAAAGGCCTCTAGGCTTGCCCATGTATAGTGACCGCCCATATTCTTCATTCATATATATGAGATAGTGCAATAAGGTTGTCATATCATTTTGGACAGCACCTACATTGCATGTGCTCTTCTCTCCCGAATCTTTCTCTTCTCCTTCTCCACTGCCATTGCATCCCCTTCAAGAATGTGAAAGGGTGCTCGTAGAGTCCAGAGCTGAGGCCATTGAAGCGTGCTCCAAGATACAAAGGCAAGCCGTTTTAAGCACCATGCTTCATGTCACACAAGTTGAAGGTGCGGACTCGGTGGAGAGAATGAAGAGGAAGCTGGAATTGACAACTAGAGCTTTAAGATATGGCTTGCAAGAGTGCACACTTCCAACTGGCATGGGCATAATCAAGGAGCAGGATGTAGCTACTTGCGATAAGATAGCCTCTCCACCGATGAGCTCAGGGAACTTGGATTCGAGGAACAAGAGCAGCCCCACCTACCCCCAATCCAACTCTCTATGGAACAAGACACCGAGGAAGGGCTTGACCAAAAGCATTTGAAGAAGAACTGCAAATCAAGGACGCCAGTCTGCCCTTACCTAATCTACCCCTAAAAGAGTCGGAGGGTACCTAGGTTTTTGAGCGCGTTATTGTTGCAAGAAGAAGAAGACAGGAATTGGTGGAGCAAGCCTAGTAAAGGGCACAGGCATAGCCACAGCAACTTCTTGACAAGCCCATGCCGCCACACGAGGATCACCACCCCGTTAACTAGTCGCAGGAGCTGACTATTTGGCAACAACAAAGCTCCAATCCCAACCCTTCGAGTTCTCCTTCCTCTACCCATGGGCCTTAAATTGAGTCGTACCCTTGGAAGTAGTGGAAGGAATCATTCAATTGGTCAATACTCTAGCGAACCGATGGGTCGAGGAGCGGAGCATCATCACCACACAATGGAGATGGAAGCCCACTGACTACTGGCAAGACAAGGTCTATTAGGTTCCCAGAACCATCGAAGGGTATGAGGTGTGGCCAAAATTGCAGAGGAGGATTTGGGACACCAATTTTGACACATGGATGGCCTTCTGCAGCATGCTATAAGAAGAACGAAATGATCCCACCTACATGCCCTACCCTCATAGACACGGAGTGGATTACGATGGGGGGTGCATGGCACGTATGACTTTCTGAAGATCTACAATGCCAATGCGCAAACCCAGCCTTCATAACCACTTGCAATTACCTTAGGATCATTAGGCTTTTGGTTAAACAAAAACCATAGCTGAGGAAGCCCACCTCCCCCCACTCATTTTTGACATTAACCTAGGAATAGATAGTTGTGCTATGGCTAGACTCATGATGAGGGCAACACTACTTCCCTCATTTTTCATGAGGATCCTTGAAGACATGAATGATATCCACTTTACAAGGTGCAACTACCCTTTTTTGTCAACCACACCTCTCAATGCGAGGGCTAACAACAAGGAATACATGTAGAGCCGTGCCTTCTTGACTAGATCCCTAAGACCACCTCGTGACTCATCAAAGGAAGATCAGGGTAGAGTTTGAGAGCACCCTGGGTATTTAAAAAAAAGGTACTTTGCACGCCACAAATCATTGCACCTAACGTTTTCATACCTAGCCCCACTCCCCATGCTACACGCACTATACCCTCCGTCTACACCAATTGGGTCCTCAAGCATGGGACACCACCAAGGGCTTGCCCATGGTAGACCCATCTCTCAGTTCCACAAGCATCGGCACCACGCACTCCATAGTCAGGCAGACACCCCCCAAGTGGTGTACCTTCTTTTCTTTCCAGGTACAAGCAAAGGCCCCACCACTAGCTCCAAAGACCCCATCATCCATGCAATGCACTCCCCATCCCATGCCCCGTGCCATCCGACAAAGTGCACCCAAGCAAGGGGTGGATGCGACAGCCTCGATCCAAAAGTAAATGAAGAAGCTCATTTGGGACATCGCATGCGAACTCAACCATAGAGAGTTAAATGATAGATCCATCTAATACCATCTTAAATCTCAAACAAGGATCTGTCCACACACCATCCTTCAAGCGCGGATCCATCTAACACCATTTTGAATTTCAAAGATGGACCCGCACCTCAACATCCCTCAAACACCAGAGATCATACCCAATGCCAGGGCCTTTCAATTCCATAAATCCCTCCAACCGGTCCATAAATCCCTCCAATACCAGGGCTTATTCCAACATCAAGAGCCTTCCAGTTCTAGAAATCCCCCCAACACACCCTCAACACCATACATCCACAACCTCAAGGCACCCTTGGCCACCTAGCACCACTGTCCTCCTTACCACTCGCAAGTGCCATGGGACTGACACTCGTCTAGGAGGGGGTAATGTTAACCCTTAGACGAACAAAGTGGAAAATCAAGAAAACCTAAAGCAGAAGATAAAGGTCAAGGCAAAAGTGAAATAGGAGACGAAGGCGCACCAGGAGAAATATGGAAACACAAGAAGTGTAGAAAAGTCCTGAATCAAGGAGAAAGGTGCATAAGAAAAAGTGTAAGTCAATGCTTTTGTAAAAGAACGTAAGACACACCACGATTTATTTTAAGAGTGCCAGGTTCTCGTCCGTGCAAATTGTAAAGGTAGACGACAGTAGGAAGGAAGCTAGGAAGATAGGAGAACAATGAAAAAAAGGGCCTAGATTATAGCCAGCAACTATATAAAAAGGGGATGACCGCCCAAAAGGGATTTAGGGCTTTGTATATAAAGTTGAAAAGGGAATGAGAAGCTCATTCTTGTGTGTGGCCAAAAGTGGCTCTCTTCTTCTTGTTCTTCTTGTTCTTGTTCTTGTTCTTCTTCTTGCTTGCTTGCTTGAGAGAGGGAGCGTGAAAGTGTGAGGGTGAGGGATCATGGTGGAGAAGCTCTCCATCTTCTCCTCTCTTCTTCTCTTCTCTTGTCTTGCTTGCAGCATTGGAGCTTGGAGCGTGGAGCTTGAGGATAGAGCTTGCTTGAAGCTTGCACTTGGATCGTGGAGCTATCAGAGTGCTTGAGAGAGGAGGAAACTCGATTGGGCATGGAGGTAAGCTCACTACACTTGTAAACATGGATAGCACATTGGTTATGTGAGAGGTAGCCATTAGTGCTCGGCTTGGAACACTTAAAACAATAAGCGGTCCATGGGTCTTGGAAGTTGATCACCTCTATAGGATGCCTTTTCTCTTTGTTTCAACAAAGTAATAGGTGCAAAGAAAGAGTTAGGCATTATTAATGAGGAGTTTAATCATCTTTGACCAACTTGAATTTTTCAATTTTGGTAGAGAACATATAGAGTATGTTACAACATTGAAAGACACCAATGAGACATCATCATCAATTAATCAGTTGAATCCAACTAAACTTGAGCATGATGAAAACCAAGTTGTAATATTATCTCTAATATTGTAAAATAAAATGAGAAGTTTGAGCTCATTCAATTGGTATTTGTCTTTTTTGCAACTGAAGATTGCAGATTTTGATAACTTCTTATGACATGGCAAAGGGTTGAGAGTTAGTGGAGTTCATTGAAAGACATTGCACTTGGGCATTACTTGGCTAGAATTCATCCTCATGTTTTCTTAATATTCCATAAGAAACATGGCCTATACTCTATATAAAGGCTCTTACAAGGCTACTTGGTTTCTCTAGGTTACAATATAATGCCCACAAGGTAATGTTTTTAGAGAAAACAATAGCAATTAGGATCTTTGGTTATGGTCATGGTTACTTTTCTTCTAGAGTAGGATACTTCTTGGCTCTCTCATATTATGCTTTGGCAGCAAATCGAATAGATTTAAAATCCATAGTTGGCTATAAGAGAAGAAAATTTTAATGTTACAAAGAAAAGATCATTGAGGAGGAAGAGGATGTGAAAGCTCTTGAAAGCTAGTTTTGTACTTTTTTATCTTATAAAATAGTATAAATTCTCAGGTTTCATTGTCATCTACTATGTTCATTCTTTGAAGTTTCATTAAAAACACTAATTGAATAGCTTCTCAAGAGCATTCCTTTTTCAAAATCCCCCTCCATGTGTTGTGCTTTGAAGAAAACTTGCATGTGTTGAATAGTGAGATTTTTCCATGCCTCGGCCACTATAAGTTTCAAGGAGGTCTTGCTTCTTCACAAAGTAAGACCCATGAATATGAAGGATGTGCTATAATACAAAAGTAAAAATAATTTTACACCATTAGAAAATCTATACAATAAGAGTTATCTACTTTACTAAATAAAACATGATATGTTTTTTTTCCCATGCCTCCTTTTATTGCTTGAATAAGATTTGTAATTGAACAATTTGAAATCTTCTAGATATGTATATGTTGTCTTTTGGTGCTTGAGGAGTTTTAGAAAGAAGTCAAGGAGTCTTCAAACCTCCATTCTTAGAAATGCAACTCGTGGTGCGCTTGCAACATTTTTCATGATCCCACAACACTCTCCAACACTCCCAAGTCATGTTCATCTATTTTTCTATATGGTTTCTTAGAAATTGTTTGGCTTTTGAGCCTCCCATAGAGACATTAGCCAAGATATCTCTTGTTTTCCGTGAAAGTGTTAGATATTTTGTTAAGTAAACTTGACCCCATGAAAACCCATTTTCAAGAGTAATGTCTCACATTTGTCAATATACTCATCTAATAAAGACAATGTCTTAATTGAATATACATAATAGAGATGCAACCTAAGAAGCTTGTCAAAAATTCTAATCTCTTCATGCAAAGTACAACTATGAGCATTTCTAAGAGAAATTGAAAGGATAGGATCCCATAACACTTCTATGTTTTAAAATTTACTCAAATCTATAGAGTCTCTAGTTGGAGCTCTTCTTGCCAGCCACAAACTATTCCAAGCTTTAGATCCAATACTTTCCATGTCATAAACACAAGGATATTTTGCATTTATCCCATGGCATATTCCAAGCATGCATTTGATTGTTTTTAAGTCAATGCTCATATGCCATTTGACATTAAAACTACCAACCCCATCAACTGCCAAAATTTCTCCTTCTCTTTGAAACTTAATAATGTTTAGAATACTTGTACGAGTAAACAACCATTTCAATGTTTGATGATTCTCAATTGGTACTTGAGCCTCACCAATCCACCAAATCTCCATCTCAGACATTAACTTATGCATTGGTGCTTGACCCTCATCATTGTTGTAGTCCAATACCCTTCATGAGGCAAATTTTGACTCTTTTCATCTTCTATCCTTTTTGAATCTATGATTCATCCAAATTCAAGACAAAATTTAAAACATCGTGACATTCTTCTACTGTGAGTTTATATATGCGGACCATTGTAATCTGCACTCTTCTTAGATCAATCTATATATTGTTAAACCTATTGTATTCAAATATAGATTTTTCTTTTTGCTTTTCATAGGGCATAGGCCCTTCATATGAATGTACTCTCCAAAAACATGTGGAATCTTACAATTCATGGCAATCCTTATAATCAAAATTGCAAGGGCTCGAGGCAACCCAAATGCACTTACCCTATTATATTTAAGGTTTTTAAACCATAATCTAGAAATAGCATGATAGCCTTTTCGGTTAATACTCACATTATCACATGTCTCTATAATTTCATCTAGTTATATTGTATCTTTTAAGTCCTTTACTAACTCTTTGAGAGTTGGACCTCTCAAATCCACATTTTCACGTGACTTAAGAATCTTGAAAATATCTTTCTTATTCATGGTTTCCTTTAAGATTTTGAATCTCTCCTCACTCTCTCAAATATCAATGCTTAATATGTTTAAGACATATTTCTTTACAAGGCTTAGTGCTCTTTTCTTTACTGCCTCACACAAGTTGGTGGTTATATTTTTTAGTGGTCTCTTGCTCTCTCTAAATCCTATTGAAGTTTCTTTCAAGCATGTTAGCTTGTCTTGTAATGAATTATTAGTATTCTCCAAAATGCCAATCTTATTTGTTAGCTCTAAAATATTTATTTGTGCAATTATTAATGCTTCTTTCATATCATGTATTTGAGAGAGAGAGAGAGATATATATATATATATATATATATATATATATATATATATATATGATGTAGAGCATAACCTCATATAGTAACCAAGCATCTCGTCATAACTTTCTTCAACATATCTTATGTAGTCATGAATATTGAAAAAAGGAGGAGATTCACCTGTAAAAGGGGCCTTGGAATAAATATTTTCATCCATCCACAAATCTAAATGCTTCTTTCCTTGTAATTGCAACTTGTTAGCCTTGATCTCATACTCAAATATGTATACTTCTCAACGATGTATAAATTGGATCTAATTGAATGGTTGGAACCCCAAGAGGAATACCAAGAAAATGGAAAATCTACTACAAGAAAATCTATCTTGTATCATCAACAAGCATTTTTTTCATATTTGATTTGACCACAACAAGGAAAAGAACACCAAGAATAAGAAATCTTCACGCAACTTTATAGAAACAATTCTTCCATGGCTTTAACTTAAACAAAATTTATTATACTCTTCATATAATTCATCAAGAGACCACAAAGACACAAGAAAATACACCACTTTGAATGCATAGCTTTCTCTCACAATCTCTCACTCGTAAATACATTGTTTTGTATAGATTTCTCTCTCTCTCTCTCTCTCTCTCTCTCTCTCTCTCTCTCTCTCTCTCTCTCTCTTGCATACATGCTCTCTCTCAATAGTACAATGAGATAATCAAGAATAATCATTTATAACCTCTCTTGGTCATGGATACCCCTCCCAAGAGGTGTGTTTGGTATGAAAGTCACTACAATGTCCCTTTGTAGCTTAACAGTGTCACTATCACTTCAGTCTTTACTTTGAGTCTTCAACATCTACTTCTTCCACTTCTTTTAGCTATTTTAAACTTGTATTCATCTCTTCCCAAGGTTGAAAAAATTTCCCAAGTTACACATTCATCCATTATCATGCTTCGAGAGGCATACAGAACAGAACAAAACACAGACAGAGGCTTTACAAAAGCTCAATAGAGGGCCTACAATACCATACATAAGGTCATCAAAAAAGCCTTTAGCTCAACTTAAATCATCCAAAACCATAAAAAATCAATCAATAATCTTCCAAATACTTTCAAACTCCATCAATCCTTATTATAACCTCTCATACAAAAGAAAATAAAGCAAAACAAAAGCTCAACAAACTCAATCGGAACCAAATAGATACTATCAAAACATCAACAGAACATGTTAGAACATCATACATACACTATAAAACATCATGAGCTTCTCAAACCTATCCAATCTCATCCAAAACACTCTCAAACACTTTCAAAACAACTAATCAACCTACAAAATCCATAAAAAATCAACCATTCAATCCTCAAAAATAACAAAAATCAGCCAAAAAATCAAGTTATTTCAACCCTCAACATATCACCACACTTAATCAGGGAGCATCCTCACGACCTAGGAAAAAGAAGAATAGAAGTTCAAAATATAGCTCATCTTGATCTTCCTCAACATCTCTAAAAACACCATCTAAGCACGACCCCAACTTATAACCTGGATCTAAGAAAGAATTGCAACGAAAGGGAAACACCTTTATCCATTATCACAACTTTGAAATAAAAAAGCATGATAAACTTTTAAAGGATATAAGAGGTTCTGTATATTTTGCTTCTTGAGCTATCCATCCATTATCATCACCACCACGAATCTTCAAAAATATATCTTCTTGAATAGTGTTGAATCTCCAACTACCACGACCCCATCATAAAACAAAATAACCATCACACATATACTAAACACAAAACAACCATCTAAACGGCACCACCAAAAGAGAGATATCATTATGAATCATCAAAAATTATATTTATGGGTATTAATGAAGATGATCCCTCTTAATGCCTTGGTGATTACTGAAGCAATCCATAGATAAAGATTCTTCTACAAAAGTCTTGGGAGGATTTTGAAAAAACTACAAGTAACACATCCTCTCCACCACGACAAGATATTTGCTAAGCAAACAAAGGGCACGAAAGTACAAGATATCCAGTTGTTGAGGATCAATAGTCACATTCACATTCATGCACAACTTAAGGATCGACTTATGATCATTATGCGAATGCCGATGCATATATGCTAGATACCAAGCAAAAAGTGAGTAGTCAATCTCACTAAAGGATTTGAAGACTATGAATACTACTAAGCAAAATATTTAAAAAGCTGGCTAGCAGTTCTCCATTCTCCTAATCAATGATCAATTTATTTGAGGTCATGTAAGTGAATCAGTTGAACTCCATCCCCGTCGTCTAGGAATCTTCTAATCAAAGCCAATGTAGCCATTAACCAATTGCAGGGGATGAGGGATAGAAATGGTAGGAGAGGGAAGAGGAATAAGTTAAAGAGGATGAAGGGATGGGTAAGCAAAATTATAAAAGGAAGAATGAGCTAAAGAGAGATTAGCTGAGAATTTAGGGGAATCCATTAAAAAGGGGATTAATACATATGCTAAAAAAGTGAAAGGAATAGTTATGGATGAGGAAGGACAAGAAGGAGGAGAGGAAAATACTCGATCCTCACAATAAAAGAACACTGAGTGAAAATAGGAATTTGAGGAGAACCTTGGGGTTGAAATAAAATAGCTAAAATAACTTATGAGTTAGATTTATAGAGGGAAAGATAAGATTCATATCTATGGGCCATATATTGATAATAAGATATGATGGACTTTGGACTTAAGACAGATCGACAATTATAGGCATCAAAGAAAGATGAATCGAAAGGAGGTTGTTTGGAAAGATGGGCTAAGAGGTCCACCATTAGTTGATTAGTATTCTGCATATGAACAAAGGCTTTGTTCTAGCGTTGAGTCAATCATGATATGCCAAGAAGTTTCAGGGCAATCATCCACTTTGGAGGAATATGTCTAGAACATTTGATCTATCTGTAACTCCAAATATCTGACATATAAGACAACTTGTAATGCCAAATCCTCCACATATCAAGCCAATTCTTCATCATCTAGGATCAACAAATCACCATGCAAGTATATATAAGACATCAACATGGTGTTTGTAGCAGTCACAAAATCTTCAAAAACCATTCTAGCCTCGTCAGTCCAACAAATCAATAAATTGAACTCCACTCCTTTTCTTGGGCATTGAGTTGCTCTTTCAAGCTTTGAATTTCTTTCTAATGCTTAGAGGCTTGTTGTGCCATCTCTAGTTGTAGGGCTGCTGCAACCTCTCTTTCGGCCTCCAGCTCCATATATAAACGGCCTTCTTCCCTTCCTTGGCCCTTTCTAGTTAGGTTAGGAGTTCAACCACATAGGCATCATAGTCCACAGTCAGGGGCATCGTTGGCAATGCTGTGGTGGACGCTTCCAGCTTTTGCCACTTTGGGTCATGCATAGAATCGGCATCTGCCATAGACAACCTTTTGGCTGCTATCCATGGCGCCATCTCTCGTACTTTTGTGACCAAAAATTGCATCATGGACATGAGCTAAGTGGTGTCCATGGCAGACGCTGGCTCCTATGTGGTGGAGGTGGTGGTGGCGGTTTGAGGCGTGAGAGTCAAAGGGAGGGGGTGCAATGGGGCCTTGGCTTTTTCCACGACAACTAGGGCTACTTCAACGCTGCCACTTGGTTCACTTCGTGCCGTGGGTGCTCAAGGTGGCCATTCCTCTGGGACTATAGGCCTCCTCTACAGACCTGTGCATGGCCTTCGCCATGTCTTTATCTTCATTTCTTTTTAACTCTTCTGCCTCTCTCTCAGCTGTTCTCTTTCTCTCATCTTCGACCCTCTTGGACTCTTTTTGGACCTTACTCAACTTGGCCCATTCCTCCCTTGTCATTGTTTCTTTTATCTCCTTCTTAGCTTTGATGGGATTCCCTTCCTCTGTGCCTTGGGCTCTCCTTGGCCAGGGCTTGTGTCTCCCGCTCTTCCTTATCACTTATAGTTCTTTCGCTTGACTGCACTTGTTCATGGTGAAGCAGTCGGTCAGGGGTTTCCCCTACTCCCTCTCCACCTTCCTTTGTGTCCTTCAAGGCCTCCTGGATGATGGCCGTTAGGATCCCACTAAACTTGATGGTGGATGCTTTAGAGGAGGACTTATTTTGAACTGAACTTGCTGTGGAGGTTGAGGATTCTCCTCCTGCTACCGTTCTACCAATGGTCAAAGCTTTCGTTGAGCTTTCATATTTTTGCGCACGAAGGCTTTCCAATCTATTTCATATGTGGATCCTGTTGCGATGCTTTCCAACAATGTCACCCCAATTCTGTTCATAAGGGCATTGTACCTTAGGATGGAGAAGAGAGTATGGACCATCTTTGCCTGTAGCTTGATCTCAGGATTTGGAATATCAGCTAAACTTATCCCATCCATTGTGCATATGGCAGCCTTGTTTATACCTAGCATGCTATACACGTCCCTTTTTGGGCATCACTCGATCCTGCTAGTTAAGCCTAGGGCCTTCTCCACCACCTCAGGGCTCAATTCCACCTCTACTTGGTGGGCTTCTTCCCCTTTCCTAATCGTCACCATGCCATAGCTCCTTTCGGCATTGAAGCTCCTAAGAAACTCTACGCATTTTTCATAGTTGACTGCTTGCCCAACCTTTTCTATGTACTTCTGTAGGCTGCACTGGTCCATGAGTCGTTTTATGGGTGGCTCTTTCATGATGACATCCTCTAGGTTCATGTCATGCTTGAATGTGAAGAGGCTCTAGCCCCTCATTTCTACCATCAAGCCATACTTAGCTTGCTCTTCCTCCGTGAATGGAAGCTTGTTGCCCTTATCTTGCTTTGCCATTTTAGGTTCCTGCCATATATCATGGTTCACCATTAGTACTCCTAAGACATTTTCTTGCTGGAAAATAAATAGGAAATGATCATGATTTTATGGTAGTAAGAACATGCTTTAAGCAACAAAAAGAATTTTCCCTTGAGCAATTCAATTCATTTCCAAGATATTATGACACTTTTCCTTGATTTCACCTTTCTTCACCTTTATCCCCTTCCCCCTTGGGAATGAGAAGAAGCCTTCTTAGGATTGGGCATGGGGAAGGCAAGGCATTTGATCATCGTAGGGTGCTATTTACTTGGACATCAGCCAATTATAGAAATCAGGGTTTTATTCCAATTGGGCATGAAAATTGAGATTACAAGGGCTAATGCACACTTGGGTAATGTAAGTCAAGATATTGGTTAGAAAGTCACCTAAGTTGATGTGACTAGCCACATGTAGCTCTTCTTCCGTAAGGATATGATCAATGTAAGGATGGTGGGCCAAGGCCTGGTCATCTAGGTGTTTGG
This sequence comes from Lygodium microphyllum, assembly GCF_053477565.2. Taxonomy (NCBI): domain Eukaryota; kingdom Viridiplantae; phylum Streptophyta; class Polypodiopsida; order Schizaeales; family Lygodiaceae; genus Lygodium; species Lygodium microphyllum. Next base: position 49,669,749 of record NC_141142.1, read on the forward strand.
AGTGAGTGGTGGACAAGACCCTAAATGAGGTTGGTGCTACGTATGTCGGGTCATACTCAATTGTCTTGATGGTGTATCATTGCTAAGCATTAGTCATTATTTGGTAACCCCACTTCTCCCATTGGAGACGAAGGTTACCCCATTTTTATAGGAACGAGGAGTTAGAGTTAGCGAGGCAAGTAAGTTCCTCAATCTCAACGGTTGACGCAGACCTTTGGGGCTTGTGGTAGGATGTTATTAATCGTTTGATGAATGCATGCTCTTTTGAGATTTCACCATTATCGATCAATTCCTTTGAGACTTTGGGGGCTGTTATGGTTATAAACTCGTATTCTTCCCAAGTGCAGGATAAGGAACGAACCTCAGAGGCAAGGGGTTCATCAAGTAAGCCGAGGTCAAGTATTTTGTAGCTCCTAGAGAATGTGGTAAAGGTGTTATCAAAGAGCTTGATGCAAGTCACCAAGTCATCTCTCGTATTCTCAGCAAGGTCCTTGGCGACCGATAGAAATGAACGCCGCTCGTAGGAAGGCCTAAGACCTGTTGGTGGCTAGGGTGGAATTGAGCTAGATAGTAATGGTTTGAGGGGTGGCGGACTAGGCAGTGTTGGATCTAAGGATAACTTAGTAGCTTGATCCACATGTTTGGGGTACTGAGGGTGGCTCCAATGGCATGGATGGTGCATTGCTTCCCTCTTGCCCAGCCACTAGGGTGTCATGTTCTCTGGACTTAGATGATTTTGGGATATCGAGTTGCTATTTTGGTCGATATATCGGTTGGGGTTTTTTGATTGCAACCATCACGGGTTTTGTGGGCTTTGCAGCTTGGGTTTCCTGGATGTTCCTTGCCTAGCGGGAGTGGGGCTTCTTGGAGGTGGGGTGGCAGCCGATGGTCATGGTTGGGCTATGCTTTTAGGATCTCTCATCGTGGGCACCCATATCGAGGTGTTGCATTGGTAGTATCCTTGGGCTCGCAACAGATCTTTGGGAATCCATTGGGGCTCAATTGTGCATCCATGTCGATAGCGTCGGATTGGTCACTTAGGTTTTGAATGATAGCTATTGGCCCTATGGGGCCAGGTTTGCTTCCTGTGCATAGGCCATTTTTGGTGCCTTGGCACTGGCTATAAGTATCCTACTGGAGAAGCTCTACTTATGGTTACTCTCTATGGCTTACTTCATGGTGCAATGTTATGATTAAGGCATAATTTTTCTCACTAGATATGTCGGGTTTTGGATAAGGCATTTTGACTTCATGAATCATTCAAGGGTTTGAGTCATGGCTGTGCCTTGAGCTGCTGTGCCAGCCAGCCATCCACCGGGCTGCTGTGCCAGGTGTTAGCCGTTGGCTTGATACTACATTTACCCTTAGAATGGTGTATTACCTTAGTCATTGTTATTTCCTGTGTGAAGCAGCTTTTATATGTCTTATGAAGTTCTTTGCCTCATGAAGTGCATTTTTGGGGCAGCTGCAAAAACATGACATGATGAGGCATTTTGTGTATTCTTCTTATCTATCTGATCACCTATGATGTATATGCCTGATGTATGATGGATTTAACTGAATATATTGAGGATATTGTAGTTGGCGCCATCATCCATGGTGTATTTGCCTCATTTGCACCCTGTTTCATATGTTGTGCTTCTCATTTTGTGATATGTAGAGCTAAATATAGTATGTCTATGCTTTCATATGATTAGTTCTAAGTTTTTATGGTTTCTGGATGTGATATCGAGTATTTGCTTCATGAAGAATTCTCTGTTCTTTTATGCATTCTGCATAGAAAGGGCAGTAACATGATTACTCAAACTAAAGTGGACTTGCCATTACACTAGGTTCAAAGAGAATGGGAGTGTGGTACGTCAACCCTCCTGCCCATAAGGCAAAATCCCATTCTAGCCCCCTAAAACAATGCAAGTCGGTTCTACCTAGCGACTAGTTGGTCAATTTATCATCTTTCTATTTCTATCACTGATTTAGAGAAGCTCCTAGCTAATCGGACTATCTATGCAATCTAACAAGTAGTTCTTGTACCATTTAATGCAAAAGCTAACATTTAATGAAATTTTTTGACAAAAACCTTATTATTTTATGTGACGATATGAAAATAATAGCATATTTCTGAGTTGTGAATAACCTAGTTTGGCATGATGACATTGGGAATTTAATCTTTACTTGCACTTGCATTTGCCACACCCAATGTTTTGCTAGTAGTGGCAACTCTGGCAACCTTGGGCACTCTCGTATCTCTGGTAATAACCGTTCTTTGATCGGTTTCGGTGGATCTCATGGTCTTTGCATCTCATTGCTTTGGAGCGATTGTTTCCGAGTGATTTCGAGAGATAAAGAAGGAGGAATTAATTTGGGATGGGAGAGCATGAGAGAAGATTGCCTAGTTGAAGAATGAGAGGGGGGGGGGGGGTTGAGCTAACTCTCTCCCTCCCTCTCTTTCTACTTTTCTCTCTCACAACCTCTCAATCTAACTCCCTCTCTCTCTCTCTCTCTCTCTCTCTCTCTAATCCTCTCTCGCAGCTTGTGGGGGTATCTCTCTCTGTCTCTGTCTCTCTCTCTCTCTGTCTCTCTCTCTAACTCCCTCTTGTAGCTTCTCGGGTATCCTTTTGCCTCCACAACTACGTAGAGGGCATGCCTTTATATAAGTAGAAGGGAGTGTATGCTGCCTCTCCCTTCCCCTCTCGTTCTCTTCTCTTTATGCTTAAAACGGCTCCTTCACTCAAAGTGGGAGCTTCTCTCTCTCTTTTATTATTTTATTTTCTCTTTAATTAAGTTTCTAAAGGGGGTTCATGAGATTGTCGATGCCGATTTTGGTGATAAGGTTAATGATGAGGATGATGATAGCTAAAAATGATGAGGATGGTGGTGATGATGATGATGATGATGATGACGATGATGATGACGACGACCATGATGACGATGATGACAATGCTGATGATTAGGGGGCATTCTTTATGGAAACAATGGCCCTCAATTCGTCGATGTCCCTTTTCTTTTCTTAACATTAGTTTTTTTAACGTTGTTGGGGGTAAAGGCGCCTCCGCCTAGCCGCCCATGTATTACTACATTGACAGTTCCCACCACTGCACATTGCAGGTGGCGGGCGCCCATCATAGTCACTTATTCTTTATTCTTTTAGTGAGAGTTTGAATAAAGGAAGGCTCGGCCACACATTATGGTTGTTGGAGTTTACACTTTTGAGTCTCTCTCTTTCTTGGCTCTTACTCTCCATTTGCCATAGCTCTCACCACCAGGCTTCTTCCTCCTGGGTTCCACTTCCCTTTCAACTGGTATCAAAGCAAAGGCATTGGAGCTTGCCCGGTATTCTCTTCAGCTCGGATTTGAAGAGCTTCAACTTGAGCTTCAATGGCAGCCATGGCACCTTCATTTACAGGTATGTTTTGATCTCTTGCCTCGTCCCCGAGCTTTCGGACCTTCATCGACTTCTTCCCGGGCTACATTAGAGCCCCCTCGTCATTGCCAAGTGTCCCCGAGGACTGCTAAAGACCCCCAGTCCCCAAGAATAGCCAATGCAATTTTTGGCGCATTTTTAGGGGGCTAGATTGACCTGCTCCCGGAATTTCCCTGCTCTTCCTCGACTTCCTGGCACTCTTGGCAACCTTCCCGGAGCATCGTTGGACTCCCCGACATTGGTGCTTGGCTCTCAGTGATCAATTTGAGTGCTTGCCCCTTTAGCCCTTTGCTGTATATAGAGTCCCAAGACTATCAAAACAGGGTAGCACTTGATATTTACTGTTTGATGCTTCTTGGCATTGCCCGCTTGATGCCTATTGATGCCCAGATGTTATGGGATGCTATGTCTATGCTTTGGGACTGATTTGGAGAAAATTTAAGCACCCTTTGAGCTTCATTTAATAGTAAATTGCTTGTTGTAATACAGTGGGCTGAAGCTCATTTACTTGGTGTATGCAGTGGTTCATGGATACGGGGTGCTTACTGTAGGTTTGAATGATCATATCAATGTATTTGGAGGTTGTCAAATGCTTCTTCTTGGTTCCAGAATGCTTCTGAGCTTGGATTAGGCTCTAACTTGCTCATTCTTCACTGGAATTTGGCTTTAGGTGGCATACTTTTGACCGGTTTATGCCTATTGTCACTGCTTGACATTTAAGCTTCTTGCATTTATGCTTTGGTCAGATATGGATGCCAATTGGTTTGCCCATGCTTGACAGTTACTTGGAGCTTCATCTTCAGATGTATTTGAGCATTTTGGATCTATTGGGCATTACATTTAATTGTCAATTACATGTTCTTTGAATGCTTTTAGGCTTATGCTTTTACGGGTCTGAGATAGCTTGGGATTTATGCTCCGGAGGTACCCTACTGGGATTTGGCATGCCTGATGCTATGTATTCAATGTATTAGTGTGTTGCTCACTCTCTTTGTATTTGAATTTACTTCTAGTGGAAGCCTCTTGGTATATTCGAATGTACACAGAGTCTTAGTTACAGTTGAGCTTGAGCTTGTGGGATAATTACATGCATTTGCTCTCTTGAGAGCTTTATGTCTGCAGTTAGCCTGTAGTGGACTGATTTGATATGCCTATTGGGACATGCACCTATCTCTATCATAGGTTTGTCAATTTTCTATGCATCTTGGATGGTTATGTATTGAGCTTCTTGCTCTATCAATTGTGCTTGTGCTTGTATCTTGCTAACTCGTAGTTGCGTTGACATATGTATCAGTGATTGCTTCATTTTGGGACAGTTTTACATACTGTTGTCATTTATTACAATAAGCTGAAATCTCCAGATTTTGAGCACTTCTATGAGGGTAATTCTTACTATTTGATGTTATCTTGGTCATATTTAGTGGGCAGGTGCTTCTTTTGGTGATATCCACTCTTTCAGCCAGTATTAGCAGTGGTTTTAGTGCATTTTTTGCTAATTACTGTAACTTGCAATTTTGCTTTTTTGCTTTGATTTGGGACAATATGACTGGTCATCTGAAAGACACAACTCTCTTTAACATTGCCAAGTTGGATGGTACCAACTATGGGTATTGGAAGTTCTAGATATTGCACGTTTTGGTGCAGAAATTGCAGATTAAACCCTTGCATTTCAAGGATGTTAAACTAGAGGATATGGATGATGATGTTTGGATGGAAGTTGATGAGCTATGCAAGTCTACCATTATATTGTCACTCTTAGAAGAGGTCTATCATAATGTTGTTGAAGATGAGAATCAGAGTGCACGAGATTTATGGGAGAAGATTGAGGAGCTCTATGCGCACAGCAAAGTCCTGTGTCACAGATGTATTGGCTGAAGCAATTAATGGACTGTCACATGAAGGAGGGGACCTCCCTATCATCTCATTTCAGTCAGTTTCATGCTATCATGAAGAGTCTATTGCCACACGGTATTGAGTTCAAAGACAACTTGCACCCATTATTTCTGCTTGGCACCTTACTTGAATCATGGGATGTCTTCCGTACTGCCATATGCACGAACAAGCTTGATGGGCTGAAAATCAAAGATGTTGAGAGTGATTTATTGAGTGAGAAAATCAAATGGAGAAATAATGATGCTTCTTGCTCTTCACATGCATTGATCGTTAGAGGTGGCAAACATGAAAAGCATGATAATGATCATAAAGGCAGGGACTCTCAGAAGTCCAAGTCCAAGTCATGTGGCCGTAGTAAGTCCCGTGGACGGAATTCTGATCCTACATATCATTATTGTGGGAAAGCAGGATATATTAGGCCGCAGTGCCATAAGATGTGCAATGATAAGCGCAAGGAAAAGGGAAAAGAAAAAGTGTGAAAAGTCCAATGTGAAGATAGAAGAGGTTAATGTCATGCAGGCCAACGATTCCAGATGATGATTACATACTTGCAGCTTCTTCATGCGATGCCTTACAGGCTTCTGAGATACATTCTATATATGCGCAGTGCTGCCTCTTGGATTCGGGTGCGTCCTTTCATGTGACACTATAGAGATTGGTTTCATACCTATCGTACCATGTCTGGTTTTGTGTGTCTTGGTGATGACATGTCTCTTGACATTGTGGGCATTGGAGATGTTAAGCTACAGTTTCCTTCTGGTAGTTCTTTGATTTTGCATGATATATGCCATGTACCCGCGTTGATTCGCAGCCTTATGTCAGCTAGACAACTTGATGATGCAAGGTATTTTGTGTCTTTTGGAGACTCTGCATGGAAAATTACTCGTGGCGGGCTTGTGCTTGCAACAGGCGCCAAGTGTGGTAGCCTCTATCTCTTACTTGTATCTAGAGCTACATTGGATCATGTTTTTTCTATGGGTTCTATTCCCCATGTATCCCTTTGGCATGCTTGTTTGGGGTATATGTCTCTTAAAGGAATGAAAATGCTCTGTGCTTTGCAATATCTTCCGCCTTTTGACTCTTTGCATTTTGATTCTTGTGATCTTTGTTTGTATGGCAAGAAGACTAGAAGTACGCATAAAAAGTCTAGTAAGAAATGCATGGGTGAGCCCTTGGCTCTTGTCCACTCAGATGTATGTGGGCCCATGCCCTGTCAGTCACCTGGTGGGGCAAAGTACTTTGTTACTTTCATAGATGATTACTCATGTAAGGTTTGGGCTTATCCCATAAAGAGAAAATCCGATGTCTTAGACACATTTCAACATTGGCTTGCATTGGCAGAGAACCAATTTGGAAAAAGGCTAAAATACCTAAGGTCAGATAATGGGGGTGAGTATGTATCATGTGATTTTGAGCAGTTTTGTGATGAACGGGGTATTAAGCATCAGTTGACCACCCCTTACACCCCTCCCTAGAATGGTATGGCTAAACTCATGAATAAGACCATTCAGGAAAGGGTTCATAGCATGCTTAGCCAAGCTCGCTTACCACAACACTTTTGGGCTGAGGTAGTTACTATTGCAGTGCATCTCATTAACAGGTTGCCTAGTAGTGACATTGACTTTCAGGTTGCAGAGGAGGTATGGGCAGGCAAGCCCCCCTCTTATGATCATTTGTGTGTCTTTGGATGTGAGGCATTCTGCCATGTACCCAAGGACAAACGCAATAAGCTCGATCCTAAAAGTGTCAAATGCATTTTCATTGGCTATGGAGATGCATGAGAGATGGGTTGGTGTCTATGGGATCCACAGGCGTGAAAAGTGATCCGCAACCATGATGTCATCTTTCATGAGGACAAAATGCATATGCAGCCTGAGAAAGTGGTTGAGGTTCGTAGAGTTATCTTTTAGGAGGAACCACCTGCTCCTGTTCAACCCACTCCATGGCCAGCTAGACTGCATGCAACATCACTTGATGCTCATGGCCCAGATGTTAGATATGCTGATGTTAGACAGGATATCGGTCAGGCAACAGAGCCTGGTTTGAGGCGTTCTACTAGAGATAGATGACCTCCTAACCAATTTTCGCCCTCTATGGATTATGTACTCGTTACAGATGTAGGAGAGCCTCTCACTTATGATGAGGCTATGCACAGGGGTGATTGTCATTCTTGGGAGAGGGCTATGGAGTCTGAGCTTGATTCATTGCATAATAATCAGACTTGGGATTTGGTTTCCTTGCCTTAGGGCAAGAAGGCTTTTCCATGCAAGTGGGTGTACAAGCTGAAAAGTACCCCTAGATACCCCAAGCCGACATACAAGGCTTGATTGGTTGCTAAGGGTTTTAAGCAGGAGCATGGTGTTGACTTTGATGAAGTCTTTTCTCCTATGGTCAAGATGACCACTCTACGCTTAGTCTTGGCCTTGGTTGCATAGCTTGACTTGGACTTGTACCAGATGGATGTCAAGATGGCTTTTTTACATGGGGACTTGCATGATGAGATTTACATGGAGTAGCCTAAGGGTTTTGCAGACCCTGGCAGGGAACACCTAGTGTGCAAGCTAAAGAAGAGTCTATATGGCTTGAAACAAGTACCTAGGGAATGGTACCATAAGTTCGATGCATTCATGTAGTCACAGGGCTACAGCCGCAATGCAATGGATCCGAGCTTGTATATGAAGAAAGCCCGTGATGGTTTTTTACTAATTTTGGTACTCTATGTGGATGACATGCTTTTAGTAGGGATAGCTCATGAGGAGCTAGATGCTCTTAAGGCTCAGCTCAAGAAGAGCTTTGAGATGAAAGATCTGGGACATGCCTCTCATATACTTGGTATGCACATTACGTGCGATAGATCTCAGGGACTACTCTATCTGTCACAGAGGGAGTACATTCATAAAGTCCTTGAGTGCTTCCGTATGCAGGATGTTAAGCCTACTAGATGTCCATTAGCTTCTCATGTGAAGGTTTCACATGTTGATTGTCCCCGCAGATAGATGAGCAGAGGGCCGAGATGGCCAATATTCCCTATGCATCTGCCGTGGGCAGTCTTATGTATGCAATGATAGCCACCCATCCAGATATTGATTTTGTAGTTGGGGTTGTATGATGTTATATGGCTACACCTAGGAAGAAACATTGGGATGCCGTGAAGGGTATCATGAGGTACCTGAAGGGCACAACAGATATATGCCTTTGTTATGATAGCTAGGATACAGGAGTCGTGGGGTACATGAACTCTCATTATGCAAGCCATGCAGATAGTAGGAAGTCCACTTTTGGCTATGTGTTCACTTACGCTAGAGGGGATATCTCTTGGATGTCCAGGGCGTAGAAGTGTAAGGCCCTTTCTACTACACAAACCAAGTATATTGCATCCACAGAGGCTTGCAAGGAGGCTATCTGGTTAGGCCGTTTGATTGCTGACCTTGGTATGACAGATGCTATGCCTACACTGCATTTGGATTCCATGACTGCCATTCAGTTGGCCAAAATTTGATCTTCCATACGAAGACGAAACATATTGAGGTGAGGTATCACTTCATTCGCGAGGTCACTGAGGATAGGTCTATTGACCTTGTTAAGATTTGGAATGAGCAGAATCTTGCAGACTTGCTCACAAAGAACCTCACTACCGAGTGCTTTGCCTTCCTTGGGAGATTGATGGGCATTGGATGAGATGACGTCTTTTTCCTCATCCTGTTGTGCATGTGTACATGTTGTACTATCTTTTTCTTTTTTCTCTCTCATTGGGACAGACATATTCACCTTTAAGTGGGAGGTTGTTGGGGGTAAAGGCGCCTCTGCCTAGCTACCCATGTATTACTACACTGACAGTACCCGCCACTGCACATTGTAGTGGCAGGTGCCCGTCACAGTCACTTATTCTTATTCTTTTAGCAACAGTTTGAATAAAGGAAAGCCTGGCCATACATTGTGGTTGTTGGAGTTTCCACTTTTGAGTCTCTGTCTCTCTTGGCTCTTGCTCTCCATCCGCCATAGCTCTCGCCGCCAAGCTTCTTCCTCCTAGGTTCCACTTTCCTTTCAAACATTAGTTATTATAAGCTACTAACCTTACTAACTATTAACTTACTAGCTAATATATAAACTAACTTATAAACTAACTAACTTACTTACTAACTTATTGCTAACTAACTTATATTTTCATGGGAATATTGCACAATGCTTGTAGAATGTATCACATAAGGGATGCTTAACAATTTTATGATCCATATCATAAATGTTACATATTTCTTGTAGTAAAAAGAAAATGAAAGAATGATGGTGATGAAAAAAGAAAGAGAAACTCAAGGAAAAGATTAAGTGAATATTGTATATAGCAATAGTGATTATGCTTATCTCTTCTATATCTCTAGTCTTGTTGATGCTTATTGCTAATAATGATGGTGTGTTATATGAATTGGATGATTCACTTAGAAGTATCCTTTCATGTTTCTTCAAATATGAAGTTTTCTACTTCCTACGATGAGATAGAAAAGAATGTATTTGTTTGGAAAATAAATATACATATAACATTGTTCAGTTTGAAGGCATATGATTATCTCTTACAAATAGCTCTTCCTTTGTGCTTAAGAATGTATGACACAAGTTCTCCATCTTTTAGAAAAAATTTGAGTAGAAATAAACACCTAGAAGACTATAAATATCATGTTATCCTTGGTAGTTACTCATAAAAAATTACAAAGAATTTCTTGATGTTGCAAGAGCAAAGTCTAGAACTTTACACTCTATGTATATATGCAGCAGTAGTGTAAAGGATTATGTTGTAGCTATAAGTTTGATTAGCTACTATATCTCTTTGGCATTCAAGCTTGGCAAGGTGTAGAATATATAAAACCTTTTCATTGTATTTGGTAATGTTTCATCACCATGCATCCATACAGTCTTTTAATTGAGAACCCTCATGTTCTTGGAAAGCCTTTCAAGAAATCTAGGTTGCTCCTCTAGAAGGAAGACTTGATAACCTCCATAAACAATTTTCAATAGAGAGCGGTCATTGGGGCTAATGTATGAGGAAAAAGTGGACTTTTAATTAGTATTCACTAATGATAAGATTAGTGAAAATGCCAATGGAACACTACCATGTGTGGTCCTATGTAACATTTGACTCTCTACCAATTTGGCCAAACTTCTTTTACCTCTCACAAAAAGGTCAAAGACGGTCTCCAAAATTATCCTTCTAAGGAAGCAATTCCAAGCAAAGTTCTTGTCCTTGATAATGATGTCTTCTTAGTTCCTTTTTCTTGCTTTCAACTTCTTGATGTAATTTTGAAAAGTGGAGATTTATATATTTAGTTATAGTAGGAGGAGTTGATGCCGTGTAAAGATAGCTTCTTACGTTTTATTATAGTTATATCATTTGGGATTTACACTTTCATTTGTTATTGCATTATGAGGATACCATTGTACTAGCTGCTTGCTTTCAAGCACTTTGTAGTATATTTCTTTTATTAAATGTTTGTGTGTTGTACCTTTCTTCTTAATACATTCATGTTGTTAGTGCTCGGGATTTTATACAAACTTCAACAACTATTCATGTTTGACAAGATAGCAAATATGGATAATAGGGACCTTACCTTGCGGCTAGATCCTTGCAATTTTTTTTCCCTTTGTTAATGTTGGTATAAGCTTCGACACATTTTTTTTTGCAATTTTCAATATAAGTATTGGTACATACATTGAGAAGAACACTATATTTATTGACATTTATTGCAATGCTTACAATGTTGCTTTTTCTGACACACATATGGATGCACTTAGATTGATACTTTCATCATAGATCCTGGTATTTTAAAATAATTTTATGTGGAAATTCTATTCCCATCTTAAATTTTGGTTGATATATCCGCGATTTGTTGAAGTGGTAGTGGCTAGCTTGTATGTGATATCATAGTGACAGAAGGAAGCCACAAGATTTGAGTAAAGTTAATAAAGAATCCACATTAATAAATACATAATAGGAGAGAATCAACAATAGGAAAAAGAAATCAAACTATTAGCTTAAGCTTCAATAGACACATATGAGGCTTTGAGTAGCCAAATATTAGTTAGTTACTTGAGATGTGGAAGGATGGCAAAGCCTATATTTCAAGGTGCTCCAAATTGTCAAATTCACATTCTTGCAGTCACAATCACTCAAAGAAGACATATAATACTTATCTAGGAAAACTTAGCATACGCTTCATGTATTTTGAACAAGTGCACACTAGCGTGTGTTGAGGCATAACCCTAATTTGATTTCCAAGAAGAGCTCTCAACACTACTTTGATCCCTAAAAGCAAAGTCTAGTTTTTCTAAGTTAGAAAAGAAGGCAAGCAAGTGATCTTAAGCTAAAATAAATCAACTAATAAGGTTTGTAGATAAACTCAGGAAGTCCCCCTCCGTGTGTGCACACACACTCGCAAAGAATACTAAGCACAACGTATTGCACTCTCCCCCTCTCTCTATGTGGACCTTTTAAATTAATTGACGCTTGAAAATAACAATATACGTAGGGTAGGAAGAGTTGCGTATCTTGCAAACTCTTGGTGAGGTTTTACGATAGCCCTCCAATTAATAATTCGATACGCAGTTACATCACTTGTGCGGGCGCACTACACTCTTGTCTCCGAGTTGAAGGAGGCGGGCAAAGGAGGAAGGAAGGGCAGATGGCCGAGAAGGGATGCGGGGACAGCATACACCTCGCGCTCGCCCTCGGTCAACAAACCCACTGCCACAGGCACGCAGCCCCTAGGCATCTTCATCTTATTAATACTCTTCTTCTTCTGCTTCTTCTGCCTGCTCCTCTTATGACCATCAACCACATCTGCAGCAGACACAGCGCTTGATCTCCAACTGCAGCAGCTTGCCTTCTCTAGCTCGCTCGCCCCCGTCTCATCATCATCACCATCGTCGTCGTCGTCGCCCTTGTGTTCTATCAGTACTTCGACCCGTGACTTAGTCAAGAAGATAATTTGTTATCGATTTTATTTTTGTGAGTTGAAATTTCACAAATTTTTGTTGAATCTTTTGACATTTTATCATTCCATGGGCATGGCCCCAAGGACTTCTCTGCGATAGTATTCCAAATCTTCTAATAAGCGATTCTTAGTCACATTCTACATATAAGATTACTGTGCTTAATAGTAAGAAAATGGATGTTAGCAATGCTTCTAAAACTAGAGATCATCACTTGAGTGTGGCCCCTTAAAAAAATTATTTACAATACATTTGGTATGTGACACATTTTATTTTAAATAAGTTCTCTTAAGACACACCCAATTTTCATATTTTAAACATTTTGTACTATCATTTGTGCTATTGATGTTCATCAACTAAATTATTTTGCATAAATGATGGTCACATTTGAAAAGAAAAGAGATTTATTTTCATACATGCAACATCTTAAACTCTAAAAGTCTAGGTATACTCTTTCTATTTTCTCTTTAAAGCACACATTTGCTATGGCTATATCTCTCTTCATATATACATGTATTTTGTGTGTGTACATGTGAGTGTATGTGTGTGTTCACATATGAGAGAGAGAGAGAGAGAGAGAGAGAGAGAGAGAGAGAGAGAGAGAGAGAGCGAGGTATACCATTTAAAAAGGCCAAATTGACCCATTAGACATCTAAAGTTTAAGAAAGTGTCATTTTTCAAGTAAAATAAAGAACCATAACCCAAAAGGAAACATCCCCAAGTAAAACAAAGAAAATGTAACCTAAAAGAAAACATCTAGCTAGAAAATGAGAGAGAGAGAGAGAGAGAGAGAGAGAGAGAGAGAGAGAGAGAATTTGATTAAATAAACTGGTAATCCCTTCCTTAGACCTTGTATTAGCCTCCTTGTTTTTGCTAATTGAAGTAAAGGTTTTTCCATCCTTCCTTAGGCTTGAACTAAGGTGTTAACCTCAGTTCAAGATGGTAGAGATATGAAGCAAAAAGCGGAAAAAGAATAGAAAAAGAGCAAAGGCGCAGAGGCGGCCCCTAAAAGCTAAGCTTAGGCAAAAGTGCAATTTTAAATAGAAGGCGCCTTAAAAAATCCTAAAAACTCTTGTAAAAGAGTGCCAAGCTCCCTCTTGTGCAATTTGTAAAAGAATAGACGGGTGTAGGCTTAAGGCATGAGGAAGAAGAGGGAAATAGGAAAAAAGACCTTGCCACAACGACCAATCATGTAAAAAGGGATATGTGCCCATTTCAGTGCTTAGAATAGAGTCACCCTCTGAGCCGCGACCATCAGGGGAGACTATCTCGTCTAGCGAAGACAGGGAGTTCAATTTTGAGTCGGAAGTGAGTTTAGAGAGTGACCCAGAAATACCGAAGCATCCCAAGACTAGACATATCAAGGGGGACGGGCTCATTCACCTGAGGTGCAAATGCTTGAAAGATGAAAGGGCATAACAGTCCAAGGACGCAAGGGCGAACGAACAACGAAAACCACATGGCCTCCCTAAGAGATTTACGAAGTTTAAAAAGGGTGATACGATAGTGATCCTATTGGGTGCCAAATGTCAAGGGCAAACAAATGAACCCATCGAGGGACTTGCCAAGGTCAAGGAGGTGAACCTAGCCCAGGAAGGGGAGACACACCAACCTATCTTTATTACCGATGACCTAATGGAGGAAGAGGAGACAAGTCTCATTGTCCTCTTATGAGAGTATATAGACGTGCTCGCTTGGTCCTTAGAAGAACTTAGGTGGGTAGATCCAAGTGTAGTGACTCAGAACATACCCATGATGCTAGATGCAATGCCGGCTAAGCAACGACCATACCCTATGAATCCAAAACATGCTCATGCAGTCAAGGAAGAGATCGACAAGCTGATGAGAGCGGGATTCATCTACGAAATTGAGCACATAGACTAGGTATCACCCATAGTCATTGTAATGAAGAAAAATGAAAAGATTAGGGTGTGCGTCAATTACAAGAAGGTGAATGCTACCACTAAGAGGGACAACTATCCATTTCCGTACACCATGCTCGAGAGAGTGGTGGGCAAAGAGGCCTATAGTTTTTTGGATGGCTTCTTTGGATACAATAAGGTGCAAGTGCATCTTTACGATAGGCATAAGATTGCATTCGCCATTGAGTGGGGTGTCTTTGCCTATATAGTCATGTCCTTTGGGTTGACTAACACTCCAGCTACCTTTCAATGCCTTATGTGTACTATATTTAAAGACATGCTCAGGAAAGAGTTAGAAGTCTTCATAGACGACTTGTGTGTTCACTCGAGCTGGAGAGAACACTTAGACAGACTCCGAGCGATTTTTGAACGATGTCACCTATATTGCATCTCCTTAAATCCCTTAAAGTGCCAGTTCTGGGTAAATCACAGATGCATCTTGGCACACGCGGTGTCGAAAAATGGTATTGCCATGAATTTTTCAAAAGTCAGGGTCATTGTTGATCTTCCACTCCCAACAAACTATAAGGGAGTGCAATGATTCTTAGGCCATAGGGGGTATTATTGGCGGTTTGTACTAAATTATTAATTGATTGCTAGACCTTTGTACAAACTATTGATTATATTCCAATGGACTGAAGAATGCCAACACGCATATGAGGAACTAAAAAAATCTCTGACCACAACACCGATTCTACGAGCCCCAGATTGGGAACCATTACCTTCCACGTGCCTATTGATACTTCAAAATTCTTTGTAGGGGGAATGTTGTGCCAACCTCCCGAACACAATCTCGACTACCTAGTGAGCTTTGCTAGCAGACAACTCACTGAGACCAAGATGAACTACTTGACGACAGAAAGAGAAGGTCTAGCCATGGTATTTTCCATGAAGAAATTTCGGGATTATTTGTGAGCCACTCCTTTCACCTTCTTTGTGGATCATCAAGCCTTGCTATATTTAGTTAACAAACCTTTTGCTACAAGATGCATAGCTCGATGGCTCCTTCTGCTTTTAGAATTCGACTTCTCCATGGTTGTACGAAAAGGGAAACAACACTACATGGCCAACCACATATCATGCATCCCCACGGGAGAGGCCGTTGGACAAGGCATCATAGATGATTTGCCAGATGTACACTTATTTAGCATGTCTAGTGAGAAAGATTTATTTTGAGCCGACTTGACGCCATATTGGGTAGATGACATAGTCCAAGTGCTTAAGCATGGACTACCTGAATGACCAATAAAGAAAGCCGACTTAGATGGCTCATCCTCAAGATCTAAACCTATCAGTTGATAGTAGGTCAACTGTATAGGCTAGGGCAAGACGGGTTGTTGCATAGATGCATATGCGAGTACAAGATGCATGAAGTGCTCTCAGAAGCACACAGAGGAATCGTTGGAGGATACTTTAGCGAAGAAACAATAGCCCGCAAGGTGTTGCAGTCTCAACTGTGGTGGCCCATACTTTGTTGTGATGCGGCATGGTTTGTTAAGCACTATGACGAGTGTCAACAGACAAAGGCCCCGATTCACAAGGATCAAATGGAGTTAACCTCGATAATTACACGACGACCCTTCAAGAAGTGAGGAGTTTACTTTATAGGACCTATTAGTCCTGCGACACAATACTCTCAAGCCAAGTTTATCATTGTAGCCACTGACTATCTAATGAAATGGGTAGAAGCAAGGGCTACGAGAAAGAATAACGTGAGAATAACGGCCAAGTTCCTATGGGAGAAAGTGATCTCACGATTTGGCTATCCCATCAAACTGGTTAGCGACCAGGGCACACAATTCATTAATGAAGTAATCGCACATATTCTATCCACATTTCTAATTATCCATCTTAAATCCTTGCCATACTACCCTCAGGCAAACGGCCAGGTAGAATCCACCAACAAAATTCTAGTAAATGTCCTGACCAAGACGCAATGACTAGGATAACAAGTTGATGGCACTCTTATGGGCTTATCACACAGCCTACAAAACGGCTGTAGGCCAGACGCCTTTTAGGTTGACCTATGGAATTGAAGCAATTCTACCTGTAGAGTTCTTCGTTGCTAGCCTAACAACCGCACTTCACAAATGATGGGAAGGGAAGAAAGCATGGACGAAATGTCTAATTGAACCTGAACGTCTCTCAGAAACTTGCCTTCTAGCTACCCATGCGCTCATATGCGAGAAACCATGATGCAAAAGCTAGTTTGACAAGCATGTCAAGCAGCACAACTTTGAAAAAGGCGACTTAGTGCTCCTGTACTCCATTAAGGGACATAAACAAAAAATGAAGTTTAAAGGTCTATGACCCTTCAAGGTTCGTGCCATCAACTGAATTGGTAATGTCAAACTCGAGACTTTGGAAGGCGAGGGCCATTCAATGGCAATTGCATCAAGAAGTATTATTCTCCCATGCATCCTTTGCACGAATCACCAATGTTAGAACCACTGGTCAAAGTACAAGTAGCCACAATCATGAAGATTGATGATGAAGATGAGGAAACCATAGAACCTGCCTAGCTTTGCATCACGGTCACTGCCAAGCAAACATGCACTATCAACGCCTTGATGAATGAGGGAGTAGACTTCAATGTCTTAACCCACGATCATTGGACCCATATTGGCAAACCAAAACTATAGCCTAGTACCGCCACAAACTGAGGCCATATGGGAACCGATCATACGCCCTCCTAGGGAAATGTAGGGCCGTAGTTTCTATTGAATCTAAGAGCATACCAGTGACATTTTAGTTGTTGTCAAACACTGAAAATGCAAGCTTCGAATTGCTACAAGGTCAAATCTTTAAAACGCAAGCTCACTGCAATGTTGATTATGAGTCGTAGTGTATCCACTTAGCCATTAACAATGTCCGCATAGTGGCGGCTTTCAGCAAGGGCTATGCGACACCCACTAGACCCATAATGCCACTGGTAGACACACATTCAGGTAAGTCCAAGGAGAGGGATTGTGATTTGTTACACCCCCCCAAGCCTCTATGCCAGCAACTTGCTAAAGCCAAGGTCAATGCCCATGAACCCCAGTTAAGGTGGGTACCTAAACGTCAAAGCCTACCATAGAAAAGCAATCAGCCACACCTTCACAAGGCTAGCAACGCAACCTCAAAACCTAGGAGGCCAAAACAAAGCTACAGATAGTGACGTGTGGTCAAGCCATGATGGGTTCCTAAGACCCTATTATAGGCGCAAGGTTACTACGAGGGTAATGCTTGGATATGGATCCCTAAGTCTAAAACAGCCAAGAGCACTGATCAAATGCTACCCTCACGCATAACCATACCCAACCATACAACGTGTCAAGGCCTAAAGCCGTAGAAGCCTGAGGCACCAAGCCCATCGACTCACAACTAATTTCAGGAAGCCACATCCGCAAGTAGTGGTGCCCCATTCACAGTCCAGTTGTCCCAGCCCGCTGTGTAAGGAACCTAGCCGCAATCTTAGGAATAATCAAGCCCGTAACTATCTGCTGCCAAACTCTCTAGTTCTGTCAAACCTCAACCACCCCCGCAGGCCACCTTAGACCCTCCTATGAGTCAAAATCATTATTCACATTGGCCACAAATCTAGCCAAAGACGCAGGGGATGACGTGGTTGCTTGCCTCAGATGCTTAGATGCCACATTTATGTTGCTAGCTCTGAGCTATGACTGCTTGGACTTGGACGTGTTGCAAGAGCCCTTTGTGACAAAAGTTCCTACAATGCCTTGTTCATGGGACACACTCAAATTTGCATTTGTCAAAGCACCCCACTCAGCTGCAAAGTTCCTCTGCACTAAGATATCTACAGAGCAAGCCATCAAACATTGTCTCATTACGTCATACAATAAGAGTCTCTTCTGCTATCACTGACCGAGAATTCAAGGAGTTGAAACAGTTGAAATTGAATCCCCATTTGTACGAAACTGGTACGCTCTTCAATTGCAATGGGAACTCAAAGGATGCCAAGTGATGACCAATGTTGAGTAGCAATGCACCATCAAGACATCGGAATAGGACCCGACTTATGTCGCTCCAACTTTGTATAGGATGTTAACAACTATTTGTGATCGACCCCTAGAAGAGCACATAAAAGGACACCCTTACCTTGATTGCCTCTTGACAGAGGAAGAGTTACATATGGCTAACTGTATCGATTCCTTCAACATCCTAATAGATGTCCTTACTTACATCACACATTTAGATAGCCGACACTTCGATATGGACCATGACGCTCAATTGGAGTACAATCCAAACTTCTATGCTTTGCTCATGCAAAAGTAAACACTCGACCCATACGCTGAATGCCGTGGGTCCGCCGGCCTTCAATCCTAAGAAGGATTCTCCCCAAATCCAGAAGGGGAGGGGATAAGGTGAGTGAGTCAAATATCAAAACCAATCAAAATCAAGCAAATGCATAAACACATAAGAAAAAACACATCATTGTGAAAACCTCAATTAACATTTAAATGCAGGAAGGAAAGAAACACATTAATTGCAATTGAGGAAAAATGTCATAAAAATGATGAAATAAAGGGTGAAAAGTCTGAAAGGAAAGTTTATGTTGGAGCTTAAATTTTTTCATTCAACAAGCACAAAGCCCTTCTTTTCAGCAAATAACTATTTTGGAAGCACTAATGCAAATGATGGTTCATGATAGGAATGAAAGATGCTGCAGCAAGATCACGCTAACTGACTCCCTTTCACGGAGGAGGAGAGGACACAATATGGCATCAGCTAAGAAAACCGTGCTATGATCAACTGAAATTTTGCAACATCCACAACCTTGAGAAGGTGGTAGCCAAGGAGCATGCCGCAAGGAGAGTAGTGGAACATTGTAACCTCTGAAGTACCTAGAGAAGTTTACGCAGGAGCCCGACCACACGAAGTGTGTGGAATTTTTGAGAACATACAACCCCGATCAAGAATGCGGAATGGTGACTATGGAAAGAGGGGAGAATGCTCAAGAGGTGCAAGTGCCGTTGAACCAGGCCTTGGTGGAGAAGGCACTGGGACTGGAGCCTAACGTGGAGAAGAAACATAAGAGAGATGTGTATGCTATGCTAAAGATGAAGAGGGAGGATGTTTTGACAAACAACGACATAAGCATACATGATATCCCCGATACTGAGATCCGCATGCAGGAAAAATTGGTGCACTTACTTTTCTCCAGCCAATGCTATAACTTCCTCATGCATCGAATCAATGTGCTTGTACTAGAGAATGTGGCAGCCCATACTTTGGATGAGGTGGACTAGAATGGCTACGTGTGCAAGACTATAGACCAAGTAGCCAAAGCACTTGCCCTGGGCAGCAGTCAGGTAGGTGTACTATCCTTGTGCATCCTACTCATGTGATACAAAAGGTATAGCATCCTTGTCATGAAGATTATCAAATGATGAGTCAATTGCATAGCAAGTCCATCAAGGTTCATTTATGCAATTCATAAAATTGACCAAGGATGCAGGGATGTGGGATTAAATAATGCAACCCTTGATGTTTTTGTCTATAGTGATCTACGCACCTTGATTTGTGGACATGCCATAGATAACATGGTGTCACAACAAAGGGTCTAAAATTCCACTAGTATGTTCTACGATAAATATCCTTAAATTATTATTAGTCCTACATTATTTTGGGAACCTCACCATGTGACATGTGAGCTCTTACAGCAACATGTAAGGGATAATTTGGAGGGGGGCAAATCTTAGAAAATATAACATCGAACAGTAATCTTACTCTCAAAAATAGCTAGAACAACAAGTCTCCCACCCTTAGTATTGAAATTGGAGAGGGCCAATGAGGTCCAATATGTCTTATACCAATGCTACTACAATATGGGATCTTGGATGATGTCTTTGACAAGTTCCCTCCTTGTAATTCATACTCCTAGATATTCAGAATATTAGGGAATTCCAAACTAAAGTCTGCCCCCCAAGTTGAAAAAGCTAGCTAAAGACATTGTCTTACTATCCCCCTATAAGTTCAAAGACTCGGGAGCTTCTCCCCTTATCAAAAGATTATGGGAAGCATGGAAAATATTTAAAGACCATCTTGCCCTACAAAACTCGAAGAAAGATCTCCACTGGGTGGGTAGAGACTCAATCTAGCAAAGCATCTCCCTCAATCTAATTTCTAGGAAAGACTTCAATAAGATAGCCAAACTCTATAAAGAATGAATCTAGGCGTGGAGTGACATATGGGACTTTTGTAGGGAGTTCATGGATTGGAGAGCATGAGCTAAAAAATACCTTCAAATATTGAACAAGGAAGACTTCACCTTCATATAGACTAATATAGTATATAAATAAGGTCAAATTGGAAAATGGGCCAAGAAGAGTAGACTATTTCTTGTTCCAGTCCTTCTAGAGAGAATTCCACACTAATCACCATACTAAAAAAAAGATGGAACCTAAACTAGAACACCAAACAATGGGAGTTCTGCTTTCAACATGTATGGAACTCCCCCTCCCCCCCAACATTTATCTTCTCCTTTGGCTCACCCTTCACAAAGTGGTTTGGACTCATGAAAGAGCTAAGAGAATTGGAGTAGGGGGTAGGAATTTGTAAGAGGTGCAATAAGGAGAAAGAAACCCTACCCCAACTTTTTAACAATTTTCCTAGCAATAAACCATTTATCTAATGGCTTCATATGACTATCCTTCCCTTCCACCACTACAAGATACACGTCTCATACTGACATTCAAAGCAATGAAAATGTTCACCAAAAAATTTTCACCCATCGCCGCTAAACACATTGGTATTAGCAACGCCATAGAACCGTCGCTATTTATGTCGCTATCATCATCACTATTTGCATAGTGACACTAATAGTGACGTTTTGCGACATAGACTGTGACGCTAAGAGCGACATGCGTAGTAAATTTGCGATGTTAATAGCGACAGTTATAGAGTAAAAAAAATGTGGCAGGGCAGCATATGTAGCACTATATGCTGTATTTGGGCTATATAAAAGGGCTACAATAAGGTGTACAATGGTTGTCAAAATGAAGGCAAAGTGTACTTGAATCCACAACTAGACTGATACATAAAATCAATACAAGATTGCTTAATGAAAGTGCTCATGAAATCATGGCAAGATACAAAGGATGATAATGACATAGTGTATAGAAAATGCCTACATAAATCACATGACCAAAAAAGAAGAGGATGTGTGCTCCACGAATCCAAGCACGAGCTATAGATCCTCGCCATCTGAAAGCTCAAGCATCTCGCTGTAAAGGAGCATCCAATGGACTCTGCAAAAAAAAAAACATTTACACATCATCCACCATACAATAATGCGTTTTAATTAAAATAAGTAACTACGGACAAGAAAGATGAGTGACTTACTAGGCTGTCACGTGCATACAATCTATCAATCAATGCAGTGAGACCATGTCTCTCTGTATATCAAGTCTCTAGGCCGATGGGATCACAGTTTGTAATGGAGTGCTGCAAAGAAAAAAAAAATACAACTATTAGAGACATGATTGTAAGTACAAGCGATATTGCAAAAAAATAAGTGAGAAGAATAAAAGAAAAACTTACAAATTCCTCCAGATAAGTCCTGTAGCTGCCACTTCCAAGATGATGGACCACTCCTACCTCTAGTGATGCCATTGCTGCCACACACTGCTGTCTCCAACGTCCTTGAGAATCTATAGCCTCCTCCTTAAGTCGATGCCAATCATCTGTGTCTAGCCACTCGGGATTTGAGACCCCACTCTTAAGTGCCTTGCATATGTTTGATCGTGTGTGTGACATGTATGCACGCATATACTCCATCATCCAACCTGTGGAAAACCTATCTACTGCGCTGGGTATCGGAAACTCCTCATGCAAGGATGCTACTATGTAGTCCTTGCTCCCCTCCAGTATGTTCTTCTAACGATCCAAGCCGTTGTGCCAAAAAACTTGTTGGCACAACTCTCTCATACAAGCCATCACCCTCCTCTCCTCATCATTCATGATGATGGCTCTTGTCCTATCATCTATAAGGTATCCATACCCCTCTAGGATATTTCTAAGATATGTTCTCTCCCACCTGCAACCGCACTCCTAGGCATATTCAAGAGACCCCTATACATTTGGTGTACTCATGGAGGTGGTATCTCTCAGAGTAGCACCTATAGGGGTGCCACCTACTACAGACAACTGAGAAAAAGCTGGAGTGACTAGAGTAGACGTCCCCACAGGTGTAACAAATCACAGAGATGACACAAATCTAGCAAAAAGATAAGATGGAGACACTACGTTGGTACCTCCACCACAACCACTTGAGCCACCCTCTCTTGAACCTACACGAGAGTGAGGAGTAGTACATGTATCTCGAGCCGACCGCGAGCTCACTATATCCATGTCTCCATAGCATCCAACAGAACCACCCCCTCTGTCCGGCCCAAGTCCTGGAGTGTTGATCTCATCTAGCGAAAACCAAAGCATCAGAGCGTACCAAAGTAGATCGAATAAAGTGGCCTAATGATGTCCGAGACAGCTTCTAGTCTGCCATATCTCTAAATCGAGCCATTTGATCTAGAGACATGCATGTCAAGATCTCCTGTAGGTCCTTGTCACTCATCTCTTGACTCATCGTGTTGTCTAAATATCCAC
Source organism: Lygodium microphyllum (assembly GCF_053477565.2). NCBI lineage: Eukaryota > Viridiplantae > Streptophyta > Polypodiopsida > Schizaeales > Lygodiaceae > Lygodium > Lygodium microphyllum. The sequence continues at coordinate 49,692,570 of NC_141142.1, forward strand.
AAAGATCACTTACACAGAAAAAAATTGATGTTAGTATAATCCATATAAAGATCCAAGCAAAGCATGGTAATATAACTTTCAAAAAAATGATCTTATTTAAAATGCATATTCTAGAATACCCTTATAAGTGATTCATTAATGAATTGAGTAGGTGGATGCTCCAAGTATGATGTAGCCTATGGTCCCATGTCAATCTCCTAACACAACTTTCCATACACTCGAAGGTCGATAGAAAGACCACCACAAAAGGATGACTCCACCTCGTTCTCAAAGAATTATTGGCCTCCTATCTTTCCATCATTGTTGCCCAATTCCGCCTCCTCTACATGCTCCAAGCTTTGGGCGGCCTCCACCCCTTGTAATATTGACCCCTCTATCTACATATTCTCCTCATCTATGTTGGAAACATTGCTTTCATCATATACTCTCATACTTTGGGAAGCTAAAGGTACAACATACTACCATCGAGGTTTTCGGGGGTTTGGATAGAAAATTACCTATTCAAAATCACATACAAGAGAGACTTAACATTTGTGACGTATACCATGTCATAATAAAAGTTTAAAAAACATGAGTTCATGCACCTATTCACAATGGGTCAGAAACGCAAACGTGTTATGCAAATTCATCCATCTTTTTTGAGAATCTATTTTGAGGCATCTAGATATACCTCATCGAACAGTTGCTCCGGCTCCTTTGAGTACCACTTTGAACCACTACACATCAAATAGAATCATGGAGAAGCTACGATAATCCACCGTGACAATACTTTGCAAGTTCCCAAAATACTCCATCTCTTCTATAACGGTGTTTGGATCCATGGCTTGCCGTCGGCTCTCTTGCTCAAGCTTTGCCATGACGCCACAATCCGTTGTGGAGCACACTTTGTCGATACACTCCACGCGAAAATGTCATTGTGCAACCAGGTCACAATGTATATTTTGTACTGTACATTGAAATGGTTAATTAGTTGTCACATATAAAATCTAGATATGACACCTTATAAAACATGTGGTCACCTTTGGAATATATCCCCTCGAGAATTTCTACTCCTTAGTAGAGACCTCCACCCCTTAACAAGAGGCTGCGATCAAAGCTCCATGCAACCATCACATAGACATAAACCATGGCATCTCCTCCATGCCCTCGGGATATCGAATCGTCCAGTGGCGCATACTACATTTAAATTTGGATTGCGCTTCTTCCCGATCTTTCCTCGCTTACTCGTACCTAGCGAGCAATGTCTCCATGGAGGCATTGTGCAACATACAAAAATGATTCACTTTCTCATCCATTGCAGCATCCATCCTTTTTTCCACCCCATTTTCAACCACCACATCTCTAGTTAGTCTATCATCTTCCTTCAACACCCATACCATACTATTGTCTGAATCCACCGTTGGTAGCCACTGTGAAATATGCATTAATGGATTAGACACTAACCAACCTTCAGCCATGCTACCTTCTGGTCCAGCTCATTGTCACACAAAGCCTTTTAGAATTCTCATAAAGCACTCCAAAAAGAACATCCATCGCGTATGGACAGGTCCAACAATCTCCACTTGGTCTACAAGATGCACTAGGAGGCGGGTTTGTATTGTGAGCATACTGGTGGGCACTTACTTCTCAAAGAGATAGATTGTCTCCACTACTCCTTGCCTTGTGGATTCAACAGAGGATGTCTTGATCTCCTTTAGTGAAATCCATTGTACTAAATTTGACAACCTATAAATCGCCTCGTGTATTTCTGGAGTAAGGCATCCTGCGATCATGATGGTAGTACAAATTGCCACAAATGAAGAAGCATTACAAACAAATGACTATACTCCAAATAGCAAAATACACACGTAACTTACAATCCATTAGTAGTACAAACCTGACATATCTTATGCCAATCATGGGATTTTAGCCCTATTAGTTGGTCATCTTTAGAAAACGTGGATCTTAGAGAACACATCATACCCATCCTCGGAGTGCAAATAGATGTTATAATTCACTTCACAATGTGCTCTTCTTTAGTGGACAAAAGCCAAGGGGCATGAGGTAGTTGCAAGCAACCATCAGCACTCGACTGTGGCCATGAAAGTGGCCAAAGCGCCTCCATCTTACCTACCTCCTTCAAATCCATTCATGTCCTTGCAGTGTCTCTCTTTCCTGTGATGTGGTCCCATATTAACTTGCCTATATTCTTGAAAATATGCATTGGATCCAACAAGTGGTTGATTTGTAAGTGGGTCCAATACATCAACTCGTAGAAAACCGAGAACTGTCGCATTCCATTTGGATGCAACTCCCTGTGGACCATTTTCAGCTCGTACCAGCTTTGGGCATTCATTCGTTTTGGAGGTTGTTCAAGAAAACCTTCCCTCAGTTTATGACCCTATGGAAAGAAAGTGGCGTATCCTTAATATACCATCTTCTTCATGGTTCATGACCTTTGGGAGTCTAACTATGGTGCACCACACAATGGACATGCATGATAACCTGACGTAACCATACGTGTCCCAACACCTCTATTTAGTGAACACAAACTTGAACGAGCTATGATAGATATGGCCAACAAGAATGGAAGCTTACTTACCTAAGCACTCCTGGACTCTGGGAAAGTCATGCATGGTCCACATGAGAATGGCTCGTATATTGGCGAATCGACCATCGCCCTTACTCATATCGTCCACGGTGACCCCCTCCTCCCACAAAATCTTAAGCTCATTGACTAATGAACAGAGATAGACGTCCATATTCTTGACTCTATAGCGGCCAGGAATGAGCAAGCTAAGGATCAGGTGTCCTTTCTTTGCGAAAAGCCATGGTGGTATGTTGTAGTTAACAAGGACTACAGGCCACACAGTGTAAGATGTTGAGTGCAGACGGAATGGGTTCACGCCATCCATAGCAAGACCAAGTCTAAGATTCCTTGGCTCTCATGCAAAGCCTGGAAAGTTAGATTCAATGTGGCTCCATGATCGTAAATCTGCTGAAATTTGTTGGACCCCATCTGTGGATCTATTCTGCGTATGCCACGTTGTCAAGATTGCCATGCCCGACGTAGGAAACATGTGAAATATATGGGGGATAAGTGGAAAGTGTCTAAGAACTTTTTGAGGGATGGTTTGCCCTTGCAAGTCCTGCCAATACTTGTGAGCACCACACTTTGGACATGTCTCCATAGTCTCATACTCTCCTAAAAAAACAGGCAATCGTTGTAGTCCATGCCAAGCTTTCGTAAAACATGTTGTGCATCATCACGAGACTTACGCATGGTATTTCCAAGTGGTAATATATAATACTTAGGCAATCTGAAAAGAAATCTTGAAACATCTTGAAAAAGCACAATTGTTTTTTATAATGGTGTTGAAAACAGATCAAGGAAGCGTATGTAGAAGGTACTTGAACAACTTGGTCACACTCGTATCGCTCCACCCGTATTTTGTTTGCACACTTAGGAGTGCAAGTAGCGTCTTCAGGTGAGATACTCGGCACCCATCATATAATGATATGGATGCTTCCTCTCTAAGCAAATTACATGTCTTGGTATCCATGGGCATCAATGCATTGATCATTGCCTCCATCTCATGCTCCAAGATTGTAGGAAAGTCTAAAAGGCTAACTGTCTCTTATAGTATTGATGGTATAGGCTGGGTAGTGCCTTCCAAGTGGTGGATTGACTCAAAGGAACTCTATCCATTGCACGCCCATGAACTCTTGTAATTGGCCACAATAGGTGCACTTCTCCTTGGGATGAGACATCACCTCCCTATATAAATTTCACGGTCACATCCAATGTTGTTGTACATGATATTCAATTAGTTTGTGAATATAATGCATGATTGATACACACATTTCTTACAATTTTCTCAAAGTCTGAGATTGCTTAATCAATGATCTCCAATTGAAACCCATTGAAGCATCGTATGTGCTCTATAGACAAGCAACGCTTTCATCTGATTGCCAGCTTGCATTAAGAGCAAGGACATGGGACACGCTGATTAAGATATGCCTCACGATCTTGAACATCACAACCTTCATCGTTTTTCATTTTTTCTGTGTTACGATAAACAAATTGTTTTTGTTCTCATTCTCTTTTTCTTTTTGAATTTATTTGAGAAGGGATTTCTTCTCTTGTAACTCAACAAAAGTAACGTCAACTATCATCTTGGTTTTCTCCCCGTTTCTTTGATTCTCCCCCTTTCTTTGCGCTCTTCATTTTGTGTTCTCACCCATTTCTCTTTCTCTCTCTCTCTCTCTCTCTCTCTCTCTCTCTCTCTCTCTCTCTCTCTCTCTCTCTCTCTCTCTCTCTCTCTCTCTCTCTCTCTCTCTCTCTCTCTTTCTTTCTTTCCCCTCTCTTTGTTTCTCTCCACCCCCTTATGTTTCTCCTGCCCTCTCTCACCCTCTCTTTATTTCTCTCTACCCCCTCTTGCACGACTAAGGTCTTAATAAGTGATTAGTTTAGGCAAGGAAGTGGTGGCTTCTGAGGAAGACACCTCTCGTGCTCCAAATTTGTCATATGTTTGGCGTGTCATATGGTAGGTGCTAAAAATCTTGTTGTCTAATTTGTCATTGTTGGCTAATAAGGCTCATTTAGTGATATGGTCTCTATTGCATGGTGCGTAAGATTTAGAATATTTTTCATGATAAGGTCCATTTTTCACAGTGTATTTTCTTTGTCTAAGCTATGATTGTAGGGGTTTCTAAAGTCAGACAATATTTGGTCTCTCTATTTCTCAAAATTTTTTATATCTTGTATTCCTTTGTTAAAAATTTGCAATTTTACTAACATGCAAATGTATGTAGGTGCACCATACACAACTAGCTTTTGATTTCCACAATCAATGTAATTCAATATAAATGGAAGTCTTATCTTCATGATGATGGTGCTCAAATATGACATATGCAAACAAGCATTCAATCACAATTTTTACAACACTACACAATGTGTGAACTCTCTTTATAATGATCCAACCACTTGTGAGTGATTTTGTAGGCTAATTAAGGTGAGATTCTAGTCTTCTTAGGGTTGTCATCTCTTAGATGTAATCACTTTTGATGACCTAGCTGTATGAGGTCCAAGGGATTGACTATCACTATTAGTGCTACCTCCACTCAAGTTGTACTTACCAAATGATTCCAGGTGAGCTTAAGAATAGTTTTAGGTTGACTACTCAAGTTCACTTCTCGAGGTATGAAGTGAGCCTTTAGCACTTACTTTGGAAGTGAGCGTATGAGAAGTGTTGACATAATCTCTTTTACCTCTATCTAGTACTTTGAAAACACTCCTAAAGGTGTCCAAACAAGTGAGTTGAGTTGAGCTTCCCATTAGTGAAGACTTGCTTACTCCTTCTCAAGTGTAACGGCCCTTGTGACGTGTCAAGGTGTAGGGAGTTTCTTTCACCAAGATTTTAACCATGAAATGTCCTCTTGCATGACTACGGTCTCTCTTTTTTTTTCTCTACCCCCTCATGTTTTCTCATTCATTCTCCTCCCTCCCTCCCTCCCTCCCTCCCTCCCTCTCTCTCTCTCTCTTTATTATGTTTCATGTTTATTCCCTATCTCTCTCATTCTTTCTTCATTTTCCTTTCTTTGTCTCCCTCTCTCATTTTCTCTCTTTCTCCCTCAATGCACCTCATTCTCAACAAAAACAAACAAAAGAAAAGGAGATAGAACAAGAACAAAGAAAGAGGAAGCAATGTACTCACTGCAAAGGCTCGAAGATGGATTCTTTGTCTCCTCTTCGCCCTTCGTACACTTTCTCTTTTTCTTCGCAAATGATGGGGAGGTAGCAGCGGCGGGGAGAAGCTCTTCTTCTCTTTCTCTCTTTCTCTCCCTCTCCTTCCCTTTTTCACTCCCTCTTTTGCTCTCTTTCGCAAACTCTTTCGTAAAATGCCATGCTCAGGTTTCGATCGTGTTTTTTTAAAAATTAGTACCATCGCTATTTGCGACGCAAATAGTGACGTTGGAAATCGGTGTCACTATTTCCCCCTTCCGTTGTAGTGGACCCCTACTATGTATCATGGAAAGTGCTCTTGCTTGGTGAGACCAATGGGCTTCCATCCATGCTTTGGAAAGTTATTAGAGGCATCCATCTATGGACAAATGACACTTTATTTGGTAATAATGATATCAACATGCTTCCTAAACTAATGCTTGACTTTGATTGGCAAGTCCTCGAGGAAGCTAGTATTGTGGCCACGACTAAACTGAAGTTGAATGTGACTAGGGCAAAGGAATGCCTCTCATGGGATGAGCCAATAGTGCTACATTGACAAAAAAGATTAAAATCTAGATAGTGATCAAAGCTATGTTTGGAGGCCCAACCCCTTAAATGAGCTAATTCCACCCAACTGAGCCAACTTATCAAGGAATTAGATGACCTAATTAACCTTGAAGCAATTTGCAAAGATGATTCAAACACGTTTTAGAATTCTAAAATCTGTAAAGATCATTATCTTTGAATGGAGATGAGAGTTTAGAATGCAATTTGGGATACTCCAAGTCCATGCCATATTACTCCTTATTGTGAGTGTCCGTAGTGTGGATGGTTCAAAAATACTAGATTTTTGTACAAGTTTAGTATATTTTTGATATTTTGGATATTATTTATTGTAGATATCCAAAAGCTATAGAAAACTTCTAGAATAGGATGACATGTTAAAAAAAAGCAAGTGGCTTTCAGCCATTTTAGGGGGATTTTATGCAAAAAGAAGGATTGGCGAAATTGTGCGACATGTGTGATCATAGTTTACAAAAGCAAACAACACTCCGAAGTGGGAGAATGAGTGATCTGGGAGAATTTTGATAAGGTGTCCTAATATTTTACCCCCCTTTTGAAGCCAACGGAAGTATTAGATTGGTGGTCTGATTTATCTTCTTAGGATGCAAAAATAAATTGCCAGGCTTTACCTCTACGAGTATTCTTCTACATCTTCTATCTCTCTAAACCCCTTCTTTTCCATCTACTCCTCTCCCTGAATCTCAATTTATAGGCAGTAAAAAATACTCCAAATTGGGAGAAAAAGGAGTGATATGGGAGAATTCAGACTAGGTGTCCTAGTATTTCACGCCTCTTTCGGAGCCAACGGAAGCATTCGATTGGCGGTCTGGAGCAACAGAGAGGAAGCTACTGTTTTATATACGTCTTTTGTCTACAATAAATTTATCTTCTGAGGATGTAGAAATAAATTGACAGGCTTCATCTCTATGAGTATTCTTCTAAATTTTCTATTTCTCTAAACCCCTTCTCTTATGTCTACTCCTCTCCCTAAATCTCAATTTACAGGCTGAACTAGGAGAAGGAGTGATATGGGAGAATTATGATCAGTTGTCTTGGTATTTTATCCCATTTTGGAGCCAAGGAAAGCATTAGATTGGCAGTTTGAGCAGCACAGAGGAAGCTACTATTTTATGCATGTTTTTTGTCTAAAAGAGATTTATCTTCTTAGGATGCAGAAATACATTGATATGCTTCACCTTTATGAGTATTCTTCTACATCTTCTATTTCTCTAAACACCTTCTCTTTTGTTTATTCCTCTCCCTAAATCCTCCCTTCACCCTACTATCTCTTACCCCTGTGTGGTAGACTTTTAACCCCAAAAACTCTAACAATGGTGAACCTAATGTGAAAGTGGAAAAAGCACGTGTGTAAAGATGAGAAATTCTATAGGTTCAAGTAGTGGTGATACTTTACAAATAGATGATTGCTTTGTTGCAGCAACAACAATAACAACAGTTCTTGTTACAATAGTAGATGCAAACTCGGCAAGAAGTAGAAAGAATTGATTCCTTAGCTATGAATGCATTGCAGACAGCGGGATAGGAATTGAAGCAGTTTAAGGGTCAAAATGTTTTGGCCTTCATCCAGTTGTATGTTGTTTCATGGGGTACCGCAGTATGCATGGAGTTGGTATTTCTCTCATTTGGCCATACATGCATTGGATGATCGGATTTATGAGTTACATAGAAGAGATGTTGATTAGGCAGCTTTTAAGAATGATTTGAGAGAAGAGTTTTTCTTGGAAGATGCAAGATTGGTAACTAAAAAGATATTTATATATTGGATTGAAAATCCCAATAAAGGGTTGGCTACTACAGCTTTTGCTCCATGAATTTGAAAGTTGGTATGCACATTTGGATGTCGATGAGTAGCAATCATTGGAGAGTCAAAAAATTGATTTGTTTTTGAAGACTACAGATCATGTCTTGCATGAGAATCTGACTGATCATTGAGAATATGCCTCTTCTGAAATAGAGCTGAAATCAGATTGGGCTAATGACTGAGGTAGTGCATGTATTGGTAAAGAGAGCACAGATGAAATTAAGTTAGGATACATGCACCACACCTACTAGTGTCCAAAAGGGGGCTAAAATTGCAGCCAAGGCACCTATGGCTATGGCAAAAAAACCGGCGATACCTGTTGGTCTGGCTCTTAAAGGTGATGCTGTGGATGAATTAATCAAAGGCATACGTGATTTGAGGTTGAATTTGACAGAAATCTATGCAAAGGTTGAAAATTTGGATGTTAAGATAGAAGAGAAGGGTGTCGCAATAGCCCAAAGACCGTAAAAAGAAGGATATAAGAGGAGATGCATTTGGTGTGACAATTTATAGCATGAAAAGTGAGATTGTACAGTCTGCCATGAAGCAGAAGTGAAAATGTTAGTCTTTTGGAAAGATGGAAAAATACATGCAACAAAAACTAGTGTTCCAATAGAGCCAAATTTTAGAAATGGTGGCATGCAGAAGAGGTTGGAAGAGATGGCTACAAGGACAACATTTGTTGCCATAGCTCCAACCACATATGGGTTGGGAATCAAAAGGATTGATGAAGCCCATAAAGGAGACATGGCTAAAGCAAAATCTCACATTTGAATGCAAGTATTAGATTACATGGAAAATGAAAAAATAACAAAGTCTGAATTGGCATGATGCAAGTCAAAGTATACAAGGGACAAGAGGATGGAGTGCACTAGTGGATTCATTTTTAGTCTATGCCTATTTGGCTAAGGTTCATAATCAAGAAGATCTTATGGAAGAAAAGAGAAGAAGAGATGAGGACATTGCTGGTTCTTCCTCTTCATGCCCATCTAAATGCATAACACAAAGTAAAATGGAGCAGCAGAAAGAGGCTAAAAAAACCATAGCTTAGCATGTTATGGAGGATGAATCTCAAGAGAAGAAAGAAGAAGGGAAGAAAAGGGGCCAGCAACCTGCTTACAGGTTACAATCAGATCTTGAGACTGCCATAAACCTTAAAAAGGTCATAGAGATCGCATACTTGGCAATATAGTGGAATTCACACTTAGCAAAGTTCTTGGAATCGCAAAGCGTGAATTTCATGATGCAATTATTGATATGATGAAATGAAAAAGACAATTTGATGGTGAAGTTTTGCAAGCATTGATGCATGTTGACAAAGACATAGAGAAACAACTTCAGAGGGAATATGATGATGCATGTAATGCTGATTTGGAGCAAGCTAATGTTGAAAATGGGTAAATGGGAGTGTAGACAAAAAGTTTGACTGAAATTTATCTTATGGGTAGTAGTAAGCATAGAGAGAAGGCTATGTATAATGGGGATGTCCATCAGCAAAAGTACATGAAGAAGAAGATGCTCATTTTATTCCAAGTTGTCATTAGCATAGCTTGTATGAGAATAGATGTTGACCAATTGATGTAAATCCTAGATGGCACAAGCAGGCAAAGCAAACAATTCATCAGGGGATCTTTATGTGGCTTGTCTGAATGTAACCGTGACTATTGGAGATGTTAAGGATGAATATCATTTTTTTGTGTAGGATTCATGTAGTTATCTGATGATTTTGGGGCAACCCTATATTTCAAAATCAAGGCTAGAAACAAAAGTCTTGGATGATGGTTCTTCATATGCTCGGGTTCAGAGTAAAAATAATACAAAAGCGATACAATTTCTCACTATTTGTGTGAATCATCCTCGCAATCGAGATAGGCTGTGGGACAATCCCATGCCACCTAATGCACGAGAGCTTAAGGGTTTTAAGACAGTATTATTGTAAGTGGAGATTATGGTAGTGCCTCTAGGAAGATAATTGTGCCTCCAAGAAAGGGAAAAACTATGTTTCTGTGTCTCGATTGCAGGAATGGATAGCATGTAGTCTTGGTAGTTTTAAGAATATTTCAGCCATGTGCAGGGCTAAGAAGAAATATATAGGATGGGTTGAAAAAGAGCTGAAGACGTAAGGTTTGATGGCTGCAAATGAAGGTATTTTAGGGATGTTTTCAAGGCTGGTTGATGTTGATATAGTGGCTAGATTTTCTACAGCAATTAATGCTGAAAATCGGGCAGAAAAAGAGGTTACTTATGTTGACACTTTAGAGATATATGAAGTCATTCAAGAGTCTTCTGAGCATGAATATTATGGGCTACAAAATAGGACTAAAGCAAGGGTGGATATCACTCAAGTACAAAATAGTTGCAAAGACATGTGGCTTAGTCTTTACCACCTGAAAGTGATGGGTTGGCTAAAAAAGTGACTCAAGAGCCTAGTTTACAAGATCCGCATGGAGTAGGACATAAATTTGCAGTAGATACTTTACAAGAGCTAAAAATTGGTGCATTTGACTTTATCAAGAGAATAGTTGGTTTTTGGAGTGGAGGAATTGGCATATGTGTGGACCATATGGGAGAAAGCCCTCACCAGCAAAGATTGATGCCATAAGCAAGATGCAGGAGACATGTTTGAATGCATCAAAGGTGAGAATATTTTTGGGTGCATGTCTCTTTTACTTGATATGGATTCCTCATTTTGCTCATGTGGCTGAAATTTTATATCAGCTCTTGAGAAAATGATAAAAGTTTTAGTGGGGTAAACAACATACAAAGGCAGTTTAGAAGTTAAAGAGCTTATTGATTTCATCCCCAACACTAAAGAGATAATATTATGAGAATGGGCAGCCTATTATTCTCACCATGGATACAAGCCCAATTGGCATTGGTTGGGCAGTGGGTCAGGATGATGCTCATGGGAATAGGTATACCATTTGGTTTGGAGGAAAGGTCCTCAATGAATGGAAACATCGGTATTCTCAAGTCAAAAGAGAGCTTTGAGGTGTAGTAACAACCCTTAAGTGTGATAGTGAGTATTTTATGGGAGCTCATATAGTGGTGGAGACTAATTGTCTACCTCTATTGAGCATGATAGTAAATTGCTCAACTCCTGATATTACCATGTTATAGTGGATTGCATATATAAAGCCAACCCTAATTTTCAGCATATTGCAAGAAGAGAAAACCTTGTGGTTGCTGACATGCTTTTACGAGCAAGGTTTGAAGATGAAAAGGAGTTTATAGAAGATGAAGAGGATGATGTGATAGGTGTTGAAATGACTTTATGACAGTAGGGAATGAGTATGCAGCTACTGTTACTACAGATACAGATCTAAAAATAGCAAGTATAGCTATCATTAATGCAAGTACAACTGTCATAACGATAGGTACAACTATTATAATAGGGATTTCAATAGTAAGAAAAGAACTTACAACCATGGAGAAGAGATGGGCAGTAGAGAGAAAGCATCATCAGTATTATGTTTCAATGAGAACACAATTTTTGGAAGAGTTGTATGAGGATGATTAGCTAAAAATCGGCCAATATCTCAGCCTTGTGACAAAGAAGACTGAGTGGTCTGAAGCTAAATTCAAAAGGATTAAAAGAAAAGCTTATGGGTTTTTCTTTAAAGATGGATATTTATGGAAGCATGCAAAGAAAAGGAGAGGAGCTCCAGTACCTTTATGAGGAGCTCGGGGGGGTCACTCATAAATATATGTATATATAACATGAGTTCAAAATAAGGGGCTTTTAAAACACCATTTTGGTATATTTTTTACATACAGAAGGGTGTTATCTAGAGGGGTTACTTATAGATTGAATAGAAAATGGTTGTGTTTTATTCAAGAAAAATTCACAGATTAGGATATTTATAAATAGGCCATGAACGCACGTTATATAGAGGATATATATATATAGTGAACCCCCCAAGATTAGGAGATAGGGCTTCTCAACAATAGGGGATAAAGGAGTTTCATGAAAGTTTATGGACTGGACATAGAGGAGTTTGGGGCACATTTTCCAAGATCAAAGAGAAGTATTGGTGGGGCAGAACATGTATAAAGATGTGGAGCATTATGTGGAATCATGCACTAATTGTCAGATATATTCCATGGTAAAGCATAGAGATGGGACCTATCCATTGTCTATGCATTACAAATGGGTAGTTGATTTGGTTACTATGCCTATAGGTTTATGGAATATCAGATATCTTGTGCTTATGCACGAGAAGACTTGACAAATAAAGTGGAAGGTCTAGCTCTTTGTACAAAGACTACTCAAGCAATGTAATATTTCTGCTGAAAAATATTACGAGCACACGCTAGTCTCATGCAATGACAATGCCGGCATTGAAGATACGAACGGTGCGATCTTTATGTTGTACACAACATGACCCTCCACTGGCAAAAACCAAGACTAAGGTTTAAAGAAATCGCATATCTTCATGTGAACCTCCTCTTGGGAGGAGGTCAAGAGGATAAGGTTAGATTTAATTGCAAAAATATTACATTACCCCTTCTTCCCCCCCAGCCGAAGGCTGTGCTGGAGGGGAGGGAGTGAAGCGCGGATGAGTAAGCGCAGTGCTGGAGGTTGTGGGGGGGGGGGGGAGGTCTCCCTCCCTTAGAACTATATAAACCCCCTGTGTGAGGGGGGAGAGAAGGAGTTGAGGGTCGGACGCTGCCAGGCCGAGAGAGAGAGAGAAATGAGAGCAACGTCGCTCTGAGTGCATCGTGAGAAGAGGGAGGAAGAAGCTGCCGTGTGCTGCACCGTGAAGAAGAGCTGCGGCAGAAGATCCGGCCATTGTCATCAATCCGCCTCCTACCGCCAACAAGCCATCGTCAAAAATCGTCTCTTCTTTCTCCATGTGGAGTACTCACGCCTACAGAAGCTTCCAAGAAGCTTCTTGGAAGCTTCTAAGGGGGGGCTCTCTAAGCCCCCTTTTCTATTGCCTTCTCAAGCGGTTTTTTTTAATATACCCCCCCGGGATTTAAGCACTTTTTCCCCCCTTGCATTCCACAAAGCCATTTTTAAACCCTTCATCGTGGAAATCCCCACTCAAGTTCATATTACCCCCGGGTTTCTTTTTAAAACCCTTCCCGCACAAGTCTTTTAAATCCATTGTATCCCTTTCATGAAGGCCCTATTATACCCGAAATTTCTAAGTTCCCTTTCCCTTACATTCCTCAAAAGTCATTTTGCCGGTTGTAAAGTCCTAACCGTAAAGTCCCTAGTAAGTCCATTGGAATCCGGAATTTAAAAGCCTTCTTCATTGCATCCGTCAATCTCCTTGCTGGGTTTAAGGGCTTTCCCATTGAACCCTCCTAATGATAACTTCTCTCTCCTCCAAGCTTTGAGAAGGAAGCCTATAAGGTCTTCCAAAGCCCAATTCCACAAGACGGTGCATTGGTCAAGGAAGCCGAATCAAAAAGGGAATTGCATGTGTGAGGGAGACGGGCCAAGATCATAAGTCTGCGGCGGCCAAGGCAAGAAGGTCAAAGTCTCGATGGCCCCTAAAAAGGCACAAGGTGCAACCGCAGGAGGAACATCTCCTAACATTCATATGGCCATTTCACCGAATCCACAAGTCCAAGTTTCCTTCCTATTTCTTGATTCACGTCGAAGTATCACAAACATGCATGGTTAATTCATGGAGTTAGGTTGCATTTATGCTTGTCAAATCCACCTAGTTTGATAAAAGGCACTTTTGCGCTTGAAATACATTGGCTAATTTAAAGGAAATAGCTCACGATTGAAGAATTCAGTCATTTGTATTTTTCAATGAAACGAACAAAAAAGAGAGCATAATATCTCTATGCATTCTTAGTAAGTGGTTTTTATGCATTGCAAGGTAATGAATCTAGATCAACTAATGACCATCATTTCAAAGTCGAAATTATTGTAGTACACTTCAATTATGCATGGAAAGATTAAATTGCATGTCACATTATTAGACATCTCTTCTTCGCAATGACTCATTAAAGAAGGTTGCTAACAACCGTAGGAAATTGCAAGGCATGAAAATGATTCTAGGGCTGCATGAAGTAGATTAAACTCTAGGCAATTGGCATAAATCTCGTTCAACTGCGTAGTAGTTAGAAAAGGTTGCATGGTTTGTTTTAAACATAAAACCCTAAAGCTTAGTAGCATGAATCTTGAATGCATGTTCTAGAAGGATCAATAGAAATTATGCCGTAACTTAGCATATACTTTGATCTTAACCAGAAAAGTTAGGGTTTGTAAATCTAATCATACATAGGCAATGAATCATGTGATTACGAGAATGGTATCCTAAATATCTTCAAGAATAGACAAGTAAATTGGTTTACCCTAAACACCTAAACCGCGAAGGAATCGCTTAGGAATGGTTAAATCGATGCAACATACCCCAAGTGCTAACTAGGGTTTAGCACGTTGAGGACGTGACCTAGTCACTCTTATTGCCAAGCTGAAACTCTCATACCCTAAAGACCTGCCCACATTCACGGAATGTAGGGATAATAAGATATACTTGTGAGAAATGATCTAGGGTTTCTACCCCAAGGATCACTCGTTAAAAAGATGAAACTCGGATTGATTTGGAACCCTAGGACCGACGGAATCGGCCTAGTGCAATAAAAAACGGATTGGATATGAAGACACCCTAACCCTGTTTCCTATATAATCATAATTTTGTGATTAGAAGATGCCATTCGATGGGTAAAATATGCGGCACTTGTGCAACAAGTTGCAGAGTCGCATGATCTTGTGGTTTGATCACAAGAGTATGGAGAATTCCTCGAAATAAGAATGACCAAGATAAGGGGAATAGATATTTGCTTGGAAGCAAAGGACCAATCAATAATCTAGAGCAACATATTTTTTGTTAATAGAACTTAAGGTATTGGTTAAGTTGGGTTAATAGGGTACAACCCTAACCCAAGGACATAAGGGTTAACAAATAAACCCTTGGGGATCTTGCCAAGTCACAATTGATCCTGGATTGAATGCTGGATGCATTCGGAAAGAAGGATTCACTCCTTAGCAGTTGGCCAAAATAACGACCACTAGAAATGATTGTGCTTGTAATAGTTTAGAGAGCACTGTTTGCTTTGTTTGCTTAATGAACTAAAAGATGAAAAGATATCTAATGCTTCAGGTTGAAGTCCTGAAGGGAGAGGCAGTCTCAGTTATCCCCGATTGTCTGCCTGACCCTAACCAAGGGGGTTGTTAACCGCGCCGGGAAGGTGGACCGAACCTGCCGCGAGAGGTCTCTCCGTTGAGCGCTACTTGGAGCAGGAGGACGCTTGGGTGCCAAGGGGGGCTCTGGCTGTAAATCCCTCGCCTTTCGGGCCCTGCACAAGAGGCCAACGTAACTCGGGATTGGCTCCAGGCCCGCATACTAGTCTATGGGCGGAATCTTGGATTAGTAATCCCTGTGGATTGCTGGATAGCCTTCGGGCGGATTATGGATAAGCCTACGGGCTGGACTTTATAAATGTATTTCAAAGATAAATATGATAACTTGTTGAGAAGGAACTTGTTTGACACTTCTTTTCTATGTCTAGTGCAATGATTACGTGAAGGAACCGGTGCCTAACGGGCTAATTAAGGAAGCTGCTTGATACATGTCCAACTAAATGTGGTAGGTAATTAGACAACTAAAACAACTGAGGAAAGTGAGGTGGATGTGGCCATGGATCTGTCCTACGGATGGGTGGTCCCAGTTGGCCGGGAACTTTTCTCAATCATAATGGACGGCAAGAAGATCGTTCAAAAGGAAATGAATAGCAAAGGCGCCGACCTAGACTCTAGGTTATAATAATCCCGGTTTACGCTGTTTTAGGGGAACGGAATGGGGCTATGCCTTATGGCAGAGAGGTTGAGCTCTGCATCCCTCTCGTTTCCCATTCTCCTTGAACCAAGTGCAGCGTGAATCCGCTTCGGCCCTGGTGCTTCTGCGTAAAGTAGTTCGCTCGGGGTTCGACGCTAATTTCCGTTTAAGAAATGACCATTAAGGAAAACCCTGATTCAGGTCGGTCCTAAGTGGGAACGGCCAGAATACTTCCGCTATGTTGTAGACGCAGAAAGTCCTAGATCGCAAACCTGTGACATTCCATGGGAGTGCTGGTGGGCGGAGCTTTCTAGACCTCCTTTTCAATGGATTGCTAAGACGTGTCCTGAAGGAAACAGTTGGACACATTACAAGCAAGTTCTTATTGGAAGAAGTCTTTTGTAGGTATGGCTGTGTTGGTAAAGTGGTTGCAGATAGAGGAGAAATGGATGTAGATGAGGCTCGTGGCTTCTTTTTGCAATTGGGTATCAAGCTAGCTTTAACTTCAACCTACAATCTTGAAAAAATTGCAAAAGTAAAAGAGGTCATTAGCCTATTGTTAAGGCATTAGCAAAGTCATGCAAGGGCAAGATGAAAGAGTGGCCAAGAATGTTACCCTTTACTATATGGGTTGATAGGACCACTCATAGTGTAGTTACATAGCATATGCCTGTTGAATTAATGTATGGACAACACCTAGTCATGCCTTTTGATGAGGAGACTATTGCTACTTGGAGTGTTCTACCATGGGAAGAAGGTTTAATTTAAATAGAGAAGATTTGTTGGTCATACGCATTAGATAGTTAGAAAGAAGGCATGAAGACATTGAGACAACCATGAAAAAGTTGAAAACTACAAGGATCAAGAACAAGAAGAGGTTTGACAAGCGACAGAGAATTCAACCATGAGCTACACAAGAAGGGGACTAGGTGCCGATTTATGACAACAGCTTGGAAAATCAGCATAGTGCTAGTCAAAAGATGGCAAAGTGGTGGTTTAGTCCATATGTGGTAAGGTTGTTTTTGACAATGCTACCTATGCATTAAATGAGATGGACGGGACAGATCTAAGGATTCTAGTGGCTAGAAAACGAATCAAGCTCTTTAAACATAGGGAGTCTTCAGCATATGAGTTGAAGAAGTTGGATACTGACCATGAACATGAGAATATGGAAGCAGAAGAGGTAGAAGATGAAGACATTAACATGGTAGAAGATACTTCTTCTGACACTGCAGATCCATAAGACTTTGAACTCTTATTTTACCATTTGCTTTTCTCATCATGTTATCTTTCTTCTTATAGGTAAGTCAATTACTAACTACCCAAGGTGGTTAGTTAGTTGGGATGGTTAGTTAATTTAAGACTAACCAAACCGATTGCCTTTTTTATTACACATTTTTTCAATTTTAAGATTATTTTTATTCGCTAGACATGTGTGATTGTCTTGGTTCCTTTGGTTTTATGATGCAAGAGGTAAGTTATATTTCTCAATCGTTTTATTCAGAACCTATGGTGGTAGTTTAGGCTCCCTTCCATACAATGCTTAGAATGGATTGATCCTTCTTGATGATTGAAATGTACTCCTGTTGACATAATACACATGGAAGAAACAAATCTCAATCATCTTTGAGAGGATGGATATACATAAAGAGCACTTATTTTAGTGCTTTATTTAATCTTTCGCATAAACCATTAGTCTTTGGGTGATATGGTGAAGCAAAATTTTGCTTAATGCCAAGGGTAGCATAGACTATTTCAATTCTTTTGAAACAAAATTTCTTCCTTGATTAGATAATATTGAATTTGGACATCCATGCCTTGTCACTATCTCTTTTAATAAAGATATTGCTATGACACTTTTCATCGCTTCTGAAATAGCTCTTGCCTCACACCATTTTGTAGCAATTAGGATGAATCTATTTCTATTTAATGATTCTATAGTGGATCTAATATGTCCCGAACAATGAGCTCAAATGGATGCATAATGATAATAGGCTCTAACAGTCTTTATGGTTTCATGGAGGGATCCTTCACTACTAAGCATTTTGTACAAGACTATAAGACATTATGCATTGTGCCTCTCAAATTTGGCCAATAGTATCTTTCTTTGAGAAGTCCCAAACATTTATGGCAACCCAAGTGTCGAGAAAAAGGATGAGCATGGAAATATTCAATACATTTCATTTGCAAACTAACTGGAACATATGGTCACATCAGTTCACCAGACAAAAAAAAAGAGATTGTCTTTGATGATAAACCTTTTTGTTGCTTTCCCATTGCTACTTGTTCTTATTTGAGCTTCTATGTGAGAGATTTTGTTATCTTTCTCCTATAATTGAGCCAACTTATGATTATCAATGAAATCAACTAGCACATTTTGAATCTCCATGTGTGTTCTTGTTAAGAAAACTGCTATGCCATTAGCTTTTCCTTTGACATATCTAAGTTCAAAATAAAAAAAATTTAGTGTCAAAACCCATCAAAAGAGGTCTACAAGGAGGGTGTTGCTTCTTAAACATAGCCACATGGGTTGATGATTTGTTTCTATTGGAAGAGAGGGAGAGACAAAGAGTGGAGCATAACCCATGAGCATCAACTCATCTTCTTCTTCTTCATTATTCCATTTCTCGACTACCAACTGAAAGTGAGACTTACACTATGTTTTACTAACCATCATCTAACTATGGTTAGATCAAGTCTACACTGACTTATTCAATGGCACACACATGTATAGCTGTATCAAGCTAATGTCAGTATGTCACATAGGCATAAAGAGAGATGCAGTGGAGCTTGATTTCTAACACTCCACCTCAAGCTCAAACCATCTACAATACTCTAAGTAATTACCTAAAATAGATGAACTTTTCTTAACCAAGTGATTTGGTAAAGATGTCCACTACTACGTGGTCTTCATTCCTCATATGCATCAAGTCAATCTGCTCTGCTAGTACCATCTCTTTGATGAAATGGTAATGTACTTCAATATGTTTAGATGTTGCATGATAGACCAGATTTCTTGCAAGCATCACACTACTCATATTATCACAATGCAGCTTCACTTTGTTGTCCAAGTGTATCCCCAAGTCATTCAGTAACTTCAACAACCAAACAACTTCTCAGGCCACTAAGGCTGCATCCGTGTACTCAGCTTCTGTACTAGACAATGCAACTATAGGCTATTTTTTACTTTGCCAATTGATCATGCTGTTGCCCAATCCAAATGCGTATCCACTGGTTGATCTCCTATCATAGGCACAACCAGCCCAGTCAACGTTAGTGTATCTTGTCAAGTCAAGGAGTTTTCCATATGCATAAGACAACCCATAATCAATAGTACCCTTTACATATCTCATGATCCTCATGACTGCATCCAAGTGTCATTTGCGAGGCTTCTATAGGAATTGACTAATCAGCCCCACAGCATAGCTCAAGTCAAGTCATGAATAATAGTTAGGTAGATCAAGCTGCCCACCATCTATCTAAACATGGTAACATTCTCTATCTGGATACTTCTGCCATTCCTAGACATGTTGTTAAATTGTTTTTTCAGTTGAATCTTTCGTGCATGTGTTACATTTTCATAGTTCTTCATGAGTATGTCCCAAGAATCCTTCAGCGAATCACATCTAGTGATCTGTATTGCTGTAGCATCATATATACATAAGGAAAACCAATGTAACACTTCTCATGCTCTCTTTGTCCACTATTTATGAGCTCTTATCTGATCATGTGTCAGCCATTCAAGCAATTTAGGTGGTTCAGCTTCATCACCAGTGCATAGATCCCAATATCCTCTGCCAACCAAAATGTTCTTCATTCTGAATTTCTATAAGGCAAAACTCTTGTTATCCAACTTCTCACCTACAATCTGGGTAATGTTGCTAGTGCCTTGTGCATTTGCCATGTTGTAACAGACTATCCCCCAACTACCTGCAAGCCAACAAGTTACACTGACCAACTGTAATCTTTGACTGTTTATGACAGTTTTCTACAAAAAATTCACTATTAAAACCAAGATATTTCAGCCCATCAACATGTCAAAAACACCCACCAACATGTGGCATAACCCATAGGTACATCGGTCAATACATATACCATGTAGTTATTATAACTTTGTATCATGAAACCTTACTGTCAAAGTACATACATGCAGTCTAAAATCTGTTTACTGTCAGTGATGACTAGTAGCTGATTCAAATCTAAAAATGAGATGTATACATGTCATACATGCTCCCAAACCTCCAAAATATATACTAGTACATATATGGTTCCATACATGATCATTCGAACATATATCAGTGCGCATAGACATCAAGTACATGTGAAAAATTAGAGCTGCAGCAAGAAGAATGTGCACAAGAGGAAATGAGATCTCAAAGTATAATAACAAAATCTTGCTTAGTAAGTTGCTCAAAGTACAACTTGGGTATACTCTATCTCACACTTGATATTGTCCCATAGGCTGTTTATATAGCCTTTGCGAAGCTAAGGTTAGGGTTTCTCTTGCCCCTTAAGACCATTCACATCCATTTGCTCTCATATACCCTTGCTTGGGGTAAATTACTATGCCTATATTGTAACACCCCCCTCAATGCCAGGGTGGCATTGCATCATAAGACATGTTAAAGTTCCCCCCAATCAAATGGGATGCGTTTATAAATCAAGCTGCAAGGATATTCATAGGTAGAGGATGTTACAAGTCTCAAAAGAGCTGGTCATCTGTGGATTGGGAGGCAAAGCTACCTTGGTGGAACACTGGGACACTTACTGGTGATATGCCCGGTCTTCTTGCATTTGTTGCACTTCATTTCGTCAAGGTATTTCTTCCAGCAATTTCTTACAATATGCAAATTTTTGTGATAGAAGGAGCACTTAGTAGAAGCAGTATGGACTAACACTTGCTCACGGGAAGTGATTGCTGACGTTCCTTCAGTATGGTTTCTCTTCTCTTCATCCAGGCAAGACTGGATGGTACTTGCCAAAGTTGGATTTGAGATATTAGTCAGGGTAGTCACAAGGGTTGGAAAAAGCTTCTTCATAGACTTGAGCACGATGGCAATGGCATCTTCATCATGGATGGGTGCTTGAATGGAGGCAAGTTGTGCCATAAGCCCCTTCATATTTGCTTAGATCTTCTCCCTTTTTGTCTCAAAGCTAAAAAACTGATCAATCTTGAGAAATATCTTGGAGTTCTTTCCTGTAGCACCATAGAGCCTTTCAAGCTCATTCCACTTTTCTTTGGCAATGGAGAGTTGGTCCATATGATAAATTAAAGATTCATCTAAATGAATCATGATGATGGCCTGAGCCTGTTCATCATCTTCTATATCAAGGTTATTGGATGGGTCAATTACTTTGGTCCCTTTTATGAAGGGCCAGTAGTTTCTTTCCATCATCTTGTATTTTACCAATACTTGCCAAGGATGGAAATCTTTTCCATCAAATTTTTGAATTTGAGCCCTTACATCTACATAGGCCATGGCCATTGTAGGAAGGTCTTACCTATTGCCTTAAGCAATGGCAGTGTCTAATCCTTTACAGGTGGCCAAGTACAACCGAATAACAGAACTGATAGCCAAGTTTTAAAGTTGTAGAGTTGAAAACGGTTGGAAATTATACATGTGCAATATCTCAAGATAGGAATTAGGAGGTCCAATTCTTCAAACAACCCTTGATTTAGGCTTTATTTTTTTCTAGGTTTCAATGAGGTAAGCTTTGACTGGACTTCAGGTTCTTCCCGATAATGTGGCCTATTAGAAGAGTTCTTGGTGGAGCACGACTTATCGATCAATTCTATGCTTTTGGATGAATTAGAGGAGAGTACAATAACACTCATATATCGATGTACTAGTAGACTAATATTGGGATATGGTCTATTTATTTATAGTTGTACACATATCCTTACAACCAAGCATGAAGGGATAAATGTTATAAAGCACTTTGATGGATTTAATTTTCTGATAAAAAACTAGATTGAGTCAACATCCAGCCTAGCAACAAGATTGTAAAATGCAACATTAGTGCTTACAAGCACTCATCTCAAGGTTTATGCCACTTGAGATGTAAGATGTGGATTGTTTGCTGAATTAAAGAGATCCATCAAGTGTAATAACTTTGAAATGGAGCTTTCAAACCTTCAACTAACTTTGGAGAAGATCAAATAGTGATTAGAATCACTCTTAGTGCTCAGACATTGAAAATTTTGAAGAATGAAAAAGCTTGAAGCTTCCTAGCTACGACTGCCATGAAACAGATAGTTAGAGTTTGGTTGATTGCAGCCATGACAGGAAGAATTTCACCAAACCCTCTTAGACGGAGATAGCTCACTTGGGGGGGCTTTGAAAGCCCTATGGTGGCCAAGAAGATTGCACCACCTGCTGCAGACCACATCATGCCCTGGAACATCACACTACCCAAAACTACGCCATTTTCAGGAACTAAGTAATTGTACCCTCCACGTTGACTAATTCCTGCGTTTAACATACCATGATGAGGTGCTTGTGCTGGGAAAGAAGTTCTCAATTGAAGCCAGGAGCCGAAATACTCTCACTACAAGATATAGGCCTTATACCAACGTTAAAATTGACGAAAATGTAAATAAAGAAAAATTTCCCCTTCATCGCAAAAAGCGACATTATTGGCGACGCGATAGAATAGTCAATATTAGCATCGTTATCAGCGTCGCTATTTGCGTCGGTATCAGTCACACAAATAGTGACGCTCATACCGATGCAAATAGCGACGCTGATAACGACGCTTTGCGACGCTAATAATGATGCCAATAATGACACGTGCAGGTAAATTTGTGACACTAATAGCGACGATAACAGGGAAAAAAATTTGTGGCAGGGCAGCAAGCTGCCATGCCACATATAGTACTATGTGCCTTATTTGGGCCATACAAAATAGTTTCTGCACTGTGTATAATGCTCATGTAAATAAAGACAAAGTGTACTTAAATCATAACACTGATACATGAAATAAATACATGATCGCATAATGAAAGCGACTGGTACAATCATGGCAAGATATCACTACTATATAGAAAATGTCTACACAGATCACGTGACAAAAAAAGAAGGTGGTGTGAGCTCCAAGAATCCAAGGGCGAGCTATAGATCATCGCCATCCGAAAGCTTGTCTTGTCGCAAAGGAGCATCGAATGAACTCTGCAAAAAAAAGAAACAACTACACATCAGTCCACCATACAATAATGCATTCTAATTAAACATGGTAACTACGGACAAGAAAGATGAGTGACTTACAGGGCCGCCACGTCCATACAATCAGTCGATCAATACAGTGAGACTGTGCCTCTCTACATATCGAGTCTCAAGGCCGGTCGGATTGCGATTTGTAATGGAGTGCTACAAAGAAAACAAAATACCAACTATTAGAAACATGATTGTCAGTACAAAGGAAAAATAAGCAAGCAAAACAAAAGAAAAACTTACAAAGTTCTCCAGATATGTCTTGTGGCCGCCACTCCCAAGATGATGGACCACTCCGGCCTCTAGTCGTGCCCTCGCCGCCTCGCGCTACTATCTCCAACGTCCTGGAGAATTTGTAGCCTCCTCCCTGAGTTGGTGCCAGTCGCTTGTGTCTAGCCACTCGGGCTTTGCAGCCCCACTCTCAAGTGCCTTACGTGCATCCGATTGTCTATGTGACATATATGCACGCATGCACTCCATCATCCAGCCCGTAAAAAGCCTATTTGTTGTGGCTGGTACTGGAAACTCCTCATGCAAGGATGCTACTATGTAGTCCTTGCTCCCCTCCGATATGTTTTTCCAATGATCTAAGACGTTATGCCGAAAAACTTGTTGGCACAACTCTCTCATGTGAGCCATCACCCTCCTCCCCTCATCATTCATGATGATGACTCCTGACCTATCATCTACAAGGTAGGCATACTGCTCTGGGGTATGCCTAAGATGGGTCCCCTCCCACCTGCGACCATGCTCCTAGGCATATCTAGAGAGACCCATATATATCTGGTGTACCAACCGGGGTAGTATCTATCGGAGTAGTACCCATAGGGGTGCCACCTGCAGACGACTGAGCAAAAGCGAGAGTGACTAGAGTAGACATCCCCACAGGTGTGACAAATCTCGGAGGTGACGCAACTCCAGCAGAACAACGAGATGGAGACATCGCGTTTGTGCCTCCATAGCAACCACCTGAGCCACGCTCTCTGGAACTGCCACGAGAGCGAAGAGTAACACCTGTATTCCGAGCTGACCGCGGGCTCACTACATTTAGATCTTTGCAGCATCCCCCTAAAGCACTCCCTCCGTTAGGCCCAATTCTGGAGCATCAACCTCATCTGCTTGAAACTGAAGCATTTGATCGTGCCAAAGTAGATCTAATAGAATGGCGCCAGACGATGTCCAAGATAGCTCCTGATCCGCCATGTCTTTGAATCTCGCCATTTGATCTAGAGATATCCAGCAACTCCTCATCGCTCATCCCTTGACTCATCTTGATGATCTAAGTATTCACATAGGTCACCTGCACAGACAAAAAATGATGTTAGCATAATCAATTTAAATCATACAAAGCACGGTAATATAAATCTTAAAAAAACGATCTTACTTAAAATGCATATCTTATGTACCCTTATAAGCGATTTGTCAACGAATTGAGTAAGTGGATGCTCCAAGTATGAAGTATCCTATGGTCCCATGTCAATATCCTGACACAAGTCAACATAAACCGAAAGGTCAATAGACATGTCACCACAAAAGGATGAGTTCACCTCATTCTCAAAATTCTTGGACTCCTGTATTTCCATCATTGTTACCCGATGCTGGCTCCTCTACATGCTCCAAGCTTTTGGTGGCCTCCACCCCTTGCAATATCGACCCCTCTATTTGCATATTGTCTTCATCTATGCTCAGAACCATGCACATCAACTCATCTTCTTCTTCTTCATTATTCCATTACTCGACTACCAACTAAAAGTGAGACTTACACTAGGTTTTACTAACCATCATCTAACTATGGTTAGATCAAGTCTACACTAACTTATTCAATGACACACACATGTATAGCTATATCTAGCTAATGACACTAAGTCACACATATATAAAGAGAGACGGGGTGGAGCTTGATTTCTAATAGTTTCTACCACCAATTCAGTTCCGTGCACATAGGTGTGCAACTTTAGAATGGCCCAAACTATTGCTAAAAGCTTATTTTTGGCTGTTGAGTAGTTCATCTTTAACTTAATTAGGCTTTTGCTAACAAAATAGATAGGCACATGCTTTTCTAACTCATCTACTTCAAGAAGAACAACAATTCCTGAGTTTGATGCATTTG
Source organism: Lygodium microphyllum (assembly GCF_053477565.2). NCBI lineage: Eukaryota > Viridiplantae > Streptophyta > Polypodiopsida > Schizaeales > Lygodiaceae > Lygodium > Lygodium microphyllum. The sequence goes on from NC_141142.1 coordinate 49,717,786, forward strand.
GTTGTAGTAGGAATGGTTTTGAGAAATCTGGGTAATGCAACATTACATTTTGTCAATAAGGTTGTTTAATAATTTAAATGCATCATCACATTCTGTTGTCCAGTGAAACTTGATCCCCTTCTTTAATAAACCTTGTAAAGGAGTAGTTATCTTGAAAAATCTAGCAAAAATATTTGAAAATACTTCACATTTTGTGGAATAGGAAAAGATTCTACAGCTAATATCTGCTCTTCATCCATTGAAATTCCTTTGCTCAATATTCCAAACCCTAAAAATCCCATTTCCCTTTTTACCAACTTGCATTTTCTCAATTGTAGCTTCAAATTTAACTTACTCAAGTACTTGAGAACTCTTTGTAAAATTGTAACATGTGCTTCCCATGTTTTGGTATGAATTAAAATGTCATGAAGGTAGACCACCAAAACACCTTCATCATGTAGGCCTACAAAGAAAAAAAATTAATAGCCTCTAAAAAGTACTAGGGACATTAGATAATTTGAAAACCATACTGGGAAGGATTAATTTAACAGCCTCTAAAAAGTACTAGGGACATTAGATATATACATGTTCTAGAAATTGCATTGATTTTACAGCCTCTAAAAATTTCTAGGAACATTAGATAATACCGAGATCTGCCAAGTTGTTCTAAGAGGTCATCTTGTTTAGGAAAAGTGGATACACATAATGTGCAGTGATGTTATTTAGGTGTTAAAAATCCACACAAAATCTCTATTCTCCATTGTCTTTCTTCACCAAATGAGGTTTTGATGCCCAAGAAGTCTTAGAAAGTTGAATAATTCCATTTTATAACATGTCATTGATTGCTTTATTTATTGTTTTGTTTTCCTTTGGAGAAGATCATCTTCATCCAACTTTAATAGGCATATGATCTCTTGTTTCAATCTCATGGTTTACATTAGCTTATGTAACGAAAAAACCCCTTCCTACAGAACCAAACTTTTGAATTGCTTAAGTAAATCTTGTACAATTTGTTGTGATTGGTTTTCTTACAATATCATGTTTTTTGAATCCATAGTTTGAAAATTCTCCCAAGTATTGAGTTGTAAGAAAGGGAGCTTCAACCCAATAGGCAAGTCCAATGTCATATCTTTAAAATGTAAATGGGCACCTCTTTTGATGAGCTTATCACATCTCAAAGTTATTTAAAAAAACATGACGTTGAAGGATATAAGAGGGTGTTGGAAAAATCCCCTTTTGACTCTAAAGGGGACATGGAGAATTTCATGTGTTATTTACATGTTTATTGTCACAAAAAGTTAATGCAATTTCTTGAACATGTTGCTGACAAGTTTTGATTGAACTTACTAAATGTGAGTTGGTAGAGGAAAAAGAACTCTAAGAATCCAATAATACTTATATATACAAACCATTGATTTTCATACTAACTATGCTTACAATTCTTTTTCAAGAACTTGATGTGGAGGCTTGAAAGTATGAATGGCTTGCCTTGTACATCCATTTGCCTAGGTATTTTCCGATAAGGGAAGTTCTTCAAGTTGAACATTTCATACTTTTTTAATTACATTTCTCCAACAATTCTTGGATATGTGACCATACAAATTACAATTGAAACACTTTGGGCGTCCTTGGGCATATTTAGTAGGTAAACATATTTGGGCCTCTTGTTGAAAATGTATTGTTCCTCTTTCTTTCAAAAAGTTTCCCTCAATTCTTTGAGGAACCTGAATAACATCTAAAAAAGTCTCTCAACCTTGATCTTTATCTCTCCTAAGAAGGTCATGTTTTAGTCTTGGCCATTAAAAACATAACTTCATATCCTTTGTAATTTTCATAGCAATTCTCATAAAAATTTGCTTCTAATGTACAAAAATTGAGAAATGACTCATGTTCCTTTTTCTCACACTCATTAAGCTATTACAAAGCACTTTTTGTAACATCATCATGAGAAATATCAAGTACTATAGCTATTTTGAAAGAATTCTAAATTTTTCTTACCTAATTGAGTTGTGAGACATACAATGTAGCTGCAATTCCTTCCAAAATTGTTCATATCTCACTCAACTTCTGTCCTTCTTGCCATTCATGATAATTTGCAACATTTTCAAAGTGATCTAACCAAGACAATATGTCTTCAGCCTACAAACTAGAAAAAGATTTTGGGCCAACCTTTTTATCTTGGGTTATTGAAGAAGAAGAAGAAGAAGAAGAAGAAGAAGAAGAAGAAGAACCACTTGATTACTAGACGAAATTTGTTTGTTGGTGGTGGTTAGTTGTGGCAAAGCTACACTAAAAGATTGTAGCAAAGAATCTAGGGTATAAGACTAAACGCAAAAAAGCTCATCAAAATTCATATTATCATCTCCCAAATTAGTAAACATGATGAACTATGTTGGTAGTCTCCACCAATACCTATGTGTGAAATTCCTATCTAACTGAATTTCAACAACACGTAGTTTGTGGGCTAAGAAAGGGAAGAAATCAATTACATTCCACCATTCCTTTGACCGTGAAAACACTTCAAGTTCACGACTTGCAAAGGACTCAAGGTGCTTTGATCTATAAAGGTTGACTTTCTTTTACCTAAGCTAGTTTGCTATTGCATAGAAATTGTAGAACAATCACTTATTAAAGTAAATATTATTCATGGGAGTGGAACAAAGAGATTTATGCATGGGCTGCACATCATAAAGTGTTAAAACATTTAAGGAAAAATCTTGCAATTTAAATAAAAAGCTTAAGATGTGTTATTTCAACACGTGATTGATATGTATCACTTTGAGATTGCACTCTAATGAAATAACAAGTTGTAGATTGCATTTTCTTTTGCAAAGTATCCAAACTATATTTTTTAAAACAATGGCTTACTGTTTTGAGAAAGAGATGGCATTTCTATAATTTTGCCAAATTTTATGGAGTTCCAAAGTGATTGTTTGGATTAATGTTATGGAAAATGAATAAAGATAGGCTAATTACTTGCTTTCATATTTGTTAAAAATGTTTGTGCCATAATGGGTGTATTTTTTTGTTAGACACTAAACCTCTCCCAAGATTAGTGGTGGGGGCCCTTCACCAAGGGGTTGATTTGACCATTCTAGAGGCTAGGACCTCCCCCAAATATAAGAGGCCTTTTTGTGGAAAGATGCTAGGCTAGGAGGTGATAAGGGTGTCAAGGAGGCTATGGCAAAAAATCCCTTGGATCTATGGAGGACGGGCTTAACCCCTACAAGCCCATGATGGACTTCTTGGAAGGGCCTGATGGTAGATAAGGGCAGATCACCAGATCGTGTGGCATGAGATTTGGACATGAGTCCTAAATTACGGGATTGAATGCCAAGTTGGCATTGCACCTTGGAAAATGCACACAATAAATACATTATCTTACAACTATTTTCAAAGGATTGTTTGACATTATTTTTGTATCTATGACAATGAATTATGTGAAGGAACCAATTTTTAATGGTCAATTAAGGATGTTATCTTTGTATTTCAAACATAAATTGCTAAGACAATTAGGTAGCTAAAACATACCCTCACGTGAGAGAACGAGATCCTCAATGTGTCCTTCCTACAAATGGATGGTCTCAATGAGCTAAGAGCTTCTCTAAAAATTAATACATCAATTAGAAAGTAAACATTGACTAGGTAGAAGATCAACTAGAACCTTGACTCCATATCATTTTAGTGGATTGGTGTGAGACTGTGTTATATAGGCAGAGTTGTCAACGTACCTATACTCCCCCTCATTTTTCACTCTCCTTGAATGAAGTGCCACATGGACTAGGTTTTTTTTGGGTGATCTAGCACAAGTAAACAATCAATAACCAATACTAAACAAATTGATAAGTGACCTAAGCTTACCTTAGAAACCTAGAATTAGGTTGATCCTTATGGGTTATAGTCCAAAATCTTTTGTTCCGAAGTGGACTTGAGAGAGCCTAGGCAACAATACTGCATTATTTTGGAGAGTACTTAACGGCATTGCATATGAAAATTCTCTATATTGACCATTAAATTGTATTGCTAAGGACTCCTAAGATGTATTGCTCATACCATCACCATTTTAAATCAAATACGAGCATACAAACATAAAAAGATGATATAGAAACTTTAAATCACAATTACCACAATAAAAACTATCTTAATATTCACATATAATTTTTTTTTTGCTATAATTAATATAACAAAAATTTATGACTCATTAAGAACAAAATAATTTCATTTTGAAGCTAAAGTCGTTTTACCTTCTAATATATGTCAAAATATTACTCTTACATATATCAATAAAAAATGAGTGGTTTATTAAAATTTATATATTAAAAACAAAAAGGATCAGTTGAAACATACTCCACAAACATTAATATAGATTGTATACTTGTGAATGGCATTAATGGAATTTTTCAATTTATGTATACTTGTAAAAATAAAACAACAATATAGATATACTTTAATAAGAGTAAAGTTATAAAATATATGATACAAAAATATAAATAATTTTATAGAAATAAAATAGATATAAACCATAAAGAAATTTATAGTAATGATAATACTCAACTTATCTTTACTAGAAAAAAAATCCAATTGAACCATGTGCAAGAAGAACAATACATCAATCACAAAATCTCACACTAAATAAAGTTGTATCAGGTCCTCATAATATTAAATAAATGATTTTTTTACATACAACACTATCATGTATATAGTATCCCAAAATATATTTTTGTTGTAAAAAATTCAAAAAGTATTATTAAAGTTAATAATTTTATTACAATGAACTAAATAGATTACATGTAGCAACAAAATAGAATCTTATCATTCCAAATCTTATTCTACAAGATACAGATTATTATTTTTTAATTTCAATCCACTCTCCTTAGGATAAATATATATTTGAAAAAATATTGATTTATTGGTTCTTTAAGGAAAAATATTTTAAAAATATAAATAATAAAATAATAGTTTTTTTTAAAAATAAATACAAATTATATTGATAATAGCTTTGTTTTATGAAAATATAACAATATGATTTTTTGAGATTTACAATCAACATGATATAAGTCTACAATACATGATTATTCAAGAAATAAATAATTATATTTATAAAATAGTGAATACATGCAAAAAACAAACATAATCTTGTTTATTCTATATTAAGTTATTGATTATTATCTCTCAAGACATTCTAATATTGATATTATCTTATTAGTAGATTTAGATACAACGTTTGAAAAATTTAATAATAATCAAATATTGAATAATGTAATAACTAAATATAACTTATTGAATCCTCAACATTTAAGAGCAACGATATATTTAAAATAAATAGATTATTTATGGAGAACTAGCAAAATAGGTTTAATTCCAACATATTGGTTGGATCATTCAATATTTTATACAAAAATTTAAAGTCTTTAGAGTTGTTGTTTTCTATTTTTCTCAATGATAGCATTAAATTATATTGCAAAAAAAGAGAGTAATTATTTACAACTTTTGGGGTGGTGAGGAGGGGAGGGAAAAGTGGAGGGGGAGGGGGAGGGGAGGGAACCCCTCTAAAACATTAGACTTATAGTCTCTAGAAAAAAGGTCCAAAGCATAGTTTCATCACAAAAGGTGCTTAGCTAGAGGAGTTGGATGAGCCTAGCGGGAGATTGGATTGGATTCCCCGTTTTCAGAGCATTTGGGGTCTAAAGTCTACCATAGGAGTAAGAGACAGCAGGGTGAAGGGAGATGCAGGGAGAGGAGTAGACGTAAGAGAAGGGTTTTAAAGAAATAGAAGATGTAGAAGAATACTCATAGAGGTGAAGCTTGTCAATTTATTTCTACATCCTAAGAAGATAAATCTCTTATAGACAAAAAACGTGCATAAAAAATAGCTTTCTCTCTGCTACTCAAACCGCCAATTTGATGCTTCCATTGGCTCCAAAAGGGGGGTAAAATATTAGGACACCTGATCAAAATTCTCCCTGATCACTCCTTCTTCTCCCAATTCGGAGTGTTGTTTGCTGCTTGTAAACTGCGATCGTGAGTCGTGCGATTTCACCAATCCATATTTTTGCATGAAATTCCCCGAAAATGGCTGAAAGCCACTTGCTTTTCTTTTACATGGCATCCTATTCTAGAAGTCGTCTACAACTTTTGGATATTTACAAGAAATAATATCCAAAATATAAAAAATAGACTAAACTTATACAAAAATCTAGTATTTTTGAACCATCCACACTATAGATAGTAACACTAAGGACGAATATGGCATGGACTCTCTAAATCAATAAGAAAGCCCAATGACGATGCACTCTAGAGGTTTTTACATTGTGTCCACACATAGCGGCACGACATCCACCCCCTCTTAACCTGCACATCCTCTAGCATGCATGATTAGATTCTTTGCTAAGTGCAAGGTACTTTAATGACAAGTTTTGATGTTTTAGAAATTTAATTTAAAAATATAAATCAATAATTAAACAATTATAATATTAATTTTTATAACAATATTTCATGATAGAGGTAGTTAGCATAATTATGGATTAAAGAAGCATCAATATTGAATAAAACTAATGATGAACTCATAGGCAACTTCTTGATCAAACTACGAGTTGAAAAATATTACATATTAACAAGTTCATGGATATGTAGTTTGATTATAGTAGTATTTATTTATTATATTATGATCAATGAAATAACATAATACACATAATTTCTCGCATAAAAGGATCATAAAATTAATATATTTAATAGTTTTATGAGGAAAAGTATTATGATTCAGTTGTGGACCTAGTTATGCTAAGGAGTGTAGTCTTAGATGGGAAAGGACACACCTTAGAGACATACCCCACCAAGGTACAAATACCTACTAATGGATGAGAAAATCTATATCGTGCTTATAAATTATGAGAAGCTGAGAGTAATGGCACACATGAGGGAGTTGTGATAACAAGTATTAGGCATAATGTTCTAATCCACTGGAAAAATATAGCATAGGGGAGCAAGGACTATGTGGTAGCATCCTTGTACAAGGAGTTCCTTGTACTTATAGTGGTGGATCGATTTTCCATAGGATGGATGATGGATTCTATACATATATACATGTTACATAGATGATCAATTGCACACAAGAAAATCAAGATTGGCACTCCAAAGCCTGAGTGGTTGGATGCAAAGAATCGGTGATTGGCATTCCAAAGTCTAAGTAGTTGGATGCAAAGAATCGGTGGAGACTAAGAGAGGAGACCATAGAATCTTGAGGATGATGACAACATTACAATAGGAAGTAGCAAGGGCACAGGTAGAGGTAGGGGTCGTGCATCATCTTGGGAGTAGCAGACATAGAACTTATTTGGAGGATTTTGTAAGTTTTCTTTTAGTTAGGTTCATTTTCTTATTTAGTATACTACCTATACTAATAAACTTATTTATAACAATGCTACTTTTTTTTTCTTGCAGTACTCGATCGCAAATTGAGATCCTATAGGTTTGGAGACTCATATAAAGAGACATAGTCTCACTATACTCATCGATAGATTATATGCGCATGGTAGCCCAATAAGTCATGTCTCTTTTCTATTTTTAGTTATTAGTTTTGTTCTGATGCATTATGTTTTGTGGATTAGTCTTTGATTGTTTATATTGCAGAGTCCATTCAATGCTTCATTGTGTCACGATGAGCTCTTAGATGGTAAGGAGTTGGAGGAATCGCTTAGATTTGTAGAGTGTATATCCTTTCCTTGTTTGACCCTATGGTCCATACATGATCTTTTTATGTAGCTTTTTCTAGATATATTTCTCATCCTTTGTATGGATTCACATTTTGCGATATTTATAGATACATTTCTCTCTTTGTTTTGGATTCTCCTCCCTATCGTTCCATGTATTTTTATTAGATATCACCATTGATATTGTACATATTTGAATATTGAATCAATGAATCTTTTTTCTTAGTATCTCATAGTGTATATATTTTGATGATAGTTGTATATTAAATATATAAATGATTTATGAAACATTGTTTAGAAAATGGGATTGGAAGGGTGCCATGCCACCTTTTTTTCTTTGCAATTGTCACTATTAGTATCGCAAATAACCGTGCATAAGAAATGACACGAATAGTGATACATATAGTGACGCAAATAGCGATAAAAGTAGCAATAGATTTGTAGAGACGTACATACCGACGATTTGAGTGATGATGTGAGGGTAACCTTTTTTTATGAATATTTTTATTGCTTCAGATGTCGGTATATGGCCTATATCTTGTAGCGTATATGTTGAAGAGATCTATGCAATATTTTACCTCTATAGCATTTGCTGGAGATCTTCCACATGGATAGCCTCATCTAGAATGTTGTTGCTGTAGAAGCAATCAAGTCCCAAGTTTCTATATAAGGTTTCATGTATTCTTTTATCATGGATACCTTTGATGAAAGTTATTTGATTACCTTGGTAGTGGGTCTCTCCGTTTTAGGGCTTTGTTTATATAGACTTCTAACTTTAGAAATGTAGTCTCTCATACTCTCATTTGTAATTTCTCAATGTTCATGAGGTAAACTATGCGTTTGTCCCTATATTTAGCTCCCATGAAGCATTTAATGAATAGATTGTTGAGCAATACAAAGTAAGTCTTTGCAACTACATCAAGACTGGTAAACTAGGTCCAACCTTTCTCTCCTAAGCAAAGGCCAAAGGCTTGTGCTTGCTTGGTGTCACCAAGAATATTATTAGTCTCCTAGACTTTCTTGAGTTGCTTGATAAAGGTGTAAGGGTCATTCCTAGTGGGATACTTTTCCAATTGTTTCACTACTATGGAAATTTTGCTTGATCTTTGACACCTAGTATATTTCTTGTTCTAGTTAGAATAGTTCCCTACTTTCATCATGTCTAAGTGTTCAAACATGCATCCTACATGATTTCTAAGAGAGAACCCTATGACGAGCCTATTGCTCTTGCACTTAGTAGCATTCTACAAATACTCTCCATCTAATCTTGCATGGTTGCAAGATGTTGTATAGTGTCATTTTGTTAAGGTCTAGCAATTGATTAAGAGCCTTTGTTCTCTAGTCTTACAACTCTTAAAGTTTACTGTCCAAAACTTCAAGGGTCAAAGAAGAGGCATCAAAATTGGCAGGATATTGAAAGTTATCAATTAAAGCCTAATTTTTTTTTGAAGGCTCACTTGATCCTTTAGCTCTCTCCATTATACTTGGAGTTGTCATTGTGGTTTCTATTACTTCTTATTGGACTAAATGGATAACTTGATTGATTATATCAAGAATAAGTGTATTTTCAAGGTCCACAATTTTGCTAGGGCTCGTGTCTCTACTAGAAGTGGATGTGGGAGATCTCATCCATTGTGCAAGCGCATGCACCTATGGCATGGATAATTTCAAATCCCAGGCACCACCTGAGTTGCTATTATATTTCTCATTTCTAGGTTTCTTTTCCTGATTGAATATTGAGTAAGCACAGATTATTACTTGCATTGCAAAGGTAAGAATTGGCTTGGCTTGGCTTGGCTTGTGTGTGTGAATTCTACACAAATCGGCTTTCTCCTTTCCAAAAAACTAGTGATTTCAGAGAGCAACAACTTTATAGCACTTATTACATAGTTAGTATTTAAGTAGTTGTTCTATCTTCCTCTTGGTCTCATGATGTTGGCATAATCAATATAAAGATTCAAGTAAAGCACAGTAATATAACTTTGAAAAAAATGATACTACTTAAAATGCATATTCTGAAGTACCATTAAAATTGATTCATCAATGAATTGAGTAGGTGGAAAGTATGACCTAGCCTATGGTCCCATGTCAATCTCCTGGCACAACTCCATGTATAGTAGAAGTTCTATAGATAGGTCACCACAGAAGGATGAGTCCACATTGTTCTCAAAGAATTCCTGGCCTCCTATCTTTCCATCGTTGTTATCCAAATCTGCCTCCTCTACATTCTCCAAGCCCTCTTCGACCTCCACCCCTTGCAATATCGACCCCTCTACCTATATACTCTCCTCATCTATGTTGGGAACATTACTTTCATAATACACTCTCACACCTTGAGGAGTTGAAGGCACAACATATCACCATCGAGGTTATCGTGGGTTTGGATAGAAAACTGCCTGTTCAAAATCACATATAAGAGTGATTAAGCATTTGTGACTATTCTGTACTGTGAAAAATTTTAGAAAAGTAGGTCATGCACCTGTTCACAATGGGCCAACAATGCACTAACGCCTCTGACACCAGCCAACCTTCAACCATGTTATCTTCTAGCCGATCTCATTGTTGCACAAAGCCTTTCAGGGTTTTCATGAAGCACTCCAAGAAGAAAATCCATTGCGTATGGACAAGTCCCACAATCTCCACTTCATCTACAAGGTGCACCAAGAGGTTGGTTTGTAACGTGAGCATGCTAGTGGGTAGGTACTTCTCAAGGAGATAGACCATCTCTAGTGCTCCCTGCCTTGCAAATTCAATAGAGGATGTCTTGATCTCCTTTTATGAGATCCATTGCACTAAATTTGACAACTCTAAATCGCCTCGCATATTTTTTGAGTGAGGCATCCAACGATCGCCATTGGTAGTACAAATTTTGAGAAATGAAAAAGCATTACGAACACCAACTAGATGCTAAATAACAAAATACATAGACCACTTATAATCGAGGCCAATACAAACCTGACATATCTCATGCCAATCATGAGAGTTTAGCCCTAATAATTGGTCATCTTTAAAACAAGAGAATCTGAGGGAATGCATTATACTCGTTGGGGTGCAGATAGACCTAATAATTTGCTTTACAATACTTCTTGTTTAGTGGACACCCAAGGAGTGCAAGGTAGTTGCAAGCAACCATCAATGCTCGACTGTAGACAAAGCATCTAAATCTTACCTACCTCCTTCAAATCCATTCATGACCCTATAGTGTCTCTCTTTCTTGTGATGTGGTCCCATAATAAGTTGCCCACATTCTTGAAAATATGCATGGGATCCAACAAGTGGTTGATCTATAAGTGGGTTTAATATGGCAACTTGTAGAAAACTGATAATTGCCCACATTCCGTTCTCCATGTAGACAATTTTCAACTCATACTAGCTTTGGGCATTCATTTGTACTAGAGGTCATCCAATTAAACCTTCCCTCATTTCATGACCCTCTGGTAAGAAAGTGTCATTTCCTTGATATACCATCTTCTTCATGGTTCATGACCTTTGGGAGTCTAACTGTGGCCCACACAATAAACATGCATGATAACTTGAGGTAACCGGACATGTCCCAACACCCCTATTTAGTCAGCACAAACTCAAATGAGCTATGTTAGATATCGCCAACAAGAACATAAGCCTACTTACTTGAGCACTGCCCGAATCCCAAAAAGTCATGTATGTTCCATAGGAGAAGTGCTCCTATATTGGCAGATCGTCAATCGTCATGCTTGCTCATATCTTCCACAGCGACCCCCTCCTCTCACAAAATCTTGAGCTCATCAACTAATTGATGGAGATAGATGTCCATTTCTTGACTTTGTAGTGCCCAACAATGAGCAATCTAAGGATCAGGTGTCCTTTCTTTGTAGAAACCCATGGCCAAATGTTGTAGTTAACAAGGACTACATGCCACACACTATAAGAAATTGAGCGGAGACCAAATGAGTTCACTCCATTCATAGCAAGACCAAGACAAAGATTCCTTGGCTCTCGTGAAAAGTGTGGAAAGGTAGAGTCAATGTGGCTCCATGTCAATGAATCACTAATATTCATTGGACTCCATCTATTGATCTATTTTGTGCATGCCACATTGTCAAGCTTGCCATGCCTGATGTACAAAACATGTGATGTATATGCAGTATAAGTGAAAATTGTCTAAGAACTTTCTGAGGTATGGTTTTCCCTTGCAAGTCCTATCAATACCTATGAGTACCATACTTTGGACATGTCTCCATAGTCCCATAGTCTCCTCGAAATAGCACACAATCATTTACACATGCATGGACACTGTTGTAGTCCATGCCCAGCTTTCGTAAAACATGTTGCACATCATCACAAGACTCAAGTATTGTATTTTCATGTGGTAATATATGATACTTTAGCAACTTGAAAAAAAATTTCATAAAACACCTTGAAAAATCACAGGTGTTTTTTATAATAGATTCAAAAAGATCAACGAAGCATAGGTAGAATGTATCTGAAGAACTCGGTCACACTTGCATCTCTCCACCCGTAGTTTGCATGCACACTTAGAAGCGCAAGTAGCGTCTTCATGCGAGATACTCAGCACCCATCATATAATGGTATGGATGCTTCCTCTCTTAGTGGATTGGATGACTCTACATCCATGGGCATTAATGTATCGATCATTGCCTCCATCTCAGGCTCCAATATTGGAGGAAGTTTCGAAAGGTTGACTATCTCCTCTATTATCGATGGTGTAGATTGTGTCGTGCCTTCCAAGTGGTGGATTGTCTCAGGCACTCCATCCATCGCACTCCCACAAAGTCTTCTAACTAGTCGCAATAGGTGCATTCCTCCTTGGGATGAGGTGTCACCTCCCTGTGTAAATTTACGGGCACATCTAATGTTTTTGTATATGATACTCAATTAGTTTGCGAATGTAAGGCATGATTGATACACGCTTTTCTTATCATTTGCTCAAAGTATGAGATTTTCCAATTAATGATCTCCGATTGGAACTCGGCAAAGCATCGTACATGTTCTATAGAAAAGTGACACTTTCGTTTGATTTCTAGCTTGCATTAAGAGCAAGGACATTGGAAACATTGATTAAGATATGCATCGCAATATTAGACATCAAGACCATTATCATTTTCCATTTGTTCTAAGTTACGACAAACAATAGGTTTTTAGTCTCTTTCTCTTTTTCTTTTCTTATTTGCCTCCCTTCACACAACTTCAAATGCTTGCAAATATTGATGGTGGATCAAATGTGCTTAACATTTTGTCCTACCATTGGGTCGGCTTAGCCAATGGTAAATCTCACTTATAATAGTAAATTACATTATTAAGTCCTTATCCCCTTCCTTTAGATATCAAGATGCAATAGCTTGTCAGCAACTAGCTAGTTCCCTTGAAGTTTGAACTTGAGGAAAAGTTTAAAGAGTTTACCCCTACATTAAGTGAATTGATCTTGAAGACCTATACAACTCAAGCGTATAGTTTGTATTTCATGCACAAGTATAAAACAACACTCTTATCTCCAATATAAATTGGTTCTTAATTGTAATTTTGAAATATTTAGGGTAGTGTACTCATTCATTGGTTTAGGTTATTTTTCATACTACTAATATGTAATGTTTCTCATTTGTGTAGGTAGAAGACATTGAAGAGGGAGACTTAGAAATCAATAGAAATAAATAAAAAGGTTTTACAAAGAGTGGTGTATGATACATGCTATCTAAGGTTATAGAACTTGTACTTTGCAATCCAAATTAGGACTTGGGAGCTTTGAGTTCGCAAATATTTTACATAAGCCAAACCTTGATTCCAAAACCTTACTTGTACTCATGTATATATTGAATGTGAAGAACAATACCATTTGGCCCTTCAACATTTCATTGTTTCAACTATATATCTTATTGTGTGTTCTCTTTCATAATTTATGGGTTTGATTCATGAAGATAATTCACATCAAGCATGGTTGGAGAAAATATGAAACTTAAGGAACTACTAATTTTAGAACTATGAAAATCATGTCAATATAATGAGCTATGAGTCTAATCCCTTGTAGTGGGAGGTCATAAGGGAAAAATACATTAAACTATCAACTTATGGATGACCATTTTTTTGCGAATTGCATGGTGTGGAGACTTGCTTGAGCTATTGTGTTGAACACACACAATACATGCAAGATAGAGCTTACTCGAGAGTGCAAGAAGAGAGATGGAGGCCAAAATATTTTCTTATTAGTTTTTCTTCCTTATTTGTCACACAATATAATGTGTACAACACAATGAAAAGTGGCCTATTAAGTGAAGAAATGCATAACTATTTATATTAATCAAATAGCATTAATATAACTATGCCAGTTGTAGGTAGATGTAATTAACCCAATATAATAAGTGATAAGTCAAGGGCCATATGGGGATCGTAAATGACCACTGATATGCTAAGTGTAGACGTGCAGTCCCATCTAACCATGCAATCCATCATCAATGTTTGCACATGTTGCCAATTTGCCATCTCAATAAGCATCTCAAGAACCACAGAGGATACAAACTTCAAAAGAATATAAACTTTAAAAGGGAAAAGAGATTGAACTATCAACTCATTGTGAGAACCACAAAGAATACGAACTTTAAAATGGAAAAAGACATGCAAAAAGAGAGAGAAAGTCATTCAAAAACCCTAGAGTATAAGTACACATAACACCCCATACAAATAAGCATATCAAGAGAAACAAAATTCTACAAGATCAACAAGTTTAAAAATCCTAGGATGCACAAGAGACTCCATCTTCCACAAAGAAAAAAAGTTACCTGTCCAGTCAGTTAGAGCGTAACATATTGGTTCATTGACTTAAATAGCAGATAAGTTCCAACTACAAGATCCCTTAAATGCTCAAAAGGCCAACCAATAATCAAGAATAGTTCCATTCAACAACTCACCGATAGGATAGTAAACCTAGAAGAATAAGAAACAAACCAACACGTAGCTAGTAGGATGATGATTGAAAGATCCAAGGATAATGTCCTAGAAGACTTGCAAGCATCCATCCAAAACTCTAAAAATATGAGAGATTTTAACATTAGTTGATTAATGAAAGAATCCATAGTCAACAAGTTAAAAGCTCTCAAGAACCAAAGTAACAACATTCTCAGTCGATTGTTAGAATCATAGCCCGTCAAAGAGAGAATTTGGGAATGCAAAGAGTGATTAACATGAACCAAGCACTAGAAATGATTAAGAATCAGAACTCCAATCAACTCAAGCACATGTCAACTAGCTGTCTAAAAAAGCAACAATCACCCCAAGAAGATAATGTTGACCTAAGATGTAATGAGTGTAGCATTAATCATATAAATCTAAGTTTCCCTAAATGTAAGCTATCCAATACCACAATATTTGGATTATGGATCTATAGGACTGAATACTTTGATTGGAAAGGTCAATGCCACAAATATTGACCTTGATCATCAAGAGCTTACAATACCACCTATACTCCTTAGCGGTCAAACTCATCACTAAAGAGAGTATTGTTACAAATTCTCTCATCAACAATGAAGGTTTGAATTTTAATATATTTTCATTTGGTAGGTCTCACTGGTCTTAGCGATTTACGCCTAGAGTTCTAGCTTGCCTTGAAGAGCCTAAAATTTGTCTTTATGGAGATCTAGGTGAGCTCTACACATAATTATTCTAAGGTACTCAAGACACCTAGTATACTTAGTACTAAGCTACACTCCCACATGCATGCGAGATGGACTCTTGTTAATAGTAAATGTGAAAGGCAAAGGCAAAGTCAAGGAAATTCAAAGCGATTCAAAGTCCAAGTGTTGAAATTATTTATGAAAGTATATTAGTTTTGGAGCTTCACTATATATATTTGGATACTTGTATTACTTTAATACTTCAAGGACATGATTATGATGGCTATATTAATTTGTAAGAGCCAGAATCACTTTCACATGCACATGGTATCTATCACCCATAATTGTAATTGTTGCACTTACAACTATTGGTAGGGTTGCATAAATGAACTTTGCAATCAAAATAACATATGGTAAGGGTATTTATGATAAGGAAAAATAATTCAAAAAGAAAGGATGAGTCTAGATGCGAGAAAGTGGACAGGATGTTGAAAACATCACTCAAACCTTAACTCACAAGGGTGCAAACCCTAAAATGCAAAGTGGGGCAAGAATCCTAGTTCACAATTTGTGGAAATCCTAAAATACACAAGGGGTGAAAATCCTAAAATGCAAACAAGATGCCACCTTAGAGAAATGGCTTAACCCTAACCCTAATCTTAGTCTATATAAGGGTGGAAGATCTAACTTGAATTTAAGATTTTGGTGTATCTACATTGTGGAAGCTCTAAACTATAATCTTATCTCCGTTGTTGAGAGTGAAGGAGAGAGTGTGTGAGAGTTATGTTGAGTGAAAGACTTAAGGAAGGTGAAACTCTACATCTTCTTCTTGCTTTTGTTATTCTTCTTACCATCCATGATAAGAGGGTTTTGTTTGAAGTTATGTGTAAGATTGTGAGATTATGAGAGATTGAGGGATCTAGCATAGTGACACTCTTCTCCAACTTATTTCTCTCCTTCTTCTCTATATTCTTCTCTTGAGATTTGCTTATTTGGTGTTGGATGCAAAGGAGTGATGGTATTAGGTCATTTTTCTTGGGTCATGGAACCATCTTCAAGCCTTTCAAATTTAAGACTACAATGTGCCAAGGTAAGATAGTTGAGTTTACTACACCTCAAAGCTAGTATTTTGTTTTTGCTTTCTTTGGATAGAGAGAAGGATATGTGGTTAGTTAAAGTGCATTGTTGAGAAGACAAGGTGAGAGATTTTCACCAAAGTGACTTGCAGCATTTCTGGTCACTTCACAAACAAGAAGATAAAGAGAAGAGAAAAAAATACAAAAAAAAGAGAGGAGAAACAATGCACTTACTTGAAGGGCTCGAAGAAGAAACCCTATACTTTTGTGGCTTCCCTCCATTTTCTCCTTCACACTCCTCTCCTCCTTCCTTGTGGTTAGACGACAGTGGTGGTAGTAGCTAGCACGCACACACACACACACACACACACACACACACACACACACACACACACACACACACACACACACACACACACACACACACACACACACACACACACACACACACACACACACACACACACACACACACACACACACACACACACACACACACACACACACACACACACACACACACACACACACACACACACACACACACACACACACACACACACACACACACACACACACACACACACACACACACACACACTCTCTCTCTCTCTCTCTCTCTCTCTCTCTCTCTCTCTCTCTCTCTCTCTCTCTCTCTCTCTCTCTCTCTCTCTCTCTCTCTCTCTCTCTCTCTCTCTCTCTCTCTCTCTCTCTCTCTCTAAGCTTCAAGCTCTCTCTCTCTTTCATTTGTTCTTGTTTCTTTGCACACTGAAAATGCCATGCATTGTTTTTCACCCTTATTTTTTTCTGAGAATGCCATCGCTATTAGCATTACAATTTATGTCACAAATGACGATCGTATGTCTTCATGCACTTGCATGAGTATTCTACTCTAATAATATCTTCCTAAGCCCTTGCTTATGGTAATCTATTTTTGGGTGGGTGTGTGTATATATGAATATTTATTTATTAATGAAAGCTTTACATTTGAGTATTTCTTAATTGCATAAATAACTAAATAATATTTTTGGAATGATCCAATATTATACAAATACACACATCCACATACATATATGGGTGTGTATGTGTATGTATATATATACCACACACACATGCATGCTTCTTAAAGTAAATTTGTAGACTTTCAATATTTTCATTTTCAAAATTAATAAATAATATTTTGAAAATATCCACTATTTTGAAACACAATTTTTTTTTGGAAAAATTATCCCATTAATAGTTCAACTATATTTAAATCATATATTTATAGCCTAAATGGTTGCTTTCTCACCTCTATCTCATCTAACTTTGCTTTGGAGGCCCACTCTTCCACAGACATCCGATCTAATTGGTACTATACTAATTATGGTGGAAAATTATAGCTAAATCCTTCCCTTTATTAATGGTCAAAGGAAAATTATACTCACCTACATTCCCTAACATGCTTCCTGCATAATAATGCTTGTATGATGGACTGTTATACTTGTCTCTTTATTATTGGCTAATCAAGCTATCCTTTAGTTTCATTGTTATTATGAAGCCACTAGACCCAAGCCCCTATTAGTTGGTTTGACTAGCATATAAGATGTTCTTCTTTTGTTGTCACAATCTTCGATTGCTTTAGATCCACTATCACAGTCTTCCATGGCTTTAGATCCACTCTAGGCATACTTTTTCACTTTTCTCCTGGCTTCATGCCACAAAGAATGGACCGATAGAGTATCTTGAAGTCAAATAGTCTAAATCTCTAGTCTCCACCATTTATGCAAGCTCCCAAGTTTTAAGCTATCCCTTGCAATGATATGCAACATATTTGGCATGAATGTATAGCTTGGGGAAGTTTTCTAATATTTTGAAGAGATGAATACAAGTTCAAAAGAGTTCAAAGAAGTGGAAAAAGTAGCTGCTGAAGACTTAAGTGAAGACTGAAGTGACAATGATACTATTGAGCTATGAAAAGACACTGCAGTGGCTCTAATGACCCTTCATATCAGACATACCTCTTGGGAAGGGTATCCATGAACAAAGATAGATTATGGATGATTATTTTTCATTATTCGAATGTACTATTGAGAAAGAGCATACGTGAGAGAAACAGTGAGAGATAGCCAATTTTCTATGAGAAACATTGTATCTACATTAGAAAGGCTATGAAGACATTGAAGATGAAATCTATATGATAAAATTTCATTCAAAGTGGAGTATTTTTTTGTGTTCTCTTATTCTTTTGATGGATTCTAAGAATAATTTGAAGAATGTGTTGAAGTTCTGTTGTGATAAATCCGTGGGAGAACTGTTAAATAATGCTGCGTGAAGATTTGAGAAGACTAGTAGTGTTTTTCTTCTTGTGGTTGATTAAATTATGAAAAACATGCTTGTTGATGATACAATATACATTTTCTTGCAATAGATTCCCTATTTTTCTTGGTGTTTCTCTTAGGGATCCATGTTCTTGATGCGGAATCAAGGAAAAACTACCATCAATAAGCACCAACGAAGGCTAAAAATTGAAGAAGTGGCACTATTGAAAAGGGAGAAAAGCAATGGAAGATTGGAGAATCCCTGCTACTATTGAATAATTGGATATTTTTGTTGCCAAAGTTACTTTTTACCAAAAGTGCATCCCACAATGTCAGAAGCATGTCACTATCATGATGTGGGCCCTATGTGATAGACTGATTCCACTATCTTCTAAAGCTTTAGAGAATTGTATCACAATAGCCAATTGTTTTTCACAAAACTGAGAAGAGAAGTAGGAGCAAAGAGAATGACCATCCATGGGACATTTGGCCTTCATTGATAATTTTCAAACATCATCAACTAGGAGATTGTAAAAAAGCTTCAAGAGTCATGGTCAATTGAAGTTTACAAGAACAATAAGGAAAAGACTTGGAATTTGTTTGTGGATGCTCAATAACAAGATATGTGGGATACTTGGTGCACTGACAACCTTTTGTTTGTCAAATTGACAACCCACTAAAAGATAGTAGATAGAGTATTCTTCATAACCTATGCTATTTAAACCCTCCAAAGTTGGTATTATCAAGACAATGGCACAATGGCGATCCTTAAAAGAATGAATTTTGATACCTTTCAAACATAATATCTTTCCCTTTGTAGTGGAATGTGTAATATTCTTGCTCGAAAATATTACCAAACTTGACTCCTCGCATGGCATGTAAACCTGTGCAAGGTTATCTTCCGCATTGTAATTGCCGGCAGTTTAATTCGTAACCCGCATGTGTGAAAACGGGACCTCCGCATTGGCAAATCGAGCCGAGGGTTCAAATCCGCATAACCGTGGGGAAATACCCTCTTGGGAGGGGAAAAATGGATAATATTAATGCAAATTTTTTAATGTTTATCCCTTTCCCCCAACCGATGCATTGCTGGAGGAGAGGCAGTGAGGGGAGGGATGGGCTAGGTGGGAGTCGTGGGCTGCATGCACAGCCCGCGTGGTGGAGCTCCCCTCTCCCCACCTTGGGATATTAAAACCCCCCAGCCTTGGAGTAGAGGAGGAGGAAAGGCTGCGTGAGAGGGAAGGAATCAGACGAAATGCAGGCAAACTATGCACGATTAGAGGTAGGGATAAGGGAGAGGTTGCGCTAACGTCCAGAGGAGATAAGAGGGAAAAGAGGGGGCCGAGCTGGAGGATCGAAGGGAATGGACGCCACGCCGAGCTGAGCACGCTGCCGCTTGCAGTGCCTGCTACTGTCGCCATTGCAGCGTGCTGATGCTGTAGCTCCACGTCGCGCCACAGAAAGTCAATCCCCCCCCGCCCCCCATTTGACGTCAACCTTCCATTTTCTTTTTATTACCCCCCTCAATCACCCCCCCCCCCCCCCCATTTGACGTCAACCTTCCATTTTCTTTTTATTACCCCCCTCAATCATTTCCTTTGACCCACGTGCTTCCTCGGGAAGCAGAAGCTTCCTAGAAGCTTTGCAAGCTTCTAAAAAATAAGGCTTAAAGCCTTTGCACACGGGTCCCACCTCGGGTGTTAAAAACCTTCCCTTAAAGCCCAATTCCCATAAGCCTTTTTGAAAAGCTCCATTCCCGCAGCTCCATTCCCGCAAATTCTCGTAAAGACCCAATTCCATAAGTTTTTTTTTCCCACAAGTCCTCCCATAAGCCCAAGTCTTACAAGCCTCGGCCTTTTAAAGATCTGAAGTTCGATGAAGGTATCTCCTGCATATGAGGGAGAAGGGCAAGATCTTGAGGCTGCTTACCAAGGCTGAGGAGATTCACCAATCGTGTAAGGGCAAAGGCAAACCGGAAGTCCGTAATCACGCCTATGATGGCGCCTAAGAAGTCACAAGGCGCGCCTGCGGGAGGTTCTTCTCTTAACATTCACATGGACATCTCCTTGAGCCCACAAACCCAGGTTTTTTACTATTTTGATTCCACGCAAAAGTAACGCATTAAGCACGATAACTTCATGGATTAGGAAGCACCTATGCATGTTTAAAAATGCAATTGGGAAAATTGGTGTTTTCAATGTGATGAATGTAAATTGTCTATCCTTCTTACGGCCTTAATGGTATGTTGCCTTGTCATGAATTTCAAAGTGATGAGCCTAGAACACCTATTGCCTATCATTATAAGGCTGAAATTATTAAAGTGTACCTTTGACTAGACATGGAAAGATTAGGCGTATGTCACATTTTTAGGCAATATCTTCATTATAATGATTCATTAGGGAAAGGTTGTTATCACTCGTAGGAAATAGCAGAGCATGGAAATGATTCTATGAGCTTGCATGGAATAGGTTAACTCTAGCTTTAATTGGCATGAATTTCATTTAACTACGTTGCAGTTAGGAAAGGATTGTATGTTGCACATTCGTTGTGTGCAAAAAAATTCATTCATCAAGAGTTGTATTTAGGGAAAGGTTGCATGGTTTATTAAAGCATGAAATTCTAAAGCTTAGAAAAAGAGTTGTAGACATGATTCTTGAATGTAAAATCCTAGTAGGTCCTATGTAGGTTATCCTTCAATTTATCATGCGTTTTGATTTTAACAAGGAAGGATAGGGTTATTGCGAATCTAGTGGTACGTAGAAGCAATGAATCGCGTGTTTACGTGAATTGTGACATGTTGCAACTAGTTTTCTCCTTTAGATCAAGTTAACATCTCTAGGCATGGTTTGTCCTTGTTGCAAGACAAGTAGATCAAATTATCTAAATCACCTAACCTGCAAGGGATTCGTATAGGCATTGGTTTAATCGATACGATAAATACCCCAAGTACTAACTAGGGTTTAGCACATTAAGGATTTGGCCTAGTTTCACACTTGTTGCCAAGTCAAAACCCTCATACCCAAAGGACCTACCCACATTCATGCAATGTTGGGTCAATTGGATGCTCATGCAAATACGATCTAGGGTTTCTACCCTAAGGATCAGTCATTCAAATGCTAAAACTCGGATTGAGTTGGAATACCTAGGACGACGATCATTGTTGGCCTAGTGCATTTAGGATTGGGTTGGGTAAGAAGACACCCTAAACCCTGCTTCTTGTCTAAGCATGATTCCTTAACCAGAAAACACCGTTCAATGGGTGAAATGATCCCATGGAATAGATGCGAACTTGGGCAACAAGTAGCAACGTCGCATGGTCTTGTGGTTTGAACACAAGAGAGTTTTGCCATTCCTTGGAATGAGGTTGGCAGGTTCTTGTGCAAGTTTAACTTGCAGAGGATGAGTAGTCATCCTGTTACATCACCTTTCTTGGGGAAAAATTGCCAAGTCAATGGAAATTAGGTATTTGCTTGGAAGCAAAGGATCAGTCAACAATTTGGAGTGACATGGTCGCCAGGATTTATTGTTAATGTATGAAACTTAAGGTTTTGGTTAAGTTGGGTTAATATGGTATGGCCCCAACCCAAGGATGAAAGGGTGAACAAACAAACCTTGAGAGATCTTGCCAAGTCGCAATTGATCCCGGATCAAATGCTGGATGCATTCGGAGAGAAGGATTCACTATTTAGCAATTGACCAAAAATAGTCGACCATTGGAATTGATTGTGCTTGTAACAGTTTAGGAGCATTGTTTGTATTGTTTACTCAAGGAACTAAAGGATGGAAAGATATTTAATGCTTCAGGTTGAAGGCTTGAAGGGAGAGGCAGTCTCAGTTACCCCCGACTATCTGCCTAACCCTAACCAAGGGGGTTGTAGCCGCACCGCGAATGTGGACCGATCCCGCCGTGTGAGGTCTCTCCATTGAGCGCTACTTGGAGTAGGAGGACGCTTGGGTGCCAGGGGGCTCTGGCCGTAAATCCCTTACCTTCTGCGCCCTTCACAAGAGGCCAACGTGACTCGGGATTGGATCTCGAGGCCCGCATACTAGTCTACGGGCAGAATCTTGGATTAGTAATCCCTATGGATTATGGATAGCCTTCGGGTGGATTATGGATTAGCCTACAGGATGGACTTTATGGATGTATTCCAAAGATAAATAAGATAACTTGTTGAAAAGGAAACTTGTTTGAGATTGTTTTTCTATGTCAAGTTCTAAGATTACGTGAATGAACCAGTGTCTAACTAGCTAATTAATGAAGTTGTTGGATGCATATCCAACTAAATATGGTAGGTAATTAGACAACTAAAGCAACCTTGAGGAAAGTGCGGTGGATGTGGCCATGGGTCCGTCCTACGGATGGGTGGTCTCGGTTGGCCGGGAACTTTTCTCAATCGAAATGGACAACAAGGAGCTCTTCTCGAAGGAAATGAACAGCAAGGGCGCTAACCTAAGGTTTAGGTTATTAGAATCTTGATTTATGCTGTTTTAGGGGAACGACATTGGACTATGCCTTATGGGCAGAGAGGTTGAGCCTTGCATCCCTCTTGTTTCCCATTCTCCTTGAACCAAGTGCAGCATGAATCCGCTTCGTCCCTGGCATTTCTGGGTAAAGTAGTTCGCTTGGGGTTCGACGCTAGCTGCCGTTTAGGAAAGTGACCATTAGGGGAAACCCTGATTCAGGTTGGTCCTAAGTGGGAACGGCCGGAATACTTCCGCTACATGGCAGATGCGGAAAGTCCTAGACCGCAAACCCTGTAACATTCCATGGGAGTGCTGGGCAGAGCTTTCTAGACTCTCTTTCCGATGGACTGCTAAGAGTGTCCTGAAAGGGAATAGGTGGACACGTTACAGTTGGTATCAGAAAGAACCAACGAAGGATCTGTCTTTATAAGAAAACTTAATAAGAAGAAGTAAAGCAAATGTTAACATCATATTGGGGAATATGGGAATTTTCCATAAGTTTGGGACACATGGTCAAATCTTTGGATTTGTCATAACTTGAACACTATAACTCCAAATTGAGCGCTCTATAGCTCAATAGATTCCATTTTTCAAGTGCTTTCCAATGATAGGTCACATCATATGGTTTTGAGAAACTTATGTGTATGTTATCCGGGTGCCACCTTTTTAGTATTAAAAAAATGAAAATTGGGAGATTCCCAAACTCACTAATATTGTGTTTGTTGCTGTTAAGAACATTTCCTTACTTTCGATGCTGTCTTGCAGAATTATGAAGCATGGAACAGATTCTTAGTGTTCCAAGTCATGTTTATGACCGCGATGCATGCCTCAGATTATCAACGAAGGATCGATATGATGAACATCCTAGACCACATTTATAATCCATCGCCTCTGTACGTGGAATGGAGATGGACGGGTGACTCAAGAATCTATTACATAGCTGCCCACCGGTTTGCGTACCTTTGAACCAACCTAAAGAGAATCAAGTGGTTGGAAGAGGGTCGAGCTGAACTCATATGTGTACGAGGAGGTGACCCGCATAATCCTCGTCGACAGGATCAAGGTGTTGGGACGCTATGAGAAGAATGGGTACCAAAGGAAAGGATACCTTAACCTTCCAATGACTTATCGATTCCTGAAGATCCATGACCCAAATCCATACTATTATCCAGTTCCCATAGCTAAATGTAACAAAACATTATTCTCCCCGAACTAATGTACCAGTTTGCTCTACCATCCCAAGAAATATTGTACTCCGAAAGGGCTATGCCCATATGAATGAAATAAGACTTCTTTTTATCAATGATTGTCTTGTCTATAAAAAGTTAAGTGGCTAGGTTTCTTGGCTGAAAGCTGAATTGGGTATGAAATATAATGGTAACGATTAGCGAGTTGTTAACGTTAAGAATCCTCTACCCAGGCGCAACCCCAAGTACAGATTCCCAGTCCAACCCCTACATTAAGTATGGCCGTGATTCAGGAGAAGAAGTTTCTTCTCAAGTAGATCAAGCCGCCAGAATTTGATGGGAAAGGAAGGACTGTCCAAGTTGATGCTGAGATTTGGATAGAGTCCATGGAAGATTACTTTGAAGTGGCCGGTATTGCACCCACCAACCAGGCAATGCTCGCCAAGTTGAAGCTCACTGGCGAAGCCAGGCTTTGGTGGAAGCAATGATGCAGAGATCAAGGGATCTTGGAAGGATCCGTTACCTGG
The DNA here is from genome assembly GCF_053477565.2 of Lygodium microphyllum. Lineage (NCBI taxonomy): Eukaryota > Viridiplantae > Streptophyta > Polypodiopsida > Schizaeales > Lygodiaceae > Lygodium > Lygodium microphyllum. The sequence goes on from NC_141142.1 coordinate 49,742,629, forward strand.
GAAAAGTTGAAAAAGGCTGTGTAAGGAAGACACTTACCGCCTGCATACCGCACGCAGAAAATGAATGAGTTCTATGAGCTGAAACAACTGGGTCTGACTCTTGATGCATACTACTCAAAGTTTGTCTCACTTTTGAAGTATGCGCCACAAATGGATATGACACAACAGGTATCGAAATTTTGTGCCGGTTTAAACCCACTAGTGAATACCCGCCTCAAATCTATGCGCCCATTAGATCTACAGGATGCACTCATTCGAGCTGCACCCATAATTCAGGAGGTGCAGGCTAGGCCAAGAAGTAACAAGACTTGGTCTTATAATGATCAGAACAGATGAGCATACAGGCCCCAAGCGAAGAGAGTTCAAGGTCAAAATCGGGGACAAAGAAAGAAAGCAAGGACCAATAATGTCAATAACTTTGTCCCTACCCAAGGTAATGGCGGGAATCTCCATTGTTTCCACTACAACGAGCCCAGTCATTTCAAAAGGCAATGTCCCAAACTTGGCAGAGGACAATGTCAAGGACCTTTCCAAGCAACCCGCCCGTGGCCAAGGAGCCGCCACCCGAGGCAGAGGAAGAACCGCCTGTATTTCCAATAGGGAATTGTGTGAAGAAGAAGACCCAACCATGGAAGCAGAGTTTAAGAGGGGAACAATCCATGCCACCCTTCACAAGAAAGGCCCGAATCGCCAGTTTTCGGTGATTCAGACACCATCGGACTATCAAGGTAAAGGTTTCAAAACCTTGATTGATTGTGGCAGTACGCATTCCTTTATCTCACCAGCTTGTGCAAGAAGATTAGGAATAGCCACAGTAGAAGCACCTACCTTGCTTGTAGAATTAGCAAATGGTCGTGAGGTCACTTGTACCAGGCAAACTGCTAAGGTGGAATTCTTTCTGGGAGGAAAATCGACTTTGGTCAGATTCAGGGTCATGAACCTAGGTATCCATGAGAGTTTGCTCGGAATGGATTAGGTTAAACCTAATGACGCCCACATTCATTGTGGAAAGGGCCAAGTTTCCTTTTGAAACTCTGAAGGGGAATGGGTCACAACTCAAGGAGAGGCTGGAAAACCGAAAATTCAATTGGCCAAAGCATCTCGGATTATAAAGGGAGTTAGAAAGGGACTACCTGTCTACTTGATTAAGCTTAATAAGCTAGATCAGAAGCAGGAGTCTAGTGAAGGACCTTCATGGCTAAAGGAGTACATGGACGTATTTCCTGAAGAGCTGACAGAACTTTCGCCTCAAAGGGAATTGGACCATGAGATCAAGCTAGTGCTGGGAGCTGTGCCAATTACAAAGAGGCCTTATAGAATGTCCATTCTGAAAGCAATTGAGCTGAAGGAGCAACTCAAGCAATTGTTATATCAGGGCTACATCCGTCCTAGCAGTTCACCATGGGGAGCTCCAATACTGTTCCAGAAGAAGAAAGATGGAACGCTTCAATTGTGTATTGATTACAGAGCGTTGAATCAATCAACGATTAAGAACAAGTACCCTATTCCTAGAATAGATGAACTTCTTGACCGTCTTCAAGGTGCGAGGATCTTCTCCAAGATTGATCTCAGTTCTGGATACTATCAGATAAGGATCAATGTAGAAGATATTCCAAAGACGGCATTCAACACAAGATATGGACGCTTTGAGTTCCTAGTCATGTCATTCGGGCTGACAAATGCACCTGCCACCTTCAATAGGTTAATGCAGGATATATTTAGGCCATATCTTGATGACTTCGTACTCGTATTCTTCGATGATACCCTAGTCTACTCCAAACAGGAAGAAGATCATGAACCCCAGCTTCGCATTGTCCTTGAGATAATGAGGGCACACAAGCTTTATGCCAAGATGAAGAAGTGTGCATTCTTCAAATGTTAGATTGAATATCTAGGATTCATCGTATTAGCAGAAGGAATCTCAGTGGATCCGGCCAAAGTCAGAGATATTCTAGAATGGCCAATACCAACAACTGTCAAAGAAATTCGCAGTTTTCTTGGATTGACAGGATGGTATAGTTTCTTTATGAAAGACTATGCTTTGATTGCAGCACCTCTGACGGATTTACTGAAGTAGCAAACATCGATGGCATGGTCAACTGCCGAACAATCTAGCTTTGATAGATTAAAGCAAAGTTTGGTATCAACACCTATCCTGAAACTTTCGGACCTCAGTAAGGAGTTCGAAGTAGTAATCGATGCTAGCACGCTTGCCTTAGGATGTGTGCTTATGCAAGAAGGTCATCCTATAGCATACTCTTCAAGAAAACTGAAGAGCCATAAGAAGAATTATGCTACCCATGATCTAGAACTGTTAGCTGTCATCCATGCTCTCAAGCTTTGGAGACATTACCTGCTAGGTAATAAGTTTACCCTAGTGACGGGGATCATAAAAGTTTCAAGTGGATCTTTACCTAGAATGAACTCAACATGAGGCAACGTCGGTGGATTGAAGTGCTGGAGGAGTATGATTTTGAAATCAAATACCGGTCTGGAAAGGGAAATGTAGTTGCCGATGCACTCAGTCGCAAGGCATTCCTTAATTCTCTAATCTTGCAAAATCCATCAACAGCTAACTGCATTGAGGGTCTTGGCATAGCCAAGATGTCCTGAGAAAGGGGAATCATGAGCTTCCCAAAATATCTTCTGCTCGAGCGACTGGCTTGCCGGTATACATAATCTCATTCTATAGTAGACAAGTCCACTATTGATAGAGAATTCATGATACTTAGCCTATAGCTTTTGGTCCTGATCCTTGATAGGAATCTCCCTTAGCATCTTTTGAGCTACTATTGGGAGAGGCTTAAAGGTGATGTTCTCAAATATGTCACTGAGTGTTTGTCTTGTCAACGTATTAAGGCCGAACATGTCAAAATGCAAAGAAAGTTACAAACACTTGACATTCCCCAAATGAAATGGGAATTCATCAGTATGGACTTTGTTGTTGTCCTACCCCAAGTTCAGGGAGGATACAACTCCATTATGATTGTGGTTGATATGCTTACTAAGGTTGCATATCTTATTCCTATTAAGACAAACTATAAAGCCTTAGACATTGCAAGGTTGTTTATCAAGGAGATATTCAAGCTACATGGGTTGCCTAGAAGAATCATTAGTGATCGTGATTCTCCCTTCACATCACACTTCTGGAGAGCTATCTTTGAAGCCATTGGTATGCAACTCTATTTTAGTACAGCTTACCATCCCCAAACCGATGGTCAAACGGAGCGAGTCAACCAAGTCATTGAGGATATGCTAAGGGCACACTGCTTCCGTGAACCAAGAAGGTGGATTCAATACCTATCACTGGTTGAGTTTTCCTATAATGCTTCTTACCAACAAAGTATTCAAATGACCCCTTTCCAAGCATTGTATGGGCATGACTGTCGAAGTCCTTTAAACTTCTCAAATCCAACCTTGAGGATTGAAGCTTTAAGGCAGATGTTGGAAGAGATGGATGACCAAATGAAGTCAATAAGATAGGACATCCAAGCCGCCAAGGATAGACAGAAGGCATACGCGGATTTGAAATGTCAAGATAGAACCTTCGAGGAAGGAGACATGGTCTTCATTCGTGTACGCCCAAAGAAGAGTTCCCTATCCTCAGGAGATTGCAAGAAGCTAAGCCCAAGGTATTGTGGACCATACAAGATCCTCCAGTGCCTAGGACCCAATGCTTATAGACTGCAACTCCCTGAGAACCTAAAGGTTCATAATGTATTCCACATCAACCTATTGAAGAAGTATGTACCTAATCCTAGCCATGTACTTGATGACCAACAAGTTGTAATGCCTAGCCAAGGAGTCCTTGAGCTACAGCCTGATAGGATCTTAGATGTTAGGGAGAGACGATTGAGATCCAGAACCTTGAGAGAATGCCTCGTCTAGTGGAAACATTATCCTAAGGAGGATGCCACTTGGATGGATGAAAGCACTCTCAACCAACAATACCCCCAGTTCTTCTCGAGATGAGGACATCTCGATTCCTCCAAGGGGGAGAGAATGTAATATTCCTGCTCAAAAATATTACCAAGCTTGACTCCCCGCACGCCATGTAAACCCTGTGCAAGGCTATCTTCCGCATTGTAATTGCCGGCAGTTTAATCCATAACCCGCATGTGTGAAAACAGGACCTCCGCATTGGCAAATCAAGCCGGGGGTTCAAATCCGCATAACCACAAGGAAACACCCTCTTGGGAGGGGCAAAATGGTAATATTAATGCAATTTTTTTTATGTTTATCCCTTTCCCCCAACCAATGCATGGCTGGAGGAGAGGGAGTAAGGGGAGGGATGGGCTAGGTAGGAGCCGTGAGCTGCATGCACAACCCACATGGTGGAGCTCCCCTCTCCCCCCCTCGGGCTATAAAAACCCCCCCTAGCCTTGGAGTAGAGGAGGAGGAAAGGCTGCGTGAGAGGGAAGGAATTAGACGAAAGGCAGCCGAACTATGCACGATTAGAGGTAGGGATAAGGGAGAGGCTGTGCTAACATCTAGAGGAGATAAGAGGGAAAGGAGGGGGCTGAGCTAGAGGATTGAAGGGAACGGACGCCGCCGGACTGAGCACGCCGCCGCTTGCAGCGCGTCTGCTGCTACTGTCATTGCAGCATGCTCACGTGTGGCTCCACGTTGCCACAGAAAGTCAATCCCCTCCTCCCCCCCATTCGACGTCAACCTTCCATTTTCTTTTTATTACCCCCTCAATCATTTCCTTTGACCCACGTGCTTCCTGGGGAAGCAGAAGCTTCTTAGAAGCTTTGGAAGCTTCTAAAAAACAAGGCTTAAGGCCTTGTGCACACGGGTCCCACCTCGGGTGTTAAAAACCTTCCCTTAAAGTCGAATTCCCATAAGCTTTTTTGAAAAGCTCCATTTCTGCACCTCCATTCCCGCAAGTTCTCGTAAAGCCCCAATCCCATAAGTTTTTTTTTCCCACAAGGCCTCCCATAAGCCCAAGTCTCACAAGCCCTGGCCTTTTAAAGATCCAAAGTTCGGTGAAGGTATCTCCTACATACGAGAGAGAAGGGCAAGATCTTGAGGCTGCTTACCAAGGCTGCGGAGATTCACCGATCGCATAAGGGAAAATGCAAACCGGAAGTCCGTAATCACGCCTACGATGCCCCTAAGAAGTCGCAAGGCATGCCTATGGGAGGTTCTCCTCCTAACATTCACATGGACATCTCCCCGAGCCCACAAACACAGGTTTTTTACTATTTTGATTCCACGCAAAAGTAATGCATTAAGCACGATAACTTCATCGATTAAGAAGCACCTATACATGTTCAAATTCACCTAGCCTAGTTAAATGCAATTGGAAAAATTGGTGTTTTCAATGTGATGAACGCAAATTGTCTATCCATCTTACGGCCTTAATAGTATGTTGTCTTGTCATGCATTTCAAAGTGACGAGCCTAGAACACCTATTGCCTATCATTATAAGGTTGAAATTATTAAAGTGTACCTTTAACTAGACATGGAAAGATTAGACGTATATCGCATTTTTAGGCAATATCTTCATTATAATGATTCATTAGGGAAAGGTTGTTATCACCCGTAGGAAATAGTAGAGCATGGAAATGATTCTATGAGCTTGCATGGAATAGGTTAACTCTAGCTTTAATTGGCATGAATTTCATTTAACTACGTTGTAGTTAGGAAATAGCAGAGCATGGAAATGATTCTATGAGCTTGCATGGAATAGGTTAACTCTAGCTTTAATTGGCATGAATTTCATTTAACTACGTTGTAGTTAGGAAAGGATTGCATGTTGCACATTCGTCGTGCGCAAAAAAATTCATTCATCAAGAGTTGTATTTAGGGAAAGGTTGCATGGTTTATTAAAGCATGAAATTCTAAAGCTTAGAAAAAGAGTTGCAGGCATGATTCTTGAATGTAAAATCCTAGTAGGTCCTATGTAGGTTATCCTTCAATTTATCATGCGTTTTGCTTTTAACAAGGAAGGATAGGGTTATTGCGAATCTAGTGGTACGTAGAAGCAATGAATCACGTGTTTACATGAATTGTGACATGTTGCAACTAGTTTTCTCCTTTAGATCAAGTTAACATCTCTAGGAATGGTTCGTCCTTATCACAAGACGAGTAGATTGAATTATCTAAATCACCTAACCTGCAAGAGATTCGTATAGGCATGGTTCAATCGATACAATAAATACCCCAAGTGCTAACTAGGGTTTAGCGCGTTGAGGATTTGGCCTAGTTTCGCACTTGTTACCAAGTCAAAACCCTCATATCCAAAGGATCTACCCACACTCACGCAATGCTGGGTCAATTGGACGCTCATGAAAATACGATCTAGGGTTTCTACCCTAAGGATCAGTTGTTCAAATGCTAAAACTCGGATTGAGTTGGAATCCCTAGGACCGTTGTCGGCCTAGTGCATTTAGTATTGGGTTGGGTAAGAAGACACCCTAAACCTTGATTCTTGTCTAAACATAATTCCTTGACCATAAAACGCCATTCAATGGGTGAAATGATCCCATGGAATCGATGTGACACTTGTGCAACAAGTAGCAACGTTGCATGGTCTTGTGGTTTGAACACAACAGAGTTTTGCCATTCCTTGGAATGAGGTTGGCAGGTTCTTATGCAAGTTTAACTTGCACGAGGATGCGTAGTCATCCTGTTACATCACCATTCTTGGGGAAAAATTGCCAAGTTGGGTTAACATGGCATGGCCCCAACCCAAGGACAAAAGGGTGAACAAACAAACCCTTGAGGGATCTTGCCAAGTCGCAATTGATCGCGGATCAAATGCTGGATGCATTCCGAGAGAAGGATTCACTCCTTAGCAGTTGGCCAAAAATAGTCGACCACTGGAATTGATTGTGCTTGTAACAGTTTAGGAGCACTGTTTGCATTGTTTGCTCAAGGAACTAAAGGATGGAAATATATTTAATGCTTCAGGTTGAAGGCTTGAAGGGAGAGACAGCCTCAGTTACCTCCGACTCTCTGCCTGACCCTAACCAAGGGGGTTGTAGCCGCACCGTGAACATGGACCGAACCTACCACGTGAGGTCTCTCCGTTGAGCTCTACTTGGAGCAGGAGGACGCTTGGGTGCCAGGGGGCTCTGGCCATAAATCCCTTGCCTTCGGCGCCCTTCACAAGAGGCCAACATGACTCGGGATTGGATCTCGAGGCCCGCATACTAGTCTACGGGTGGAATCTTGGATTAGTAATCCCTGTGGATTATGGATAGCCTTCGAGCGGATTATGGATTAGCCTACGGGCTAGACTTTATGGATGTATTCCAAAGATAAATAAGATAACCTGTTCAAAAGGAAACTTGTTTGAGATTGTTTTTCTATGTCAAGTGCTAAGATTACGTGAATGAACCAGTGTCTAACTGGCTAATTAATGAAGCTCTTTCATGCATGTCCAACTAAATGTGGTAGGTAATTAGACAACTAAAGCAACCTTGAGGAAAGTGCGGTGGATGTGGCCATGGGTCCGTCCTACGGATGGGTGGTCCCGGTTGACCGGGAACTTTTCTCAATCGAAATGGACATCAAGGAGCTCTTCTCGAAGGAAATGAATAGCAATGGCACTGACCTAAGGTTTAGGTTACTAGAATCCCAATTTATGTTGTTTTAGGGGAACGGAATTGGACTATGCGTTATGGGCAGAGAGGTTGAGCCTTGCATCCCTCTCGTTTCCCATTCTCCTTGAACTAAGTGCAGCATGAATTCACTTCGTCCCTGGAGTTTCTGCGTAAAGTAGTTCGCTTGGGGTTCGACGCTAGTTGCCATTTAGGAAAGTGACCATTAGGGGAAACCCTGATTCAGGTCAGTCCTAAGTGGGAATGACCGAAATACTTCCACTACTTGGCAAACGTAGGAAGTCCTAGATCGCAAACCCCGTAACATTCCATGGGAGTGCCGGGCAGAGCTTTCTAGACTTTCTTTCCGATGGATTACTAAGACGTGTCCTGAAAGGGAACAGATGGACACGTTACAGAATGAAAGTTGAATTTAGAGAGATTGAAAAGAAAGAAATAGAAGAAATGTTGGTAAGAGAGTCCTCCAAAGATTGCAACCCTTTTGATTCTATTATGTTGAGTACAGAATACAGACTAGGTGGAGCTAACTCCGTGATGAATGACACAATCAAGAGGCAAGAACTAGAATGAGTCAAGAGGTACATGAGAAGAGAGAAGGAAAAAATCAAAACTGAGAATAAGCTAGGAGCAAGCCTCCTTTGATGCCCTTGCAGCACTCTTTACAAAAGTGTCCATGGCAACTTAAGGTCCCCTTCCTAGTCAAATTTATCCTGGAAATATTGATGACACGCCAGCAAATATAGTCCCATTTTCCATCTTTAAGGGAGAGTACAATGAAGATCATAATCCTCATATAGTTGGGTTTATGGTAGTGTGTGTAGCCAACAATGTTGGAACCCCCGAGCATTGGTTGGCGATATTCCCTACCACTTTCAATGGCATGGTGTTTTAGTGGTATGAGAGATAAGTAGTAGGAACTTTTGATACATAGGATTCCTCACTAAATTTAGACATGAAGGCTTTGAAGAGCAGATGTGAGAGGAATTCATGAACTTAAGTTAGTCCTCTAGTGAACGGGTGGAAGCATATGTCTCTAGGATGGAATCCATATTGAAGAGATAGACCAATCATCACTTTGATGAAATGAAGAATATGTGACTACTGGGGATGATACTTTGCATAAAATCGCTCATATTGGTAGTGTGCCACTTGTCACTAGAGATGGAGTTGAAAATAAGCTTGGGGATGTACTTTATGTACCTGCAATCACTAAGAACTTAACATTAGTTGGTCAATTGAAAAACCAAGGAATGTAGGTGAGATTCAATAGATATGGATGTTTCATTGAGTAATTTCAAAATGGAAGGCCTGGTAGATTGATTGCAAAAGGAAAGAAGAAATGCCTGTTATTTGCCTTAGATGCAAGTACTCCCATCATTCAAAATTCTATGTATGTTGAAAGTGGGCATGGTCAAGATAAGGATGTTGAATTATGTCATAGGAGAATTGGTCATGTAAATCTGCAAAGATTGAAACCAATGCAAACTAGACAAGTGGTTCGTGGTTTTGCCCCATTTGGTTATGTTAATTATGATCATGTATGTGAGGCTTGTCAGTTTGTCAAGCAAGCTAGATTACCATTTCCAAAGAGAGGGAGAATCAGTAGTTACCCTTTGGAAATGGTGCATTCCGATATTTGGGATTCATGTCAAAATGTCTCATTGAGTGGGAGATGTAGGTTTTATATCACTTTTATTGATGACTTTAGCAGAATGACTTGGGTGTATTTCATGCAGCATGAAAGTGAAGCCTTTGAAATATTTTTGGAGTTTAAAGCTATGGTTGAAAAACAATTTGGTTGTTACATAAAATGCTTGAGGTCTGATAATGGAGGAGAGTACATATCATATGAATTTTTAGATTTTTTGAGAGATCATGGAATCAAAGAATAGGTGACATGCAGGCACACACCTAAGCAGAATGGTGTGGCAGAAAGGAAGAATCCTATCATTGCAGATATTGCTAGGGCAATGATGAACCAAATGAATATGCCATTGACATATTAGGCAGAGGCAGTGCATACTATTGTACATATCATGAACATGACACCTATAGCATTGACTCATCATGCATAACCATATGAAAAGATGTAAAGTAGGATACCCACTATTGCCTACTTTAGGGTTTTTGGATGTGTTTGTTATGTTCATGTTCCTGATGATTTGAGGAAGAAGATGGAGCCAAAGGCTATAAAATGCATCTTTCTTGGATACCTTGATGAGAAGAAGGGTTAAAAATGCTATGATCTTGTGACTAAGGAATTTTACATTAGCAAGGATGTCAAATTTATTGAGTATGAATCCTGGTACAAGCCCAAGTTTGCACTGGACTGGGATTCCTATGATTAGTGATGATGATGCTCATGGGAAGAAAAATTTAGCAAATGGCAAGCTTGAAAATCAGCACTTAGAAGATATGTTTAGGCCCTTAGGAGAATGCAGAAAGTAGTGGCAGCTATAGTCCATGGAGTGGCAGGTTGAGGAGTCCACAAAAGAGTGTGGAAATTGCAAAAGGCATTCCTCATGTAAAAACTCTAGGTACTAGAAGTGCAGGGAAATATGTGCCACCACATGCAAGAGTAGTTGAGACTTTAAGTAGTCCACCTTAGTTGAGGAGATCAGAAAGCATTAGATATCCTCTTGATAGATTGACATATAATGGGTTCATGAAGATGCATTATGCTTATATGGTTTCTTATGTACAACATGTGGAACCTACTTGCTTTGAGGAAGCAATGGAAAGCAAAGAATGGAGACAATGGATGAGGAGATGGATGCATTGAAGAAAAACAAGACTAGGGATTTAGTACAATTACCTCATGGAAAGAAATCAATTGGTTGCGAATGGGTGTATAAAGTCAAGTGAAAATCGAATGGTTCTCTAGAAAGGTACAAAGCAAGGCTGGTTGCAAAAGGTTATGCACAAACATATGGATTGGATTATGAGGAGACATTTAGTCTAGTGTGGCAAAGATGACTATAGTGAGATATGGCTGGAAATTGTATCAAATGGATGTGAAAAATGCATTCTTGAATGGGAATTTAGAAGAGGAAGTGTACATGAATCAATGTGAAGGGTATGTGAATCCTAAAAACCCACATTATGTATGCAAATTGAAGAAGGCATTGTATGGACTGAAGTAAGCACCAAGAGCTTGGTGTGAGAGGATTAACAGATTCTTGTGCAGCATGGGATTTCAACAGAGTATGGCTGTGACTACTCACTCTATCTAAGACATGCAGAGGATGGCATGGTTGTGGTTGTCATCTATGTTGATGACCTCATTATTATAGGTACACTTGAGAGGGAGATTGCTGAAGTTAAGCATGATCTTCATAAGGAATTTGACATAAAGGAACTTGGTTTGTTGAGATATTTTTTGGGCATTGAGGTCATTGGTACATCTCATGGTATTTGGTTGGTACAAAGATAGTATTCCTTGGAGATGTTGGAGAAGTATGGCATGACAGGATGTAAGCCAGTGGATACTCCCTTGGATCAAAACATCAAAATGATTGATGATGGGCAATATGTGGAAGATGTGACTATGTTTAGAAAAATGGTTGGTAGTCTTATCTATTTAACTATTACAAGGCCAGATTTGAGTTATGCTATTGGATTGATTAGCCAATTTATGCAAGGACCATGTAAATCACATTTGAATGCAGCGAGGAGAGTTCTAAGGTATGTGAAGAAGACAGTTGGACTTGGCTTATTCTATGAGAAGGGAATAAAGCCTACCTTGTTTGGGTATACTGATGCAAATTGGGTAGGTAATTTTATGGATAGGAGATTCACTAGTGGCTATGAATTTTCATTTGGTTTAGCCATGGTAAGTTGGAGCACCAAAAAACAACCTACAGTTACTTTATCAAGTACAGAAGCTAAGTATTGAGGTATTGCATTGGCAGCATGTGAGCAAACGGGTGTGCTATTTTTGCAAGCTTTTGATTTCGTGCTTTTGCAATTGAAATTGATTTTTAGAGCTTTTTGAAACAACCTTGGATGCTTTCTACAAATGACATGTCAAAAATATATTGCGCATCATGCATTACTAACCCATTCACAATAAAGGGAGCAATGGTGTTGAATAATCACAACAAATAATAACATTCCAAAGTTTTGCATTACCCAAAAGGAGTACAATATCTAGAAAGGTTCCAAGATCTTCATGTAACAAAAAGGACATGTCACACCCTAATGAAGTGCATGATGATGAGTCCTCCAGAACAATGAATGAGCCATGCTTACGTTGGGCTTCCTACATAACATGGCATATCTTACGTGTTTGCCCTAACACAAAGGCAAGGTCTGTGGGGGTTAGTGCAGGCTGATGTATGACCATGTGCTCCTTGGGTTGAAGGCCAAGTATGTGCATGTACACATAATACATATGTTTGCAAGCAAGAAATGCCTTTTGGGTAGATTCTCTTTTTTGAAAATCAGGACAAGTGCACCTAGGCTCTTCTTTGATGTGCACATCATAACAACTCTCTATCAAGACTCGAAATACTGAATGTTGTCTCTCAAGTTGCACTACCTCCTCCAAGAATGTCACAACCATGCAACCAGCTGCCTCTATTCTCTTTTGTGCATCTTTGGAAATTCCATGTCTCCACTTGCGTCTTCTCCCGCTTGAACCACATTCTGTAGAAATAGGAGGTTTGCTCTTCTCGTTCCTTGGTGGTGCTGTAAAGCTAAAGCAGGCAAACTTGAAACCAGCCTGTCTTAGGCTGCTACACTCTTCCTTCGATATATTTGTTCCTATATCAACTGGCCACAAAGATGGAACAATTGGTGATGCTATCACTTGTTTCTGCACAGCGTTTGTATGCTTGACATCATGATTACAGAACCATATCCATTGTGCAATGGCCTTGTTCTTATAGGCTCTCTCAGACCAAAAGCATGGTGCGACTAACCCCACTTGCCGACTCTGTAATTTGCTGCTACAATTCTTTCTACCCTCCATACCAAAACACTTTCTCACACAGTTAGGTGGTGTCCTTCGTAAAGCCCACTCCTCCTGTGCCACTTCTACCTCTTCTACGTGAGTTGACGTTTCCGCATTTGGTGCACTTACTCCACCTGCAAAGGGCTTGATTGGTATCTCCTCATCCTGTTGGATACATATCTCTTCCATCTTTCCATCGTCAAACTGTATACTCCGCGGCCTGCCCCTGATTTTCCTTTGCCTTGACTCCATCATGTATCCTGGTCTATGAGAACTTACAGTTGCTCCACCTCCCTTCTTTTTTCTTTGCACAGTCTCCCTATCACCTTGCATTATAGGCTCCTCGTACAAAGGACTTCCAGCTACAACACCTTGCAACGCCCGTGCAACAGAGGAGGGATTTGGGGGTTCCCTTTTGCTGGCACTAGCCAACAAAGACTCCATAGAAGGCCCAGATCCAATAAACCTCCCCGTGGTATAGCCCAACCTCTTTGCACATTGAATATATGCATTCAAAACATCACTAACACATGCATCATAAAGTGATATCTTTCGTTTTCCACCCTCACCTGCTAACCAACTAGCATGGACACTTTCTGATAAGTTTATGCTTGGAATTTGAGCATGTTCCCAAGGACTTTTGTTAGCCTGCGGAGTCAAATCCAAAAATAGAATCAGTAGCTCTCCCCATTGCTACATTGTGCAACAAATCTTAATGAGCTGGAAAAAATGTCACACTTACATGAGATTCAATTCCTCCCCAGTGGGCAATTCTTTGCTCCCACCATTTCAACCACATATCCAAAGCCTTGATGTGTTCCTTGTTGACATTTCGTGCCCACCAATCTCGGATAGCAGAGGCCTGAAGTGAGGCTAGTTGAGTTGTCATTGCTAGCCTCCATGCTTCACACAATTCAATGTGGTGCATTTGTTTATCCACAGTGACTAATTTCTTGGTATGCTTTTGCAAACTTTGCTCCTAATGAAAAAGACAAGAACGCTCCCTCCCTTCCATTATGTTATGAGGCCCTCCATTGTACACAGCCCTTATTGCCATCCAATTCGCACTTGCCTCATCGGACATAAATCCAGCAAAGTCAGGTGGATCATGGCCACATTGAACCATGACAGAATTCAAATTTCTCCAAAACAGGATTTGAGACTCTTCATCCTCCTCTTTAAATTCACATATTGCAATTACCTGCAATGCTCTCATGCTAGTTCATGATTGATACATTAGTATAGTGTTCATCAACAACAATTTAATTTCAATAAAAGCTTTCATTATGTTGCCACATACCCGTGATCATAAACTGAACAAGACATAGTTGCCCACCCATCAATCCTATGGGTATGATCAAAGTGCACCCATGCACGTCGTAAATCTCCAGTCCCAATTCGCCTCATACGATTCACTAAGTCCACCCCTGATGCTGGTCCCTTGGTGGACATTTTAAACAAGTAGCACTTCTCCTTGGCATCACCTTGTCCTGGAAATCTACTTCCATGGAAAAATGGGAAGACACAACGTTTTAACAAAAGAAGTATGTTGTCATACCCATCACCAACCACCTGACCTTGTTTGGCTCTTTCTTGTGAAACAATGCCTTTGAACCTATGTGTTTATTAGAGGGTTATTTCAAATGCAGGACATACATTGTAAGCAGAAAATAATAATGCACAAGCCTACCCATTATTCTGCACAAGTGGCATCATTTCTTCTAGAAAATGATTAAGATCCACCTCTGTCGCCTCTGACTCGTCTTCTTTTGTTAAAGATTCAAACAACATCTGCCGAGCGACTAGCATCTGTATTTTTCGTGGGCCTCCCTTTTCGATCTTTAGGACCGTGCTCACAAGCCTCCGCACCTTGTCAAGGGTTGCCCTCTTAGTGCCATGTTGAACACTGTGAGCATGCTCCCCAACATGGATCACCAAACGTGTCATTGTAGGATCCAGTGGCAACACATAATAGATCCTGCATTTGCAAATGGCTACACAAGTAGCAACATTAAGACAATAGTGACATGTTATCTTGGAGTTTCCCTCACTTGCAGGATAACCCATGCTCACGGTTCTATCCAAGTGACCATGGAAAAAAACATCATTGTATTTTCCCTCTGTTATGTAGTAAGGACAAGTGATCCTAAGACATTGAAGACTTCCAAGACAATAGCTCAAGCGCACAGTGCACTCAATTGCCATATTTGTCTGTGAGGGCCGCGACCACAGGTGACCATCATATTTTTGTTCCATACCCATCATTCATTTCTTGCTATCTGTGGCTGGAAGCTCAAAAGCAATTGTGCCATTATACTCGATTGGGAGCTCATCCACCCTTCGTGGAGGTCCACAGAGCGCTAGTAATTTTTTCAATCTACCCGTTCTAGCTTTCTCCTCAATGAAGGCTGCAATCGAGTTATCATAGGAAGATAAGTCCTCGCTTTGGCTGCCCACACATAGGTCCTCCCCGACATTTGTGTCATCAACATCCTTCTTGTTATCTGAGTGTACGTCAAGACACACTGGAGTTGATTTGCTACAACCTGGAGTACAATCAATGTAGTTGTCAATCTCATCTTCTATTGATTCAATACTGTTAGAGATGCACACATAGTTACTTGAGTGCCTGATAGAGTAGGTGGCTGATAATGTACTATCAATCAGATAGTGCGCATGCCCTTCATGATCCCATGTTGGAGACACAGTGACATTGTTTGCTCCACCATCATTCTCTATGACAGCTTGCAACCCCTGGAATTTTTGTGTTGGAGGCAATAGATTCTGTAGGTAGTACTCACTCAAAAGAATCTCCCCATTTCTTAATGAAACCTTGTGCTCTAAGCAATCACTGGCTAGTCTCCATGTCAAAATAGCAAAACTCGACATGTTGTGCCCTCTGGTGGGTTAGTATTTGATGAAGAGAAGAAAACTCTGAATATAGCTCATAGTGTGTATTTGATGAAGAGAAGAAAACTCTGAATATAGCAACAGTTCACCGTCACTACAAGCGGAGAGAAATCAATAGAAAAATTTACGACTCAACCACCCACCATCCTTCACCTTTATGCACTCATAATTTATTTATGTTGTATTAATTATTTAATTATTTAATGGCCAACTAGTTACCTAATTACGCAATCAACGGTTAACTTCTTTATTAGGGTTATTAAGTCTCTCCTCAACTCTCTCCTCTCTTTGCTCTCACTCTCTCTCTCTCTCCCTTCTCTCCCTTCTCTCTTTCTCCCTTCTCTTTCTCTCTCTCTCCCTTATTTCTTTCTCCCTTCTCTTTCTCCCTTCTCTTTCTCTCTCTCTCCCTTCTCCCTTCTCGTTCTCCCTCTCTCCCTTCTCCCTTCTCTTTCTCCCTTCTCTTTCTCTCTCTCTCCCTTCTCTCTTTCTCCCTTCTCCCTTCTCTTTCTCTTTCTCCGTTCTTTCTCCCTTCTCCCTTCTCTTTCTCTTCTCTTTCTCCCTTCTCTTTCTCCCTTCTCCCTTCTCTCCCTCTCTCCGTCTCTCTCTCACGACGGTGCCCCACAACTCCTGCAGCTCCTACAGCTCCTACAGCTCTCACGACGGTGCCCCACAACGGCTTCGTATCCTGCGCGACTGTGCAACTCCTGCAGCTCCTGTAGCTCTCGCTTCGTTCCTGTAGCTCCTGTAGCTCTCGCTTCGTTCCTGTAGCTCCTATAGCTCATGTAGCTCTCGCTTCATTCCTGTAACTCCTGTAGCTCCTGTAGCTCTCGCTCCTGTAGCTCACGATGGTGCCCCACAACGGCTTTGTATCCTGCACGACTGTCCGTAACTCCTGCAGCTCTCGCTTCGTTCGTAACTCCTGCAGCATCCGCGATGATCAACGGCTTTGTCCGTGGCCTCCCAATCAACGGCTTCGTCCGTGGCCTCCCAATCCGCGACGATCAACGGCTTCGTCCGTCCCAGGTAGCACCTTGAGCCCCCCAATCGTCCGCGTCCACGCGGACGATGGGTGGGCTTAAGCTTGGTCATTTGCTTAAGCTTTGTCACACTTCGTCTTTTGGTCACGCTTTGTCACGCTTTGTCACTCTTTGTCACGCTTTGTCTTTTGGTCACGCTTCGTCTTTTGCCTTTTGGTCATGCTTAAGCGTGATCAAAGGGAGAATGATGATGAAAAAGAAAAGAAGCACTCAAGGAACTTAGGCAGGCAAGTCTCTCTAGGACTGGTGAAGGATGTGCTGAGTCAATTTTATATAAAAAAGAGGACGCTACCTCCTCTTGTGCCTCTTTGCAGATTAGTGGCTCATGAGGCAGTCAGATTTGCTACGGATGATGCCCAGTGGTTGATTCCTTCCTTTGATTCCACTGGTTATCTTGAGACTATGGGACACTTCCTTGTGTCAGTTGAAGGTCCGAGAGGGGAGACCATGTCTGTGATAGCCAGCAATCTAGATGAATGGGGTCCAATATGGCGTCAAAGAAATGAGGATTTTGAGAGGGCTCTTGGAAGAGAGTGGCAAGACCTTAAGGGTAAAAAGTTCTTGGTTTGGGATGGAAACCACAGGCTTAAAACGTGGTGGAAACGCATCAAGGAAAGTAAGTTGTCCACTATACATGCAAGTATTGAATGTTCGTATCCCATTCTTATGTTTGTTGGTTTTCAATTACAGAGTACTCCGACTGTGCTCACTACCATGTTAGTGTACGGTGCCAATTCATTGAGGTGCCCAAGGCAAAGGAATCAGAGCTACTACTCGCACTAGACACCACCAACGCGTAAGTCTTGTTCCTTTAACTATGCTCCTCTTTGTAATATGTTACACTTACATTCTCATATTATGCTTTTGTTTGTTTTCAATAGTATTGCCAGAGCTCATGTTACTCCAAATATTGCGCATGAGGTGTATATGTTTCAAAAGTTTGGTATTGCAAACAAAGACTCCATTCTAGATAGATTGAGTCTGGCCATGAGGAAGTGGGCTGAGGTTGAGATGAGTATAGAGGCAAGGTATTATCATGGTGTTGCTCCATGGTATAACTCTCCTTGCGGTTTAATATCTCAGCTTGTATGGAAGGTGATTTTCTTTCTATGGCTCACTTGTATGAGATGTGCTTTTCTATCTCTAATTTAGTTTTTTTTTGGAATGATAGGATGAATTTCATGTCTTCATCTCAAAAGAAACTGCTAAGCTTGAGGCTCTTGGTCTAGATGAGGTAGAGAGGAAGAAACGTTTGGAGAAGGCTACAAGGGTGGAAGAGGAGCACCTTAAGGATAGGGGTTACAAATACCTATCCATTGCTAATCCCCAAAATGGTGATGAGTTCTTTAAGTTGTTATTTGGGCTAAAGTGGGATGATGCAAGCATGCTCAAGATCACAAGAGACAAGCTGTATTGTCTCACAAGCTCAAAAATCCCTGCAGAAAGGTAATTTGTATATATAACGCAAGGTGTGTGTATGTGATGCTTTTTTCTTCAATGCTTTCTATTTGCGTATATTGTTGTGCATCACAGGAAAAAAATATTGTTGCATCTTATGAGTCTCACAAAGGCCAAAGACCCCCAATACCCGCATTTTGGTGATTATAAGCTCTTTCGGGTTTACATGAAGAAAGAGACATATTGGGCTCACTTGCATTCGGAGGCACTACTTCAGATTGATAGGATACAAGTAGAAGGTCCACAGCTACCAGATTCATTTGAGGAGTTCTTTAAGCTTAACATGAAGAATCATGTCATGTAGGTTGACTCAATGCAGTGCATTCATATTGCTTTCTTAAGTTCTTTCCTAAAATGTATATGTGCTAATGTTAAGCGCTTGTGAAACTTGTGTAGGCTTTTGTACACCTCTTGGATGGAGTGAAATCTTCAGATGTTGCAGAGAAGATGCCAGAGCTTACGTTTTCAGCCAAACGTGTGATTTATAGGTTAGCATGCATTTTCATATTAGATTGTGTGTCTGATTTTCATATTAGATTGCATGCATTTGCTTGCGTAATTGGCAAGAATGTTGCAGGTGGATACTACAATGTGTAGAAGAGAAGAAGCTGGATGCAGCTCCGCAATTCACAAGAGAGTGGATTGATGTTCGTGACGAGAACACTATGTATTCTCCATCATTACGTGATAGAAAATTGACGGCATGGGAGGCAAGTGTTTGCCCTTGGTGGCTGGATTACCCTGTGGGGGTTATCCCTAAGCAAGATAAAGATCTGCATGACAGTAAGTACTTCAATCTATGTAAACATCTTGTCGCTTTTGTAGCAATAGTTTTTGTGCTCATGCATGGGAGTCTAAGGGTGAATGATACTATGTAGGATTCAAGGAGGGAGTTGATACTCATGAACCGCTTACTGCACCCACCACTGTAGAGGAGCAAGCAACCAAGGCTACCAAAGGTGCCACCCAGGGTACTCAAGGTAATCCAGTGAGAAAAAATGTGCCAGAGTCCTCTATGGCGCCCACCACCTCCTTTGTTGTAGATTCATCTCTTGGTCGAGAGAATTGGGAGAGGCGACCTATGACCCGTTTAGTAGGTGAGAAGTCTTATATTAACTTGAAATTCGTGTATGAATATTAAAAATAAATTACTTTGAGATAATTGTTGCAGGGTTCCAGTATCAAACATATGTCGACGCTCTATTAGTGGATGTGACCCAAATTGATAGATTTGCCCTTGATAGGTAGACATGACAACTACATATTGCAAGAACATCAATTTACATGTTGCATATAGCATTGCATCATCGGTTACTTTGCATTAATGACTATGTTGTTTTGTGTATAGCATCAACAAGTTTTTTGCAACACAAAAGATGCATCTTTATAGCAAAGATGGAGTTCCATGTCAAGAGGTGGCTCGATTGATATTTGCGGATTTTCCTACGAGCTTGCTTGTGGATGCTCTAGGTCCCATCCCATTGGGTAAGTTGTGCTTTCTATCACACAAGGTTTACATCAAACTCACTTCTCATATATCATAATGCCAATGTTGTTTGTAGAGGGCATGACTATTCCCAAGTGGAACACGTTCTCAAAGGGTCTAGTTATGGGTTGTATGGACCTTGCTCACGAGTATTTGGCCGACCAGGGATTCTTAGTCACTATGTGCTTAGCAGAGCATATAGGTGAGTTTATTACGGATGCGGCAAGGGTGGGGTTTGTGCTTCACCGCACTTGGACACTCATGTGTGACTCCAAGGCTTATCGACATCCCGTTACTAGAGAGGCGGTAAGATAACAAAGTTGGATACGTTGAACGTACGGTTGTATGTTCTAAATAAAGTTTATGTTACATGCTTTAAATAAAAACATGGATCACTTATTCTATTTCCACTCGTGAATAGGTACTTGATCTTACTGTGTGTCTTTGGCATCGTGCTGGTCATGTTGTGCCTTGCTATGACAGAGAGGCTGGGGAGAAGATTTCAGAGAGATTGTTTCCAGCGTATCGTAGCTACATGATGGATGATTGTGTCTTTCCCATGGAAGTTGATGGTGTCATTGTCAGAGGCGGAGCAGAGAGGTCTCATCTTTTCTTTCGGTAAGTAGTCTTGCATGTTTTTGCTCTCAGGTTACCTTGTATGGTATTTTCATTGTTTCTACTTGCATGGCCGCAAAGATTCTGTATCTTGATTGGTGATATGTGATTGGTGATATGGTTAGGTGGTTACTAGCTACATTTACAAAACGCTACGACTATGTTTTGGATGTGTTTGTGGGGTGTGGTGGTTTGGCGCGGGCTAGTGCAGAGGAGATGAGACATTGCATGTGTCTAGAAATAGATGATGTGCTCTATGGGGAGTGTTTGTCCACCATAGTGTGTGGACCGGTACCATGCTGAGAGAGAGTGTGTTTTTTTTTTCGAGAGACTCTAGACATTTCATTTTGTTACTACTTTTATATATATGTTTATTATACACTTCGTCATGTGACTATGCCCGATTTTGTCTAAGAGATTACATGCATTGGGATCTTTGATTTGTTTTTAGGAAGAGTGTACCTTGCAACTATTTGACACGAATATATTTTACTAGTTTTCCGTTGGTTTTGTTTTCTTGATGTGTGTTCATGTAAATGCAATGTGTCGTACTCCTTAAGTAAGACTATTTATATGCAGAATGGATATGTTGCACGAAAAAGCTCGAAAAAAAGAGATTGATTAGAAAAGAACGAAAATGAAAGCCCGCAAAAATAAAATCCCCTGAGCAAACATGGCTGAGATTGGTTTTATGTTACATGGGGATTGAAATTGACAGTGAAGTCATCCTATATAGTGACATCATTAGCATCATTATGTTGGCAAAGAACCTAGTATACCACGCCAGGATAAAACACATAGAAGTGCACTATCACTTCATTAGAGAGAAGGTCATTGATGGAGAGGTTGACTTGGTCCATGTCAAAACAAATGACCAAGTTGCTGATATCTTTACCAAAGCACTAAGTAAAGATAAGTTTGATTATTTCAAGAGTGCACTTGGAGTATTACCTTTGCAAGCTCATTCTAAGCTTGAGGGGGAGTGTTGAGAAATAAGGAAAAATCCTAAGCCTTATTCATGATTAAAAAAAGTGTGTGAGACTTGTAAAAAAGAAGATTGCAGAGAAGATAGAATAAGAGGAATAATTTAGGAGAAGAGAGCATGTACATCTTGATCACCACTAATTGCTCCATTCTGGTCTTCCACTACTTGAGTTTTATCAACCAATGTTGAGTGTGTGAGGTTCCTTTTGCTATAGGATAGCACGTTAACCTTTGGGGAGACATTATGTGAGGCTGAAATATTCTTGGATCGTTATATATATCATGAGAGGATTTTATCACATTTGTTATTTATATTTGAGAGAGCACATCCTCCACTAATCCTTGGGTTATAGGAGAGCCGTAGGAGCCACAACAATCACCTGGGGGGGTGCTCTGTTTGTGTGTGTATTGAGGTGTTAGTCATCTATATGTATGAGATACTCTCTTTGCTTGGAGTCAGCATAGATAGTACATTGGATTGCAATTTAAAACTCATGTCTACAAATACATTTGTTAGATAAATCATTTTGTAGCATTGGGTGCTCCTAGCTCTATGAGGTTGTGGGGGTTGTTTGGAGAGTGTAGGAGCTCGCGGCTAGAGCCTTAAAGCCAGTGTCATGCCCATTTTTGGTCTTGACAGGTGGTGCATTTGTGAGGAGCTACTTATAAGTGGCAATTTTTGAACCTTGGCTAAAAAGAAATCGAAAATTTTATAACCTTGACCGTTAGGAGTGTGCTAAATTATTTCTAGAATGGGTTTTTTCCAAGGATTAAAATACTTCGCTTGCCCTATACAAAACCTACTAATGGACCTAATTAATTATGTAAAGTATGAATCCTCCACGAGAGATAATTCGTGTGATATGGAAAGTAACCATTTAGTGGTTATTCCATCCTCTAGCATCAATGTAGTCTCTATCCAAAAAACATTGTGCACAACCATCCATCAACATAGAGGATATGCAACAAGTATGTTGGAAGCCCTGACAGTCATAGCATCAACTATTGATCGTGCTAAAGTCGTAATTCCATGGAAAAGTACCAACACACAATGGAATTTAGTTGTGGTTGAAACATCACATGTGGTCAGTCACCATGCTTAAATATTAGGCCTCACAAGGATGTTGGAATCCTTAGCTATTAAGGGGAAACTATTGCTCAAAAGGCATGACCTCGAAGCTCTAAGTAATATTGATATATTTGCTATGGGTGAGGGGCAAAAACTCTTGCATAAATCTATTATGGAATTGACCAAGGGATGGAAGATCCTTTGAGAAAGGATCAAAATGATACACTAAAAGTTATAGGACTCCCTAAGCCACTCTATGATTTTATAGAAAGGGATGTCAATAGAAATATTAACCTTCTTGTACTAGTTAAGGTGGAAACGGAAGAGATTAGAGACCATGAGAAAATGGGATTAGGTCAAGATGAATATGAAGATCTAGATGACCTACTGTCGATCCCAAAGAATAGGAATAAATGCCATCATCCTTATAGGGATCTCCCATTGTTTTCTTTTGGTCTACTAGATGAGGATCTCCGTTGTTGGGGGGGGGGGGGGGGAGGATCACCTTATAAAACAAATAATGTATCACGTGAGCTCAAAAGAAAGGGTATTCTTATTATGACATTGACTTATAGTTCTTCAAAAACAAAAGGGATTTATAAATGTATCTCATGTTAAATTTATGTTGGGGGTCTTTTTATTTTAAAAATTCAAAAGAATGCTTCTTTTCTTTTTTAGGGGGGATGGGCACTATGGAGGGGAGCGTGGGATGGGGGAGAGGATGGGTGGGATGGGCTGGGGTGGGGTGGGAGGGATGGGAGATGGGGAGTCAATACTTAGACTTAGCTCTCTCTCTCTCTCTCTCTCTCTCTCTCTCTCTCTCTCTCTCTCTCTCTCTCTCTCTCTCTCTCTCTCTCTCTCTCTCTCTCTCTCTCTCTGTGTCTTCAAGTATAACATACAATTCCTAGATAGTTTTTATACCTTTTGTCTCTTCAATTGATTAGATACTTTTATATGAAAGGCCTATAAAAGGGACTTGATGAATCAACACACCAAAGCTGATGGGACCTCAAATGGGCCGGCACTGGCTATGGCACTAGCTAGACCTCATGCTCATAACAGAGAAACACACCCACATGGCCTCGCGGGCCAGGAGCGTATATCTGCTGTTAAAGGATGAACTGTCCTAAATCCTAATCTATGCATTTATAGTTTTGTAGTCCAACATTTCCCTTTCTATAAACTCCGCAGAGGGAGAACCCTTACACATTGGCAATAAATGCCACGATAATCACATACATGGGATGCAACCTCTCGGTGGAATCACTGCGGCTCCACTACAGCTCTCCTACATCGCAGGGATTAGCCCCTTGATGCGCTGCTCAACATATAGAACAAATGAACGAACTCCACTCTTTCATTTTGAACGTATTCCAGGAGATACCATGTGTCCTTACCAAATAATTCCCCAAGAAACGAACGTCTATCCTACGGCTTAGGTTGTCTCTCCACACTCAAGCATGGGTCATCATAATCGAAAACAGGTGCTATGCATCCAGTCATTTGTATTCTGATACCATGGTTGATATGCACATGCAAAAGTGGATGATCCTAAAGTGCTCAAACATAATTTTCAATCAGAAAGGTGTTGTGCACAACCAGGCTTTCCAATGCTCATTCACTAACTCGTTGTGGCAATGTAAGGATAGCATCGAGACAACACTCGTGCTACTATCCTCTTAATTAAAATACACAAACTCTATGTCATGATGTGCATAAGAAAATCAACAACAATCAGCATGCAAATCGCACCATTCAAACATCCCAACCCCCTACATTTAGGTATTGCTTCCGTTGCATAGGTGTAGAGGTTCATTTTGTCATGTTTTGATGTATGAAAAGCGATAAATCACGAGCTTTGACAAGGAGATAGGGCAAATTGAGGCTAAACCTCATGCTTTGCTACTATCATACATCCACAAACAATCATTATATTTTTTCTTATTTTTGTGAAGCATATTTCTATTTTTTCCCTTATTTTTCTCATTTTCTTGATTGATTTGTCAATAAAATATGCTATTTTCTTATTTTTCTTGTTCCAATCACTTCAGCATATTAACATTCAATTTATCTTCCATTTTTCCCCCATAGGAACACATTTCACCCACCCGAAAACGACAAAACTATCATTTTACCGCTTAAAAACTGCATTTCGTGTTTTTGGGAATGAAATAGCGCATGCAAATCATTGATAAATAATTTTTTTTTGATAAAAAGCAATTAATCATGATGCAACCAGCACTCAAACAAATTTTCATCTAATAAAAACATCATTACCATCATAAACTATAAAAAACCCTTCATTTTCTTCATAAAAATGGTAATACCGTGTTTTTACGTAAACCCGAGACACATTAAATGACTGCGTGACCAGTGGACAGAGCCTCCATTGCTCTCAATCCAATGCTGCACATCAATCTTCAGCATCTCCATCCATCTCCATCACTGTTTGCTTCAATCTCCTTCCCCATTCCTCCTTCAAGATAGTGCACATGAACAACCCATAGAGAGGAGAGAGAGGGAGGAGAGAGAAATACTAGAATCTGATCTCTTCATTCAGCTAGCCATTTCTCGCGCGAAGATCGGCAATAGGATCAGGGAAGAGGGAGAAGTTGCTGGGTATTGTCGGTTCCATGGATTCTTTGCAGCCCCAAAATCGATTTGGGGGGGGGGGATGGCGATTTTTGCGCCGTTTTTCTGCGTGCTGCCGCCATATCCACACGCCACATTTTTTTTAAAAAATTGAGGGAGGGGGGGTTAAAGTCCCAAAGGGCACCCCCCTTTTGGCCTAGTTTTATCCACCTTTTCATATCTTGGCTAATTTTTGGCCTCTTCTGCGTCCGAACTCCATTTCGACCTTTGAAAAATCCTGCGCGTCCGTCTCGGCATCCCGCACTAACTGGCAACTCCCGGCATCCCGCACGGCAGTCAAAAAAATTATCAAAAATCTGTAAGTGTCACTCGAATGCCTTTTTAAAGCCGTCTTTCACTGAGTGCTTAAAATCGTCCTAGCTGTAGCCGCCGCCTTCGATGTCGAATATTTTTTCCCTAAATTCCAGATTGTTTGGAAAATCTTAGGCACATCCCGGGCTCAAAACTCCGCCCTCATTGGCGACCACGAGATAGGGCGACTCAGCCGGTCGAATCCCACAATAGATCTGCACAAAACAACCAAAGGAAGCATCAAGCTAATACAAAATAGATACATATTAAAACACATCACAATGCTCACCCTACCCCCCTGACAAAACCAAGGCATGAAATCCACAAGGAGTAGGCCTAGCATAATCTGATAGAAGGTCCGAAGCTAGTCACTAATTGACTGCTCCAATACGGCCAAACTAAAAAGAACTATCAAAGAAGTCGCCCTAAGTGGTGGTCTGAACTACCTATCTAACTAATGACAACACAACCAGGAGCTCCTACTAGGTGAGGACTCTATAGCCTGATCAAGAAGTATTTTCTTTTAGCACATTTCTTCTTTTAGGTTTTTATTCCCCCATACTTGGGCATATAAAAAGGAGGGAGCTGAGTGGAGTGACCCAAGGAGAACAGGGCATCGGCCTCGGGTCCTATCTCGGTACCCAAGAACCTACCAAGCCCTCGCAAGGCGACACTTAATCCTTTTCTGACGCTCACTTTTATTTTCGCTCCAACCTTCCTTACTTTCTTCTTTTCCAACGAGACGCCACCCCTAGGAAGACAAGGCATCGGCCCCGGGTCTGACTCGTCCCCCCAGGAACCTACTAGGCCTTCGCAAGGCGATGAACAACTGCTTATAAAATTTCATTTCATTTCTTTTCTATTTTTATAGGGGTTAGAACCCCTTTTTACACACCTTTGTATATATTTATTGTCTTTGAGATATCATCATCATTTTTTCTTCGACAGGCTTCTCTAACTGTCTCATAACTAAGCAAGAACTCCTAGAACGGCTGCCTAGCAGGCTAGCAGGACAGGGTCACTAGAACTGCCTTCTGAAACAGGTCTTTCGATGCCTGGCAATGTCTTTACAGGAGGCAATGACTCCTCAGCCCTCCCTTAGACATACCTAACCTAAACCTGGGACTTCATGCCTTGGACGCCGATCCCCAATAAAAAAAGAAAATCCCTTACAAGTACACAGACACATATAACATAAAAAAAACGGTACTTGTAAACGAGAGATATCACCTGGATAGGGCCACGAGGAGTCGTGACATAGGCTCCTTCCAAGCTCTTCTTTGAACCTGTCTAGCACAGGACTAAAACAAGAAACCATTAACCGCACCCATACTAAACAGACGACTGGCCCTCTTGGCCTAATGAAATAAAGCTTTTCACTACAAAAAATTGATCGGCCCTCTTGATCCCTCCACGAAGTAGTACAGATATACAATAACATACTCCTTTCCAAGGAGGAAAAATAGGGCTCGCAGCCCTGAGCTAAATGCATAAGATTATGACCTATCCCTCCTGTATATATAGCAAGAGGCGTATGCACAACATGTTGTCTAATCAGCCTATGGGACCAGGATAACAACGGTAGATGGGTCTCGACTACTCTTTGCATCACCCATATCAACCATAGCCTACCATATATTGCATTCTCTGATAACATTCCCCACAAGCGATCGGGTCATGTCTCATTATTGATAACAATATCCAAACTAGGACCACAGTTGAAGAAAAGGTCTTCTTCATAAGCAAGGTTTGCCAGTGAATCCGCAAACTGATTCCAGTAATGTGGAATCAACTGAAGAGATACTCTCTCAAACTCCTCAAGTAGGGTCATGGCAGTTCGATGATATATACAAAGGATGGGATTCCGCACTGTGTATGTCCCATCTAGCTGATTCAAAATCAACTGGGAATTCCCTTTTACTAACAACAGCCGAATACCACCTTGCTTGGCAATATGCAGTCCCATAATCAAGGCTTTATACTCCGCCATGTTGTTAGTGAATCCTACCCTGAGATAAGCAGCTAACTTCATCGTGACTCTACGTCGGGGATCTCGGATTACTACTCCAACACTCCCCTTTTTATTAGGGGCCCTAGACGCTCCGTCAAAATATAATGTGTACGTCCACAATGGGTTTGCATAGCCTACCATCACGAACTCCTCTATTTGTAATTATGATAGTCAAAATTTAACATGTTTAGAGGATGAATTGATGGCTCCATCCCACCTTCTTCATTAAACTCAACAGGCATACTTGTCAACATTTGTAAGCAGTGATGGCAAAAGACTTTGATCTCCCACACAAAGGTTCCATCTTCTTGCTCAATCACTTTATATCCTTTGCTTCACCAGATAAGTTTCCCCTGATGGTATCTCTATTCCAGATATGGGTGCTCCAAATAAGGAATTAACCGCCCCATCAAGCAACTTTAAGCTCTTTTGCAGGTCTCAAATCAGCCCTAGCATGGACCTGTAATGCATTTCCCCGTGTTAGCATACTTAGATATAATAAGGTTTAATATTATTAAGATTAACCTTATTTTTAAATTCTACTCCCTGCAGATCAGCTAGTAGAGTCATAGACCTATTTTTTCCTATCCTGACAATCTTGTAGGGGCCATCCCATCTAGGTTCCAGCTTCCGTGGAAATAGTTCCCTACGCGCATCGTAATACAGAACTAATTGCCATTTTTTAAAGGTATACTTCTTTGCTTTAAGGTCATGGAATTGCTTCATCCAACGTTTAGCTACCTCCTGGTGTAATAAGCTCTGCAATTTCAGTTCATCCAGGTGGGCTATGGTTGTGAACCGTTCAAAGAGTGCATCATCGTCTCCCAATAATTGCAAACCGTATGGTTGGAAACTCGATTTTGAGGGGTAACACATACTCTTTCCTATAAACTAATTTAAATGGAGTATGGCCGGTAGCTCGCTTGAACATTGTATTGTACGCCCATACTGCCACATACAACTTCCTGTCGCAGTCTCGTTTCTTCTCCGAGACTATTTTAGACAAGATACCCACAAGCTGCTTATTAGTACTTTTGACTTGCCCGTTGGCTTGCAGATTATAGGGGGTCGTTTTGTTGTGCTTGATTTGCCAAGCTTCAGTCGGGCTTTTGATCACTTTATTCAAAAAGTGGGTTCCACGGTCCAAGTCTAGTTCCTTCGGTGGATCGAAACGGCAGATAATTTGCTCTAAAAGGAAACTTGCAATCTCTTTTGCATTGTCCTACCTCGTTGCCCGCGCTTCTAACCATTTTGTAAAATAATCAGTTGCTATTATAATGTACCTCTTCTGAGTAGTAGATGACAGGGTGATAGGACCCACAAAGTCAATGCTCCACTTCTCAAATGGAAGGATAGCCATGATAGGCGTAAGTGGGCATTTCCTATTCTCTCTATTGTCATGTCTTTGATAGGTATCACATCTCTTAACGTACTCAAAGGAGTCTTGGAAGATGGACGGCCACTAATATCCAGCTCTTAAAGATTTCTGTGCCGTCAACCGTCCAATGAAGTGCCCTCCACATGCAGAGTCATGGCACTCTTCCAAGATGAAAGGAACCTCGTCAGGCATCACACATCGGTGATAGATATCATCAACACCCTGCCGATATAATATTCTTGAGATCAAGGAAAACTTCAAAGCCTGTTATCTGATTTTTCTCTTTTTTGATGTTGATAACCCAGCTCCAGTCTCTCACGTTGATAGATAATGCGTGATAGCAGCATACCAAGATGGGATAGAAGCTGTATCAATTTTAAACATTTCTTCAATATCACTTCCTTTAGCCAAAGTCTCTTTCGGCTCCCCGAAATCCACAAGGCATTCCACAATACCCTGCAACCTCGGTGGCTTACTCTTAATCTCATAATCAAACTCCTGCAAAGTGATTAACCACTTTGCCAAACGATCAGGCGGTTGTAGCTTGTTCATAAGCAATCTAAGCCCTTCTGTCTTCGTATAGAAAACTACATTCTCATAGAGGATGTAGTGCATGAAATTTTTAGTCACAAAGACCATCGCAAGGCACAACTTCTCCATGATGTAGGTGTAGTTAATTTCTGATATGCCCAATTTGCGACTAGCAAAAGCTATCGGATGATACCACTTTTTCTTCCAGATTTGGGCTAAACAGCAGCTGATGCTATGCATGGTGGCTGCTGAAAATATGTAAAATACCTCTTTTAAAATTGGTGCTTTTACTAGCTCCTGTTTCACATTCTCAAAAGCTACCTGACAAGTGTCGCTTCATACAAATAGATAGCTAAAGGATAATAAGTTCGTTAGTGGCAACGTCCTTTCTGCCAAGGCATTTATAAACCTCGGATAGTAACCTATCGATGACAGAAAGCTATGTACCTCTTTCGGAGTGCGTGGTGGACTCATAGCGACTATAACCTTGATCTTTTCAGGGTCAGTTGCGATCCCCACTGAACTGACCGCATGGCCTAGCAATAGCCCATAAGGCACTCCAAAGACACACTTCCGTGGGTTAAGAGCGATACAAAATTGTTTGCATCGCTCAAAGCACTTTCTTAAGATAATCAACATCCTTTGCCTTATAGTGGCTGCCCCCAGGTCATCAATAAATACTTTCAACTCATCTGAGGAGATGTCACCAAAGGTCTTGTCTGTTGTTCGTTGCCATGATCCACGTGCATTGCACAATCCAAAGGCCATCACATGGTACGCAAAGGTACCAAAGACAGTAATGAAAGTTGTTTTCAACTTGTCCTCTTCTGCAATTGCCATATGGTTGTATCTTGCAAAGCAATCCATAAATGAATATATTTCCCTACCCACTAATTGATCCAAAATCTGGTCAATAAATGACAATGGGTAGTAATCCTTAACCGTCTGCTTATTCAGCTCTCTAAAATCTACACATGTTTGGATCTGTTTGTTTTTCTTCTTCCTGATGACAATTGGTGAACACCATTTTGTGTGCTGTACAGGGAAGATTAAACCAGCTTTCCGTAACTTCTGTAACTCCTCAAACAACCCGTCCCTCAATTCAAAAGGCATACGCCTTACTTTTTGATGCATAGGACGACTGCCTTCTTTTACAGGAATAGTATGAATAGTCAAGCTGGGAGGAATACCTCTCAGCTCATCATAACTCCAAGCAAAGATGCCGCAGAATTCCTGAATCAAGGACACATAGTCCTCCCTTTCTGTTGAACTAAGCATGGAACCTAATTTAATTGGCCGCGAATCATTCGGCGTGCCAAGGTCCAACTCAATCACATCCGCGTCTCTTATCATATCTTGCGGCTCTATCGGCTCATTTAGAGTTATCTGATAAATACCCTCTATAGTGGACCCCTCTTTAGATTCATCATTGGATGATGTCTCACTACCAGATGGATCATCTGCTGTTTCTAATTCAGTAGAGGATAAATGAGCTCTCTCACTCTGAGGCGAATCAGGGTAAGCATCGACTATTACTCGATTAGCACCTCTACTTAGAACCACTCGACCGGCGGATATATCGACTTGACAGTCTGTTCGTAAGATCCAAGGCCTACCTAGCAAGACTCGATAGCTCGGACGTCCTGCAAATCTTATCACCCTAAAGTCCAAGAAGCATTCTACACTTGCAACTGTAACATGGACTTTAGTAACGCAACCTTCTGGTTGCCTTAGACTATCATCAGCCATTCTAAGAAGGGTGGAGCTATCTTTTTGGATGCCTAGACCCAACCTCTCCATCAACTCTGAACTCATGATATTGATGGAGGACCCAGTGTCTACAATAGCATGCTCCACTAGTATTCCATCCACGTATGCTGGAACCCTAGGGCAATTCTTTTCAGCATGATCAAACCAATCTTCCCCTACTCGTGCTATGCCCAAAGGTTCTACAATATACCCAATATGCAGGATCTTCTTAAATTCCTTGCGTTCTCGTGGAGATAATTTAATCAACTGTAAGAGGTTTACATCTGGTTTGACTTCGCAAAGAGAACTTGCTAGATCAAAATCATGATAAGTAGCCAAAGTTCTCTTTTCTCGCCAAACCATCCTTTCTTTTGGTCTCGGGACTGGCTTTGGTGCTTCTTTTTTAGCTCTTGCCTTCTTTCTTGGCACTTCCTCATCCTTCTTAGGATCGACTTTCTTGTCAACAGGCTTTAGAGGTCCACCTTCCACGCCAGGATTCAAGACTTGCGTCCCCTTATCCCCTTGCTTAGGGTTTTCCTCGACCGGTTTTGCATTATCTTTGTCAACCTCTTTAGCCTTTTGGCCTCTTGTCACGGCTCGTAGGTTAGAGGTTTCAGCGCCATTGATGCATACAGCCTCGATAAGGCTGACTCCATTGCCTTGTGGCAACTCCTCTATAGTGGTCTTTCCCCTTTGCAGTATTTGTCTTGGTCCATCATTTTGCTGGAGGTTATTACCTTGCACTCTATGATTAACTTGACTTGGTTGTTTACTCCCTTGTTGGAGGGAACTAATCTTACTCCAACAGGTAGCGGCTAAATGGCCCGACTTCCCACAAATATCACATTTAACATTTGGATAGTTTCTAGGGAAATGTTGTCCGCCACACCACTTACAACTGAATCTTGAGGGACCACCCTCTTCAGGGCGTCGACTCCCTATCAGATTCTGCTGCTTCTTCAAGAAATTGACGTCAACAGCTATTTGCCGATATTGTTCAAAAATCATGTCGGTGTAATGCTTTATCATATCCTTAACTTCGCCAAGGATATTAGAGGCACTCGACTCATAGCCTTGATCGTCTATCCGTCGTTCCATTGGCCTAACAATTTGATTGGACCTTGGTTGTTGACTCACAGGAACAACATTAGGGTTCGAAGCTTGGCCTCCAACATTTGGTGGAGCCAATTGACTAGCCATAGGCATAGTCACACTGGGAGGAGCTGGCAGCAAAGATACATTTTGAACCATGCTTCCTCTCCCATTAGGGTTATTCATAGGCATCCCTTGACTTCCATTTATCAATGGTAAATTTCCTCCAAGTACTAGACCCACATTAAGATTTATTCGAGAGGAGTAGGCCGTTTGTAATCGTGACTCTACTCCTTCTGCCCGTGTGATGGCGGTGTCTATATCAGCCAAAGCCACACTGCTCAATTGTACTTGAATATTGAAATCCAATCCATGCAAGAAGTATTGCAATTGGGCAGCCGGTGGAATGGGAATGTAAGTTTGTAACTTACGAAATACTTCCTTAAGCTTCTTGGCATAGGCTTTCACATTCTCATGGGGGTCTTGGCGTGTTACGTTCAAAACACGCAACCAGTATTGGCCACCTCTTTCAGGGGCATATTCTCCTCGAAAAGCTACATAAAATTGGTCGATTGTAGTGATGGTTCCATTTTCTATGCTATGATACCATACTGCAGCCCTTCCTTTTAATGTCATGTTAAAGAACATCATAAGATGTCCCTCATCTTGGATGCGGTAATTAAACATTAGTCTTTGGAATTCACAAATGTGAAACTCTGCATCTTCTTCGGCTAACCCATTAAAAATGGGCAAAGGCACTCCTAAAGCTGGCAGATCCGGTGTCCCTGCAGGAATTGCAATGGGTTGTGCCATGACGACAATCGGATTGACAATAGGAGTTTGGACTGATGGAATCACACCCCCACTTGAAGTGGGTTGACTTGGTGGAAGAGAGGAAGAACTTGCGCTTCCTCCTACACCTAAACGACTATGTGCAGCAGTTGGGTTACTAAGACCACTGCCTGTTATGCGTATCGGGCTACTCCTTTGAGGAGAATAGTGACTTAAAATCTCCAACCGCCGTCTAGCCCTCTCAACACATTTTGATTTTTGTATTTCGGCTTGACGGTCCTTGTCAGAGGACATAAACCAACTTTTTGGTCCCTAAAAATCCTAGATTCGAGAATCACCACTTGTTGGCAGCTCCGGGCAAATGCACCACTGATGGAACCTCAAATGGGCTTGCACTGGCTATGGCACTAGACGGACCTCATGCTCATAACAGACAAACACACCCACATGGCCTCGTGGGCCAAAAGCGTCTATCTACTGCTAAAGGACGAACTGTCCTAAAGCCTAATCTATGCGTTTATAGTTTTATAGTCCAACGTTTCCCTTTCTATAAACTCCGTAGAGGGAGAACCCTTACACATTGGCAATAAATGCCACAATAATCACATACATGGGAGGCAACCTCTCAGTGGAATCACCGCGGCCCCACTGCAGCTCTCCTACATTGCAGGGATTAGCCCCTTGATGCACTGCTCAACATATAGAACAAACAAACAAACTCCACTCTTTCATTTTGAATGTATTCCAGGAGATACCATGTGTCCTTCCCAAATAATTCCCCAAGAAACGAACGTCTATCCTATGGCTTAGGTTGTCTCTCCACACTCAAGCATGGGTCATCATAATCAAAAACATGTGCTATGCATCCAGTCATTTGTATTCTGATACCATGGTTGATATGCACATGCAAAAACGGATGATCCTAAAGTGCTCAAACATAATTTTCAATCAGAAACGTGTTGTGCACAACCAGGCTTTCCAATGCTCATTCACTAACTCGTTGCGGTGATGTAAGGATAGCACCGAGACAATACTCGTGCTACTATCCTCTTAATTAAAATACACAAACTCTATGTCATGATGTGCATCAGAAAATCAGCAACAATCAGCACACAAATTGCACCATTCAAACATCCCAACCCCCTACGTTTAGGTATTGTTTCCGTTGCATAGGTGTAGAGGTTCATTTTGTCATGTTTTGATGTATGAAAAGCAATAAATCACGAATTTTGATAAGGAGATAGGACAAACTGAGGCTAAACCTCATGCTTTGCCACTACCATATATCCACAGACAATCATTATATTTTTCCTTATTTTTGTGAAGTCTATTTCTATTTTTCTCCTTATTTTTCCCATTTTCTTGATTTATTTGTCAATGAAATATGCTATTTTCTGATTTTTCTTGTTCCAATCACTTCAACATATTAACATTCAATTTATCTTCCATTTTCCCCCCATAGGAACACATTTCACCTACCTTAAACGACAAAACTATCATTTTACCGCTTAAAAACCGCATTTCATGTTTTCGGGAATGAAATAGCGCATGTAAATCATTGCAAAATCAAAATTTTCTGATAAATAGTAATTAATCATGATGCAATCAGCACTCAAACAAATTTTCATCCAATAAAACATCATAAACTATACAAAACCCTTCATTTTCTTCATAAAAATGGTCATACCGTGTTTTTACGTAAACCTGAGACACATTAAATGACCATGTGACCAGCGGACGGAGCCTCCATTGCTCTCAATCCAATGTTGCACATCAATCTTCAGCATCTCCATCCATCTCCATCACCGTTTGCTTCAATCTCCTTTCCCATTCCTCCTTCAAGATAGTGCACATGAACAACCCATAGAGAGGAGAGAGAGGGAGGAGAGAGAAAGACTAGAATCTGATCTCTTCATTCAGCCAGCCATTTCTCATGCGAAGACCGGCGATAGGATCAGGGAAGAGGGAGAAGTTGCCGGGTATTGTCGGTTCCATGGGTTCTTTGCAGCCCCAAAATCGATTTTGGGGGGGGATGGTGATTTTTGGGCCGTTTTTCTGCGTGCTACCGCCATATCCACACACCACTTTTTTTAAAAAAATTGAGGGAAGGGAGGGTTAAAGTCCCAAAGGGCACCCCCCTTTTGGCCTACGTTTTGTCCACCTTTTCATATCTTGGCTAATTTTTGGCCTCTTCTGCGTCCGGACTCCGTTTCAACCTCTGAAAAATCCTGCGCGTCCGTCTCGACATCCTGCACTGACTGGCAGCTCCCGGCATCCCGCACGATAGTCGGAAAAATAATAAAAAATCTGCAAGTGTCGCTCGGGCGCCTTTTAAAAGCCGTCTTTCACTGAGTGATTAAAATCGTCCTAGCCATAGCCGCCGCCTTCGATGTCGAATATTTTTCCCCTAAATTCCGGATTGTTTGGCAAATTTTAGGCACATCCCGGGCTCAAAACTCCGCTCTCACAAGCCTATGTCTTGTGTAACATAATTATGATTATAAAATAAGCTTCCACTAAGAGAGGGTATTAGAAAAGTGGTGCTAGACTATACAAACCATTATGGAAATTTTGAGGCCTTATAAGAGAGCTTGGTCAAAATATTCCCTCAAAAAATAGGGGCACTGTAATTTTTTGCAAACAAACTCCAAAGCTGTTGGAGATCAGGTGGCATGATTTAAATGCCCAGGACATGCCAAAAAGGTGGGGAACAATGCAAATTTTACACGGAATTCAAAGTCTGACGAAAGCAAAAGAAGCGAATTCGACGATTTTAAGTGACTGTGGAAGATAGGAATGCAAATTTTGATCATTGTGGTGGTTGTGGATTTTTCATTTAAAAATTTTACTACTAGATCAAGTAAGACGATTTTCCAACTGTTCAAGACCTCAAGCGGATGCACAGGACTTTTCAAATCATGAATTGAGGGCCCAAAGGGGAAGAAATTAGATCTGAACATTTGAAGGGCCAAAATTGGGCCAAGATATGAATTGTCATGACCCTTAGGGAGCCCCTGGGCCCAAAAATTATCACTTGGGGGGGTAGGGAAAGGGGCGGTTTTTTTTGCAACGGCAGAATAGGGTGCCATTCCTTGACGATTTGAGAGAGAGGGTGTTGGGGGCCTAAGAAGAAGTGCCCAAATTGATAAATACAATATATTCCTTGCATTTTTTATATGACCCTTAGGGAACCCCTTGGCCCAAAAATTATCACTTGGGGGAGGGGGGACGCCTTTTTTTGCGATGGCAGAACAAGGCACCATTCCTTGATGATTTAAGAGAGAGGGTGTTGGGGGTCATGACCCTTAGGGAGCCCTTGGCCCAAAAATTATCACTAGGGGGGGGGGGGGGGGGCTTCTTTTTTTGTGACGATAGAACAGGGTGCCATTTCTTGAGGATTTGAGAGAGATGGTGTTGGGGGCCTGAGAAGAAGTTCCTAAACTTATCAATACAATAGATTTCTCAAAATTTTTGCTCTAATTTGCATGTTTTCTTGTGTGAAATGGTTGCTTGAATGGAAATTCTGGAAATCAGTCTTTCTCTCTCCTCCCTCTCTCTCATCTTAATGCATGATTTTGTCTTAATCTATGAGAGAAGGGGATGGGCTCATTGGAGAGATTTTGATTGGGAGATGATGCTAATAGATCGATGTTTGGAGGAGCATTAGCGGCTATTAATGAGTGTCAACGGCCTTCCGAATACAAGATATGTGTGAGATAATGCGTGATTTTATCAATAAGTGATAAATTTCATCATTTTATGATAAATCTTGGTTGCAAATAATTGAAAATGGTTACTCTTGATTTTCAATGATCTCTTTTATGAGAAATATTAAGAAAATTAGCAAGAATTAGTCATCTATTGATTTTTCCATAAACACGCAAAACTCATAAAGTTGTGATTTCAAGGTAAATCATGGATTTTTGAGATTTTGATATGTCAATCGTACTTGCATGGGATGAAATGAGGAATGAAAATAATTCTCAATAAATTTAATCAAGTCACATAAAAAATTTAGGAAATATCATTATTTATTGATAAAAAATAGAAAAAATGATAATTTTAGGTTTGTTGTATTTAAAAAATAGAAAAAAATAATTTATATCCATGGATGTATGATAGGGCTGAAGCATGAGATTTAGCCTCACTAGCCCTATCTTCATATTAAAGTGAGTATTTATCGCCCTCAATACATCAAAGCACCCTCTAAATCTACCACAAAATGCACAACGTTAAATGGTAGGGAGAGGAGGGGGTAATAAGTGTTGATTGAATATTGAATCTGATTTTTTCTAATACACTTTGTATTTAGAATACGTGTGTTTTGATAATTCAAGGGTTCAGTGCATGAGCATGCCCAGTTGTTTGCTGACCCTATGCAATGCAGCAATCACATTTAGAATGAAAGCATGAAAAGAAATAGTTTTGCATGGCCACAATGATGTTTTAAATTAATAAAAATGGTTGAGCACTATAAATCATTCACACTTGCATTGCATTCAACACATGGCATAATCTTGGATGCATGGAAATTGTCCTCATAAACATTGACCCATGCTGAGAGTGCGATATCGCAGGCCATAGGGCTAGATACTACGACCCCAACTTATCACTCGAATCTAATAAAGAATACAACGAAAGGAAAACACTTTATCCATTAACAGATCTTATAAACAATAGCAAATTATAACAAATTCGTAAAGGATATAAATGGTTGCTTCCGTCCTTCATTCAGATAGAATCACGAACCACCATCCATTAGTATTGAAATCAGGTCTATCTTCATCTTCAACTCCACGCAAGAGGATAATACACCACACCACATAGATCATAAAACATACATAAAACTCACACAGACACAATACCAGGTAGTTTGAATGGCACATGCCCCCAAAAATGGAGACGGAAGAAGATAGAGAAAGAGAGATGTGAGCTGAGAGTAAACAAGGTGATTGAGGAGTTCAATGACCCAAAGCTGAAGAGTGTTTGACAGTGATAGAGTGAGAGTGAGTCGTCGGATAGGTGTGTACCAGTGTGGTACACACAAAGAATAAAAGAATGTATTTATACCTAGGGTACGGTACACTTACACCCGTTAGGGTGGGTTCACATGTTTGAAGTAATATATACATGTGAGAGCGAATAAAAGGGCCTTTACACCCAACACGCATTTGGAGAACAGGATGGGGGGGTTCTTACAATAGAAGCATCCAAGGATTC
The DNA here is from genome assembly GCF_053477565.2 of Lygodium microphyllum. NCBI lineage: Eukaryota > Viridiplantae > Streptophyta > Polypodiopsida > Schizaeales > Lygodiaceae > Lygodium > Lygodium microphyllum. The sequence goes on from NC_141142.1 coordinate 49,780,429, forward strand.
CAAGACCATCAGCTTACATTCCGACAGTCGGAATGCTAGTATTGAGTTTACCTACATGGCATGTATTGGGACTTGATGATTAGTATGATTTACTTGCAATAGGGTATAAGAACCGTGTCATGCGAATCTTCAAGCATTTTAATGATAGTGAAACGAATGAAGAATCTTGTGCATGTCCATGCCACCTTCTTTGGGAGCCAAAAATCAACCTGCCAATACAATTTCTACTAGGATACTCTAGCTCTCTGATACATTTTCTTCGGCAAACAGTACTGAGGAATGCCATCAATGTTGACACGGGCTTTGTCCGACAATGTCCATCGTATTTTTGCTTCGTACCCTCCATTGGACACATATTGTCTGGAACTGGTGGAATCTCGTACACCACATTGCCATCATATAAAACTAGGATCTCCTCCACTCTCTCTATAGCACTCATATTCTGAAGCGAATGACATAACACTTGGTGCCGGTGTCGTATTGATGCGCATTCGAGGTGTGAAAACCACCCAAAAGTCGTGTGCGTGATTTGATACTTTGTACATACTTAGTTGTTATGTCTGCTCTTTTATTCTATGCTGAAGACGAAGAAGAACAAGGAGTTTTGGTAGACTGGTAACTCGAGATGCAATCTCATGGGCCACACTTATTTCAAGATATGTCGATTATGGGCTTCGTGAGGATGTTTCTAACATCTACAACTGGATGTTCTATGTGTGAAATGGCAGTAGTATGGCACAGAACCAATTGATCATGATGAGTCTGGAGAGCTTATCAAAGTGTATCTTAGCAAGATGTGCGAATGCCTTCCGAATCTGAATGGAGAGAGTGTTGTGGAGTGTGATCAAGCTTCTTCCATGCTCACAGTGACCTTTACGATAGGAGGGAAACATTTTGATCTTACGCTTGAGTAGTATATCTTGAAAGTTGGAGAGGGTAATGAAATGTAATGTGTTAGTGGATTTTTGGGTCTGGATGTTTCTTCAAGGCCTCTATGGATTCTTGGAGATGTTTTCATGGGCGTTTATCACACGGTTTTCGATTATGGAAAAACACGTGTAGGCTTTGCTAAAATTTTCCTGCTTTCCTGAGGGAAAAATGAAGTTTTTTTTTTTTTTGGGAAAAAAAAGGGAGAGCTTTGTTTTGAATCGGAAAGGGGGGAAAATCTGGTACTCTGCAACTAGACGAGGAGAAAAATAGAGGCGGAAGGCTAAAGGGGAGCCACTGGAAACGGAAGAGGAATCGTTGTTGGGAAGAAAGCTTTCTCTGGAGGGGGATTGAGCGATAATGAGGGAAGAAATGGAGTACTAATGCATCCAAGTGGAGGTGTTCTTGGACCAGAAGATCGAATACAGGAACAGAAGAAGGAAATAGACGGTACTCTATGGCTAAACGGAGGAGGGCTCGAAAGGAGATGACTACTGAAAACGCAGAGAAACAGGGCACTCGGGGATCTATGAAGGAAGAGAGGAGAGTGTTTTTTTTAGGAATCTAATGGTGTGGATGGATGGCACAAAGCATTAACGGAGTGGGATCAAACTGATAGGGGATGGCACCCTGCACGCGTTTACTTTACTGTGGCTCAGAGGTTGGAGAAGACAAAAACGGAGAGCAAAGGAAGTGGAAGGAGAAAATTGAAGTTATGACAGAGGAAAACGAAGTATAGGCGAGTGTTGCTGTGGAAGATGAGATTGAACCTTGCTGTATTGTGAGGTCGAGTTGAAGAAGAGTTGACGAAGTTGAAGCTTAAGGAGGACGTTCTCTGAGATCCAGAGACACAGACAGAGAAAGGCTGAAAGTGTGAGGGAGACGATTTAACAACTTTGTAAGCATAATGATTCAGAGGTTCAATGAATTGCACGGTGTTTCAGGGAAACGTACCATTTGACTTCTGATCAGAACACATTCAGAAAGCAAAAAGCATTTCTTTCTTCAGCTTCAGACCAACAAAACTCCAGATTGATGATCAAGCAGAACCAGTTCCAGTTTAGAAGAGATTTTTTAAAAAGACTCCTATAATCCGTAAGCTTACGAAGGTGCTTGAGTTTCTGGCGGCCAAGAATATACTGACGTTGGAGCAGATAAATGCAATACCCCATCATGACGAGCTCTGCTGGTGACAAAGACAGAGGAAACGAAGTAATGCTGATTATAGAGCAGATGACTGGAGACTACGATTGCAATCCCATGCTTTTTGTGGGAGACAACAAGGGTCATCTCTAGTCATCGGTGCAAATCAGCAGCTGCCTAGCCCACACAGAAGATGCAGAAGCGTGGTCGTCCATCCTTCTGATCATGTGTTGCGAACATCCCGATCCCCTTCAGTGCCTCGCCTTTCCCAGCGCGATGTGGACTTCATCTCTCCAGCCGAGACTGGGCCGCAGAATTTTGATGACAACATAGATGAAGAAGAGCTGGATGTCTTGTTTGATGAGCTTGGTGAAGTGGTGGTTTCAGATCCAAGCCCGTTTCTGCTGAGGCGGATGATGATTCACAGAGCCTTGCACTTGCGGTTGCTTTTGCTGAAGCAGCAAATGGAACAAAAGCAGCAGATATACTAGTGTTACATGTCAAGCCATTGGTCTATTGGACCCATTGCCACTGCTTTCTTTCGACCACAATTGGCTGCTATTGGGCTATGCTCAGGATGGCCATGAAGGGTTAGTTATTAAACTTTTCCATCAAAAGAAGGACGAGGACATAGGGCCAAATATTGTAACTTGGAATGCAATATTTGGAGTTTATACCCATCAAGAGCAGTTTCAGGAAGCATTTTATTTTCTGTGGAAAATGTGTCAAGATGGTATCAAAAATGTGAAAGCCTGCTGGATACAGCAACAGTGTTTGATCTTCTTGAGGATCGTAATGAGATTACATGGAATTTAATCATCACAGATTATGCCCAATGTGATTGTATTCAAGAAGTCATTCTTTCAAATCTCTTCCCACAAAACTACATACAGTACCAGGATTTCAGCAATCTATATTGAATAGTGTGACAGTTATTATGTCACAATTTCACAGATGTACATTGTGTATACAAATGCTAAACTACCCATTCCATGTTGAACAGCAACAGGATCTTTTATTTTCCATGATACATTTACGGGCCTATAGGACAGATCTCTGTAACTGAATCATCTTTATCATCATAAATCAGAACTAAATCATCATTATAATCGCAATGATCATGATATTCTTCTTGGTGTTTCTGTAAGAGCAACCAATTTGGTACTGATAGTAAGACAACTCTGATTTTGGATGATTCACTTGTTTGATCTTCCATCTTGATATTTATCAAGGTCATCTGAAGACGTGACTTTGCTTTCACAAACCCTTTGACACCGGCCCCCGAAGACATTATGTACTCAACCACACCTTTAACATAAGAGGATTGGTGCATCCCCTCCTCTTCCACATCAAGTATGATAGGGATGGTTTTGTTTTTCTCAATGTCCAAGGGGGTGGTGAGGCTTCCACGGTGATTGTTGTTTTCTCAATGTTGCAAGGGCTTTGGGTGAGGTCTATGGTGGGGGAAGGCTCCAATGTAGGCCCATTTCCTTTTTCGACAAGATAGTCTTGGGAGACCAAGGTATCCAAAACATATACCTGGACAGCCTCATGGTCATTGTTACAATGGATCGGTGTGCTTTGTATTTGGCCATTTGCATGGGTGATAGCAAGAACACGATATTCATTGCCATTGCAAATGTTCTCCTTCTTCAACATCATGAACTGACTACTTGTGTAGTATACAATAGGTTTGGCAGAGAGGGAGGATACATATATGTGGACCTCAGTATTTTCTATAGCACTGGATGCTGGATCTATTTCTAAAGCTATCTACACATGTATGAATACGTTGGGTGGATTACTGAAGATTCTAAAGAAGATCAAGTTGATCTCTTTAATGAACTTGTATTTCCTTTTTCTTAGGTCGCGAGGATGATTCCTTATTAAGTGTGGGGATATGTTGAATGCTGAAAGGACTAGGTTCTTTGGTTGATTTTTGTTGTTTTTGAGTGATGACTAGTTGTTTTGGAAGTGTTTGAGAATATTTTGGATGAGATTGATTATGTTTTGGAAGCTCATGATGATTTTCAGTAGGGATATGAGGCTCTGTGATGTTCCGATAGGTTCTATTGTTCTAATTGGTTCTGTTTAACTTTTGTTTTGTTCTGATTTTCTTCTGTATAAAGCATGGATTAATGATTGATGAAATTTGAGAAATTTTGAAAGCTCATTTAATAGTTTTTGATAGTTTGAAATGATTTTAGTATGAATTATGTGGTTTTGATACTTTCTGTTGAGCTTTTGTAAAGCCTCTGTTTCTATTATATTCTATTTTGTATGCCTTTGTAAGTGTTCTGTGGAATGTATGTGGGACTTTGGAAAAGTTTTCTATCCTTGGAAAGAGGTGAATGTAAGTTCAAAAGAGCTCAAGGAAGTGGAAGAAGCAGCTATTGAAAACTTAAGAGAAGACTGGAGTGGATTCCTAGGACGATTAACACAAATGATAAAAATTTTGAACTGCTTTTCTCCCATCCTTACTTCTAAGTCTTGCATAAGCAGAACCATCATAAAGTATCTTTGTTTCCATACGCACTCCTATAATATAGGGTTGGTTTCAAAATCATTGTATATGAGGAACTATCTTGCACAAAGAAGTGCTACTCTTCTTATACATCACCAATCATCACTTTTACATTAGGACATGTAGCATAGAGCTCCCCCAAACAATTATTTGTAGCCCTCATATACCAACCATGATTAGTGTCCACACGCCATGCACCATTCTCATACAATCCATGCTCAATGATATTAATCTCGGACCCGTGATCAAGCAAAGCAACACAAGGATTTCACGTTTCCCTATTTTCACTACTGTTTCAGTGGTCGCCCTTGCCCACAATGATTTCTTGTGTAATGACTCTAAGAATAAATCCTAGAGTCTCTTCCCCATATTGTTGCATCTATCTTACTCTACCATGCATATTGCTACAAGAAAATGCATTTTTAGCCACTTTCTTCTCTTTCCACATGTTATCCACTGATTAGGAGCATCCTGCATAGACAAACCAACACTTATATCATGTTCATATTCTACCCAAATGCCCAATAAATCAATTTCCTCTTCAAATTGCAGCAATGTACTAGTGGTATCACCAAGAAACTGATGCTTCCTCTTAATTATGTCAATGATTTTGTCATGAAATTCCCACTTCGGGATACCAAGCACCTCTCCCAAGGTGAATTACACCCAATTATTTAAAATCCATTCTTCAAGAACCTTCTTAAGATCCATGACTCTCTCAATATCACACTACAACTTATATCCCGACTATTTGCCCTTCTTCTTGCCCTCTTGTTTGCTATCCTATTTTTGCTCCTTCCCAACCTCTTCCATAACATGCTTAGAAGGTGGCTGATTTCTAGGTTTAGGCTAATCCACACTTCTTCTTGTCACTCTCTTAGACGACCTTGCATTATCTTCATCTCTCTTTCATTTCTCTTCCACAAGTACATTTGTGTTTTGCACCTTTGCTAAATATGCATACACTAAATATGCATCTACCAATGATTCCCAACCAATTATGTTAGGCATGTCTTACTTTGCATGAGACATTTCACTATCAATAACTTTTCTCTTTTCAGCTGTATGCAAAGCGTGTTCATATTTGTAGCCTTCAGACTAGGCCAAGCATTCTATCCAACTGTAGACTAAAAGTAGAAGCATTTACAACCGCATAAGCATTTGGATAGCCAAATCTTCCAACAACTTTTGCGTACCTCCCTTTCCAAAATTCAAAGCAAGAGACAATCCCTTTTATTGTGCATGGATCTTGCCATCTTTCCAAAAGATCAGCTATTGTGCCAAGGCCTCCTGATAAGGAGCACAATCCTTCCTTTCATGCTGCAAACTATCACATCATATACATATTTTCCTTGGTTTAGGGTTGCCCGTCCCCTTTCCTCTTATCCTTTCTCATCCAATTTTGTGTTATTCAACTGAAGATCTTGCATTCCTTTAACCGATTCATCTAATATATCTTCCCTAATACTGAGAACAACAAGTGCAACCATAGGGTTAGTCATGAAAGTGGGTGTCTTACTAGATACATCAACTATTTTGCCCGTAACAGTGGCAAACTATATATATGCAATTTTTCTCACCTTCTATGCTTTTTCACCAGTGCAGTGACAGCTTCATTAACCAAGGATTGGAGAGAGAAGGAAGTAGAGAATAGAAGATAGAAGAGAAGAAAAAGAATAGGCAAGGGATTCAAATCTGCCAAAGCCTTTACACAATATAAGGATAAAGCTCAATGATTCGAAGCACTATGTATTGATAGAACGTGAGAAGATAAATAAAATCCTTATCTGGAACTACTTGGAAGGAATCTCTAAGCATTAGATCTCATGGAGCTCCCTAATAGACCAAAAACGTGCACCAAATACTAGCTTTTTCTTTGTTACTTAGATGGCAAATCTGACAGTTCCATTGGCTCTAAAAGGGGGGTAAAACCCTAGGATACCTAATCAAGATTCTCCCAAGTCACTCATTCTTCTTCTTTCCAATTTGGAGTGTTGTTTACTACTTGAAAACTATGATCACGCATCGCACGAATTCCGAAGCCCCTTCTTTTTTTTATGAGATTTTTCCAAAACTAACTAAAAGCCACTTACTTTTTGCATGTCACTCTATTTTAGAAGTTTTCTATAGCTTTTAAGGAATTTACAAGAAATAATATCCAAACTGTCAAAAGTAGGCTAAACTTGTCTAAAAATCTCATATTTTGGAACTATCCAAAGTATAGATACTAAAACTAATGACTAATATGACATTGACTCTCTAGATTAATAATAAAGCTGATTGATAATGCACTCTAGGGTTTTTCACATTGTGTCTGCATAGTGACATGACATCGGGGAAGTCAATCATAAATCTATGTATGTATCACATGGGTTCAACATAAGGGATTTTAAAATACCTTTTTTAACATACAGAACGGTCCCATATAAAGGGTTTACTTACAGATTGAATAAAAAAGGGTTATGTTTTATTAAAAGAAAATCCATAGATAAGGATATTTATAAATAGGTCATGAATGCATGTGATATAGAGGGTATACATATAGTGATTTACTTGGGATGGGAGGGCACAAGAAGATGAATAAGTAATGTAAGATATAGAAAAAAGAAAAGGAGAAGGAATAGAAATCCATCCATGGAGTACAGAACATGGTAGCCAATAGAAGAGATAAAGGAAATAAAAGTAGATGGGCTCATCTCCAAAAACCTCTAGCGAGGGGAAGATTGTAGAAAAGTGAGCAAAAAATTGTGCAAAACATGGTAGCCAATAGCAGAGATAAAGGGAAGAAAAGTAGATGGGCTCATCTCCATAAACCTCTAGCAAGGGAAACATTGTAGAACAATGAGCAAAAAATCGTGCAACCAATAAAAGATCTAATAGGATTCTTAAAAAATTAGAAGTAAAGATCCTAAGAGAAAAAGAGTGCATCAAAAGAGCTCTTTGAGAATCCTATAAAGAGGACATGCAAAAAATGGATCGATCCCTTCCACATGAGTGGAGGAAATAATATCCAAGAGAGGGGAGGATAGCTCTAACAAGGGAAAAGAGAAGATAATTGAGAGTGCACCACCTAATGACCTAGCAACCTTTCAACCAACTGATGGCATATCATCATAAACATGTAAGGCCAAATAATTGAGCTAGTTGAAAATTTCCTTAGAGAAGATTGCCTATACACCTTAGGAATAGATCCAACACCTTTCAGACTTGTTGGGTAAATTCACAATCATTAGGACATTGGAGGGACTTCTATTGTTTCAAAAGCTACAACTCATTTTGGTGATAATTTTGCACCTTGACTTGTTCACACTCTACTTGAACCAACCACATGTCCTTCTCTCTATCCTAAGGAAGTAAGAACACATTACTAGCTTTGAGGTTTAGTGAAATCACTCATCTTACCTTGGCACATTATAGTTTGAAAGCTTGAAGGCTTGAGGATGATTCCATGATTAAAGAAATACGATCCAATTCCATCACTCCTTTGCATCCAACACCAAGCCCCAAATATTGAGAGAAGATTATAGAGAAGAATAAGAAGAGAAAGAAGATGGAAAGAGTTTCACTATGCCAGATCCCACAATCCCTCAAAATCTCACAATCTTATACGCAACTTCAAACTCAACCATCTTACCATGGATAGTAAGAAGATGAAGACAAGCACGAAGAATGTGTAGACCTTTACCTTCCCTTAGTCCCTCACTCAACATAACTCTCATACTCTCTCTCTCCCTCACTCTCAACAATGGACACAAGATGATAGACTAGAAGAAGTGAATATAAAGCTTCAATAGTTACAGTGATAGAGCTTCCACAGTTTGGATGTACCAAAAGGATAAATAGAATTAATAGATGAATGGCCGCTATGCACAATGAGAGAAAGAGATAGATACAATGTAGAAAATAGATCAAACTATAGTCATTGATTTCATTGCTAGTAGTTGTATATATACGTGGTACATCAAATGAGATAGGTGAGCTTCTTCTCTAAAATATATGAGATATTTACAAAGTGGATAACTATGGGATCCTTTTTTCCACATATTTTCCTATCCTTATTGTATCCAAACTTTTATCCTAACATCCCCCCTCAAAAGGATTCCATAAGAATTTTGATTGAATACAATTGCAAAAAAAATAAGAGAGTACATTCAACTTGAATATTTTCCCCTCAGCATCAGAGCATGCAAAGGATTTGCATTGGAATTTTGTGCTTCAAGTGGGGAACTAATTTTGTGAGGAAATCAGTAGTAGTATCACATGATGGTACATATTGAAGGATGATATGGGAATTTTTAACTAATTCATGTACACAATGATATCTCATATCAATGTGCTGGAGTTTGAGACTTAATTTAGGGCCTTGCACCATAGAGATGCATGCTTTATTGTTGGTGAAGTTGGAAATTTGTTGAGGTTGATATCCAAAGCTGATATCCTCCAAGAGTTTCTTAAGGTAAATAAGTTCTTGGCGGCCATGCTACATGCCAAATATTCGGCTTTCGTAGTAGAAAGTGCCACTGAGTGTTGTTGTTTGGTGTTCCATGAGATAGGACCTCTTGCTACTAGAGTATTGTTGTCTTTGGTAAAACATGTCTCCACATGAGATGTGGCCTTAAGGTATCTTAAGACATGTTTGAGCTGCTTCCAATGTTCGTAAGTGGGTTGATACATGGCCTTGGAAAGAATATGTCCTACATAAGACAAGTCTGGACAAGTGTAAGTAATTAGATACTAGAGATATTCAAGTGCTTCCATATAAGGAATAGTTTTTCATTTCATGAGCTTGCTCATTTGAAAGAGAAAGAGAAAGAGATGAGATTCTGGGCAAGTGGAGTGACCATGGGATTACATTGGAGCATGGAATAATGTGAGAGAATATACATAATCTAGGTGTGCTGATGCATTTTGATAGATGTGAGTGTCCATTCAATTTCAATGCCAATACAATAATGCATAGGGCCATAATCTGTTATAGAAAATTGGGAAGATATAATGGATTTGTCCTTGGACATGGCATGATGAGAGTTAGTGAGAATTGGAATGTCATCAACATAGAGACCTAGGATAATGAGAATGTTACCTTGAAGAAGAATATAAATGTTATGATCAGTATGTAGCCATCTAAAGCCATAGTGTATTAAGATAGAATGAATGCAAGTATACCATTGCCTTTATGTTTGTTTCAATCCATGGAGGGATTTATGCAACAAACAAACATGAGTAGAAAACTTTGGATCAACAAAATTTAGAGATCAAGACATGTAGATTTTCTCATCTAAGTGACCATGCAAGAAGGTAGTTTTGATGTCAACATGATGTAGAATAAATTTGAAATGAGTAGCCATGGAAATTAATACTCGTAAGGAAGTCATAGATAGTATAGGAGAGAATGTACTTCTGTAGTGGAGGCCTCCAATTTCTTTGAAAACACAAGCTACAAGTAAGGCTTTGTACTTGTCAATAGCACCATTTGGTTTGAGCTTTTTACAAAGTACTCATTTGTAGTTGATTGTTGATTCTCCAGGAGGAAGTGGGACCAATGTCCAAGTATGGTTGTGAAGAAGAGTGCAGTATTCTTTGAGCATTGTAGCTTGCTACTAAGAGGCTTAATGACTCTGAAGTGCTTGACTAACAAAAGGACAATTGGTGGCTTGGAAATGGTGTTTGGAGGCCAATGCCAGGGTTGTCCAAGGGCAATGTTGGCTTGAAGATGAAGGTCATGTAGTCTTGTAACATGGAGTTGGTAGGGAGTTAAATTCATCATTATTGGAATTGGAAGAGCTGAAGAGAGTAATGGGCATGGAAGGGGAAATCAGAGATGGATATTTAAGGGTAGTAACAATGAGAGCAGTAGTAGAAGAGTCGCTAGAAGTGGAGTACATTGTAGCTATGCGAGCAAATGTGCAAAGGATGGGAAGGGAGTTTGATTGTGTTTGATTCGTGGGATTTTCTATGGGGAGTTGATTAGGGAGGAATGGAGAAGATTTCTGAGGAGAGGATGTAGTTGTATGTGGACTGAAATAGACTAGTTTTACTCTAGTAGTCTGGGCCTTTAAAGATGCGATGATGGGAGCATGGGGCTACTGAGATTTATATAATTGTGAAGAGGCATCTCAAGATCTTGTATTGGGGAATTCAAATGAAGGAAAAGCTTCAATAATTGCTATCACGAGCTGGATAAGGAGTGAAACTATCGGTTACCTGCATGGACACTTGACATGGCTAATTTGACAACAAATTTTGCACATTGGATATTGACGTGAGCTGTTGTGATAGCGTGGAGTGTTGGGAAGTAGATGTGATTGGATTTGTGATTGATATGCAGAGAATGGTGCCAAATGGCCAACATTTGGTGGAGTTGTGAGCTGGAGGGTACCTCTGAAGATTTTGTTAATGTAGAGTAATTTATTTTGGTTGGATTTAGGGCTGGTCCACCTATGGCATAGTGGGGCTGTCACTTAGGAGAATTGCTAGGTGATGATTGTGAAGATGTGGTGGCAAATGCGAAAATTGGATAAAGGGTCAAGGATTGATTTTGTGTGATGGTGGAACCTACAAGGAAGAGATTCATTTCATTAAATATAGTAGTCCTACCATAAAGGAAGACATTGGTGTGGATTATAAAACCGATAAGCTTTATGACCATAGGGCTCACCATATCTTGTAAAAATTATTGTGTGGCTTAGGGAGAGAATTTGAACTTGTAATCTGTATTGACATGTTACTTGGCTCTACATACTGAAACATAAGGATGATGTGTTTGATGCATTTAAGAACTTCAAGAAGCATGTTGAAAATGAGTTCAGCTGTAAAATTTCATGTCTTAGATTAGATGGAGGTGGAGAATATGTCTCTAATTACTTTCATAGGTACCTTGCTAAATATGGGATCAGAAGATAGTTAACTTGCAGTATACACCGCAACAAAATGGTGTAGCAGAAAGGAAAAATAGGGTATTGATGGAATCGGCAAGAGCTATGCTGAATGAGAAGAGTTTGCTAAATGGTTATTGGACTGAAGCAGTAGTGACTATTGTCTATGTGCTTAATAGAACTCCTACAGAGCAGGGATTCATGATGTAACTCCATATGAGAGGTTGTATGGTTATGAACCTGACATTTCACACTTGAAGGTATTTGGTAGCATTGCATATGTGCATGTTCTTGATGAAAAGAGGAAGAAATTGGATCCTAAAGCAGTCAAGAGTGTGTTCCTTGGTTATACACAAGACCAGAAAGCTTACAAGTGTTATGTACCATCTACACATGAGACATTGATTGGCAGAGATGTTGTTTTTTATGAGCTGGCATCGTGGTATGGTAATCTAGTTGCAATGGCTCTACTGATGGACCAGCTAGCACTAGTAATGCTAAAAATACACCTACAGTGAGTATATCTATGAGTGGTCCTACAGGTGATGGGTCACCTACAGTAAGTCCTTGGTCAAGACACTTGCAGAGTCCTACTCATATGTCCACTAGCACGGATATATCAGTGAGGGGGAGATTGGATAAGGGAAAAGAAAAGATACTTGAGGATGTGACACGTCCACTTATAGCAAGTTATGAGTCATCTAATAGCAACAGTTTGGATAGTGAGTTGGGAATTTCGTCTATTATGATGCCTAGAGCAAGGCAGAGTCGTTATATACCTGCTCATGAGAGAAAAGCTCAGAGTGAGCCAAAGTTATGGAGATCTGAGAGAGAAAGAAAACCAGTTGATAGGTTTACATACACTGGTTATTCAGCCTGCCATTATGCATATATGGCTAGTGTGACAAGTTATAAAGAACCTACAAATTTTGATGATGCAATTATAGATGATAATTGGTGCGCTGCCATGGATGAGGAGTATGCAACCCTGGCTGAAAATGAGACATGGGAATTGGTTGAGTTTCTTGAAGGAAAAGTCCCCATTGACTGCAAATGGGTGTACAAGGTTAAGTGCAAGTCAGATGGCTCGTTAGAACGCTATAAGGCTGGTTGCAAAAGGGTATGCATAGCAATATGGCCTTGACTATGAGGAGACTTTCAGTTCGATGGCTAAAATAGCAACAGTCAGAACTGTCATTGCTTTGGCAGCATGCAAACGCTAGAAATTATGGCAAATGGACATCAAGAATGCTTTCTTGAATGGTGATTTGGTTGAGGAAGTATATATGGAGCAGCCTAAAGGCTATGTTCACCCGAACTTTCCTACAGATGTATGTAAGCTGAAAAGGGCTTTATATGGACTGAAACATGCACCTAGAGCATGGAATGCTCAGATCAGCAATTATTTACAGATGCATGGATTTAGATTGGGTGATGCAAATTACAGTCTATTCACGAAGAAGACAGATCATGGATGTGTGTTTCTAGTGGTTTATGTAGATGATGAAGAGGGCATTGCTGAAATTGTTTACATGCTGAGTTCAGAGTCAAAGACCTTGGTGAACTAAAGTATTTTCTTGGGATTGAGGTAGTGTCTACGCCTCAAGGTATATGACTGCTACAGAAGTAGTATGCTCATGACATGTTAGAAAAGTATGGTATGGCTGAATGCAAGCCTATGGAGACACCTCTTGATCAGAATGTCAAGCTGCAGATTGATGTTGGGAATTACATAGAGAATGTGACCATGTATCCAAAGATGGTGGGTAGCTTGATATACTTGACTATTACCCATCCTGACTTATGTTATGCAGTGGGGCTGATTGGTCAATTCATGCAGAAGCCTCGTAAAACACATGTAGATGCAGTCATGAGGATCATGAGATATGCAAAGATACTACAGATTATGGGTTCTTTTATGCATATGGAAGATCTCTTGACTTGACATGGTTTACTTATGCGGATTGGGTTGGTTGTGCCTATGACATGAGGTCAACCAGTGGTTATGCATTTGGATTGGGCAACAATATGATTAGTTGTCAGAGTAAGAAACAGCCTATTACTGCATTGTCTAGTACAGAAGCTGAGTACGGAGGAGTTGCCTTAGCAGCTTGTGAAGCAGTTTGGTTTATGAAACTGTTGAAAGACTTGGGAATACAGCTGGAAATTAGAGTGAGATTGCATTGTGATAACCTCAGTAGTGTTATATGTTGGCTAGCAATCCTATCTACCATGCTAGGTCCAAACATATTGAGGTTCACTACCATTTCATCTGAGAAATGGTTCTTACAGGTAGATTGACTTGATTCATGTGAAGACTAAAGACCAGGTAGCAAATATATTTACCAAGTCTCTTGGTAAAGAAAATCTCATATACTTCAGATAGCTACTTGGAGTTTATCAGATGGTTTGAGCTTGAGGGGGAGTGTTAGTATATCAAGCTCCCGTTACTCTTCAATCGGTCTATCTTTATGTGTGTGACCAACATTAGCTGGATACAGCTGTACACCTATGTGACATTCAATAAGTTGGTGTAGTCAGTGTCTTAACCATAGTTAGTCACTGACTGTGTGACATTCAATAAGTCGATGTAGTCAGTGACTTAACCACAGTTAGTCTTGGTTAGTCATACCTATGTGTGTAAGTCTCTTTTAATTAGTATGATGGAAGAATAATGGAAGAAGAACAACAATGAGCTAAGGCTCATCTTCCGCTCCACTCTGTCTCTCTCCCTCTCTTCCAACATGTTGTTGTCCCCCATGGAAACATCGAGTGGAGTGGACATCTCTTTGAAGTTGATGAACCATTCTTTATGAAAATTCATATGATAAGTAGCTCTAGAGTCTAAGAACTAGGTATATTCTTCTTTTGAGTTTCAGTGAGGTACCCCAAACACTTGTGGTTAGACTGATGATAGTTTTTTGTTTATTTTTTTGTGTCATAATTGCCAATGTTAACAAAACGAGCTTTCCCTTTTGAGTGCTGTTCATTGAATCTATTTTTTTGCCAACAGTCGTTTTCCATATGACCTTATTGTTTGCAGACATTACATGTGAGATGATAGTGAGGATTTCTTAAGATGAATAGGGATTGAAATGACCGATGAGAGTTTGGCTTGTAATGAGGTTTACCAAGAATTTGTTTGAAGTTAGACTGAGGAGAAGACTTAGGCTCTGGATGAAGGGGTTGAGTTCTTTCTTGAAGATGTTTTGGGTTGTAGGCAATTATAGCTAGAACTTTGGAATCTTGAGTAGAAGAAGTATAAAGAGTATCTCTCATGACTTACTCTTGTTTGATTCTATTGATCAGAGGCTGAATCTTGACTTTATCAATGGAGGTTTGAGTGGTAATAAAAGCTCTCCAGGATAGAGGCAAAGAGGAGAGGAGGAACATGGCTTGTAATTCTTCAAAGATGACTAAACCAAATATTATTATTTCATCTAGCAGGGATCGCCACTGTTCTAAGAACTTAGTGGCAGATTGATCTTCATGCATAGTGGCAGTAGATAGTTTTTTGAACATGGTCATTTGATAAACAATATCTTTGTGTTCATAGGTATTGTTGAAGAAATTTGAAATACCTTTTGCAGTGGGTATTGTTCTTACTAGTTGTACTTGTCGATCTCCCCAATGGACAAGTATTTCCATTTTTGTAGATGTACCTCTTTGCATACAATCTTCCTTGTCCGCTCCTTCTTGTTCAAGGAAATCTTCCTTGTCATTGATAATATTCCATACTAGATTCACTTGAAATAGGTAGAGTTCCATCCTTAGCTTCCATACTTTATAGTTTTTGCCATTAAGTTTGTCGATCTTAATGTGTTAGTTGTAAGAGGTAGTGGCATTGACAAGAGCCATTGAAAGAATGAGGGTAAATGAGGATTATTTATTTGTGATTTTGAGAAGAATGTGATAAGCTAGAGAACTAGAACCAAGGGCTCTCATACCATGTAGTGAAAATTAGGAATGATAGGATTAGTAGATGAAAGACACTATGCATAATGAGAGAAAGAGATAGAGACAATGTAGAAAACAGATTGAACTACAGTTCTTGATAGAGTTGTTAGTAGCAATATGTACACATGTTACATTAGATGAGGTAGATGAGATTCTTCTCTAAAATATTTGAGATATTTACAAAGTGGATAACTATGGGATCATTTTGTCCACATATTTGCCTATCCTTATCTTATCCAAACTTTTATCCTAACACCATTCTTATATAGATCAAGATTAGGGTTAGGATTAGGTCACTTTTCAAGGGTGGCACATTGTTTACATTTTGGGATTTATATCCCTTTCATGTTATAGAGTTTCCACAATTCTAAAGCAGGACTTGTATCCCACTTTGTGTTTTAGGATTTTTGCCCCTATGAATTCGAAATTTTGTCATCTTTCAAGTGTCTTATCAACTTTGTGGGTTCTAGGTTGGTCCTTCCTTTGATTAAAAATACATATGTAAAATCCACATAACAATTGTGGATGTGCAAAATACAACTGCGGGTGATAAATACAATGTGCATGGGAGTGGGCTCCACTCACAAAATAATACAAGCATGATAATCATATGTGAGTGAGTGTGTGATAATATTGTGTCCTCTAGTTCCTTTTGATGCTCAACCTATGATTCATCATCGTGTTGCATTAGCTTACCCATCTTCTCCATGAGAGATCACTTAGACTTCAAATGTGCTAGGGGTTCTAGTTTACAAGGATAAGTCTTGTGAATTGTTGGACTCATTGGTCTTTTTTGACTACAGTTCATGTTCACTTGTGAGATAGAAGCATGAGAGGCATATGCCTTAGCTCAAATGATAGTCTTGGTTGTTGTGGGTGAGGGATCCACTTTAGAATTTAAAGTAGTAGCTTTTATCTTTTGATTGAGTAGGTTGTTTGATCTTCTTAGTCAAATGTGACTTTGCACTTGGATCCACAAAATGATTGTAGTAGTCTCAATTTTAGTATTTCTACTTATGCTTTAGACAATACTCTCAAAGGGAGATTATTAAACCTTGGGTGCTTTCTTCGCTATTTCTTGTGGGTCCTTGTAATGGATTCACTAGTTGCATTAGCCGCCTATGAAGTGGATTTTGTGTTTCAACTTAGCTAACAAAGGTTCTTTATTTTTGGAATAATTTGGCTATTTGGTTGGACCAACAACGCAACATCTGATGACTCTACATTTCCTTCTTTAGACTTTCTCATTGAGCTTGGTTAGTTCATTTGCACCACCTAGATCATTCGCACAAACTTCATTCACATGTAGATTATTCACACTTAGTTTACTCACATGTAGATCATTTGCACATAGTTCATTTTCACTGACTTTAATCTCCCTCATACACATACTCTCTCACCCATACTTCACTGTCACACACACACTTACCCCCACATGCTTACCACTTAATGGTGATTGAGATAGTTTCTAACTCTTATTTTACACATGCACCTTGATTTTGGAAAGGAGGAAAACCTCATTTTCAAGCACATCACTCTCTTTCTTTTCTTGAATTCTCAGTTTGTAAGTGATTGAAAGAACCATTAAGGGCTTGTGGATCCAAAAAGACAACTACACAACAAAAGTCAAAAAGCATTTTGACACATTGATTACTCAAATATGAAGCATAGATAAACATAGAAGTCCAAGTCCTAGGATAAAGCTCAAGATTGATATTGTTGTATGCTTTTGCGGAAGAGAAAGGTGATCCCTACTCCTACTAGGGAGCAGAACTTGAGGCATGAACCAACTATTACAACATCAGCCTTTGATTACACTCTAGGAACAAGCTCAATCCTCAATGATCTCATTGACCAAGTGGGTAACTTAGTCAATCAATCAAAAATTTGAGGAGATAAAGCTAAATGAAAAAAAGTTGAGAATATAAGATCGAGAGACCAAAGAAGAGCTCATAAACCTTAAGGTTTAAAAGCAAAGAAGCACACACAAGACAAGATCACACAAGAACCTAACCTCATAAGAAGGTTCAAGAGTTTTCATCTAGTTATTAAGAGCCTAATAATTTGTTGGTGCACTTAGTAGTAGACAAGACTAATACTAGAAGTTGTGGTTGTGACGCTGCACATTGTCATGATGGTGCACATCCACCATTGCAAACTTGAAGGAAAAAAATTTCGCCAAGATTTTGATCTCATTAGTCAACATCATTAGGAATTTATTTTTATGTTATGTGTGTCTTTTTATTTGCATTTGCATGACGCACAAGCACAAACAGTTAGGCTAGGCACAATTTCTTCAATGCATTCATAATTTTTTGTGTAGAAGCATCATTTGAATGATTGCGCTAGATGGTTTTTAATTTACAAACCGCATGAACAATTGGGCACAAAATTATTTTTCAAAGCATATTTTTTGTTAGGGCATAATGCATGCTAGCAGTCTATAAAAGGTAAAAGTTATCCACTCATATCATGGACATTTAAGTGGAGTATTACTACATCTGACACTTACATTCTTTGTGGAGAAGGAGAAGACTTGCTATGTTGTGGCCACTATCCCTCTACCTTTTATACATCTTGGTATTATCTTCTTGGGAAAGTTTTATACAGGCTGAAGAAGCCATGTAAACTAGGAAGCTATAGAAATTGCTCATAAGTCGGAATTACTGCTACAATTTATTAACATCAAGATTGGATGAAATCTCCAACTATGCCTTTGAGGAAGCATGGGCTGAATAATTGTTCTAGTGGATGAACTTATTGAGAGGCCACGACTTGTAATGCAGCCTCGAAGTCGACCAATTGATTTATCATCAACCCTTGCTGCACTTGGAAATGATAATCTTCCAAAGGTAGAGGAGACCATAGACCCTTCTTCCAAACCACAAAAAGTGAATCCTTTTTGGCGAAGAAAAGCCACAGGAAAAGATATTAGAGGAGAAAGGGAAGGATTGGAAGAAGCGTGATGCAGATTCAGAATAAAAAACTCTTGACAGGGTGGAAACTAAAGAGGAATTATCTCTCAAAGATGAAATAAAGGCTTTGCAAGTAGCTATAAAGTGTAAAGTTGAAGGTCCTATAGAACAAGCAGAGTCACAATCATTACAAAATTTGCAAGAGAAGCTTGTTCAAAAGAAACTAGAACTAGAGTAGCTGATGACATCATTGAATAAAAATGCACATTTGTTTGGAGTATGGAATGGAAAACCATCTTCTCAATTCGGAATCAGAGAGACTAGCAGTGGTTGGGGAAAATCTCATGGTAATGGCTCACTACGAATGGAGAAGAAGGGAGGCACAATGGACCCATGCGCAGCATACACCACATGGATTGGAGCCCCAGCAAGAGCACTTACCATGAACTCAATGAGATAGCTCAGCAAGCTAAGCATTGTACTGAAATTGCAAGGCTGAAGGAACTCCACACTTTGAAAAGGCATGATGAGTCTCTTGTGAGGTTGAAAGGGCTGAATATTGATACTATACAACACTCGTATAGAGTGTGAGACCAAACGAGGAGTAGGATGAGAGCAGATGCATCAAGAAAGAGAGGAGAAGTGGAGAGCAGAAGAACGAATTCATATATGGCGGCCTTATAGATAGGATGACGACAAAGTTGACAACGTGTCATAAATCACAAACGACGCTTTAAAAAAAAGATAACAAATTCTCTCCTTTTTTTTGAAGATCATCAACAAATTTCGTCAGCATTAGGCTTCCATGTCGAGCTTTGTGCTCCTTGAAATTTCTCCATAAATTTTTTTCATCTCACCTTCTTCTCTTCTCTCTCAGATTGAGAATTCATATTGTCTTTTCCAAAACTCTTGTGATCAAAATCAAAAATATTTTGAACCTATAGCTTGCTTATATGTTCAATCAAGGATTTGTATTCTCATTCAAAATTCTTCTAAATAATTTTTTCGTTGAATTCTCCCATCTCAAAGTGTCCCTGCAACAAGTGACTTCACGAACCCCTGTGCGAATTTCATGCAACATTGATGTGAAAGTGTCACTTTTGATCATTGAGATGGGAGACTCTTCGAATAATCCATTTTCTTCATCGATTGCTTCTTCCTTTTTGACCCATGAGATAAAGACATTATTGAAAGCTCTTTCTTCATTCATTATAATGCAAAATCAACAGATGCAGTTATCTATGCAACAATTGGATCAACAATGAATGTTGCATCAAGAACAAGAGCATACACATGGTGTGACCAAGGGGATCAAGGCTGTGGTTAGTGAGCGCAAATTATTTGATGGCCAAAATGTTTCAACCTACCTTAAAGTTTTTGAAAGCCAAATGTGCTTCTTCAGAGTTCCTACAAATTGGAACAACTATTTCTTATGACTTGTCACGCCTACTTTGCAGGTTAGAGTGACAGATTTGTTTATGCAAGTCTCTAACTGGAATGTTTTAAAGAAAGCACTCAAAGATGAATATTTTCTAGAGGTATGGTATTGCTACATAGAAGACATTCAAAGAGTGGGTTTATTAGCCCAATAAAGAACTTGTTGCTTCAAAGTTGTTGCGGGAGTTTGAAGAGCGATACAACCAGATGGATGCACTAGAACAAAGAGCTTTGAACTCTGAGAAAGTGGAGTTATTCTTGTAGGTGGTTGATCCTGCACTTCAGGATGAGTTGGGAGAGCTGCTAGAGGACCGTACGCAGCCTATGGGATTGAAGATGGATTGGCAAGATGTTGTCAATGTGATTTTTACTCTAACAAAGAGGTGAAGATGGAAGGCTCACTTGCAGAACGGAATGCAGTCACTATCTCAGCGATGTCTTCTCCTACCATGACCTCTCCTACTTCTCTTGTTGCTCCATCCAGTACTTCTCCTATTTCTCATCATGTGTCTATGCCTATGCCTATTCTTGTTGCAGTTGTCAGACCATCTGCAAATCCGACTGTCAATGATATGATGGAGGAGATTTTAAAGAACTTAAAAGACTTACAAAATAAGATGACTAGAAGGGAGCAACAACCAGCTCTAGTTTCAACCCCAACTTTATCTATCTCTGCAAATTCTTCCAAGATGGTGAATTCTCACAGAGTCAAAGTGCTTGTTGAGGAGAAGTGGAAAAGAGGTGATGATCAATATGAAGGTTTGAAGAGAATGAGTAGGAGGAGTGATCCTATTTCCCAGCCTTCTTTAGGACTAGAGCAGAGTATGGCTGATGTTCAAAAGTCAAAAGTACAAGATCAAAAAGCCTCGAAGACAAAGGATCCAAAGCCAGGAAATCATCCTAGATTCAAGCGGCTTTCTAACATTGAGATGACTACAGACTTGAAGAAGAGTGAGGAGATTGATTCTGATGAGGAGGTTACTGATGGTTTTTATGATGGGCTATTATGCTCAAATACTATGGAGGATCTTTCAACATTGCTAAAAATTGAAAATCAAGAGTTGTCATATGTCTTACAGGTAAATTCTCTGGCGATGAATTGTGAGATTATTGATTTCATGCTGCAAGAAAATTGGGTGCTAAGAATTCTCAGCAAACAATGTTTTTTGCAGAAATATTTCAGCAAAAAGATTTATATAGTGCCTATTTATAGCAACAAACATGATTTACAGCTAAAGTAAGCTGTGAGCCTCACTGTTGGGTTGTTTATATGCAGTCCCAACCAAAGAAGATCTAGATGTTATGGAGAAGATTTTTGCAGAAGAGAAGACCAAGCCACTGGATGATGTGATGATCTATAATAACTTACCTACTTTGATTCATCCATATGATCCAGGAGGATGCTGTGAAAACCCATGCCAACTTACCTATATGTCATATTACCCAGATGATTTCCCATATGATCCTGGCGGGAACAATCCTACAAGTGGTAAACAAGTTAGCACATGCCAGAGGATGTGCTGGTTTGGAGGGGGCAAATGTCATGACGTTGCATGTCTACCATTGCAAACCTGAAGGTGAAACTTTTTGCCAAGATTTTGATCTCATTAGCCAGTGTCATTAGGAATTTATTTTTATGTTATGTGTGTCTTTTTGTTTGATCTCAGTAGTCACCGTATTTAGGAATTTATTTTTCCATTGTGTGTCTTTCTATTTGCATTTACATGACACACAAGTACAAGTAGTTAGGCTAGGCACAATATATTCAATGCATTCATAATTTTTTGTGTGGAAGCATTGTTTGAATGATTGCATTACATGGTTTTTAATTTGTATACCGCATGAATAATTGGGCACAAAATTATTTTTCAAAGCATATTTTTTGTTAGCGGACAATGCATGGAAAAACAGGTTCATATGAAGGTTTTCGTTTTGGTGACTTGAAATTCGGATATTTCTAATGTAGATGATGTGTCTCTTTATAAGAAAAATTGATTCAACATTTAGCAGTCTATGAAAAGTAAAAGTTATTTGCTCATATCATGGACATTTAAGTGGAGTTTTACTACATCTGACACTTACATTCTTTGTGGAGAAGGAGAAGACTTGCTTTGTTGTGACCACTATCCCTCTACCTTTTATACATCTTGGTATTATCTTCTTGGGAAAGTTTTATACAGGCTAAAGAGGGCCATGTAAATTGGGAAGCTATAGAAAATGCTCGTAAGTCGGAATTGCTGCTATAATTGATCAACATCAAGATTGGATGAAATCTCCAACTATGCCTTTGAGGAAGCATGGGATGAATAACTCTTCTAGTGGATGAACTTATTGAGAGGCCACGACTTGTGCTGTAGCCCCAAAGTCAACTAATTGATTTATCATCAACCCTTGCTGCACCTGGAAATGATAATCTTCCAAAGGCAGAGGAGACCATAGACCCTTCTTCCAAACTAGTACTTGTTCATTACAAAATTTTCAAGAGAAGCTTGTTCAAAAGAAACTAGAACTAGAGCAGCTAATGACATCATTGAATAAAAAGGCACATTTTTCTAGAGAATGGAATGGAAGACCATCTTCTCGATCCGGAATCAGAGATATTGGTAGTGCTTGGGGCAAATATTGTGGTAATGGCTCACTAGGAATGGAGAGGAAGTGAGGCACAATGGACCCATGCACAGCGTACACTGCATGGATTGGAGCCCCAGCAAAAGTAGTTACCATGAACTCAATGAGATAGCTTAGCAAGCTAAGCGTCCTGCTAAAATTGCAAGCCTGAAGGAACTCCACACTTTGAAAATGCATGATGAGTCTGTTGTGAGGTTGAAAGGTCTGAATATTGATACTATACAACAGTCCTATACAATGTGAGAACAAATGAGGAGCAGAGGCTAAGAGCAGATGCATCAAGAAATAGAGGAGAAGTGAAGAGCAGAAGAACGAATTCATATATGGTGGCCTGACAGACAGGATGACGACAAAGTTGACGACATGGCATAAATCACAGACGACACTTTAAAAAAAAGAAAAAAACTATATGCTTTATTAAAATCCTTAAGGCTTTTAACTTTGGCTTGGCAAAAGCCTTTAAGAGAAAAGCTAAAGCATAAAAAGCTTGATGCATGAAAAGAAAACTCATACGCGGGTGTCTAGAAAAACTATATAAGAAGAGGTTGAGATTTGTGCTCCTCATCCTCCTTGATCATGAAGACCTTATATGGGAGTGGCTTGAGGTTGAGATTGTATCCCTTGCCCTCTTCAATCTGACTATCTTTGCAAGTATGTAAGGCTTGAGGTTGAGAGTGAATCCCTCAACCTTCAAAGACCATCATCAAATTTTGGATAGAAGGCTTGAGGACGATCTTTAAGCCCCTTGCCTACATCGAAGATACCATCATCGTGAGTCACTATGAAGATTGGCTTGAGTTGAGCTTAAAGCTTCTCGCCTTTTTTAAAAAAAAGATCATCAACAAATTGACATCATGCTTCCAAGTCAAGCTTCGTGCCCCTCAAAATTTCTCCATAAAATTTTGTCATCTCACCTTCTCTTCTCTGAGAATTCATCTTGTCTTTTCTAAAACTCTTGTGATCAAAATCAAAAATCTTATGAACCTATAACTTGCTTATATTTTCAATCAAGAATTTGTATTCTCATTCAAATTTCTTTTGAATAAGTTTTTTGTTGAATTCTCCCATCTCTGAAGTGTCCCTGTGGTGAGCCACTTCACGAATCCCCGTGCGAATTCCATGCAACAATGTCTACCACCACTGCAAAGCCACTTTGGACTATCCTGATATTGTCACTTTTCTTTTGTGCTTAAAAAATATTGGTGTTACAAAATATTTAGAGACAAGTCATCTTTTACATTATGAAACACTCAAAACAGGGTTTGGAAAGAGAACTTTCTGTGGCCAACAGACTTGTGGACATGTATTGTAAATGTGGATTGCTTGTGAAAGCATGGCAAGTGTTTGATAAGATTCATATGAAAATTGACAGTTTGTGGAATGCAATAACCACAACATATGCTGAACATGGTCTTGATGATGAGGTGCTCATGGTTTTCAAAGAAATGCAATTGGAAGATGCCATTATTGGATGCACTTATGTATGTTTTCATCTTGAAAGCTCGTAGTACAATAGGAGCTTCTGAATTACATGAATTCACACACTCTAAAATAGTGAAAGGGTAATGGAAAAAGATCCTCACTTACACAAAGGACTAGTTATTATGTATATGAAATGTGGCTTGCTAGCAGAGGCAACCAATGCATTTGGAACTTTCCCACTTCAAGATATAGTTGCATGGAATGCACTGATGGTGCAGGGGCTTGAAGATTTCTTGCAATACTTCAAAGGTCTCATATGTTTTGGATGTAGAAGACTTGCTTAATCATAGGAAAAGGAAGAGGGAGGCCTTTGATGATAGTAGGAGTGTGCACAAGTTTCACAAGTGGATTGATAGTTTGGCAAGCCGCAAAGTGAATAGATGAATAGCTACACAGAAGCTCATGCTTTAAGTGTTTTGCCCTTTCTTCATGTATTGTACATTAATACCATGCTAAAGCATGCAATGCTATAACTAAGAATGACTTTGAAGTTGTCTAGTATGCATAACAAATTCAACATATGTTGCAACCAAAGTGGGGATCCTTATTAGCTAGTTGGAGACTAGCTTGGCAGAATGAATATTATTTACAAGGCATCGTGCTCCTTTTTGTGACGTATTACACATTGATTCTAGCTAAATGGACTTAGCAAGAACAGAAGTGTATCTTCTTGATGCATATTACCGCATCACAAGTGGACCTAAGTACAGGTCTTTGTACCTTTTAATCAGCAGAAGACAAAGGGCATGTTCTCATAAACATAATATTGGATGGATACAACTTGGGCAAATTTTGGGACTTCCAAAAATTTTGAGTGTGTTTTGGCTAAGCATGCGATAGCTCACACTGAATGAATAGTGAAGACCTATGGCTCTATTGGCATTCTCAAAAACGAAAGGCTTTGAATAAACCAAGTTTACATTGGTAAAGTTTTGATCATGACGTCATAGCTGCTAGTCCGAATACTGTGGTTAATGGCGCTTTTCATGGCAAGAATTGAGATTCTGCAACTGCAACTATGATTGCCATAGAAGATCAAATTGATGGGATTGATGATCATCACCATCATTGCAACCAAGAGCTGCCTATAAATTATACAAATCAGAGCATTCATGGCTACCACTATGAGCCATATGTTTTTGTACCGACGATGACACTCAATTTCCAAAGCTTATAGAGAGCGTGCCTTCTTCAACAGGAGAATTAGCACCCTATGGCACCCCATGTATTAAGTCATCAAAATCCAAGTCAACAATATCCTTCTTGTCATCAAGGACATCAATTGAGGATGATTATCCTGGTTATGATGGCATCAAGTCAATCAACAGCACGTCATGAAGTTGTGATGTTGCTAGCAATCGTGTTCTTGTGTGTCCACCAACCAGCAAAAGCATTATTGCAATCTTGATTGCGTGGACCCACATTAAGGTGGATGTTGACATGTTTGATTTAATGATTGGACTTGTGAGGCCTACTCATGACAATGGAAAATTTATTCCAGCAGCGTTCCCACGATGGCAATGATTTTTTTAAAAAAGAAAACGTAAAGCTTTAAAGCTAAAAGTCTTAAAATGGCTTCCAAAGCGTGGAAATATAGAAAAGCTAAGGCATTAAAAGACTTAATCCTTTTTAGAAAAAGTTGAAATCATATCAATGTATGAGGGTGTGATGAAAACTATATAAGAGGAGGTGTATGAAGAGTTTAGCACTCACTCTCCTTGATCTCTCTATTAAGACCACACATGAGAGGCTCTTGAGTCGAGCTTTAAGCTCCTCGCCTCATCGAAGCTTGGCCATCAAATTCAAGAGAGAGGCTTGAGTCAAGCTTTAAGTTCCTTGACTCTTCAAAGCTTTGCCAACTAGTTTGAAGGGAGTGGCTTGAGGTTGAGATTTATATCCCTTGCCTACTTTGAAGATCGTCATCATCAAGTTATATGGAGTGGCTTTTGAGTCAAGCTATGAGCTCCTTGCCCTCTTCGAAGTTCTCGTCAAATTCTACAAGAGTGGCTTGAGTTCGATCTTTGAGCTCCTTGCCTTTCTTAAAGCTCTCTCCATCAAATTCTCACTTTCCACCTTCTTCTCTTCTCTTACAACGGCCTTATCATCTTTGATACTCGGATTTATACCAATAATCAATTTGTCATCACAAGTTCCATCTTGAGTTGTTCATATGTCTTTTGATCTTATCCGAGAATCTTTTGATATTGTATCGTGTCTATATCTTTAATCAAAGAATTTGTTTTCTCATTCGTCTAAAATTATTTTAGATAATTATTTTATGTTGATTTCTCCCATCAAAAAGCATCCTTGCAGTGGCAAGTGACTTTCACAAACCCTCGCACAAATCCCATGCAACATCTAATGAACCCGACCTGAAAGTATCACTTTTGATCATTAAGAAGGGAGACTCTTTGAATAATCCATCTTCTTCATCGACCGCTTCTTCCTTTTCAACCGATGAGATGAAAAATTTGCTACAAACTCTTTCTTCAACCATTATGATGCAAAATCAATAGATGCAATTATCTATGCAGCAGCAACAACAGTTACATCAGTAGCAGTTGGATCAACAACGACTATTGCATCGAGAATAGGAGCATATACATGGTGCGACCAAGGCGATCAAGACTGTGGTTAGTAAGCAAAAATTATTTGATGGCCATAATGTTTTAGCCTACATTAAAACCTTTGAAAGACAGATGCACTTTTTTGGAGTCCCGTCCTATTATTTCTTACGGCTTGTCATGCCTGCTTTGTAGGTTAAAGTGACAGATTTGTTTGTACAGGACTCTAACTAGAATTCTTTCAAGAAAGCGCTCAAAGATGAATATTTTCTGGAGTATTATGGTATTGCTACATGGAAGACATTTAGAGAGTGGATTTATTAGCCCAACAAAGGACTTGTTGCTTCTGATTTGTTGCGAAAATTTGAAGAGCAATACAACCAGTTGGATGCACTAGAGCAAAGAGCTTTGAACTCACAGAAAGTGGAGTTATTCTTAGAGGCGGTTGATCTTGCACTTCAGGATGAGTTGGGAGAGCTTCTTGAAGACCGTACTACGCAACCTATGGGATTGAAGATAGATTGGCAAGATGCTGTCGATGTGGTTTCTACACTTACAAAGAGGCGGAGATGGAAGGCTCGCTTGCAGAATGGGATGCAATCACCATCAATGATGTCTTCTCCTACCTCGACCTCACTACTTCTCTTGTTGCACCATCCACTACTTCTCCTATTTCTCATCATGTGTCCATGCATATGCCTATTCCTATTGTGATTGTCAGACCAACCACAATACCGGCTATCAAAGATATGGTGGAGGAGATTTTAAAGAACTTAAAAGACCTACAAAACAAGATGACTAGAAGGGAGCAGTAGCCAGCTCCAATTTTAGCCCCAACTTAATGTACCCCTGCAAATCCTTCTAGGATGGCAAAATCTCAAGGAGTCGAAGCGCTTGTGAGGAGAAGCTGAAAAGAGATGATGATTAGTCTAAAAGTTGTAAGAGGATAACTAGGAGGAGTGATCCAGTTTCTCAACCTTCTTCTTCAAGACCAGAGCAGAGTATGGTTGATGTTCAAAGCTGAAAGTACAAGAAGATCAAAAAGCCCCGAAGACAAAGGATTCGAAGCCAGAAAAGCAACATGGATTCAAGCTGCTTTGTGACATTGAGAAGATTGAGGAGCTTGATTTTGATGAGAAGATTACTGATGGTCTTTATGATGGGTTGTCATGCTCAGATACTATGGAGGATCTTTCAACATTGCTGAAAAATGAAAATAAAGAGCTTTCATATGTCTTACAGGTCCATTCTCTTGCAAAGAATTGCGAATTTGTTGATTTCATGCTACAAGAAAATTTAGATGCTGAGAATTCTCAACAAAAAGTATTCTTTGCTGAAATATTTTAGCAAAAATATTTATAGGGTGTTGTTTATACATAGCAAAATTTGTGTTTACCATATCTTTACAACAAAAGCTGAAATTTGCAAGTTGTAGCAAAGAAGCTAGAGTACAAATAAAATATAAGACTGTTGACAAGAAGATCAAATTACCTTTGGACAGTGAGAGGATTTGCAAATGTTTATGCCATTTACATTTATGGAGATGGATATTAACATAAACGTCAATGTGGTCAAGGCACAAACAAGACTTGTTCCATTGAAGGAGGAAAGAGAGTTTGGAGTAACACGATTGTCTAAAGACTAAATATCATCCAACCAAAGAAGATCTGGATGCTATGGAGAAGATTTTTGCAGGAGAGAAGACCAAGCCACTGGATGTTGTGATGATTTACGAAAACTTACCTACTTTGATTTGTCCATATGATCCATGAGGATGCTGTGATAACCAATGTCAACTTACCCACTTGTCATATTACCCAGATGATTACCCATCTGATCCTTGTGGGAACAATGCTGCAAGTGGTAAAAAAGCTCGCCCATCTGGAGGATGTGCAGGTTTAAATAGGGCGGATGTCGTGATGCTGCATGTTGTCATGACACTGCGTGTTCACTACTGCAAATCTGAGGGCGGAGTTTTTTTCCAAGAATTTGATCGCATTAGTCAGGGTCATTAGGAATTTATTTTATGTTGTGTGTGTCTCTTTGTTTGCATTTGCATGATGCATGAGCACCTGTACTTAGGCTAGCCACAATTCTTTTGGTGTATTCATTTTTTAAAAAAATTGTAGCATCGTTTGAATGATTACATTACATGTTTTCTCGTTGCCAATTGCACGAATGATTGAGCATTAAATTCTCTTTTAGAAGCATATTCTTGATAGGGCACATTGCATGGAAAAACATGTAACTGTTTTGAAGGCTCAAGGATCCAAGGAAAAGACCAACTTGGTTTTGGACTTTCCTCATGCAAAAGAGCTTTGGAGAGGCTGAACTCATTAACCAACATTTTTGGTGTTCAAGGGCTTTCTTACAAACTTGGAATAACCATCATAGGGTATGGAAACACAAATACATGTGGTTTAATGGAAGTGCTAAGGGCCGTGTGTGGATGCTACAATTGCCGATGCATGCTCGAGTTTTATCACAAGCATTGTCTATAATGATGAATTCTCATCAAGGTTGTCAGTTCTTCCATTAAGTGTCTTTGTGTTGTTGCCATTAAAGCATTAGCATCAAAGACTCCTGGATCCAGTTTTGTAACTATTACATGATTAGCGAGACACTTATTTGGCTTAGAACGAATGGATGACCATGCTGAAATAACAAGAATAAAAGTGACTACATTCAATTGTCAAAACAAGTATAAGTGCTCAATTATTGGATCCGGTGGGGAATGTGAAGGCTATGCATTGCGATTTGTTGACCATTCTTTGGGTGGATCAATCGTTGCTCTAACTACAACTCCACTTAATGCACGGTATCCGCAACTGCATGTGTATCGATATAGAGTGTTGCCGTGTGAGGGAGAAAAAGAAGGAGCTTCTGACTAAGGAGAGTGTCACGTTCTGGGTTGTGGATTGCATTATATTTCGCAGAGCCAATGAAGTAGGTGAATTACAGAATATATAAAACTAATGGTACCCAAGCTGTGGATGTCGACAAAGTACTATTAATCTGATGAATGTGCTATGGAAGGGAAAGATGACGAACCTTAATCCCAACGTCTGTCGTAAGCTCATATGCAGTCTGGTATTGGTGCTTGTTATATTGGCCATTGCATCCCATTATTGTATCGCAGGGGTGACGGCCAATCGTAGATCAGGACTAGGAATAGCCCACGACGTTGCAATTGCAAGAGTCAGCAGCGTATCAAGAGACCCTGGCATACGAGACGGGTTGAGAGTGCGGGTGGCTTTGGAGTAGTGGGATTTTTGCAACAAAGTTGGCAATGAAAAAAGAAGCAGCACGACATTATGAACAATGCTTTTTCAAGCTTTTATAAATCTTTACGAGGTAGCGGACAATTATAAAAGGCAACAAGGAGGCTACTGAAAACGGCATCAACAAGCTCTGCAGAACAAGCACTGCATGTTCCAACTCATCAAACAAGGAGGCTACTGAAAACGGCATCAACAAGCTCTGCAGAACAAGCATTGCATGTTCCGACTCATCAAACAATCATTGAGCATGATAGGTGCCCTCGACTTGTGCAAACAAGATCAAGTTGTGGAGGATGATCATACACTACAGTAGTCGTAAGCTGTAGTAGAAGCTCCTACTTGGTCACCTTTTGTCACAGCTACTTTGTTTCAAATCAAAGAACGACATTGTTGTGATGGAGATGCAAAAGAAGGACAATATGATAACGAAGAAGAAGATCAGACTATCTTCTGGGCAATTACACTTCAAATTTGACCCCACTGCAGCATCCAAGCAGTGTTCAAACAGGTGACTTCTATGATTTTTGTGTGGCGCAGATCTGTGAGTAATCAAGTCGTGGTGAAACTTGCACTTTTGCCAGCATTGTATGGCTATTGGAGCCGTCATCTTCTCAGACAAGCCTCTCGGCATGTTTATATTCGCCATCACCATTTGGCACGATTATGCTCATAGCACCGTTTAAGTCCTACGATTGACGTGGGAGATACAATGAGTATTAAAGATGGATCTATCATAAATTTTTCCTTCTCTAAATTATATTGCAAGGTGGTGACATTGAGAGACTTATCCCTCAAGAAGGAGTTCTAAAGAAAATTTGTGATCAATTTGTCTTCAAGAAAAAGGCTTTATCTCTTCCTTTGAGACCTTATTTGGAAGTTCCATCACTTCAATTGCTCCTCTTTCATGCATGACCATGGCAAATTACCCTCTCTTGTAAACAAGAATCTTTGAATATCTTTTGTGAAAGATATGTGAAACTTATTCTTTGAATGCATCAAATCAAGAATTGGTGAATTGGATCTTGTGTTCTAAAATATTGTGAAGTTGGAAATTCTTGTTTCCGGCCCTTTTCACATTTTCATCTGTATTAGATTGAATAAGCATTCTAGCTATTCTTTACTTCAATTATTTATCCTGAATTGAGTATTCAACATCATATTGCTCCCATCTTGCAAGCATCCCTACAGTGAGTGACTTTCACAAACCCCTCGCGCGATTCCCATGCTACATCTAGTGAACTCGACGTGAAAGCGTCATTTCTAATCATCGAGATGGGAGACTCTTCGAATAATCAACCTTCATCATCGAGTGCTTCTTCCTTTTTGACCAATTAGATAAAGACTTTATTGCAAACTTTTTCTTCATCCATTATGATCCAGAATCAGTAGATGCAGATATCGATGCAGCAACAACAGCAGTTAGATCAGCAACAATTGGATCAACAACGAATGTTGCATCAAGAACAAGAGCATACACATCTTCACCTTTCTCAATTTCTCCTACTTATACTATTGTACCATCCACTTCTTCTCCTATTTCTCATCCTGTGTCTATGCCTACTTCTATGCCAATGCCTATGCCTATGCCTATTCCTGTTGCGGTTGTCAAACTATCTGTAAAACCCGACTGTTGAAGATATGGTGAAGGAAATTTCAAGGAACTTGAAAGATCTTCAAATTAAGATGACCAAAAGGGAGCAGCAACCACTTAGCCCAACTCCAATTTCTACCGCAACTTCTTCTAACTCCTATTCTTTCATAAATGATCATGTTTGTCATTGCATGTGGTGTGATAGTCTAGATCATGAGCAGGACTGTCAAGATTTTGAAAATGCAAAAAGGCTAAAGTTGGTAGTCTGGAAGGACAAGATGATATGTTTCGAAGATACAGAGCAACCAATTAAACCAAATTTTGGTAAAGGAGGTATGAAGAAATTGTTGGAGGAGTCTCTTTTACGCTCTTCTTATGCGATGTGGGAAGTGGCAAGAGAAGTTATTGCCTATGGTCTTCAGCTGGAGCAGTTATTAAAGGACAAATCTCCTTTATGGTTGGATGGAATGATCGAGTTGATGTCTTTTCTATCTATGCTAACATCACGAGATCTCAAGGATTTGAAGCGCTTATTGAGGAGAAGCAAAAAAGAGATAATGATCAATCTGAAGGATCAAAGAGGATGACTAGGAGGAGTCAGCCAGTTCTTCAGCCTTCTTCTTCAAGTCCGGAGCAAATGGCTGATGCTCAAAAGGCCCCAAAGACAATGGATCCGAAGCTGAAAAAGCAACATGGATTCAATCTACTTTTTCTGACATTGAGACAACTACGAACTTGAAAAAGGTACTTGAGGACCGGATTCTTAATTGCAAAATTGAATTTACTCTTGGAAAAGTCTTGGGGATTCCCAAAAGAGAATTTCATGATGTCATCATCGATATCATTTAAAAAAAACATGTTATTGAAGAGCCAACACAAGATATGATCCATCGAGAGGCTTTAGCTATTGCCTCAGCGGGTTCACTATATATATATTCTCTATCTGTGAATTTTTCTTGAATAAAACACGACCCTTTTCTATTCAATCTGTAAGTAACCCCTTTATATGACACCCTTCTGTATGTAAAAAATGTATAAAATTTATCTTTTAAAAACTTCTTATTTTGAACTCACGTTATATATACATATATTCATGAGTGACCCCCCTCCCCTCCCCCCCCCCCCTCTGAGGCTATTGCCAGGATATTCTCTATGGGTTGCAGATTGAGGAGATTGATTCTGATGAGGAGACTATTGAGGAGTCTATAGATGGAGATTTGTGTATGCAGTCCAAGAAGACTCTTCTTCAGCCTCCTGTACAGTATGCTAAGAGTGAAGATGCACCTAGATTGGTATCTCATAGCCATTGGGCTCGTGTGACTACGCAGACTGTACTCAAGCTTGGTGAGATAGAGAATCCTTGTGTTGCTCTTTTGGATCATGGCTCCGGGATTAATATCATAGTGTGAGGTTTATATACTGGTAGATGGTCAGTTAATGTGGATCATGGTTGGCGCATGCATGTGGCCCACACTACAGGAAATTTATATGCTGCTTGTCTAAACTTGAAGATTTCTATTGGAGGTGTGAGTGATTCTTATCATTTATTTGTACAAAATTCTTGTATTTATTCTATTATTTTGGGGTATCCATTTATTGTTGAGTCTCGGATGGAAACTAAAGTCCTGGATGATGGGTCTCCCTATTCATGGATCGAAGTAAGGATGGAAAGAGGGTTTTCCAATTCATGATAGTTTGTGTCAACCATCAATGGAATAAGGATTCCTTGAGGAATTCCCCTCTTCCAGCAGGAGAGTCAAATTTTTGTTAGGTGCCACTGTCTTGCGAGACAATAGTGGTACGAGACAAGGAAAGCTCTGGTCTCTCATTGTAGTGGCAATTTTTTTGCATGTGTTGTTAACCCTTAGACGAGCAAGGTGGAAAATCCAGAAAATCTAAAGCAAAAGACAAGGCCAAAACAAAAGTGAAACGGAAGACAAGGGCGCTCCAAGAAGAATCTTGAAACACAAGAAGTGCATGAAAGTCATAAATCAAGGAGAAAGGTGCACAAGAAAAAGCGCATATCAACACTTGGGCTCTCCCTCGTGCAATTTGTAAAGGTAGATAGAGGGTAGGAAGGAACCTAGGAAGATAGGAGGATGTTAACCTCAGTTCGAGATGGTGAAAATATGAAGCCAAGAGCGAAAAAAGGATAGAAAAAAAAAGGTGCAAAGGTGGCCCCTAAACCTAAGCTGAGGCAAAAAGTGCAATTTTAAATCGAAGCCGCCTCAAAAAACTCTAAAAACTCTTGTAGAAGACTGCCAGGCTCCCTCCTGTGCCATTTATAAAAGAATAGATGGGTGTAGGCTTAAGGAATGAGGCAAAAAGAGGGAAATGGGAAAAACGACCTTGCCACAACAGCCGATCCTGTAAAAAGGGATGGGTGTCCCATGGGATTTTAGGGTTTTGTATATAAAGTTCAAAAAATGAATGGAAGCTCATTCCTTGGTGTGTGGCTAACAAGAGTCCTCTCTTCCTCTCTTCTTCTCTTCACCTTTCTTGTGTGTTCTCTTGAGAGAGGGAGTGTGAGAGTGTGAGGGAGTGAGTGTGTGGAAGTGAGGGATTAAGAGGTGAAGCTCTTCACCATTTCCTCTTCTCTTCTCTTTTCTCACGCACACGTGGCTATGTTGGATGGAGCTCGATGGAGGAGGTTTGAGGATGCTTGAGCTAGTATCTAGGTTCGTGGAGCTACCGGTGTGTGCAAGGGAGAAGGCAACACATTTCGGCATCGAGCTAAGCTCACTACACTCATAGGTTTGAAGGTGCATCGACTAGGTGAGAGATAGCCATTAGAGCTCGCTTGTAATGCTTGAACAATAAGCGGTCCGTGGGTCTTGGTGGTTGAGCGTGAGCTCCCTCTACATTTTGGTTCTATTGTCGGGACCAATGGATTCAAGCTTGAGCACTTGTGCGCCTCATATCGAGCATCGAAGTAAGGGATTCATCCTTGAAACGGAGCTTGAGATAGGTAGGAAATTTGGGTTTTTTTAATCTTTGGTACAAGTAAGTATTTTGGGTATTTTGGTTGTTTGATGATTGGAAAAGAAGGGGAAATCATTTTAGTTATTTGCTTTCGATTCTTGTTGCATTTAGCGTAGGATAGGATTAAGAAATCTGATTGGAAAAGCGTAGGGTTTACTACTGTAAAACAAGGCAAAACAGGGCACAAATCGTGGTAAACGGGGAAAAAAGAGTGTTTGAAATTAATAATAACGGTAAGTGAGTGATTGGGGATAGCAATACCTTTCCCACAAAGGGGTTTAAGGGCCAAGAGACCATCAAAGAGCTCATTTTTCACCCGAGCATTGAGAGAGAGAGAGAGAGAGAGAGAGAGAGAGAGAGAGCTTCCATTGGTGATTCGATTCGATCTTTGCCATCGAGTAGTTCTTTGCACGTGTCAAGTATATCAAACCCTTCCTCCTATATCATTCTTGTGATCTAGAAGTTTGTGTGCCTTGTGACTGCTTGGAATGCTAGATTTAACAAAATCATTCTCATCACTACTATCGACGTGTGCAACTCGGACCATCTAGGTGGCTTGGTTCTAGGCCGAGTCCCAGAATCGGCCCTGGGCCTCTTGCATTTGGCCAATTCGGCCCGCCCAAACGGACAAATCATCCAACATCTTTAAATTCGGTCCTTGGCCCTTGTGCCTCGTCCCATCCGAACATACCATTCGGTCCAAACCACTCGGCCCTTTTTGACTCGGCCCGTTCGAATGATCAACTCGGCCCATTAACCTGGCTTGGCCCTCGACCACATCCATTCGATCATCCGAGCCACAAATGCAACCAATGTTCCCATTCGACCCTCGTCCCATCCGAGTCCACCACTCAGCCCCTGCAATTTAGATGAGTTGGGCCAACTCATAGTCTTGCAAATTTTTTAGAAAGTTGCACTAGACCCCTAGCTAGATCTCAACCACACAAACCTTTGTGAGCATCCCGATGCCTAGAACTTGATTCTAGCATAAGGAATAGGCAAATTCACAAGATACAACCACTTAGCAGCTTGAGTAGGCTATTGAGAGAGTCAATGCCTTAACGGCAACCATTGGAGTCATAGACCCCAAAACAAACCTAAAACGAGTAAGACTACATATTAAGGAACCCTAAAATCTATCGAGATGGCCAAAATTTGATCGAACAAGCTTATCAGGCCTAAGACAAAACAAGAGTACGTAAGCCACTCAAACACTTGTTCTTCGCACGCACCTTGATTTCCAACACTTGAATTATACCCAAGAATAGCCAAAAGCCTGATTGAGCATAAGTGCATGGAAAAGAACACACACACGGACACATGCTGAGTGGAGGTAATTTGAGGATCGTATGCAATAATTAAGGAACTCGCTCAGATAAAAGAACTTGAAGGAATCCACCAATAGGAGAAGATCCCAAGACATAGATGGGCAATTGGAGCCCAGCATAGAACCAAGCGAACAGCGACAGAGATGTGGATCTATCCGACCTACTTAACCTTATCGACAGCTCGGTGGAGTAGGAAAACACAACCATGTCAGAAGAGAGCTCAGAGACCGCAAGCAGAATGAGGAACTCGACTTAGGAGTTTTCCCAGAAGTGATCTAGCAATTGGCGAATAGCTATGATTCTCACGCTCGGTATGAGCACCACGATAGAACAGCAGATTCCATCATAGCTAACCTCGAGGAGGAAAGGAAGCTAGCCCACAAAGCACTGCAAGGCATAGTGGAATACAACTGAGACCAATAGACTGAGAGCCTGAGGAAAAATGTAGAGATGCGAGAGATACAGTGAGTGTTGGACCTAGCAAGAAGGAACCAAACTTAACATAAGAGAGCACTAGAAGGAGACTTGATGCTGAGTGAGCTTCTTATGAAGCAATTGCTAGACAACATAGTAGCGGAGCAGAGCGCTGCAGCATTAGCAATATCAGTACTAGCAGGGTAAGGGGTAAACCAAGGCTCCAAGAGCCAACCTAAGATACCAGTTATCACTAAGCAGCTTGATAAGTACCAGTCCCATGACAATCCATACAACTTCATAGAGTAGTTCGAGCAGGTCTGCGAGGCCAACAGTCTCACTCACTTGACTCAACGCTCTTAAGCATTCGGGCTTTGCTTAGGTGACAAGGGTTAGACTTGATATATGATTTTAGATGTTGCAGAGCGAGCGAAGGCCTCAAAAACCTCTTCATAACACCATATTGGGGAATATGGGAATTTCCCACAAGTTTGGGACACGTGGTCAAATCTTTGGATTTGTCATAACTTGAACACTATAACTCCAAATCGAGCGCTCTATACCTCATTAGATTCCATTTTTCAAACTCTTTCCAATGATAGGTCACATCATATGGTTTTGAGAAACTTATGGGCATGCTATCCGGGTGCCACCTTTTTAGTATTCAAAAAACGGGAATTGGGAGATTCCCAAACTCACTAATATTGTGTTTCATTAAGAGATTTTCCAAGCCCGCATACTCTAACAACCTGCTAGTACGACTTATGAATGTCAGGAAAAAAGAAAAAGAGGAAATCCACAACTATGTGACCCACGTGAGGAGTCTCTTCAAGAGAATCTTGATGGGCAAACGACCAACCAAAAGAGCAGTGCCGATAGTATTCATCAGTGGAATACGAAATGAGGAGCTTTATAAAGCCTTGGTAGTCAACTTTAGCTTGCAGCGAGAAACGCTAGCTAGGGTGTTCGAAGAAGCCATTCAAGTAGACGACTAGCTGAAGGAGAGGAGCTCTAGGAACTCGAACCTACCAAGAAGAGACCAACTCTAGAAGTTCGGAGAGAGCTTCAGCATCTAGTGAGCAATCAAGCACGAGTATCCAAGATAAGGAAAAGGCCACAGACACCAACCAGGAATTGAGTGCCATGAAAATGAAAATATCCAAGATGTAGGAGATGCTGGGATGATCGATGCATCCACACGTTCAATGCATGTAATATGTCAGAAACCACTTACCAGCCGAGTGTCAAGACCCTAGGTCACGACCTTACACTAATTGTGGTAGGTTTGGTCACGACATTGCGCATTGTAGATTTTCTAGAAGACTTCCGTCTTACCTAGCAAATAGACCGCAACAATTCGTCAGAAGGGGGAGCCCCATTGGCCCTTCCTGCGCCAAACAACGTTAAGCCAGTTGTTCCTAGAATGGACATAAATCCTACTGGAATACCTAGACCACCTAGTCCCTATGTAACCCATCCACTGAGGGACGTTCCAATCCACTACATGGAAGATCCAATTGAGGAAGAGACTTACATATACCCTTACGTCTCACAAGAAGATGAAGGCAATGCAGTCCTTATAGACTATTGACCAATACCAGTGACGGCATTAGGTAGAGGATGAGGTAGAGACCTACGAGGGCAGACCCAAGAACCAATCATGTGTTGGAATTGTAGTCACCCAAGACATGTCTCATCACACTATCCTGAAAGGGAGCAACAAAATAGAGACAAGGTTGATCTAGGGTGCCCTGAGTGCGGAATCACTCATCTCTTCGTTGTGATTGTCCAAAGTAAAAACCATCCTCGATTCCATCTGTCCCATTGGGGCTATTCGGTGTCAAGAATCACGATGGGGAGCTACACCTATCCCATTGCATGTCATGATCCGTGCATGAACAAAGTATGCCAAAATATAAATGCTAGGTCCTAGCAATCTTGATGCAGCCTCGATAGGAAAAAAGAGCCGTAGGCAAAGGAATAAGAGGCCCGAACCTAAAGTCACGCTCAAAACTCAGAGTGCCATAATGCTACCTGTTGGGAAGAAAGTCACTGACACTGAGGCAGAGACATCACCCCCAAAGACAGCTAAAAAGGGAAGTGCTAAGGTTGGGGAGTACCCCAACCCAAAGCGCCAACTAGAGGCCATCAAGAAGGTGAAGGAGTGGGTAAAGGAGGCTAGAGAACACTTGAAAGATGTTGAGCCCATCTTAGAGGACAAGATCGAGGATCTCTCTAGCATAAGCACACCAATCTCACCCCCTCGACCAAAATCGAGAGATGCGACTGTGCCACAAGCAATACTGCTTAGGCAAAGCCTTAACACTATGGGCCAACAAATCAATCATGGCCATTGGCCAGGACAATCCAGAATAGGAGAAAGATGAGCAGCCAACAACCTCCTCACCACTCTAGTGACCACCCCTATGACGCTAAGCCTAGGAGATCTGCTTACGTAGCATCCGACCCTACGGCAAGACTTGAAGCAGTGGGTTGAAGAATCAGGAGAGCAAGCTACTGTAGACCTACAAGAACATGATGCAGAGACACAGATATCAAGTTTGACGTTGCATGCCGTGCCTAATTCCTTGCACGTTAATACTTTTTGGGAAGGCACTGAGATGGATGCAGTCTTACTGGTTTAAGCCCTAGGCGACACAACAAGGAAAGGGATTGTAGACACAAGGGCGAGAGTTAGTGTACTGAGCCATGCAGTGCTCCAGACTTGGGGCAACCCACTGGTTGAGGCTGCTAGGTTCAATGTCACATTAGCTAATAGAATGAAAGTGAATCCATTCAAGGTGCTAAAAATTTGGCCAGATAAAATCATAGGAGTCCAATTCTCAATTGACTTTATAGTCATGAAGGGAGTGGACTACAATATCCTATTGGGTCGACCCTGGATGCGCAATGCCAGAGTGATCAAAGATTGGGGGAATGGTCTCATCTTCTTAGGCAATAGAACACAAGATGTAAGGGTAGAAATGGACTCCTGGAAAACTACACCAGTCGACCTCGATGCCCTTCTGCAATGCTTCAGGGTGATGCTCAGATCAAGAAATCCTTAGGGCCCTTAACTAAGTATATCCCATGTCCTGAAGATGAGTGATATTAGATGCATGTCCTTGCTACCATCAACCTTCCATTCTCGAAAAATGAGGAGTACAAATAGACCATTAAAATGATCTGCAAGCCTAAGGGTACATCCTCGGTGCCGGTCCACATGATGGCAGGAAATCTTTGCAAAAGACCCAACCCTTTCACTTTCAAAGTGCCAAACAACGAGGGAACTCCATGAGGTTTTAGAGTATTTGACTAGCAAGCTAGCCAGTAATCCAGCAGCAAATTTCAAGCCACTCCAAGATCTCTTAGATGAACCAAGGTGGAAATGGATCAGGGTGCATGATCTAAACCTCATGTACAATCAGGCCCTAGTCCCCGATCAAAGATACTAGACATACCAAGACCCAGGAGACAATGAGCGGTCAAATGAAAATGCCTCCAATGATGAATACGAAGACTGTTGCTCCTTCAATGAGGAAGAGAGTGAGGGTGAGATAGATACCATAGAATATGACACTGAAGGACGAGAGATAGAATAGATACAAGCAGACTCCAAGCCACAAAGAAAGAACACCTTCAAGATAGAGCAAGGGATCATATGCATGGACTGTGACCACACTTGGTTGGAACATATAGGAGCCATAGACTTTGAACAAACATGCCTAACCCAACTAGGTACCACGCTGGTACTTAGAACATAGTCACCCTCTGAACTGTGACCAATGGGAGAGACTATCTCTTCTACTGAAGACGGGGAGTTTGATTCTGAGTCAGAAATGAGTTTGGAGAGAAACCCATGTTAGAGTGAGCAGGATCTAGGACATGGCAGTGAGTTATCGTGGATGGAAGGAGAAGAGTAAGCTCATGATGGAGGAGACAAAGACACTGTTTGTTACACAAGTGAATTAGGTTCCAAGATTGAGACTCGGACTCATAAACACAATCTTGTGTATGTGGACAATGACACTAACACTTTACTGATAAGAAAAGAGTACTATCATTGCATTAAGAAAAATGAAGCAAGTACAATGCTTTATAGGAAAGTAGGAAACTGTAGTAGGCACCACTGTGCATATGGGATAGGTAAGCCTGCATGTCCTTGGCCCTGAAGCTCCATACAAGGAGGCTGTTAGTGAGTGTGATTGCTGAATCTCAACACCCCCCCTCAATCACAACTAGCAAGGCACAAAGTGTGTAGAGGCTATAATGAGAACCACCTACAAAGTGTGGGCACACCACAAACATGGTAGACACCAGAAGCTGTCGCAGAAAAGGCTAAGTGTGGGCACCAAAACATGATGGACATCTAGAGGCTGTAACAGGGGCCTCAGAAAGTGTACAGGGATGGTAATGCCAAGTTACATGAGGAGTTTACAAAGCTTATGGCCAGAAGCATTAGGGCAAGGAAATACAAAACTAGAAAAGCCTATCTGAATAGAAGGACTGATGAGGTTTGTCCTTCTCCTGGTGGTCTTCTTCTTCTTCTTCTTCCTTTGCTCCATTTTCTTCTTCTTCTTTGATTGCAACTAGATAGGCCTTTTGGGATCTCTTTCTTGGTGGCAGAACTTCTCGGTGTGTCTGGTCCTTTTGCAGAAGTCACAGAAGAGTTGATCCTTCTTGCCTTTGTACCTGTTGCCAACATATAATGCATGCTCATCTCTAGAGGTACTTGGTTCTTCCTTAGTTTTTAGCTTCTTTTCCTCTTCTAACAGTGATGCCTGGATATCAACAAGTTCAGGATTTGGCATGTTGATTAAAGTTGTTGATACATTATTATATTCAGGAGGCAAACTCTTAAGTAGAACACCGATGCAAACATCTTCGTCCATTTTAATGTTGATTCCTGCAAGTTGGTTAGGAGTCCTTCCATGTAATTTAGATGTGTGGAAAGTGATGTGCTGGACTTCATTTCAAGCCTGAAGAACTCAATCAGGAGACCATACTTTGATGATTTAGATTGTGCATCGAACAAGGTGTCAAGTCTCTTCCATGTATCCTATGAGGTCTCACAGTTATCCACATGGTGGATATAGCTGTCGTCTAGCTCCAGTTTGATAATGGCCTGGGCTCTATCATCATTCTTTTGCCAAGTAGTTGCAAGGTCCTCATCTCGAGGTTTCTTCTCTTTGCCGTTTGTGATGGCCCAGAGACCCTTCTTCATCAAGATGAGCTTGATGCGGGTTTGCCAAGTGTGAAACCCGACTCCTTTGAATCAAGCATTTGGAGAGTCTTTTCCCATGTTGAGGTTGCAAGAGCATCAGCAAATCAGCTCCAAAGTTCTCAGTTTGCAGCAGCAGAAGAGTTGGTTGTGTCACAAGACACAAGTGCTAAGAGCACTAGATGAGTGTCAATGGACACTATGTTTGTATCTTCTTCCTTGAGTCTTCAAATCTTCAATGGATTCATTGATTGAACTTTGATGTAGACAGCTCCATGTCTTTCTGCAAGTAAGATAGACAAGTCTTACATGCAATGTAAATGGGCAACAAGAGTAATGTTCCTCTTTATGACAAGTGACCACCCAAGAGACTTCATGCTTGGCATTTCCATGATGGAATCAGCTTAAAATTTTTGAAACTTTCTAGCACAGAGTTGAAATCTTAATGTGTCAAAAGACACAAGTGAAGGTAGTGTTAATCAACACTCTTAAGTACCAAGAGATACTATCTTGAATAATTGATACTAGATGTTGATGTTGATGATGATTCTTTTATGCTTCCCCTCCTTGATGATTTGAGTGGTGAATCTTGCTGGGAATTTCAGTAACACACTGGATCAGAGTGGCAAAGGCTTGGGTTGAGTGTCAGGAGTGTGAAAATGAAGTAAAAGATGAAGCTTTTAAACTTGTGGCTATGGTGTCCCACAGTTAGGGTTTTCAGCTTGACTGAGTTTTCTGCTACAACAGCCCGCAAACATGATCATCTGGCATCAAACTCGAGCTAGAGGTAGCTTAGGACACGGGCTTACAAAGCCCTATGGTCACAGGGTAAATCACATAGCGTGGAGAGAGAATCGATGTACGGACTGGAAACAGGTGCAGAGATTACAACGAGCTCGAATTTCTGCAATGCTGCCTTCTGATGTACGCAATGTTGAACTATGATGTAATAGGAGGTTGCACCCTGACCTAGGCAAGATATCTCCAGAAGAAAGCGTGTTGAAATATTGACTATGGAGGGAGATCAAGAAGCTCCAATGAGGTAGGGTGCAGGTTTGGCTATGGCAGACAACAGTTCAAGATGAAGGTCAAGTTGAAAATGGATTCATGAGCTAACATTGAGCTAGACAGA
This sequence comes from Lygodium microphyllum, assembly GCF_053477565.2. Taxonomy (NCBI): domain Eukaryota; kingdom Viridiplantae; phylum Streptophyta; class Polypodiopsida; order Schizaeales; family Lygodiaceae; genus Lygodium; species Lygodium microphyllum. Next base: position 49,822,830 of record NC_141142.1, read on the forward strand.
GATGGAGATGACTTGAGAGAGTAGTGAAATGAGCTAGGCCATGCCCGACTGCGCTCTGATACCATGTTAGAGTGAGCGGGATCTAGGACATGGCAGTGAGTTATGGTGGATGGAAGGAGAAGAGTAAACTCATGATGGAAGAGACAAAGACACTGTTTGTTACACAAGTGAATTAGGTTCCAAGATTGAGACTTGGACTCATAAACACAATCTTGTGTATGTGGACAACGACACTAACACTTTACTGATAAGAAAAGAGTACTATCATTGCATTAAGAAAAAGGAAGCAAGTACAATGCTTTATAGGAAAGTAGAAAACTGTAGTAGGCACCACTGTGCATATGGGATAGGTAAGCCTGCATGTCCTTGGCCTTGAAGCTCCATACAAGGAGGCTGTTAATGAGTGTGATTGTTGAATCTCAACAACCCAAAAATACCTAGGCCTCCCAAGACTAGACGTACCAAGGAGGACCTACCCGTCCACTTAAGGTGCAGACAATTAAAGGAAGAAAGGGAAAAATAGCCTAAGAATGCATGAGCAAAGGAACAATGAAAACCACAAGTCCTCCCTGAGAGATTTACAAAGTTCAAGAAGGGTGATAGGGCAGTGATCCTACTGGGTGCCAAACGTCAAGGGCAAGCAAGTGAACCCATCGAGGGACCTGCCAAAGTCAAGGAGGTGAACCTAGCCCAGGAATGGGAGACACCCTGACCTATCTTTATTGCCAATGACTTGACAGAGGAAGAGGAGACAAGCCTCATTGCTCTCTTGTGAGAGTATATAGACATATTCACTTGGTCTTTAGAAGAGCTTAAGGGGGTGGATCCAAGTGTAGTGACTCATAATATACCCATGACGCCTGATGCAATGCCAGTCAAGCAACGACCATACTCTATGAATCCAAAACATGCTCATGTAGTCAAGGAGAAGATTGACAAGCTGATGAGAGTGGGATTCATCTACGAAATTGAGCACACATACTAGGTGTCACCCATAGTCACTGTAATTAAGAAAAATGAAAAGATTAGAGTGTGTGTCAATTACAAGAAGGTGAACGTTGCCACTAAGAGGGACAACTACCCATTGCCATACACCGAGCACATGCTCAAGAGAGTGGAAGGCAAAGAGGCCTACAATTTTCTAGACAATTTCTCTGGATACAATCAGTGCAAGTGCATCCTGATGATCGACATAAGACTGCATTTGCCATTGATTGGGGGGTCTTTCCCTAAATAGTCATGCCCTTCGAGTTGACTAACGATCTAGCCACCTTTCAACGCCTTATGTGCACTATATTTAAAGACATGCTCAGAAAAGAGTTAGAAGTCTTTGTAGATGACTTGTATGTTCACTCGACTTGGAGAGAATACTTAGACAAACTCCGAGCAGTCTTTGAATGGTGTCGTTTATATTGTCTCTCTCTGAATCCCTTAAAGTGCCAGTTTTGGGTAAAGCACGGATGCATCCTGGGGCACGTGGTGTTGAAGAACGGCATTGCCACAAACTTTTTGAAGGCCAGGGCCATTGTTGATCTTCCATCCCCAACCAACTATAAGGGATTTCAATGCTTCTTAGGTCATACGGGTATTATCCGCGGTTATGTTGAATTATGCATTGATTGCTAGACCTCTCTACAAACTGCTGATTATATTCAAATGGACTGAAGAATGCCAATGCGCATATGAGGAATTGAAAAATGCTCTGACCACAGCACCAATTCTATGAGTCCTAGATTGGACCATTACCTTCCACGTGCATATTGATGCTTTGAAATTCACTATGGGGCAGTGTTGTGCCAACCTGGTGAACACAATCTCGACTATCTAGTGAGCTTTTCTAGCCGACACAACAGAAAGAGAAGGTCTGGCCATGGTATTTTCCATGAAGAAATTTTGGCATTATTTATTAGCCACGCCTTTCACTTTCCTTGTGGACCATCAAGCCTTGCTATATTTAGTAAAGAAACCTTGTGCTATAGGACACATAGCTCGATGGCTCCTACTGCTTTTAGAATTTGACTTTTCTATGGTTGTACAAAAAGGAAAACAGCACTACATGGCCGACCACATGTCGTGCATCCCCACGGGAGAGGCCACTAAACAAGGCATCGTCGATGAGTTGCTAGACACGCACTTGTTTAGCCTATCTTGCAAGAGAGATTTATTTCGAGCCAACTTGACACCATATTGGACAAATGACATAGTCCAAGTGCTTGAGCATGGAGTACCTAAATGACCAATAGAGAAAGCCCCACTTAGGTGACTTATCCTCAAGATCTGACCCTATCAATTGATAGTAGGCCAACTATATAGGCTAGGGCAAGACGGATTGTTACATAGATGCGTATGCGAGCATGAGATGCATGATGCGCTCTCAGAGGCACAAAGTGGAATTGCTGGAGGACACTTTAGCAGAGATATGACAACTCGCAAGGTGCTACAGTCTCAACTGTGGTGGCCCACACTTTTTCGTGATGTGGCACAATTCGTTAAGCACTGTGACAAGTGTCAGTGGACAAAGGTCCTGATTTGCAAGGATCTCATGGAGCTAACCCCAATAATTGCATGGCAACCCTTCAAAAAATGGGAAATTGACTTCATAGGACCCATTAGTCCTACGGCACAATACTTGCAAGCCAAGTACATCATTGTAGCCATTGACTATCTAACAAAATGGGAAAAAGCAAGAGCTATGAGAAAGAATGACACTAGAACGACTGCCAAGTTCCTATGGGAGCAGGTAATCTCACGATTCGGCTGCCCCATCGAACTGGTTAGCGACTAGAGCAGACACTTCATTAATGAAGTGATTGCGCATCTTCTATCCACCTTTCTAATTATCTATCGAAAATCCTTGCCATACTACCCTCAGGAAAACGGCTAGGTAGAATCCACAAATAAATTCTAGTAAGCATCCTGATCAAGATAGTCTCTGCTTCGCGCAGTGACTGGGATAACAAGTTGATGGCAGCCTTGTGTGGGCTTACCGCACAGCCTATAAAACGAGTGTAGGTGAGACGCCTTTTAGGTTGACCTATGGAACTGAAGCAATACTACCTATAGAGTTCTTCGTTCCTAGCGTGAGGATTGCGCTTCACGAACAATGGGAATGGAAGGAGACATGGACGGAATGTCTAGTTGAACTCAAACGCCGCTTGGAAACTCGACTTCTAGCTACCCATGCACTCATATGCAAGAAAGCATGATGCAAAAGCTGGTTTGACAAGCATGTCAAACAACGCGACTTTGAACAGGGAGACTTAGTGCTCTTGTACTTCGTTAAGGGGCAGTTTAAAGGTCTAGGGCCGTTTAAGGTTCGTGCCATCAGCCAAATTGGTAATGTTGAACTCGAGACTCTGGAAGGTGGGGCATAGGCTTCTTCAATGGCAGTCACATCAAGAATTACTACCCTCCCACACATCCTCTGCATGAACCACCAATGCTAGAATCCCCTGTCAAGGTACAAGTAGCCACAATTACAGAGATTGATGATGAAGATAAGGAAGCTGTAGAACCTGCTTACCTCTGCATCATGGTCACTGCAAGCAGACATGCACTTTCAGTGCCTTGATCGATGAGGGAGCAAACTTCAATGTCTTAACCCATGATCATTGGACTGACATTGGCAAACCACAATTACAGCCCACTATTGCTAAACTAAGCCCATAGGAGGGGGGCCGATCATACGCACTCCTAGGGAAGTGTAGTGTAACAATCTTTTCTTCGCGTGAACTACCTCTTATAGGAAATAAGGATAATGATATAGCAATTTTTTTTTCTTCTTTCTTTTCTAAGGATAATGGGAAATTTTTTTCCCCTTATCCCCCCAGCCGACTGACGAGCTGGAGGGGGAGGGAAATAGAAGGAGTGATGAAGCTCCTTGGTGGAGCTTGGAGGGAGGGGGAAGGCATGCGTGATGCCACGCAGGGGAGGGAGGATCCCCCTCCCTTGCCCTATTTAAATCAGGGGCCGCAGGCTGAAGGGGGGGCTGCCGGAGATCAAGAAGACGGATGCTGCCGTGATTGGGTGAAGGAGAGGATTCTAAGGGAGGGGAAGCGAACCACTGCAGTCGTCAATTTGTGAGGGTGAGAGGAATGGCCTGAGGAATGAGCTGCTGTCAGAAGTACATGTCGCCAATTGTCGCCTGGATCGCCAAAGCTGCCGCCCATAAACGATTTTCTTATCTCCTCCACGTGGGCAGAAGCTCTCTGGAAGCTTCTTGAAGCTTCCAAGGGGGCTTCCTAAGCCCCCTTTCATATTCCATCCCCCCCAAATCCTCCCTACTATCCCCCCCCCCCCCCCCCAGTTTTTAAAAACCCTTAAGGTCCTTTCACCCTCGTGCAAAAAAACCCCTTCCCTTCACTTTGGTGTCACTCCCCCCAAGAGCACAAAGGCCTTAAGGGTCTTATTACTTTTCCCCCTGTGTATAATCCCTAAAAGCCCCTTTCCCCTAGCTTCGAACCCACCCCCCTGTGATTTAACCTTTAAGCCCTTTATTACGGGCTTCAAAAACCCTTTCACCCCCTTCATGTGCCTTACAAAACCCTTTTTATTACCCCCCGTGTTTAAAGCATTATATACCCCTTCCCATAGTTGGAACCCAACCCCCGTGTTTTTTTAAATTTTCCTTTAGCCTTCCTCATTGGCCTCGGAATCATTTCCCCCCCTACGTGTGTAAACCCTCATAAGCCCCTTTTCTCCTAAATTGCCTAAGGGTCCTTAGACCCTTACTTATAACCTTTACGTTTATTATTTTCCCTTAAAGCTCTCATACACCTTGTGTCTTTTCCACACCTTGTTATTCCCGTTCGTGCGAGCTTACAAAGGCCATTAAGCCTTCCCCATGGCTTCAATGGGTCTTAGTTGTAAAAGTTTCTAAAACACCCTTTCGAATTCCCGAATTCAAGGAGGGAGCCTTCCAAAAACTACTTTTGACGAACGGTGCAAGGGAGCGACGGTGGAATTCTAAGGAGGAGTTGTAAAGCTGCTTCCACGTTCGATGGACCACATTTGCGATGCCTCCTAAGAAAGTCCAAGGCGTAGCCGCGGGAGGATCATCTCCCGGTATCCATGTGGATATCTCACCCCAAAACCAGGTTTTTCTTCTTGGCTTTAATTCGGTTTTAAGTCGATCATGCAAAGAGAAATTGTTAGGGATAGGATATATTTGTCCGAGTTATTTGTAATGAAGGAGTTTAGTTTATTTGAATGAATGATAATGTATAGAAAGTTTCCTTCGAATTGCATCAAGCATTATAAATTACGAGCAAGATTATCCTTTTACTATAGTAGTTTATTTTAGTTAAATCCTAAAGGTATAGAAATTATATCTTGCACCATTAGTCTTATACCTTTTGCAACAAATCATTGTAAATGATTAAATTCATGAAAGGTTTCTTTCGTTGCTCAAATTACTAGGAAGTTGTCATTGCTAATTGCACATCTTAGCAAGGGAAATGTTTGTTATTTGGCATGAGTTCATCTGCAAGGAAAAAGGAAGTTTTAATTGAACTGTATTCACTGAAAAGTAAATTGTCACAAGGATAGCAAAATCGTGACAAGACAATTAATATTACCTTCCAAAAGATAACTAAACCAATCTAAACATAGAAATATCCATACCCTAAGCACTTGACTACTTTCCTTACTGTAGGGTCAAAAAATTCGTAAAGATAAAGAACTAGGGTTTGTCCTAAGGTTCTTAAAAAAAGAAACCCTAGGCCCAATATAAGTCAGCTTAAAGGATCTAAAACAGATTATTCCATCGCAGGACTTGCGCAGCAAGTACGAAATCATTTAGTCTTGTGATTGATTCACAAGGAGAAAGGGTAAAAACCCTCAATAAGGATGGCAGATCCCTATGCAAGTTATATTGCAAAAGGACATATTTTTGGATGTCCTTCTAAATAAGGAAAGTTGTAAACCGGAAATTAACATATCTAAGGAACTTTAGGGTTGACCAAGTTGTGTTAATAAGGTATGCCCTACACCGGAATATAAAATATCTTGCCAATTTACAAGGCACCTTGGGGACGAGTGCTGATACACTCAATAGGAAAGAACACTTTCTTAGCAGTTTGCCAAATAACTCGGTTCATTAACAGAAATGTTTGTGCTTGCTAGAGATTTTAGGGCCCTGTTTGAATTATGAATTACAAATTAAATGAGTACCTATACTTCAGGTTAAAGGCCTGAAGCAAGAGGCAGTTTCAGTTACCCCTGACTACCTGCCTAACCCTAACCAAGGGGGTTGTGCACCGCGCTGGGAACGTGGACCGAACCCGCCACGAGAGGTCTCTCCGTTGAGCTCTACTTGGAGTAGGAGGACGCTTGGGTGCCAAGGGGGGATCTGGCCATAAATCCCTCGCATTCCGGGTCCTGCACAAGAGGCTAACATAACTCAGGATTGGATCTCGAGGCCCGCATACTAGTTTACGGGCAGAAGCTTGGAATAGTGATCACTATGGATTACTAGATAGCCTTCGGGCGGATTATGGACAAGCCTACGGGCGGAACTCCTTGTATTTCAAAGATAAAATGATGAAATTGTTGAGATATCGAGCTCCACTCGTGATACGCCAGGGTGACCGTTGTGTATTTATGTCACCGACTTGTCAGTTGTTGCAGACGCGGTTGGTACACCGCCCATGAATAATAGCTACATGATAGCTATCCTTATCTACTCTAGTTCGTGGCTCAGTTAGTATGCCACCTTAGTTAGTTGAGTTTGGTTTGAGACCCATATATAGGGTTCTTCTATTTCTTTGTATAAGAGTTCTTTTGGCTTACACAAAACTAAGAAGAGGAAAACTGTTTTCAGCCTCCACCCTTGTGTGTATTCCCCCATTGTGCAAGCAAGAAAGCTACAAGTGAGACTCCTTCCTTCTCTCCCACAAACTTGACATGGTATCAGAGCCTTGTTCGTGGTAAGGAGCTCAAGAAAGCAAGCCAAGCTCGCGGTGTTCTGGTAAGAGGAGCAGTGTTGCTTTCATTTTCTGTTTTTGGGAGCAGATCTCTGCAGGTAGCACAGCCGGAAAGTGCAGGAGTGTATTGTCTCAGGTTGAGACGCCCTTCGCGGTGAAGCAAGAGGGCAGTATATGCTGCGGGTGAGGGCTTTAGCCCTCGGTGACCTTGTTTTTTTTATTTGAGGCCATTTCGGGGCCTGTTTTGGAGGCGGAAGTTTTCTGCACGCACTCAGGAAAAGGCTCAGTTTTATGTTGTGCAGCCACTGTTCTACAGGTCAGTGAAAAGTTACTGTAGAAATTGCATCGTATGCTTGTGCGCAGAGACATTGGGAGTTTCAGAATCATCCTTGGTTCCTGTTTATGCAAAATCGTCACTAGGAAGTGACTGTGTGGTCAAATACCACTTTCGCCAGTTTTGCAGATTTGCCCTTGTGAGGGTGAAGCTGTGTTTTTTGCAGTGACAGAATTTTTTGCAGTATTCTGTAATGGCGTCTGATTCTCTTTCACAGATTGTCACTGAAAAGCTTGACAAGAACAACTTCCAGGCATGGAAGTTTAGAATGACAAATTTCCTTATGGGAAAAGGATATTGGGAATTTGTTGCAGGAAATGAAGAAGAACCAGTTCTTCCTGATGTTCCCAATCAACAGCAAATGCAGGCATTCAAGGCATGGCATGAGAGAGCCAGGAAAGTTATGTACTGGCTGTCTATCAGCATTTCAGGCTCTATGATTGTGCATATTCAGGATGCAAGTACGCCAAAGGAGGCATGGGATACTTTGTCAAAGATGTATAGCACAAATATGCAAGCCAGGAAAATGCAGCTCAAGCAAGAGTTGCATAATGTGCAAAGAAAAAATATGAGCATCAATGACTACCACATGAAGGTGAAGAAGATTGCAGATGCACTTGCTTCCATTGGGTCGCCAGTGGAAGATGATGATTTAGTTTCTGTGACCTTGAATGGTCTAGGAAAGGATTATGCACAGTTTCGGACATCCATTTCAGTTCGTGAAAGATTTCCTGATTTTGAGGAGCTGATTGCTCTTCTAATTTCTGAGGAGCAAAGAAATGGTGGTGCATCTTCTTCAGGAGGAACTTCAAAAGAAGATGTCTTCTACTCAAATGCTGGAAGAGGTAGAGGCAGAGGTAGAGGAGGCCGATTTGGAGGCCGTGGTAGAAATCAGAATATGCAGCAAACTCAAGAAAACCAGTCCTATGGAGGAGGACGTGGTAACTCTAGAGGCAGGGGGAGCCAAAGAGGTCGCGGTGGATGGCAAAGAGGTCAAAATGCAAACAGTAATGTTGAATGCTACTACTGTGGTAAAATGGGTAATATGGCTAAAGACTGCTATAAAAAGCAGAATGACATCATGAATGGAAAACTGCAACAAGGGAATTATGCATCTTCTAGCAGACAAGGTGATGACAGAAATGAGCATTTGTTCATGGTGCAGCACATGAACAATTCTGTGACAAGTGCAGAAGAAAGCAATGATGTATGGTATGTTGAGTCAGGTGCATCAAACCACATGACAGGTCATGCAGAATGGATGGAGGATGCAAGGAAAATGGAAAAACCAGGATTTGTGGAGACTGGTGATGATACTACACATCCTATTGTTCAGATTGGAAAAATTCCCTTGTCTATGCAGGATGGGAAAAAGAAATACTTGTCCGATGTATTTCATGTCCCGAATATCACCAAGAATCTGGTTTCTGTTGGTCAAATGGTTGAACAGGGCTTGCAGGTCAGATTTAATCCTCATGAATGCTTTGTTGAGGATATGAAAAATAAAGGTCGCTTGATAGCAAAAGGAAAGAAGAAGGGAAGAATGTTTACATTGGATGCAGACATGTCTGAATTGAGTGCAGCAATGTTTGCACATGGGACCGGTGTAGTTGCAGATATTGATATCTGGCATAAACGCATTGGTCATGTTAATGTACAGCGACTTAAATCAATGCAGGCCCAAAATATTGTTGCAGGTTTGCCGAAATTCAAGGTTGCAGAAATGCATAAGGTATGTGAAGCCTGTCAGTTTGGAAAACAGGCAAGGAAACCATTTCCTAGACATGTTCAAGAGAGTGAGAAGCCATTGGAATTAATCCACTCTGATGTGTGGACTACTAAAGCTGCATCTCTTGGAGGCTATCATTATTTTGTCACCTTTATTGATGACTATAGCAGAAAAGTTTGGGTGTATTTTATGAAAAAGAAAAGTGAAGGTTTTGGGCATTTCAAAACCCTTAAAGCTATGGCTGAAAAAGAAACAGGTCTGCAGATAAAATGCCTAAGGTCAGATGGAGGGGGAGAGTACCTCTCAAATGAGTTTGCAAAGTTCTTGCAGGAGCATGGCATAAAGCAGCAATATTCATGCAGTTATACCCCACAACAAAATGGAATTGCAGAAAGGAAAAACACGCATATTGGAGAGGTATCTCGTGCCATGCTCAATGAAAAAGACTTGCCAGATTTTTATTGGGCTGAAGCAGTTGCTACAGCAGTCTATATAATGAACAGGACTCCCACTACAGCAATACATGGGATGACTCCAGAGGAGAGGTATACTGGTAGGAAACCAGATATTTCTCATTTGAAAATTTTTGGTTGCATTGCCTATGTACATGTGCCAGATGAGTTGAGATCCAAGTTGGATCCAAAAGCTGAGAAGTGCATCTTTATTGGTTACTCTCTGTAGCAAAAAGGGTATAGATGCTATAACCCTTCTACTCGTAAGTTTACAGTGAGCAGAGATGTTGTTTTTGATGAGATGAGTAGCTGGTATAAACCAGTAAATGTGATTGATGATGTAGATGCACAAAATGGTAATGCTGCACAGTATTCACAGCAGCAGTCACAAAACATTAGTGGACCTGGAGCGTCCTCTAGCACTGGTTCACATTCTTCGCCATGGACAGGCAGATTGAGATCAGGAGATTCTTCTCAAAGTAATGCAGATAGTGGTATGCAGGTATCACGAAAAGGAAAAGAGAAGGTTGATCAGCCCATGTTTGATGTGAATGCAGGTCACTCTTATGTGGATGGTGAATCCAGTGGCTCAGAACAGAGCATTGATGATGAGTTGGGTATTCCTTCTATTGTTACACCTAGAGTAAGGAAGACCAGGGATGTTTTGAGAGCACCTGGGAGTGAACCCACTTTGCGCAGGTCTACCAGAGTTAGGTATCCTGTGGATAGGCTGAAATATGATGGATTTACAGCCATTCAGTATACATATATGGTCAAGGTGATACAAGAACCAGAACCCACTTCTTTTGAGCAAGCCATGGGAAAAGAAAAATGGGAGAAAGCCATGGATGAAGAAATGGATGCCTTGGAAGCAAATGCTACATGGCAATTGGTACCTTTGCCTAAAGGTAAAAATGCAATTGGCTGTAAGTGGGTTTATAAGGTGAAGCACAATGCAGATGGTTCTGTGAACAGATACAAGGCAAGATTAGTAGTCAAGGGGTATGCACAAACATATGGCATTGACTATGAAGAAACATTCAGTCCGGTTGCAAGGATGGCAACCGTAAGAGCAGTCATTGCTATGGCTGCATCAAAGGGATGGTCTTTACATCAGATGGATGTAAAGAATGCCTTCTTGCATGGTGATTTGCAAGAAGAAGTCTATATGGAGCAGCCACCAGGTTATATGCATGTTGTTCATCCTGAGTTTGTTTGCAGGTTGAAGAAAGCCTTGTATGGCTTGAAGCAAGCACCTAGAGCATGGTCTGACAAGATAGGACAGTATCTTGTCACTATTGGCTTTCAGATTTCCAAGGCAGATTTCTCACTTTATGTGAGAAAAACAGAGAAAGGTATTATGCTGCTTGCCATTTATGTTGATGATTTGATTATGACAGGTGACAGTGATGACGATATCCTTCATGTGAAAATGCTATTGAAGCAAAAGTTTGAGATGAAGGATTTGGGAGAGCTGCGTTATTTCTTGGGCATTGAGGTGATTAGATCACCAAGTGGGATACAGCTCTTACAGAGGCAGTATGGATTGGACATGCTGTCCAAATATGGGATGACAGGCTGTAAGCCTATTTCAGTTCCTTTGGAGCAGAATGTGAAGCTGAGCACAGATGCAGGTGAGCTTCTAGAAGACCCTACTATGTACAGACGCATAGTAGGAAGTTTGATTTATATGACTATTACCAGGCCAGATTTGAGCTATGCTGTTGGATTGGTAAGTCAGTTGATGCAGGCTCCAAGGAAACCACATTTGGATGCGGCTAGACGCATACTCAGGTATGTGAAGTCCACATTGCAGTATGGACTATTTTATGAGACTGGGGTTCAGATACAGTTGCATGGATACACTGATGCTGATTGGGCTGGTAGTATTTCTGATAGACGATCTACCAGTGGATATGTGTTCTCTTTTGGGAGTGCTGCAGTCACTTGGAGTAGCAAGAAACAGCCTACAGTTGCCTTGTCGAGCACAAAGGCTGAGTACAGGGGTGCAGCAATGGCTGCATGTGAGGTAGCTTGGTTGCATAAGCTACTTTATGATATGCATCAGTCTTCAGATGGGCCAGTTGTCATTTATTGTGACAACATGAGTAGTATACACTTGGCAAATAACCCAGTCTATCATGCTAGAACAAAGCACATTGAGGTGCATTATCACTATGTGCGGGAGAGGGTTTTACTAGGTCTTATTGATCTAGTTTATGTCAGCACAGAGGATCATGTAGCTGACATATTTACGAAGGCATTGGGCGCAGAGAAGCTGCGCAAGTTCAGAGACCTGCTTGGTGTGCAAGAATTGGGATTGAGCTCGAGGGGGAGTGTTGAGATATCGAGCTCCACTCGTGATACGCCAGGGTGACCGTTGTGTATTTATGTCACCGACTTGTCAGTTGTTGCAGACGCGGTTGGTACACCGCCAATGAATAATAGCTACATGATAGCTATCCTTATCTACTCTAGTTCGTGGCTCAGTTAGTATGCCACCTTAGTTAGTTGAGTTTGGTTTGAGACCCATATATAGGGTTCTTCTATTTCTTTGTATAAGAGTTCTTTTGGCTTACACAAAAACTAAGAAGAGGAAAACTGTTTTCAGCCTCCACCCTTGTGTGTATTCCCCCATTGTGCAAGCAAGAAAGCTACAAGTGAGACTCCTTCCTTCTCTCCCACAATCTTGACAGAAATGTTAAAAAAAGAACTTGCTTGATATTGTTTTTCTATGTCACGTGATAAGATTACGTGAAGGAACCAGTGCTTAACAAGATTAATTAAAGAAGTTGATTGTTATATGTCAAATTAATGTATTAGATAATTACATAACTAAAACAAATCGAGGAAAGTGCGGAGGATGGGCCATGGGTCCGTCCTACGGTTGGGTGGTCCCGGTTAGCCGGGAACTTTTCTCAAAAATCTCGAAGAACAGCGGGATGATCATCAAAACGAATAACGAGAATGATGACCCAGAGTTACGTCTTACCCGATTTACGTTGTTTTAGGGGAACCGAATGGGACTATGCCTTATGGCAGAGAGGTTGAGCCTTGCATCCCTCTCATTTCCCATTCTCCTTGAACCAAGTGCAGCGTGATTCCGCTTCGGACCTGGCGTTTCTGCGTAAAGTAGTTCGCTCGGGTCTGACGCTAGTTGCTGTTAGCTAATAACCAATCATGAAAACCCTAATTCTGGTTGATCCTAAGTGGGAACGGCCAGGATACTTCCGCTACGTGGCACACGCGGGAAGGCCTAGATTGCAAAACCCGTAACATTCCATGGGAGTGCTGGGCAGAGTTTTCTAGACATCCTTTCCGATGGACTGCTAAGACGTGTCCTGGATGATACTAGTGGACATGTTACATGTAGGGCCGCAGTTTCTATCAAGTCTGAGAGCATACCGATGATCTTTTACATATTGCCAAACACTAAATATGTAGGCATAGCATTGCTGCTAGGTCAAACCTTTAAAAAGCAAGCTCACTACAATGTCGATTATGAGTCGCAAGGTATCCACCTAGCCATTGGCAATGTCTGCATAGTAGTAACTTTTAGCAAGGGCTACGCAACTCCTACGAGATCTGCAAAGCCACCGCTAGAAATGCCTACAGCCAAGTCTAAGGAGGGGGGTTGTGACTTGTTGCAACCTACCAAGCCTCTATGCCAACAACCCACTAAGGCCAAAGCCAATTCCCATGAACCCCAGTTCAGATGGGTACCTAACCATCAGAGCCTGCCACCAAGGAGAAATCAACCACGCCTTTGCAAGGCTAAGAATGCAACCTCAAAACCTAGGAGGCCAAGACAAAACTACAAACAGCGATGTACATTCAAGCCACAATGGATTCCTAAGACCCTATTGCAACCACAAGGCTATTATGAGGGTAATGCCTAGATATGGATCCCTAAGGTTGAAATAGCCAAAGGCACCGATCAAACACTGCCCTCACACTTAACCACACCCAGCCATATAATGTGTTAAGGCCTAAAGCTGCATAAGCCTCGAGACACCAAGCCCATTGACTCACAATTGATGATGCCTATGGAGACCAATTGAGTCTATCGGCCCAAATCTCAACCTGCTACTCCCAAACCAGTACCATGTAACTCTACCAAGACTCAAAAAACCACAATCTCAAGAACAACCAAAACCGCAACCATCTGCTACCAAACTCACTAGTTCTGTCAAACCCCAACCACCTGCAGGCCTTAGACCCTCCTATGAGTGGAAATCATTCTTGACATTGGTCGTAGATCTAGCCAAAGACATAGGGGATGACATGATTGCTTGCCTTAGACGCTTAGATGCCTCATTCATGTTGCTGGCTCTGAGCTATGACTGCTTGGACTTGGACATATTGCAAGAGCCCCTAACAACTGAAGTTCGTATGATGCCTTGTTCATGGGACACATTCAAATTCGCATTCATCAAAGCACCCCACTCAGCTTACAGAGATGCTTAGCATTGAGATATCTAGAGAGAAAGCCATCAAACAGTTTCTCATTACATCATACGATAAGCGAGTTACTTCTGTTATCACTGACCAAGAAATCGAGGAGTTGAAATAGCTTGTTGAAACCGAATCCCCATTCTTACGAAACTCGCTCTTCGATTGCAATGGGAGCTCAAAGGGTGCCAAATAATGACCAACGCTCAGCAGTGACACGCAATCAGGACATCAAAGCTAACTTATTTCGCTCCAACTTCGTATAGGGTGTTAACAACTATTTGGGGTCGACCCATGGAAGAGCACATCAAAGGACACCCTTACCTTGATTGCCTCCTAACCAAGAAAGAGTTACATATTGCTAGCCATATCGATTCCGGCGACTTCCTAACATATGTCCTTACTTACATCACACATGTAAGCAGTCAATCCTTCGAACTGGACCGTGAAGCTTAGTCGGAGTACAATCCAGAATTCTATGCTTGGCTCATGTGAAAGCAAACACTCGACCCGTACGCTGATGAATGCCCTTGGCTTACTAGCCTTCAATCCTAGGAAGGATTCTTCTCAAATTCAGAAGGGGAGGAGGTAAGGTGAGTCATATCATAACCAATCAAAATCAAGCAATAACAATAAACACATAAGAAAACACACCACTGTGAAAACCTCAGTCTACACTTAAATGTAAAAAGAAAATAAACATATTAACTTGCAATTGAGGAAAAATGTCACAAAATTTTTGAAATAAAGCGTGAAAAGTTTGAAAGGAAAGTTTATGTTGAAGCTTAAATGTTTTCATTCAACAAACATGAAGTCTTTCTTTTCAGCAAATAACTGTTGTAGAAGCACTAATGAGAATGATGATTCATGATAGGAACGAAAGATGTCGCAGCAAGATCATGCTCACCTACTCCCTTTCACGGAGGATGAGAGGATGCAGTACGGCATCAGCTTAGAAAACTGTGCTTATAATCAACTGAAATTCCGCAGTATATCCGTAACCTCGAGAAGGTGCTAGCCAAGGAGGAGGCTGGAAGGAGAGTGGTGGAATAGTGTAGCTTCTCGAAGTACCTAAAGAAGTTTGTGTAGGAGCGTGATCACACAAAGTGTGTGGAATTTCTGAGAATGTACAACCACAATCAAGAATGCGAAACGGTGACTGTGGCAAGAGGGGAGAATGCTAAACAGGTACAGGTGCCATTGAACCAAGCCTTGGTGGAGAAGGCACTGGGATTGGAACCTAAGGTGAAGAAGAAACATACGAGAGATATGTATGCTATGCTAAAGATGAAGAGGGAGGATGTTTTGACAAATAATAGCATCAGCATATAGGATATCTTTGATGTTGAGGCCCGCATGCACACAAAATTGGTGCACTCACTCTTCTCCAACCAGCGCTATAACTCCCTCATGCACCGAATCAGTGTTCCTATGCTGGATAATGTGGCATCCGACACCTTGGATGAGGTATACTGGAACAACTATGTGCGCAAGACTATAGACCAAGCAGCCAAAGCACTAGCCCCGAGTAGCAGACAGACAGGCGAAGAGTCCCCAGTCTCTAAAAGTACCGAGAGGAAGAGACCTTCCTCGAAAGCCTCTTTCATCAAATATGGAAGTGTGCTGACAGCCATCATCCAGGAGGCTGTAAAAGAATCTCAGCAAGGAGAAGAAGGAGCCGATGAGACTCCAGATAGGTCACCGATCCACCACGAGAAAGAGCCATTGAGCGACATGACAAAAACTGAGACAGAGAAGGAGGTTTAGGAGGCTCAATCTAGAAGTAAAAAAGCAAAGAAGCCCACTAAAAAGACAGCTCAGAAGAAGAACAAGGATGAGGGCAGGAAGAAGGAAAAAGAAGAACTAGAGAAAGCCAAAAGGCAACCCCTAAGAGAGGCTGAAGAGAGGGAGAAGAAGAAAAAGCAAGAGGCAGAGGAGTTAAAAGAGGAAGTCAGAAAAGCCAAGAAGGAGTCAAAAAAAGAGGTTGAAGAGAGGAAGAAGAAAGAGAAGGGAGAAGCTAAAAAGCTAGTAGAAGAATCAAGGAAAACAGAGGAAGAGAGAGAGAAAAGAGCTGTGAAAAAGGAGACAGAGTTGAGGAAAAAGGAGGAGGAAGACATGGCCAAAGCAATTCACCGGTCCATAGAACAACAAAGCCAACTTGATGACCTAGGGGCTTTAACTCCGCCCAGAGACAAGAGACCTAGCTCAAGCACTCATGTACCCGAAGTGATACCGCATGTGGTCATCGAAGGCAAGGGCAAGGCTCCCATCCATCCCATCCCGCCCCTCTTGGTGGCCAACAGCGAGGAAACCACTCTCACTCCAAGCATCCCTAGTAGTGCCGATGTAAACAATTTTGTGGCCTAGATGCAATACTTCATTAATAAGGAACTGGCCCAAGGAAAGAGTGTGGAGACTATGGCCGTTGCGCAAAAAAGACCGGCCACAGATGACGAGTCTAGGCAGATCTGAAACGCCAAAAGGTGGCAGCTTTGACCACTCTAATTCCTATTACTATGATGCCACCGACAAACCATGATGAATATGTTGCTGAACTACTTGACGAAGGAAATTCGGTATGGCAGCCTCTATACTATGCCAAACTCCCTTCTGCCACAAAGTGAATGAGATAAGGGCACCACCTAGTCATGGAAGAGCGGACTAGGACGCTATGCAAGAGGGAGAGGAGATTGTAAGGGAGAAGAGATGAAAACTAAGAGAGGAAGAGAGAGAGAGAGTGAGTGAGAATGAGAGAACTACGAAAAAATAGATGAATCAATAAACTTAAGAGATGGAGAACCCTCGGGACATAACCAATATACACAATATGGACACCAATATCCTGGGCTTATTACATTGTAGAGCATACATAAGCTATAGTAAGAGAAGGAATTCCATAAGCTCATGAAGGAGAATGGGGAAGGCTCAATAGGGCTGAAGGAGGCCTCTTTGCTCTCTCTCTTCTTACAAATTACAAAGGAGAAGGCCTCCTTATATAGGCCTTGAGGGTGTTTAGGGAGGAGGTTAAGATGTAATAGGAATTAACACCACCAAAGCTGCATTAAGGCGGTTCCACCAATGTGGAAGCTCCATCTAGATGTTTTGTTGACCAATTTGTACTTAATCAAGCTCCATCATAGGTGAGTTGTCTCCATTCTCCCCCCCATAGCTTGAGTCCAAGAGCTCTCCTATAAAAAAAATATAGAGAATCTTCATAAAATAAGATCATATCTAGCAATAATAGAGAGAGAGTAATGAGAGTTCATACATTACTACTACAACTAAGGATGATTTGAGGGTGATTTAGGAGGGGAATTCTAATGGTTTATTAGCTTGAGAGAGAGGATAAGAGAGGGAAAAGGGTTGGGGGTCTAATGAATGATGTTTTATGGAAGTGTTAAGTGTGGGGAAGAAAATATGGATGTGTATTAAATTGGGAGGTGGTCTCCACTGCAGTTGGAAAACGTTGACATCCACCATTTTGGCCATATCTCCCGATTCGTAGCTCCAAAAATTTATAAAAAAATACCAGCCAAAACTTCAGCTCACGCGCTACAACTTTCATGTTGAAAAGTTTTTTTGGATCGGAGTGAAAGTATTTTTAAAAAATCTTACAAAATCATGTGCCTGATTTTTCTTCCACTAATGCTTCCAAGAAGGGTCCCATTTGGTTGAATTGTCATAAGGCTCCAAAGTCATGACATTATGAGCCTCACATGCCCTTTGGATGGCTCCAAATCCATTTCATATCTTTCCTTTTCACATTATACATTTTCCCTTCACCTTCCTTCATTCATCTTTACTCTTCACCCCCCCTTGGTAAACCGGTCCATGAAATATTTTCATCCAGTGATTTCTTGGATTTCCCAAGAGGTTGTTCCCACCCTCTTCTTTATTTCAAAGCTCCAAATGTACAAAAAATCAACAAAATGTTAGAAAAATATTTTTTGTGATTTTCTCGGATCATATAGCCCCCCCCAACCTAGCTAGAGGTATTTATGCCTCTAGACACTCTTTGGTATCTTGAGCTAACCCCACCCTGATGTGATAGGGTTTTAAGCGCCATCCATTTACACTGGTCTTGTGAACTTTTCCCTCAATGTCTTGAAGTTTGTAGGAGCCATTGTTGAATTTTTTTGTGACCCGAAACGGTCCCTCCCACCGGTAGAGAAACTTGCCATCCTTTCTTTTATCAAAGCGATTGTCATATTGAAGCACTAAAGATCGCTCCTTGATGTTTTTATCTGTTAGCTTCTTGTTGAAATTTTCTCTACGCTTCTCAGCTTCCTGGGAGTAGTGGTTGATGGCTTCTTCACGATCCAATTGTAGCCTCTCTAGGTCCAGTAATCTTTGATGTAACTTCTCCTTTTGAGAGCCTACTATGCCACCTAATACTCGAAGGCTAGCTAATTTTACCTCAATAGGCAAAAGAGCCTCTTGTCCATAAACTAGATGAAAAGGTGTGAACCCTAACATGGTTTTGAAGGAGGTTCTGTAAGCCCATAGAGCTCCACTAAGGTGCTTGTCCCAATCCCGAGGCCTTGAATGTACCTGTTTGCTGATGATTTTACAAATCATTCCATTTACCTTTTCGACCAATCCATTGCATTGAGGGTAGTAAGGGGTAGAGTGTCGTCGTTGAATATTTAGCTTTTGCATGAGTTCACCCACCACATTAGCTCTAAACCCTGGTCCTCTATCTGATAGTATTTCAAGAGGGGTACCAAACCTACAACAAATGTGGTCAAAGATGAATTTACTCACTTCCTTAGCAGTGATTCTTCTAGTTGGCATAGCCTCGGCCCATCTAGTCATGTAATCTACCCCCATGATAATATACTCTTTTCCTGATGGAGTGCGTGGTAGAGGCCCTATGGCATCAATTCCCCACTTCTCAAAGGGTCCATAGACCTTGATTGGGGTTTGGGGTTCTGCTATGAGCCGTCGTGGTCCTGATTTCTAACATTCTTCACATGTTTGAAACCAATATTTGACATCTCGGTGTAGACTGGGCCAAGTAAAGCCGGCTTGTAGAACCTTTCTACTTGTGATGTCGTGTGCAAAGTGGCCTCCACACACATCATCATGGCAAGCTTTTAAGATTTCTTCAATTTCCCATTTTGACGGCACTTTCCTAAGCACATCATCCTTACCAAGACAATACAAACTGTCATTTACTATGCGATATCTTGTAGCCTTCCGAGCTAGCCACTGTCTTTCTCCCTTAGTCAGGTGTTTGGGAGCTTCTCCTTGTTCTAAGAGATGTAGAATATCTTCTAAGTCTTCCTTGCCTTGTCGAAGTGGGGGTTTGATAGCCACTGCTCCCACCATTGACTCATTCAGCTTTGATGATGCTAGATGGTCGGCATCTTTGTTCTGGTCTCTTGGCACATGATGTACTTGTGCCTCCCTAAATCTTCTCATAAGAGATTTGGCCTCTCTCATTTTACTAGAGAGGTTTGTATTTTTGCATGCCCATGTACCTTGCATCTGCCTTACCAATAGCATGGAGTCTCCAAAAGCATTCAATCTCTCAATTGAATTACTAAGACACCAACAAAGACCATGAATTAAAGCTTGATATTCTGCCTCATTATTAGAGTGGACACCTTCCAAGATGATTCCTTCACAATAGATTTTCTCTCCTAAAGGAGAGAAAGCAACGATGCCTGCGGCTGCCTTATCCTTAGTTCTCTTGTATGCACCATCAAAGTAGAGGCTATAAGCATCTACAAGAGTTTTTATGGATGGGGGTGGTGGAAGGTTCTTTCTTTTCACCACGAGATTTTCCTCATAGCACCTATTTGTCAAAATATCAGCCAAGCATGCCCGAGTTGTTTTTTCAACCTGCACTGTATAGTCAAACTCTTGAAGTCGGACCACTCACTTTGCTATTTTGTCAGAGATTTCCATATGTTGTAGTGCATAGGGAAACATATCCTCCACAGTGATGATCACAAACCTCTTTGGAAGTAAATATGGCCGAAATTTGGTTACTGCAAACATGAGAGCCAACATTAGTTGTTCCATGGAGGTGTAAGCCTTCTCTGAGACTTTCATGAGGCGGCTGGCAAAATACACAGGCCTCATGAAGGATGTTTTTGGGTATTTTTGTAGGAGAGCAGCACCAATGGACTCTTCTCCCACACTAGGGTTTACAAAGAATGTTTCTTCCCAACAAGGCTGGAGGATTATAGGAAGTGACCCCAACATTTTCTTTATCTCCTTAAAATGTCCTTCACTTTGTTCACTCCATACAAGTGTTTCTTGGCGTGTCAGTTGCTGCAGGGGGTATATGGCCTGAGAGAGTAAGTGTATAAATCTACCCAAATATCTTAGCTTTTGTAAGAAGGAGACCAATTGTTTGATGGAGGTTGGGGAAGGTAGAGCTAGCAATGTTTCTACCTTATTTGGATCTACCTCAATTCCTTCAATTGACACTACATGCCCTAGTAGTGTAACCTTGCTTTCCCCAATGTGACATTTATCCTTATTTAGTTGTCCACCCAACCTAGCTAAGCGAGTAAATCCTTCATCAACCTTGCGTAGATGTATGTTCCTTGAGCTGTAAATACAAAAGTCATCTATGAAAACCCTTATGGACTTACCAAAGTAAGGTTGGAAAACCATATTCATGAATCGTTGAAAGGTTGCTGGGGCATTTGTGAGACCAAAGGGCATGACCCGAAAGGCAAAACAGCCCCATGGTGTGATGAAAGTGGTATTCTTTTGATCCTTCTCTGCAATTCGAATCTGGAAGTAGCCAGAGTAGCCATCACACACCGTATACCGCTCATGTCCCGCTACTTCATTCAAGATTTCATCCTGAAATGGGAGAGGAAAGTGATCCCTCTTTGTTGCAGCATTTAGTGGCTTGTAATCTATGCATACTCGCCACTTACCATTTTTCTTTGGCCTCACTACTACTGGGGAGACCCATTCTGAATCTTCCACTGGGTATATGAATCGTGCATTCAAGAGTCTCTTCATCTCCATCAACAGTGCATCCTGTTGCACAATTCCCAGTCTTCTCAATCTTTGTACTATAGGTTTGCTTCCTTCTTTGAGTTGGATGTGATGCTTCACTGCAGTGACACCTATAATGTGAGTATAATCAGAAATAAACAATGATGCATGCTTCTTGAGAACATTCACATAACCCTCCCTTTCTTCATCCTTTATATCCTTGGATATCATCTTCTCTAGGCTAGCATCCCACACATCTTCTCCTTGGATAAGGTAGGTTCTTTTAAGGTGACACCCATAACTTCGAGAGTGCTATTGTCAAGATTGTGGGAGAGAAGGAAGGAGTCTCGCTTGAAGCTTTCTTGCTTGCACAATGGGGGAAGACACACAAGGGTGGAGGCTGAAAACAGTTTTCCTCTTCTTAGTTGTGTAAGCCAAAAAAACTCAAGTACAAAGAAATAAAAGAACCCTATATATGGGTCTCAAACCAAACTCAACTAACTAAGGTGGCATACTAACTGAGCCACGAACTAGAGTAGATAAGGATAGCTATCATGTAGCTATTATTCATGGGCGGTGTACCAACCGCGTCTGCAACTGACAAGTCGGTGACATAAATACACAACAGTCACCTTGGCATATCACGAGTGGAGCTTGATATCTCAACACTCCCCCTCGAGCTCAATCCCAATTCCTGCACACCAAGCAGGTCTCTGAACTTGCGCAGCTTCTCTGCGCCCAATGCCTTCGTGAATATGTCAGCTACCTGATCCTCTGTGCTAACATAAATTAGATCAATAAGACCTAGTAAAACCCTCTCTCGCACATAGTGATAATGCACCTCAATGTGCTTTGTTCTAGCATGATAGACTGGGTTATTTGCCAAGTGTATACTACTCATGTTGTCACAATAAATGACAACTGGTCCATCTGTAGACTGATGCATATCATAAAGTAGCTTATGCAACCAAGCTACCTCACAAGCAGCCATTGCTGCACCCCTGTACTCAGCCTCTGTGCTTGACAAGGCAACTGTAGGCTGTTTCTTGCTGCTCCAAGTGACTGCAGCACTCCCAAAAGAGAACACATATCCACTGGTAGATCGTCTATCAGAAATACTACCAGCCCAATCAGCATCAGTGTATCCATGCAACTGTATCTGAACCCCAGTCTCATAAAATAGTCCATACTGCAATGTGGACTTCACATACCTGAGTATGCGTCTAGCCGCATCCAAATGTGGTTTCCTTGGAGCCTGCATAAACTGACTTACCAATCCAACAGCATAGCTCAAATCTGGCCTGGTAATAGTCATATAAATCAAACTTCCTACTATGCGTCTGTACATAGTAGGGTCTTCTAGAAGCTCACCTGCATCTGTGCTCAACTTCACATTTTGCTCCAAAGGAACTGAAATAGGCTTACAGCCTGTCATCCCATATTTGGACAGCATGTCCAATCCATACTGCCTCTGCAAGAGCTGTATCCCACTTGGTGATCTAATCACCTCAATGCCCAAGAAATAACGCAACTCTCCCAAATCCTTCATCTCAAACTTTTGCTTCAATAGCATTTTCACATGAAGGATATCTTCATCACTGTCACCTGTCATAATCAAATCATCAACATAAATGGCAAGCAGCATAATACCTTTCTCTGTTTCTCTCACATAAAGTGAGAAATCTGCCTTGGAAATCTGAAAGCCAATAGTGACAAGATACTGTCCTATCTTGTCAGACCATGCTCTAGGTGCTTGCTTCAAGCCATACAAGGCTTTCTTCAACCTGCAAACAAACTCAGGATGAACAGCATGCACATATCCTGGTGGCTGCTCCATATAGACCTCTTCTTGCAAATCACCATGCAAGAAGGCATTCTTTACATCCATCTGATGTAAAGACCATCCCTTTGATGCAGCCATAGCAATGATTGCTCTAACAGTTGCCATCCTTGCAACCGGACTGAATGTTTCTTCATAGTCAATGCCATATGTTTGTGCATACCCCTTGACTACTAATCTTGCCTTATATCTGTTCACAGAACCATCTGCATTGTGCTTTACCTTATAAACCCACTTACAGCCAATTGCATTTTTACCTTTAGGCAAAGGTACCAATTCCCATGTAGCATTTGCTTCCAAGGCATCCATTTCTTCATCCATGGCTTTCTCCCATTTTTCTTTTCCCATGGCTTGCTCAAAAGATGTGGGTTCTGGTTCCTGTATCACTTTGACCATATATGCATAGTGAATGGCTGTAAATCCATCATATTTCAGCCTATCCACAGGATACCTAGCTCTCGTAGACCTGCGCAAAGTAGGTTCACTCCCAGGTGCTCTCAAAACATCCCTGGTCTTCCTTACTCCAGGTGTAACAATAGAAGGAATACCCAACTCATCATCAATGCTCTGTTCTGAGCCACTGGATTCACCATCCACATAAGAGTGACCTGCATTCACATCAAATATGGGCTGATCAACCTTCTCTTTTCCTTTTCGTGATACCTGCATACCACTATCTGCATTACTTTGAGAAGATTCTCCTAATCTCAATCTGCCTGTCCATGGTGAAGAATGTGAACCACTGCTAGAGGACGCTCCAGGTCCACTAATATTTTGTGACTACTGCTGTGAATTTTGTGCAGCATTACCATTTTGTGCATCTACATCATCAATCACATTTACTAGTTTATACCAGCTACTCATCTCATCAAAAACAACATCTCTGCTCACTGTAAACTTACGAGTAGAAGGGTTATAGCATCTATACCCTTTTTGCTGCAGAGAGTAACCAATAAAGATGCACTTCTCAGCTTTTGGATCCAACTTGGATCTCAACTCATCTGGCACATGTACATAGGCAATGCAACCAAAAATTTTCAAATGAGAAATATCTGGTTTCCTACCAGTATACCTCTCCTCTGGAGTCATTCCATGTATTGCTGCAGTGGGAGTCCTGTTCATTATGTAGACTGCTGTAGCAACTGCTTCAACCCAATAAAAATCTGGCGAGTCTTTTTCATTGAGCATGGCACGAGATACCTCTCCAATATGCCTGTTTTTTCTTTCTGCAATTCCATTTTGTTGTGGGGTATGACTGCATGAATATTGTTGCTTTATGCCATGCTCCTGTAGGAACCTTGCAAACTCATTTGAGAGGTACTCTCCCCCTCCATCTGACCTTAGGCATTTTATCTGCAAGCCTATTTCTTTTTCAACCATAGCTTTAAGAGTTTTGAAATGCCCAAAAACTTCACCTTTCTTTTTCATAAAATACACCCAAACTTTTCTGCTATAGTCATCAATAAAACTGACAAAATAATGACAGCCTCCAAGAGATGCAGCTTTAGTTGTCCACACATCAGAGTGGATTAATTCCAATGGCTTCTTACTCTCTTGAACATGTCTAGGAAATGGTTTCCTTGCCTGTTTTCCAAACTGACAGGCTTCACATACCTTATGCATTTCTGCAACCTTGAATTTCGGCAAACCTGCAACAATATTTTGGGCCTGCATTGATTTAAGTCGCTGTGCATTAACATGACCAATGCGTTTATGCCAGATATCAATATCTGCAACTACACCGGTCCCATGTGCAAACATTGCTGCACTCAATTCAGACATGTCTGCATCCAATGTAAACATTCTACCCTTCTTCTTTCCTTTTGCTATCAAGCGACCTTTATTTTTCATATCCTCAACAAAGCATCCATGAGGATTAAATCTGACCTGCAAGCCCTGCTCAACCATTTGACCAACAGAAACCAGATTCTTGGTGATATTCGGGACATGAAATACATCGGACAGGTATTTCTTTTTCCCATCCTGCATAGACAAAGGAATTTTTCCAATCTGCACAATAGGATGTGCAGTATCATCACCAGTCTCCACAAATCCTGGTTTTTCCATTTTCCTTGCATCCTCCATCCATTCTGCATGACCTGTCATATGGTTTGATGCACCTGAGTCAACATACCATACATCGTTGCTTTCTTCTGCACTTGTCACAGAATTGTTCATGTGCTGCACCATAAACAGATGCTCATTTCTGTCATCACCCTGTCTACTAGAGGATGCATAATTTCCTTGTTGCAGTTTTCCATTCATGATGTCATTCTGCTTTTTATAGCAGTCTTTAGCCATATGACCCATTTTACCACAATAGTAGCATTCAACATTACTGTTTGCATTTTGGCCTCTTTGCCATCCACCACGACCTCTTTGGCTCCCCCTGCCTCTAGAGTTACCACGTCCTCCTCCATATGACTGGTTTTCTTGAGTTTGCTGCATATTCTGATTTCTACCACGGCCTCCATATCGACCTCCTCTACCTCTGCCTCTACCTCTTCCAGCATTTGAGTAGAAGACAGCTTCTTTTGAAGTTCCTCCTGAAGAAGATGCACCACCATTTCTTTGCTCCTCAAAAATTAGAAGAGCAATCAGCTCCTCAAAATCAGGAAATCTTTCACGAACTGAAATGGATGTCCGAAACTGTGCATAATTCTTTCCTAGACCATTCAAGGTCACAGAAACTAAATCATCATCTTCCACTGGTGACCCAATGGAAGCAAGTGCATCTGCAAACTTCTTCACCTTTATGTGGTAGTCGTTGATGCTCATATTTTCTCTTTGCACATTGTGCAACTCTTGCTTGAGCTGCATTTTCCTGGCTTGCGTATTGTGCTATACATTTTTGACAAAGTATCCCATGCCTCCTTTGGCGTACTTGCATCCTGAATATGCACAATCATAGAGTCTGAAATGCTGATAGACAGCCAATACATAACTTTCCTGGCTCTCTCATGCCATGCTTTAAATGCCTGCATTTGTTGTTGATTGGGAACATCAGGAAGAACTGGTTCTTCTTCATTTCCTGCAACAAATTCCCAATATCCTTTTCCCATAAGGAAATTCGTCATTCTAAACTTCCATGCTTGGAAGTTGTTCTTGTCAAGCTTTTCAGTGACAATCTGTGAAAGAGAATCAGATGCCATTACAGAAGACTGCAAAAAATTCTATCACTGCAAAAACCACAGCTTCACCCTCACAAGGGAAAATCTGCAAAACTGGCGAAAGTGGTATTTGACCACACAGTCACTTCCTAGTGACGATTTTGCATCAACAGGCAACACGGATGATTCTGTAACTCCCAATGTCTCTGCGCACAAGCATACAATGCAATTTTTACAGTAACTATTCACCGACCTGTAGAACAGTGGCTGCACAACATAAAACTGGGCCTTTTCACGAGTGCGTGCAGAAAACTTCCGCCTCCAAAACAGGCCCCGAAATGGCCTCAAATCAAAAAAACAAGGTCGCCATGGGCTAAAGCCCTCACCCGCAGCATATACTGCCCTCTTGCTTCATCGCGAAGGGCATCTCAACCTAAGACAATGCACTCCTGCACTTTCCGGCTGTGCTACCTGCAGAGATCTGCTCCCAAAACAAAAAATGAAAGCAACACTGCTCCTCTTACCAGAACACCGCGAGCTTGGCTTGCTTTCTTGAGCTCCTTACCACGAACAAGGCTCTGACACCATGTCAAGATTGTGGAAGAGAAGGAAGGAGTCTCGCTTGAAGCTTTCTTGTTTGCACAATGGGGGAAGACACACAAGGGTGGAGGCTGAAAACAGTTTTCCTCTTCTTAGTTGTGTAAGCCAAAAAAACTCAAGTACAAAGAAATAGAAGAACCCTATATATGGGTCTCAAACCAAACTCAACTAACTAAGGTGGCATACTAACTGAGCCACGAACTAGAGTAGATAAGGATAGCTATCATGTAGCTATTATTCATGGACGGTGTACCAACCGCGTCTGCAACTGACAAGTCGATGACATAAATACACAACGGTCACCCTGGTGTATCACGAGTGGAGCTCGATATCTCAACAGCTATCACTCTCTCCACTTGAACTCTCTTCCTCTTCTACTGATGAGGAACATCCACTTGAGCTCCACTCATCGGCAGATGTTTCTAGTTCAAGGTTCTCTTGACGCCCACTCTTCAAGTTGTAAACCACCTTTTGATCGTGGCCACCCACCTTACGTGGCCTCAACTCCAGATCTCCTGTTGCCCAATCTTGCCTAGCTCCGATGACCATAAGCCAAGGTCTCCCTAGGATGAGGGGATATCCTTCCCCCTTTACTGGCATCACATAAACATCCACTGCTGCAGTGATTCCAAAAACAGAAACTCTCAAAGCTTTCACTACACCCACACATGTGACCGCATCATTGTTGGCCATCTTTGCCCTGAAGGTTGAGGATTCCATTACTTCTAAACCTAATTGATGCATAAGTTTTTCTGTCATGACACAACCCTCTGCTCCACTATCGATGTATGTTTTTCGAATCCGTTGACCTTTAATTTGAGCCTCCACTATAGGCACTATATCTTTGAGTCCATATGCCTTGATTGCACTAACCATTTTACCTTGCCTTGCCCTTGTGCTTACCATTTTTTACCATTGTCGTCGTAGCTTTGGAGAGGCATGAAGTAGTTGTGGCCAAGTAATTTTTGGCCCTTGAGAGCTCATGTCTGCTACCAGATCATAAGGTTGTGTCCAAGAATCCAAAGGGAAGTCAGAGATATCAATTTTAGACCTAGTTCGAGTCTTTCTCTTCTTCCCTTCATCTCCAGGTGCCCGTGATGTACTTGCCTCATTGGTTGCTTCCTTGCTTGCCTTAGTCTGGACACGTACCCGCTTGATAGGCATGGTCTCTACTACATCTACCTTCATCTTACCTCTTGCTATTTCTTCTTGGAGCCTTCTATCCCTGACCACCTCCTCTATTTTTATGACATTAACATTTGGTTGAACAACAAGGGTTTCAGCTTGAACATAAGGTGGTTGTAAAATTGCAGGTCGTGACTGCTCTTGCTCTTGAGTCCTAGCACGAGGAGGGCTTACTTGTTGTTGAGGACCTCTAGCAGGGTGATCATATCTTCTAGGGTGAGGACAATTGTACATCCCATGTCCATTTTCTCCACAGTTGTAACACAACATCTCCCTTGCTTGTCGCCGCATTTGTGGTCGATTCCCACCATTCCCCTCGATAGGTCTTCTTGCACCTTGCACAAGATTCACTCTCAAACCCTCTAGTTGATTAGGAAGATTGTTTATTTGTTGGATCATGTCTTCTTGACCTCTAACAAGGCCTGGTGCATTAGATACATTTGGGGAAACTTGAGAGGCCTCCATAGTTGTGATGTTGTTTCCCAAACCTGCTTGGCTAGCTTGGGCTTGGTATAGAATCTTTCGATTTTTTTCCCTAGTGATTCTCAAAGCATCTTCAAAAGTGTTTGGAAATTTCACCTTTACCTTCTCCCTGAGCAAGGGATACAAACCTGAAATAAATCGATCCTTTTGAAGGCAGTTTGGAGCTCTCTCTCCAGGGTTCAGTGAGTCTAACCACTACCCCCAAAGCTTCAAAAACCCTTCCTCATAAGTTGCATAACCATAAGGATCACTTAGATGGAGGGCCAAAAGCCGTTGCCATAACTCTTCAGCTGAGTTAGTTTGTTGAAATCTCTGCAAGAAAGCTGCCTTCAATCCTTCCCATTCAGCTCTTTGGGCCGGATTTAGAGTTTGGAACCACATTCTAGCTTCTTCCTTGAGCACCAAAGGAAAAGCCCTCAACTTTAATGCTTCATCATCCCTCCCAGAGACAAGGAAGACCATCTCAAGGTTGTCCAAAAAATCCAATGCATTTTCTCCATTGCGCCCAAAGAAGCTTGGAAATGCCATGTTGCCTTAGTAGAGTACAAAGATGAACACGTCTAGACTTAAGTTGTATTTTATGAGGGGAAGGATGAATGGGTTTACAGATGCATTGATTTCAGCAAGACGTCTAGGCCCCAATATGCTTCTAATAATGCCTTGGAATCTAAGCTTTGTGCTAGCTACAATATGCACAGTTTGCATAGCAAGTGGACGGATAGGTCCATACAACTCGTTGTGATTCATGAGAAACTATTATAATAGGATAAAGACATGTACATTGAAGGATGCATTGTAGTCTAGCATTGAGAAGATTATAGGTTCTGGTGATACAAGAATCTCCCTTAATCTTTCAGCTCCAAAGTACATGACAAGACACTGTTGGAAGAAAATCTTCCTACTGATGCATACATTAACTTGGATGTTTTGTACAGAGTGGAAGGTGTAGAAATTCGGGCCATTATTATTATTCATGAGTAGAAACTACTTAAGGGAGTAGAGGAAATGCACTTTCTTGAATTATGAAGGATTTTTCCCAGAGTGTTTCTTTTTGGATCCCACTAACTTTGCTGTACGGAGAATTTGCTCACCAGTGATTGTTCTTGCCTTAGTGTGTCCATCCTCGGCGACATATATTTCATAAGGTGTGATGGCCACCTTTTCAACCACACCCAACCTTCGAGCTAACAACAGTTGAAAGTAGTCTCCATACTTTGCACTTCTACAAAACTCCACACTGTTCATGCATAGTTGTCCTCCTTTGATGTGGATTAGGCTAGAGAGAGAGGGATTTGAGGATTTGGAGACGAGGACCTCTCGGAAGGGCTTTCACTTTGTTTGCAAAACACTCACCACAATTATGAGAACCTAGCAATTGATGGCAACATATTTTTTTCTCTTGTGAGATAATGGAATTTCTAAAGTGAACATCTTTTACCCGCATGCGTGCCGTCATTCGATAGGCATACTTTCTTTCTTGAGCTTCTTTAGGAGACAATTTTGGGAGTCGTGGACTTGGACCAGCTTCAAAAAAAGTTGGTGAAGGCGTTGAGGAAGAGCCACTTGGAGTACTTGTTGTAGAGGATGCACCACCATGTGTTGTATCGTCCCGCATGGATGAGAATGTCCTCAGCAGGGGCACCAATTTATGACGAAGGAAATTTGGTATGGCAGCCTCTATACTATGCCAAACTCCCTTCTGCCACAAAGTGAATGAGATAAGGGCACCACCTAGTCATGGAAGAGCGGACTAGGACGCTATGCAAGAGGGAGAGGAGATTGTAAGGGAGAAGAGATGAAAACTAAGAGAGGAAGAGAGAGAGTGAGTGAGTGAGAATGAGAGAACTACGAAAAAATAGATGAATCAATAAACTTAAGAGATGGAGAACCCTCGGGACATAACCAATATACACAATATGGACACCAATATCCTGGGCTTATTACATTGTAGAGCATACATAAGCTATAGTAAGAGAAGGAATTCCATAAGCTCATGAAGGAGAATGGGGAAGGCTCAATAGGGCTGAAGGAGGCCTCTTTGCTCTCTCTCTTCTTACAAATTACAAAGGAGAAGGCCTCCTTATATAGGCCTTGAGGGTGTTTAGGGAGGAGGTTAAGATGTAATAGGAATTAACACCACCAAAGCTGCATTAAGGCGGTTCCACCAATGTGGAAGCTCCATCTAGATGTTTTGTTGACCAATTTGTACTTAATCAAGCTCCATCATAGGTGAGTTGTCTCCATTCTCCCCCCCATAGCTTGAGTCCAAGAGCTCTCCTATAAAAAAAATATAGAGAATCTTCATAAAATAAGATCATATCTAGCAATAATAGAGAGAGAGTAATGAGAGTTCATACATTACTACTACAACTAAGGATGATTTGAGGGTGATTTAGGAGGGGAATTCTAATGGTTTATTAGCTTGAGAGAGAGGATAAGAGAGGGGAAAGGGTTGGGGGTCTAATGAATGATGTTTTATGGAAGTGTTAAGTGTGGGGAAGAAAATATGGATGTGTATTAAATTGGGAGGTGGTCTCCATTGCAGTTGGAAAACGTTGACATCCACCATTTTGGCCATATCTCCCGACTCGTAGCTCCAAAAATTTATAAAAAAATACCAGCCAAAACTTCAGCTCACGCGCTACAACTTTCATGTTGAAAAGTTTTTTTAGATCAGAGTGGAAGTATTTTTAAAAAATCTTACAAAATCATGTGCCTGATTTTTCTTCCACTAATGCTTCCAAGAAGGGTCCCATTTGGTTGAATTGTCATAAGGCTCCAAAGTCATGACATTATGAGCCTCACATGCCCTTTGGATGGCTCCAAATCCATTTCATATCTTTCCTTTTCACATTATACATTTTCCCTTCACCTTCCTTCATTCATCTTTACTCTTCACCCCCCCTTGGTAAACCGGTCCATGAAATATTTTCATCCAGTGATTTCTTGGATTTCCCAAGAGGTTGTTCCCACCCTCTTCTTTATTTCAAAGCTTAAAATGTACAAAAAATCAACAAAATGTTAGAAAAATATTTTTTGTGATTTTCTCGGATCACTACTCTCTCAGCTACTAGAGAAGCAAAGGAGGAAAGAAAGATAGTGGTGGTCGAGTTGGAAGCAGAAAAGGAGTCTCCGGCAACCTTCCAGCTTGAAAAGACGAGGCAAATAGCTATGCAACAAAAGGAGATCTTTGACCTAAAACAGGAACTAAAGGCCAAAGATGACAAGGAGGAAAGCTGGCGACAATGACTTTTAATCGTGCAATATGAGGATTTGGAAGCAACGGATAGTATGAGGCATGGAAGAGTTTGCCACAAGAGAAGAAAAAAGGAAGCAAGAAGAGGACCAACACCACATAGAGATGGAAACCATGACCGAAAAGTTGAGTCTTGAAAGAAAAGAGCAGGAGAGAATGAGCAGGGAATTGAAAGACCAGGAGCAAAGACTCATGGCCCCAGTACAAAGACAAAGAGAAAGTATGGAGGAGATGAAAAAGAGAGTCGAAGAGTGGGCAGGCCAAAATGAACGAAGAGTGAAGACCTTGGTGTGTCGTCTGGTTCTCATAGAAAAAGAGAAAGTCCTAGCAGAAAGGAGAGCAGAGGCAATCCAAGTGGGCTTCAACACTCAACAATGAGATTTCCTGAATACTCTGATGGGATGCCACTCACACGGAGAAAAGGGAGTCCCTTGAGGTGGTAAAGAAGAGGTTTAGCATAGCATGTCAAGCTCTGCAAGCAGGGCTACACATGCCACCACAAACCATTGCAGTTGGGTTGATCCTTAATGAGCATTGCAAGTACCTGTTGTTGGCTGGCCTAACCCCCCCAAGAGATTAATGCACTGGGGTTTGTAGAGGTATAGCAAGAGGATAGCCAAAGGGGTGAAGCTGAATTGAAATTTGACATGGTTAGATTCAAAGAAGAAGTGATCCCACAACCCCCTTTACCCCACCCTAAAGAAAAGTAGTAGTCAACAAACACATCCTCGAAAAGAAAAACCGCCCTGAGGGAAAGGAGAAAGAAAATGGTGGAAAAAGCAAGACAGAGATTGAGGTCCAAGCCTATGGCACAACCGTTTGCACCTCTTCCACCATGCCCAAGTGACATGCCATGGCCACCAACTTCCATGCAGAACTTGTAGTCTAGGAGAGACAAGAAAAAGAGAAGTAGCCCTTTAACTTCTGCTTCCTCCTCCCCAACGGCCTGCGTAGAGTCCTTCCCCTTAAAGTAGTCGAAGAGGTGATCGGCATTGGAAGCCGGCTTGGCCAACAATGGCTGCGAGGATGCAGAGTATTGGCAAAATAAGGTTTTTGAAGTGCCTCGCGGTCTGTGCCCAGATAAGAGTGTCAGCCACTGTGGTGGAGATGCATTTGCGATGACAATGTGTTCTCCTGGATGGCTTTTTGTAATACCCTCCCCTCTAAGAGAAACAACCCCACCTTCATGGCGTATCCTTGTAGGGTAGGCGTAGATTTTGATACAAACATCCATGGTCGCTACGACTTCCCCATCATATATAATCCCCGTACTACTACCTTAGCACAAGCCCTCACTTTCACCTCGGACAGCCTAGATGCTACCATGACCTACTTCATTGCTAACTTCTCCTCCTGTCCAGATCTCGCCTTCAATACCACATGCAACTACCTTAGGCTATTAAAAATATTACGTAAGCAGGATCCCACCCCGGCAGAACGTGATCTCCCCCCACTCTTTTTTATTCTAACACCATAGATAGTTACGCAATGATCCGCCTAATGATGTGATCCAGCCTTCTACATTCCTTTTGCCTTGATATTCTCAAGGATATGAGTGACAACCAATTCACCTGCTATAACCACCCATTCCTCTCCACCACCTCTCTCCATGTCCACTTGAACCTTAAGGGTTACATGCAAAGCTAGAAATTTTTGAGTCACTCTATTAAATCCCCTTCCCCACCACATTCTGATGATGATAACTAGCAATTAGCTTGTAATATTTCCGCCATATCACTTCATAAAACAAATTCGGGCTTGAAATGTTTTAAAATTTACTCGGATTTATCACGTAAGTGACTACATGTAATATCAAATCTTGCATTAAATCAATTCTACAATCCGACCCAAGAAGACGCCTCAATGAATCCAGCTAACAAAAAAGCAAATACATCTTTTAAAAAAAGGTAGACCGTGTTAGGGAGGGAATATTTTATAATTTTTCTCTAAAAGTGACTATCTCTATTTCATTTTGCTAATGATAAATAGACGCATATGAGCCTTATAATAATTTATAGAAAATCATTTAGATAATATCGTGAGATTATCAATGCATTAAATCAACAGAAATTTGTATAGGAAAATATATACTAGACACGCATAAATTAGATGCATAGTAATATAATTCGATGTCTGAAAGATGAAAGAAAATTTACACTTATGATTTTTGCATTGCTTAGAATAAAGTTTTTAGAAAATAATTGGCATTGCATTTATGACATAGCTAAATGAAAATTGATCTTTCTAGATAATGTTGAAAGTTCGACAAATGGTTGGACATCATTGATTAAACAACAGAATACAAGCAAAATAAAATAAAAATTATTTTCTTGCTGAAAACACACACAAGGTTAATATTAATGGTTATGTTAGCGAGAGCGTCAATATCATGAGTCGACCCACATATGAATCAATAAGAAAACCTTACCTAAAATATCGAGGATGTTGAAGCAAAAATGACTATCAAATACTCGATAACCCTGACACTATCAATATCATGAAATCAAATAAATATCAAAAGTCTGTAAGACTTATTGGACATTGATAAGAATTTGTGGATACAAATTCTAATGTCTACACAGACTTGGAAAAGCATTTGAAATCCTGCTAAGTGTGGGTTAGAGTAGGGCAGCGCATGAATTGCCTGACATAGGTATAAATGCCCATATTATCTTTTAGGGTGAAAATACCAAGTTTTCATAAGGATAAAATAGACTTCAGATTCG
The DNA here is from genome assembly GCF_053477565.2 of Lygodium microphyllum. Taxonomy (NCBI): domain Eukaryota; kingdom Viridiplantae; phylum Streptophyta; class Polypodiopsida; order Schizaeales; family Lygodiaceae; genus Lygodium; species Lygodium microphyllum. The sequence continues at coordinate 49,856,886 of NC_141142.1, forward strand.
CGAAATAACTTGCGGATCCGAAAACAAGAGTTGCAAGTAGGAAGCAAAACCCTAAGAATAAGGTGGGACCTTAAAAGAGAAGCCCCAGAATGGGGTGGGGTTGCTTTCTATGCTAAAAACACTTACTTCAGTTTCTTTTTTTTATTTGTGCATGTATTGATGGTTGCATAAGAATGATTAATTGTGCTTGTAGCAGTTAGATCTTATTGTAAATATATAATCAGGATAATAAGAGGAAAGATCGTGCTATGCCTCCCCCAAGGCTAGACGAGGAACCCTACTCCAAGGGGAATTGTTTTGTACCGCCACAAGGAGTTTTGGACCGGCCTCGATGGCGAGAGGTCGCTCGGTCAGGAATCCATTAGATAGGAGGAGGCGGGAGTGCCAAGGGGCTCTGGCCATAAATCTCTCGATTGCTCCTAGGAACTGGCTAACTCTCACGCGAATCAGGATGGGATCCTGTAGTCCCCAGTACTAGTGAAGGGACGGAAATCTTGGAGGGTTTTCTTTCTTTTGCACAGACAGAATGGATTTTTCTGATGAACTGAGGTTTTATCTTTTGCATAGGTAGAAGGGGGAAAGAATTGTAAATAACTTTTGTGAAATAATAAATAAATATGTTTTACCAAAAGATTATTTATCTCTGTCTTTTTGTTGTGTCGTAAAATTACGCAAAGGAACCTATGATAATGGGTTAATTAACGAAGTTGCTTTTATATGTCATAACTTAATGTGATAGGTGATTAGAAAACTAAAGAAAACCATTTGTGGGAAGCAGGTGGGCGAGATCCCTGAAGGATATGTCCTACGAATGGGTGGTCATGGTAAGCTGGGAGCTTCTTTCAAGAGATTGAATGAAATGTTAATTAGGAGAAATTAAGTAGAGCGGAGCATTGACTTACCTAGGGTCGGGTCTTAAAACCTTGATCAATAATGATCTTAGGGGAAAGGTGCAGTGGCTGTGCCAGAACTCCATTAAGGTTCCCTGAATCCTAACTAGTGCTGGAAAAAAGTGTTGCACTCCATGAACCAAGGGTAACTATGATCGCTCCAATCGGACAAGAAGCCTTATGGGACACCTTCGATGGAGCTAGCTAATACATCAAGACCTCAGTTGTCAAATTAGGACCCCGAGCTTGCAGGTTGATCCTTGTGGGGACTGCCGGTACCTTCCATTACGGGGTGGACTCTGGGAAACCTAGACGATAGCCCCTATGCATTCTCGCAAGTACCGGGCGAAGCCATCTAGGATAGTTCCCCGATGGACCACTAAAACGTGCTACTAGGGAACTGTTAGGTAGGCACGTGACATGTGGTATTAGAGCCTAATTGAAATTAAACATATCTATGGTTTTTAAGACTAACTGTTCTAAGTAATAATCAGTGTGTTGATTGTTAAGGGATAAACTTTGGCAGAATAATGAAGCCTGGAACCAATTCCTTGTTTTTCGAGCAATGGACACATCTACATTGAACTCCATGGATGATGAGTGGAGAAGAGAAATGATGAGGATACTCGATCGCCTATATGATCCATCCCCCGTGGATCGTGAAAGAAGATGGTTCTAGGATGAGCATTATTGTTACATCGAGGCCGATCGATTCTTCAACATGCAAACTAATCTAAAACGCCTTGAATGGATGGAAAATTTAAAAGTAGTTGAGGCATTTATCTTTTGTCTGTCCAGAAGGAATCCACTTATGATTACCAATGGTCGATAGATACGTCTAGACCGTTAGGTCTATGACAAGGTACAGAAGGTAATCCCAGCCGATAGGATTATAATCCAAAGATGTCGCAAGTATTGAGATTACCGTATCCATGGTTTTCCAGATCTACCATTTCCATAGTATAGGTTTCTGGACATTGACAACAATTGGCCTACTTTCTTCTACATGAATGTAATTGATATCCATCCCTAAAAAAGAAAGATATAATGATATCCTATTTTGGAAATTGTACATAGCATCTAGCCTATCCTATCGATGTTGATGTATATCTACTTGTAAACATCTGCCATTTGTAAATATTCCTTACTTGTAAAAAACATAACATATGGCTACTGATTATAAAAGATAACAATGACTAGATTTTGTAAACATATTGTACTCTTTGGCCCATCATTGTTTTACAAAACTAGTAAGATATGTTAATATGAAAACAAAGCTGAAAATTTTAAAGCACTAAACTAATTTGTGAAACTTATGATAACCCATGGTAATACAACTATCGCTAGTCCGACTAAAATTCAGGAGAAGTATCTCCTTAAGTAGGTTAAGCCACCAGAATTCAATGGCAAGGGAAAAGACGTTGAAGCCAAGGCAAAGATTTGGATTGATACCATGGAGGACTACTTTACTACCGCGGAAACTAGCCCTACTAATCAGGCTATGATCGCCAAGTTGAAATTGACTGGTGAGGCACGCCTGTGGTGGAAACAATGCTATAAAGACCAGGGACTTGCTGAGACAGCTATCACCTGGGAAAAGTTTAAAGAAGCTGTACGTAGTCAATATTTTCCACCAGCTTATCGCACGCTAAAAATTAATGAGTTCTTTAACTTAAGAGAGCTAGGAATGAGCCTAGAGGCATATTACTCAAAGTTTATCTCACTGCTTAAATATAAATATGCGCCTTCCATGACTATTGCTCAACAGGTATCTAAGTTTTGTCACGAATTGAATGCTCCTCTGAACACACACCTTGAATATATGCACCCACTGATCTGCAAGATGCTTTGATTTGCGCACCACCTCTTATTCAAGAGATTCAATCAAAGCCAAGGAATAATAAGCTGTGGAATTAAAACAAAGGGACTTCACGTGGCTATGTTAAGCAAGCCCAAGGTCAACGTCCACTTGGTCAAGGAAAGAGGGCCAAAAAAAATCTAGTCGGGAACTTCATACCTACAGGAAGTAATTTAGGAGTACCTAGGTGTTTCCACTGTAATGAGCCAGGTCACTTTAAAAGCAGTGCCCAAATCTTGGCCAAATTCCTCTCCAAGGACAGTACAGTGGTTAGAACCAAGCTTTAATTGCAAAAGGAAAAGCATCTGCTATAATTCTTAAATATCTTGAAGAAGAGGGAAACCCAACTATGGAAGCCGATATGGAGAGGGCATCAATTCATGCCACCCTCCATAAGAAAGGTCCAAATTGCCAATTTTCAGTGATTCAAACGCTAGCAGAATATGAGGGTAAGTCCTTTAAAATTCTGATTGACTGTGGAAGCACACACTCTTTCATGTCACTAAAGTGTGCCAAGAAATTACGTATAGACACAATACCTACATCTAGGTTACTTGTGGAACTTGCTAATGGAAAAGAAATCATGTCTACTTAGCAAATTGCAAAGTGACATTTAGCCTGGGAAGTAATCTCTCTAAAATGGGATTTAGGATCATGAATTTAGGGGCCTACGAATGTCTATTGGGTATGGATTGGTTAATCCCCAATGACTCACATATTCAGTGCAAAAAAGGCCAAGTGACTTTTCAAAACCTAAAGGAGAAAACAGTGATGACCCAAGGTGAGGCAAGAAAACCCAAGGTTCAACTAGCCAAATCATCTCGCATAACAAAAGGGTTAAGAAAAGGATTACCAATGTATCTCATAAAATTAAATAAGGTTGAGCAGAATAAACAATACGAGCGAGAGCCATATTGGCTGAAGGAATATGATGACATCTTCCCAGAAGAGCTAACTGAATCACCACCTCAAAGAGAAGTCGATCACGAGATCAGACTTGAACCAGGAGCCACTCCAATTTCTAAGAGTCCATATAAAATATCTATCCCTGAAGCAATTGAGCTAAAAGAGCAACTCAAGCAGTTACTGGATCAAGGATACATCAAACCCAGTAATTTACCATGGGAAGCCCCACTACTGTTTCAAAAGAAAAAGGACGGAACTCTCCGCCTTTGCATTGATTACCGAGGTCTAAACTAGGTAACAATCAAGAATAAATATCCAATCCCAAGAATAGACGAGCTACTTGATAGGCTGCAAGGGGCGAGAATCTTTTCCAAGATTAATCTTCGATCTGGTTACTAGCAAATAAGGATCAAGGAAGAAGATATCCCCAAAATTGCCTTCAATACCAGATATGGTCATTTTGAATTTCTTGTAATGTCTTTTGGTCTAACTAATGCCCATGCTACATTTAATATATTAATGCACGACATTTTTTTACCTTATCTTGATGAGTTTTTCCTAGTCTTCTTTGATGACATCCTAACCTACTCCAAGAGAGACGAAGACCATGAGCTACAATTGCGCATTGTGCTGGACACCATGAGGATGCACAAGCTCTATGCGAAGAAAAAGAAGTGTGACTTTTTCAAAAGAAAGATGGAATATCTTGGATTCATAGTATCTGTTGATGAAGGAATCTCTGTAGATCCAGCCAAAGTTAGAGATGTTCAAGAGTGGCAACCTCCAACGACAGTTAAGGAAGTGAGAAGCTTCTTAGGACTAACTAGATGGTATAGAATTTTCATAAAAAAATTACGCCCTAATAGCTGCACCTCTCACTTATTTGTTGAAAAAGCAAACTGCTATTGTGTGGACGCCCATTGAGCAAACTAGTTTTGAGCAGCTCAAGAAAAGTTTGGTAACATTACCCATCTTAAAGCTACCTGACCTAAGTCAAGAGTGTGAAGTCGTAACAGCAGATGCAAGTTCTCTTGCACTAGGTTGTGTGCTTATGCAGCAAGGTCATCCAATAGCCTATTCCTCAAGGAAATTGAAAATCCATGAGAGGAATTATGCCACCCATGATCTCGAGCTGTTAGTTGTGATCCATGCTCTCAAATTGTGGCGAAACTATCTGCTTGGAAGCAAGTTTACTTTGGGCACTAACCACAAAAGTCTCAAATGGATCTTTACTCAAACAGACCTCAACATGAGGCAGTGTCAGTGGATTGAAGTCTTGCAAGAATTTGATTTTGAAATCAAGTTCAGACTTGGGAAAGAGAATGTGATTTTCTGATGCATTAAGTTATAAAGCTTTTTTGAATGCACTTATCATGGAAGAGCCATCTAAAGGAGAGACTTTAGCTACCATGTTATCGATGCCTAGCAATCCAACCATTGAGCTAGCCAAAGAAGAGGCAGACAAGAATCCTAAGTATCAGCTAATGCTTAGAGAAATCCTAGTTAAGGACATTAATCCTAAGCTCAAATTCAAATACCAAATTTCACTGTGGATGATGGACTTGTCTATTCCAAGACAAGGCTCTGCATTCCCCTCAGTCAAGTGCTGAAAAAGAAGATATTATGGGAAGCCCATGACTCCCCATTCTCAAGACACCCTGGCTATGCAAAAACTCTTAATGCAGTTAGGAAAAGTTACTACTGGGAAAGATTGAAGCATGATGTACTCAGATATGTTACTGAATGCCTAAGTTGCCAGCGGGTGAAAGCTAAGCGTGTCAAAATGCCAGGTAAACTCCGGCCACTTGACATTCCATAGATGAAATGGGAGTTCATCGATATGGATTTCCTAGTTGGCTTACCTTCTGTTCAAGGAGGGTATAATTCAATCATGGTGATTGTGGATATGCTAACAAAGGTCACTCATCTTATCCTAGTTGGGACCAACTACAAAGCTTCAAATATTGCATGATTGTTTGTGAAAGAAATCTTTAGCCTTCATGGATTGCCTAAACAGATCTTTAATGACCGCGACTGTCTGTTTACGTCACATTTCTGGAAAAGCCTATTTAAGGCAATTGGAACCCAACTTTGCTTTAGCACAACTTACCATCCCCAAACTGATGGTCAAACAAAGTGTGTTAATCAGGTCATTGAAGATATACTAAGAGCTTACTATTCCAAAGAACCGACAAATTGGATACAGTATTTGCCCTTAGTAGAATTTTCCTACAATGCATCATATCACCAGAGTATTCAAATGACTCCATTTCAAGCATTGTATGGATAAGATTGTTTGACGCCATTGAATTTCTCTAATCCAACCCTAAAGGTTGAGGCTTCTAAGAAAATGCTAGAAGACATGGATGATCAAGTCAAAACTATCAGACAAGACATCCAAGCTGCCAAAGATCACCAGAAAGCTTATGTTGATCTTGTTAGATATGCTCAATGCCCCACCCTCATAAGGTGCCACCAATGATCCATGGTGCTCAAAGTTGTAAGGCCCCCATTATGAGGAGAAGACAAATGTGAGCCCGAACATTGGTTGAGTCCTAAGTTGCATATCATATGAGGTCTATGTGACCAGATGGCAAAAGGTGACCATTGTGGATCTAATCTTTGGGTTGGATTGAGTAGTTAAGTTGGTAGCAACTCGAGGCACATTGGATCGAGTTGCAGGGTAAGGGAGTTAAAAGGGGCCCCTATTTTGGGGTCTGAGGGCTGCGGAAGCGGCCCTTAGCTGGGGGGTCCCAGGAGGGCCAGTGGCCCCCTGGAGCGGGGGTCTGAGGCAGCATCCTCGGCCCGACGGTAAAGAAAATATTCCCTGCAATATTCCCTAGTCGACTAGTGGAGGCTCATATGGTAGGTCAGTCATACCAACCTAACCAGATTCACGAGTTATAAAAGCTAAACCCCTTCACAACCATCGATCATCTATCTTTCACCCAGTCAGAGTTGTTCCAGTGGTCTTAAGCTCTTCATCTATCTTCTGTCTAGGTCGCCATCTAAGCTTCACTGTGGAAGCGCGTGGGTGGACAGAGCCATCTCTGTATCAGTTGTTTGGAGCTAAAGAAATTTTCTAATTCTCCTCTTATCTGTTGTGTACTCTCTATCTCTATCTCTTTCTCAGATTCGGTTCATTGCGTTGTGTAATTTTTCCAGATCTAGGATGGCAAGACTGCATGTTCCAAGAGGGAGACATGGTTTTCATCTGTGTACGCCCAAAGAAGAGTTCTCTATCATTGGGAAAGTTCAAAAAGTTGAGTCCAAGGTATTGAGCTAGCCTACAAAGTGCAACTTCCTGATCATGTGAAAGTCCACAATGTATTTCATGTTAGTCTTCTAAAAGCTTATGTGGCAAATCAAGATCATATTCTTGATGACCAACAAATTGCAATGCCTAGTCAAGGAGCCCTTGAACTCCAACCTGATAAGATCCTAGATGTAAAAGAGAAACCTCTTAGAAACAAAACCATTAGAAAGTATCTTATCCAGTGGAAAGACTATCCTGAGGAGGATGCTACTTGGATAGAAGAGACAACTCTAGAAAAACAATTTCCCCAGTTCTTTTCGAGATGAGGACATCTCGATTCCTCTAAGGTCCCGCCATAACACTTCATAAAACAAATTCGGGCTTGAAATGTTTTAAAAATTACTCGTTGAGTTATCACATAAGTGATCGTATGTAATATCAAATCTTGCATTAAATCAATTCTGCAATCCGACACGAGAAGACGCCTCAATGAATCCACCCAACAAAAAAATAAATACGCCTCGTAAATAATATTATGACACCTTGATCGTAATATTTTCTGCATTATATTTGATTTAGCATCAAAGATCGCATTGATTTTGCTGACAGATGATTTTTTATGCCGAGAAGTACTTAAAAATAGCCAAAAATTACGAATATCAGGGGAAAAATAGACTTCGTCGAAGGCGACGGTGAAAACCAGTATGATTTTAAGTGGCAAGTCTCTAAAGTGCTAATCGTGATTTTCTTGGAAAATCAAACGGTGGTGGATGGCCAAGCTGGAGTTCTTCTAGATGCAAAACGACGTCATGAATCCAACGCGAGTCTCAGATCTCAATTCCGAGGTCGTTTGATCCCCCATTTAATCCCTGTAAGGTTTGGGGTTGTGAAGCGGCTGCTAGATCTGGAACTCGAGAAGAGGGTGACGGGGCCCAGCTTTGTACATTTTGATGCCATGGAGTCACCCGTCCAGACGGATCTCGAATCCGATGTAGTTTGCCCCTCCAAAAGCGAAAAACCCACTTGCCGGAAGTGTGAAAGCAAAATTCATGAACTAGATAATTTCGGATTTAAGCTTAAGCTCTAATTAAGAGCTTAAAGAAGCTCACGAAATGAAATGTGATGGGGGGAGGGGGCGTTAGTTTTTTGGCGCCCCATTTTTTTCCCATTTTTTATCATTTTCTAATCGGTCTGAGGCAAGAGGAATCCTCTTGGCCCTGAGATGCTTCTATCCTTCGCTCTCCATTGCCATAAACGGATCAAGGAATGATGCACTGAGCAAAGAGATAAAAAACCAGTCTTTCTCTCTCCTCCCTCTCTCTCTCCTGCATAGAGGCAATTCATGTGCAAGAAATCAAGAAGAAAAGGGGCTGAAGGATGCTTGTCTGGCTGTGTGATTGGATTGCTTCAAGATGAAGAGAAGGCTGAGGAAAGAGGTTCAGCACTAAAGAATGGTTGTTGGTGGTCTGTGGGCTGCCCAGAATAATCATTAAAAAACCTGCAACACGCAAGACACGTGGTATGCTCCAATTTTATGAAGAAATAGGCTTGTTTTTGTTGTTTCATGGTCCAAATGTTGTTCATATGCGATGAATTTTTGTTTGAACCTTGTTTGCATCATGTTTGAGGGCTGTCACAATAGAAATGTAGAACCCCTAATGATTTAGAGCCGTTATTAATTCTTTAAAACCTGCAAAATGTCATTTTCAATGGAAATTAGTGGTTTTTTTCTATTTTGAGTTGGGGAAAAGGAATGGAAATGGAACAAAATCAGAGAAGATGTTAAGTTTCAGTAAAAATAATAAGCCAACACAAATAAATTAGAAAATACCTATTTTCCATGAATAATAAATAGAAAAAATAGCAAAAAATAGGAAAATTTGGGGTTTTCACGCTCAAAAAATATGGAAAAATAAGATTTATGTGCGTGAATGTTTGGCGAGGTTAAAGCATGAGGTTAAGCCTCAATTTGGCCTCTTCCTTTGTGTTAGAGTACGTCTTTATTGCTTTTTACATACAAAAATGATACAAAACAACATTTACCCCTATGCACCACAGCAAGTAAGGGGAGAGGAAGTTTGTGTGACGGTCTTATCGCTGAAAAGATACAAATTCTGATTTTCCTCTTTGTGCATAGCATTTAGGGATCATTCCATAATTAAATATAGGTGACTAATAGCACAGAAGTTTCGGTGCTAATCCTTAAAGCAATGCAGCACGTAATGCAATTCATGAAAGGGTTGTTTTCCGCACCTTACATGGCTAGTTTTTTAAGTCATAAAATGGTTGTGTACAATCGTCATATACCTTGTATCAAGCATGCCACGTGGTATCTCCTGGAACGCATTGCAATTGATTGATAAACTTTGACCAACGCTGAGAGGACAGGAAACCCAAGATGTTGGTTAAACGGGCACTTCCGTTGGCGAAAGTTTTGTGAGGCAAATCAAAATCTCCTGGAACACTAAATTATGAAAGAGTGGAGTTTGTGTGAATGTTATATGTGTTAGCGACGCATCTTGGGGCCAATCCCCGAGGTGTAGGACAGTCGCAGTGGAGCCACGGCAATCAGCCGAGAGGTGCTTCCCTATGTGTGTATTAGGAGGCATTATGTGTATATGTTATGGGATCTCCCTCTGAGGAGAAGGGAAGATGAACGTACTACATATTGGATACAAACGCAAAATCGTCATAAGAATTTAGTTCAAAGTGAGTTTTAGACGCTCCTGGCCCGCGAGGCCGTGTGGTGATAAGTGGCGGTCTCCGAATCTAGGTTGTAAAGGGACCTAAGTTTATAATTTCCATTAGGAGTATGCTAAGCTAACCATAAAATGGGGTTTGTTCAAGGATGGAAAACCTTGGCTTTCCCTATACAAAACTTACTGATGGACTTAACTAGTTATATAGAGCATGAGTCCTCTACAGAAGATAATTTAGGTGATGAGAAGAGTAACCAGTTAGTGGTTACCCCATCCTCTAATGCGATGGCATGGGCCAAGGTTTGCCTTGGTGTGGTCTCTACCCAAGAGAAATCATGTATAACCATCCATCAACCTAGAGGGCATGGAATAAGTATGTTGGAAGCTATGGTGGTCATGGCATCAACAAGTGATTGTGCTAAAGCCGTAGTGCCATGGGAAAAATTCAACACACAGTGGAGTGCAGTTATGGCCGAAACACCCCATGTGGTGGAGCATCGTGCCAAAATTTTAAGTATCACAAGGATGTTAGAAGCCCTAGATGTAAAGGGGAAACCGTTGCTTAAAAGACACGGCCCCAAGGTCCTAAGTGCTAAGGATAAGTTTGCTTTTGATGAGGGGCAGAAGCTCCTAGATAAAGCCATCATGGAACTGCCTAGGAAGGGGCAAGATATGGAAGATCCTCTAAGAAAGGATCGAAATGACATGCTAAGAGCTATAGGTCTCCCTAGACTACTTTATGAGTTGGTAGAAAGGGACATTAAGGATAATATTAACCTCCCTACACCAGTAAAGGTGGAAATGGAAGAGGTTGGAGACCCCAAGACACTAGAGTTAGGTTATGATTATGAGGATTTTAATGCCCCAGTGCTGATCCCGAACGAAAGGACTAAATGCCCTCCTCCTTATAAGGATCTCCCAGTGTTTCATGGGCTGGTTAATGAAGATCCGATGGTGCATTTATGAGAATACGGCCTAACTTGCCTTGCAAGTGGGTTCAATGATATTCATCGGATGCTCGTATTCTCAAGTACCCTAAAGGGAGAGGCTAGAAAATGGTATTGGAGCCTCCCAAGGGGGTCTATTAAATCCTTTGAGGAGTTGAGTGATTGATTTTTAGATGAATATGAGAAGAAGGTGCCTATGATCCAAGTTTTAGGACAGTTGATACAGATTAGGCAAGAGTCCTATCCTTCTGTTAAGGAATACACTAGAACCTTTAATGATATTCTGAGGCTTTGGCCAAGAAGAGCTACTGCATTGCCAGGTGATGTGCTATGTGAGCTCTTTTTGAGTGGCTTAGAGATTAAAATGCAAATCCAAGTGGGATTGCGGAATCCTAAGTCGTTAAGGGAAGCAAAGATGCATGTCATTGATTATGAGGGACATATTCAGAGATGTTGGGGAAACTTTTGGGGAGTTTTCCCTGCTTAATACAAGTGCATCCTAGCTTTCAACCATTTCTACAAGGAGACAGCTCACTCGTTGATACCAAGGTAGCCTATCAGAGGAACCTTGGTAGCCAAAATCTCCAAGCAGAAAATGGAAATAGTAGGGATAATATACCCCCTGGGGATAAAAAGATTCCAAGCCCAGTAAATCCCATCAAGGCTTGCAACACTTCCATGAGAGGTAGTTGTGACTGTGGAATTGATAGAATCATTAGGTCTACAAGCTTAGATGAGCGTTCTATGAGTGGTTCTAGTTGTGCTCCTAGTAAGGCTCTTGATGAGAGACCTTTCAAATTTATAGATGAATCATGCTTTCGAGTAGATGCTATTCCTTTTAGTAAAAGCATGGTTCCTATGGCTAAGCAATTGTTGCAGAGTGGACAAAGGCAAGTAAAGACATCTCGTGTAGAGAAGATGCAGCATGCCAAAGGTTCACCTGTACTAAATTGGAGCCATAAGGCTATGAGGCCATCTAGTAATGGTGATAAATCCACAGTGAGTCCACTGGACCAATGTGGGCAGATGAGGCAGTCTGAGAATATGAAAAGGAATATGAGATGGGTTTGGAAGCCCAAAATCCCTAAAAATACTATTGGTGTGTCAGATGAAGAGCCAGGAATTGCATGTTTTGATGGATTCCCAAGAGGATGCGACTAAAGGCCATAATGCGATATTTGACAATAGGGACCGCCACCCTTAGATGCATCTATGTGATGGGTCTAGGCTTGAAGCTCTGTCTAGTTTGGATCGTATCATTGCCATATGGAATGGTCCAATTAGAGAAGAATTGAATGATCATAAATCCATGATTCTCCCTGTAGGAGGAGTTACTGGAAAGTTGGGACAAGCGATCCGTTTGAATGACGACCAAGGGGATGAGATATATCAACCTAATGATGTCATTCATTTGGCTCATAGTACCCAAGAAGAGATGGCCATTATTACTGAGATATCAGTAGAAAGGCTTGGGCTAGTGAATCTACAAAGAGCATGGATCAAGCTTTTAGCTAACTCGCATGAGTAGCATGAGGCTAGTCCTCCTATTTTATGCTATCCTGATTAGTTTGATAGGATGTGTTGTATATGCCAAGGAGATCATATATTGTATAGATTAGAATGAACTATCCATTTTAGGCCAAGAGGACCAATTAATTTGTAGTGAAATGCTTTATTTCTTTAGGCCAAGAGGGCCAGTTGTCTGTTTAGTATGGGTGCAGTTAATGGTTTCTTGTTTTAGTCATGTGCTAGACAGGTTCAAAGAAGTGCTTGGAAGGAGCCTTTGTCGCGTGGAAGCTTCTCGTGACCCTATCCAGGTGATATCTCTCCTTTACAAGTGTATGTTCTTTCACGTTATATGTATCTGTGTACTTGAAGGGGGTTTTATTTCTTGTTGGGGACTGCTGGCAATCAAGGCATGAAGTCCCAAGTTTAGGTTAGGTATGTTTGAGGGAGGTCTGAGTAGTTGTTGGCTTCTGTAAAGACATTGTCAGACATTGAAAGATCTATTTTAGATGGGAATTCTAGTGACCCTATTCTGCTGACCTACTAGACGTCCGTTCTAGGAGTTCCTACTAGTTGTGAGGAAAGAAAGAAAAATCCTTAAGCTGTTGTTTATCGCCTTGCAAAGGCCTGGTAGGTTCCTGGGGATGAGACAGGACCCGGGGACGATGCCTTGTCTTCCTAGAGGTGGCATTTAGCAGAAGAAAAAAATATAAGAAGGTTGGAGCGAAAATAAAAGTGAGCATTAGAAAAGGATTGTCGCCTCACCAGGGCTTTGTAGGTTTTTCGGTACCGATACAGGACCTGAGGCCGATGCCCTGTTCTCCTTGGGTCACTACGCTCAGCTCCCTCCTTTTTACACGCCCGAATATGGAAAAATAAAAGCCTAAAAGGGAAAATTTATGCTTTAAAAAAAATAATACATTTTGATCAGGCTATAGGAGTCCTCGCCTAGTAGGAGCTCCTGGTTGAGTTGTCCTTAGTTAGGTAGGTAGATCAGACCACCACTTAGGATAATCTCTTTGATAGTTCTTTTTAGTTTGGTCATGTTGGAGCAATCGGTTAGTGACTAGCTTCGTGCCTTCTATCAGATTATGCTGAGCCTACTCCTCGTGGATTTCCTGCCTTAGTTTTGTCAGGGGATAGGGTATGAGCTGTGATGTATTGTATTGTGTTGTGTATTTTTTGTATCAGCTTGATGCTCCTTTTTGTTATTTACGTGCAGATCTCTTCGTGGGATTCGACGGGCTGAGTTGCCCAATCCTGTGGTCGCCAATGACAGATGATTTTTTATGCTGAGAAGTGCTTAAAAATAGCCAGAAATTACGAATATCAGGGGAAAAATAGACTTCCTCGAAGGCGGCGGTGGCAATCAGTACGATTTTAAGTGGCAAGTTCCTAAAGCGCTAATCCTAATTTTCTTGGAAAATCAAACGGTGGCAGATGGCCGAGCTGGAGTTTTCCTAGATGCAAAACGACATCAGGAATCCAATGCAAGTCTCAGATCTCAATTCCGAGGTCGTTTGATCCCCCATTTAGTCCCCGCAAGGTTCGGGGTTGTGAAGTGGCTACTAGATCTAGAAGTCGAGAAGAGGGTGATAGGGCCTAGCTTTGTAGATTTCAATGCCACGAAACCGCCCGTCTAGACGGACCTCCTATCCGATGTCGTTTGCCCCTCTAAAAGCGAAAAAACCACTTGTGGGAAGTGTCAAAGCAAAAATCATGAACTAGATAATTTGGGTTTTAAGCTTAAGCTCTAATTAAGAGCTTAAAGAAGCTCACAAAATGAAATGTGATGGGGGGAGGGGGCATCAGTTTTTCGGTGCCCCATTTTTTTTCCATTTTTTATCATTTTCTTATCAGTTTGAGGCTGGAGGAATCCTTTTGGCCCTGAGATACTTCTATCCTTAGCCCTCCATTGCCATAAATGGATCAAGGAATGATACACTGAGCAAAGATATAAAAAACCAGTCTTTCCATGAATAATAAATAGGAAAAAATAGCAAAAAATAGGAAAATTTGGGATTTTCGTGCTCAAAAAATATGGAAAAATAAGATTTATGTGTGTGAATGTTTGATGAGGTTAAAGCATGAGGTTAAGCCTCAATTTGGCCTCGTCCTTTGTGTTATAGTACGTGTTTATTGCTTTTTACATACAAAAATGATACAAAACAACCATCTACACCTATGCATCGCAACAACACCTAAACGGTAAGGGGGGGAGGAAGTTTGTGCGACGATATTATTGGTGAAAAGATAAAAATTCCGATTTTCCTCTTTATGCATAGCATTTAGGGATCGTTCCATAATTAAATATAGGCGACTAGTAGCACGGAATATCCAGTGCTAGTCCTTAAAGCAGCACAGCACGTAATGCTTAGGTTAAATTCATGAAAGGGTTGTTTTCCGCACCTCACATGGCTGGTTTTTTTAATCATAAGATGGTTGTGCACAATCGTCATACACCTTACATCAAGCATGCCACATGGCATCTCCTGGAATGCATTGCAATTGATTGATAAACTTTGACCAACGCTGAGAGGACAGGAAATCCAAGCTGTCGGTTAGACGGGATCTTCCATTGGGGAAAGTTTTGTGAGGCAAATCAAAATCTCCTGGAACGTTGAATTATGAAATAATGGAGTTTGTGTGAATGTTATATGTGTTAGCGACGCATCTTCGGGCCAATCCCCAAGGTGTAGGAGAGTCGTAGTGGAGTCACGCAATCAGCCGAGAGGTGCTTCCCTATGTGTGTATTACGAGGCATTATGCCTATATGTTATGAGATCTCCCTCTGAGAAGAAGGGAAGATGAGCATACTACATATTGGATACAAACGCAAAATCGTCATAAGCATTTAGTGAAAAGTGTGTTTTAGACGCTCCTGGCCCACGAGGCTGTGTGGTGGGGTTGTCCGTCGTATGCATGAGGTCTGGCTAGTGCCATAGCCAGTACCGGCCCATTTTAGGTCCCATCATTTACAACGGCAAGACAAATCGCAAAAGCCTTTATCGGTAGACAAACAACACACAAAAACAAGCATGATATTGAGTAAGTTAAGTATCAAAGAGTATGTCATGACTTTATAAACTAGATAAGTCATGAGGTAACTTGGCCAAAAACTATCAGAGGAAATCATTTTGATGAAAAAAAGACGTTTTTGAAAAAATAGGCCAAAAATCATGACTTTTTGATGCCCTAGAGGGAGAGAAAGCATTTTAAAATCATCCCCATGCCACCATCCAACAAGTAGGCAATCAAATAACATTTTTTATTAAGCTTACTTAGCTCTTGACAAGTAGCCAAAAGAATGAGTGACTGCATGCGTTCTCCTCATGGCTATAAATACAACCCCTCTCCTTCACAAAGAAAGCAAAAAGGAAGACCTTTTGATGATGGAAAAATTTCTCTACATCTCTTTTCCATTCTAGCTTGAGCCTTGAAGAAGGAAAATACCCCTCTTCTACCTCATTTCCATTTTCTCTACCCCCTGTTACGCCTTTCTTCCATACAGCCATATCACTAAGCAAAACGCTGGTGAAATTTTTCTAGACGACCATTAACTCTATTGAGCTACCACGTTAATTTCGCCTGACATCCATGGCTCCACAAGGTCGCAAAAATTCAGGAAACCCATTTGAAGCAAAAGAAGTAAGAAACGCGGTCGATGGAGAAAATAACGTGGTAGGAATTGGTGAAACCCCCGTTACTACAAACCTGATAGAGGTAACATCTTATCAATTTGGAAAAAAATAATGTTTTATAAGCTTATCACTATATTTGGCTTTAAATGATTATAAATGTATTTTAGAAAAAATGCATATAAATAGTCACTTAAGAAAATGGCCTAAGTAATATAATAATAAACTATTCAGTGAAAAGACTCTTTCACTTGAAAAAGGATTATATGCCTATTATGAAAAAAATATCGTAATTATGATTTATTTCATGATATTTATTGTTATTTCGTTAATGACGCATGTGATTATAATATATTTTTCTCTAAAAGTGACTATCTCTATTTCATTTTGCTAATGATAAAGAGACGCATATGAGTCTTATAATAATTTATAGAAAATCATTTAAATAATATCATGAGATAATCAATGCATTAAATCAATAGAAAATTGTATAGGAAAATAAATACTAGAGGTGCATGAATTAGGTGTGTAGTAATATAATTCAATGTCTAAAAGATGAAAGAAAAATTACACTTATGATTTTTGCATTGCTTAGAATAAAGTTTTTACAAAATAATTAGCATTGCATTTATGATATAGCTAAATGAAAATGGATCTTCCTAGATAATGTTGAAAGTTTGACAAATGGTCAAACATCATCAATTAAACCATAGAATATGAGCAAAATAAAATAAAAATTATTTTCTTGCTGAAAACACACACAATGTTAATATTAATGGTTATGTTAGCGAGAGCGTCAATATCATGAGTCGACCCACATATGAATCAACAAGAAAACCTTACCTAAAATATCGAGGATGTTGAAGCAAAAAGGACTATGAAATACTCGACAACCCTGACACTATCAGTATCATGAAATTAAATAAATATCAAAAGTCTGTAAGACTTATTGGACATTGATAAGAATTTATCGATACAAATTCTAATGTCTAAACAGACTTGGAAAAGCATTTGAAATCCTGCTAAGTGTGGGTTAGGGCAGGGCAGCGCATGAATTGCTTAACATAGGTATAAATGCCCATATTATCTTTTAGGGTGAAAATACCAAGTTTTCATAAGGATAAAATAGACTTCAGATTCGTGAAATAACTTGCAGATCTGGAAAAAAGAGTTGTAAGTAGGAGGCAAAACCCTAAGAATAAGGTGGGACCTTAAAAGAGAAACCCTAGAATTGGGTGGAGCTACTTTCTATGCTAAAAACACTTGATTCTATTTCTTTTTTTTAATTTGTGCATGTATTGATGGTTGCACAAGAATGATTAATTTTGCTTGTAGCAATTAGATCTTATTGTAAATATATAATCAGGATAATAAGAGGAAATATCACGCTATGCCTCCCCCACGGCTAGATGTGGAACCCTACTCCAAGGGGGATTATTTTGTACCGCCACGAGGAGCTTTGGATCGGCCCCGATGGCGAGAGGTCGCTTGGTGAGGAATCCATTAGACAGGAGGAGGCGGGAGTGCCAGGGGGCTCTGGCCGTAAATCTCTCAATCGCTCCTAGGAACTACCTGACCCTCACGCGAATCAGGATGGGATTCTGGAGTCCCCGATAGTATTAGTGAAGGGACAAAAATCTTGGAGGGTTTGCTTTCTTCTGCACAGACATAATGGATTTTTCCGATGAACTGAGGTTTTACCTTCTGCATAGGCAGAAGAGGAAAAGCATTGTAAATAACTTTTGCAAAATAATAAATAAATATTTTTTGCCAAAAGATTGTTTTTCTCTATCTTTGTTTTGTGTCGTAAAATTACGCAAAGGAACCTATGATAATGGGTTAATTAATGAAGCTGCTTTTATATGTCATAACTTAATGTGGTAGGTAATTAGAAAACTAAAGAAAATCATTTGTGGGAAGTAGATGGGCGAGATCCCTGACGGATCTGTCCTACGGATGGGTGGTCCCGGTAAGCTGGGAGCTTCTACCTTGATCAATAATTATCTTAGGGGAAAGGTGCAGTGACTGTGCCAGAACTCCATTAAGGTTCCCTGAATCCTAACTAGTTGCTGGAAAAAAGTGTTGCACTCCATGAATCAAGGGTAACTACGATCGCTCCAATCGGACAAGAAGCCTTGTGGGACACCTTCGATGGAGCTAGCTGATACATCAAGACCTTAGTTGTCAAAGTAGGTAGAGCACTGCACGATGAGATAGACACTCCCCTTAGGTGGAGCACTTTCTCCTTTCAGGTACAACAAGATTATGAAAACCACCAACTTTGGAGGCCTCCATCATCCACTCGACATACCTTGGGTTCTCCATCCATTCATTACCAAATCTTCCCAATCAACGGAGTCCACATGTGGCCCTATCGTCACCCCACTAGCCACTTGCCCAAAGCCCACCCTTCCACACTAAAGATCTCGAAGTGCCATGGGACTGGCGCCCATCTCAGACGAGGCTAATGTTAACCTCAGTTTGAGATGGCGAAAATATGAAGCAAAGAGCAAAAAAATGACAGAAAAGGAGCAAAGACGCAGAGGCAGTCGCTAAAGCTAAGCTAAGGCAAAAAGCTCAATTTTAAATGGAAGGCACCTCAAAAAACTCTAAAAACTCTTGTAAAAGAGTGCCAAGCTCCCTCCTATGCCATTTGTAAAAGAATAGACAAGTGTAGGCTTAAGAAATGAGGCAAGAAGAGGGAAATGGGAAAAAGGACCTTGCCACAACGATGGGTCATGTAAAAAGGGATGGGTGCCCATGGGATTTTAGGGTTTTGCATATAAAGTTCAAAAAATGAATGAAAGCTCATTCCTTGGTGTGCAGCTAACAAGAGTCATCTCTTCCTCTCTTCTTCTCTTCACCTTGCTTGTGTGTTCTCTTGAGAGGGGGAGTGTGAGAGTGTAAGGGAGTGAGTGTGTAGGAGTGAGGGATCAAGAGGGTGAAGCTCTTCACCATCTCCTCTTCTCTTCTTCTCTTCTCTTCTCTACTCTTTTCTCGCGCACGTGCGGCTATGGTGGATAGAGATCGATGGAGGAGTTTTGAGGATTCTTGAGCTAGCATCTAGGATCATGGAGAGCTCCATGTGTGCGAGGGAGGAGAAACTCATTTTGCCATCGAGGTAAGCTCACTACACTCATAGGTTCAAAGGTGCATCAGCTAGGTGAGAGATAGCCATTAGAGCTCGCTTGCAATGCATGAACAATAAGCAATCCGTGGGTCTTGGCGGTTGAGTGTGAGCTCCCTCTACATAGGACAATGGGAAAAAGGGCCTAGGCCACAGCCGACCATGTAAAAAAGGGGATAAGGGGATGATCACCCATAAGGGATTTAGGGTTTTGTATATAAAGTTGAAAAGAGAATGAGAATCTCATTCTTATGTGTGGCCAAAAGTAGCCCTTCTCTTCTTCTTCTTCTTGCTTGCTTGAGCTTGTGCTTGAGAGAGGGAGTGTGAGAATCTGAGTGTGTGAGTGTGTGAGTGTGTGAGTGTGTAAGGGTGAGGGACCATGGTGGAGAAGTTCTCCATCTTCTCCTCTTCTCTTCTCTTCTCTTCTCTTCTCTTCTCTTCTCTTCTCTTCTCTTCTCTTGCTCATGGCAATGGAACTCGAATGATGGAGCTTGAGGATGGATCTTGCTTGAAACTTGCACTTATATCGTGGAGCTACCAGAGTGCTCAAGAGAGGAGGCAACTCGATCGGGCATGGAGATAAGCTCACTACACTTGTAGGGATGGATAGCACATCGACTATGTGAGAGATAGCCATTAGTGCTTGGCTTGGAACACTTGAAACAATAAGCAGTCCGTGGGTCGAGGTGGTTAATCGCCTCTACATTTTGGTTCCGTTTCCAAGACCAATGAATTCAAGCCTTGAGTGCTTGCGCGCTTCAAATTGAGCATTGAAGTAGGATTTTCCCTGAACCGATGCTGCTTAAGGTAGATAGGTAGGAAACGAGAGAGATTGAAGATGTATTCGATCTCCTTGGCAAATAGGTTTTTGGTTTTTTTTCTGGATTTGGAAAAGCATCTTGGAGTAGTATAGGTATTTTCTTTGTGATTTGGATGCATTAGGATAGGATAAAACAAAGAAAACAAAGGAAAACATGCATTGAGGTTTTTGCTATCATAATAGGGCAAGAGGGTTTGATTTGCTTGATGATGTGTATTTTGGAGTTTATTTGCTATTCTAGGTATATACAATCCTTCATTAGGGTCTATTCTTACATTCTAGAAGTTTGTGTTACCCCTCATAACCAAAATCATTAGAATCGAGTTGATTTTTGGCATCCTCGAAACTCTTCCGCAAGGATCTGACACTATTACCAAAGTCCAATTCCCAAAATTGGACCATCCGATTTTTGAAATCGGACCAACCCATCATGTCCGATCGGACATACCCTATCCGATTTTGAAAATCGGACATCCCATAATCAAACATCCCAAAATCACGCACGAAAATTAGACCATCCAAAATCGAATGCTCAAAATCACACTACCCAGAATTGGACACTCCAAAATCGGACGTCCAATTCCTAGAATCGGATGCACAAAAATCGGACACACGAAAATTAAACACACAAGAATTGGATGCTTCAAATTGGACGCCCCATAATTGGATGTCTGATTCCCAAAGACCCTAGAACCTTAATGGGCCAATCTAGCCAATAAGGGCAAAAAGGCCACACCACAAAAGCATGTATAGGTTGCATTCCGACTGCATCTAGCAACAACATCAAGGTACAACTGCAAGGATGACTAGACATGACAGTTCGGACGATGGAAATACCTTGAATATCACTACACAGATGACCCAAGACATTAGTAGAGAATACGCATCTGGTTGTGCAGTTAGGGACTCAAAGGCATGTCTCAGAAGGCTTGAATTTATAAGCCAAGACCTGAAAGATGAAGACATAGTACCGCCTGCTTATCTTACAATCAAACTCACCGCAAAAAGAGAGCATAGTGTCGATGCTCTCATTGATGAAGGAGCATATTTTAATATCTCGACCTATGAAGCATGGACCCTACTAGGCCAACCAGAGCTCACACCAACTAATGCAACTCTTACTCCTTATGGGGGACACCCACAAGCACTTATAAGGAAGTGCAAAATCCTTGTAACTATTGAAACTGAAAGCTTGCCTATCATATTCCATGTTCCTCCAAATAGTGCTAATTGTGGAAAGGAAACCCTCCTAGGAAGACCCTTCAAAAGGGAGATGAAGTGTGAGGCCGATTATGTAGCACAGAGGATACACTTGACACTACCAAGTGTGAGGATAATCACAACCTTTAGTAAGGGTGACCTCATTAAACCTCGAGGGAAGGACAAGGAACATTCTGATATACCAGACAAGCCTAGTAATGAGAGCAAGGACTTGTTGAAAGAGTCGATACAAGTGCATGTTGAATAGAGGGAACCAATGAGCGAGGCCATGCTTGAAACAAGAAGGTCAAGAGACAATGCCAAAGACAGGCTTTGGACTTATAAATATCATAGAAGACCACAAAAGAAGCCCAAGACTTATAGACGAAGGTATCGATGGAGAGCTAGCACAACGCCGCGATGGATATCCAAAGCATTGCTACGTGCTCAAGGGTATTATGCAGGTAACCGATGGATTTGGGTGCCAAAACGCCTTGCTAAACCACCTCTGTCAGTTGAAGGCCAGATCGTATCAAAAGTGAAGAAGCGTAGGAGGAAATCTAAACAAAAATCCAAGTCTTCACTCAACAAGGTTGGAGTGGCTGAGTCCCTCACAATTGAAATCAACAAGCCAAATAGGACTATTCAAAAGGTAGATCCTCAGCCTAGTGTGCTTAACAAGCAAATATCAGATGTAATCGTTGAGGGTGCATAAAAGCCACTAGTGCCCAAGGAGCCTTTTATTTTCCAAGAGGATGACAAGCATCATGGGTGCAACATTGCTCATGGTAGGATTGATTTCTCAACAAAGCAAATGGCAGAATCATCTAACATCCACAAGCAAATCTTCCAGCCAGTGCCAAGTCCACCTAGGAGTCCCAAATCTCCTACACCCTCTTTCCCTAAACAGACGCATGAAGCACAACAGCAGTCGTCAAGTGCAGCTGCTCAATTGCAATCTCCATCTCCATCTAAGCTTCAAAATGTCCAAGAGGTGGGACATGACACCACCCTTAGCTCTCAACCTAAGGATATGCCTGTGCAATCCATCGTGACTCTCCACAAGTGAATGCACAAAGGGCAACAAAAGACACGACCAATTTCGATCCGCCTAAGGACTTGACACCACAATCCGCCAATAATAGCCCGTCCACTGAACTAGTTTCTATTACTTCCAATCAAGAATCACAGTAGTCACAACTTTTGGCCTTGACAACGCCCCTTGAAGAACATGTCCTTAGCAATTCACCTGTGGAAGAGGTGTCGCAACCAACATCCTTGACACCTCCATCACTTCCAAAGCACCTAAAGCCTAGGCTAAATCCTAGGCTTGAGGAGAAATCTCTCAAAGATTTGGCCAAGGAGATGGCACATCTAACCAATGAACCAAAGATGAAGTGCCTGATGAAGCTTGATCATAAGCTGACAACCATCACATGTGTGTACATCCATGTGGACATTGGAAGGTCAATACCAGAGCACACAAAGCTCATAGCCAAACCCTTGACTTGGGACTTGGGATGAGCAACAACATGTTTGCTCTCGCTATGTAGCCATCACAAAGGAAGTCATAAAGGACATCCCAAAGGCCACAACTAGAGAATCGCGCTTAATACTCTCACTCTATACTACTCAATGTGAGACAAGCAAGAAAAAGCTCAAAGAAATCAAACAAAAAGGAAGAAGACCATGCAACTTTGTGCAAAAATGGTACTGCAACCAAAGTTTGGCAGTCAAAATTGGCCACCGACTAATGACACTCGCTGAGCAAACGAAAGCCCTTTGGACATCAACACATGATCCCACGTACCTGACCTCATTAAGAGTGTTGGCAGTAGTCCATGAGGTCCAGCTTTCTACCTATCCAAAAACATCCCTTGTACAATAAACTACTTCTAGAATAAGATCTACACGTGGCTAGCAGGCTAGGAGTAGGAAGCATGGTACTTGATGTTAGTGCATATGTATTTTGCCTCACTCAAGACCCTACAATCCTAGATCTCTACACTTCCCACCAATATAACCCTAACTTCTTCAGCTAGTTCCATCCAAGCCTACATGACAAGAACCCTAAACCATCTCTTGGTTCTACACTAGAGTCACCCAAACCTCCAGAGCAAGAGAAAAATAGCTCTACACAAGACACCCGCTCTGATAAGAGGCAATGGAGGCATGTTCCAATGGGTAAGGACAGGAGTCTAAAGCAAACGCCTGACCAGGAGCAACTGCCAAGGCAATTGGATGAGGAGCTAAACACATGGGAATTGGCTGAAGAGCTAGATTCTCCAAAAAGGGAGGGAGTTGTACCCTCACAACCTAGCGAGACTGTCTAGCGGGTCACGGCTATGTCCTAGGATGACACATCAAAAAAAGAGAATGTTGAGGCCCAACTAAGCGCATCAACGGTTTACCTAGTTCAGGGTCCTAAGTCTTTAAAGGATACATCTCAATTTCCCAAGCAAAAGAGGAGAAAACAACAAAAACAACGTCAGTTGCAATTGGCGGTAGACACCAAGAAGATTGAGGCCAAGGATGCTGAAGAACTCAGGAATGAAGCATCGAGTCCACCCACAAATAAACCCATTGCCATCTCTCCTAATAGCGGTGAAACCTCAAACACATCCATGTGTTTTGATAAGTCAAATCAACCATTACCATCAACAGTTTCTTGCAACACTCAATCCACCGATAATAGAACTTGCATTGACTAATCAAGAGTGGATACAACACTATCACAACAAGTTGACAAAACTATACCAGTCACATCTGAGGAGAACCATGACATAATAACAACAAAGTAATCCTAGCATTGACCAATCTTGCTCATCTAGGCTTGAGCCCCCAGCTATACTAAAGCCTAGGGAAACTCCCAGAACCTTGCATGAGATAGCAACCGAGTAGGCCTTCATAAGGCATAGAAGTGTCACAGAGTGCTTGACTGAGCTCGATGCTAAACTCAAATTATTTGCACGTGTCTACGTCCTTGCAAACATAAGCACATTCCCTAGGGAGCAACTTAAGGAATACTTGCCAAATCCTCTATCTTAGGAAGAGCAATAATATCTTAACGAGCACTATGACAAGCTCCTACATGAACGCATGCAACTCATCTCTGATAAGGAGGCCGACGAACTACACTTAACTATGACATTCAATGAAGTGCTTTGCCAAGCAAACCTCTTTGAGATAGAGCAACTAAAGCGACAATTAGAGGGTGGAAGTCAATTTGAAAAATATTGGTTTGAAAATCGCACTATAATGGCCAAACTTGGAGCCTAGATTATGGCAGTCTTAGAGGAGCGATTAGCCAAATGGAAGTCTCAAAGAGACCCAACCTATGTGGCACAACTTCCTTTTGAGTACTAACTGGTGTTCAGGGTAGGGACTTAGCCGGAGCTAGCCAAGATAACTCTCCTCTGATTGATAAAATTCTCACTGAGAAGGAGCTACATGTTGCAAGTAGACGTGGACAAGGTACAATGCTACTCAATGTTGCAAAATATTTGTTGTTATTGAGTAGGCTACCACAAGTACTAGATGTGTGTGCCACACTCCAATACAATCTTGAGTTCTAAAGTTGGTTTTTATCCTCACAAAGTGACATGGATTTATAAACATGTACATAAATAAACAATGTGTTTTGTGACTGTGTATAAATAACACCAGAAGAAGCAAAGCTAGCACACACACACAAGCAATGATAATCAAGTGCATGTAATATGCATCGAAGTCAACACTGTGGGATTCAGATAAGTGATGTCCTTTGAGCTACACCTATTCATTATGGTCGAAGCATATGACTTGCACGTACTCTCATGAGTTGCCAAGTGAATGCAGGATGACACAGGTCTCTGTACAAAAGCGTTCAATGTCTAAGTCACCACAAGACTACAAACCCCACAAGAACCATTATGGAGAAAGCAACAGAAATACCAAGAAACAAAGAGCCGTGATGGAAGCCCCGCTAGGAGAGAAAATCACCCCTACAAAAAGCACACATTGCATTTGAGCATGGCCCAAAGCATTGTCATAGGCTACCCTCCCTTTCTTAGCCAGACTCTACATTTGGTTCACTGCAATTGCTACCTCGATTTTTTTGATGTCTCACAAGTTACAAAGAGGTTTGCAAAATCTCAAATGTATCTCTTCTTCTCAACAACTATTCCTCTGGCATCGAGGCTAGTAACACAATCATCCTTGTAATATCCATTTTTCACAGCCTTTGGATCTTGACATTTCTTATTCCAAATGAAAGACTGATAGCCTCAATGTGTTGCATTGGTTATATTCATTTTATCCCAAAAAAAAAAAGACAAAAAAAAATAAGAGAAAAAATAAAAAGAGAGAAATCAACAAAAGAGAAAACAAAAAGAAAAGAAAAGAACAGAAAAGAAAGGAAGAAAGAAAGAAAGAAAAGCACTCAGGATCATAACACATCACCTCGGGGTCCTCAAATTAGGTATGTCCAGTGACCTTGGTCGGCTGGCTCCATCCCTAGTTCCCTAGCCCTTTACACATCCCCCACAATGGTTCAGGGCACATCAAGAGCAGAACATACCTAGGGATCTTGTCTCGCCTATGGTTAGACTTATCACCCTGAACTATTTGCACAATTCTTTTTTGCACTCCATCTCAGTAGTACCATTGCAATCAATAGTGGTAAGCAAGGCACGAAAGACAATGAAAAGTATATTGTACTCTTCAAATAATACACATAGTCACCAACTACCAAAATCTCAAGCATTAATGAGCTCAATTATGCTACATCGTATTGTCAAAATCACAAATGATGTCTCAAGAAGCCTTCAAGTGTACTTCTCCTCAACATCGACAATTTTTCCCACCCCATCAAACCCTTGCTTCATCCACCCATTGCTACGAGAAACCAAACCAGTAGTCTTCTAACTACGTAATATCTAAGTATGCACGTGTACTCACATAGTATCTACACCACAATATATACACAGTTTGGGTCCTCAAGTAGTGCAACATTACTCTCGGTTTCGGCATGTCTCCCAAACTAATCCAACTACGTCTTGTGCATGATAAGAACACTAGAACTACCCCCAGGGAGAGAGCACATATGAGAGGTTTTCAATTGCAGGTATTAAATACTTTAGCAACAGTATCATCAGCTCTTCATCAACACTCAACTCTGCATTCTTATCCTTTATCATCGTGCAAGCCCACCAACGACTCCTCGCCCACAGAATCCCCAAAACATCAACACCTATGCCAATCCATGACTGCAACTCCCAACAAAACTAGCCCTATCATCAACTTCAACAACCCTATCACCAACCAATCAGACCAACAAAGTGCCACCAACCACCTTCATCTGCACCACCACCAAAACTCCTCCAAGGCAAACCATAGCAGTCCCTTCCACCCACATCTTCAGTGCATGCCCAAGCCTGCTACCTACGACAGTGAGTGCCATGGGACTGGCACTCATCTAGGAGGGGGGTAATGTTAACCCTCAAATGAGCAAGATGGAAAATCTATAAAATCTAAAACAGAAGACAAGGCCAAAAATAAAGGGAAATGGAAGATGAAGGCACACCAAGAAGAATCTGGAAACACAAGAAGTGAAGGAAAGTCCTCCAAGGAGAAAGGTGCACAAGAAAAAGTTCATTTCAACACTTTTGTAAAAGAGTGCAAGGCGCGCCATGATTTATTTTAAGAGTTCCACGGGCTCTCACCCGTGCAATTTGTAAAGGTAGATGGGTGGTAGGAAGGAAGCTAGGAAGATAGGAGGACAATGGGAAAAAGGGCCTAGGCTATGGTCAGCCATGTAAAAAAGGGGATAAGGGGATGACTGTCCAAAAGGGATTTAGGGTTTTGTATATAAAGTTAAAAAGAGAATGAGAAGTGTTGAGATATCGAGCTCCACTCGTGATACGCCAGGGTGACCGTTGTGTATTTATGTCACCGACTTGTCAGTTGCAGACGCGGTTGGTACACCGCCCATGAATAATAGCTACATGATAGCTATCCTTATCTACTCTAGTTTGTGGCTCAGTTAGTATGCCACCTTAGTTAGTTGAGTTTGGTTTGAGACCCATATAGAGGGTTCTTCTATTTCTTTGTACAAGAGTTCTTTTGGTTTACACAACTAAGAAGAGGAAAACTGTTTTCAGCCTCCACCCTTGTGTGTATTCCCCCATTGTGCAAGCAAGAAAGCTACAAGTGAGACTCCTTCCTTCTCTCCCACAATCTTGACATGGTATCAGAGCCTTGTTCGTGGTAAGGAGCTCAAGAAAGCAAGCCAAGCTCGCGGTGTTCTGGTAAGAGGAGCAGTGTTGCTTTCATTTTCTGTTTTGGGAACAGATCTCTGCAGGTAGCACAGCCGAAAATTGCAGGAGTGCATTGTCTCAGGTTGAGACGCCCTTCGCGGTGAAGCAAGAGGGCAGTATATGCTGCGGGAAAAAGCTTTAGCTCTTGGCGACCCTGTTTTTTTGATTTGAGGTCATTTCGGGGCCTGTTTTGGAGGCGGAAGTTTTCTGCACGCACTCAGGAAAAGGCCCAGTTTTATGCTGTGCGACCACTATTCTACAGGTCGGTGAAAAGTTACTGTAGAAATTGCATCGTATGCTTGTGCGCAGAGACATTGGGAGTTTCAGAATCATCCTTGGTTCCTGTTTATGCAAAATCGTCACTAGGAAGTGACTGTGTGGTCAAATACCACTTTCGCTAGTTTTGCAGATTTGCCCTTGTGAGGGTGAAGCTGTGTTTTTTGCAGTGACAGAATTTCTTGCAGTATTCTGTAATGGCGTCTGATTCTCTTTCACAGATTGTCACTGAAAAGCTTGACAAGAACAACTTCCAGGCATGGAAGTTTAGAATGACGAATTTCCTTATGGGAAAAGGATATTGGGAATTTGTTGCAGGAAATGAAGAAGAACCAGTTCTTCCTGATGTTCCCAATCAACAACAAATGCAGGCATTTAAAACATGGCATGAGAGAGCCAGGAAAGTTATGTATTGGCTGTCTATCAGCATTTCAGACTCTATGATTGTGCATATTCAGGATGCAAGTACGCCAAAGGAGGCATGGGATACTTTGTCAAAAATGTATAGCACAAATACGCAAGCCAGGAAAATGCAGCTCAAGCAAGAGTTGCACAATGTGCAAAGAGAAAATATGAACATCAACGACTACCACATGAAGGTGAAGAAGATTGCAGATGCACTTGCTTCCATTGGGTCGCCAGTGGAAGATGATGATTTAGTTTCCGTGACCTTGAATGGTCTAGGAAAGGATTATGCACAGTTTCGGACATCCATTTCAGTTCGTGAAAGATTTCCTGATTTTGAGGAGTTGATTGCTCTTCTAATTTCTGAGGAGCAGAGAAATGGTGGTGCATTTTCTTCAGGAGGAACTTCAAAAGAAGCTGTCTTCTACTCAAATGCTGGAAGAGGTAGAGGCAGAGGTAGAGGAGGCCGATTTGGAGGCCGTGGTAGAAATCAGAATATGCAGCAAACTCAAGAAAACCAGTCCTATGGAGGAGGACGTGGTAACTCTAGAGGCAGGGGGAGCCAAAGAGGTCGTGGTGGATGGCAAAGAGGTCAAAATGCAAACAGTAATGTTGAATGCTACTACTGTGGTAAAATGGGTCATATGGCTAAAGACTGCTATAAAAAGCAGAATGACATCATGAATGGAAAACTACAACAAGGGAATTATGCATCTTCTAGCAGACAGGGTGATGACAGAAATGAGCATTTGTTCATGGTGCAGCACATGAACAATTCTGTGACAAGTGCAGAAGAAAGCAATGATGTATGGTATGTTGACTCAGGTGCATCAAACCACATGACAGGTCATGCAGAATGGATGGAGGATGCAAGGAAAATGAAAAAACCAGGATTTGTGGAGACTGGTGATGATACTGCACATCCTATTGTGCAGATTGGAAAAATTCCCTTGTCTATGCAGGATGGGAAAAAGAAATACCTGTCCGATGTATTTCATGTCCCGAATATCACCAAGAATCTGGTTTCTGTTGGTCAAATGGTTGAACAGGGCTTGCAGGTCAGATTTAATCCTCATGGATGCTTTGTTGAGGATATGAAAAATAAAGGTCGCTTGATAGCAAAAGGAAAGAAGAAGGGCAGAATGTTTACACTGGATGCAGACATGTCTGAATTGAGTGCAGCAATGTTTGCACATGGGACCGGTGTAGTTGCAGATATTGATATCTGGCATAAACGCATTGGTCATGTTAATGTACAGCGACTTAAATCAATGCAGGCCCAAAATATTGTTGCAGGTTTGCCGAAATTCAAGGTTGCAGAAATGCATAAGGTATGTGAAGCCTGTCAGTTTGGAAAACAGGCAAGGAAACCATTTCCTAGACATGTTCAAGAGAGTAAGAAGCCATTGGAATTAATCCACTCTGATGTGTGGACTACTAAAGCTGCATCTCTTGGAGGCTGTCATTATTTTGTCAGTTTTATTGATGACTATAGCAGAAAAGTTTGGGTGTATTTTATGAAAAAGAAAAGTGAAGTTTTTGGGCATTTCAAAACTCTTAAAGCTATGGTTGAAAAAGAAACAGGCCTGCAAGTAAAATGCCTAAGGTCAGATGGAGAGGGAGAGTACCTCTCAAATGAGTTTGCAAGGTTCCTGCAGGAGCATGGCATAAAGCAGCAATATTCATGCAGTCATACCCCACAGCAAAATGGAATTGCAGAAAGAAAAAACAGACATATTGGAGAGGTATCTCGTGCCATGCTCAATGAAAAAAACTTGCCAGATTTTTATTGGGCTGAAGCAGTTGCTACAGCAGTCTACATAATGAACAGGACTCCCACTGCAGCAATACATGGAATGACTCCAGAGGAGAGGTATACTGGTAGGAAACCAGATATTTCTCATTTGAAAATTTTTGGTTGCATTGCCTATGTACATGTGCCAGATGAGTTGAGATCCAAGTTGGATCCAAAAGCTGAGAAGTGCATCTTTATTGGTTACTCTCTGCAGCAAAAAGGGTATAGATGCTATAACCCTTCTACTCGTAAGTTTACAATAGGCAGAGATGTTGTTTTTGATGAGATGAGTAGCTGGTATAAACCAATAAATGTGATTGATGATGTAGATGCACAAAATGGTAATGCTGCACAAAATTCACAGCAGCAGTCACAAAATATTAGTGGACCTGGAGCATCCTCTAGTAGTGGTTCACATTCTTCGCCATGGACAGGCAGATTGAGATCAGGAGAATCTTCTCAAAGTAATGCAGATAGTGGTATGCAGGTATCACGAAAAGGAAAATAGAAGGTTGATCAGCCCATGTTTGATGTGAATGCAGGTCACTCTTATGTGGATGGTGAATCCAGTGGCTCAGAACAGAGCATTGATGATGAGTTGGGTATTCCTTCTATTGTTACACCTGGAGTAAGGAAGACCAGGGATGTTTTGAGAGCACCTAGGAGTGAACCTACTTTGCGCAGGTCTACGAGAGCTAGGTATCCTGTGGATAGGCTGAAATATGATGGATTTACAGCCATTCACTATGCATATATGGTCAAAGTGATACAGGAACCAGAACCCACTTCTTTTGAGCAAGCCATGGGAAAAGAAAAATGGGAGAAAGCCATGGATGAAGAAATGGATGCCTTGGAAGCAAATGCTACATGGGAATTGGTACCTTTACCTAAAGGTAAGAATGCAATTGGCTGTAAGTGGGTTTATAAGGTGAAACACAATGCAGATGGTTCTGTGAACAGATACAAGGCAAGATTAGTAGTCAAGGGGTATGCACAAACATATGGAATTGACTATGAAGAAACATTCAGTCCGGTTGCAAGGATGGCAACCGTAAGAGCAGTCATTGCTATGGCTGCATCAAAGGGATGGTCTTTACATCAGATGGATGTAAAGAATGCCTTCTTGCATGGTGATTTGCAAGAAGAGGTCTATATGGAGCAGCCACCAGGTTATGTGCATGATGTTCATCCTGAGTTTGTTTGCAGGTTGAAGAAAGCTTTGTATGGTTTGAAGCAAGCACCTAGAGCATGGTCTGACAAGATAGGACAGTATCTTGTCACTATTGGCTTTCAGATTTCCAAGGCAGATTTCTCACTTTATGTGAGAAAAACAGAGAAAGGTATTATGCTGCTTGTCATTTATGTTGATGATTTGATTATGACAGGTGACAGTGATGAAGATATCCTTCATGTGAAAATGCTATTGAAGCAGAAGTTTGAGATGAAGGATTTGGGAGAGCTGCGTTATTTCTTGGGCATTGAGGTGATTAGATCACCAAGTGGGATACAGCTCTTGCAGAGGCAGTATGGATTGGACATGCTGTCCAAATATGGGATGACAGGCTGTAAGCCTATTTCAGTTCCTTTGGAGCAGAATGTGAAGCTGAGCACAGATGCAGGTGAGCTTCTGGAAGACCCTACTATGTACAGACGGATAGTAGGAAGCTTGATTTATATGACTATTACCAGGCCAGATTTGAGCTATGCTGTTGGGTTGGTAAGTCAATTTATGCAGGCTCCAAGGAAACCACATTTGGATGCGGCTAGACGCATACTTAGGTATGTGAAGTCCACATTGCAGTATGGACTATTTTATGAGACTGGGGTTCAGATACAGTTGCATGGATACACTGATGCTGATTGGGCTGGTAGTATTTCTGATAGACGATCTACCAGTGGATATGTATTCTCTTTTGGGAGTGCTGCAGTCACTTGGAGCAGCAAGAAACAGCCTACAGTTGCCTTGTCGAGCACAGAGGCTGAGTACAGGGGTGCAGCAATGGCTGCATGTGAGGTAGCTTGGTTGCATAAGCTACTTTATGATATGCATCAGTCTACAGATGGGCCAGTTGTCATTTATTGTGACAACATGAGTAGTATACACTTGGCAAATAACCCAGTCTATCATACTAGAACAAAGCACATTGAGGTGCATTATCACTATGTGCGAGAGAGGGTTTTACTAGGTCTTATTGATCTAGTTTATGTCAGCACAGAGGATCAGGTAGCTGACATATTCACGAAGGCATTGGGCGTAGAGAAGCTGCGCAAGTTCAAAGACCTGATTGGTGTGCAGGAATTGGGATTGAGCTCGAGGGGGAGTGTTGAGATATCGAGCTCCACTCGTGATACGCCAGGGTGACCGTTGTGTATTTATGTCACCGACTTGTCAGTTGCAGACGCGGTTGGTACACCGCCCATGAATAATAGCTACATGATAGCTATCCTTATCTACTCTAGTTTGTGGCTCAGTTAGTATGCCACCTTAGTTAGTTGAGTTTGGTTTGAGACCCATATAGAGGGTTCTTCTATTTCTTTGTACAAGAGTTCTTTTGGTTTACACAACTAAGAAGAGGAAAACTGTTTTCAGCCTCCACCCTTGTGTGTATTCCCCCATTGTGCAAGCAAGAAAGCTACAAGTGAGACTCCTTCCTTCTCTCCCACAATCTTGACAAGAAGCTCATTCTTGTGTGTGGCCAAAAGTAGCTCTTCTCTTCTTATTCTTATTCTTCTTCTTTCTTACTTGAGCTTGTGCTTGAGAGAGGGAGTGTGAGAGTGTGAGGGAGTGAGTGTGTAAGGGTGAGGGACCGTGGTGGAGAAGCTCTCCATCTTCTCCTCTCTTCTCTTCTCTTCTCTTCTCTTCTCTTCTCTTCTCTTCTCTTCTCTTCTCTTCTCTTCTCTTCTCACGGCAATGGAACTTGGAGTGTGGAGCTTGAGGATGGAGCTCGCTTAAAGCTTGCACTTGGATCGTGGAGCTATCGGAGTGCTCAGGAGAGGAGGCAACTCGATCGAACATGGAGGTAAGCTCACTATAGTTGTAGGGATGGATATCACGTTAGCTATGTGAGAGGTAGCCACTAATGCTCGGCTTGGAATGCTTGAAACAATAAGCAGTCCATGGATCTTGATGGTTGATCGCCTCTACATGTGTTTATGGTGTATTCACTAAAAGTACTTTATGTTTTCAACATATTTTTGATATGCCTAGAGCTACCAAACATTATGTGAAGAGAAAAGAAAAAGAATTGAATTTTGCATGTATTTTTCAAGAAGAAGATAGGGTAGATGGTCTCTATGATGGGCTTTTATGCTCAAATACTATGGAAGAACTTTCAGTATTGCTAAAAACTGACAATCAAGAGTTGTCATATGTCTTACAAGTCCATTCTCTAGCGATGTATTGCAAAATTGCTTTCATGCTTCAAGAGAATTTGGGTGCTGAGGATTCTCAGCAAAAAGTATTCTTTGTTGAAATATTTCAGCAAAAAGAGTTGGATGCTACTGTTTATACACATCAAAATTTGTGTTTACTAAGGTATTTTCAACAAGGACTGAAATTTGTAGATTGTAGCAAAGAAGCCAGAGTTTAGACAAAATATAAGACAGTTGACAAGAAGATTAAACCAATTGTAGGACCACTACCTTTGTACAGTGTTGAGATGGTTAGGAAGGCTGCCTTGCAACCTCCTTTACGAGAAACTGCAGGTATTGGGACATAAACTTTCAGTTGAGACACTAAAAGAAATGATGATTGGGACTAAAGATTTTCTACTTCTAGAAGAGGTGAGATGTTTTAAAGAGATGTTGTGCAGACATGGGAAATCTTTTGCTTTTGCCCCACATGAGATTGGATGCATTGATCCTAGGGTTGTGATGCTTATGGTTATTTTTACCATTCTATATGTCCCTTGGAATCTACAGCCTATTCCTGTGCCTAGGGCTCACTTGCCCAAATTGGTAGAGCTTTTGAATGAGTGGATCATGATGGGAATTCTAGAACCATCTTCAACTCCATATTCTAATAGATGGTAAATAGTTCCTAAGAAGAATGGGACACTCAGATTCATATAGGACTTACAGCCAGTGAACAAGGTCACTATTCGAAATGTTGGTGCTACAGGACCTATTCTGGATGAGTTTGCTGAAGCTTTTGCTGGACGTGCTATCTATTCACTCGGTGATCTTTATTCCAGATATGACCAGTTCTAGCTTGCCCTTGAGAGCAAAGATTTGACTATGATGAAGACACCTTTAGGGCTTGTCCGAATGTGTAGGCTTCCACAATGAGCTACTAATTCGGTTGCCCATATGATGAATGGGATGAACAAGGTTCTATAAGATTTTATTCCAAAGCTTACCATGCCTTTCATTGATGATCTACCTATCAAATGTTGCTTGGAGAAAGAGAAGGATGATTCTTTACACAATCATGGATGCAGGTTCTTTGTGGCTTCACATATTAGAGATGTTGAGAGGATTCTTTGCATCCTAGAGGAAGCAAATTTTACCTTTTCAAGGTTGAAATCTATTTTTGGAGCTAGAGAAGTTTTGATTGTTGGACATATGTGTGGATATTATGGCAGGAAGCCCTCCCCTGCAAAGGTTGATGCCATAGAGAAGATTGCAGAGACTTGCTCTTATACTTTGGAGGTTCACAGGTTTCTTGGAGCTTGTATATTTTATCTTATTTGTATTTCTCATTTTGCTCATACTGCAAATGATCTCTACTAGCTCTTGAGGAAAGGGCAACATTTTTCTTGGGAGATGAGACATACTAAAGCTATGCAGAAACTGAAGAAATTATTGAGCGCTGGTCCGACTCTTTGAAAAGTAGATTATGAGTGTGGGAGACCTGTTGTTCTAACTGTTGATACTAGTCCTATCGACATTGGATGGACTGTTGTCCAATACGATGCAAATGGGAATAGGTATGCTATTCCGTTTGGGGCAAAAGTCCTAAACGAGTGGCACTCTCAAGAATGACACAGAGTACTTCATCAGTGCTGCTGTGGTGGTTGAGACTGATTGTTTGCCTCTTCTAGGTATGGTCACGAGTTGCTCTACTCCAGATATTGCCATGCTTAGGTGGATTGGGTACGTAAAATCGATGAATCCTAAGTTCGGGCACATAGCATGTAAAGACAACCAAGTAGTCGATGTTATTCTTTCACGAGCGAGATATGATGACATGGATTTTTCTTTCATTGATGATGGGGTTGATCTTTCAGCCATGCATGTTGATCATACTTGTCATGTGTCTACTTTGGAAAGCTTTGATGAGTCTTTGTATATATGAGAGTATTACAAATTGGTCGTTATTTGAGTACCATGTCTAGACAAGAAGGGTGGACTGATGCAGACTTCAAGAACATCAAGAGAAAGGCTTATGGTTTCTTCTTGCAAAATGGGCTACTTTGGAAGCATCCATGAAAGCGAGGAGCACAGCCATTGAGAATTTTTTGTGATAGAGCTTTACAAGTGCGGATCATGAGGGAATTTCATGAGATTCTTTGGGTTGGACATCGAGCTATTTGGGAAACCTATGAGAATATTAAAGAGTGCTATTGGTGGAGAGGCATGTACATAGATATCTCACAGTTTGTTGAGACATGCCATAATTGTTAGTTGTTTTCTTCAGTGAGGCATAGAGATGAGCTTCATCCTACCTACCCGCTATGTATTCACTACAAGTGGGTTCTTGATTTGATTACTATGCATGTTGGTTTATGGCAGATGCGATATATTGTTTTGGCACAAGAAGATCTCTCAAATCAAGTGGAAGGAAGAGCATTACGAACAAAGTCTACTTCAATAGTTTGCAAGTTTCTGTTGGAGGATGTTATTTGCAAGTATGAATGCATTGGAAAAATTACTGGAAATAGAGGTGAGTTGGATGCCGATGCGGCTAGGGAGTTTTTCTCTTGCCTTGGCATCAAAATTTCTTTGACTTTGGCATATAATCCAAAAGGCAACGGGAAGAGCGAAAGAGGCCATCCGCCGATTGTGAAAGCCTTGGCCAAAGCATGCAGTGGATAGGTCAAAGAGTGGCCTAGGTTGTTGCCTTATGCTTTATGGGTCGATTGTGAAAGCCTTGGCCAAAGCATGTGATGGATAGGTCAGAGAGTGACCTAGGTTGTTGCCTTATGCCTTATGGGCTGATCACACTACTCACAGTGTGACTACAAGTTATATGCCAACTGAGTTGATGTATGGGCAAAAGCTAGAGTCATGCCTAGAGAGACTTGCACACTTACTTGGAGTGCTTTACTGTGGCAGCAAGAAGAGATGACTAGAGAGTATCTTTTAGATCTTCGTATCCCTCAGTTGGAGAGAAGATCTGAAGATATTGAAAGATCTGTTCAAAAGCTCAAAGAAGCTAGAATTGGCAACAAATACTGCTTTGATAGAAAACACAGATTGAGACCTATAGAGATTGATGAGGGAGATTAGATGTTGGTCTATGACAGCAATCTAGACAATCAGTATAGTGCTATCTGCAAAACGATGGTTTGGGCCTTATTTGGTCAAGCATGTCCATGACAATGCTACATATTCCTTGGAAGATCTTGATGGTACGGTCTTGTAGATTCTGATTGCACAAAAGAGAATCAAATTATTCAAGAGAAGAGATGATGCAGCCTATGCAGTTGAGGAGTTGGATGATGTGATTAATGATGGACTTGAGCCAGGAGATGATGAAGATGAAGATGTGGACATTGCAAATGCTTTTACAAAAGATGAAGAGATTGCATTGACCGTCAAACTTGGCAGTAATGAGGATGGGTAGCTGTGGCCCATTCGCAGGATGTGTAGGTTTGGAGGGGGCAGATGTCATGACATTGCGCATCCACCACTGCAAATCTGAGGGTGGAATTTTTCGCCAAGAATTTGCTCACATTAGTCAGCGTCATTAGGAATTTATTTTCTATTATGTGTATCTCTTTGTTTGCATTTGCATGATGCACGAGCACTTGTAGTTAGGCTAGCACAAGTTTTTTAGTGCATTCATTTAAAAAAATTGTGTAGCATTGTTTGAATGATTGCATTACATGTTTTCTCGTTGCAAATTTCACGAATGATTGAACATTAAGTTCTCTTTTAGAAGCATATTCTTGATATGGCACACTGCATGGAAAGACAGGTAACTATTTTGAAGGCTCAAGGATCCAAGGAAAAGACCAGCTTGGTTTTGGACTTTCCTCGTGCAACAAAGCTTTGGAGAGGATGAACTCATTAAACAATAACTTTGGTACTCAAGGGATTGCTTACAAACTTGGAATAACCATCATAGGGTATGGAAACACAAATACATGTGGTTTAATGGAAGTGCTAAGGGCCGTGTGTGGACGCTACAATTGTTGATGCATGCTCGAGTTTTATCACAAGCATTATCTATAATGATGAATTCTCATCAAGGTTGTCAGTTCTTCCATTAAGTGTCTTTGTGTTGCTATCATTAAAGCATTAGCATCAAAGACTTCTAGATCAAGTTTTGTAACTGTAACACAATTAGCGAGACAATTATTTGGCTTAGAACAAATGGATGACCATGCTGAAATAACAAGAATAGAAGTGACCGCATTCAATGGTCAAAACAAGCATAACTGCTCAATTATTAGATCCGGTGGGAAATGTGAAAGCTATGCATTGCGATTTTTTTACCATTCTCTGGGTGGATCAATCGCTGCTCTAACTACAATTCGACTTAATGCACGGTATCTGCAACTACATGTGTATGGATATAGAGTGTTTTCATGTGAGGAAGAAAATGAAGGAGCTTTTGACTAAGGAGAGTGCCACATTTTGGGCTATGGATTGCATTATATTTCACAGAGCCAATGAAGCAACAGACTTATAGAATATATAAAACTAATGGTACCCAAGTTGTGGATGTCGACGAAGTACTATTAATCCGATGAATGCACAGGGGAAGGGAAAGATGAGGAACCTTAATCCCAACGTCTGTTGTAAGCTCACATGCAGTCTGGCATTGGTGCTTGTTATGTTGGCCATCGCATCCCATTATTGTACTGCAGGTGCGACGACCAATCATAAATCAAGACTGGGAATAGTCCACGACATTGCAACTGCGTGAATCAACAATGTATTGGGAGACCCTAGCATGGGAGACGGGTCGAGAGTGCAAGTAGCATTGGAGTTGTGGGATTTCTACAACAAAGTTGACAATGAAAGCACTGGCCTGTCGAGCCCATGTTATGCTGATTGTGCCAACCTTCAATGCAATGATTACACAAATGACCAAGATGAGTATGCAATCCAAAAGGAGCTCCACTTGGGCTCAATACGTGAGGTAGCCTCAAAATCTGGACCTTGGAACTTGTGGATGGTTTAGCATATTGCTCAACGATTACCATTCGTGAAAAGAGGAAACATCGTTCTGGGATTGCGGCCCACTTCTTTTGCAAATACTATTCAGCAACACAATGACATAATCGCTCATGTCAATCAGAGATGATTTGAAGAACACTTTTTTTTTAAAGCTTTTCATCGACACTTCAAACAGAAGAAGTAGAACGATATTATGAACAATGCTTTTTGAAGATTTTCTAAAGCTTTACAAGGTAACGGACGGTTATAAAAGGCAATGAGGAGACTGCTGAAAACAACATCGGTGAGCTCTACAGAACAAGCACCACACATTCCAACTTTTCAAATAATCATTGAGCGTGATAGGTGCCCTCAACTAGTGCAGACGAGATCAAGTCGCGAAGGACAATCACTTGCTGCATGTTATCATACACTGTGATAGTCATAAGATGCAATAAAAGCTCTTGCTTGGTTGCCTTTTCTCACAGCTACTTAGTTTCAAATCAAAGGACGATGTTGCTGTGATGGAGAGGCAAAAGAAGGACAAGATGATCATGAAGATGGAGACGTAGACTGTCTTCTAGGCAATTACACTTCAAAACTAACTGACTACAACATCCAAGCGGTGTTCAACAGGTGACTTCTTTGATTTTTGTGTGGCTTTGATCTGCGAGTACTCAAGTCGTGGTGGAACTTGAACTTTTACTAGCGTTGTATGGCTATTGGAGCCATCATCTTCTCAGACAAGCCTCTCGGCATGTTTATATTCGCCATCACCTTCTTTGACAAACCATTCGGCATGATTATGCTCATAGCACCGGCTGAGTCCTGTGATTGATGT
Source organism: Lygodium microphyllum (assembly GCF_053477565.2). NCBI lineage: Eukaryota > Viridiplantae > Streptophyta > Polypodiopsida > Schizaeales > Lygodiaceae > Lygodium > Lygodium microphyllum. Next base: position 49,895,674 of record NC_141142.1, read on the forward strand.
GGGAGATACAATGTGTATTAAAGATGGATCTATCACAAATTTTTCCTTCTCTAAATTATATTGCAAGGTGGTGACATCGAGAGACTTATCTTTGAAGAAGGAGTTCTAAAGAAAAGTTGTGATCAATTTGTCTTCAAGGAAAAGGCTTTATCTCTTCCATTATTGGGACCTTATTTGGAAGTTCCATCACTACAATTGCTCCTCTTTCATGCATGACCATGGCAAATTACCCTCTCTTGTAAGCAAGAATCTTTGAATATATTTTGTGAAAGATACGTGAAACTTATTCTTTCAATGCATCAAATCAAGAATTGGTGAATTGGATCTTGTGTTCTAAAATATTGTGAAGTTGAAAATTTTTGTTTCCCCTTTTCACCTTTTGATCTATATTAGATCGAATGTGCATTCTAGCTATTCTTTCCTTCAAATATTTATCTCGAATTGAGTATTCAGCATCATAGTACTCCCATATTGCAAGCGTCCCTATGGTGAGCGACTTTCACAAGCCCCCCTCACGATTCCCGTGCGACAACATCCACTATGGCAAAGCCTCTTTGGACTATCTTGATACTGTCACTTTTCTTTTGTGCTTAAAAAATGTTGGTGTTACAAAAGATTTAGAGACATGTCATCTTTTACATTATGAAACACTCAAAACGAGGTTTGGAAAGAGAACTTTCTATGGTCAACACACTTGTTGACATGTATGGTAAATGTGGATTGCTTGTGGAAGCACGGCAAGTGTTTGATAAGATTCATATGAAAATTGAAAGTTTGTGGAATGCATTAACCACAGCATATGGTGAACATGTGAAAGGTGAGAAGGATCGAAGCTTGCACTTGAGAGCTATGGCGGGAGAGCAAGTGCAAGAAAGAGAGAGGCAAGAAATGGGAACTCCAACAGTCACAATGTGTGACTGGGCCTTCCTTTATTCAAACTCTCACTAAAAGAATAAAGAATAAAGTGACGGTGATGGGCACCCGCCACCTGCAGTGTGCAGTGGCAGTGACTGTTAGTGTAGTAATACACGGACGGCTAGGTGGAGGCGCCTTTATCCCCAACAACCTCCTACTTAAAGGAGAATCTACCCTAGTTAGGAGTGAAAAGAGAAAGAAAAAACACAGTACAACATGTACACATGTACAATAGGATGAGGAAAGATGTCATCTCATCCCATGCCCATCAACCTCCTGAGGAAGGCAAAGCGCTCTGTAGAGAGGCTTTTCATGAGCAAATCTGCAAGATTCTGGTCAGTCAAGATCTTGACAAGATCAATAGACTTGTCCTCAACGACCCCACGTATGAAGTGATACCTCACCTCAATGTGTTTCGTCTTCGCATGGAATACCGAGTTCTTGGCTAACTGAATAGCACTCATAGAATCCAAATGCAGTGTAGGGATAGCTCTGATACTAGTTGAAAGGTGAGAAGGATTCAAGCTTACACTCGAGAGCTATAGCGAAAGAGCAAGAGCAAGAAAGAGAGAGGCAAGAAATGGAAACTCCAACAGTCACAATGTGTGACCGGGCCTTCCTTTATTCAAACTATCACTAAAAGAATAAAGAATAAAGTGACGGTGACAGGCGCTCGCCACCTGCAGTGTACAGTGGCGATGACTGTCAGTGTAGTAATATACGAATGGTTAGGCAGAGGTGCCTTTACCCCCCAACAACATGGTCTTGATGATGAGGTGCTCATGGTTTTCAAAGAAATGCAACTGGAAGATGCCATTATTGGATGCACTTATGTATGTTTTCATCTTGAAAGCTTATAGTACAATGGGAGCTTCTAAATTAGATGAATTCACACACTCTGAAATAGTGAAAACGGTAATGGAAAAAGAGCCTCACTTACACAAAGGACTAGTTATTATGTATATGAAATGTTGCGCGCTAGCAGAGGCAACCAAGGCATTTGGTACTTTGCCACTTCAAGATATAGTTGTATGGAATGCAATGATTGTGTAGGGGCTTGAGTACAAGATTTCTTGCAATACTTCAAAGGTCTCATATGTTTTGGATACAGAAGACATGCTTAATCACAAGAAAAGGAAGAGGGAGGCCTCTAATGATAGTAGGAGGGTGCACAAGTTTCATTGGTGGATTGACAGTTTAGCAAGCCGCAAAGTGGATAGATGAATAGCTACATAGAAGCTCATGCTTTAAATGTTTTTCCCTTTGCTTCATGTATTGTGCATTAATACCATGCTAAAGCGTGCAATGCTGTTGTTTGTTGAGAATGACTTTGAAGTATTCTGGTATGCACAACAAATTCAGCATATGTTGCAACCGAAGTGGGGGTCCCTATTAGCTAGTTGGAGACTAGCTTGGTAGAAGGAATATTATTTACAAGGCATTGTACTCCTTTTTGTAACATATTACACATTGATTTTGGCTAAATGGACTTAGCAAGAAGAGAAGTGCATCTTTTTAATGCATACTACCATATCACAAGTGGACCTAATTACAGGTCTTTGTACCTTTTAATCAGCAGAAGACAAAGGGCATATTCTCATAAATATAATATTGGATGGATACAACTTGGGCAAATTTTGGGACTTCCAAAAATTTTAAGTGTGTTCTATCTAAGCATGCGACAGCTTGGATTGAATGAATAGTGAAGACCTATGGCTCTGTTGGCATTCTCAAAAATGAAAGGCTTTGAATAAACCAAGTTTACATTGGCAAAGTTTTGATCATGATGTCATAGTTGTTGGTCTGGATACTATAGTTAATGGGGCTATTGATGGCGAGAATTGAGATTCTACAGTTGTAGCTATGATTGCTAGAGAAGACTAGATTGATGGGATCAATGATCATCATCATCATCGCGACCAAGAGCTGCCTATAAATTATACGAATCAGAGCATTCATGGCTACCATTATGAGCCCATATGTTTTTGTACAGACAATGACACTCAATTTCCAAAGCTTATAGAGAGTGTGCCTTCTTCAACATGAGAATTAGCACCCTATGGCACCCTGTGTATTAAGTCATCAAAATCCAAGTCAACAATATCCTTCTCGTCATCGAGAACATCAGTTGAGGAAAATTATCCTAGTTATGATGGTAGCAAGTCAGTCAACAACACATCATGAAGTTGTGATGTTGCTAGCAATCGTGTTCTTGTGTGTCCACCAGCCAGCAAAAGCATTACTACAATCTTGATTGTGTGGTCCACATTAAGGTGAAGGTTGACCTATTTGATTTAATGATCGGACTTGTGAGGCCTATTTATGACAAGGGCAAAATTATTCTAATGGTGTTCCCATGATGACAGTGATTTTTTTTAAAAGAAAACATAAAGCTTTAAAGCTAAAAGACTTAAAATGGCTTCCAAAACGTGGAAAGATAGAAAAGCTAAGACATTAGAAGACTTAAGCTTTTTTAGAAAAAGCTAAAAGCATATCAATGTGTGAGGGTGTGATGAAAACTATATAAGAGAAGGTGTATGAGGAGTTTATCACTCACTCTCCTTGATCTCTCTATCAAGACCATGCATGAGAGGCTCTTGAGTCAAGCTTTAAGCTCCTCGCCTCATCGCTTGGCCATCAAATTCAAGAGAGAGGCTTTAGTCGAGCTTTAAGCTCCCTGCCTCTTCAAAGCTTTGCTGACTAGTCGAAGGGAGTGGCTTGACATTGAGATATGTATCCCTCGCCTACTTTGAAGATCGTCATCATCAAGTTCTATGGAGTGCCTTTTGAGTCAAGCTATGAACTCCTTGCCCTCTTTGAAGTTCTCATCATCAAATTCTACAAGAGTGGCTTGAGTTCGATCTTTGAGCTCCTCGCCTTCCTTAAAGATCTCTCCATCAAATTCTCACTTTCCACCTTCTTCTCTTCTCTTACAAACAACGACCTTATCGTCTTTGCGACCTAGATTCGTACCAATAATCAATTTGTCATCGCAAGTTCCATCTTGAGCTATTCATATGTCTTTTGATCTTATCCGATAACCTTTTGATCTTGTATCTTATCTATATCTTTAATCAAAGCATTTGTTTTCTCATTCATCTAAAATTCTTCTAGATAAATATTTTATGTTGAGTTCTCCCATCGCAAAGCATCCCTGCGGCGAGCAACTTTCACAAACCCTTGCTCGAATCCTGTGCAACATCGTGAGACCTTAGGAGTCAACTAAGAGCATACACCGCCATAGAGATAGTAGCAGAAAGGCCAGATACACAACTAGTAGACAAGATGGAGATAGATAAATCCAAAAGATTGACCAAAGTTGCATGGAGTGTGGCATCTCTCACATGTATCATAATTGCTTGATACATAAGGTGTCTAGTAACATCCTAACCTAGTCTAGTTAGCATAACATTTGAAAGATCAAAGGCAAAAACATTGACCTGAAAGATAAACGGCTAATACCTCCAATGTACCTTAGGGTCAAACTAGCTACCAAGCAAGAGCTCGTAGTTGATGCTCTCATCAATGAAGGTTCGGATTGTAACATGTTGACTTATAATGTACGGTCAAGTTGAACTACTCCTAAGAAATGCAATTGTCAAACCATATGGAGGATCACAATATTCTTTCCTGGAAAATTGAAAAATTCTCTTAAATGTAGAGACTAAATGCATACCTTTTTTTTTTTGTGTGCTTTCTCCTAAGAATATGAAATTTTCTCTTGAATTTAGGGACTAAAATCATACCCATTTTATTCCATGTGCTTCCAATTTGAGAGAATATGGGGAAGAAAATACCACTTGGAAGTGAATAACTCAATGTAAAGTGAACTATGTAGCACATTGCATACACTTGAGCTTGCCAAACATCAAGCTAATCACTGCTAAATGTCTCTTCTCTAAGGAAAGTTCCCAAAGCATTGCATGTACTCAAGGATTTTATACAAGAAATTATTGGATTTAGTTGCCTAAAAGACTTGCACAACCACCTCCATTGATGATAGCCCAAGCTCATCAAAATTAAAAAAAGAGAGAAAGAGACTCAAATGTAAATCTATGAATGATTTAGTTGCTAATAATATTTTTGCAAATGATCTTTATATGAATGATCTAGGTGCAAATGAGCTAAGTATGAATTATGTGTATACGAATGAGCTAAGTGAACATCGTATGAGTGAATTAAGTGTAAAGAAACTACCATGAAGGAACTAGTGTTAAAAAACTAAGTGCAAGGAGACTAATGCAATGAAACTAGTTTGATAGGAGTGAGTGGGTGTGAATGAGCTAGTACAACTAAACTTGTGAGTGTGAATGAATGGTGTAAGTAAACTAGTGTGAATTAACTAATGTCACTCAAATTATTTAAGTAAGACATGCTTGATTTTTGAGTTTTGTGCTTTTGTTTTGTGATTTTGAAATTTGATGCATTTTTTGAGTTTTTCTCACTTTTATTTCTTTAAGACACAATCAATCACCCATAACAAGTAAGATATATTTACAATATTGACACATGGATTGTTCAAGTAAAAAGAGTTGAGTATTTGAGTTTTGCATTTTTTTATTTTGTATTTTTGTACTATTTTTTCTTCAATGAAAATACAGTAAGAAAAGCAAGATATATCTTCAATCCCCAATAATGTCATGTGATTTGTTTAAGTAATAAAAGTTTCAATTTTGATTTGATGTTATCGTGCCACTACGGGGACACATTGTGAAAAACCCTAAAGTACATCATCATTTGGCTTTCTTATTAATCTAGAGAGTCAATATCATATTAATCATTAGTGTTACTGTCCATTGTATGGATGGTTCAAAATTACAAGACCGTTAGATAATTTTAGCCTATTTTTTATATTTTGAAAATAATTATTTCCTGTAAATATCCTTAAAACGTATAGAAAACTTCTAGAATAGGGTATCATGCAAAAATTAAGTGGCATTTTTAGCCAGTTTTGGAGATCTCATGCAAAAAAAAGGGCTCTCGAATTCGTGGCAGACATGATCACAATTTTCAAAGAATAAGCAACACTTTGGAGGACAGTGAGGAAGGAGGAGTGATCTGAGAGAATTTTGAGTAGATGTCCTAAGGTTTTTCCCCCCTTTTAGAGCCAATGGAACCATTAGATTTTCCATCTGAGCAATAGAGTAGAATCTTGTATTTGGTGCAAGTTTTTGGGTATAATAGGATGAAATAGGACACAATGAAGGGGAGACTCATTGTAAACATGCTTTCTTAATCAAGCATTGGTTTTGGGATACTTTGAGCCTCTTATCTTTGTATGTATATTGTTTCATATCTCCTTGGTCTTTACTCTATGTTATCTCTATTATCATCTCTGCTCTCATAGAAGAATCTACCTAATCTCTTATTATCGTTAATCTGTGCTTAAGACTCCCTCTAACATCATATGCATCTATCCATCCATTATTACTACTCTTATTCGCTCCCATAGCCAAAGACCCGATGTCTTCTCGGCATATGTGTAGATTATCTTGACATCTTTTTCGTGAATCCAACATGAAGGCCATGGTGAAGAGTCAAGTATGGATGCAAGTATGGATGTAGATGCACATATACTTTCGGGACAAGATATAGAGTAGGTTATGGAGTAATTTCAAAAAATCTACTTGAGTTTAGATACATAGATGATGAAGTTGGAATGTTACTTTTGGTTACATGTCTAAGGATGAGCATATGCTTTATATGCAAAAGATACAACAAGTGCTAGACGTCAGTGGAGAGATGAGTGAGCTTGGATATGTAAGTTATGTCACTTATGGATCTTGGAAAAAATTTAAGTATGTATGCAATAGACTTATTGTAGCATATAAGTATCAACAACAACAATCTAAGAAGCAAGAGGAGGAAGAATAGAGAAGGTGGAATGAGGAAGAAGCAAGAAGACAAATAGAGGAGGCACTTGAGATGTGGAAAGAGGAGGAATTAAGGATACAAATGCAACCAGAGAATGATAAATGTATAGAGGAAGTAAAAACTTTTTCTCAAGATTTACTACTTGCTACCGAGACTAAGCAACAACCAACTATGGATGGTTTTGATGCACGTACTAAGGAATTGAGCACTTATGCAGTAAGTGCCTATGCTCAGAGTACAATGATTATGATTTGCCTTATTGAAGATACTTATGCTAGTGATGCTTTGAGTTGCCATACCAATGAGGTCTCTATAGTTACTATGGATGCTTTAAGTCACCACTCAAATGATGTTTATGTAGATACTTTTGATGTTGTGAGTACCCATGCAGATGATGTCTTGAATGAGTCTAAAGCATATGATAGGGAAAATGCATATGTACATTTTTTGAGTGCTTATGAGGAAGCCTATGAACCTCATATACTACTAGATATAGTAGATACTATTGATATGTTGACTAGTCATATCATGGATGCCTTGGAAGAGCTTGTAGTGGAAGAGTCAGCCATTGCATATGTAGATTTTCTTAGTGTGTATGAAGAGGCTTATGAAGATCATGTTTTACCTAATGTAGGGACTTAGAGGGGGATTGGTGACTTGATACTCCATAGCTAGAAAATGTTTAGAGTTCCTTGTCAGATGCCTTGATAGGGAATTCAAATATACTTCAAGATATTGACTATTTCATATTTTCCGTGATGGTCAACATGTATTCAATGCAAGTGAGCCTCAATTTGATGCAGTACACATTGTTAGTATAAGCAGCTTTCCATGCGCTAGACTCTAATAGAGTATGCATGTTGTTATGTATTTGTTGATGGGTGCACTGATAGCATATATATGGAGATTCAACAACCTCTAGTATATAATGTGCACCCAAGGCCTGATGACCCTAAAGTGGGTTCTTGGTATGGTGTTAGAGTTGTGCAAATGCTAGTCATTTTAATCTATGATCTAGGGGGATACCCACTTATGTGCATGATGAGTGAAAAGTTGATGATATGGGTGTTTGACCCGAGTGGATGCATAGTTGGCATATACCAAAGGATGTATAGGTTCAAAGAGATTGAAAGTTGTGCCATTGTGCAGACGTAGTGTGAAAATCCCTCGAGTATATCATCATCCAACTTTCTTATTAATCTAGAGATTCAATATCATATTAGTCATTAGTATTAGTGTCCATAGAATGGATGGTTCAAAATTACAAGATTTTTAGATAATTTTAGCCTTTTTTGATATTTTGAACATTATTTCTTGTAAATATCATTAAAAGGTATAGAAAGCTTCTAGAATAGGATATCATGTAAAAAGAAAGTGGTTTTTTCATCTAGTTTTGAAGATTTCATGCAAAAAAAGTCAGACGCGATCACAATTTTCAGGTAACACACAACACTTCGAATGATGAGGAAGGAGAAGGAGTGATCCAAGAGAATTTTGATCAGGTGTCATGGGGTTTTACCCTCCTTTTGGAGCCAACGGAACTAGTAGATTTGTCGTATGAGTAGTAGAGTAGAGCTTGTGTTTGCCACAAGTTTTTGGGTGTAATAAGGTGGAACAGAACACAGTGAAGGGGAGACTCATTGTAAACATGTTTTCTTAATTAAGGATTGGTTTGGGGATACTCTGAGGCTCTGATTCTCTTGTATGTATATTGTTTCATCTCACGTTAGTCTTTACTCTATGTAATCTCTATCATCATCTCTTCTCTCATAAAAGAATCTATCTAATCTCTTACTACCATTAATCCTCTCTTAAGAATCTCTCTAACATCATATATATCTATCCATCCATTACTACTCTTATTCACTTCCATAGCTAGAGACCGGTGTCTTCCTGGCATACACACAGATTAGCTTGACAACGTTTTGCCTTTTTCCTTACACATTTTTTTGTTGTTGCTTTATGTGTTTTTGAGTTTTATGATGTTTTTTAGTTTGAATTTTGTATTCTCTTATATGGTAAAAAATCAATATTTTTTACTAGTATGTATGGATTCAACCTTCCTAAACTAGTCACATGTATTTTGAAGTATACAGGTCATGAATCTGACAATTAATGCCCCATCTATTGCATCCATAATCAAATGGACAAGCCTCCTATTTTGCCACATGGTAGAAGTGTGAAAATATTGGTGGTTGCATCATCATTTGTCCCAAAATGGGAACCAAAATGTTGTGCTAAATGTAGAGCTATCAAGAAATTGAACAAAATTCTATTGTTTGAGAAGCTACAACTCACTTTGGTTTCAATCTCTCACCTTGTCTTCTCAACACTGTGCTTTAACTAAGCACATATCCTTCTCTCTATCCAAAGAAAGCAAAAACACAAGACTAGCTTCAACATGTGGTAAACTCACCTAGCTTACCTTTGCACATTGTAATCTTAAATCTGGAAGCCTTAAAGATGCTTCCATGACCCAAGAAATACCACTCGATGCCATCACTTTTTTGCAGTAATACCAACTATGCAAATATCAAGAGAAGAATATAGAGAAGAAGGAGAGAAAGAGGATGGAGAAGAGCTTCATTATGCTAGATCCCTCGATCTCTCATACTCTCACAATCTTACATATAACTTCAAGCTCAACTCTCTTACCATGGATGGTAAGAAGAAGAACAAAAGCAAGAAGATGCATATTTTTACATTTCCTTAGTCCCTCACTCAAGAAAACTCTCACACTCTCTCTCCCTCACTCTCAACAATGGAGATAAGGTTATAGAATAGAGCTTCTATAGCATGGATGCACCAAAATCTTAAATACAACTTAGACCTCCTACCCTTATATAAACCAAGATTAGGGTTAGGGTCATGTCATTTCTCTAAGTTGGCACCTTGTTTGTATTAGAATTTACACCCTTTTGCATTTTAGGATTTTCACAATTGTGAACCAGTTTCGTGCCCCATTTTGCATTTTAGGGTTTGGATCCTTTTGAGTTAAGCTTTGTGCCATCTGTTGGGCATCCTATCCACTTTGTGACATCTACACTCATCCTTTCGTATTGCATTCTTTGTCCTTAGCCTAAGTCCACCTAACATATGCTATTTTGATTACAAATACATTTATGCAACCCACACAACAATTGTACATGTGACAAATATAATTGCAGGTCATAAATACAATGTGCATGGAAGTGAGTATGGCTCTCACAAAATAATATAGCCATGATAAGCATATGTCCCGGAGGTATTAAAATAATATAAGTACCTAAAAATATACACTAAATATCCAAAAATAATATCCTTTCATAACTAAATTCAGTACTTACACTTTTATTATTTTGAATTTCCTAAACTTTTCCTTTGCCTTCCATATTTACTATTAACAAGAGTCCATCTTGCATACCCATGGGAGTGTAGCTTACTATAAAGTATACTAGGTAGCTTGAGTGTCTTAGAAAAATTATGTGCAAAGCTCACTTGGATCTCCATAGAGAAAAAGTTCGGGCTCTTCAAGTCAGGCTAGAACTCTAAGTGCAATTAGATGAGACCCTTGAGACCTACCTTATTAAAATTTGAACCTTCATTGATGAAAGAGTTCGTAATATGCTCTCTTTTAGTGATAAGTTTGACCCTAAGGAATATAGTAGTATTATCTCTTTATGATTAGGGTTAATATTTGTGGCATTGCCCTTTCTAATCAAAGTATTTGATCCTATAGATCCATAAATCAAATATTGTGGTATTGGATACCTAACATTTAGGGAAGTTTGGATTTATATGATTAATGCTACACTCAATTCATCTTAGGTTAGTGTAGGCTTATCTTCTTGGGGTGTTTGTTGCTTTTCTATATAGTTGTTTGGCATGTGCTCATGTTGATTTCAGTTCTAATAGTCAATCATTTCTAGTGGTTGGTTCATGTTAATCTCTCTTGCATTCCCAAAATTTCTCTTTGAGTGGCTACAGTTAATTCTAATGAGATTCTAACAACCAACTGAGGATGTTGTTACTTTGGTTCTTGAGATTTTGTAATTTGTTACCTATGGACTCTTTCATTAATCAACTAATATCAAACTCTGTGGTATTTTCAAAGTTTTGGATGGATGCTTGCATGTCTTGTTGGACATTCTTCTTGAATCTTTTATTCATCATCCTAGTAGAAAGCTGCCCGTTGGTTTGTTTCTCATTATCCTAACCTTACTATCTTGTCAATGAGTTGCTAGATGGAAATGTTCTCGATTATTGGTTTGTTTGTTAAGCGTTTAATGGATTTCTAAATGACTCTATCTCTCTTTTTTTATATGTCTTTTTTATTTTTGAAATTTGCATTCTTTCTAGTTTTAGAGATGCTCACCCTTGACTTGATGGTTTAATCTCCTTTCCCTTTTGAAGTTTATATTCTTTTGAAGTTTGTATCCTCTATGGTTCTAGAGATGCTTGTTGAGATGGCAAGCTCAACATGTGAGAATATTGATGATGGATTACTTGGTTAGATGGGACGGTACATCTACACATAGCACATAAGTGGTCATTATGATCCCCATATGGCCCTTGACTTATTACTTATTATATTTGGTTAAATACACCTACCTACAACTAGCATAGTTATAGTGCCAATCAATTAGTATAGATATTTATGCATTGTTTTACTTAATGGGCCACTTTTCTTTATATTGTATCTTATCTATAATTTTTTTACATTATGTTGTGTGAGAAAGAAGGATGAAAAACTAGCAAGAAAAGGTTTTGGCCTCCATGTCTCTTTTTGTATCCTTAAGTGAGCTCCTTCTTGCATGTATTGTGTGTGTTCGTCGAACAATAGCTTAAGTGAGTCTCCCCACCACGCAACTATGACAATGCTCACCCATAAGTTGATAGTTAATCTATTTTCTCTTTATGACCTCCTATTACAAGTAATTATGACCATAGCTTACCATATTGACATGATTTCTAAACTACCAAAAAAAAAAACTTACAGGTGCATCTATAGTCATATAAGTTACCATGTTAAGAAACTTGTGTTAAATTACATGTGTATACTATGAATATAAAGCACAAAGTTACCCATGCTTTTAAACACTAAAGCACTAAAAATGTTAAGGATTTATAAATGTGCATATATATGCACCAAGAAATCTTGTTTTCATGCAATATGTAATGGGATGGTAAATAAGCTAGCCATAGAGAGAAAAACAAGGAGTTATTGATTGCAAAACTTTGCTACATTCATAGTTCTAAAACTATTAGTTCCCTACATTTTTTATTTGCCCAAATGGTGTTTGATGGGCATTATTTTCATAAATCAAACCCAAAAATTACGAAAGAGAACACACAATAAGATATATAGTTGACACAACAAAATGTTGAAAGGACAAATGGTATTGTCTTCACATTCACTATGTACATGAATATAGATAAGGTTTTCGAAGCCAAGGTTTGGCTTGTATATAACATATGGGAAGTCAAAGCTCCCATAATTTGGATTGCAAAGTGCAAGTTCTATGACCTAAGATGATATGTATCATACACCACCCTTAGTAAAAATCATTTCACTCACTTCTATTGATTTCTAAGTCTCCCTCTTCAATGTCTTTAACCTATGAAAATGAGACACCTTATATATTAGTATTATGGAAAATAAAATAATCCAATTAATAAGCACACTATCACAAATATTTCAAAATTACAATTAAGAACAAATTTATATTAGAACTAAGAGTTTTCTTCTATACTTGCACATGAAATACAAACTAGGCACTTGAGTTGCATAGGTATTTAAGATCAAGTCATGTAATATAGGGGTATAATGTTTAAACTTTTCCTCAAGTTCAAGCTTCAAGGGAATTAGCTAGTTATTGACATGCTCATATATCTTGATATCCAAGGAAGGGGGTAAGGACTTAACAATGTAATTTGCTATTGTAATTGAGATTCTTATTGGCTTAAACTCACTCAATCATAGGCCAAAAATCTAAGCACACTTGATCCACCATCACTATTTGTAAGCATTTGAAGATGTGTCACATCATCTTTCCAACTTGTCAATATATCCAAAATATACGAGTCTATGTACACTATCTGCTTATCAAGGACAAGCTTCCAAGTTTACCCCACGACATGAAATATAAGGAGATTGACATCATATTGAAGAGAATCCCAAAAATTTTTGAACACACATTTTTCATATTGCAAATCTTGAAAAAATTATAAAGTTAACTCATGAAGTTACATCCCACAATAAATAGATGGGTTCAATATGTACACACAAAGTAGCTCAACAATAACCATAACAATTAGTTTATCAAGAATAGTTTCATATGCATCACAAAAAGGGGGCTACAATAATTTTTATCCACCTTCAAATATTTAGCATTCACCAATGATCATCGCATCATAACAATTAGATGACCAAACTATCTTATGATAGACACTCTGAATAGCCATAAGAATTTGTAGCCATACTCATGCTAAGGGGAGATCAAGTATATAATTCAATTTCATACCACTAAATTCTAAATTTTACTACATAATTATATAGCTAAATGGAATATGGTGCACCTACAATCATTCCAAGTGTGACCTAGAACAATTTTAGACACCAATAGAAATCAAAGGCAAAACACAACTAAGAGCTAGGCCAACAAGTCCAACAATAGCCATAGTAAATTCCTAAAGGGTGAAAAAAAACAATTAGAAAAGTTTTATTTCACAAGGCAAAGGTCAGCACTCAATGGTTCTTAGGGTTACTAATAAGGATATGACAAAACCAAATTAGCACAAACAAGAAATTATAAGAAACAAGAAACAAGAACCAAACCAAACCAAACCTTGAGCATGTATACTCAAAAATTGTTTGCAATTTAAAAAAAAAGAAACCCTATACACAAGAATAATGATTGCATAAGAAGTAGTTTTCTATATCCCAAGAGGTATATCTGACATGAAAGGTCACTAGAGCCACTACAGTGTCCTTTCAAATCTCAACAATGTCGTTGTCACTTCAGTCTTCATTGAGTCTTTAGCATCTACTTCTTCCACTCCTTTGAGCTATTTTAAACTTGTATTTATCTCTTTCAAAGATTATAAAACTTCTCCAAGCTACACATTCATCCCACAAAACACCTAAAGAGGTATACATAGCAAAAATAGAACAAAAATAGAGGCTCTACAGATGGTCAATAGAGGGTCAACAAAAAGTCATCAAAAAAGCATTTAGCCTCAACTAAAACCATTCAAAACCATCAAAAATCCTTCAATAAACTTCTAGACACTCTCAAAATCCATTAGTTATCATTCCATCCTCTTATACAGAAACAAAACAAAACAAAATAGAAGCTCAATAGAACCAATCCGAAACAATAATGCACTCAACAAAACCTATCAGGACATCATATCTCCATTGGAAAACATCATGAGCTTCTCAAACTATTCAACCTTATCCAAAAACCTCTCAAACACTTTCAAAACAATCAATTATCATCCAAATCATACAAAAAACAACCAAAAACAGTCATATCAACCCTCAACAAGCCACTAATATCATATAGCTTTATCAAGTTAATAATGAGATTATGGAAGCAATGCTACCAAAGAAACTTTTTCAAATGATGCTACCACCAACACTTAAATATAACTTTATGAAAATAGGCATAGTAACACACTAGGGTAGGAATAGCAATAGTAACATGTATAATAATGTGAGGCTTTAAAAAAAAGAGAGATATTGAGAACCACCCAAAAGCCAAGCACCAAAGAACTCTAAACCCATTAGATTACACCATTCACTTGAAGCTAAGTAAATGAATGGCTAAGCAACACAAATAGTATAGCATCTAAGAATAACAAATTGTTTCTCAAACCCAAACTCCATGGATACATCTAAGCCACTAATGTCATATAGATTGCATAAGCCCCTTTTCAACCAACTCTTATATTCAGACAAAGCTTAGTTATGGGAGTGTGGCACTTGATTTTCAATGTGAAGTGATTAGTAGATATATAGTAATTTTTTTTAATTGAAAATTTAAAAAATAAAATTTCATGAGCAAAATGATTAGTAGATATGGAGTCATTTATTTTTTCATAAAAAATAAGAAAATTAAAATCTCATGATTTTCTTTTAATATTTTTTAGAGATTTTATATTTTAGATTTTGGTCAAGAAACAAACTTGTGTTTTTTAGAAATTTTTTGGAGGTAAAAATGAAAATTTTAAAATCGAGAAATCCTTAGGCATCTCTTCTCTCTAAGCTATTCTTCTTCATTCCACTACCTTGTTATACCTTTACTATGACTTCTTCTCTATGTCTATCTAACTTACCTAACACCATAAACTACCTTGGCCCCTCTTGCTCACAACCAATCTATCTATGTATATGCACTCTCCCTTCACACTCAACTATTCCATTTCCATTAACATCTCTGTGTGTCTTTCCATCCTACCTTCACACAGTAAGCTACTTGCACTCCTTTGACATCTCTATATGTTTATTTGTGCCACTCTAGTCTAACTTGTGTGGGTCACAATCATTGTGATTATAAGACCTTGTAAGTGGTGTTTATAGCATTGAAGTGACCATCTATGATGCCTTTGTGCACTTAAGACCCATTTAAGAATTTGGGAACTCATTCAAGTGCCATTTTTAAGTAGAATAAAGAAATTGATAGAAAAATTAAGTGTTTTCGAATTTAAATAGTTGGTTAACGATATTCCTTAATTTTTCTCAAAACAGTGAATACTATGATGTAGATATGTTTTTGCATGTTATGAGTTATCTTATTCTTTTTTAAATTTCTTAATCAAGTTATGTGTCAAACCTCAATATACATCTCTAGGCTCAAGAAATTATGTGTCAAATCTTAATCCTTGTGTTTTCATGAATCATATGAAGACCTTGTAGAGATCTTAATTCCTTTTTTTCTTAATGATAGAGAGTACTTCCTTTAAATTATGGCCTAATAAATGCTTGTTGGAGCCTATAAGGTACAAATAGTATAGTATGAAAACTTGCACTTAGAACTTGATATAATTCAATCTAACCAAAAAGTCAATAATGTTGCATGAGGCCTATAGGCTTACTTTTGATACAATACTATGGTATTAGGTGGTATTAGGTGATAAATGATCTCATGACCACCTTATAGGGAACTTACTTTCGTGATAGTTTTGCAAATATCACTTGTCTTGTGGAGCACAAACAAATAAAGGAGGTAGAATTACACTTTAAACCTCACGAGTCTAACAAACATGGGAGCGTATGACACAAGGCTTGATATTACATACATAGTGGGTGAGAAGCCGGACAATAATAACTATGCAATATGGAAATTCTACATGGAAATTTTCCTATTAGTAAAGGGTATTGGGACCTTGTTATAGGTGTTGAAGGAGAACCTAAGCTTCTAGAAAAGAGTCCAGTTTGTTGAACATCTCTAAGAGCACATAATGGGAGGCCAAACTTAAGACTCGTTTTTGAAGGTGTCAAGGGAATAGGTGAACTACCAAAAAGTAGTGTGCAAAGTGAACAAGTATTGACGCATGGCTGGCATGATAGGTAAATTAGATAAAGAGCACAAGGCTAAGCTGACTAATGTTCTGAGCTAATATGACCCACTTTTGTAACTCCTGATATTATTTCAATGTAATAAAATCTTTTCGCATGTAATTGCTACATCAAAGTAAGAGCAAGAGGCTAATCATGGGCATCAGTCTAGCTTTTCAATTTTGAGTAATGGGTTAATACCTCTGCATATACATTGATATATTGTCCCAAACAAGTTTCAGCTATCCAATGTGAATTCTTCTAAGCTCAATTCTCTGCATTTTACTTTTTTTTCAACTTAGTCCAAGGAGATCACCATAGAATTCTATCAACTAAACAACATGAGGAACTCTCAAAAGCCTAGCTTATAGAGCACAGCCGAGGGTAGGCATAAACTGTCTCAAAAAATCCTGAATTCGTAGAAGGTAACATCATAGCTTACAAGATGATTACCCAGTTAACAACGGAATATTACGATTACTTATGTAGTGCAAAGCAACTCAATGGCATTGCTAGTAAGGGTATGCTTAGGTAATGGTTTGCCTTGCTTGTTTAAGCTTTGATAAAGGACTCCAAGTAAACTGGAGTAAGTTGGATATGTGAAAATTTTGCAAATAGTGCAATCTCTCTCTCTCTCTCTCTCTCTCTCAAAATGGGCAATGCTCTCAACATAGGGCAGCCTGGTGCACAATAGTTAAATCTTTTCACTATTATTTCATTCTCCCTCCTATCTCAATTCATAGAAATGAAAATAATGATTCCTGCTATTCTGAATTATAAATCTTATTTCAATTATAAGCTAGTAATGCATGAGATTGTTGTACAACATGAAGCTCAAGTTGAAGAGAGAAGATGGCCTTGGGTAACTGGAGAAAGAATGTTATTCACACAGGAACACCAATGCTACAGAACTGCAAGATTAGAAGACCGCTCCAAAGGTGGCTGTTTAAGGACCTGGACAACAGGGCCAGCATTGCTCGAAAACATAACAAAGGCCATGAGAACACAAGGCTGATGCTTCTGAAAGTAACATTGCAATTGCTAGGGCACATCATTAGGGAGACGTGCTCTTAAATAGTAAAAGTTTTCCAAAGGGCACAGAAACATGGTTTTCCTGTCACATTCATCCCCAGGCATGCAAGGGCCAGAAGCCAGCCAAAACCTGGGTTTGGGCAATGCATCTGCATGTGTATTGTGTGAAAAATGGGAATGAAAGGGAGATTTGAGCCCGGTGGCCTCAGCACTGGATAACACACACACACACACACACACACACACACAGTGAGTGAGTGACTCTGCACGTGCATGCATGTGCGTGTGTCTGTGTACAATAGTCCTGCATAAAACATTTAATTTGAAGCTGACATAAGTTGGCTAGGCCCTAGAGACTTCAAAAGTCTTCCAACATAGAAATATCGGGCATCTTTCTTCTTACTCAAATGTCAATCTCTGGTAGCATGCATAAGGTAAGCAGTGGACTTCACACGCTCAACGTCGCACAAAAGAATGCAGATGAGATTGTACAATTTTTCTGCATAAGACATAACATGAAACTGACAGAAGTGTGTGGATATGTACATGGGAGAGTGAGTTCAAACCTTGGGTACACCCTTGTGGCATCTTTTGAAATTTCAAGCCTCTCCAAAAAAAAAAGACAGAAGTTGGCCAGGGACTTCATAAAAAGTCGTCCAGCATACAATATCGGCAATCTTGATAAAATGTAATCCAACATACAAATCTTGGGCATCTTTCTTCACCCTCAAATGTATAACTCTGGTAGCATAAATAATCAGAAGTCCTCACAAGCTCAAAATCACACACAAGAATGCAGATAAGATGCCCTTAAAAAAACTATGCAACAAAGAAAGCTAAGCATGGCTTGCAATTTGGACAGAAGGGAGCTCGAATAGTCATGAAGACCATACGAGAAAAGAGGAGCAAGCCATGCTACTGCTGCCCTTGTTCTTGTTGAACTTGAAACTGTTGTTGCTGCTGCCATTGCTTGCATCATCATGCAAGAATGACACTATTGGTGTAACTCTGGCGAGTGTCTCCATGCAAGTGCTGTCTTGCAAGTATGACTGGACAGAGGTCTGATTATCCATAGGAGGGGCAGGGATAGCATCCGTACCAGGAGTGCTGCTAGTTGAAGGGGTGTCAGGGGGATGCTTCTGCTGCCGTCTCTCCCTGTAGATTACCTTAAACCAAGCCTGGCGCAGACGCTTAGTTCGATCAGCAAGTTCTATCCAGGGCTTCTCCTCCATCTCTTTCCTTTGTTTTTTCAGCTCTTCCACAGTTTTCTGGATCCTGTCTGTGTTCTTGGCCCCATCCTTCTTGCCTGAATACTGTGTTATCCACAGATAACCCAAATAAAACAGAGGAAAACAGAAAGAATACAACTGGTTAAACAAGGCATCACCAACACAAAATGGTTCTTGTCAATGTAGAGGTAAAATGTAGTAGTATCACAAAGTTCTACAACATCACCAGAAAGAAATCACCTTGTTACAAATGCAACAACACAAGTAAGCAAAACATACAAATCTAGACTAACAAAATTCTATGGCAAATAACAGAGCTAATAGTATTCATGCTGAACGCTATTAACATCAATAAAAGATTCAAGTTTTCAGAACCCCGGTGGTGATAGATTTCATGCATATCGTACACCCAGAACATTTAGCCATGGGTGCTGTTGATGTCCATGTGAGTAATTTAATGTTATAGACATGGTGGCAGCTTCATTTGAATGATCCTTTGGCTTGAACAATGAGCTTAGAAGACAATAATTATGAGTTGATAGATGCGTATGGCATGCTTGACAGCCAGTGCACAAGCAATCCTGAGAATCAGTGCAAGGGCATCCTGAAGTATTAAAACCTACAAGACTTGCCCAAGCTGCCTACTTCACATAACTCCAGCCGTGTTATAGTACAAGGTAAGGGTGAAGACCTTCTGTTGACCTTACCAACAATCCACTTGTTGCCAAAACATTGTAGGTTCATGATTAGAAGTAGCATAAGATATCCTACTGCGACTGTATTCAAAAGGCAATGAAGCAAGCTGGTCGTGTTACAAAATTACTTGAGAGACACATTCCATGTGTAATAGAACTTAACCACTTTTTAAAGCATGTGTTTCCGGCAGCTGTCCTATTGCCCGTAAGCCAAGATTTTTTGTTATGCCACAGGCATTGAGTCTTCGTAACCATAGTCAAACTTTCCCATTAGTTATTTCTGTGTGTAGTAGTACTTAACCAATTATTAAAGCATGTGTTTCTGGCAGCTGTCCTATTGCCAGTAGGTGAAGAAGCAAAAATAAACAAGGAGCCAAGAATTATTGCAATGCCACGGGCATTACGCTTCATAACCATAGCCAAACTTTGCCATTAGCTATTGACCAAGTTATGGAAAAGATTACTGACAGTAGGCCTTGACCCATTAAACACTTTGTCGTTTTCACATTAGAATACTTGTTAACCTTTACAACCAGCTCTTCTCAAAATATTAAATAACCAAGCACATGCTATAATCTCTGACTAAGAAATCAAGAAAGTACCCAAAAACAAAGAAAGGCCTCACCAGTTTCTGCACAGCAATCCACAGTGCAAATGACTGTAAGTTTTGACTTAAAGGATAATGATTCAAAGCAGTGATAAAGGATTACCTCAAGATTGTGCTGCAGGCTAACAAGACTCTTCATTTTTCTATGTGGCCAGCGCTGAATCCCAAAAACCCGACAGCGTTTCTTCAGCACAGTGAGACCCACTTTTAGTTCTTTGGATGCCTTATTAATTGGCATGTAAAAGTATTGAGAAACCTCATCAAAAGAGAGCTCTGTGGATCTCCCAGTGGCACCTCTAGAATGGCTTGGTCTGTGGGAGGTCGCAGATGAGTTTCCTTCCCCCTTATGGCCCCCTGTTTCTCCCCATTCCAGATCACTCTCCTCTGCAGGTTCTTCTTCTGGAAAACTGAAATTATTTGACACTGAGCCTCTTTCCAAAATACTACCTGATGTAGCCCTGTTTTTCCAGCAGCCTGCAAGACTTTCCTTATCATCAGGTGTCTGCACACTCCCCAGTTTGAAAGAAGTAAAAGGGCTCTCTGCAATGAAGTAATCACATTGTGGAGCTTGAGGTACATCAGCAGAGATCTTTGCTGGTGCTCCAAATGAGACATCGAGAAATGAATGCTCAGAACCCATTTGTCCCATTGAATTGGAGCTCTCCCTCAATGTTATGGATCCCCAAGAAGAGGATTGCGCATTCTGGCTACTGAAAGAGCTTAGAGCCGGACTAGATATGACTGCAAGACATAGAATTAACACAGAGTGATGTTAATTTTTACGATGATGCATGCAATAAATCCAACAGTAAGCACATTCTACGCATTCATCGTATTGACAAGCCCAATGAGGAATAGGTTGGTCTATCTAACATGTATGTAGGAAACAAGAAAGCATGTGTATCCTTCAGTCGTGTTTATACCTCCACCATGATTTGTGCTTGCTTCATTATTGTTACTTTTAAGTGATGGAAGGTCAAACATATCAGACACTCGTGGGCTTGCGAGTTCCAAGTCAGAACCCCACTTTTGCCATAAATGAAGCTGCAGCTTCTTAGGCATTTGCTTTTTGCAGGACTCGGTAACTCTCGCTTGGTTTACATTATCTGTGTATCCTTCTTCCCTTAGATATGGAAAAGGTGCTGGAGGGCTGCAGTTTGGAAACTGCTGGTTGTCTAGTGTTTCGTGTACAAGTATACCAGACAGGGAATTCAGGTACAACTCGACACGCCACAGGTCTTCAGCCAAAGATGGTATAGCCTGCAAGTCAGGATCTCTACAGATAAAAACAAAACAAGAGACTTCAGTAGAGCAGCCATGCTTCTCGTGTTAGTAAGATTAGTAGGCATACTTTAAAACACAGCAAATTCCAACACCTCAGAAAGGGGACTGTTATTGTTGCATCTGCAGGGCAGCTAGAACAAAATTGCAGGATGCACTTCCACCATTCGCTCTCATGAATCCGCTGCACCATTTCCAAGTATGCTTTCAAATCAGTTAAGGCAGTGCTTGCCAGAGGAATTGGAGGACTTATTTGGGTAAAAGCCCCTGGTTTGAGCAGGAATTCTTGCTGGATGGTCAAGGGAAAGTCATTTCTGTTGTACACATGAAAACTCCTGATGTATTCTGCAAAAAGGCAGGATTGACAAATCTAAAACGTGTGAGTGTTGAATCAAGTTCAGGACTCCTCTGCTCTGCTTCAGACTGATGATACACTTCAGAATTTATGAGAAGATTCCACTACTGTGGCAGATGGGACAGTGAATATCTCTCCTAGAGAAATTGAAATGGAGATCACGTCCACATCTGTGATGTTCGTCTGCTGAAAGCAGTGCTAAACGAATGTGGTATTCCTGATATAAGAAAACAAAAACTCAATTATAGCCTCCGAAATCAGAACTGACCTGCATTACGAAGGTTCTGAAAAATGGCAAGGCCAAGCAGCACGCCACTCCCGGCCTGATCTGAGAAATTATGGTGAGCAGGGGGGAGTTCCATAGGCTTTGAAGCAAAAGAGGTTCAGTCTTGCAGGAGTGTAACATGGGCGAGGGAGGGTTGGGGCAAGTTAAAATACCATGAGAAGGGCACTGTAGAAGGGGAAACTGTTGAAAATGAATGATGGGGTGCAAATTCCTAGGGCACTGTGGGTGGGAAGGATGAGTAAGTGGGTGGGGAGGGTGCAAAAGCAAGGCATGCTCAGGGGAAAGGACACTTGTCTGTGTGTTGTTGGGAAAAGAGCACCATCAGAGATCTATGCAGCCTATATAAGCTATGTGGGAATTCTGATGGAAGAAGGAAGATAAAGACATAATAAACAATGATAGACTATATAGCCTGTTGGAATTTATTAATAGACCAAAAAAGGGGGTGGGGGTTAGGGTGTCTGCAAGCTCGGACATCAAGGGGAGGCGTTGCAACATCAGAGGATGGCTGACAGGGAAGAACAGGGAAGCAAACAGGGCCGGCCGAATCCACAGAACCCACAAAACCACACAGAACCCACATAGCTGATAGCACGGATTTTCAAAGATCACTGGCCAAGCAAAGCCCGTGAGACCTCCCTTGCCGTGGCCATACCGTTTGCTCTGTTGCTGCTGCTGCTAGCTTGTAAAAGGCATCCATAGCACCATTCCTCTTCTTCTTCTTCTTCTTCTTCTCCAGCACCACAAGACTCTCTCTTCTGCGCTTCTCTGTCTCGTAAGCCCTCATCCTTTCGCACGAGTTGGACACTGAACAGGAAGGGATCCCATGCCACTAGCAGCACATTATTCTCTTTCTTTCTTTCTTTCCAAAGCACAGGCTTTCAGTTTTCCTTTTGATTAATAGCTGTATTGAGGCGGGGCCCTGGCGAGAGTTGTCCTGTCTTCTTCCTCAAAACGGTAGAGCGCGCAGGCCTAGAAAATCCAATCCTTTCCCATCAGCCCACCAGCAGGAGCAGGGTTCAAGGGTTGCCCCTCTTCCATACCTCTGCAGAGCATTAGGATTCGGGAACAGAGACAGAAGAGAGAGAGTGTGAGAGAGAGAGACAGAGAGAGAGAGTCTAGAGACCTGTGTCACTGTGTGTGAGATAGAAAGTGATAAGGACTGATGTGGGTCCCGCCGCGCGTAAACGCTTAACGCTTCAACCCTTGACACGTGTCCCTTAACAGTAGCACGCCTTTGGACGAGGCCCCGCGATAGTAGGTTGATGGCCGGAGGGAAACTTGCAAAAGCGTAACGCATACAGCTTTCAACCTCCCTCTTGTGGCTCTGATTGGCATTTTATACCCCGTTTTAGGGCCCTGTTTCCCCCATGGCCACACTCCGTGTTAGCACAAGAAGTTTTACACAACATAATGGGTTTGCATACTTTGCTAGGTGTGATTGGTAGTAGGGGGCTACTGGCCTAGGGTGTGGCCTAGAGCGTGCCTCTCATGATAATGAACACTATAGGGCAAACCTTAGGAAAATGTCAAAAAACTCCTTGTGTCTAAACCTAGGCCGATTGCAAACATGGAAAAGGCCCTTGTCTACCCTGAAAATAGCCCATGCCTTTAGACTACCATCTAATAGGTCAAGGGATCAAGACTTGCTAAAAGCTCTATGAAATTTTTTTCAATGAAATGAAAAGGGGATGCCTCGCCCAGATCTGCCCATCTTGCGTAATTGGAACCAACCATTCACTAACATGTCACCTTGATGCCCTTTTATTTTGCACCCCGAAGTGTTCACATTCGGGCTTATGTGTAACTGGCCCTAGTTAGACAATGACAACCACTAGCACAAGGTTGCTTGCTACACATTCTTGTACTCAAAGCATTTACAATGAGAGCCTCGCCAACCACAAGTTGACTAGTGTGTGTGTCAGTTGGAATGTGTGGTCCAGAGCATAGCCACATGCACAAGTCAGCATCGTCTATGGATACCATTGACAAGCCTAAAATTTGACAATTGCAACACCCTCCAAAGGGAGGTTTACCCTTGTAGGGAAGGGCTATAAATATATTATCCTTCAAATGAAAGGTGATAAATTCAAGGAAATGTTATATGCCCCTCCAATCTCTTTGAAAATAAAAAGGAACTCCCCCAAGACCATTAAGGCCTGGACCCCAACAAAGATGGTGGCAGAAGAAGAGAGAGAAACAAGATGGAGAATAGAGAACACAGCATTGAGGTGAGAGAAACAAGATGGAGAATAGAGAACACAACATTGAGGTGAGAGAGAAGGCACATTCCTGATAGCTACCCACATCAGGTTTACTTATTAGAGCTAACGAAGTACCCTCATCTTTTATGGTACTTTGTGTATTCACCAAAGTCCATGTGTCTCCGAGTAAAGTCATTCACCACAACACACATGCAAGTAGCTCAACTATGGCAATTGGCATTGGCCATGTCCTAACTTGAGCCTTACATATCACCTGCTTTATCCCTCTTCCTTTCCATAAAATGAAGCTATCTTTAGTTATCATGCTTGAACAAAGTCTAGAACGCGACCACACATGGCACTACTCTAAGCATGACAAGGTTGCTTTTTGGTGATTTGGAGTGGTCATATGTTCCAAGAGATCATGTCTTGGGGATCCACCTCAAGGGTATACTAATGGGGCTAGAGCTCTCTTATCCTCTCACATTATCATGTCCCCTTTCTTAAAGTCATGGTCATCTTAGAAGCGTAAGTGCCAACTTGATGCTATTGCCCACTCCAACTCTCTAATCTCTTCAAACTTCCTTTGTGATGTGCCACTCTTGTAGTAAGTACATCTTATGAGCAATCTTTTGATGCACATTGGCTTTATAGAAACATTCATGCTTCTAAGAAGTTTCTACGTACATTGTTGTGGCATTTTGAGAAAAGTTTGAACTTATTACTTCCATACTGTCTTTAGTATTAACAAAATCTCTACAAAAGTGAAACTCTAGGACCTTGGGGGTTGAGAACTTTATGGTCATTAACAAATGAAAAATTTTTAAGCCTTCATCTCTATACCAAACTCTACAACAAACTTGAAAACTTTGTGTTCATAAAAGGGGTCAAGTGTTTGCACCCTACTTGCATTTGCAAGTTGATCCCTTTGCCATGGGTAAAACAACCCCAAATGATCATAGCCAAGGAGAGCATTCCAACTTGCAGACTATCCTATCTCCATGTTTGGCTCCTAACCTTTCCATCTTGGTATCATTTCATAAACTTTTGTTGTAATCACGTTTGCAAGAGAGTTTCCTTTTCTACTTGGTCTTCATGTGAGAATTCTTACTACATCAAATTAGATAATAATGTATAAATAAAGATCTTAGATGCCATGAAATGAATTCCTCAACAATTCCATTCCAACATGTTCTTAACTAAAGTTGAGATATTGTGCAAGAAAGATAATTAAAAAGGTGGAAATAAAGGAGGGAATTTCTAGCAATTGGAACGACCAATATATATGATGTACAAAGAGGAGAAGTGGAAAAAACTTTAGATGGATGCATACACCATGTTTAGAGAGAGAGAGAGAGAGAGAGAGAGAGAGAGAGAGAGAGAGAGAGAGAGAGAGAGAGAGAGAGAGAGAGAGAGAGAGAGAGAGAGAGAGAGAGAGAGAGAGAGAGAGAGAGAGAGAGAGAGAGAGAGAGAGAGAGAGAGAGAGAGAGAGAGAGAGAGAGAGAGAGAGAGAGAGAGAGAGAGCTTAGTCGATTGCATACACATGTTTTTGACACCACAATGTGCATCAAAGATCATTTAGTTTCTTACTCATGCAATCCCAATCACATTTTTGGGATATATTCCCTATACTTGAAATTGGCTCATTTATCACTCCATAGCTTCCATGTGTTTCGCTTTAAAATATGTTTTAATTGTAGATTTCAATCTCTAAGAAATTTGGTTCTATTGGGTGCACAAGCTATTATTGTCATCATGAATGAAGAAAATAAAACTAGTTGGACTTCTAAAAGGTGCCTATACATTGGAAAATGGATCCTTCATATGCATCCTTCCATTTATACACAAATTGAGTTTCTTTTTTCTTACATTCTAAGCATATGCCTAGTATGCCTATTTGCCATGGTTTTGTGTCACACTAGAAGCATAGTTTGACATCTTTTATTATGTATGTTCCACCATACATTTAACAATGCTTTAAACTTATTAACATTATTTGCTTTAAATCGGTTCAATATCGTACCTTCACCAATACTTAAATTACTAGCTTGGCTAGCATTGCCGACCACACCCACAAATCACACTTCATGTGGTTGGCATCTTTGCAAAGCTTTTGAGGCTACACCTCCCTAGCTTTGCATTTTTGTGAGCAAAGAGAAGCAAGCATTCCCTATGCTCACACAACAAGATAGACAATGCGTTTTGTACGTGATCATGTGCAAAACCATGTTAAATATCATAAGAGACAATCAACTACACTTTTCAAAACTCAATTTCATTTTCACATTTTTTACAATTTGAAAACTCGAATGTAACTAATTATTGCTAATGGTAACACTATCTTGTTATTTCATCATAGTCTAAAGGGATAATCAAGATTACAAAGGCATGTGCATACTATATCACATGTGTACCCAGATGCACACATATGCATAATTTTACTTAATCTACCATTCATTAGCAATATTTATTGCACTAAAGAATAGTCAAAGGTGTTTGGACTCATGTATTCCTCATCAATGGAAAATCATGAAAAATGAATATACACAACCAAGCAAGTTTCTTCTTCGTGTCAAATGATCTTTCTCATGGCATTGATATTGAAATTAGAAATGGCTGTAGAATGAACTAGCTAGAGTAATGCCTTCTCCATGTAAGGTAACACTTTATTGCATAAAAATCTTTGTATAAAGAGAGTGGATAGAAGAAATAAAGCATCTAAAACATTGAAAGTTTCCTACTTCATCATTTTACATATCCTACCATGACGATACTCTAACTAAGAACCAAAGGAGGCTAGTGCACATGCCTAATAAAGTGTCTACCATCATCTTTGCAAGTGTCTCCATTCACAAATGTGTTGTGGCAAATGCATAATCAGTTGTATAAAACTGTACATATTTAAGTTGGCTGGATAACTTATGAGAACATTCAAAGTATCAACTCCAATCATATGAACCATCTTGACTTGTCTCCTTGACCTAAGAGATTGAGAGGAGGGTCTTACTCGTAAAATATAAGCAAAGGCAACAACCATCCACATGCAATGGCAATAGATTTATAGATAGGTCTTAACCATCTCTTTCTTCCAAGAAGTAAAGTAGCATCAAAGAGAGGGAAGAGTTTTGCACTAAGTATCATATGCAAACCTCGTCAATATATTTCCCTCTATCTTACTTTGGTCTCATTTCTTTCTCCTTGTCATCCTATTGTATTTCCTAGTCATGTTGTTGGTGCCAACAACACAAAGAAAATCATGATTTGCAAAATGGAATTTGCAAATTAGAGGGCACTCTTATCCACATAAAAAGGCAACCATCAAAGAGGCCTACCATGTTCACATTTGTTGGGTTGCTTCACTGTTTTGGGCTTTCATGTATTATTACACAACACACTGCAATTGGTTTCGATTCCTCATGTTTCCCCTCTTGAGATTCTATGACAATTAGGTGTGATTTCTTAAAGGTGTATTTTATAGCTAAATAATTCATGCAAATAGTTATAATCATGGTCCAAATGATTAGCAAGGTGTCTAGAAAACAATATGAATTATGCTTGGCATGTGTAAAACATTTGGTTGTAAATCATACCAAATCACTTCCTCTCTCTCTCTCTCTCTCTCTCTCTCTCTCTCTCTCTCTCTCTCTCTCTCTCTCTCTCTCTCTCTCTCTCTCTCTCTCTCTCTCTCTCTCTCTCTCTCTCTCTCTCTCTCTCATATTTGTCCCATGTAATTCAAAAGACTTTTAAGAAATGGAATTTGAGAATAGTTACCATGGTTTGAGTTATGCTTCTCAGGCATTGGCTAACTCATCATTGACATGCCATAAAACGCTTGGTTATAATTTTGTATTGAAGGGTCTTTCATATGAAGATAAGTCCATGAAAAGGGTCTTCCATATAAAGTTTGAGAAACAACTATATGTTGATATGTAAATTGAGAAATATTTTTTTGTATACATGCAGGTATGTATATTGGTTGGTAAGGATTTTAATGAAAACTTGGAACTGTATGCATGTGTGTTCATCTCACACATGTAAATATACACTCACATGTTCTCTCTACTCATTGCATTCATCTCACACATATGTATATACAACTTTGATGGTCGTTTTTGGAGCAAGAAGTGCTCAAAAAGTGCCAAAGACCAGATTTTCATGAAAAATAAAACAGTGGGGGCGGATGGCTTTCCTAGATGCATTTCAACATTAGGAATCCAATGCAAGTCTCAGTTTGTTGATTGGAGGTCATTTGACCCCCCATTTAATCCATGCAAGGTTTGGTGTTATAAAGCAACTACTAGATTCGGGAGTTGGAAAGTGCATCACAAAGGCCAACTTGATGGATTTCGATGCTACGAATCCACCTGTCCAGATGGATCTTGAATCCGAGTTCGTTTGCCCACCCGAAATCGAAATATTCACTTGCGATGTAGTGTGAACTCTAAAAGCCGAACCAATTATTTTAAAAATCATTAACCTTAAACTTATTAAACAAAACCAAAAACTCAAAAAAACTACGATGGGGAGGGGGTGCAAATTTTTTTGCGCCCTCTTCCAATCTGTATGATGCCTCTTCATTTGTGGATCTTCTAGAGAGAGAGAGAGAGAGAGAGAGAGAGAGAGAGAGAGAGAGAGAGAGAGAGAGAGAGAGAGAGAGAGAGAGAGAGAGAGAGGGATTCTTGATCTATGTAGAGAGAGGAAGGACACGTTGATTTTGATGGAGGAATAAGAAATCTAAAAATTAAGTATTTCTCTCTCCTCTCTCCTCTTTGTTGTTGTTTGTATGCATCTTTTCAAGAGAGAAGAGAGAGGGGTGTGATGAAGAATCCAAAGCAAATGATGATGTTGGAGTGATGCAGGACGTAGATCAGTAGGTTGAGAGAGTGCATCAGCGGCAAAGAAAAAGCATCATTGGCCTCATGTCTATGAGATAGGAGCCTCAAAATCACGGTTTCTATGCATAAGTGAGCGGTTCTTTTGTTTCATGGAAAATGATTGAAGAAAGTGCTTGATTTTGTTTGTTATTGATTTTCCATGTTGCATTCTCTTTGAAATATGAAAGAAAATAAAAAAATATGATGATATAATAATTTCTTACAAAACATGCAAAACCCACAAGTTGCAATTTTTATAAAAATAATGGAATTTGGGGTTTTTGTTGAGTGTTTTGGGGTCACATGGGATAGAACTGGATAGAACTCATAATTCTGAAATATCACATTTTTATGAAGAAATAAATGAGAAACAACAAGTAAAATTTTATTTTTTTACCTTAAAAATTAGAGAAAAATACATTTTATGTTTGTGAGCATATAACAAGACTGGAGCATGAGGATTAAGCCTCAATCAAATCTTATTTCTATGTTATAGTATGGTTTTATTGATTTTTATATGAAAAACGACATACAAATGAACCCTACACCTACCTAATGAATGCAAAACCTAAACTGTATCAAATTCTGATTTATTTGTCTAGGAACAATATATAGGATGGATTATCGTTTGAATTAAGGAGACTACTAGCATGAAGAAATTCAGTGCTAGTCTCTATCAACGTCGCACGGACGATTAGTTGGAAAATCATTGAAGGGTTATTTTTGCACTTCACCTAGCTGGTTTCTAATGATAAAATGCTCGAGCACAATGGTCATCCACATTTGCATTGAGCATAACATGGTATCAAACATGGACACATTGCAATTGTTTGCCAAATGTTGACCTACGTGGAGCGTGTAAGGAAACCCAAGCTATAGGTTAAACGATCAATTCCTTGGGGGACTGCTTGGTAAGAAAATATCAAATCTCCTGGATCATTCAAAGTATATAAGAGTGAAGATTATTTGTATATTCCTTATGTTAGAGCAGCACATCAAGGGGCCAATCCTCTCAGTATAGGAGAGCTGCAGTGGGGCCACAACATTCAGCCAGAGGGATGCCTCCTTTATGTTTGTGTTACGTGGTATATTATACCAAGATGTGTGGTATCTCCCTCTGAGGAGTAGGAAAGGGCAATCGTTGGACTTCGTTCTACTATAAACACGATATCTACAATAGCGATTAGGGCAGTGTGTCCCTTCGACGCTCCTGACCGTGAGGCCATGTGGGGTTGTCTTGCCCCCGGCTAGTGCCTATAGCCATTGTTAGGCTTGTTTTAGGTCCCAACAGATTTCCCTCAAATTCAATCCCACGTGAAGTCAAATGGATGAGAATTAAATGAAACTTATTTAAGTAGGCTGATATGGAAGTGCTCTCCTTCATGCAAAGGTCCATGAGTTGCTTCAGCCAATATATTTGAGAAGTGGGGCTCTGCTTGTCATAGACATTGTGAATCTTTTCCCATAAGTCGCATGCGGTGTTAAACCCAGTGCAAAGAAAGCAAAAAGAAAATTTAAAAGATGCAGGGCAAAGCGGAAAAAGGTAGCCCGACTGAAGAAATAGAAGGAAAAAAGGCGAAAAGCACAAGGACAACCTTAAAAGTTTAGGGCAAGTGCAAAAGAGAAAAGGCGCATTTTAAATGCAAAGGTGCATCCTAAATTTTTGCAAGAGAGCACGAGGCTTCCTCCTATGTAATTTGTGAATGTAGACGGGCATGGGTGAAGGCATAATGTAAATAGGAAGGGAACAGGAAAAGAGGACCTAGGGTAAAATGGTCGATCATGTAAAAAAAAGGGGATAGGTGTCCAAAGGGGATTAGGGCTTGTATAAAAGGCAAAAAGTGAGTGAAGAATATCATTCTTGTGTGTGGCCAAAACTAGCTCTCTTCTTCTCCTTGTTCTTGCTTGTGCTTGTGCTTGAGGGAGGGAGAGTGAAGGAGTGAAGGAGTGAGTGTGTGAGGATGAGGGACCGTGGTGGAGAAGTTCTCCATCTTCTCATATCTTCTTCTTCTCTTCTCTTCTCTTCTCTTGTCTCATACACGGCAATGGAGCAACTTGGAGCTTGAGGCTCACACCTTGGATCGTGGAGCTACCCGAGTACTTGAGGGGGGAGGCAACTCGATCGAGCATGGAGATAAGCTCACTACACTTGTAGATATGAGAGTGTGCACAACTATGTGAGAGGTAGCCATTGCACTTAGCTTGAAATACTCAAAATCATTTGAAATAATAAGCGGTTTATGGGTCGTGGTGGTTGAGTGAGAGAGCTCTCACATTTTGGTTCAATTGTTGTTAGGACCAACAGATTCAAGCTTTGAGTGCTTGCACACTTTGAATCGAGCATTGAAGTAGGATTTGCCCCGAACTAGTGGTTGAGATAGGTAGGAAGTTTGGGAGTTGAAGAGGTATGTGATCTCCTTTTCAAGTAAGTTTTTTGGTTTGTTGGATGTAGGTTGGATTAATGTAAGTGGTTGCTTGTGATGTGGATGCATTTAGGTAAGGAAAAAATGAGGAAAACATAGAAATACATAGTAGGGTTTCTATTGTAATAGCAAGCCCAAAACAGGGAAAAAAGAGGGAAAAGAGAGGTTCAAGGCATTACGATGGTAAAGAGAGATAAAAGGGAGATAAAAGACTAAGCAAAGAGGGGCTTAAGAAGCCAAGAGGCTAGAGGGAGAGCTTATTTGTCATTTCTAAGTTGAGGGAGAGAGCTTGACAAAGAGAGAGAGAGAGCTATAGGTCTGGAAACCATTTCATGCTTGGAAATCTTCACCATCATGCCATCGAGCCCCATAGGTAAGGTCTGAGTATGTCTTTGTGTTGGATGATTGCTCCTAGGATTATAGTTGAGAGATTGATCAAGGCGCATGTGAGATTCAACATGATTTTGACCATTCTGGAACTTTCGACATTGTACTTAGATGGAGTCATAGTTGTCCAAGTCCCGCTACAGCTCTAACAATCTGAGTCCTCAGTCTGGAACATATTGGGCCAAGTCATAGACTTGGACTCAGACAAGACGCTTGGCCTTGGATGGCCTCAGACGACCAAAATTCAAATTCTAAAAATAGTCCACTTGGATGCACAAACATTTGGTCTAGGACGACTGAGTGCCCATTCACTTGAACCACTTAGACTCGGACGGTTCGAGTCAAACACTTAGATACTGTCACTTAGACAAATTGTATAGAATCCAAATTTTGGCAAATTGGACCCACCCCAGGGTAGGCAGAGCTTAAGCCCAAGTTAGATGATACCCCCGTAGGCCTCCAAATGCATAGAATGGCTCATAGGATCCCTAGACTCATGAATTGTGACCTAACAATCTAGAAAATGGCTGTAGTCACACTGACCCTTAGCCACATGTCCTGATAGAGACCTACATTAACTAACCAAACATGCTACCCCTTAAACTAGATGTCTAGAATGCCATAGAGACCAAAACGAACCTTCTAGAGTGGTCATCACTTGCATGAAAGGATTAGGAAAAGTGTATATTGCATTGTATTGTTTTCATTGAATTTGCACATTGTATCAATTAAACATTTGACATGCACTAGAAAAGTTGAAAGCTTGATTTTGGACAGTGCACTTTGAGGAGCACCGCACTAGCATTTGAGTGCCCATAACATTGAGGATTGTTTTGAACGACAAGGAATTCACACAAGATAAGATAAGTTGAACGAACCCACTAGTAGGAGGAGACCCCCATACATTGAATAGTGGCCAAGGATACCAATCATTGAATATTAAGAGACTTGAATTGTCGAGCTGCTTAGGGAGCAACAACGACAAGCACAATTAGAGACACAACTCTATTTAACTTGATCAATCTGATCGACACTCTGGTTGCTCAAGAGACCGAAAACATGTTAGGAGCTAGCACTAATCTTGAAAATGATGAGCTTGACTTGGGAGAATTCCCAGTTGATATCCAGCAAATGATAACTCGGTATGACTTACAAACTAAAATGGAGCATCAGGGTAGACTAGTCAAGGACATCATAGCCAATCTCAAGGAAGAGCAAAAGTTGGCAAGGAAAGCACTGTAGGGTATAGCTGCCTATAACCAAGAGTAGTGAGCTCAAAAGCAGAGGCAAGACATAGAAATGCACAAAGTCCAACACGTCTTAGCGCTCGCCAACCAAAATAGGATAGGACCAAACACTGAGAGAGAGAGAGAGCACTAGAGGCCAACCTTACCCTGAGCGAGCTGCTCGTGAAGTGACTCTTGGACAACATAGCTGTAGAGTAGAGTGGAGTAGCCTTGGCAACTTCGTTACTAGCAAGAGTAGGAATCACCTCGAATTTTAAGAGCTAGACCAAGATACCTATGGTTGTCAAGCAACTCAATAAGTATTAGCCTGATAACGACATGTGTAGCTTTGTGGAGCAATTTGAGCAAGTATGTGAGGCAAACAGCCTCATGGACCTTGCTTAACACACATACGCTTTTGGACTTTGTCTAGGAGACAAAGGGCGGATGTGGTACACTAGTCTAGACAATGCTGAACACAATGATTTCAATACCCTCAAGAGTCTCTTCATCAAGAGATTTTCTGAGGTGGGATACTCTAACAAACTCATTGTTAGGCTGATCAATGTCAATCAAAAGGACAAGGAGGATATCCAAGACTACGTTACCCATGTGCAAAGTCCCTTTAAGAGAATCCTAATTACTGTAGAGCAATCTAGTAAATGAGGGGTCTCCACTGTGTTCAGAAGCAGAATTTGAAGTGAGGAGCTTTACAAGGCTTTGGCGAGCAACTCAAATCTGCAAAGGGACATGCTAGCTAGGGTCTTCAAAGAGGCCATATGAGTGGATGACTTGCTCAAGGAGAGAAGCTCAAGACCCACAAACCAAGATAGCACTGCCTCTAGAACCTTAGAAAGAACTACAACCATTAGTGAAAGATCTAACCAGAACACCTAAGACAAAAAGAGAGTCAGGAGTTGGTAGACGTGAAGCTAGAGCTAGCTAGGCTTCAAAAGATGATGAGAAGGCCTGCATGACCTCACATGTAATGCATGCATTGCAAAGGAAGCCACCTTCCAATCGAGTGTATGGATCCTAGATCAAAACCCTATGCCACTTGCAGTAGGTTCTGCCATGATGCAATGCATTTCCAATTACCTAGGCAATTGAAATACTCACAACCGTACAATTAGCCTTACTACCTAGGGAATAGATCACCACATTTCAAAAGGGGAGCTCCACTAGCTCTCCTAGCACCCAATGATTCAAAGCCAGTTGTCCCTAGGATGGATATCAACCCCACAGGGATACCTAGACCACCTAGACCACCTAGACCCATCGTGACCCATCTACCAAGTGATTCCCCAATACATTGTGTAGAGGAGCTGAGAGGATGAAACACATCTCGTATGACAAAGAGTGTAATCCTATCTTGATGGATTTCAAACCAATGTCAATGATGGCATTGGGCAGGGGAAGAGGTAGAGGTCTAGGAGGAGGAAAAAATCAAGAACACGTCGTATGCTGGACTTGTGGTCACCCAAGGCATATCTCATCTCGATGCCCTGAAAGAGAGCAAGCCAATCAAGACAAGTTCGACTTGAGATGCCCTAATTGTGGGATCACACACTTGTATGCTGAGTGTCCTAGGCAGAAGCCTTCCACTCATTTCTGTACCATTGGGACTATTCAAAGTTGAGACACTTAATGGTGAAGCCACGCCAATTCCGTTGAATGTCATGACCCGAGCACATGCAAAGCATGCCAGTATTTCATTATCTGGACCTAGCAACCTTGATGCAGCCTCAATAGGGAAGAAAAGCCATAGAAGAAGGAGAAAGGAGGCTGAGATGAAGATTACGCTTAAGACAAATAGTGCCACCATGTTACCAAAGGGAAAGTAAGTCATAGACACAGAAGTAGAGACATCTACTCCTAAGTAGAAAAGGGAAGTGCTAAGATTGGAGAATATCTCGATTTGAGGTACCAATTAGAAGTGGTTGATAGGAAAAAGAGTCTGTGAGAGAAGCCCAAGCACACCTAAAGGATAGGGAACCCATTATCAAAGATGAGATTGATGAGCTCTCTAGTGTGAGCACATCAGTCTCACCTACTCAGTTAAGATCAAGAGATGCATTAACACCCCACGTAGCACCAGATAGATAAAGCCTACATGCCACATGTAGGTAGAGTGCCCAAGTTCATTGGCAAAAGAGTGCAGAGCCTAATGAAAAGCATGTGGTTGTCAACTTGTTCTCATGATGTTGATATCGGCCCCTACAACTCTGCCTTTGGGAGAATTTCTTAGGTAGAATCCAACCTTATAGTAAGTGTTGAAGTAATGGGTAGAAGGAACAAATGAATTTGGAGTGATCAACTTGTGCCACGCAGATACCTAGCTTGACTCTAAACTTAGTGCCTAAGTCCTTATATGTGAATGCTTTCTAGGAAGGCATGGAAATGCACACAGTCCTACCTATTATAGCATTAGGGAATGCCACAAGAAAGGGGATCATAGACACAGGAGTAGGAGTTAGTGTAATTAGCCATGTAGTCTTGCACGCTTGGGGTAACCCTCCTGTAGAGACCACAAGGTTTAATGTCATGCTATCCAATGGAATAAAAGTTAGGCCATTTGGGGTACTGAAAGATTGGCCCTTGAAGATAGCAAGAGTCTATTCCTCAATGAACTTCATAGTCATGAACAGAGTGGACTACGATATCCTACTAGACTGACCTTGGATGCGAAGTGCATGAGTGATAGAAGATTAGGGCAACAATCTCATATTGTTATGTAACAGATAAGAGGCTATAAGAGTTGAGATGGATATTAGGAAAACCACACCGGTCGACCTAGATGTCACCTTTGCCATCTTAAAAGGAGACTCACATGTTAGGAATTCTTACATCCCACTAGTGAAGTATATCCCTTGCCCCGCAGAATGAGCAGGATTGGATGCATTTGCTAGCCACCATTGACCTGCTGTTCTCAAATGACAAAGAGGATTATAAGCTGGTTGTAAGGACAGCCAATGAGTTCTATAAAGCCACATTATCTTAGTTGCCAAAGGGTAAGGTCCCACCATTAGTACCACTTTTTATGATGGCCAAAAGCTCTAGCAGACAACCAACACCCGTTCCTTTCCACATTCCATGTAACAAACTCAAGCTCTAGGGGATCCTTGAATACTTGAGAAGAGAGCTAGTAGGTAGCCCAATTGCCAATCTCAAACCCCTCAAGGATCTCATGGACGAGCTAGTGGTGGTGCACCAAAGTGCAAGACTTGAACCTAATGTACAATTGGGCACTGATCATGGATGAGAAGAGGGCTGAGAATAGAAACCTAGGAGATGATGGCAATTAGAAGGTAACTATTCGAACGATGAGTATGAAGATTGCTAGAGGAAAGTGAGGAAGAGGCCGAGACACTAGAATATGACACAGATGACCAAGTGATTGAGCAGATACGAGTAGACTCCAAGTCACAAAATCCAATATCTTTAGGATCGAAAGAGGAGTCTCTAGAATGGAATGGGATGGTTGGACCACCTAGGAGTGGTAGAATATGAGCAAGGTGAATTAGTTCAAGCAAGTATTGCACCACTCCTTAGAAATAGAATTGGCCTTAAACTTGCAACCACCATGGGAAACTCCTTCTTCCAGCAAAGGTTGTGAGTTTAACTCCGAGTTGGAAGTGAGATTTGAGAGCAATCCAAAAATACTCGACTACCTAAGACCAAATGCATCAAAGGGGACCTGCCAATCCACCTAAGAGGCACAGGTGGTTGAAGGGGGAGAAGAGAAAGTATCAAAGGGATCAAAAATTGAAGAACAGTAGAAGCCCCAAGTCGCCTACCTAAGTGCTTTACGAAGTTTAAAAATGGCGATGGTGTAGTGAGCTTGTTAGGAGCCAAGAGGCAAGGACAAGCAAATGAACTAATAGAGGGGCCTACTAAGGTCGAGAAAATCAACTTGGCAAGGGGAGGGGAAAAGCCTCGATCCATACTCATAGTTGACAAAGTAACTGAGCAAGAGAAGGTTGATCTCATCACTCTCCTGCGAGAGTACATAGATGTACTTGCTTGGTCCTTAGATGAACTCAAAGGAGTCGATCGAAGGTTCATGACCCATAACATCTTGATAACTCTTGATGCAACACTAGTTAAATATCAATGGCCATTCTCAATGAATCCAAAGCACACACATACTGTCAAGGAGAAGACATGAGAGAGGATTTTTGAGCTCGAGATGTGTCTAAAATTTGCCAAAAAATCCAAAATTTAGGGAAAAAATATTCAACATTGAAGGCGACGGCTCCAGCTAGGACGATTTTAAGCACCAAGTGAAATACAACTCTTAAAAGGCGCCCGAGCGACACTTGTAGATTTTTGATAATTTTTCAGACTGTTGTGCAGGTTGTCAGGAGTTACCAGCCAATGCGGGATGTAAAGCAAAACGCGCAGAAATTTACAGCACTTGATTTGGACACCGGACGGGGAAATGGCCACAAAAGGGGCAAGATATGAAAAGGTGGACATTTAAGAGGGCCAAAAGGGGTGCCCTTTGGAGCCTTTGCACCCCCCGCCCCGCCCTGCCCCGCCTCCCCCTCCCCTCCCCCCCCCCCCCCCCCCTCCCTCCCTAAAAAAATTTATGCATCCTACATCAAAAAACGTGGAGAGAGAATGAGGGATGAAGAAAAAACGTGGAGCAGCATGGCGGCCGTTTTTTGCGCCCTCTCATGATGGAGATGGAGTATGCAGGCTGAAAGCAACCCATACAATCGATCATGGGGCTGATCTTCCCTCTCTTGGCTGGTCTTATCGCTTGTCTTCACTCGTGAAATGGCTGTGGGAATGAAGAGATGGAAATCTAGTCTTTCTCTCTCCTCTCTCTCTCTCCCTTAAGGGGATGTTCTTGCATTAGGGCCAAAAACGTTTCAAAAATGGCACTTGTAAGAAAATGATTAAGTTACTAATTAGTTGAGGTTTTAAAATAACGAACCCTCCAAATTTGGCCATTCAGACGTGATTAATGAGAGAATTTATTATTCATTTAAGAGGTTAGCCATTAAATGCCTAAGGACGTTAACTCATGTCAGAGGTCACTTTTCGGCCATTATTCTTTCATTTTGAATATTTTACTGTCACGTTTCCCACCAAAATCACGCTTCTTTTTTCGCCTGCATTCATTTGAATCATCTTTCTCTCCTCTTCACTTTGTTTCTTAGTTCTTAAAGTAGATTTTACTCTGTCGTAAAATTTCTCACCAAAATCACGTCCGGTTCTTACCAGCAGCGTGCATTGGTCTCCCTTCGTCTCCTTTCACAAAATCTTGAGAAGGTGATCATCAACAATCAAAAGAGTCTCTACACAGAGGATTAATACCACTTACTTGCCGATTGAGCTATAGAGATATGGTCCTCCATGGACCTGAGACGAGATCATCTTGTTAGTTTTCGGCAGACCCAACTAGGTTGGGACATCCAAGCCGCATCTTTACTTCAACCCCTAAGATATCCATTCTGTAAGATTTTGTTTCAACTAAATCCAAGCTTTTTCTTCAATCTCTTCAATTTGATTCATAAGAAAATGGGTAAAAGAGTCCCATGGTGTTGATGCAAATTGGTAGGGATAGATATACTAAGGATAATCCTTAAGCTAATAGAATAGAAAGTGAAAATTTTCACTTTGATCTTGACACTTGAAAATAGAATATCTTCATTATACAGTGTTGTAATATCAACTTTTTAGCAAGGACTAATTGATAAGACAAGGATAATATATTATAGTTAGAAGAAAGGAAGTACTTTGATTTCTGGGAGATAAAAATATTTACCTAGTAATAGATTAAAAATATTTATTATTCAATTTTGTCTCTTAAAATATAAAAAAATTAAACAAGTAATAGATAGAAGTATTAGTAATATTGTGTATCATATCAACTTTAGGACAAAGATGATTTTATGTGTGCAGGATGCTTCGAAGAATATGAAGGATACAACTTCTTACTTAATATTAGCTCTTGGGAGTATTTTTCTCATCATACCCTCAACTATGATTAGCACTATGGGGTTTCAAGTTTCAATATCTTCAATTGTGATTTTTATTAGCACTATCAGATTTCAATACCTAAATGGTGGCTTGATGTCATGGGATGATACTACTCATGATATTATATCCTAGCAAATCTCTTAAGATCTATTCCCTTGATTTGTAAGAAGAAATAGAAAGGACTTGAATCTATTTCTTTCTCTCAGAACTCTGATTCTAAAGCAGACTGATTTTATAATTGAAAGCATCACTACATTATTGATGCTTTATCCTTGTATATCTTTTTTCAAATGTAATATATCTCAATTTCACAAAAAAAAGACCATCAAAATAATCAGTCTCCATTTCACAAAAAAAATTTACATAACTTTATTAGGCTCTAAAAAAATTTTAGAAAATTTTTAAGCTTTTTTTGAGCTCGTTTGCTATTTTAAAAATATTTTTAAGCAAAAAACGGCCTAAAAGAGACCCAAAAAATCACAAAAAAACCACCCAAAAATAGCATTGCCGATACAACGCGAATATGGGTATCCGAGTGTATTCGCGTTGTATCGGCAATGCATTGCGGATACAACGCGAATATGGGTATCCGAGTGTCTCAGATACCCATATTCGCGTTGTATCGGCAATGCATTGCCGATACAATCCGAGTGTATTCGCGTTGTATCGGCAATGCATTGCCGATACAACGCGAATATGGGTATCCGAATATGGGTATCCGCGTTGTATCGGCAACGCGAATATGGGTATCCGAATATGGGTATCCGCGTTGTATCGGCAATGCGAATATGGGTATCCGCGTTGTATCGGCAATACATTGCCGATACAACGCGGATACCCATATTCGGATACCCAAATTCGCGTTTATCGGCAATGCTATTTTTGGGTGGTTTTTTTGTGATTTTTTTGGTCTCTTTTAGGCCATTTTTTGCTTAGAAATATTTTTAAAATAGCAAAAGAGCTCAAAAAAAGTCAAAAAAATTTCCATGAGTTTATTAGGCTTTGAAAAAATTTTAAGAATTCTTAAAGATTTTTTTGAGCTCATTTGCTATTTTTAAAAATATTTTTAAGCAAAAGGCCTAAAAAAGACCCAAAAAATCACAAAAAAACCACCCAAAAATAGCATTGCCGATACGGCGTGAATATGGGTATCCGAACGCCTCGGATACCCATATTCGCGCCCTATCGATAATGCTATTTTTGGGTGGTTTTTTTGTGATTTTTAAGGTCTTTTTTAGGCCTTTTTGCTTAAAAATATTTTTAAAAATAGCAAATGAGCTCAAAAAAATCTTAAAAAATTCCTAAAATTTTTTCAAAGCCTAGTAAACTCATGGAAATTTTTTTGAATTTTTTTTATAGGTTTAAGATCTCACAAAAAATAAGTCATTACAAGGGGGGTATACTTTGTACGCGCATGTTTACTCCTTCACGATACTGAGGGAGGAGGACCCCTACGGAGATTTTGTTGTGCCACTCTTGCACCATATCAAGTCATCCATGATATGCAGCGAAAAGTATAGTACCAAACATTATGCTTTTTGCCATGCTCGCGCCGTATGAACTGCTCCACGATACGGTGTGAATATGACCCTGCGAAAATTTGGCTTTGCTGCTCTCGCGTCATATCAACTTATCCTCACATGGTTGACTTTATGAATTTATGAATTATCCTTACATTGTTGCTGCTCATGCTCATAAGATCACCCTAATGAATAAAGATTTTAATATGATTAGCAGAATAAGGTACCGAGGATGATGTTTGCAAGAGAAAAATCGATGTAATTGGACCTGTTAATTATAAGAGAATGGGTGAGGTGTATGGGTAAATGGTTATTAATGTTTTTTGCACTTCTGAGGAAGAGGACTATCTTAGCATATCTCATGAGGACAAGTCCATGCTAGTTGTAAAAAGGATATTTAATTGTTAGATTCTGTAGTTTATTATTGCATAAGGTAAGGCATTTTGACTCTAAAAATTTTTAATATATAGAATAATTGTGCTATTGATTGCAAATAACACTCCTTTATTTTTGCTATTAGCTTTAGGACATTGATTGCATCTCTTAGCCAATAAATCTCTAAAATTATGTGTATTGTTGATCCACTGTTATCAATGGAATTTTTTTTTGAGATTTGGTTCAAATATAACAATGTATTTTTTTTTGAGATTTGGTTCAAATATAACAATGTCTTTCAAAGCTTTTGATTCCATCACAACTACCATAAATTTTTTAATTACATCGGATACACTCACCAGAGAAATTATCCTCATGAACTCTATAAGTGGTATCCATGGCCAAGGAAAAATGTGGGTTGAATGGAATACTGCTTGCTTTTTGGTTAATTATTTATTTTATTTGATTATCTATTTTAGTTACATGTTTCCATTTGCAGTGCCGGCAGGCTCCTGACTACCTTCTTGGACACCACATATGAGGATATTGTTGATCCTAGAAAACCATATAACTCTCTCTAGCAAGAAGTACCATTGCAAAGTCACAAAGTCATATATATACTTATGGAAAAAGAGTGCTTTTCAAATGTCTGCAGGACAATAGATTCAAAGATACTCAAGATAGATGGAGTGAATGTAAGTCTCTTTTATATTGTTGGTTTTTTTAGGGATCCCTTTTTACCAACTTGTTACATTTTTTCTCGCAGTGCTGGCAGGCTCCTCTTCCGAAAAGTTTCTACTTAGCCAGGATACCTTCGTTCTTTGTAAATTTGCTGTTTTGAAGCAAGCCACGAAGATATGGAGGGGTACAAACCATGATAAACGTATTCTTCTTGAGATCCTTCCAGCTGTCATGGACTTTTTAATATCCTGATATATTTTGAATTTGAAACTCTGCACCGTTACCTTGTCAGGAATCTCCCAGTTTAGAGATGAAAGACTTGGCAATAGCAAATCTTCGATATTCCCATACCTATCCGCTTTAGAGGGAACTACATACTGTGCATAATATATAAAAACCTTGCATTCACTAAAAAAAGACACAGTTTGATCAGCATAAATAATGTCTGCCAATACCTTATGAATGGCATGGAAAGTCCCACTTAGGCTACACAGGTTGCCATTCAATACTTGTTGACGGAAAGATATCTACAATGACGAACCGTTTGTTAGAACTTGCATAAATGGAAAAGAATTATATACGTTATTCAACTAATAACTTACAATGTGTTTGTTGGGGAACACATTCGTTTGGAGGCAAGTGCATATCCTTGGCCATGTAAACATGTTGCAACTTGACAAACTAGCCTTCGGGCATAATTTTGAAGGCAATGATACGCCCCTTCCAGTGATGTTTTATATCATCTCGTTTTCTTCTTTTTACCTTATGAGAGCCCTTGCAAGATGGCAGCATGGTAACCCAATCGTTTACAGCAAAGGTTTTGGGCTCAAAATTTCCATCTGCTCCCTGGCTATAGACCGTGCAAGAGTGTATTAAACGAGAAGGGCGCCTGGAGGATCTTTCAATATTGTTTTTGGCGCCCAATACATATTCATTTGTATTCTTGGCGCTACTTTTTAGTTCATTTTTAGTCATTATTTATTAAAGAAAAATAGGAAAAATTTGCTCAAAAATGAAAAAAATGAGTTTAAAATTAGGAAAAAATAGAAAACGGACTGAGGAAAATTAGGGAAAATTATATCTATGTTTGCGCAATGTATAAAGATGGCAAAGCACGAGGTTGGCCTCGGTTTGTCCCCGTTTCTATGTTTTGTGCGTATTTATCGTTCTTTTAAAGGGGAGAAATGCATAGAAACCCTATCTAACTGATCGATGATGCAAAATACTAAGAGTTAGATGAAGAGGGGCTGAAACAATGAAAGATAAA
Source organism: Lygodium microphyllum (assembly GCF_053477565.2). Classification (NCBI taxonomy): domain Eukaryota; kingdom Viridiplantae; phylum Streptophyta; class Polypodiopsida; order Schizaeales; family Lygodiaceae; genus Lygodium; species Lygodium microphyllum. The sequence continues at coordinate 49,938,437 of NC_141142.1, forward strand.
GAAAAGATTTGATTTATGCAATGCACTTGCCATATAGGAAACGGTTTAAATAAAGAGGATGGTAGCATGAGCATATGGCTCGGTGCCTCCTTTCAACGCAACACACATTAGTGAAATTCATGGAAAGAATGCTTTATGCACCATGCACGATGCTGATCTTTCTTTTGTCTGAGCACATAGCCATACACAATTTGCACTAAGCATAATAATTAAAAGATATCAGAAAAACCTCCTGGATGCATGGCACCTGTCTTCCTTAGGTTATGACCAATGATGAGCGTGAGAGGATGTCCTAAGTTGTAGGTTAGTCGCTGGGTCCTAAGGGGAAATTGTAGTGAGGAATGGTACATCCTAGAACATAAAATATTGGTACCTTGAGAGGAATTTGTGCTCGTTTGTGTTATATGTTTAGCAACGCATCAAAGGGCTAATCCCTACGATGTAGGAGAGCTGCAGTGGGGTTGGTGGAGTGCCTCCTATGTGTGTGTGATGAGGCATTATGCCTACGTACTTTGGGTTCTCCCTTTGAGGAGTTTTAGCGAAACATTGGACTATAAACTATAAACGCATAGATTAAGCTTTAGGGCAGTTGGTCCTTTAGCATTAGATTGACGCTCCTGGTCCGCGAGGCCGTGAGGGTGTTTGTGTGTCATGAGCATGAGGTCCGGCTAGTGCTATAGCCAGTGCCGGCCCATTTCAGGTCCCATCAGTGGTGCGTCTGCCGGGAGCTGCCGATAAGTGGCGGTCTCTGAATTTGGGTCTCACGAGGGACCTGTTAGCTTTATTCTATTGGTCGATAGTCTCCTTGAAGCGGTGGATATCAAGTTAGTCTGATAAAAACCTTGGTCATCAGTATGACGGTCAATCCAAGAAATCCCCAACACCCAAAGGATACTTTGTCTATCTTGAACAGTCTAGTGGGATCTTTGACACGTTGGGTGATTGACTATTTTACCCTTTGCCCTGAAAGTGATACAATGCTTGAGTTTGGGTCACTATGGAAAAATACCCATAGAGCTACCTCTAAGATTAATAGCCCATGGAGATTAAAGAAAAGGAAAAGTGAAAGTAGTGCTACGATGACACAGACATCTATGATCATTCATGATGATAATGTCATAGAAAGATTGTGACAACGATGGTTAATATGCACATAGGAGGACATGATGATTATGATCTAAAGATACATCCGATGCTAGTGCCCGATGCAGTTGGGTACCGTAGTGTGATTGCCAAGATCCATAAAGCATTGGATGATGTCCATGTGTGTGGAAAACTATTGTTAGTAAGGAAGATTTCATTAGGACCTATCCTAAGTTCTAGCAAAGTGGTGGCAGATGAGAATAGGCTTACTAGAACACCACTAGCAGATGATGGGATAGATTCCCTATTGCATAGTGTTGGACTCCCTAAACCACTTTGTGAGTTGGTGGAAAGGGAAGTTCATGGAATTAGTGACTCTTCCACACTAGTAAAGGTGGAAATGGAAGAGATTAAAGACCCTAACACACTGATATTAGGTCAAGAGGAATACGAAGATTTTGATGACCCAGTCTTGATCCCAAAGGAGAGGACTAAATGCCCTCCTCTTTATAGGGATCTCCCAGTGTTTTATGGGTTGCCAAATGAGGATCCGATGGTGCATTTGAGAGAATACGACCTAACTTACTTGGAAAGTGGGTTCGACGATATACATCGGATGCTCGTATTCCCAAGTACCCTAAAGGGAGAGGCAAGGAAATGGTACTGGAGCCTCCCAAGAGGGTCAATCAAATCATTTGAGGAGTCTTGTGATAGATTTCTAGATGAGTATGAAAAGAAGCTCCCTATGATTCAGGTCTTAGGGCGGCTTATGCAGTTTAGACAGGAGTCTTATCTTTCTGTTAAAGAGTATGCTAGAGCCTTTGATAGTACTCTTAGGCTTTGGCCAAGAAGAGCCAGTGCATTACCCGATGATGTGCTATGTGAGCTCTTTCTAAATGGCTTAGAGATTAATACGCAAATCCAAGTGGGATTGCAGAATCCTAAGTCGTTAAAGGAAGAAAAAATGCATGCCATTGATTATGAGGGTCATATTCAGAGATGCTGGGAAAACTTTTGGAGTTTTCCCTGCTTAGTACAAGTGCATCCTAGCTTCCGACCATTTCTACAAGAAGACAACTCACTTGTTGATACCAAGGCAGCCTATGAGGGGAACCTTGGTGGCCAAAATCTCAAAGCAAAAAATGGCCATCCTATGAGTAGTAATGACATGCCTCTCAGTGAATAGGTTCCAAGCCATGTAAGTCCCATTAGGGCTTGCAACACTTCCACGAGAGGTAGTTGTGATGGCAACATGGATAGAACCAATGGGCATATGAGTGTTGATAAGCATTCTGTGTGTGGTTCTAATTTTGTTGCTAGTGAGAGACCTTTGGTATCGGAATCCTGCTTCCGGGTGGATGTTGTTCCCTTCAGTGAAAATATGGTTCTTATGGGAAAAAATTTGCAGTATGGACGTAAACAAGTAAAGACATCTTTTGTAAAGAGAATGCAAAATGCTAAAAGTCCACCTGTGCTTCACAAAGGTCATAAGGATATGAGGCCATTTGGCCATAGGGATAAGTTTGCATTGAGTTCGTTAGACCAGTGCAGCAAATTGAGGGAATGCAAGAATATTAAGGGAAATGTGGGATGGGTTTGGAGACCCAAAATCTCCAACAGTGTGGCAGGAGTGTCGGATGCAAGGCCAAGGATCCCATTCGGATATATTTTGTCGAACCCCCAAGAGGATAAGACTAGATATACATCTGACAATATACACTACCCTTGGGATACACCCATGTGATGTGCCTAGGCTTGAAGCTCTACCTAATTTGGGTCGCAGCACTAATTTATGTGAAAACCCAAATAGGGGAGGTTCCAATGAGTACAAAGCTATGATTCTTTCTGCCAAAGGAGCCACTCAGCCGCTTGAACGACCAGTTTATTCGGATGACAATAAATGTGGGACATGCGAGCCCATGGAGGCCGTTCATTCAGCTCATAGTGCCCAAGAAGGGATCGGCCTTATTGATGAGTTATTTGTGGAAAGGCTTGGACTTGTATCTCTTAAAAAAAAAAAAAACCATAAGATCAAAAAATAAAGATCAAGCTTTTAGCTAACTTGCATGAGTAGCATGGGGTTAGTCGACCTATGATATGCTATCCTTAGCACCCTGGGTAGTCTGATAGGGTGTGATGTATATGCCAAGGATATCAGTATTACATGGACTACAATGACCTATCTAGTTTTAAGCTAGGAAGGCTAGCTGCTTTGGATATTACATCTAGATTTCGTTAGGCCAAGAGGGCCAGTTGTCTGTTTAATACGGTTGCGGTTAATGGTTTCTTGTTGTAGTTCTGTGCTAGACAGGTTCGAAGAAGAGCTTGGAAGGAGCCTTTTGTTGTGCGGAAGCTTCTCGTGGCCCTATCCAGGTGATATCTCTCCTTTATGAGTACCGGGTTTTTATGCTATATGTGTCTGTGTACTTTTTGGGGGATTTTCTTTTCTTGTTGGGGACTGGCGTCCAAGGCATGAAGTCCCAGGTTTAGGTTAAGTATGTCTGAAGGGAGGTCTGAGTAGTCATTGCCTCCTGTAAAGACATTGTCAAGCATTGAAAGACTTGTTTTAGAAGGGGGTCCTAGTGACCCTGTTCTGCTAGCCTGCTAGGCAGCCGTTCCATGAGTTCTTATTAGTTGTGAGGTAGTTAGAGAAGCCTGCCAAAAAAGGAAAAATGAGGATAAAGGAAAAGAAACCCTGAATATCCCAAAAGATAATAAATATATACAAAGGTGTGTAAAAAGGGGTTCTAACCCCTGCCAAAATAGAAAAGAAAAGAAAGGAAAATTTATAAGCAGTTGATCATCGCCTAGCGAAGGCCTGGTAGGTTCCTGGGGACGAGTCAGACCTGGGGCCGATGCCTTGTCTTCCTAGGGGAGGCATCTTGCTGGAAAAGAAGAAAGTAAGGAAGGTTGGAGCGAAAATAAAAGTGAGTGTCAAAAAAGGATTAAGTGTCGCCTTGCAAGGGCTTGGTAGGTTCTTGGGTACCAAGACAGGTCTTGAGGCCGATGCCCTGTTCTCCTTGGGTCACTACGCTCAGCTCTCTCCTTTTTACATGCCCAAGTATGGGGAAAATAAAACCCTAAAAGAAGAAGAAATGTACTGAAAGAAAATACTTCTTGATCAGGCTATAGGAGTCCTCGCCTAGTAGGAGCTCCTAGTTGTGTTGTCCTTGGTTAGGTAGGTAGTTCAGACCGCCACTTAGGGCGACCTCTTTGATAGTTTTTTTTAGTCTGGCCGTGTTGGAGCAGTTGGTTAGTGACTTGCTTCGGACATTTTATAAGATTATGCTAGGCCTACTCCTTGTGGATGTCATTCCTTGGATTTGTCAAGGGGTAGGGTGAGCACTGTGTTGTGTGTTTTAATATGTATCTATTTTGTATCAGCTTGATGCTTCCTTTGGTTATTTTGTGCAGATCTATTGTGGGATTCGATGGGCTGAGTCGCCCTATCCGGTGGTCACCAATGAGAGTGGATTTTTGAGCTCGAGATGTGCCTAATATTTGCCAAAAAATCCAGAATTTAGGGGAAAAATATTCGACATCGAAGGCGGCGGCTCCAGCTAGGACGATTTTAAGCACCGAGTGAAATACGACTCTTAAAAGGCACTCGAGTGACACTTGTAGATTTTTGATAATTTTTCAGGCTGTCGTGCGGGTTGTCAGGAGTTAAGTGGTAATGCTATTTTTATGAAGAAAAATGATCTTTTTATACCATTTGCTTTATGAAACCTTGTTCATATGGGATGAAAGTTCATTATGACATTGTTTGCCATGAATTTCAACTGTTTGCAACCTGAAAATCAGAAAATATAAGGCTACATAGTCGGAATTAGTATCAAAATACATGAAAAACACGCGTTTTAAGGGTAAAATTGGGTTTTTGCTATATAAATGAGAAATATAATATGTCACACCAACTAAATCTGAGTTTTGCTGTCAATGAACCTAAGGGCCATAGCCCACAATCAACTTTCATTTTTAGTCATTATTTATTAAAGAAAATAGGGAAAATTGCCCAAAAATGGAAAAAAATGGGTTTAAAATTAGGGGAATATAGAAAATGGGCTGAGAAAAATTAGGGAAAATTATATCTATGTTTGTGCAATGTATAACGATGGCAAAGCACGAGGCTGGCCTTGGTTTGTCCCCGTTTCTATGTTTTGTGCGTATTTATCGTTCTTTTAAAATGGAGAAATGCATAGAAACCCTATCTAACTGATTAATGATGCAAAATGCTAAGAGTTGGGTGAAGAGGGGCTGAAACACTGAAAGATAAAGAAAAGATTTGATTTATGCATTGCACTTGGCATATAGGAAACGGTTTGAATAAAGAGGATGGTAGCATGACTATATGGCTTGGTGCCTCCTTTCAATGCAGCACGCGTTAGTGAAATTCACGGAAAGAATGTTTTATGCATTATGCACGATGCTGATTTTTCTTTTGTCTGAGCACGTAGCCATACATGATTTGCATTAAGCATAACAATAAAAAGGTATCAGAAAAAACCTCCTGGATGCATGGCACCTGTCTTCCTTAGGTTGTGACCAACGATGAGCGTGAGAGGATGTCCTAAGCTGTAGGTTAGTCGTTGGGTCCTAAGGGAAAGTGTAGTGAGGAATGGTACATCCTGGAACGTAAAATATTGGTACCTTGAGAGGAGTTTGTGCTCATATGTGTTATATGTTTAGCAGCGCATCAAGGGGCCAATCCCTGCGATGTAGGAGAGCTGCAGTGGGGCTTCGACTATTAGTCGATGGAGTGCCTCCTATGTGTGTGTGACGAGGCGTTATGCCTATGTACTTTGGGATCTCCCTCTGAGGAGTTTTAGGGAAATGTTGGACTATAAACTATAAATGCAGGAATTAAGCTTTAGGGCAGTTTGTCCTTCAGCATTAGATTGACGCTCCTGGTCCGCGAGGCCATGAGGGTGTTTGCGTGTCATGAGCATGAGGTCCGGCTAGTGCTATAGCCAGTGCCGACCCATTTTAGGTCCCATCAAGAAATATAAGTTGTTGAAGACAGGATTCATCTACAAAAGTGAGCACATAGATTGGTATCACCCATAGTGATTGTCCTGAAGAAGAATGGAAAAATTCAAGTGTACGTAAAGTATAGAAAAAGCCAATGCTATGACAAAGAGAGATAACTATCCACTACCCTACACAGAGTAGATGCTCGAGCGAGCAGTGGAAAAGGAGGCCTACAAATTCTTGGATAGCTTCTTAGGCTAACAAGGTGCAGGTACACCTTGATGATAGGCACAAGACAACGTTTGCAATGGAATGGGGTGTGTTTGCCTACATAGTCATGCCGTTTGGGTTGACGAATGTACCAGCTACCTTTCAACGCCTCATGTGTGCCATCTTCAAAGACATGCTTAGGCAAGAATTGGAGGTATTTGCTAACAATCTATTCATTCACTCTAGTTGGAGAGAACACCTAGATAAACTTTGTGCAATCTTTGAGTGGTATAGGTTATATAATCTCTCCCTGAACCCCTTGAAGTGCTAGCTTTGGGTAAAACACAGATGTATCCTAGGGCATGTGGTGTCTAAGAGAACGACATTGCCATAGACTTCTCAAAAGTTAGAGTCATTGTCAATTTACCACCACACATGAACTATAAGGGAGTTCAATGCTTCGTGGGGCACATAAGGTACTATCGGAAATTCATTTTGAACTATGCATTGATCGTTAGACCCCTTTACAAATTGTTGATCGTATTTGAGTGGACCGAGGAATGCCAATGCACCTATGAGAAACCAAAGAAGGTTCTCATGACCGCACCAATCCGAGCCCAAGATTGGAACATAACATTCCATGTGCACATTGATGCCTTGAAGTTCGCTACGGGAGCTATTTTGTGCCAACTTGGTGAACATAATCTTGACTATCCCATGAGCTTTGCTAGCAAATAACTCATTGATACGAGATGAATTACTCCAAAATGGAGAGGGAAGGCCTAACCATGGTATTTGTTGTAAAGAAGTTTCGCCATTATCTTTTGGCCATGCTCTTTACCTTCTTCGTTGACCATCAAGCTTTGCTTTATCTAGTAAACAAACATTGCGCTCTAGAACGCATAACTAGATGGTTACTTCTACTTCTAGAATTTGACTTCTTTGTGATTGTATGCAAGGGTAAGCAGCATTACATGGCAAACCATATATTTTGCATACCCATAGGAGAAGCTAATGGATAGGGCATCGTAGGCAACTTGCATGCTGATGCGCACTTGTTTAGCATGTCCAGTGAGAGTGACCTATTTAGGGCCGATCTAATGCCATATTGGGCAGATGACATAGTCCAAGTCCTAGAGTATGGATTGCTTGAGAGATCTATAGAGAAGGCTAGGCTAAAGTGTCTTATCCTTAAGATTCAACCCTATTAGTTAGTTGTAGGCTAGCTTTATAGACTAGGACACGATGGGTTATTACGAAGATGCATGTGTGAGCACGAAATGCATGATGTGCTTGCTGAAGCACATGGTGGAATTGCTGGAGGACACTTCAGCAGGCGGCATAAATACTATAGCATGCAAGGTGCTACAATCTCAGTTATGGTGGCCCATCCTATTTCACGATACTACTAACTTTGAAGTATTGCAACGAATGTCAAAGGACCAAAGTACCCACATGTAAGGACAAGATGGAGTTGACCCTGGTAAAAGTACGATAGTCCTTTGAAAAGTGGGGGATCGACTTTATTGGGCTAATCAGCCTGCAACGTAGTACTCATATGCAAAATACATCATTATAGCAAAAAATTATCTCATGAAATGAGCCAAAGCTCGGGCCACTAGGAAAAATGACGCTAGAACCATGGCTAAGCTCCTTTGGCAGCAGGTGATCTCGTAATTTGGTTGCCCCATCGAGCTAGTTAGTGATCAAGGCATGCACTTCATCAATGAAGCGATTACCTATTTACTATCCACATTCTTGATCATCCATAGAAAATCATCATGATACTACCCTCAAGCTAACGGTTAGGCGGAATCCATGAATAAGATCCTATGAATGTCTTAACTAAGGTAGTCCTTATCTCGCACAATGATTGGGACAATAAACTCATGGCAACGCTATGGGCCTACGGGGCAGCCTACAAGACGATTGTATGGCAAACATCATTCAAGTTGACCTATGGGACCGAAGTGATCCTGCCAATGGATTTTTTTGTTCCAAGCTTGAGAGTAGTAGTGCAAGAGAGATGGGAAGGAAGGGAGGCATGGATGGGATGCCTAGTAGATCTAGAATGCCTTTATGAGACTCGACTCCTAGCAATCCATACACTAATGTGAGAAAATGTAAGACGCAAGTGTTGGTTTGACAAACATATCAAACAATGTGACTTTGAGCAAGGCAACCTAGTGCTACTGTACTTTGTAAAGGGCCATAAGCAAAAGATGAAGTTCAGAGGATTGGGGCCTTTCAAAGTTCGCAACATTAGTCGAAGTGGCAACATAGAGCTCGAGACCCTAGAGGGAGAGGGTGTAGCCTTCTTCAATGGTGGCAGTCACCTCAAGAAATACTACCCTCCAATGCATCCAATATATGAGCCTCCAATGCTAGAACCCCCTATGAACATAAAAGTCACCACCATCATCGAGATAGAGGATGAGGATGAGGAATGCACATCAGTGACTACCCAAAAGACACACACCTTTGACGCACTTATTGACGAGGGCACCGACTTTAATATCCTTACACACGATCATTGGACCCTCATTGGTTAGCCCCGATTGTGGCCTGTTAATGCTAAACTCAACCCGTTTGGAAGATAGTCCTACTCTCAGTGCTAGGAAAGTGTAAAATAGCGGTCTCTATCTAGACTAAAAGCCTACCTATAATCTTCTATGTGTTGGCTAACACTAAGGCCATCTATAAGGAATCACTACTAGGATGTGCATTAAAAAACAAACACACTGCCATGTTGACTATGATTCACATTGCATTCACCTTGCCATTGGCAATGTTAAGATAGTGATGACTTTTAGCAAGGGTAGCATGGATCCATCAAAGCTTGCAGTGCCACCAGTAGAGGAACCTAGTGCAAGGTCTAAGGAGGGGGATCGTGACTTGTCCCACCCTGCCAAGACAAATAGATTGCAACCCTAAGGAAACACACCCAAGATCACTAAGCAGTAGCTCAAATGGGTGCCCAAATAACAATTGCAGCCTTAGAAGCCAAATTGCATGGATTTGTAACCACAAAATCTCATGCCCTAGGCCTAGGAGACAAAGCTGGTGATATAGAAATATACAAACGGTTAAGCCACGATGGGTGTCCAAAGACCTATTGTGCACTCAAAGCTACTATGAAGGCAACAACTAGATTTGGTTGCCCAAAACTATGAGCATCATGCATGTCCCTCAATCTAGACCCTCCAATAGCCCATCTCCACAAACCGATGAGCTATCCAGGAATGAGAAACCAATTGACTCAAAAAGCACCAAACCCATAGAGCCTCAATGAGTCTATCGACCAAAACCACAACCAGATGCTCCTAGACGAACTTAATCTGACACTCCTAATGTCCCACCTACTCCACAAGCAAAAAGCAATGCATCACTCGAGCCCTAAGACCATCCCATTGCACAACTAGTTGCTAAACACCCTATTGACCAATCCACAAAGCAGACATTAGTTCCTAAGTTATCCAATCCAGCCAAATCCCAACCTCCTACAGGCCTCACACCCTCTTATGAGCATAGATCTATCCTTACCTTGGCCTCAAACCTAGCGAAAAATACGGGAGATGATTTAGTCACCTATATTAGATGACTAGACACCACCTTTACCATGCTAGCTAGGAGCTATGAATGGCTTAGGTCTCCTAAACGAGCCATTAGCAGTAGATGTATGCTCCTTGCCATGCACTAGGGAAGAATCTAAATTCATGTTTGTTAAGATTCCCATGGTAGTAGTTGAGGAATTGATTGCCAACGAAGCCTCTCGAGAGCAAGCTCGGAAACAATAGCTGATCACATCCTATAGTAGGAGTAAAGTCTTTGCAACAAGCTAGGAGCTAGAAGAGCTGAAAAAGCTAGTCGACTCTGACTCTTCTTTTCTGTGTAAATGGTACGTTCATCTCTAATGGGAACAAGAGGGTTGGCAAATTATGACCCATGCCAAGCAGAGACGAGCAATCAAAACTGAGTATGATCCAACCTATGTGGTTTTTACCTCATTCATAGTATTGGCCATTCATCACAATCGATCATTTTAGAGAAATACATTATGGCCCACCCCTATTTTGATTGAATCCTGAGCAAAAAAGAATTGCACATCACTAATAGGATGAATTCTGGTGACTTCCTAATTGATGTCCCGACCTACATTACACACATAAGCATTAGACCTCATGACATGGACCATCATGCCTACTTGGAGTATAACCCCAGCTTCTATGATTGGCTCATGAGGAAGTAAAGCATAGCAAGCATGGACTTAATGCCCTTAATGCTTCATCCTCCAATATCTTAGAAAGGATTTTCATCACTCCGTGGAGAGAGGGGTAAGATGGAAAAGAAGACACGATTTGAACCTTAAACCATATTTTGAAAAGAGAAAAGGATGGATACGAGTCAAGTTGTGCTTAAGGAAAATTTTCATGAAATTCTTGTTTGGATTGTGTGGATTGCTTGAAACAAAATTTCTCATTCCGTACTTTAGCCTTTCACCTTTCCATAGCATATATTCATGATCCCCTTATCTTTTTGCAAAAAGTCATTTCAAGTGAACTAATAGTGAGCTGCTGCATCATGACAAGAACCCGAGAGATAGCAGGGCACAACAAAGGCAGCAAGTTTCCATTCATAGAAGAAAAGTAGTCCAAATATGACCTAACGATGGTAACAAGGGCCTTAAATCTGCTTAAGTTCAGAAGCATCCAGAACTGGAAAAACATGGCAATGAAAGAGCAAGTGGTAAAACAGATTGTCGACTAATGTAATCTTGGTAAATATATAAAGAAGGTCAGCCAAAAGCCATTGATATATAGCAAGTGTATGGAGTTCTTGCGAGATTTTGATACTAAAAGGAATTGTGGCATCATTATAGTGAGGCAATGAGGAGAGACTCACAAAGTAGAAGTGAAGTTGAGCCCCGAAATGGTGGAACAAGCTCTAGGGCTGGTCAGCAAGCCCAAGAGGTGGCCCAAAAGGGATGCCTATAGTATGTTAGGGATGGACAAGGCCCAAGTATACATGAATGATGGAGTCAAAGCCGACATCCCTAACCCCGACATTAGGCCGCATGCAAAGATAGTCCAGACTCTATTCTTCGATCAAAGGTACAATGCCCTGATGATGAGTAGGATTGGAGTGCCATTGTTTGAGAGCGTCGCGGGGCTAAGTCTCTAGATGAAATCAATTGGAATGGCTATGTGCATAAGACTATTGAATCTTCAACGAAAGCGCTAGCCACAGGAGCTACAGTAGTAGGTGGGGAGTCTTTGGCTTCCATAGCAGAGACGACAAGGAAAAACCTAGCAGCCAAGGCCTTCAACATAGGGTTTGGAGATGTTCTCATGGCCATCATCTAAGAGGCCATTAGAGACTTAGAAAGACAAGAAGTGATGGAAGAAACCCCCGAGCGCTCACTAGTCCACACATCACCTGTGCAGTCACCAAAAAGAAGGAAGCTCTACTTCAAGTCCATTAGCAACAACCAGAGGCTCTGAGCGAGAGAACTATTAGTGGGAAAGGGAAGGAGGGTCAGTCCCATAGAGGCAAGGTGAAAAAAGAAAAATCAAGTTGAACATCCTAGGAAAGGAGAAGAAAACCACAATAGAAGAAGACGAAGAATTCCAAAAGGAGTCGGAAGAGTTAGAAGATGAATGGAAAAAGAAGTAGGAAGAAGAAGAGGAGTGACTAAGAAAGGTGGAAGAGGAGTCCAAAAAAAGGACATAAGAGGAACAAAAAAGGAAGCAAATCGAGGATGAGGAAATGCTAAAAAGAGAAGATGACTAGAAAATGACCTTAGCCTTGCGGTTGTTGGTAGAGCAAGCCTTCTGCCTCAAAGTTCACATGTAGAAGCCCAAGTGATGAACCAGGCTCGAACACTGTAGTAGAGGAAAGAGCTCAAGGGTCCATTTTCCAGGCAAGGGAAAGGCCCCTGTGTAACCCCCACCATCAGCCTGATTGCCACGCCAGTCACCACCCAATAGACCTTAGAAGTGGGAGTGGACTGAAGCAATGTGGTGGCATGGGTGCAGTACTTGCTAAACTCGATGAAGAAGCTTGGCCCTGTGCAAAGTGGTGGAGCCCCAATGATAGGGACAAAGAGACCTACTGCTACGGACGTAGAATCTAAAAAAGACCCAAAGAAGTCCAAGGTCAAGCATTGACAATGTGCATGACACATTAGCCTACCAGCAACAACCAACTCCGATGAATATGTGTAGGAGTTCCTAGGCCAACTTGAAAAGATGAAGGAAGATAGGAAGGCCACTATGGCAGAATTAGAGATTGAGAAGGATGTGTTCGCTGCCTACCAACTAGAGGAAAGGAAGGAGATAACAATCTATCAAAGATAGGTGATTGATCTAAAGAAGGACCTAGAAGCAAGGAAGAAAATGGGGGTGGAGAAGGAAGAAGAGAGTGCAAAGGAACTCCAAGTGGAGAAGGTAGAGGGAGAAATGGGGCTAGAAATGGACCTCTCAAGCCTCATATAGGGGCAAAGGACATGAAATAGCAATTTGAACAACTAAAGAACCTTAGAGAGGAGCTCATCAAGGAGCTAAAAAGGGTGAAGACACATGCCCATGTATATTTCCATAAGGATAGATGACAAGAGAATTGACTATGGAAGGAATTGCAAGAGGCTAGAGCACAAAAAGACGAGAGTAAACTAAAAAGGTGCTAGAGGTAGAAAATCGACTCCTTGGGACACTCCAATAGTAGGAATGACTAAAAGAAGAGGTGAATCATCATAAACAATACAAGGAGAAGATGTTGGCAATTTGGAAAGAACAAGAGGAAGTGGTGACAATGCTATCATAGGAGCTAAGCCAAAGTCAAGGAAAGATAGAAGAGAAGGCTGAGGCGTGGGAAGAGAGAAATCTTGGAAGGGTCAAAGACTTGGCCGAATGCCTTGTCCCGGTAGAGAGCGGGAGAATCATGGTAGAAGCAAGGGCCAAAGCAATGAAAGCAGGGGTAGAAGTCTAGCAACATGCCTTCCTAAACACAATGCTTCATGTAACTCAAGCTAGAGATGAGGACTCCTTGGAAGAGCTAAAGAGGAAGCTGGAGATCTCAAGGAGATCCATAAGGTATGGGCTCTAGGAGCACATCCCTAAAATGAGCACTAGCCCAAGCTTGGCACAACAAAGACAACTTCAAATGAAAGCAGGGCTCTCGAGGGAAGAGCTAGAGCAGCTTGGAACTGGAGAGCAAGAGCACTCAGAGAGAGCAACCAACCATAGTGGCCCAAGCAAAACCACCAAGGGAAGAAGGGCCCAATTTTGAGCAATTTGATAACACAAAGGCACAACTTGGTGAATAGAGTCCACCCCCCTCTCCATCAACAAAAGTGGAAGGCCAAGAAGAGGAAGATCCTATCACGGCTGTGTAGAAAGAATGATCGAGGCCAAAAGGAAACACAGGGAGTTGGCTGAACTCATGAGGAGGAAGTTTAATGCTAGACCACAAGAAGTGCTTGATGTCTAGATGCTGCAAATTGAGGAACGACTGCCTATCAATTGGGCATGGGAATTGAACCATCGGGATAGTGACAGAATGACCGTAGGCCATTTCAATTTGAATTCTTCTACCCTTCTACCCTAAAGTGAGTGGTGGCTCCACAAGTGGTTGAAGGAGCCATCCAACTCTCAAAGAGGCTAGGAAAGCGGTGGCTAGACGAAAGGGTTAAAAATCCCATGCTATGGAGAAGAGAGCATGCAAAATACTAGGAGGAAAAGGCCATGGAAGAGCTAAGAAAAGTCAAAGGCTATGAATCCCAACCTAAATGGCATTGAAAGATCTAGACCAACAATTTTGAGGCATGGATGGCTTTTTACAACACGTTGCCATATATGAAAGGGATGACCCCACCTACATGGCTTATCTGAGGTGCCATGGTGTGGATTTTGATCGGGAAAAGCATACCAGGTATGACTTCCCTTTGATCTACAATGTCAAAGCTACCACTCCTGAAGAATTCCTGACCTTTGGGGCATAAGACCTTTGACCCTCCATCAATCACTTCTTGGATGAGTTCGTGGCATATCCTGACCTTGCTTTCCTTACCACTTGTAATTATCTCCATCTCTTGCGAATCCTACTAAAGCAAAAATCCAAAGCCCTAGAAGAGCACCTTCCACCCTTCTATTTTGACATCAATATAGAGATATATAACTGTGCAATGACCCACCTGATATTAAGGGCAACTGTCTTACCAAATTTTTACATAAGTCTTTTGGAAGACATGAGTGATAGGTTCTCAAAGTGTAATCACCCTTTTCTATCTACTATCCCTCTCAATGTAAGAATTAACCAAAAGGGCTACATGAAAAGCCATGCATTCCTTAGCAAATCTCTTAGGCCCTCTCGAAATGTAACTATCTTGAAGAGCATCGGGATGATGTCTAGCATGCTCCTCCCTTCCAATGTACTCCAAAAAATAAAAAATAAAAAAAGGAGAAGAAATGAGAAAATAAAGAAAAGATCCACACGAAGCAAAAGGGAAGGAACAAAGAACTTTTCCATGTAATATCAGAGTACCACAAACACCACACTTAGGGGTTCTCAAGTTAGGTGTTTTTGATGGCCTCGATTGGCTAGCTCCATGCCTAACCCTCTAGCCCTCCCTGGCCCCCTACTTCACACTTAGGGTACATCAGGGGTAGGACACACCTAGTGAGTTTGCGCCCGTGGTTAGACCTATCCCTCCCTAAGTCACATCCACAACACCTCCCCTTGTACACAAATTGGGTCCTCAAGTGTGGGTCAATATCATAGGCTTTCCCTCGATGTTTGACAACTCCTAGCTTCACTGACACAAACACCTTGCACTGCACGATGAGGTAGGCACACCCCTAGGTAGTGCACATCCTTTCCCTTTTTAGGTACAATCAACAATCTGCGAGATTGACCACCAAATTTGGAGGCCATCGTCACCCACTCAATCTACTCTCGTCCTCCACAACCTCACATCCATTCATGATGCTGCTTCTTCGTGTCCACTCTCCACGAAGTCCCATCATCGATCCACATGGCAACCCTTTAACTACATGAGCCCTCATCAACAAGGGCCAGTAAAAGTGCCATGGGACTGGCACTCGACTAAGAGGGGGTAATGTTAACCCTAGTGCAAAGAAAGTAAAAAGAAAATTAAAAAGATGCACAGCAAAGCAGAAAAAGGTAGCTTGACTAAAGAAATAGAAGGAAAAAATGACAAAATCACAAAGACAACATTAAACGTTCAGGGAAAGTGCAAAAGAGGAAATGCATATTTTAAATGCAAAGGTGCATCGTAAATTTTTGTAAGAGAGTGCTAGGCTCCCTCCTGTGCAATTTATAAATGTAGATGGGCATGGGTGAAGGCGCAATGTAAATAGGAAGGGAATAGGAAAATAGGACCTAGGTTAAAATGGTTGATCATGTAAAAAAAAAGAGGTGGGTGCCCAAAGGGGATTAGGGCTTGTATAAAAGACAAAAAGTGAACGAAGAAGCTCATTCTTGTGTGTGGCCAAAACTAGCTCTTTTTTTTCTTCTTCTTCTTAGTTTTGGTTGTGCTTGTGTTGCTTGAGGGAGGGAGAGTGAAGGAGTGAGGGAGTGAGTGTGAGGGTGAGGGAATGTGATGGAGAAGTTCTCCATCTTCTCCTCTCTTCTTCTTCTTCTCTTCTCTTGTCTCATGCACGACAATGGAGCTTGGAGCTTGAGGATCGAGCTTTCTTGGGCTCACACATTGGATCATGGAGCTACTGGAGTATTTGAGGGAGGAGGTAACTCAATCGAGCATAAAGGTAAGCTCACTACACTTGTAGGTGTGAGAGTGTGCACGACTATGTGAGAGGTAGCCAATCGCACTTGGCTTGAAACACTTGAAATAATAAGCACTCAGTGGGTCTTGGTAGTTGAGCAAGAGCTCCCACATGTGAACTGGCCACCATTAGAGACAATATTATAGAACACTTGCTTAGAGAGGGACAATATAATGGTGGGCTTACATAGCTCATCTAATTCAGCCCAATCCTCAGCATCAATATGTTTGGAATTGATATCCTCATGTTTCAAATACTTAATCTGTATTTTTTACACTAAAACTTGCAAAAATTGGGCCTTTTAATAGTTGTACTTTGTGACATCGAACTTGTCAATATTAAAGATAGCATTATCATTGGAACCACCAACCATATTGAGACTAAGTAAAATGCACAAAAGGCCAAAACAGGTTCTTGTAGTAACCTACAAATTAGTCCCAAAACTACTATCAGATCAAGTTGAAAACAAGAGGAATTGCTGAAGCAAGAAGCTGTCCACAAAGTATGAACAAAGGATTGTCAAACGAAAGTGGCTACCTCATGAAAACCACCAAAATATGCAATTACAATTTGTTGTAATAAGGTATAGTAGTAAGAAAACCAAGCCAAAATTGAGTTGTCACATTGATACATGACAAACTGGAACTCCCAAGTAATATCCTGCATCATGCATGGTATGTCAGAAATTCTAGCAACCAATATACATAAGACAAGCACCCAAATCTATCAATTGCAATTTGTCACAGTGTGGTATATATCAATTGACATAACATTCATACATGTAGCAGGTCTCATGGTAACGGAAGAGAGCAACCAAAGACACGAGTGACTGAGAAAAATCTCAATAAAAGGCCAAGATAAGTGCATGCATAATTGACAATGACCTAATAAAGGTTGCTGCAAGTCCAAGACAAGTGTCAACTTAGATTAGGCGCCTCAAGGCATAAACTACAGACATATAACATGTACATAAAGTGAAGATCCCATTGTGTCAATAGTCAGGCTCAACTACATAACCACGAGCTCTATGTAATATCAAAGAGGTGACTGCCACTAGAAAAAAGTCAAATGCGAAATGAGCAAGCAAAGCTCAGATGCATCATGTACATAGCATTAAGCATCCAAGATCCAAGTGGATACATCCAGAGTATCCAAGTGAAAGTAATTGGCAAAGCATCCACTGTAACATCCAACTAGGTAACTAACAACCAATGTCAATGTTAAAGCTCCAGAATAACTCAAATGCAAGTCAAAGGCAAAGCCCAATTGTCCGTCAAGCATAGTCGAGACATGTAGAATCCATATCAGACATAAATATCCAAGAGGATTGCCCAAGTATCATCCAAGGATAAGAGGCATAAACTACCTCAAAGAATGCTTGCTGTAGGCAAATGACAAACAATGTCAATCAAAATAAACTTGAATCGCTGCTCAAAGGCATTCTTCTAGAACCATGACATAGCATGTGACATCAAGCATAAGCATCGGTATATCACCCCGAATAGTTGATAAGGACCCAATAAGTAATAGGCATGTATTTCACTGACAAAATAAGCTTCAGCCCTACTTTTAAAAGCATCTAAATCTTTGTCAAACTGAGCAAGAAGAATTCTTAAATCAACTCCAAAATGATCTTCAATAAATGGGTAAGCAACCCTGAATGTATGGACATCAACCAAGCATGAATGGGCATCATTTATGCATCACCACTAAGCAAGAGAATCAATGATAGGGGGTTGCCTTGTTTTTACAGACTACTTATGCTGAATACACTGTCAATGAGTTGAATACCAACTACCCAATAGCAATTCCAAGGGTTTAAGCCAATGCTAAGACCAATGTTGAGCATCTAGAAGGAGTTGTAAGTGCCTAATGATGAGCAACCCAATGAGGAGGAAATGTTGGAGGAGTGTTGCTATCCCAATCAGCCTACAAACAAGTGCAAACTAGCATGGAGTTGTTACTATCTTTGCTGCCCATAGTGGGTCTTAAAACAATGATGAATGACCTCTACCAAGGTCCTAGATCAGGCTGCCTCAAGAGGTCATGATGAGTGTTGGAGCAATAGATGACAAATATGAACCTCAAGAGATGAAGCAATGATTGCCAATGATGAGTCCCTATTGTAGGTAGCTTGAATGGAAGCTGGAAGCAATGCCAGACCAAGCTCAAGCTCATAGAGAAGAACACTCTAATAGCAATTGAAGGGAGTGAGCCCTAAAGTGGAAGCATGGCACAAAAGCAAGAGCTATGGGGAAAGGAGCAATACTAAGAGAGAGAGACACAAGATGTGGGAACTCCAACAGTCATAAGGTGTGACTAGCATTCAATTTATTCAAATGTTAGTGAAAGAATAAAGAATAAAGTGATAGTGTTGGGCATCCGCCACCTACAGTGTATAGGTGTGCGGGTAATAATACACAGTGCAGGTACTATTAGTGTAACTAATACACAGTGCAGGTACTATTAGGTGTGCGGGTAATAATACACAGTGCAGGTACTATTAGTGTAACTAATACACGACGGCTAGGCATAGGCACCTTTACCCCCAACACAAAAAGTTATATCATAATATAAGAGCCATGGTTACTCAACTTATATAAAGATATGAAACACACATAATTGTGGTTTGAATTATTGAATCCAAACCTACAATTTGTTATTTGTATAGGCTTAGTTGGATGTATAGTAGACATTAGAGATAAAAAAACATTGAGCATAGCTCCATTTCAATATCACTTTATAAGAGAGCAAGGCATGTTGGATGGATAGCTGACATTAGAGATTAAAAAAACCTTGAGCATGGCTCCCTTTAAATATCACTTTATAAGAGAGCAAGGCAAAATTGTACTAGGGAGAGATCGTGGGGATTAGCTAAACAAGATCTGTCTAAGGACAACCATTTAACAAGATGAACCATGTATAAGAGCTCTTTTGAAAAAATCCTAGAAGCATATAATGTGCACAATTCTTAACCAAAACAAGCCATAATATAAAATTTCATGGCTATGTTGAAATGTTAAGGCATCATCATGGTGTCTATAGAGAATATATCTACTGGAGCTTATTTAAGCTCTTTTTTATGCCTATCCTGAGAGAGAGGGAGAGAGAGGGAGAGAGAGGGAGAGAGAGGGAGAGAGAGGGAGAGAGAGGGAGAGAGAGGGAGAGAGAGGGAGAGAGAGAGAGAGAGAGAGAGAGAGAGAGAGAGAGAGAGAGAGAGAGAGAGAGAGAGAGAGAGAGAGAGAGAGAGAGAGAGAGAGAGAGAGAGAGAGAGAGAGAGAGAGAGAGAGAGAGAGAGAGAGAGAGAGAGAGAGAGAGAGAGAGAGAGAGAGAGAGAAGGGGGGTTGACTACCAATGCATATGTCTAGAAGAGGAGAGAGAGGGAGTGGACCCACCAAGAAGGCATGTGGAAGGGGGGCTGCCCCCGGGGGGGGGGGGGGTTTGAATGCATTGACGCTAATGCCCCAAGTGTCAACAAAGAGAGGGAGGGAGGGAGGAAAAGCACCCACCTAGCACCATGCACACACACACACACTCTCACTTCATATGGCATGCACTAATCAAAGTCTTGTAGAGACAAAAACATTAACCATGTCAATTTCCATGTGTAATCATTTTTGCAATTCTGTAAAAGTCTTGGAGATCCTAGGATTTGGGAGATCCCACGATAGGACACACTAACATTATTTTCATTAAAATGCTATTTTCTTCTTTGCACATCTCAAAGATGTGCAACTTGTGATTTGGTTCTCCTTCTCAATTTTCTTCCTCTCTACTAAGAGGGTTCTAGAGTTTCTCCCCTTGCAAGCACAAGAAACATGCCTCCTTGCCCACATCCAATACACGACCAAACATGTCACAAAATTACAACATTTGCAATACTAAAAGTTTCTATATGAATTAAATCTGTGTAAATAGGTTGTTGGTGATGATAATGGTGAGAAAGACATCTTCAAGGTTGTGTTGAAGAGATTATTGGTGATGATAACGATGAGAGAGTATTCCCCAAGGTTGTGTTGGATGAATGGTTGCAACTTTTTGCATTCAATCTCTTTTTCTTCTCTCACTCCCATCAACTTGATCATGGTCAATGGTCATTTCTCAATATGTGAAACTCAGCATTAGCTTACCTTACAGATGCTTACTTCTTTAATCTCTAGTACTTTCTCCAACAAAGGTGGCGTGCATCATGGTGCTTTCCCCTCTTCGCTCAATCCACATGAACCCAATCGGTGTCACTAGCCATTTAACACCATACTAAACTTAATGTTTTCATAATTTGGATATGTATTAATATTAATTAACAAAAGAAATAAATGTTTACAAAGCTTGAGCGGTTGATTTCAAGAAGTTCTCAAACCTTCTTTAAAGTCTTGTGAAACATCTTATAGGACTTATCCTTAGTAGCAAAGCCTCTTAGGGCCACCAAAACTTGTTTCCCAATGTGAGTCCACTTATCCATGGATACCAAAAATGCCTTGATTCTACCATTCTTAGCTTCCAAACATAAAGTAAAACTAAACTCTGGTTACATGAGAAGCCTAACCTTCTTTGCCAATTCTACATTTGCATGGACTTCTATAACTGATTCATCATCTCCTTCCAAGTTTTGAGCTTAGCACGTGCATGCCATTTCCTCTAATAAGCAACCATCTTCATTGATTATCTACATACATTTTAATAAAGTCCTTGTCCCCTTTGCATCGCTAAAGTAGCTTATCATTAGGGGAAACTAAAAATTTACTTGGGTTGGCATTGTTATTCACCTTTATTGTTGGCTAAGCTTCCTTCATAGCATCAATTTATTGTTGTAGAAAGTTAGCCTCCTTCTAACAGAGTCGATAATGCTCCTTAATTCTATCCTTCTCCATGAATGTCATGTTTTTGTTGTCCCGAGATATTTCCAACAAAGTATCCCCTTTGAAGCTAGCTTCCTTGTCTTACTTGGGTCTTCTTCAACTAGTCATTGTCCTGAGCTACTGCCCATGATGCTTCTTTGAGAACATCCTGCCATGCCTCTACTAGTCATTGGGCTACTTGTGTCTGTTTGAGTTTAATTCTTTGTCCTAAAAGCAAGGTTCCATCCAACAAAACTCCTATGTGTCAATTCCTTGCAATCTAATATTAGTAAGCTAGTGCCTCATCTATATTGACCATTACCGATTTCCTTCTAATCTTTGAAGAGGAAGAACAAAAGTGCCTTTGCCTTGGTGGCCAAGTTGGGGAATCTTAGGCCACCTTCCCTAGTACTAGCAACAATCATCGACCTAGAAATTGCTCTCCAACTTTTTCTGCACTAGTTTTGAACCAAATTGAAGTTATCATGAAAAACTAGGCCAGTTTGTCATATGTTAGCTTGTAGCTGCTTGTTGCACCCTACTGCACTTTCCTATCAAATTTTCCTCTTAAGGTTCAATGATGATTTCAAAGAGGAGGGGGGCTATGGGGCAACCTTGCCTCATAGATCTCTTGACTTCAATGGGATCAAAGTATATTCCATGAAATATCATCATGATGCATTAGAGAAGAGAGTTTTAATCATCCCCAGGAAGCCAAAATTTAATCCTATTGCCCTCATCACTTCCAATACGAAAACTCAACTTATCCTATCATAAGATTTATAATCGAGACAAAGTTAGCCTCAGAAGAGAGAGCTAAATCCACAGAAGACATCAAATTTAAAATTGCATCTTGAAACCTCCTACCAAAAATGAAACGATGTTGTTGTTGTTAATTTATCACTCTCCCAAGTAAAAATCAATTCTATTGGCAAATATTTTAGCCATTATTGAGCATGGTTAGTGGCCTAGCTACTCAACTTGTCCCTATCAAGGGATTTCGGGATTATCTTAATGAGTCCCTTGTTTAGCTCCTTATTAAGGGATTTCACGATAAAATTAATGAGGGGTGAGTTGCAATGATACTAAACTTAAGGGATTTCAAGATTAGCTTAATGAGGGGTGAGTTTTCAAAGATGCTAAACTTAACATTGACTTGTGTAATTGGTGCTTAATATGTCAATTTCTAGCATCATTTTCCAAGTGCATTATGGTGCTCATTGATCACTATAGCAACATCTTCAATTGCCCAAAAACAAGGCAACATCATTTCTTAGGATCAAATGATAAAGAGAAAATATTATGGAGGGCTATATTTTTGCAAAGATATGGGGTGCAAAGGACACTTTCTAAAGTATTTGAGGTCATTGTTGTCATATGACAAATTATGAGGAGGTAATGATCACAATGTTTGAACATGGAGACTAATTTTATGATTTGCATGTTTGCCAAAGATGTGGGGTGAGAGAGCCCCTCTATGCAATTTTAGAGGTCACTGATGTCATTAAACAAATTATGAGAACATAGTATAGACATTAAATTTGTTTGACTCTCTTAAAATCCCAATAGCACAATATCAAGGTCCATAGTAAGGCAATGGTGTCACATGTTGAACCAAGTGAGTGTATGATGATCTAGGCCGAATACATAATCCTTTTGAAAAACTCTTATTGGCCTTAATTAGTCATAACTAGGGCTATGTCTTTTGTTAGATAACATTAGGATGAGTGTTGAGTTTTATTGTTTGCCACTTTATTAGTCTCCTTACTCCACATGGCAAATAGCAAATCTATTGAGAAGAAGAATAAGAATAAAGCAAAGTTAGATAAAAACAATGAAACGATGGTGGTAAGAAAGCAGCCAATGGTAGCCCACTATCTCACTCACTATGATGTGATATATGGACTTTAGCCTCTACCTAGCTAGTTGCAAGGCATTTCTTGAGATGCATTGGCACTAATTTGGTATGGACTTGGTTCTAACAATGGTAAAGACCATGTTAGCAATTGTTGCTACTCAAGGAGTAACTTTGGAATTTTTCACCTTTCACTTCTAATGGTGATGGGATAATATAGTCAACCTTGTTGCCCAATGGCAATCAAGATGACATCAGCACGACTTGTTAAGATAGGAATACCAAATATTGATGTACTTACTACTATTTGTGAAATGTGATTACGTTATTTGGGATAACATAAAGATGTAGTTGTTATAACATGTTGGTGCATGGAGACTATATGAAATACTTTTTCAAGAGATTTACATCTAACACATCTATATGATGCGCATTCATATGGTAGTCATGTGAGTTTTGGAATCATTGCCAACTTTTGGATAACTCTTATTTAAGAAACACTTTGCAAACACATGAATTTGTGATTGTGTATGTATTTAAGTTAATTTTGTGTCTCATTGCTAAAATATGCACATCATATTATTATTGTACAGGGATTTGATCCCACTTAAACCTTTTGATGACATTTATGTATGCTCACATGTGCAAGTCATAGAAGATACGATGTCTTGATTTTGTTTATAAGGCAAAGAAAGAAGCATTGTTCACATTTTCTTTGCACGCATGCACGCGCACACACATGCACACACATTAATAAAAGAAGAGAATGAAATTGATATAACATCAAAATTGTTTGTTGAATATTTACAAGTTTTTCCTTGAATATTCAACAAACAATTTTGATCCCCCCCCCCCCCCCCCCCCCCCCCCCCCCCCAAAAGTATTAATGATCAAGCTATTGAAATAGATGTATAATCAAACTTTTTCTTGCCAATTCACATGTTGGGCCTTGATTGCTCTATCAGAACATGGAGAGAGAGAGAGAGAGAGAGAGAGAGAGAGAGAGAGAGAGAGAGAGAGAGAGAGAGAGAGAGAGAGAGAGAGAGAGAGAGAGAGAGAGAGAGAGAGAGAGAGAGAGAGAGAGAGAGAGAGAGAGAGAGAGAGAGAGAGAGAGAGAGAGAGAGAGAGAGAGAGAGAGAGAGAGAGAGAGAGAGAGAGAGAGAGAGAGAGAGAGAGAGAGAGAGAGAGAGAGAGTTTTGGAGCATTAAGGGAGGTCACACTTGGGAGTTTTATGCTTTGTATATCTTGTTTTATGATATGGATTCCTTGTCTATGAGGTCTTAAGTCTATGTTTTTTTTGTCTTTAGTTCACGTGTCCTTATGAAATGTCTATACTATGGCTTCCTTTTAGTGAACATTCTAACATGGTATTAGATGTCTTGACCTCTTGCTCTTGAAATTTTGTGCCTTGCATTTTCTAAATGGATTTTTGTATTTATAGATTTATAATTTTGTGTTTACTAGCTTCCTTAATTTGGATGGTGTAATGTTGCCTTGGTAATTGTGTACTTGTGCAATTTGGTAAGTCCACCTCCACACTTGGATTTTGGGGAGTCATGGGTGTCTTAGCATTTGGGATGTAGAAGTCTTAGATTGGGAGGGGCATATACTATGGTGCTATATGTACTTGGTTGCTGAGCCATGGTCTTGATGGCTATGAGAGCTAGGGTCCAATAGAGGGTGAGGGAGTAATAAGTCAAGCTAGGGTAGTAGGAGGCAAACCTTGGAGATGGGTTAGCATAATCAAAACTCCAAAGCCATTCTTCTATAGGTCCACTATCTACCCCCCTAGAGTGTGAGTCAATGAAAGCCAAGAGGTCATCCTAGAAGGAGGCCATGATGGCCCAGTTGATAGATGGACCAAAGGAGATGATTGGTCATCTTCTCTATGATGATTTAGGGTAGGGGACCTCATTGAGGTGAGGGTGGTGATAGCATTGGTGAGATAGCATCACCTCCACAAGGGTTGCAGTCAACACAACTGCAAGAACTTGAGGATCAACAACCATCAATGTGTTTGCTCTATATGGTATGAGCCAATTGCTCTAAATCTACATGTGACATCAATCATGACAATGACTATTGTGCTATCTTGAGTAATTGCTACGTGGTCTTGGTACCTATTCCCTTCATGAAGCTATGTATCTCCTCATTTGTCAAGCCATGACTCATAGTGGCAAGTGTACCTTGAACTTATAAAAATAAACAAGTTGGTATATATAATGTATTCTCTCTCTACCTCTCTATCTCTCCCCTATTCCCTCTTTTCCTCTTCCTCAAGCGCATTGGGAGCATCTATCCCTTTGTTTGCATCAAGGACCCATTCCATGAAGTCACCTAACCATCCTATTCAAGACAATTCTTCACTTCATCTCAATGTGCCTTGAATAATCTTTACTTCAAATAGTCCAACACACAAATGGAAGATCTTGTCTCAAGAGAAAAAACTCGAGAAGATACATGTATACCAAGAGAAGATCCTCTTGCAAGATAAGAAAACCTAAGTTACACAACTTCAACCCTACCTTAATATAGCTCAACAAGATTGCTCAAGAAGTAGACAAGTAGTGTTGAGCACTTTACTCAAGTAGTTATTTTTTAGAGGGGGTTATGCATAAGATAAGTACTTGAGGATGGACTTGGTACTATGGTTAGCTTCTTGTCGGCAAAACATGTCAAGCTTGGATTTGAGTATAAGATAAGTACTTGAGGATGGACTTGGTACTATGGTCAGCTTCTTGTGAGTAGAGCATGTCAAGCTTAGACTTAAGTATATTGAGGTCGGTGTTGCATGTCCTCTTCTTGGACAAGAGGATCTTCTCTTGGTGTACATGTACATTCTTAAGTTTTCTTCTCTCCATGTACATGTACCTCCACTTGTTTCGCTTGTCACCTCAAACATGCCTCACTAGTCATAGCATGTCACCTTCTCATTCTACTTTGTCCTTGAACATGCCTTGTTAGTCATAGCATGTGTCACCCTCGACTATGCCTCACTAGTCAAAGCCTATCACCTCACTCTACTTTGTCCTCTCTCCACTCTCTCTACTCTCTTTTACTCTCTACTTTGTACTCTCATTAATGAATAACGATGTTTTCCTTTAGTTGTATTTTTTCTTAGATACATGAGAGCAGAATTTTGATGCCGAGGCAAGCCTTCATATGATCCCTGCATTAGTTGTGCTAGAGAGGATATCGAGTTAGTTTGGATGGATGTAAATAGTTCTTTCTTGCAAGGGGACTTGCATGATGATATTTACATGTAGTAGTTTGAGGGATTTATTGTGAAAGGTAAGGAGTAGTTGATAGGTATGCCAGATAAGAGTCTATATGGTTTGAAATACACTCATAGGGAATGGTATCATAAGTTTGATATGTTTATGAAGGCTTAGGGGTACATTAGAAGTGGGATTGATTATTACTTATAAGTGAGGAGGCTAGGGATAATAGCCTTACGATCTTGATTCTTTATGTGAATGACATGCTAATGGTTGGGAAGTCATTCATGGATATGGATCTTTAAAGAAAATGTTGCATGAAACCTTTGACATGAAGGACTTGGGGAATGTCACTATTGGGGATAAAGGCATATGTACCTACACAAACATGTATTTAATTTAGACATTGTGATCACATCCTTATACAATGCAGGTGGTGGGCACCCATTATTGTTACTTTATTATTTATTCTTTCAATGACTATTGAATAAGAGAAGCCCGGTCACACATTGTGACTGTTGGAGTTCCCACATACGACATCTCTCTTTCTCTCTTGTTCCATTTGCCATGGCTCTTGCTTTACTCTTGCTTTCATGTGAGTGATTCCACTCAGGCTCTACCTTCCAAACGGTATTAGAGCCAACCATTCAAGGAGCTTCTTCATCCTTTGCTTCAACCCAGATTCAAAGCTTTAGCTCAAGGTTTCATGGTAGCCACTGTTTCTTCCTCCTAATATATACATTGAGTCTTTCCTTCTCTTGGTTTGTTCTAGCTTGTCCTCGGCTTGTCAAGGAGCTTTCCAAGGCTTATTAAGCCTGCTGAGTACTTATTGAGTCAAGAAGTAGACATTCTGACCATTTTGAGTGGATGTAGAGCATGATGTAGAAGTCATGGATAGCTACAACAGCTTCACAATAATGTCATATTTTAGCCATAACTTTTGGATGCAGTATTAGATTTAGGAGTTCTATAGGTAGAAATGAAGAGCACACCAAGAGAAACAAGGTGGGAGCACTTAGAGAGTTAATTATATGTGGCTTTTTATTCTTTATTCCATACAAAAGAGAAAATTTCTAGTTTGGACAACAAGCAATAAAATCCATAATGCATGTTTGATGCTTTGGATGCTATTTTGGTGCCTAGATGGTATGGTTAAATATTTGGAATGCTATTTGGATTGTTAAGAGCTTAATCAACATAGCTTTGCAAAGGTTCATTGCTATTATAAGAGTTTGGACAACAAGTATACAATGGTGAGCTTCATGCTTTGAATGCTAATTGTGCTTGTATGATATTTGAGGTATGCTATATGTCTAGGTAATATCTAGCTATAACGTGTCCGCTTGACCACTTGTGGGACACGTCTTAGTTGCCTGTCGGAAGGGGAGTCTAGAAAGTGCCACATGGCACTTGCAAGGAATGTCACAGGGTTTGCGATCTAGGTCTTTCCGAGTCTGCCTGGAGCGGAAGTATCCGGCCGTTCCCACTTAGGACCGCCGACCTGAAGTCAAGGTTCCTTTCCTATCAGCCAAGTCTCTAGGAAGTGGCTAGCGTCGAGCTCCAGATGAATCTCTTTGCGTAGAGCAACAGAGTCGAAGCGGATTTATGCTGCACTTGGTTCATGGAGAATGGAAAACAAGAGGGATGCAAAGCTCAACCTCTTTGCCCATAAGGCATAGTCCCATTCCACTCCCCTAAAACAACATAAAAATGGGGATTCTAACTCAACTAACTCTAGGTTTTCACAGTATTGTTATCACGTCTTTTGAGAAAAGTTTCCAGCTAACTGGGACTACCCTTCCGTAGGACGGACCCAAGTCACGTCCACCGCACTTTCCTCGGGTTGCTTGGTTATCTAATTACCTACCACATTATGTTTGACATGTAAAAGCAACTTCCTTAATTAATCAATTTAAACACACGTTCCTTCATGCCACTTAGGCACTGACATAAAAAAATAACAATGTCAAGCAAGTTCCTTTTTCAAATATCTGATCCTTATTTATCATAGTCCTGGAATACATCAAGTATCATGGTTGAAGGCTATCCCAACAATCAATAGGATTGCTGCTCCAAGTTTCACCCGTAGACTAGTACATGGGCCTCGAGATCCCATCTCGAGTCATGTCAGCCTCTTGTGTCAAATCTGAAGGCAAGGGATTTACAGCCAGAGCCTCCCCTGGCACCCAAGCATCCTCCCACTCCAAGCAGCATCCACGGAGAGACCTCTCGCGACGGGTTCGGTCCATATACCCGGCACGGCTAACAACCCCCTTGGATAGGGCCAGGCAGGCAGTCAGAGGTAACTGATCCTGCCTCTCCCTCCAAGCTTTTAACCTAAAGCATTAAGTGTTTTGCCTTGAATTAGTTCCTTGAGCAAAGAAGTTCAAACAATGTACCTAAGTGTACAATCACGATCATTTCAATGGTCATTTGTACGACCAAGTGCTAAGGTGCGATTCCTTCTTCCCGAATGCTCCCAGCATTCGGTCCTGGATCGTTCGCGACTTGGCGAGATTCTAGGGGCTTGGCAAGCTAGGTTGCTTGTTTTCCCTTTTTCTTTGGGCTAGGGTTTGTATGTAGTTCAAGATCTCAAGTAGTCTAAGTTAAGGGCAAACAATCCATAGTGTCCTACTTGATTGAGGAGTCTCCTTCAAGTCGAGAGGCCTACATGGTGAGAAGAACCACAAAAAAGAAAAGTGTGCCTTCAAGATAGTCCCAAACAAATATGGGTAAGGAAGAATAGAGATCATATGAGAGCATACATGTTGGTTGTGTACCCAGAAGAGATGAACTCCCTTCAATTAGTTATTGACTCCTCCTAAGTCTTCTTTCCCTCCTTCAGTGTGAACAACAACTAGCCTACTACTTCACTCTTCTCCTCTCCTCTCTCTCCTCTCTATTCTCCTCTTGTGTGCAATTTTAATTTGTGCAATTGGGTCATCAATTTGTGGTTTAAGGTTCTATTCAACAACGTTGATATTAGAGTAGAGGTTTAATTGGTGGAGTAATCATTATTAGTCCCATACATGCATAAGAATCATTATCATAAAAAATTCCTTCTTTTATCTACCAATTCAAGTCTTTATCCCTCACTTGCTGGTTCCAAACTTCTCTCTCATATTTAACTCGGGATTGCACTCCTCTTTCCAAGACAAACATCCTTTACATTCATAAAGTCAAAGGCTTATCTCAAGCCTAGTAATCAAGTTTATATGGGGGATTGATTTCATATCTATCCACATAGAAGGGGAAGGTACAAAGTCCCTTTCAATTTAAAAAATATTTTTTTAAAAGTGAGAGCAACCAATGTAAATGTACTCTATGTGATTTAGCCAAATAGGGAGGGGTTTATTACTTTCAAACCCTCTCCTACAACCATCAATAGTCGTGCCATCAAACTATTTCTAAATACACAAACTTTCACATAGAGGGTGCGGGAATTATAAGTACCGTGTGATGTGATTTAAAACTTTTCCGAACATTCTTATGATCTTTTTAAAACAAAGCATTCAATTTTAGTAAATTCTCAATGCGATTAAGACTACCCTATGCAAATTGATACTTATTGCACCCATATCATGTGGAAACGAAAAGGATGAATTTGATGGAACCTGAACTTCCGCAGGAGGGGTATTATCAGCTTTCGCGCTCTGGGTGGGGACTCCTACATGTGCCCCTCTTACTCCTGCGTGTGCTTCTCTCGTGTGGCGGTTTGGGGCCATCGCAATCGGGGCTAGGGCAGGTGGAGAGTGTGCTGAAATTCCCTGCAACTGGCGGTCCTTCCCTCCCGCAAGGGAACTCCCTTTGCGGACGAATTGCATCCTCTCGTGTCTGCGGGTGAACACCCCCTAGGAGGTTTTTTCCCTTTGGAAGCTTCCAGGAAACTTAAGAAGCTTCTTTAATTTGTTTGTTTTCTGAAAAAGAGGGGGGGGACGGCATTTCCTGACGACGAGGGGGGGGGGGGGGGGGCGCTGCGTTCCACGTGGGGGGACTATTGTTGAAGACGACCAGGTTGGAGGGGGGGCTTCCCCTTATATGGTGGGGGAGGAGGTGGTTTATTGGGGGGGGGGGGGGGGGGAACGGCCATTAACGGCCACCACCCCTCCACCTAGGGGGGTGTATGCCCCCCTTCTCTCTCTTTACTCCCTCTCTCTCTCTCTCTCTCTCTCTCTCCCCCCAACATGCTGTCGGCGAGTAGCGAGAGGGAGAGTAAAAAAAATTGAGTTAAATTAAAAATTTTTAAAGGGGGGGTTCTTATGGGGAAGGTACGGGGGATGTTACATCCTCTCCCTCATAGAGGAATTGAGATGTCCTCATCTCGAGAAGATCTGGGGGTATTGTTGGTTGAGAGTATTTTCATCCACCTAGTTGGCATCCTCTTCGGGATAATCTTTCCACTGAATGAGGTATTCTCTCAAGGTCCTTGATCTCAAATGCCTCTCCCTAACATCTAGGATTCTATCAGGCCATAGCTCAAGGACTCCTTGGCTAGGCATTACAATTTGCTGATCTTCAAGTACATGATTCTGATTAGGTAGATACTTTTTCAATAGGCTAACGTGGAATACATTATGAATCTTTAGTGTTGCGGGCAGCTGTAGTCTGTAAGCATTAGGCCCTAGGCACTTGGTGATCTTATAGGGTCCACAATACCTCGGACTTAGCTTCTTGTACTCTCCCAAGGACAGTGAACCCTTTTTAGGGTGTACACGGATGAAGACCATATCACCTTCGACGAAGAATCTGTCTTGCCGTTTCAAGTCAACGTAGGCCTTCTGTCTATCCTTGGTAGCTTGAATGTCTTGTCTTATTGATTTGATTTGATCATCCATGTCTTCTAGCATCTGTCTTGAAGCTTCTACCCTCAGAGTTGGATCTGAGAAGTTCAAAGGGGTACGACAATCATGCCCATACAATGCTTGGAAAGGGGTCATTTGAATACTCTGTTGGTAAGAAGCATTGTAAGCAAACTCAACTAGTGGTAAGTACTGAATCCACTTTTTGGGTTCGCGACAGCAGTATGCCCTAAGTATATCTTCAATGACTTGATTGACTCATTCTGTTTGACCATTAGTGAGAGCGAAATTTTGATGCCGAGAAGTGCTTAAAAATAGCTAAAAATTACGAATATCAAGGGAAAAATATTCAATGTCGAAGGCGGCGGCTCGATCTAGGACGATTTTAAGCGCCAAAGTGTTTTAAAGGCGCTCGAGTGACACTTGTTGATTTTTGATAATTTTTCAGACTGTCGTATGGATTGACACGAGTTACCGGCCAATGCAGGATGCCGAGCCGGATGCCCAGGATTTTTCAGAGCTCAATTCGGAGTCCGGACGGGGAAGGAGCCAAGAAACCGGGCAAGATGCGAAGAGGTGGACATTAGAGTGGTCAAATGGGTGATGCCTTTTGGGAGCCCAACATTTTATGCCACTTAGCAAGAAAGGGGAAAAAAACGTGAAGAGAGAGAGAGGAGGATGGCGTGAGCGGCGCATTTTTCGCCCCATCCTCCCATATGAGGAATGCAGGCTACAAACAACCATACCAATTGACATTGGGGCTTCAATCCCCCCTAGATGCTGATCATTTTGCTGTGCTTCGCTCCTCCAATGGCGGTCTCTATGAAGATCTCTGATTTCAGTCTTTCTCTCTCCTTCCTCTCTCTCTTCTAAGGGCAGATTCATGAGGTGAAGAAGAAGAAGAAGAATGGATGACGGATGCTTGTCCAATGAAGACCGGATTGCTCCGTGGTTCAAGAGGAATGAAGATTGCTGATTGTGGACTGTCATGGACATTAATGGCTGCTAGAAATCAGTCCCGAGACATGGAAAATAAAAACCCGGAACCCGCAAAGAACGGTAATCTCATTTTTACAAACGAAATTGATGTTTTATGCAATTTGCTTCATGAATATTTGTTCCCATGGGATGATTATGCATTATAGTGTTGGTTGCTATGAGTTTGATCAGTTTATGCTCAGAAAATCAGAAAATCATAAGTGTTGTGATTGAAATTAATGGTGTAAAACCCGTAAAACACGCGAAATATGGGGAAATTGGGTGTTTTTGAGATATAAATGGAAAAGATAATAAGACACACCAACTAAATTTGTGTTTTTGCTGCAAATGAACCTAAGGGCCACAACCCACAACTCATTTTGAATTTTCAGTTATTTAATATTGCGAAAAATACAAGAAAAATAGGAAAAATGGGGAAAAATAGGGAAAAAATGGATTTTGAGTGCCAAAAATTAAGAAAAAATAAGAACCATGTTTGTGGATGTATGGGGGGGTCTGAAGTATGAGGTTTAGCCTCAGTTCAGCCCTACCTTTATGTTTTAGTGAGTTTTTTAATTGCTTTTTATACAATAAAAACATGGAAATGAACCCTAAACCGATCAATAATACACAACCTAAACGGGTGAGGGGGTAGAGTGTATAAAAGGTGTTTAAATGCTGAATGAAATGATGAAAATCTTGCTGGTTTTTATGCATACCATTTAGGTTGGTGGATAATTAGAGATTAAGAACCTAGTAGCACGAGGGCTTCTCGGTGCTAGGTTCATGCAACGCCGCATATGAGCGATAGTCAAAATCATTGAAAGAATGCTTTTCCATATGTGCACAAATGCTGATTTTTCTTTGTTTGAGCACATGGACATTCACAATTTGCATGAAGCATAAAATGATAAAAGGTATCAAACAATACCTCCTGGATGCATAGCACCTGTATTCTCTAAATCGTGACCAACGTTGAGTGAGTAAGGTTATCCTAAGCTGTAGGCTAGGCGTTGGGTCTAAAGGGAAAGTAAAGTGAGGAAAATGGTACATTCCTGGATACAAAATAATTGGTACCTTGAGAGAACTATGTGCGATGTTGTGTTATATATGTTTAGCGATGCATCGAGGGGCCAATCCCCAAGGTGTAGGAGAGTCGCAGTGAGGTAGCAGTCAGCCGTGGGAGGACCTCCTATGTTTGTACTTCGTGCTATTTGGCAATGTGTAGGGACTCCCTTTGAGGAGTGTTAATTGGGTTAGAGTTGGACTACGAGACGTGATACAAACGCAAGATGTTTAGAAAGATGATGTATGTGTCATCCACGCTCCTGGTCCGCGAGGCCGTGGGGTTGTTGAGCGCATGATAGAGGTCCGGCTAGTGCATGAGCCAGTGCCGGCCCGTTTTAGGTCCCATCAATTAGTTTAGGGATGGTAAGCTGTACTGAAACATAGTTGAGTTCCAATAGCCCCAAAGATAGCCCTCCAGAAGTGTGATGTAAAACAAGAGTCACAATCACTAATGATTCTTCTGGGTAACCCATGAAGTTTGAATATCTTCTTGATGAATAGTCTTGCGATGTTTGAAGCTTTATAGTTCGTCTTGACAGGGATGGGATGTGCGACCTTGATGAGCATATCTACTACAACCATAATAGAGTTATATCCTCCCTGAACTTGGGGTAGGCCAACAATAAATTCCATACTAATGAACTCCCATTTCATTTGTGGAATGTCAAGTGGTTGCAATTTCCCAAGCATTTTAACATGTTCTGCCTTAATGCCTTGACAAGACAAACATTCCGTGACATATTTGAGTACGTCTCCCTTGAGCCTTTCCCAATAATAGCTCTTTCTGACAGTATTAAGGGTCTTGGCATAACCAGGATGCCTTGAGAAAGGGGAGTCATGGGATTCCCAAAGTATCTTCTGCTTGAGAGTTTGGCTTGCAGGGATACATAATCTTGTACTAAAGTAGACAAGTCCACTACTGATGAAGAATTCTTGATACTTTGTCTTTAGCTTCGGGTCTCAATGCGAAGTTGGGGTTCATGATCCTTTCCCTATTTTGAGTAGACTAGGATATCATCAAAAAAGATGAGTACGAAGTCATTAAGATAGGGCCTAAAGATATCTTGCATTAACCTGTTGAAGGTAGCAGGAGTATTCGTCAGTCCGAATGACATCACTAGGAATTCAAAGTGTCCATACCTTGTACTGAATGCAATTTTTGGAATATCTTCTTCCTTGATCCTTATCTAACAATACCCAGATCTGAGATCTATCTTTGAGAAGATCTTTGCCCCTTGAAGACGGTCAAGTAATTCATCTATTCTTGGAATAGGGTATTTATTTTTGATGGTTGCCTGATTCAACCCTCTGTAGTCAATGCTTAAGCGAAGCGTTCCATCTTTCTTCTTTTGGAACAACACTGGAGCTCCCCATGGTGAACTGCTAGGACGGATGTAGCCTTGATCTAACAGCTACTTGAGTTGCTCTTTCAGTTCGATAGCTTCCGGGATGGACATCTTATACGACCTCTTTGACTGATGCAGCTCCTGGCACAAGTTTGATTTCGTGGTCGACTTCCCTTTGGGGAGGAAGTTCCGTCAGATCTTCAGGGAATACGTTTGCGTATTCCTTTAACCATGAAGGTTCTTCTCCGGATTCCTGATTCTGATCTAGCTTATTCAATTTAATCAGATAGATAGGTAGACCCTTTTGAACACCTTTTATTATCCGTGTTGCTTTTGCCAATTGTATTTTTGGCTTACCAGCCTCACCTTGAGTCGTGACTAGTTCCCCTTCAGAATTTTGGAAGGAGACTTGGCCCTTCCCACAGTGGATGTGGGCATCATTGGGTATTAGCCAATCCATTCTGAGTAAACATTCGTGGACACCTGGGTTCATTACCCTGAATCTCATAGAAGTTGGCTTCCCACCCAGTAGGAATTTCACCTTAGCAATTTGCCTAGTACAAGTGACCTCACGACCATTTGCTAATTCCACAAGTAAAGTAGGTGCATCTATTGTGGCTATCCTTAATCTTTTTGCATAGATTGGTGAGATGAAGGAATGTGTACTGCCACAATCAATCAAGGTTTTGAAGCTTTTACCTTGATATTCTGATGGAGTTTGAATCACCGAGAATTGGCGATTCGGACCCTTCTTGTGAAGAGTGGCGTGAATCGTTGCCCTCTCAATGTCAGCATCCATGGACGGATCTTCTTCATTGTCCAGCTCCTTGTTGGAAACAATGGAGGTTCTCCCTCTAGCCATAATGGTGGTTTCTTGAAGATCCATGTATGGATCTTCTTCATTGTCCAGCTCCTTGTTGGAAACAATGGAGGTTCTCCCTCTGGCCATAATGGTGGTTTCTTGAAGATCCATGGATGGATCTTCTTCATTGTCCAGCTCCTTGTTGGAAACATTGGAGGTTCTCCCTCTGGCCATAACGGTGGTTCCTTGGTCGACCTTGGAATTTCCCCTAGCGATGCCCTCTGCCAAGCTTGGGATACTCCCTCTTGAAGTGTCCGGGCTCATTAGAATGGAAGCAACGTGGGTTGCAATCATTGCTTAGTGTTGTAACTTTTTGGAATGCAAGCAACGTGGGTTGCGATCATTGCTTAGTGTTGGAACAAAGTTGTTAACATCATTGACCCTAGATTTCTTTCTTTGGCCCTGATTCTGACCCTGTGCTCTCTTAGTCTGAGCCTTAGACATGCCCTTATTTTGATCTTTGTAAGGCCAAATCCTGTTGTTCCTTGGTTTGGTCTGCACCTCCTGTATTATTGGAGCAGCTCGAATGAGTGCATCTTGTAGGTCCGTTGGGCGCATTGATTCCAATCGAGTGCTTATGGGTGGATTCAACCCAATACAGAATTTTGACACCTGTTGTGTCATATCCATTGGAGGTGCATACTTTAGGAGTGAAACAAACTTCGAATAATATACTTCAAGGGATAATCCTAGCTGCTTCAAGTCATAGAATTCATTCATCTTTTGTGTGCGATAGGTAGGTGGCAGATACCTTCCTCGCACGGCTTCCTTAAGCTTATCCCAAGTGACTATCCCCTTCGAGATCGCTTGGTCTCTGCACCACTGTTTTCACCAAAGTCTCGCTTTGCCTGTAAGCTTAAGTTTGGCGAGCATGGCTTGGTTAGCAGGTGCAGTTCCTGGTGCCTCAAAATAGTCCTCCATGGACTCAATCCAGATCTCGGCGTTGGCTTGAGAAGTCCTTCCCTTGCCATCAAACTCAAGTGGCTTAATTTGTTTGAGAAGGAATTTCTTCTCTTGAGCCACGGCTGGGACTTACTGCAAGAGTTGGATTTGGAACCTGATCTTGGGGTTGCGTCTGAACAATAAGATTCTTTACGTTAACATCTTATCATACATTCTCATATTACATTAATATGACTAGCACAATTTTTTAGCTAAGTGATTTAATCACTTAACACCTTAGCTAACATTTATGATCAAGATAGACAATTGTAAAAAGTCTTATTTATTCATGAAGGCATAACCCCTTGAGTACATTTATTTTGAATAAGTAGGACAAGCTGATTGATACATCAGTTTGGGAAAAATAGGATTGTGTTACAATCGGCTACAGGGACGGAATAATAATATGGAGTGGGGTCATGGATTTTCAGGAAACGGTAAGTCATAGGAAGCCTGGGGTATCCCTTCCTTTGATACTCGTTCTTCTCATAGCGCCCTAACACTTTGATTCTGTCACTAGCAGAAATCACCCGGGTTGCTTCTTCATAGACATGTTCTGGAACAGCTTCATGATCTTTAAATCCTCCATCCACTTGATTTTCTTCAAGTTAGTCTGAAGGTACGCGAGTTGGTGGGCTGCTATGTAGTATATTCCTGAGTCTCCTGTCCATCTCCGCTCCGCATACAGGGGCGAAGGATTATAGATGTGGTCCAGAATATCCATCACGCCAAGCCTCTAACAATAATTCGAAGCATGCATTGTAGTCATGAACATGACCTGGAACACCAAGAACTTGCTCCATGCTTTGTGACTCTACAACCTAGCATCCATAAGTGAGTAAAGAAATGTTTTCAACAGAAAGCATTGCTCTATTCTACTCACCTTCCCCTGTTTATCCCCTTATTCCCTTTATTTTCCTCCATTAAGTTCCCTTGTAATCTTTAGATCTCGCTGGTTTGCTCTGATACCAACTGTAACGTGTCCGCTTGACCACTTGTGGGACACGTCTTAGCATCCCATCGGGAGGGGAGTCTAGAAAGCGCCACCTAGCACTCGCAAGGAATGTCATAGGGTTTGCGATCTAGGTCTTCCCGAGTCTGCCTCGAGCAGAAGTATCCGGCTGTTCCTGCTTAGGACTGACCTGAAGTCAGGGTTCCATTCCTATCAGCCAAGTCTCTAGGAAGTAGCTAGCGTCGAACTCTAGATGAATCTCTTTGCGTAGAACAACAGAGTCGAAGCGGATTTATGCTGCACTTGGTTCATGGAGAATGGGAGACGAGAGGGATGCGAAGCTCAACCTCTCTGCCCATAAGGCATAGTCCCATTCCGCTCCCCTAAAACACCATAAATGGGAATTCTAACTCAACTGACTCTAGGTCTTCATAGTATCGTTATCACATCTTTTGAGAAAAGTTTCCAACTAACCAGGACCACCCTTCCGTAGGACGGACCCGAGTCATGTCCACCGCACTTTCCTTGGGTTGCTTAGTTATCTAATTACCTACCACATTATGTTTGACATGCAAGATCAGCTTCCTTAATTAATCAATTTAAACACAGGTTCCTTCACGCGACTTAGGCACTGACATTAAAAAAAAAAAGTCAAGCAAGTTCCTTTTTCAAATATCTGATCCTTATTTATCATAGTCTTGGAATACATCAAGTATCATGCCCGAAGGCTATCCCAGCAACAATCAACAGGATTGCTGCTCCAAGTTTTGCCTGTAGGCTAGTACACGGGCCTCGAGATCCCATCTCGATTCACGTCAGCCTCTTGTGTGGGATCCGGAGGCAAGGGATTTATAGCTAGAGCCCGCCCTCGCACCCAAGCATCCTCCCACTCCAAGCAACACCCACGGAGAGACCTCTCGTGGCGGGTTTGGTCCATATACCCGGTGCGGCTAACAACCCCCTTGGATAGGGCCATCTAGACAGTCAGAGGTAATTGATCCTCCCTCTCTCTCCAGGCTTTTAACCTGAAGCATTAAGTGTTTTGCCTTGAATTAGTTCCTTGAGCAAAGAAGTTCAAACAATGTACTTAAGTGTACAATCACGATCATTTCAGTGGTTGTTTGTATGACCAATTGCTAAGGTGTGATTCCTTCTTCCCGAATGCTCCTAGCATTCAGTCCTGGATCGTTCGCAACTTGGCGAGATTCTAGGGGCTTGGCAAGCTAGGTTGCTCATTTCCCCTTTTTCTTTGGGCTAGGGTTTGTAGGTAGTTCAAGATCTCAAGTAGTCTAAGCTAAGGGCAAACAATCCATCGTGTCCTACTTGATTGAGGAGTCTCCTTCAAGTTGAGAGGCCTACATGGTGAGAAGAACCACAAAAAAGAAAAGTGTGTCTTCAAGATAGTCCCAAATAAATATGGATAAGGAAGAATAGAGATCATATGAGAGCATACATGTTGGTTGTGTACCCAGAAGAGATGAACTCCCTTCAATTAGTTATTGACTCCTCCTAAGTCTTCTTTCCCTCCTTCAGTGTGAACAAAAACTAGCCTACTACTTCACTCTTCTCCTCTCCTCTCTCTCCTCTCTATTCTCCTCTTGTGTGCAATTTTAATTTGTGCAATTGGGTCATAAATTTGTGGTTTAAGGTTCTATTTAACAACATTGATATTAGAGTAGAGGTTTAATTGGTGGAGTCATCATGATTAGTCCATGGGTTCCATACATGCATAAGAATCATCATCATAAAAAATTCCTTCTTTTATCTACCAATTCAAGTCTTTGTCCCTCACTTGGTGGTTCCAAACTTCTCTCTCATATTTAACTCGGGATTGCACTCCTCTTCCCAAGACAAACATCCTTTACATTCATAAAATCAAAGGCTTATCTCAAGCCTAGTAATCAAGTTTATATGGGGGATTGATTTCATATCTATCCACATAGAAGGGGAAGGTATAAAGTCCCTTTCAATTTAATTTTTTTTAAAAAAAGTGAGAGCAACCAATGTAGATGTACTCTATGTGATTTAGCCAAATAGGGAGGGGTTTACCACTTTCAAACCCTCTCCTACAACCATCAATACTCGTGCCATCAAACTATTTCTAAATACACAACCTTTCACATAGAGGGTGCGGGAATTATAAGTACCGTATGATGTGATTTAAAACTTTCCCGAACATTCCTATGATCTTTTTAAAACAAAGCGTTCAATTTTAGTAAATTCTCAATCCGATTAAGACTACCCTATGCGAATTGATACTTATTGCACCCATATCATGTGGAAACGAAAAGGATGAATTTGATGGAACTTGAACTTCTGCACGAGGGGTATTATCAACTTTCGCGCTCCGGATGGGGACTCCTACATGTGCCCCTCTTACTCCCGCGTGTGCTCCTCTCGTGTGGCGCTTTGGGGCCATCGGAATCAGGGCTAGGGCAGGTGGAGGGTGTGCTGAAATTCCCTGCAACTGGCGATCCTTCCCTCCCGCAAGAGAACTCCCTTCGCGGACGAATTGCGTCCTCCCATGTGTGCGGCGGGTGAACACCCCCTAGGAGGTTTTTTCCTTTGGAAGCTTCTAGGAAGCTTAAGAAGCTTCTTTAATTTGTTTGTTTTCTGAAAAAAAGCGAGGGGGGGGGGGGGAAATGGCGTTTCCTGACGACAAGGGGGGGCGCTGTGTTCTAGGCGGGGGGGGGCGCTGAAATCACGGGGCAGGGGGGGCTGTTGTCGAAGATGACTAGGCCAGAGGGGGGGCTTCTCCTTATATGGTGGGGGAGGAGGTGGTTTATGGGGGGGGAAACGGCCGTTAATGGCCACCACCCCTCCACCTGGGGGGGTGTATGCCCCCTCTTCTCTCTCTTTACTCCCCCTCTCTCTCTCTCTCTCCCTGACATGTTGTGAGCAGGGGTAGAGAGAGGGAGAGAAAAAAAATTGAGTTAAATTTAAAAATTTTTAAGGGGGGGTTGTTATGGGGAAGGTATGGGGGATGTTACACTAGCATTGATATATGAGCCCATATATATTTATGACATGATTTGGCACCTGGATTTGAGGTAAATTTGATGTACTTGGGGGCTTTGGTTTATTTCTTTGAGCTTTTATGCTATTGTTCCCGAATGTATTCGATACTTATACTCATGGATGTATATGTGATACACTTGGGCTTCCTAGATGCTTTGATGTACATGTCTTGAGCTTTACTTGCTCACTTTGCATTTTGGATTTTCTTCTGGTGGGAGACACTTGTATTTACTTTTGAAAAACCTTGGTTCTTTGAGACGGTGGGACTCTTGGTTTAAATATATTCTCTCTTGTATACTATCCAATGTAGTTATCTCCTCTTGTGGGCTGATTTGATTACGCATGTTTTGGACACAAGTAATTACCTCTGTCAGTAGTTGGCAATGATGTATATGCATATGGGATATATGCCTTACTCACAATTTGAGTTTGTGACATGTGGTCTATGTTTAGCCACTCCTAGTTTTATTCTTTGTATCCTAGTTGCTACTTGGATATCCTTGGCAGTAGAAGCTTGATTTCTTGGCTACTTCCCCATAGTTGGATTGATATATGTTGTCTTTATTTTAGCATTGTTGTAATTATAGATTGTAGCATTGTCTTAGAGAGTGGACATTATATTTTGGAAATCTATTGCTTGTCGTTGGTGGACATCTCTATACTTTGGTATTCCCACTTATTTTGCATTTTTTTTGGATGAGTTTTGAGGATTGATTTGCAATCATTTACAATAGCCCATTCTCTTAGATTTTACATTGGTATAGTGTTATTATGGCTAGTTCTTTGAATGACAGTGCTATTTTTAATATTGAAAAGCTTGATGGCACAAGCTTCACCTATTAGAAGATGTAGATATGGTAGGTATTGGTTCAAAATAAGTAGGTTAGGCCTTTGAAAACCAAGCATGTCAAGCTCAAAGGCATTGATTAAGGATACTTGGGATGAGTTGTATGAGGTATGTAAGTCCATTATTATATTGTCATTATCAAAACAAGTTTATTTCAATGTTGTGGCACATGAGGATAATGCTTGACAGCTATATGAGAAGATATGCAATCTTTATGACAAGCAAAGTTCTGCTTCATAGATATATTGGTTGAAACAACTCATGGAATGAAGGAAGGGACTAGTGTGTTCATGCATTTGAATGAGTTTCATTTGATTTCCAACCAATTAACTGTGCAGGGCATTGAGTTTAAGAATAAGCTTCCTCCCTTGTGCTTACTTGTGATACTTCATGAGTCATGGGTCATTTTTCATATTGCCATGTGTGATAATGTGCCTAAGGATGGTTTGAAACTCTAGGATGTTGATGATGCCTTAATCACAGAGGGGATAAATAGAAAGAATGTGGATGTAGCTCGTACTTCTCATGCATGACTATTAGGGGTAGACATGATGGTAAGAGCAGTAATGACTAGCATGGTAGAGATTCACACACGTCTTAGTTTTGCAGGCATTCTTGTAGTAAGTCTTGTGGTGATAAGGCCCCTCTTACTACATGTCATTATTGTGGAAAGGAGGGTTATATTAGGCCATAGTGCCATAAGATACACAATGATAAGCACAAGAGGAATGGCAATAGTAAAATATGATGATTGTAGTATTAACACCATATTGGAGAATATGGGAATTTCCCATAAGTTTGGGACACGTGGTCAAACATTTGGATTTGTCATAACTTGAACACTCCAAATCGAGCGCTCTATAGCTCAATAGATTCCATTTTTCAAGAACTTTCCAATGATAGGTCATATCATATAGTGTTGAGAAACTTATGGGCATGTTATCCGAGTGCCATCTTTTTAGTATTCAAAAAATAGAAATTGGGAGATTCTCAAACTTAGTGATATTGTGTTTATTGTTCCTAGTAAGTCCAATGTGAAAATTGAGGAGATAAATACATTGGAGCTTGAGTCTGATGATGATTATATCTTGTCAAACTATTCTCTTGATGCTAATTAGTTGGTTGATGCCTCATCCACTATTTCTCAATGTTGACTATTTGATTTGAGGGCTTCTTTTCATGTTACCTCACATAGGGATTGGTTTTATTTCTATCATAGTATGATAGGTTTGTGAGACTAGAAAATGACTTGGCATTAGATATTATTGGCATTAGTGATGTTAGACTACAATTTGCTTCAAGCATCACTTTTGTCTTGCATGGTGTACACCATGTTATGGCTTTAACCAAAAGCCTACTCTTTGTTAGAAAGTTGGATGATGCAAGGTATCATGAATCTTTTTTGGTGATTTTGTATAAAAGATTACTCATGGGAATGTTGTCTTTGCTTGAGGTATCAAAGCTGGCTGATAGTCTTTATCTCTCGCTTGTATCTAGATCTATTGACCATGTTTTGGTTGTGGCTCACACACCACATGTATCTTTATGGCATCGTTGCCTTGACACATATCCTTAAAAGGAATGATAATGCTCTCTTTTTTGCAATATCTTCCACCCCTTGACTATAAATGTTTTGATTCATGTGACCATTATCTTTATGGTAGGCTGGCACATAGTTCTAATAAGAAGTCTGGTATTACACACATGGGTGACCCTGTGGCTCTTGTTCCTTCTGATGTATATAGTCCCATGCCCTATCAATCATGGTGGCATGAAGTACTTTGTGACATTCATTGATGATTATTTGCATAAGGTCTGGGCATATTCCTTAAAGCAAAAATTGGATGTATTGGCTATCTTTAAGAGTTGGCTTGCTCTTTTTGAGAACCAATTTGGGTATAGACTGAAATGGCTAAGGTGTCAGATAATGGGGATGAATATGTCTCTAAAGCATTTGAGCAGTTTTACAATGAGGGAGCTATTAAGCATCAATTGACCACCCCTTACATCCCACCCTAAAATGGTGATGTAGAGTGCACGAACATGACAATTAAAGAGAGAGTCCAAAGCGGAGGTTTACACAACATTTTTGGATTGAGGTAGTTATTACTGCTGTATACTTGATAAAAAAATCCCCATACACTACTATTGATTATCAAGTTATAGAGGAGGTATGATATGAAAAACTTCTATCATATGCTCAATTGCGTGTCTTTGGATGTGAGGCTTTTTGCCATGTTTCCAATGACAAACACAATAAGTTGGATCTAAACCAGTGAAATGCATATTTCTTGGTTATGGGGATGCAAGTGAGATGAGCTATTGACTATGGGATCCGTAGGCTTTGAGAGCAGATTTTAAAGGCTATTTTTGAAGTAGAAAAGAGCCCAAAAGGCCATAAAAGACCACATTTTCATGCGATATGAAATGGTTATGGATTGATGAGTTGGAGTTTTTCCAAATGGAATTTGATGCCAAGAACCCAACGCAAGTCTCAGTTCATCGATTGGAGTGTGTTTGACCCCCCATTTAATCCCTATAAGGTTTCACATTATGAAGTAGCTACATGATCCAAAAGCCAAAAAGTGCGTGCAAGTGGCCAAGTTTATGGATTTCAACATCAGGAAGTAATCCAAGCTCCTTTGCCCCTCCGAAATAAAAAAAACCACTTGGCCTAGAGCGTGAACAAGAAAAAGTGAAATTGATATGTAGCAGCCTAAGGGCTTTGAGGAAAAGGTAGGGAATACCTAGTGTGCAAGTTGAGAAAGAGTCTTTATGGCCTTAAGAAAGCACCTAGGGAATGGTACCATAAGTTTGATATTTTTATGTACATAGGGATATACACATAGTGATATGGATCTATGTCTCTATAGGAAGAAGGCTCGTGATGACAGCCTTATTATCTTTGTACTTTATATGCATGATATGTTGATTTTGTTGGGAGAGCTCATGATGAGCCGGATGCCTTGAAAAGTAAGCTCACAAAGAGCTTTGAGATGAAGCACATGGGACATGCCTCACATATTCTTGG
Source organism: Lygodium microphyllum (assembly GCF_053477565.2). Taxonomy (NCBI): domain Eukaryota; kingdom Viridiplantae; phylum Streptophyta; class Polypodiopsida; order Schizaeales; family Lygodiaceae; genus Lygodium; species Lygodium microphyllum. Next base: position 49,982,258 of record NC_141142.1, read on the forward strand.
CATGCTCATCACGTGTGATTGCTCTAAGGAGCTCCTTTACTTGTCATAGAAGGACTACATACAGAAAATCCTTGTACGCTTCTATATGCACGATGTTAAGACTATTGGCTGTCCCTTACACTTCCCATGTGAAGATCAGTCATGCATATTGTCTCTAGTTAGATGAACAGAATGCTGAGATAGCCAACATCCCTTATACATCCATAGTGGGCAATTTGATGTATACCATGTTAGACATAACATTTGCAATGGGAATTCTAGTAAATTATATGGTTACACCTTGTCGGTGATATTGGGATGTCCTAAAGGATATCATGAGGTACCTAAAAGGCATTGTAGATATGAGCATTTTCTATGGTGATTAGGATACTACAATTTGTGGGTTACACTGACTCTGATAATGTAAAACATGCAGATAGTAGGAAGTCCTCTAGGTAAGTCTTCACTTTTGCTAGAGGTGTTGCTTCTTAGATGTTCAGGATGCAAAAATGCATGGCCTTATCTACTACTAAGGCAAAGTATGTTGCAGCCACTACTAAGACTTGCAAGGAGACCCTATGGTTAAGACGTGTGGTTAGACCTTGGTATTACTATTACTTCCATATTGCATTCGAATTCTATGAGTGCTATTCAGTTGGCTAAGTATCCCTTCCATGCAATAATAATGCACATTGAGGTGCACTATCACTTCGTTAGGAAGGTGCTAGAGGAAAATGTGTTAAGCTTGTCAAGATCTCGATTGATGAGAATCCTATAGATCTGCTCATTAAGTCTCTCAATGGAATGTTTTGCCTTCCTTAGGAAGATGATAGGCATAGGATGAGATGACGTCTATTTCTCATCTTGTTCTACTTCATGGAAATTTATACTTTGTCACTTTTTCTTGTCCTCTTCTCACAAGAGGAGGCGCATTCATATTTAAGAGGAAGGTTGTTAAGAATAAAGGAGCTTGTACTTATGTCACCCTATATTTATTTCACACATAGTGACTACACATTTGTACACTGCAAGTGGTGGATACCCATTATTGTCACTTTATCCTTTATTCTTTCAGTGACTATTGAATAAGGGAAGGCTCATCACACATTATAACTATTGGAGTTCCCATATATGTTCTCTCTCTCTCTCTCTCTCTCTCTCTCTCTCTCTCTGTGCCATAGCTCTTGCTTTCATATGTGTGCTTTCACTTAGGCTCTACCTACTTTAATTCACATTCTTGGTATGCATATTATGCGAGGCCAAGAAAAAGAGATACACTATTTATCTAAAAAGGGATATACTAGAAAGGCATTAGACATTTTTAATATGGAAAGGGGAAAGGCCATTAGTATTCAATTGCCTCCATATTTGAAACTTGGCCAAGAGGAAAACCCCAAGTTAGATGAGTAGAAGGATGAAATGGTTAAGGTTTAATATGCATCCATAATTGGTAGCTTGTGAAGATGCATATGGATGATAACCTTGCAGATCTCTTTGCGATGAAGAGTGTACCTTTTAAGTGCTTTGCACACTATAGAGTGATGTGATGGGCATTGGATAGTATCTTCACTTTCTTCTTATACTTCCATAAAGATGCAATGGTTTTTAACAGGGAGGTTCTTGGGGTAAAGGCCAATGGCATATAGTCAGGTGGCTATCCCTTGTATATGTACACACTATAAAGTCATATATAAGTGAAGATAACAAAGTATAAGGGTACCATTCATTTTGTACCCACATATAACTCTCTTATGATTTTCTCTCTCTTAACCCTCTTGCACATTCCATAACTTCTATCTTGCATCCCACCATTGCTTTCCTCTCATTGAATTTATTTTCAAAGGCTTCATTATTTCCTAAATTATAATTTATATTTTCAAATTTATACTCTCAAAGTGCAATTCATATACATTCTTAAGGTTTAGATTGTAATTTTGTTTATTTTTATTTTATTTTTTTCAATTTAAATAAAATTATAAACCATTCACATTATGTAATTTTAGTTTTATATCTTAGTATATTTATTAAACATAATTATTAAATTTAATATAAATTATTATTTTTAAATACTTTTATAAGTTTTAATTTTTAAAGGAATAATGATACATAAACACACATACTCCACTTCTCCCTACTAGCAAACTAGTAACATATAGGCTTATTGAGAAATTAATAAATTTTAACACCTGGAACTTCCAATCTAGCATTACGATAATTAAGGGTTTTCTAAATGCTATGTATGCTTTAGGTTTTTTCTAGGGGAAGTGTTACTATTATATTTACATGAGTATTCCTAAATTCTAACTCCCATATTAACCAAGCAACTCTTGTGGTGGCTTTGTATCCTTTAGGTCTAAAAATGTCAATGCCCACCTTCTTTCTCTTACCTTGTAGGTTTATTACAAAATTATTCTCAAACATATAACAAGGCTCATTAGTCTAGCTCCAACATAATAAGTGATATCAACATGTAAAAAGAGGTACATCAATCTCTTTCTTTCTTATACAAATATCTGAGCAAAGACATGGACTAATCTCATTGATATATATATCTCGTACATTTGAACACATTTATGTTAGTTGGACTGGATGCTAGTTTTTAAATTTTTTGGTGGGGTTAGGTTCCACTTGGTGGGCCTTGCTCCCAACTAGGTGGATCATACCCCCACCAGGTATAGGGGGTGGGATGGAAACACACACACACACACACACACACACACACACACACACACACACACACACACACACACACACACACACACACACACACACACACACACACACACACACACACACACACACACACACACACACACACACACACACACACACAGAGCACACGCACACGCGCACGCCCACGCACACGCGCACGCGCACGCGCGCGCGCGCGCGCGCACGCACGCACGCACGCACGCACGCACACACACACACACACACACACACACACACACACACACACACACACACACACACACACACACACACACACACACACACACACACATAGAATGCTCTTGCCGCATGAAGTGTATCTTAACAAATAAAGTATCCTAAGTATCTCTAAAACTAGTGCAGAGTAGCAACCATTCTCTTAGTGCAAAGCACTTGGAGAATTTAGGTGCAAAGTGCCTGGTAGATAAATAGAATACTATAAAGAATGTAGCATGTTGGAGAAGTTGAATGTGGGGGCCATCCATCCTTTCAATGGTGATTGCCAAATGAATATCCATATCTTAACATTTTTTTTGAAATCCATTCAATTAACAATATGTGTGCTTCAATCCTAGATACTAGAGGAGAGAACCTTAAAGGAGTCAAATGGTACTTTTAGTGAGTAACAATAGGTGCGCTTCAATCCTAGATACTAGAGGAGAGAACCTTAAACGAGTCAATTGGTACTTAGTGAGTATCAAGGATGAAATAAAAAGTAGGCGATGCTTGATGAAATATAGCCACAATTGAGCCCTTAATTGTGGATATTTGGATAAGGATCATATACAAGAGCATAATAGATATAAACAATACCCATTATTGGGGGTTAAAGGCCACCTATGGTTAGTCACCTACATTTACTTGTATACTATACTTGCACACCTATACACTGCAAGTGGTGGGTGCCCATCACTATCACTTTATTAATTTTTATTTTAGTGGCAATAGAATAAGAGAAGGCATGCCACACATTGTGATTATTGGAGTTCCCACATATCGGTCTCTCTCTTCTTACTTGAACCTCCCCCAATTGTGCTTCCACTTCCATTCTACCTTTCAACTTGTATCAAAGTGAGCCTTCGATGAGCTTCATCATCACTTGCTTCATCTTGGGGAGAAAAGCTTCACTTCAAGCTTTCATGGTAGCCACACAATGAGATACGCATCAGTCCTATTGATCTTCCACTTACTCCAGCTTATTTCAAACTTGTTTGAGCCCTTTTGAGGGAGTGTTTGGGCATTGGCAAGAGCTCCATTGTACCTCAATTAATTAGCAACAGTAGTAGAAGCCCCAAGATAGTTAGTGTGATTTACCTTAGTTGTCCATGTTGTCTTCTAGCCCCCATTCAACTTTTCTTAGTCATGTCCAACTGCTAGCTTGCTCCAATAGTGGTTGCTTGCTTAGGTGTCCTCCCCAATATTAAGAATTGGCGTTTGGATAGACATTGAGGTTGAATACCTTCAATCATTGATTGTGTTTCAGGATAAGTTTGCTATAATACTATGTGGGTAACATGTATTTGAATGCCTATGCTTATGTTATGCTTATAGGGCAAGTTTGATACTCCTAGATGTTGGTTTGATGCTTAGGTACCCCTCTTGAATGAATTTAGCTTGATTAGCTTAGTTATTGAAGAGTTTATTGATGTAGCAAAGTTTGAACATCAAGCATACACTATGAAGGTCTATGTATTGCATGCTTAACTACGAGCACCTTAGGGATTCTACATGCTTATATGGATTCTTGGCATTAGGGTAAGTGCCTAGATATGCTTATGATGATCTTTGAGCTCTGTTGGATACATTTGGGATTTGGACACTTGCTTTAGTGATTCTTCACTTGTAGGTTGAAGATATATTAGATGTATATGCTCTTGAATGTACTTATCATGTATCTTTGTTACCCAGATGTTATGAGCATTATGTATTGAGCCTTTCTTGGCTCTTGGACATCTCTTATATTCACTTCAAGTGGGAAACACTTGTACTTTCTTATAGAGCTTGGTTCTTTTTAGAGACATGGGAGTCCCTTGTTTTTATAGGGCATCTTGTGAGCTATACATTGATGCCCTTTGATCCATGATCAAAGCTCCCTAGTCATTTAAACTATCATTAAATGCAATTGTTGCCCCTAGTCCCCTAAGCACTAAGTGACACTAGGGTTAGGATTTATTTTAGGGTTTTCTATGATGGTTAAGCTGTTAGGGTCTCATTTTTATTATTTAAAGACACTGCTACCTCATTTGCAGAAGTGCCGCATTATTCAGTGTGATCGCCTTGAGCATTGTGCTCTCTTTCACTCATTAATACATTACTTCTCATTCATGATCAAGTATTATTGTGTATTGATTAATTATTTCATTCTCATTCATTTTCCATTGCACAATTGCTCCATGCTCAGGCAAATAGTGGTATTAGAGCCACTTTCCTTCATCGCCCTCACCATCGCTCATAAAATTGCTACCAGCCACTGCCATTGAGCTCCTCTCGCTTGGCAGGGTGCCCTTTGAGAAATTATTGCTCCTATAGAGTCGTCACATACATGTAGTCTAAACTGCCGCTGCGACCAATTGCCATGCTGGTCCCACCTTGCCATGGTCGACGTCCCGCCGATCCACTTGTAGTTGCCCCTTGATGCATCACCTGACAAGCTCCACCACCTTGATCACGACCATGAACCACCCATGCTTAATCATTAATCAACAATCATTAATCATGATTAGGTCTTTTTAACCATTTTGCTTGGTCATAGCCAGCATGCCTGCTTAGTCGTTGCGTCTGCCCACGTCTTGAGCTTTGTCACGCTGAAGCCACATCGATCGTTCGCCACCTACCAATCGACATGGACATGCCCCGTGCATTTCACCGACTTGCTCACTAGATTGCTAGTCTTCATGAAAAAAACATTTTTCGTAGCACACACACAAACCTTTAACTCAAAATTTACAGGGATTTTTGAATCAAATTACATGTATAAACCTTCTTCTTTCAATTTTGAAGGCTTTTAAAAATAAATAAATTTACAATTCACTTTACATTAAACCTCGATTTTTCGTGAACACTGTACATTGCGTTGCTTGTTTGCCTCATCATCACGCTGTCTCAGCGTGTAGGGTTGAAGGTCACCATAGGGGTTTGGCAAGAGAAGAATGTATGGGGGTTCAAGAGCTTAGACTTCAGAGATGGTAGAGATAAGAGAAGGGTTGAAGGTTTCAAGCCAAGTTCTTGAAGATAAGGGACAATAGGGTGTAGGTAGATTCAAGGAGAGGAGTAGATGGAAGAGAAGGGGATCGAAGAGATTGAAGATGTAGAAGAATACGCCTAGAAAGAATTAGAAAATATAGAAGAATACTAACAGAGATGAAGCCTATCAATTTCTTTCAGCATTATGAGAAAATATAACTCTAATAGACAAAAATGTGTACAAAATAATACCTTTCTCTATGCTGCTCAAATCGCCAATCTGATGCTTCCAATGGCTCCGAAAGGGTGGTTAAATACCAGGACACCTGCCCAGAATCCTGCCAGATCACTCCTTCTTCATCTCCCACTTTCGAAGTGCTGTTCGCTGCCTGAACATAGCGATCGTGCGTCGTGCAATTTCGCTAATCTCTTTTTTTAACATAAAATCCTCTCAAATTGGCTGAAAGCTACATGCTTTCTTTTACATGTCCTCCTAATCTAGAAGTTGTCTATAGTTTTATGGATTTTTGCAAGAGATAATATCTAGAAGATCAAAAGTTGACTAAAATCTAATATTTTTGAACCATGGATACTAACACTAATGTCTAAAATGGCATTGGCTCTCTAAATTTAAAAGAAAGCCACACTCTAGATTTTTTTACATGGTGTGTGCGTGGTGGCACGACATCCACCCCTCCTAACCTGCACATCCTCTGGCATGTGCCAAAGTCTTACAGATTTGCAGTGTTAGAAGAAGTATCTTCTGCCATGTCAATGTCTTCATCTTCTGCCTCTTCTTCTTCCTCTATGTCTTCATGCTCTTGAATTATATTCAAGTCTTCTAGCTCATATGTTGAACTTTCTCTTTGTTTGAAGAGCTTGATTCTTTTTCCAGCTATGGGTATCTTCAAGCTTATTCCATCCAATTCAGCCAATGAATATGTGGCATTGTCATGAATGACCTTTACCACATATGGGCCAAACCAACGCTTTACCATCTTTCTAGAAGCACTGTATTGATTGTCTAGGCTGCTGTCATAGACAAGCACCCAGTCATTTTCTTGAATTGCTCTTGGCCAAAGTTGATGTCACTTATCAAATCTTCTTTTATTTTTTAGTCTTGCTGTCTTTAGTTTCTCAATAGCTGCCTGAACATCTTCATGCCTTCTTTCTAGCTACCATATGTGCAAAGTCAGCAACTCTTCTCTACTGATGTCGTCCTCCCAAGGTAGAAGATTCCATGTGAGAATAGATTCTTCAATTGGCATAATTGGTTGTTGTCCATGCATAAGTTCAGCTGGCATATAGCCAGTCACTGAACTATGAGTAGTCGGGTCAGTCCTCGCTCACTCTTTCCATTGCCTTCAGGGTTGTAGGATGATGTTAAAGCCAACTTAATACCCAATTGAGCAAAGAAGTTGCGTGCCTCATCAGCATCCAACTCTCCTCTATCTGCAGTTACTTTACCCACACAACCATATCTACAAAACACTTCTTCAAGCAAAAAATGACAACTAACTTGAGTGGATTTGGTTGTTAAGGTTTTGCCTTCAACTTGATTGGTTAGATCCTCTCTTGCAAGCACTAAATACTGCATATTCCATGTTCTTGTAGGCATGGTTATAAGATCAATAACCCATCTATAATGCATAGACAAAGGATAAGTTGGTTGTAACCCATCTCGATGCTTGACTATAGAATACATTTGACACACATAATAGGTTTCAACAAAATGTGCTATGTCCCGATACATGTTTTGCCACCAATATTTTTCTTTGACTTTACTAAAGGTTCCCCATATGCCTTTATAATTAGCCCACAGGCTTTCATGAAATCCCTTTATTACCTATTGTTGCAATCTTTTGTTACCTAAAACTCGGACAGACGCTCCTTTCTTCTTCTTTGCATGCTTCCATAGATGTTATTCTTTAAGAAAAAAGCCATAAGCTTTCCTCTTGATATGCTTGAACTCCTCATTAGTCCAAGTCTCCTTCTTCTTCATTGTGCTCAAATATTGGCCGATCTTCAGTCAATCTTCTTCAAGGAAATGAACTAGAACTTTAGCAATGTAATGAGCATGGTGGCTTTTAGTTGACCATCCTGTTGTTTTTAGCTTTGGACCAGTATATGCAGTAACTGAAAAGGTACTTTCAAAAGCCATGGAATGAAATTCAGCAAGTATAGATTCTTTAGCTTCATCTTCTTCCATAAGCTCTTCTTCATTGTCATATCTTGCATGTGATAGCATGTTAGCAACTCTATTCGCCTTTCTTGCAATATGCTTTAATTTGGGGTTGAGAGACTTAATATATGCAATCCATCTTAGCATAGCAATGTCTGGTGTAGAACAGTTGGCAATCATGCCCAAGAGTGGAAGACAATTAGTTTCTACCACTATGGAAGCACCTATAAAGTATTCACGATCACACTTTAATGCTGTTACAACTCCCCACAATTCTCTTTTTACTTGTGTATACCTTCTTTGACGTTCATTGAGAACTTTTGCTCCAAAACGAATTGCATACTTGTTACCTTCAAGATCCTCTTGGCCAACAGCCCATCCTATCCCAATGGGACTTGTATCCACACTAAGGATGATGGGTTGACCATTTGAATAGTCAGCCCTTTTGAGAGTGGGGGCTGAAATTAATAGCTTCTTTAATTTACACATAGTGAGAGTATGCTCTTTATTCCAAGAGAATTTTTGGCATTTTCTTAATAATTGATAAAGATTTTTGGCTACATGAGCAAAATGTGGTATCCATATGAGATAGAATACATATGTGCTAAGAAATCTTTTCATCTCTGAAACATTTGTGCATTTTTCTTGCATTCTACTAATGGCATCTATCTTGATTGGAGAAGGTTTGCGTCCATAGGGGCCACATAGATGACCAACCACTAGGACTTCTTCTACTCCAAAAATTGACTGAGGAAGGTTCTAAAATCTTCATTCTAATCTTCTCATTTATAAGTCCCAATAATTTGGGTAGATGCGTCCTTTGAATGGGAATAGGCTTGAGGTTCCAAGGCACATGTGGGATCGTAAAAATGACCATAGGAGCCAACAATATTTGGATCCACATAGCCTATTTCACTTGGTTGAAATGTAAAAGATTTTCCATGTTTCATTAGCATTTGCATGAAAGAGTGTTTTTTAGGCGACGAAAGGAAAGAATTTTCACCTATTTTGAGCTCTTTTATACTTTCAGATGTGAACTTGTGACCAATGTTGGAAGATTCACGAAGACTTGGCTGATTTGCTGCCCTATCAGCGAGCCCTTCACTTTCAGGAGGCAGTGGGACTGCCACAGATTTGACTCTCTTATCCACTATCTTGTATTTTGTCTCCACTTGTGCTTCAATCTTGTTGCGTAAACCATTGTCTTCCTATTCAACAATTCTTGAATTGTTTGATAAAAATCCAATGTACATACTTCTATGGACGGATTTTCAGCTTGATTTTTTGCATGAGCAGCTGCATATATTTCAGCCAATGTGTTAGTAGTAATCAGTCCAAAAAAAATGCCCAAAATATCTTCATTTTCAGCCACCATCATGTCATAAGTTTTCAACTCCCTTTTTACATGACATAAATATTTTCTTTCAGCCTTAGTCATGGCTAGAAGAGACTTATAACAGCCCATACTATTGGTTGTACATACATACAAATTTGCTAGAGATAGTTTCTGTAGCATAAGGAGGTTCAATCTTTTTACATGACGCATTACCATAGCCTCCCTTTATAGTACAACCCAAAAACCCTTGAATTCTCGGGCATTAAGAGGCACAGGATAATCACGCAGTCGATCTCTGTTCGATGATGGTTAACACACATAGTAAGAAATTGGATAGCTCGTTCATTATCCTTGCTTCGGATTCGAGCATAGGAAGAACCATCATCAAGAGCTTTTGTTTCCAAGCAGGCTTCAGAAATGTAAGGTTGCCCAAGAATGATAGGGTAACTACAAGAGTCTTGAACAAAAAAGTGAAAATTGTCTTTTATGTCTCCAATAGTTACCTACACATTAGGACATGCAGCATATAACTCTCCAGAAGAGTTGTTTGCAGCTCTCATTTGCCAACCTGGATCAACATCTATGGGCCATCCGCCACTTTCATAGAGACTCCTTGCCATGACGTTTATCTCCAAGCCATGGTCTAAGAATGCAATATATGGTGTTTCTTTTTCTCCAATTTTGACGACTGTCTCCGTTGTTGCTCTTGCCCAATGTGTACGGGAGTAGTGACTGCTTGGAATGAACCGAGCCTCTTCTTCCTCATGCATGTGTTGTAGATGGCCTCCTTTTTAGAGGTGGGCTGCCCAACTGGTTTGGACCAGCCGACCATTACATTTTTAGCTTTCACTTCTTTAATTTTTGCATTTATGTTTTCTTTATCTTCAGCTTCAATTGCTACAATTAAATCTTTAACTGCTTCAACTTGAATTCCTTGTGAAGTCAGCTTCTTTTCATCCTACACAAAAACTCGAAGAACTTGCAAAAAAGCATGCACTGTTTCTTCAGCTTCATCACCAACATATTGTCTTTTCCTTTTGATTACATTAATAATTACATAATGGAATTCACGTTTGGCAATTCCAAGAATTTCGCCTAAGGTGAATTCAATTTTGCTTCCTAGAATTCGTTCTTCTAGGACTTGTTTGAGATTGGTTGTTTGCAGATTCTATGTCAGACTGCAATTTGTAGCATGGCTGCTTGCCTTTCTTCTTTCATTCGGTCTTATTTGTTTGTGGCACATCTTCCATCTCTTGATCTGGGATTATATTTTTAGCAAGCTTTGGTTGTTCAGGCATTCTTCTAGTTACCCGTTTTGGAGGGCCAGAAGAGGAAGGCCCTGGTTCTTCTTCTCTTCTTCTCTTTTCTTCAATCAAGACTTCTTTATGATTGAGGTCAGCCAAATGTGCAAAGGCAGAAAAAGAATATACCGGTTCTTTCCAACCAGTTATTCCTCGAATATACTGACTGGCGTTAGCCAAATCTTCTTTGGCTGCTTTACCATGTTCCATTTGATCTAGTGCTTGCATCCATACTTTAGATTGCATGTTAGCTTTGCATGCTTTCAAACTTGATTTAATTGGCTCAATTTGCAGCCCATAGGTAGTTGCATCAATTGCTGCATAGGCATTCTTTACAACTAAATCTTCTAATCTTTTCTTCATTCCACCATTACCAAAATTTGGCTCCAGTGAAAGCCGCATGAATTTTTCCGTCTTTCCAAAAGAAGAGCTTCTGTGCTTTAGCATCACGGAAGGCAGAACACTCCCTCTTGTCATGTTGTTGGTTATCACACCAAATACAACGCCTCTTAAAGCCTTCTCTCATGGGTCTTTGAGTTGATGCTCGTCCTCGCTCTTCAAATTTGACATCCAGCTTCTCTACTTTGGAACTAATTTATGTAAGATTCGGATGAAGGTCATGCATGCTTTTAATGAGTTCATCCATTACATCATTTTTAGAAGGAACAAAAGAAGAAAGAGTTGGTTGAGTAGTCAAAGGAACAGGGGATTTTGAAGGTGGAACAAGCTCCATCAATGGAGTTGTTGAAGTTGAAGTAGAGCTCTTAGTCGCATTCGCTCTCTTCAAACAATCATGTTAATTGCATCAGTAATATCTGTCCATGCAGTCTTGACTCCTGATTCGGCGGTAGCATCTTCTAGGCGATCGGCAAGCTTCTCTTGCAGAATGGGATCTGCAGCCTTAAGAATAATTCAATCTTCTGACCTTCCATACTTTGTTGGTCTTCAGCATCAAGTTGTCCAAATTTACTTTCAAACTCATGGTATAGAGGTGTTGCAGCTAAACCTTTGTTGGGTTTTTCAACCCATTCAGTGAAAATTTTCTTTATCATTAGGCCAGAGTCTTCTAAGAAAAATTCTTCGCGTAGGGATTTTTTGAATGCAGCCCAATCCGCATCTTGTTGAAAAAGACCATGGATTCTTTCTTGAAGACCATGCTTGGCTAGTCTGGCAAAATAACGGCTCCATGCATGTTGTGGTACACCAAAGAAGAGCATTTTTTCAACATATAAGCGAATAAAAACAGAGACATTTTGACCATTAAATTGTTTCAATTCATGCCCAACTTCCTCTAGGGCCTTGATAGCTATGGAATCAATCTTCTCTTTATGTTGCCTTTGTTGTTGTTGTTGTAACATTTGGATTTGTTGCTGAGTCTGCTACAGTATGTGTACCAATTCTTGTAGAGTATCTCCTGAAGAATCCCCCATCTTGGAGTTCTCTTACACCGACCTTCACGTCGGGTTCACTAATGTTGCAGCGCGTAGGGTTGAAGGTCACCATAAGGGTTTGGCAAGAGAAGAATGTATGGGGGTTCAAGAGCTTAGACTTCAGAGATGGTAGAGATAAGAGAAGGGTTGAAGGTTTCAAGCCAAGTTTTTGAAGATAAGAGACAACAGGGTGTAGGCAGATTCAAGGAGAGGAGTAGACGGAAGAGAAGGGGATCAAAGAGATTGAAGATGTAGAAGAATACTCCCAAAAAAGAATTAGAAAATATAGAAGAATACTAAGAGAGATGAAGCCTATCAATTTCTTTCAGCATTATGAGAAAATATAACTCTAATAGACAAAAACGTGTACAAAATAATATCTTCCTCTATGCTGCTCAGATCACCAATCTGATGCTTCCAATGGCTTCGAAAGGGGGGTTAAATTGTAGGACACCTGTCCAGAATCCTGCCAGATCACTCCTTCTTCATCTCCCACTTTCAGAGTGTTGTTCACTGCCTGAAAATAGCGATCGTGCGTTGCACAATTTTGCTAATCTCTTTTTTTACATAAAATCCTCTCAAATTGGCTGAAAGCTACATGCTTTCTTTTACATGTCCTCCTAATTTAGAAGTTGTCTATAGTTTTATGGATTTTTACAAGAGATAATATCTAGAAGATCAAAAGTTGACTAAAATCTAATATTTTTGAACCATGGACACTAACACTAATGTCTAAAATGGCATTGGCTCTCTAAATCTAAAAGGAAGCCACACTCTAGATTTTTTTACACGGTGTGCACGTAGTAGTACGACAACGCTGCCTTCACGACCTTGATGCCTTTCTCACAATTGCCGATACACCTTCCATGTCAACATGCTCGTTGCCACATCATGTTGTGCTGCCTTATTTGTGACACAGTGGACACATTAAAATCATGTTTTTAAAATATAAATTCACTCCTTAAAAGAAAAATCGGCCAACTCACACATAAACTCGCTCCTAAGCACAAATTTGGGGCTTTCTCAAATTTCACTCAATTTGTGCCCAATATTTACAAAAAATCTGGGGCTTTCCCATAAGTTTTTCCAAATCTTTCATTGAATTGAAGAAATTAATAATCGATAATTTTGGGACTTTTCACTAAATTGGTCAATTTTACTCCAAATTTGTCACCAAATTTAGGGCTTTACGAGAATTTAGCATTCTTCATGGAGATTGACGGCAATTCATCATCACTGGGTGTGACATTTGATACCATTCAATTAAAAATTCCATAAAAATGGTCAATTTCCTATTCAATTTCTTGATAAAATTTGGGCCTTTTTGACACCCCAACTTAAATTTACCCAAATTTCTTCAAAGAATTTGGATATTTTTTACAATTCATCAAATTTCCTTGAAATCAAGGCCCAACTAAGGTTGAGGCATGGCATTTGGCATAAATTAGATAATCATTTTATCCAATTTCTTTAATTTCTCTTCAAGTTTGGGTCAAAATTTGAGGCTTTTGGGTAATTTCACCATCAAGGTGCCCAAAATTTGGAGCTTTTGCCTCAATTCATTTCCTTGGCCCTTGACATGCTCCAAAATCATATTCATTAGCTATTGTCCCTATTTTTTTTTTACGTTGAAGATACATTTTATTATTTTGGCACATTTCTTGATAAAATTTTCAGTATACTCTATTGATGTCCATATTATTAGAGCACATTCAACCATTAATATTTGATTTTAACATATTTTTGATTATTTTCTTGATTGGGTAATATTTTATTTCTAAAAATAATTATGTTTGGCATATTTTTCTCTCTCTTTAGCAAGAAAAAATAAGATAAATTTATTATTCTTCATATTATTTGTCTTCATTGAGATGTGCAACATCTCTTCTATTTCAGTGATTTATTATTATTTGGGCATCCATTTTCTCTCTCTTCTCTGAAAGAATATCATTTATTGTTGATTTTCACTCCATGACCAACAATAATAATGATTTATTGGGCATGCTTGGTAGCACTAATGACACTAATTACTCGAAGTGGGCTTACATGATGCGATATGTTCTTGTCTCATGAAGAATCTATGGTATATTGTGAATGGTATTGAGCAAAGGCTAGCTTCTCTAACACTGGAACCACCTCCTATCTCCACATCGCAAGGTGGCTCTCATGGTGCCGAATCATCTGCTTCTTTGATAATGCCTCCCACTCAAGAACAAATTTGATGGGATGGCTATGACACCCAAGCGCATACCCTAACTACTTTATTGGTGATGAAGAGAGGTATCATTCCACACATCAGATCATCAGATCATGCAAGAAAACCAAGGATGCATGGAAAAAGCTTGCACCATTATATCAAGTGTGCAATGAAGTGTGTGTTGCTTACCTATATAAGCAAATCGTAGACATTTTCATGGAAGAAGGAGGTAATATGGATGCCTATCTCATCGGTATCAAAGACTTTATTGAGAAATTATTAAATATTGATGAAGAAGTCCTTGATAATCAACTTGTTTCCTTCACTCTTAATGGTCTAATAGAGTCATATCAAGGTTTTCTACAACCTTACAGTTGGTAACGATGAATAACCAAGTTACTTATAGTTTCAACTAACTTGTGTCTCTCTTGTTGTTGGAAGAACAAAGCCAACCCAACCACAATGCTACCATGGCAACCAGATAGGCCTTTTCCACCCATCATTGTGGAAAACCCAAACCCAAGGTACAAAACAATGTTGCTAGTCAAAATCAACAAACTTTCACGCTAGTCATCCTTCTTTTTCACCCCTTCTACATCAAAGATACCCTTCCATACTGGTCCATCCTCTTCCAATCCTTCAAAGGGTATAGTCAATAAACCTCAGAGGTGTAATTACTACTGAAAGACACGGCATGGTCACATTGTATTGGAGAAGAAGAAAAAGGAATTTGGTCTTGCTCTTACACATGAGACCGTGAACTATTCTCAGTTTAAGGATTATACTTTTTTCATTCAGTGTTAATATAATCCTTCTATTCATGATGCTTGTTTTTCTATTATTGATGCAGCTTGTACTTGGTATTTTGACAATGGTGCATCCAAGCACATCACCTTGTTGAACATTATTTTCATCTCTCTTTGATGTACCTAAGGGGGATATAGTTATGTGTGCTAACAATTCCTCTTATGCAGTTAAAGGCATCGGACATGTGCAGGTCCCGGGCACTCGTTTGACGTTGCATGATATTCTCTATGTACGTGGCATCAATAAGAATATTATTTCCATTTTAGAGATTGCAACTTCAAGATATCATGTCATTTTTTATGCCCCCCTGATGTGCAGTATATGATGATCAAGTTTCTTCTTCCATTATCTTGACATGCATCCTCACTAAAGGTCTATACTATATCTTGATACTTATGATTAGCAATTTGCTAAAAATCCTATTGACAATGCCTTATTATCAAAGGAATTGTTTCAGGATGCACATTCATGGCATTAGAGGCTTGGTCACATTATATTGAGCATTGATGAAGCTCCAGTCATCACATAGAATATAATCAAAGATATTCCAAAAATTCACTTGCCATCAAATCACATTTGTAAAGATTGTCTACTTGGTAAGATGCATCAATTCTCCTTCCCTGAGGATTCTCATGTTCAGTCACCATATATTCTACATCTCCTTCATAGTGATGTTTGTGGTCATATGTGGACCAAATCCATTTGTGGATTTCTATATTTTATCACATTTTAGAGATGACAAATCATGATTCACTTGGGTATATGGGCTGAAATCTAAGTCTGATGTCCTCTCTTACTTCAAGACTTTTGTTGCCATAGTGGAAAACCAAAGTGGCTTTTGCACTCACAAGGGGGTGAATATATTTCTAAGTAGTTTTTAGAGTATCTTGCATCTCAAGGTATTCATAATCAATGTGTCATTCCTTACTTCCCAACAACAAAATGAAGTAGCATAATTAAAGAATAGGCCACGTATGGAGATGGAAAGATGCATGTTGAAGAGTAAGAATTTACCTAATTCTTTTTGGTTCGATGTTGTTCTATCTGCCACTTATGTTTTGAACAAGGGTTCCACAAGAGCTTTACTCACGATTACTCCTTATGAGACATGGACTAGCTCCAAGCCTTCTCTATCTCACATTAGGAAAAATTTGGACTACAAAATGGGCACTTAAAAAACAATATAGTTTAAGATGTGGGCCTTTTGAATTGTCCAATAGGAAGGCTAGATGTTGATATTTACTGAGGGTAAATCTTCTCTCTCCAAATCTTGGGTTTTTGATTAAAAAAGGGAATAGTGGAGGATTAAAAAAAGAGGTGAATGAATAGTAAAAAAAATTTGATTTTCTCTCACCTCATATTTCTCTCCCCCTGTTTTGGTAAACTTTCAATTTTTTTCTCTAACAAAATTAGTTTAACTTAAAAGTTTAGCAATAGACTACTTTCCTCTCTTCTCCATTTATGTGAATTTTCATCTCCATTGAAGCTCTCTAGTGAGAGTAATTAGGGTTTTGAGTGTTCACTTACCTCTCCACTTTCTTCTCCTTGTAGCTTTAGAATTTGGGGAAAACGTAGGTGCCTAAGTCTCTTGGCATGTTCTCTTGTTTGCTATTTTTTTGTAACGTGTCCGCTCGTCCGCTTGTGGGACACGTCTTAGCAGCCCATCAGGAGGAGGGTCTAGAAAGCTCTGCCTGGCACTCGTAAGGAATGACAGAGGGTTTGTGATCTAGGTCTTCCCGAGTCTGCCCTGAGTGGAAGTGTCTGGCTATTCCCACTTAGGATCGACCTGAAGTCAGGGTTCCTTTCCTATCAGCAAAGTCTCTAGGAAGAAGTTAGCGTCGAGCTCCAGATGAACCACTTTGCGTAGGAACAACAGAATCGAAGAGGATTCATGCTGCACTTGGTTCATGGAGAATGGGAAACGAGAGGGATGCGAAGCTCAACCTTTCTGCTATGAGGCATAGTCCCATTCCTTTTCCCTAAAACAGCATAAATCGGGATTCTAACTCTACTAACGCTAGGTCTTCATAGTCACGTTATCTTGTCTTTTGAGAAAAGTTCCCAGCTAACCGGGACCACCCTTCCATAGGACGGACCTAAGTCATGTCCACCGCACTTTCCTCAATTTTCTTTAGTTATCTAATTACCTACCACATTACGTTTGACATGCAAAATCAGCTTCCTTAATTACGTTTGACATGCAAAATTAATCACGGGTTTCTTCACGTAACTTAGGCACTGTCACAAAAAAACAATGTCAAGCAAGTTCCTTTTTCTCTAATATTTGTTCTTTATTTATCATAATACTGGAGTACATCCAATATCATGCCCGAAGGCTATCCCAGCAATCTATAAGATTGCTGCTCCAAGTTCCGCCCATTGACTAGTACACGGGCCTCAAGATCCCATCTTGAGTCACGTGGGCCTCTTGTGCGGGATTCGGAGGCAAGGGATTTACATCTAGAGCCTCCCTTGGGACCCAAGCATCCTCCCGCTCCAAGTAGCACCCACGGAGAGACCTCTCGCGGCGGGTTAGGTCCATATACCCGGTGTGGCTAACCACCCCCTTGGATAGGGCCAGGCAGACAGTCTGAGGTAACTGTTCCTGCCTCTCCCTCTAGGCTTTCAACCTAAAGCATTAAGTATTTTTCCTTGAATTAGTTCCTTAAGCAAGAGATCAAATAATGTACCTAAGTGTACAAGCACAAACATTTCGGAGGTCGTTTGTACGACCAACTGCTAAGGTGTGACTCCTTTTTTCTGGATGCTCCCAGCATCTGATCTTGGGTCTTTTTCCCAGATGCTCCCAGCATCCGATCCTGGATCGTTCATGACTTGGCGAGATCCCAATAATCTCAAACAAGATTATGCAAGCAAATGTTCTTGGTAAGTTAACTTATTTTGACTTGCCCTTTCCCTTGGGTTTTACCTTATGGTATCTTAACCTAACCCAAGCATTAACTAGTCAATCAAGGCAAGGACATACCTTATTCGCAACCCAACCAAGGGTCTTTTATTCTTCCAGTTCTAACCCAATTCAATTAGCACACTTGGCAATGCAAGATACTTCATCTAGGCCTTCAGGAAACAGTCTAGATGCATGTGTCCCTTCCATCTCTCTTAGTGTGGTACTATGCAGAGTTTTCCAATCATCCTTACCCATCATGCACATGGTGCGTTAAGTATATTTGTACTTCTTAAATGACCTTTAACTCTCCTCATACATGGCAACAAATACTTATTCCTAATGCACTAGATTACATGCGACTTGCGTGTATGAAAGTCTATATTTCTATCCATTGGTGCAATTGCATCTTACGAATGGAAACTAACATTTCATCAGTTTCTTTTAATCATGATTGCGAAGCATGAATTCTAAATGGCTATTCATGCACTGAACTGGTTTAAAAGCTATTATTTTATGTGAAATAATGTGAAAACCTTATCATTTAATGTGTGTAAAAGCTATCATTTCATGCATATAAACTTATGCGAACTCCATACTCTACCATTTCACGCATATAAACTTATGCAAACTCCATACTCTACCATTTCACGCATGCAACCTAGTGCTTAGAGTAAACAAAAATCCTAAGACTCATTCTTGTTCCAAGCACGTAGCTAACCCCTTCATTTCTTCCACGAGAAATAATACATAATTAATTATAAAGCTTAAAGAACTTGGGTTTGATTCATGATCATAGGGGCATTCGTTGCGTTGGTCGCTCCGCTTGCCTCTTCTGCATTACCGGTACCAATGGTAGCTTTGGCACCTATGCTTCTCACGACTTTCTTTTTGGGGGCCATTTGCCACGTAGAGTTTGGATAGTCCGGACCTTAACGGCCTTCAGGATGACAGGCTTGGGTAGGAAAGGTCGTTAGATGGGGGTCCTTCGTCGAGGGGGTGTCTTGAGTGTGGCTCCTCGAACCTTCACCTCTCACCACCTCTCTTTCTCTCTCTCTTCTTCTTCTTCTTCTTCTTCTCTTTTCCTTCTCTCTCTCTCCCTCTTCTTCTTCTTTTCTTCTCTCCTTCTCCTACTCTCTCTCTTCCTATTCTTCTTCTTCTTCTTCTCTTCCTCTTCTCCTACTCTCTCTCCCTCTCCTTCTCTCCTTCTCTCTCTCTCTGCTTCCTCCTCTTCTTCTTTTCTCTTCTTCTCCTACTCTCTCTCTCTCTCTCTCTCTCTCTCTCTCTCTCTCTCTCTCTCTCTCTCTCTCTCTCTCTCTCTCTCTCTCTCTCTCTCTCTCTCTCTCTCTCTCCTTCTCCTCTTCTCTCCCTCTCCTCTCCCTCTCCTACCTCTTTTTCTCCTTTTCTCCTTCTTCTCTTCTTCTTCTTCTTCTCCCTTCTCTCTCTCCTTCTCTTCTTCTCTCCCTCATATTTATGACTAACCTCCCCAGTCAATTTATCATATCTATGAGTTCAATAGGTTTTGATGATCATAAGTTTCAAATCTATTATTGTTACTGTAATCAATAGAGTAGTACCAAATATTCTATCTTATAGGTAAATTCTCTCTTTTATATGATAAGAACTCATGAATAATTAGTTATTTTGGTATTATTGAAGTGCTACATTTCTGTGACATGTAGGTATTGTGCAAGGTTTAGGTGAAGCACAAAACTCTCGATAAAATATTTTGCTGTGATGTTCTTTGTGCTGGATAATATGGATTTGTTGGAAGATGAGATTCAAAAATCCTTTCAATTTTTGATCCTACATATCCATTTGGATCTCCATGCCAATTGGCTATGATCCATGAAACTCTTATGTCATATTATCCATATAACACACAATGTGTTGAGTCATAGAACATCTTAGGTGTCAAACCAATGTGCTTATTTAGATTTGCATGCCACGTGGCTACTTTTTGTATATCGACTACTCTTTAATACTTACATTTTTATGTAATATATTGAGTCAGATTAGAATCCTATTCATTATAATGTATTTTTAAAAACAAAATCTATAAGTATTCTTATACTAGTCTTTTCATTCTATTTCATGCAAATGCTATGATTGAAGTGATACCTTAAAATTGAATCCTTAATTTGTGTTGATGTGCATACTTATATGCATTTTGATATCAATGTTTATGTCTATTTACAAAAGTGTAAACATCTCTTAATACTATGTTTTTTTGTATGGCATATTGGTGATTACTAGTTGGACCTAAGATGCTTACTATTTAGGCCTTAACCCATAATACTTGAGAGAAGAACAATCATTCTCTCAATAGAAGTACATAACAAGAAAGATGAAGAAGGGAATTGGATTATGGATATGTATCATTGCTTATCTTGGATATATATACATGTATGAAGAGAGTTTTTAGATGAAACATCTATAATTGCAGATATATCAAAGCATTTGAAGGGTAGAATTTTACCTCTCAGAAAAAGGAAGGCTGATTCTCACCTTGTAACAGAGGCGTTGGTACAATATGTATTCATGCAAAAGCAAGTACATATTGTACCCATTGTAAGTTTTCAATAAAATATTGCAAAAAATATGTCTTTGTAGCACTGTTGCCTCCTAGAAATTGGTAGATTGCTCTTTGAGGGGCATATAGCCAAGTAGACAATAGAGAACCTTGTATTTTTCTACGAATCCAAGTATATATTGCCCAAGGTTGATCGAGAATATGGAACCCTTGAGTTGATACATATATCGAATCTTAATAGCATAGAATGGCCATTGTCTAGTAGTCATATTTAGCATATGTGTAGAACAAAAAATTTGGTAAACATATTGAACTCTATGAAGCCAAGCACTAGCTCAAAGAATATACACTTAAGTTGGTTCATACCAATTTCAATTTTTGCACATATGTTCAAGGAATATGAGGGTTTGAGACATACCAAAAGCATGTATGTTATGAAAGTACATCGAAGGATGATGTAATAAGGATTCTAGGTAAAACTTGGACGTTGAAAATCACTCACACTCCTATCACGGTAGAGTGTTGAGTCACAACAAGAGACATGGATTTCATGTAAAATTTTACTCTCTATTTTCTCAATTTGGGATGGATTAGCTAACTTTGTTTCCCAATTGTAGGTACTTTGTTGCATGATAAACTTTACACCTAGTGTTTAAGTATCGTAGATGTAGGATGCTAAAAAAATGAATAGTTGTGCCTTGATCAAGAAACACATAAAAGTACAGTTGTAGATGTTACTATTGTTTATGAGGGCCATGAGCCCCAAGTGTTATAGATGGTGGATGATCGCCCCCCTTGAGTATAATGTGACAGAAAATCATAATATTAATGGAAAAACCACATGCTAGCTTCTATTTTAAATTAGATGGTAGGAAGATTCAAAGACAAGTTAAGGGTACTATTACTAATGGGAAGGTAGATGGCTCCACACATTTTAGAGATTGTAGAGTCTCCTCAAAATTCCAACTCCACAAGTTGTAATATGCAATACTTTGTAAACTTTTGTATTTTTTTGACTAATGGAATATTATCGCTTTGCAAAATCATACACTTGTCATATTTTAATTTTTAAATTTATTTTAATTATCATATATTTATGAAATTATATTCAAAACTATTCAACTTTTTAATTTATTTAAATTGTCATATATTTTATGAAATTATATTCAAAACTATTCAAACATGTGTATGTTTACACAATTTAACTTTTGAGATAAGATATATATGCGAAATTGAGATAAGACACATACATTCAAGCATCCACCCAAGAAGGGAGAGAAGGTGCCTCCCTTTCCATGATAATTGATAGAATATATGTGTACTCTTGCAATTTACAATGATATTTTTAAACATAAATAACATCAATTTTTTGCCATTTGACATATACACGTAGACCTATGAAACAAGGGGGTAGGGGGAGGCTCCTTGTAGATCATAGCTAATACAATGTGCAATTGCTACATTGACATGTTTACATATACATGTGAACTTTACAAATAGGTTAAGTAAATCCATAACTAAACTTTGTATGTGAATAGTCCTTTAATGGTTTAAAACTTAGGGTTTTTAAAGTGAAACTACTTTAGTTCTTGTTTCATTATTTCATTTCACACATTTTCTCTTCATCTCTTTATATCCACCACATCCCCCATCCTTGCTACTACAATGGATACTCATGTACATGATCCGAGAAAATCACAAAAAATATTTGCCTAACACTTTGTTGATTTTTTGTACATTTGGAAGTTTGAAATAAAGAAGAGGGTGGGAACAATCTCTTGGAAATCCAAGAAATCACTGGATGGAAATATTTCATGGACCGGTTTATCAAGGGGGGGTGAAGAGTAAAGATCAATGGAGGAAGGTGAAGGGAAAATTTGTAATGTGAAAAGAAAAGACATGAAATGGATTTGGAGCCATCCAAAGGGCATGTCAGGCTCATAATGTCATGGCTTTGGAGCCTTATGATAATTCAAATAGATGGGACCCTTCTTGGAAGCATTAGTGGAAGAAAAATCAGGCACATGATTTTGTAAGATTTTTTAAAAATACTTCCACTCCGATCCAAAAAAATGTTTCAACATGAAACTTGTAGCGCATAATCTGAAGTTTTGGCTGGTATTTTTTAATAATATTTTGGAGCTATGAGTTGAGAGATATGGCCAAAATGGTGGATGACAACTTTTTCCAAATGAAGTGGAGACCACCTCCCAATTTTATACACACCCATACTTTCTTTCCCACACTTAACACTTCCATAAAACATAATTCATTAGACTCCCAACCCTTTCCCCTCTCTTCTCCTCTCTCTCAAGATAATAAACCATTAGAATTCCCCTCTTAAATCACCCTCAAATCATCCTTAATTGTAGTAGTAATATATGAATTCTCACTACTCTCTCTCCATTATTGCTAGATATGATCTTATTTTATGAAGATTCTCTATATTTTTTTATAGGAGAGCTCTTGGACTCAAGCTATGGGGGGGAGAATGGAATCACCTATGATGGAACTTGATTAAGTACAAAATTGGTCAACAAAACATCTAGATGGAGCTTCCACATTGGTGGAACTGACTTAATGCAGCTTTGGTGGTGTTAATTCCTATGCTATCTTAACCTCCTCCCTAAAAACCCTCAAGGCCTATATAAAGAGGCCTTCTCCTTTGTAATTTGCAAGAGAGAGCCAAGAGGCCTTCTTCAACCCTGTTGAGCCTTCCCCTCTCTCATGAGCTTATGCAGTTCATTCCCTTACTATAGCTTATGCATGCTCTACAGTGTAATAAGCCCATGCTATTGGTGTCCATATTGTGTATATTGGTTATGTCTTGAGGGTTCTCCATCTCTTGTGTCCTCTTAAGGTTTATTGATTCATCTATTTTTTGTAGCTCTCTCTCTCTCTCTCTCTCTCTCTCTCTCATAGTCTTAGTTTTCCTCTCTTCTCCCTCACAAGCTCCTCTCCCTCTTGCATAGCATCCTAGTCCGCTCTTCTATGACTAGGTGGTGCCCTTACCTCATTCGCTTTGTGGCAGAAGGGAGTTTGGCATAGTATAGAGGCTGCCATACCGAATTTCCTTCGTCAGTACACTTTAATGCATGGATCCATGAGACTCTCTTTGCCAGCTAAGGTGACAAGATCTTTGAGTTCTTCTCAAGGAATTTCAACCTTGAACGTGTGCTCTCATCACATCTGGATCTTCCCCTTCAGGTCTTGGAAGTGTTGCCACCTGCATATACTCAATTGAGGGATTTGATATGACTTGGGTGCCTCTAGAATAATTCATGGTATTTCAAGTAGGAAAGAATTGCTAAAAAGTGGTAAATAGATGTTTGGCTCACATGGATTGTTTGCATAGAGTATGCATTGTTCCCATGGGCAATGCACCACGTACAACACCTTTGGAACTCGTGGAGTGTGATTCTGCATTGGCAATTTACCTCCTTGCATTAGATACATCCATAAAGGAGGAGAGCAATGAAGATACAACTCCACAGGTTGTTGCTATCACATACAAGGGAGAAGAGTCTATTAAAGAGCCAATAAGCGTTCAAGAGGAGTGTTAGAAAATAGCAGAGCAAGGGTTGGCTCTCACACTGCCATTCTCTTTAGAAGAGCCACAAGTTGACAAACCCAACCTTGCATCCTTGACACCCATTGAAGTAGATAGCGTGCTGTATTTTATTCTATTGGATGTGTTGCAATACTTGGAAATGAAGTAAGCAGATTTGTTCTCCATTCTAGTCAAAGGGATTCGATGGAAAACCTCATCGATTATGATTGCATGGATGTGCATCCAATGTTGGCAAAGGATGGAAGATATGATAGCACAAGCTTAGATGTCGTGAGTGCCATCATAGTACTAAAGGAGCAGATTGCCTTGGTTGAAGAAGATTACCTTGTGTCAGATGTTGAGTTTGAGGCACTATAGCACGATCTGTTTAGACCAAGGCCCCAACTTCCTACCAAGGAGTTTGTGGATCCCTTTCTTAGAGAGATACTTCATTGACACATGAGGAAAAAAAAATATAGGATGATCTAGAAAGTGTGAGATTTCTAACTATCATGCATTTTTATGTGAGATTTATAATTATCATGCATTTTTATGTGACAAAACTTGAATGTTGGAAGCATCGAGTCCCTTAGAGTCCATCGATGAAATCTTGGCCCAAAAATGATACATATAGCTACCCTCTCTGGCATTTGGGCCACTTTCCTAGCATGGTGGTCTTTCACAAGAAGTAATCACCACGAAGAGAGAAAAAATCATGAAAATTTGGGCCCTGACCATGTTTGGTGGACCTTTTTGAGTGATACCTCCAATATCTAGCTTGGAGAAGGTGGTGCTAGTGAAGCAATCAAAGCTTCTCTACCTATTTAACCAAGGAGCAATGTATGTGCTCGCTACATTAAGTGAGCTCGCAAAAGTGTCAAATTTGCTTCTCCTAGAGGAAGTACTAAAGGGGAAGCATATCATTTTTTAAGGAAAGAAATAACTTCTATTTTAATTGGAAAAGTTGACCCCTCCTCTCCCTGCTAATGAAAAAGCCCAAGGAAGGAATGCGAGTTCTTATTGGCTATTGGCTCTTTGTATTTTTCATCATTATCAAACATCAAATGCATTTTTATTAATGAATATATATATATATATATATATATATATATATATATATATATATATATATATATATATATATATAAAATCCATATAAATAAAATATTCATTGAATAAATGTGTTTAATTTTGTCAACATGTAGTACTTATACTCACATCATTCATAGATGATAATGAAAATCGTATTCATACTTATTATTACCTTTGATGCATGTCTACATTAAATAAAAAATGAGTATTACTTGTTTCAAGAAACAAAACAAAACAGCTTTACTTAAACTAATTGAATTGAGTACATATCACATAAGATTTTAAAAAATATATATTTTGATGTTACAACTTTTCAAGAATGATAGTGTTGTAGCACTCATGGCAAAACCAACAAAGGAGTCCTCTTGCCGTGTCGAAGTTAGAATAATAAAGTTCATGTCTTATTTGTGATTATGATATGCTTTGCATGGATGGCCGCTAGCTCTGTGTCATCAAAGAAGTCAATGAGAAATTCTCCTATGACTATTTGCAGCACCTCTACGACTGTAGTAGTAGTCCACTTACATGGCAATGGGCCATCAACCAATTGTGCCAAAACCTTCCCATCCCTTTCAGTCACATGTCCTACAATATTTCTTAAACAACCTTCTAAAAGGATATTTTTGGGATAAGAAGCTCATCCCCATGCTGGATTCTCCTTCTCTC
Organism: Lygodium microphyllum; assembly: GCF_053477565.2. NCBI lineage: Eukaryota > Viridiplantae > Streptophyta > Polypodiopsida > Schizaeales > Lygodiaceae > Lygodium > Lygodium microphyllum. Next base: position 50,008,131 of record NC_141142.1, read on the forward strand.
TTGAAGGGCACTAGTCCATGGTCTCCATCTCCTCTTCTTCTACGATGGTCTTTGCGGTCAAGGGGAGCACTTGTTGCTATACCAAAGTAGAACCACCTTGTGCTCCAAGCGGGCCATGGAATTATGGGGCAAAACAACAAGTGGCTTTCTTGGTGCAAGCCATGCAAGATTGAGGAGGGTGGGATGTAGGAGAGACACATGTTAGGAATGTGAGAATGCAGGAAGTAACAGTGCACTAAAGGTTGAGGTTGGCTTGTGCTACAAGGCACTAGGTTGAGGAGATGCTTTAAGCAATGAAGTGGTTGAGTAGAAGAAAACAATGTTAAAATGTCGGATCTAGAGCATGGCAGAAGCTATGGTGGATAGAAGATGAAGGTTAGATTCATGTTGACATAGAAAATGAGTAGACAACTGTTACATAAGTGAATTAGGTTCCAAGATGGAAGCTTGGACTCATAAAAACAATCTTGTGTATTGGATTGACAATGACAATGGCACTAACTGAAAGAGGAAACCATCATGATATTTATTGCATTAAAAAGAGAGCAAGCACAATGCTTTATAGGAATAGACTAGGCCGCACTTTCCACCATTGTGCATATGGGATTCTGCATCATGAGCCCACACTGATCCATACAAAGAGGCTAAGCTGGGTGTGATTGCCAATATCTCAATACCCCCCCTCAATCGCAACCAGAAAAGTACAAAGTGTGTAGAGGCTTTAGTGAGCAACCACCTGCAAAGTGTGTGCATACCACAAACATGGTAAACACCAGAGTCTGTCATAGAAAAGGCTAAGTGTGGGTACCAAAGACATGGTGGACATCCAGAGGCTGTAACAGGGGCCTCACAAAGTGTACCGAGGCAGTGTACCAAGGCCGTAATACAAGATTACATAATGAGTTTACAAGCTTATGTTAGAAGCATTAGGGTTAGGCAATACAAGCCTAAAAAAGTCAATGAGAATAGAAGGACTGATAAGGTTGGTGGTCTTCTTCTTCTTCTTTTGCTCTATGGTCCTCTTCTTCTTTAACAGCAGCTAGATAGGCCTTTTGAGACCTCTTCCTAGCACGACATAATTTCTCCATGTGCCCGATCTTTTTACAGAATTCACATACCAGAAGTTGACATTTCTTGCCCTTGTACATGTTACTGATATACAACATTTGTTCATCTTTAGAGGTGCTTGGTTCTTCTTTGGATTTTATCTTCTTTTCTTCTTCTAGCAGGAAGGCCTTAATGTCAACTAGTTTAGGACTAGGCATGTTGATTAATGTAGTTGACACATTATTATAGTCAGGAGGGAGGTAGGCTTTTTAACAACACACAAATACAAATATCTTCATCCATCTTGAGATCAATTCCTGCAAGCTGAGTTAAGAGACTTTCCATATAGTTTAAATGAGTTGCAAGAGATGTGTTATGATTCATATTTAACCTGAAAAATTCAATCAGTAATCCATACTTAGATGACTTTGATTGTGCACCAAACAAAGTATCTAATCTCTTCCATGTATCATTAGAGGCTTCATAGGTATCCACATGGTGGATATAGCTGTCATCCAATTCTAGCTTGATGATGGCCTATGCTTTGTTATCATTATTTTGTCAAGTAGCTACAAGGTCTGCATATTGAGGCTTCTTCTGTTTGCCATTGGTAATGGCCTAGAGACCCTTCTTCATTAGGATGAGCTTGATGCAGGTTTGCCAGGTGTGAATCCCGACCCCTTTGAACCAAATAGTTGGAGAGTCTTTGCCCATGATGCTGGGGCAACAAATTAGCACAAAAAACTCTTAGATTTGAGTAGGAGAAGATTTAATTGTGTCAAGGGACACAAGGAATGTAGTGTCAAATAAATAACATTCGATAAGTATCAATATAGATACTATTTTTTCAAGCACTTGATGTTGAGAGTTTGATGCTTGGATTTCTCCCCTCTTTGTTGATTTGATGGCAAATGCTTGCTGGAAACTTCAATTCTCAGTGTGGATGAGAGTGGCAGAGGTTTGGTTTGAGTGGTAGAAGAGAGAAAATGAAGTAGAAGAGAAGCTTGAAGTTGAAATGGCTATGGCAGATTAAGGTTTGCAGGATAGGGGCCTAGTTTTTCTCTCTATGTGTGCTCTATACTCAATCATTTCTAGAAGTTTTTTCATGGAAATGAAGCTTAGCTAATGAGCTTCCAAAGCCCTATGATCGTGGTCAACATCGTGGTGTGTGGAGAGAGATCAGGGTTACGATAAGCATGGGCATAGTTTTGAACCATGTGATGAAATTTTAGCAATGGTGAAGCATATGATGGCCAATGCTGCACTCTAAGGTGCCAAGAACCAGTGCCTTGAGCAGAAGAAAAACTCCCTAGCAGGAAGCATTGATAAATACAGCATGTAGAGTGAGATATGAAGGCTCCAAGTGGACAAGGTACAGGCTAGCTATGATTGCCAAACAGTGGGTATGAGATCTAGGTGAAGAATGGGAGTCATATACTCAAATTGGACTGAGATGAGAAGAAGCTAAGAGGAGTGAAAGGAGAGTTGGGCCATGCTGATACCATGTTAAAATGTTGGATTTAGAGCATGGTAGAAGCTATGGTGGATAGAAGATGAAGGTTAGATTCATGTTGACATAGACAATGAGTAGACAACTATTACACAAGTGAATTAGGTTCCAAGATCGAAGCTTGGACTTATAAAAACAATCTTGTGTATTGGACTGACAATGACAATGACACTAACTGAAAGAGGAAAGCATCATGATATTTATTGCATTAAAAAAGAGAGCAAGTATAATGCTTTATAGGAATAGACTAGGTTGCACTTTCCACCACTGTGCATATGGGATTCTACATCCTGAGCCCACATTGCTCCATACAAAGAGGCTAAGCTGGGTGTGATTGCCAATATCTCAACAAATAGAAGTCGAAGATGAATATGATGCTTTCAGAAACATTTAGTGCAAGTAGTTCGTCTTGCTGCAGGGATACAAAGGAATCAACCCTTAGAAGGCTAAAGAAAGCCAACAAAGTAGCTTTACATGAATGAAGGATTAGAGAGTCGATTGCAAATCATGGTAGGAGGTAGCAACACATATTTTGGAGTGACTATTATCTAAAGGAGGGCATGAATATTTGATGAGATGAGTACTGATTAAAATGATGAATTTGGCTCCTCAATAAAGGAAGAAATTACTAGGAAAGTTGAAGTTTTTGCAAAACGATTGAGCTAAAAAAGGTTAGAGCGAAGGCAAGAACTAGACTATCCTATTGTAAGCTCTATTAGACAAAAGTAATTAGGAAATTTATCCTTGCAAATAATGTCGATATTGCTTTTTGATTCTTGGAATGGATTACTAGCGTTGTGTGAGGGTGATGGCTATCAAAAAAATAATAATATTAAAAATATTTTCAATGCATTAAAAAGGGAAAAAGCTTAAGCCTTTTAAACGCACACATGTCATTCAAGAGGGGGGTATTTTGTTTATATAAGGGGGGTAAACTAAGAGTTGGGGGACTTCTTTTCTGCAAAGATTGCTAATGTGAAGAGAGAGAAGGGTCATAATAAGTCAAGATAGAAAAGTTAAAAAATTTTCAATCAGAGCTTTAGTCCTTGGTTCCCATTGCAAGGTTCAAACTTGGTGGAAATCTCAAATAAGTGTATTTTTTGTGCCAATGTTGACAAAATTAAGTGTTAGGGCTCGGATTCTACCGTTTATTTAGTACTATTTCATACATTAGTATTAGTATGCATGTAGTCTTTTGGGTCAGCATATGTAAAGCAGTCTTTATACTTCTTATGATGTGTCGCTTGAAAGTCAGGGCGCAGGTCAAAAACGTCAGGCAGTTGTATTCGAGTAGTTAGTTTCTGATCATGAATGGAATATGACTATGGGCAGCGCTCAGGAATGACTGCTGATGTTTGATCCTATCATTTTCTTATCCTGTCTTGAATGTTAATGTTATTCTCTTTCATGTTATTCAATCAATGATGATTATGGTGAACGAAAACAATGTTGTGTTCAACGATTAGTAATTTTATGTTGCTGAGCATGATGTTTGCTCTGCATTTGAATGTATTTCCTGAATATTATGTGGAGATGAAGGCTAGAAATCTATTCAAGGAGTTTCTTTTCAGTACTATTGTGTATTCAGGCAGAATGATGTTTTGTGACTATTATGGTGTGTTAGAAGGCCAAAACATTAAGGTATGAATCTTATTTCTCTAGTATCAATTGTCAGTTATGTGTATTCTACGACTTAATGCAACTTAAGTTTTTGGTACCTTTTTTGTGTTTATTTTTTTTTTGCATTGAATACAGTATGTAAACAAAGTCAAGTTCACATTATCGAAACTCCTTATCGTCTCATTTTTGGGTTGTGTGAGAGGATTATTTGCACACCACTCATGAAACATCGTAAGTCCTCTTTGATATATCATTATTGTGGGACATAGGGTCACATTACGATGCAGTGCCATAAAATGCACAATGAGAAAGACAAGGGGAAAGTATAGGAAAATGCAAAGTCCACTAAAATTGTGTCTAAGTCTATCATAAATATAAATGAGGTAAATACCTTTTGGACTACCATTCCAATGACTACATTCATGATGCTTCATCACTTGATGCTACTCAACTGAATGATGCTCCATCTTCTTACTCTCACTGTTGGGTTCTTGATTCCAAGGCTTTCTTCCATATTACCCCACATCATCAATGATTTCATAGCTACTATATTGTATAGGTTCTGTTAAACTAGGTGATGACATTGCATTAGATATTATTGACATAGGTGACATTAGACTACACTTTGATATTGGTGCTCCTTTTGTGTTTCATGATGTATGCAATGCCCTAACTTTGACTAAAAGTCTTATTTCAATTAGACAATTAGATGATGATAGGTACCATGTATCTTTGGTGATTCTTCATGGAAGATCACCCATGACAATCTTATTTTTACTAGAGGTACCAAGTTTCGGAGTCTCTATCCTTTGCTTGTTTCTGGGTTTGTTACCATGTTTTAGTTGTGATTGACCTTCCACATCTTTATAGCATTTTCACCTAGGGTACATATCTTTGAAATGAATGAAACTATTGACCCATTTGTAGTATCTCTTTCCCTTGGATTATTATTATTTTGATATATGTGATAATTGTTTATATAGCACACAAATTTGTAACTCACATAAGAAGTCTGGTTCTATCCATGTGGGTGAGCCTTTGGCTCTTATTTGTGGTCCCATTTTCTTTCATTCAAATTGGCTAATGTGAAGAAATTTGTTATATTCATAAATGATTATTCACATAATATTTGGGCCTATCCTATTAAGAGAAAATACTCCAAAATAAAGATATTTTACCTATGTTTCAACACTTTTTTCCATGGTTGAGAACCAGCCTGTGTATAGATTAGAATGCCTGTAGTTTGACAATGGGACTGAATATGTCTCTAAGGCTTTTAAGTAGCTTTGTGATGAGAGGGGTATTAAGCATTAGTTGACTGCCCCATACATCACATCCAGAATGGTATTGCAGAGCATATGAACAAGACTATTTAAGAAAGAGTCTATAGTATGCTTAGGTATGCATGCTTATCGAAGCACTTTTAGGCTTGGAAAATTACTACTATTGTGCATCTCATTGATAGATCCCCATGCATTGCTCTTGGTGATAGAGTTACAGAGGAGGCATGGTCTGGTAAACCTCCCTTGTATACATATTTGCAAGTCTTTAGATGTGAGGATTTCTTCCATATTTTCAAAGACAATCATAGTAAGTTGGATCCAAAGTTCATCAAATGCATCTTTCTTGGATATGGCAATGTAGGTGAGATGGGTTATCATCTTTGGGATCTATAGGCTCAGAAGGTTATTTGTAGCCATTATGTTATTTCCATGAGGAAAATATGCACATGAGACCAGAGCACATGGTTGAGGTATGTAGGGTGATCTTTCAGGAGTAGTCTTCTATTGTAGTATAGCTAGTCCCAATGAGATAGCTTGCTATAATTGCTAATGGTATAGTGGCCCAAATCTACCCATTGTGTAGGATCATGATGTTGGATAGAGAGACATGCCGTATAGGCCCCGTAGACTATTTTGAGATGCTCCATTAGACTTCACATCCTCTTGATTGTTAAGCTCTCTATGGATTATGTCATGGTGATAGACTCAATTAAGCCACTTACCTACTATGAGGAGGATATGCATAGAGGTGATTCTCACACTTGAGAAAGGACTATGCGATCTAAGTTTGATTCATTACAAAAGAACCATATATGGGACTTAGTTCCCTTGCCTGATGGAAAGCATGCATGGCCATGTGAGTGGGTGTAGAAGTTAAAGAGTACCCTTGGTCGCCCTTAGCCATCATATAAGGCCAAATTGGTTGCTAAGGGTTTTAAGTAGGAAAAAAAATTGATTTTGATGAGATCTTATCTCCTATGGAGTCAAGGTGATGACCCTATAGCTAGTGTTGTCCTTGGTTGCTCAATTGGATTTGGATCTTTATTAGCTGTAGGTTCAAGATCCTACAGCTAGTGTTGTCCTTGGTTGCTGAGTTGGATTTGGATCTTTATTAGATGGATGTTAAGACAACTTTTTACATGGGGATCTCATGAGGATCTTTATATACACCCGGATAAGGTCTTTATGGAAAATGATTGGGAACATGAAGTGTACAAATTGAAGAAGAGTCATTATGAGCTTAAGTAGGCACCTAAAGAATGGTTCCATAAGCTTAATGATTTTATGAATTCATAGAGATATCCCTATAGTAATATGGATTCAAGTCTATATACAAAGAAGGGCCTTGATGGTAGTCTTATTATCTTGGTGCTTTATGTTCATGACAAACTCATAATTGGGAGTGCTCATGTTGAGCTAGATGCTTTAAAGACTAAGGTCAAGAAGAGCTTTGAGATGAAGTATGTGGGACAAGCCTCATACATATACATATTACGTGCAATCGCTCTAAGGAACTTCTCTACTTGTCTTAGAAGGAGTACATTCACAAAGTACGCGAGTGATTCCATATACAAGGTGGTAAGACTATTGACTCTTCTCATGTTATCTACAAGATTTGTATTAGTAGGGATCTTGACAAGCTCAATGGACTTGTCCCCTATGGCTATTTGTCTATTTTGTTCATTTGTCATGTTAGTATAATGCTTCATCATATCCTTGACCTCCCCAAGAAAATTTATGCACTAAACTCATAACCGTAATCATCCCCTTGGCATCCCAATGGCTTAACCACCTGGTTAGGTATTGGGGGTTGATTAATTGGCATTACATTGGGATTCATCATTTGACTTCCACTATTTAACAGGCCTATTTGACTAGTCATTGACATAGCATCATTAGGTGGAGCTGGTAGCATAGGTATATTTTGCGTAACACATCCTCTTGCATTAGGGTTTGTTATAGGTGGACTTATTGCATCTTGACCTCCAATAGTTGTAGGTAATGCCAAATTATTGTTGGAACACCTAGATTTGGATAGAGATTTACCCTAGATGTGTAGGCCACTTGGGATTGTGACTCTATCTCCTTTTCTTGTGTAATGGTAGTATCTATATTAGTGACACGAACACTACTCAATTGCACTTGGATGTTAAAATCCAATCCATGTAGAAAATATTGTAGTTGGGGAATAGGTGGAATGGGAATAGAGGCTTGCAGTTTGTGGAACATCTCCTTCAATTTCCTGGCATAGCTGCTAGAGCATTCTCATGAGGCTCTTGACGTGTCACATCTAAAACATGTAGCTAATATTGACCACCTCTCAGGGGCAAACTCTCTTTGGAAGGCCGCATAAAATAGATCTATTGTAGTTATGGTTCCGGCTTCCAAGCCATAATACCATACTATAGCTCTTCCTATCAGAGTCATATTAACGAACATCATAAGATGTCCTTCATCTTGAATCCGACAATTAGACATTAACAATTGGAACTCACTAATATGGAGTTTCACATCCTCCTCTACTAACCCATTAAAAATGGATAGGGAAAACCAAGAACTAGAAAATTCGTGGTTCCTATAGGTATTGCAATTGGTTGTGCCATCATGAGGACTGGGTTTGCTCTAGGGATTTGTATTGGAGGGGTTACATTCCCACTTGAAGTAGATCGACTTTTTGGGAGAATGGGAATGCTAGAGCTTCCTCCCCTCTCTAACGGACTAACCGAGATATTAATGGGGTCAAATAAGATCTCTCACTCTTAGTGATATTAGATTGTTACTCTTAGGAGAATACCTCCTAATGATCTCTACTCTTCGTCTAGCCCTTTTAGTTCTTTTTGGACGTTGAATTTTGGCTCGACGGTTTCTATCAAGATATATTGAATCTATCTGACATGCACTAATTGATTAGGTCCCTATTAGCCAAGGTTTTAAAACCTCTACTTATTAGCAGCTCTCGATAAACATACCACTTGTCATCGAGACCTAAAACGGGCTTGATACTAGCTCTAAGGAACTATTGGCTCGTATACTCTCCAAACAACATGCATGGCCTTCTCGGGGATATCAATCATAAATATATGTATGTATCACGTGAGTTCAACATAAGGGATTTTTAAAACACCATTTTTACACTTTTTTTACATACAGAAGGGTCCCATATTAAGGGGTTACTTACAGATTGAATAGAAAAGGGTTATGTTTTATTAAGAAAAAAAATCATAGATAAGGATATTTATAAATAGGCCTTGAATGCACGTGATATAGAGGGTATACATGTAGTGAGTTACCTGGGATGGCCTTACTGCCAGGAGCATCTAGATAATATGAAAGAATTTATCTAATGAATGCATTTGTAGACATGAGTTTCAAAGTTTAGTCCAATATATTGCCCATTCTATACATATAGGTGACTAACACCTCATCATGCACACAAATAGAGCATACCCCAACTGATGGGGCTGGGCTGTGGCTCTTATGACTTCCGTTGTCATATTGCTGCGCATTCGAGGTGTGGAATTCACCAAAATATTGTGTGTGTGACATTTGTTACTTTGTACATACTTAGTCGTTGTGTTTATATTTATTTTTTGCATGCGAGTATAGTGGAGAGAAGTTTGGAAGCATAGTAATGGAAATGTTTGGGAAGTTTGGATCACACTAGAATATCAATTACCATCCACCTTGGATTTTGCAATGGAGGTTTCTGCAGTTGAAATGTTAAGGGTCTGGCAAGTAGTGCGGTTTTTGATACATATGGACTTGGTTGGGACTAATTTCTGCTTCAAGAAAGGTTCTTTGTGATTTATTAAAAGATGGTTGTAGCTGTGTTCTGATTCCTGGAGGTGCTAGAGAGATGCTCTTTATGGAACATGACCGTATATTTGGGCAGACCCATGTTTACAAGTGGTGCTATACCTTTTTGTCATTTGATGCACGTTATTGTTGGGAAGGCTATTTTGAAATGTATGGCTATTTTTAAATGTGAGCTTTTTTGAGGGAGAAAAAAAGGAAGGATGACGCCCTGTGAGCATGGGGGGGGGGAAAAAAGGAAAAACAGGCAGGAGAGGGGGGAGCTTTTTGGGAAGCCAAGGAATTCCAGATTTCTACCAAAAATTGCAGCAGATTCATATGGAAAATTTTCTGCTTCTGGGTTTGCTAATTGGGTAAAAGGGCGCATCAATGCAATCTCCTCAGATAACTCGTCTGGAGAGGTTTTAAAAAAAAATCCATTCAACTCACTTTCAAACAGTTTTAACAGACGGTCTGCTTCGATTCCTGTTGTTACCAAGGAATTTCTACAATCCCGGTGAAGGCAAGCTCTCTCTCCGTCGTCGAAAAAAATGGCAGTGAAAGATGGTGTAACGACGGACCTCATTAATGGGAAAGCCAGAGGAAGGTGTTACTGTGGAAACACGCTCAGAAACAAGGGGCTAATATGAGGAATCAGGATGTACACGTTCACCTTTTATGCTCAGAGGCTTTCTGCGTGAAGGAGAAATAAAGATTCCTGCCTAAAGCAACAACGCCGATCAGGGACAAGAACGAGCGAAAGCATTCTGGAGGCCTTCGTGTCTATCTTGATGTAGAGATACTGATCCCAATTTTGTGTAGGCCGAACCATAGGATATGGTGACACGTTTTTCTGGCTTGGAGGGCAGCGATAAGTGCATCTACATCAGACTATGATGAGGAGAAAGGAAGGGAGGCTTTCGAAATTGTCTGGTGGTGTTGCTGTTCTGAAGATTGGTGGGGCTAGTGAGGTGGAAGTTAGCGAGAAAAAAATCGTGTGACAGATGCATTGAACGTAACAAAAGCTGCTGTTGATGAGGGTATTGTGCCAGGTAATGGTGTTGCTTTGTTATATGCCTCAAGGGAGCTGGATAAGCTCAAATATGCCAATTTCGACCAAAAGATTGGCATTCAGATCATTCAAAATGTCAACAAACTTCGTGCAGGCTTGAAGGTTTGTGCCATCAAAGCTCCAGGCTTCGGGGAGAACAGAAAATTTTATCTACAAAACGTTTCCATACTCATTGGGAAGAGGCAATTCCTTTGGGTGCAGACTGTTTTCAGAGATTACTACATTAAGCAACTTCTTACGAATGCATCTATATGACAACAATCTATATTCCAATAGCATTAGTGTGCTGAAAGAAGCAAAAACAGAGTTTTCAGATCTCTGTGGGAACCTTAGCTCTTTCTTGGAGCAATGGAGGGGAAAGACTGTGAAACAGGTTGAAGAGCTCTTGGTGGAGAGATACAGTTTCCACATAGGATGGACCACAGTTCGAGATATTAGTAAAGAGACTATATTACAGTTCATGCCTCCTGATTGTAAACTCACTGATGGCAGTTCCTCACACATTATCGACATCCTGATGACAAGATGTGCGTACGTGGACAACTCTTACAAGGTGTTGGGTGGACTTGCTGTTGCTATTCCATCAGCTGTGAAAATTGCTGAACTAGAAATCTCTGATATTGATCTTTTTGAAATAAATGAAACTTTTGCATATCAATACACATAGTGTCTATAAAAATTGGGGCTAGATCCAGAGAAGTAAATGTAAATGGTGATGCTTGAATCCGATAGCTCTTATGTTTCTCACAAGAGCTCAACTGGATACTTATAGAACTATGATCTCTTATGTTGGACCTCCATCATAACAGAGCAGCTTAGGAGAAAGCTTGTGCCTTTGTACTTCTGGCTTCCTCCACAAGAAGCTTTTTATGGTCTTACCAGACAGCCTGAATCCAAGAAGATCACGATAGTGTTGTATCTTTGAATTCTAAATTTTTGCACATAGTGTTTGAGGTCAAGGATCTACAAATGCAGCAGAATTAAATTGGGTGGCCTAAAATCAGTGGACTGATCAGTTTTGAAGTCATCTTGTATTTTGCAAACTTCATGGCAGTAATATAAATACTATTTGGCATCATTTTCACGTCTTGCTTATTCACATGCTGGATTTTCTATCTTGAAATTATTCAAGGTCCTCTGTGGTCGCAACTTTGCTTTCAAAAACCCTTCGACATCTTTGGTGAACCTGACGTGAAAGCGTCGCAGAAATTTCAGGATGGGAGATACTTCAGCATCTATTTCAGCCTCTTCTACAATTCCAGCTGCGTCCTCTACTCAGCTCCATCAATGACTGCTGCGTCAAGTACTTCAACAGATGATCTAAAGCAGATTTTGCAAAATATGTCCATGTATATGCAGCTTCAAAATCAGCAGACACAATTGTATATGCAACAGCAGCAACAATTGCATCAACAACAGTTGTCTCTGCAAAGGCAACTATATTCGGAGCAGGAGAATGCAAACAACATGACTAAGGCGATTGAATCAGTTGAGAATGAGAAGAAGCTATTTGATGGCCGTAATGTTTCAGCATATTTGAAGACATATGAGATCAAGATGGGGTTTTTTGGAGTTCCAGCTGGACTTATGAGTAAGTACTTCCTTCGTCTTGTCACACCCACCTTGAGGGAAAAAGTGACTGATCTTTTTATTCAAAATACACATTGGCAAGATTTTAAGAAGGCCCTGAAAGAAGAGAATTTCCTTGAGGACTTTGGGATGGCTACACGGCGGTCATTCCGAGAGTGGGTCTACATGCCAAACAAAGGTTTAGCTGCTTCAGAGTTGATTCGAGAATTTGAAGAGAGGTATAGTCAGCTTGATGGCATTGAACAAAGAACATTGGATGTTGAAAAAGTTGAGCTTTTCTTGCAAGCTGCAGATCCTGCTCTTCAGGAAGAATTGGGAGAGCTTCTTGAGGATCGCACGAAGCCTATGGGACTTAAAACGGATTGGCAGGATGCCCAGGATGCAGTCTCGACTTTGACCAAGAGGAGGATATGGAAGACCCGCCTACAGAATGGTTCTATGAAACCGACACCGTCTTCTGCTCCTATGCCTGCTTCTATCCCTGTTATTTCTTCTCCTCCTCAGCCAGTTTCTTGGCCTATGCCAGTGCCTACTGTTTCTACTCCTCCTATTCCTCCTGTTCCATGACCGATGCCTGCACCTTCTGTGCCAAAACCATCCGCTCCATCGGTGCCTTCCTCTCTTGATGACATAATCAAAGGCATAACGGATTTGACAATGGAGTCAGTTAAAGCGGAGTTGGTGGGAAAATTGAAAGAGCAGTTTGCTTCGACTGCGCCTACTATTTCTTCTAGTGCTCCTACTGCACCTAGGAGTGCTCCTAGTGCACCTAGGAGAGATCGGAGATGTATTTGGTGTGATAGTACGGACCATCATCATTGCAAGGATTGTGAATCTTTTCAGGATGCAAGGAGGAAGAATTTGGTATTTTGGGGACAAGATGGTAAGATTTGGTTGACTGAAACAGGAGCTCTGCTTGGGCTACCAACTTTGGGAAAGGTGGAATGAAGAAGTTAGTGGATGATATGGCTGCGCGTACTTCTTATGTGACAGCTAGAGGAGATGCTTCTGCATATGGAGTCCAGATTGAGAAGGGATCAGAGAATCAGTCAGCATTATGGACTTATGCTATGGAGACTGTAAACAAGGGAAGAATTCAGCAAACTGTTTTGACTAGTGCAGGCTCTAGCATCAGATCAGAGACAGGTTGGGATTTGCCTGTTGACAGGTACTCTATTTATGCCTACTTGGCTAAGTCTCAGGGAGCAGATGTACTTGTTGAGGAGAAGTGTAAGAGGGATGAAGAAAATCCAAGTGCAGCTAAAAAGACTAGAGGGGGTGAGTTTGTTACTCCACCTACTGCAGGACTGTCTTTGAGACCAGGGCCAGAATGACAGATAGAAGATGCTCAAAAAAGAGAAAAGAGGCAAGAGCCTAGAGAGAGAAAGCAGCCAGGATTTAGATTGATGTCCGATATTGAGACATCTACGGACATGAAGAAAATCTTTAATGACAAGATACTTGGCAGTGAGGTGACTTTCACTATTTCTGAGGTTTTGGGCATCTCGAAAAGAGAGTTTCAAGATCATTTTCAGGAGGTCCTGAAGAGGAAGAGACATGCATTGCCTACTACTGATACACAGGGAGTTTTGATTGGGGAGTTGGATGAGGATGAGGATGAGGTTATGGTTGAGAATGCTTCTTTTTTCCGCAGATAGAGAAGAGGGTTCAGCCTATGGATTATGCTGAAACTGATGAGCTTGTCTTGATACTGCGTAGTCACTTTTCGCGGAGTCATTGGGCTAGGGCAACTACAGAGATGATGGTAAAAATTGGAGAGAAACAGGTGCCTTATGTTGCTTTGGTGGATCATGGTTCAGAGATTAATCTCATAGTTCGTGGAGTTTATGAGAGTGACAGATGGCCTATGAATGTAGAGCATGGGTGGCATATGAGAGCCGCCAACAACACTGCATGTGATTTGTATACTGCCTGTCCCAGTGTCAGGGTTTCTATTGGAGATGTAGAGGAGGATTTCCATTTCTTTGTGCAGGATTCATGCCTTTATCCCATAATTCTTGAACAGCCATTCATCACAGAGATGCACATGGAAACAAAGGTAATGGATGATGGATCTGCTTATGCACGGATTCGCAGTAAAGATGGCATGAGAGCAGTTCAGTTTATGACTGTGTGTGTGAACCATGTTAGAAACAGGGATACTCTCAGAGATGCACCTTTGCCCACTGTGAGGGATTCGGGTTTTCATTAGGTACCGCCGTTTCGCGAGACGACGGTGGTACAAAGTAGAGGAGATTGGAGTTCTCGCCTCCTGGCAGCAGTGTTTTCTCCTCCAGTTTTGTTGGGATTTCAGCAAACAGTTCGATGAGTTATCAGAAGACTTCTAAGTTGCCTAGAGTTGCCAGGTAGTACATATGCAGGAAAGAGAAAAATTTGAAAAATGCAGGAATTTTAGAGGATGATGAGCACATAGATGGGATGTATGACAGTATGATTTGTGCAGATACGATGGAAGATATGCTGAAAACTGATATGCAGAGTTGTCACAGTAATGTATTAGTGCAATCCCTGGACATGTTTCATGAAATTGTAGATTTTGTGTCATAGATTGAGTCGAAGGCTGAGGTGATTCAGCAAAAAGTGTTGAGTGCTGAAGAAATTCAGCAAACAGAGTTTTCGGCTGATTATGATTAGCTTACAGAGACACAGAGGGCTGAAAACTTTCAGCCAACAGAGTTTACTGCTGAAATATTTCAGCATCCAGAGTTTAGGGATGTTCCTATGCAGTCCATAAAACAGAAGGCTGAGGATATTCAGCCCCACTGGAGTGCAGAATTGCTGATTTACAGCAAGATTTGAGTAATGTAGAGGATCATAATGAAGCCATGGTTGACACGAAATACAAGATTGTGGATAAGAAGGTGAAGCCGGTAGCTATACCGCTTCCACCTGACAGTGATCAGCAAATAGAGAGGGTTGCCAAACAGCCAATTTTGAGGAATCCGGAGCATATAGGCCATAAATTTTCAGCAAAGACTCTTGCTGAATTGAAAATTGGAAATGGTGATTTCTTGCTACCTACAGAGAAGCAATGCTTTCAGGAGATGCTTGAGCGACATGGAAGGGGATTTGCTTTTTTCCCGCATGAGATTGGATGTGTGAATCCAGATATTGTTGCTCCTATGGTCATTTTTACTATTCCTCATATTCCATGGAATCTCGACCTATTCCAGTGGCTAAAGCACACCTGCCAAAGCTGATTGATTTGTTGAATGAGAAAATCAGGATGGGAATTCTTGAGCCTTCATCTACACCATATTCAAATAGGTGGTTTACAGTTCCAAAGAAGAATGGCACTCTCCGATTTATACAGGACATGCAGCCAGTAAACAGAGTTACTATCAGGAATGTTGGTATAGGTCTAGTTGTGGATGAGTTTGCAGAAGCATTTGCTGGACGTGCCATCTATTCTTTAGGTGATTTGTATTCAGGATATGATCAGTTTCAGCTGGCTTTGGAAAGCAGGGACATAACCACCATGAGAACTCCTATTGGGCTTGTCAGGATGTGTACCTTGCCTCAAGGTGCCACTAATTCTGTTGCGCATATGATGAATGCCATGCATAAGGTTCTTCGTGATTATATACCTCAGCTTACTATGCCTTTCTTGGATGATGTGCCCTTTAAGGGGTGTGCAGAAGCAGAGAAGAATGAGAGTCTAAATGAGCAGGGATGCAGATACTTTGTGGCTGATCATATTTCAGCTTGTGAGAAGATTTTGGCCAGATTAGAAGAAGTGAACTTGACACTATCAGGGCAAAAATCTGTTTTTGGAGTGAATGAGGTTGTCATTGTTGGACGTATGTGTGGATATTATGGCAAGAAACCCTCACTTGATAAGGCGGATGCTATAGGCAAGGTTGCGGAGTATTGTTCTACCACTTCAGAGGTACGGAGATTCATTGGAGCTTGTGTGTTTTATATGACTTGGATACCTCATTTTGCACACATAGCAGATTGTTTATATCAGCTGCTTCGAAAGGGGCAGAAATTCTATTGGGATGAGAGCCACACTAGAGCCATGCGGAAATTGAAGAAGTTATTGCAGATTGCTCCTACTCTTAGGAAAGCAGATTATAATTGCGGAAGGCCTATTGTATTGACAGTTGACACTAGTCCAATTGGCATAGGTTGGGCTGTGGGTCAAGATGATGCAGATGGAAACATGTATGCTATTCGGTTTGGGGCGAAAGTCCTAAACGAGAGACAGAGGAGATATCCACAAATCAAGAGGGAGTTACTGGGGATTGTTACGGCTCTCAAATGTGACAAGGAGTACTTTATTGGAGCTTCAGTTGTGGTAGAGACAGATTGCTTGCCATTGATTGGCATGATTACGAGTTGCTCTACTCCGGATATAGCTATGCTGAGATGGATTGCATACATCAAGTCATTAAATCCGGAATTTAAACACATAGCAGGGAAGGATAATCTAGTGGCAGATATGTTGTCTAGAGCCAGATATGATGATGAGGAAAAACTACTTGCAGAAGAGGATGATGCAGAAATTTCAGCCGCTATGATTGATCATGTTTGCCATGTTTATGATATTGTGGCTTTCATAGAAGAACTCTATGTTGGAGATTGCTTGCAGATTGGCAAGTACCTTAGTACACTAAGCAAAAGAGATGAATGGACAGATGAAGAGTTCAAGAAGATCAGAAGGAAAGCCTATGGTTATTTTCTCAAGGACGGATTTCTTTGGAAGCATCCGAAGAAAAGAGGCGGATTACCTTTGCGGGTTGTTTGGGATAGAGAGACACAGTTACAAGTGATGAGGGAGTTTCATGAGAGTCCTTGGGCTGGTCATAGAGGAGTGTGGGCTACTTATGAGAAAATCAAGGAGAAATATTGGTGGAAAGGCATGTATAGAGATGTTTCTCACTTTGTTGAGACTTGCAGAGATTTCCAGGTGTATTCGGTAGTGCGTCATCGAGATGAGCTTCATCCGACCTATCCGCTATGCATTCATTATAAGTGGGTAGTTGATTTGGTTACTATGCCTATGGGTCTATGGCAGATGAGATATATTGTTTTGGCTAGAGAGGATCTTACCAATCATGTTGAGGGCAGATCTTTGAGAATGAAGACCACTAGTGCAGTTTGTAACTTCTTATTGGAAGAAATTTTCTGCAAGTATAGTTGTGTGGGTAAGATCACTGTGGATTGCGGTGAATTGGATGCAGATGAAGCTATGGAGTTTTTTTCTCAACTAGGAATCAAGTTGGCTCTAACCACAGCATACAATCCAGAGGGAAATGGGAAGAGTGAAAGAGGGCATCCACCGATAGTGAAAGCATTAGCCAAAGCATGCAGAGGACGGATTGGAGAATGGCCGAGACTTCTACCATTTGCTTTGTGGGCTGATCGTACGACTCACAGTGTTACCATAGGATATATGCCCGCAGAGTTGATGTATGGTCCAAAACCGGTTATGCCGACTGAGACTTGTGCTTTGACTTGGTTAGTTTTACCTTGACAGGAGGATTTGACGAGAGAGGAGCTCTTAGCTCTTCGGATCTGGCAGTTGAGAGAAGACCAGAGGATATTCAGCTAGCTATTGGCAGGTTGAAGGTTGCTAGACTTAGAAATAAGGACATGTTTGACAGCAGGCATCGCTTGCGGCCTAGAGCAATAGAAGAGGGAGATTGGGTATTAGTCTTTGATAGCAGCCTTGAAAATCAGCATACTGCACTTCGGAAGATGGTGAAAAGATGGTTTGGGCCGTAGACATGTTTTTGATAATGCAACATATGAGTTGACAGAATTGGATGGGACAGTGCTTAGAGTGCCTATTGCTGGAAAAAGAATCAAGATTTTCAAGAAAAGAGATGATGAAGATTATGCATTGGAAGAATTTTCAAGAGAAGAGCAATGAGAAGAAACTCCAATGAAAGAGATAGATGATATGACAGATAATCTTGTTGAAATACTGGAAATGCATAATGAAGAGATTGATCTGTTTGTGGATCTTGATGATAACGATCATGGGTAGTTGGCCCATCCAGAGGATGCGCAGGATTAGAGGGGGTGGATGTCGTATTGCTGCGCATTCGAGGTGTGGAATTCACCAAAATATTGTGTGTGTGACATTTGTTACTTTGTACATACTTAGTCGTTGTGTTTACATTTATTTTCTGCATGCGAGTATAGTGGAGAGAAGTTTGGAAGCATAGTAATGGAAATGTTTGGGAAGTTTGGATCAGTTTCAGAAGCACTAGAAGATCAATTACCATCTACCTTGGATTTTGCAATGGAGGTTTCTGCAGTTGAAATGTTAAGGGTCTGGCAAGTAGTGCGGTTTTTGATACATATGGACTTGGTTGGGACTAGTTTCTGCTTCAAGAAAGGTTCTTTGTGATTTATTAAAAGATGGTTGTAGCTGTGTTCTGATTCCTGGAGGTGCTAGAGAGATGCTCTTTATGGAACATGACCGTATATTTGGGCAGACCCATGTTTACAAGTGGTGCTATACCTTTTTGTCATTTGATGCACGTTATTGTTGGGAAGGCTATTTTGAAATGTATGGCTATTTTTAAATGTGAGCTTTTTGGAGGGAGAAAAAAAGGAAGGATGACGCCCTGTGAGCGTGGGGGGGGAAAAAAGGAAAAACAGGTAGGAGAGGGGGGAGCTTTCTGGGAAGCCAAGGAATTCCGGATTTCTACCAAAAACTGCAGCAGATTCATATGGAAAATTTTTTGCTTCTGGGTTTGCTAATTGGGTAAAAGGGCACATCAATGCAATCTCCTCAGATAACTCGTCTGGAGAGGTAAATCCATTCAACTTACTTTCAAACAGTTTTAACAGACGGTCTGCTTCGAAGATTCCTGTTGTTACCAAGGAATTTCTACAATCCTGGCGAAGGCAAGCTCTCTCTCCGTCATCGAAAAAAATGGCAGTGAAAGATGGTGTAACGACGGACTTCATTAATGGGAAAGCCAGAGGAAGGTGTTACTGTGGAAACACGCTCAGAAACAAGGGGCTAATATGAGGAATCACGATGTACACATTCACCTTTTATGCTCACAGGCTTTCTGCGTGAAGGAGAAATAAAGATTCATGCCTAAAGCAGCAACGCCGATCAGGGACAAGAACGAGCGAAAGTATTCTGGAGGCCTTCGTGTCTATCTTGATGCAAAGATACTGATCCCAATTTTGTGTAGGCCGAACCATAGGATATGGCGACACGTTTTTCTGGCTTGGAGGGCAGCGATAAGTGCATCTACATCAGACTATGATGAGGAGAAAGGAAGGGAGGCTTTCGAAATTGTCTGGTGGTGTTGCTGTTCTGAAGATTGGTGGGGCTAGTGAGGTGGAAGTTAGCGAGAAAAAAATCGTGTGACAGATGCATTGAACGTAACAAAAGCTGCTGTTGATGAGGGTATTGTGCCAAGTAATGGTGTTGCTTTGTTATATGCCTCAAGGGAGCTGGATAAGCTCAAATCTGCCAATTTTGACCAAAAGATTGGCATTCAGATCATTCAAAATGTCAACAAACTTCGTGCAGGCTTGAAGGTTTGTGCCATCAAAGCTCCGGGCTTCGGGGAGAACAGAAAATTTTATCTACAAAACATTTCCATACTCATTGGGGAGAGGCAATTCCTTTGGGTGCAGACTGTTTTCAGAGATTACTGCATTAAGCAACTTCTTACGAATGCATCTATATGACAACAATCTATATTCCAGTAGCATTAGTGTGCTGAAAGAAGCAAAAACAGAGTTTTCAGATCTCTGTGGGAACCTTAGCTCTTTCTTGGAGCAATGGAGGGGAAAGACTGTGAAACAGGTTGAAGAGCTCTTGGTGGAGAGATACAGTTTCCACACAGGATGGACCATAGTTCGAGATATTAGTAAAGAGACTATATTACAGTTCATGCCTCTTGATTGTAAACTCACTGATGGCAGTTCCTCACACATTATCGACATCCTGATGACAAGATGCGCGTACTTGGACAACTCTTACAAGGTGTTGGGTGGACTTGCTGTTGCTATTCCATCAGCTGTGAAAACTGCTGAACTAGAAATCTTTGATATTGATCTTTTTGAAATAAATGAAACATTTGCATATCAATACACATAGTGTCTATAAAAATTGGGGCTAGATCCAGAGAAGTAAATGTAAATGGTGATGCTTGAATCTGATAGCTCTTATGTTTCTCACAAGAGCTCAGCTGGATACTTGTAGAACTATGATCTCTTATGTTGTACCTCCATCATAACAGAGCAGCTTAGGAGAAAGCTTGTGCCTTTGTACTTCTGGCTTCCTCCACAAGAAGCTTTTTATGGTCTTACCAGATAGCCTGAATCCAAGAAGATCACGATAGTGTTGTATCTTTGAATTCTAAATTTCTGCACATAGTGTTTGAGGTCAAGGATCTACAAATGCAGCATAATTACATTGGGTGGCCTAAAATCAGTAGACTGATCAGATTTGAAGTCATCTTGTATTTTGCAAACTTCATGGTAGTAATATAAATACTATTTGGCATCATTTTCACGTCTTGCTTATTCACATGTTGGATCTTCTATCTTGAAATTATTCAAGGTCCTCTGTGGTCGCGACTTTGCTTTCGAAAACCCTTCGACACCGTACATTGTAGGGATTGGTCCCAAGATGCGCTATCTCAAACATAAAGAAAAAATGTGACAAAATCCTCTCATGATATATGTAAGGATCCATGAATATTTTGGCCTTACATAACGTCTTCTCAAATATCACCATACTATCCTACAGAAAATGATTTTTCCTTTTGATACCATCCTTAAATGAAAATGAAACATGTATAACTCATTGTGCTCAAACAATTTCAATTATAAACCAGTCATGTGTCATGCGAAAACAACATTTTCATAATTTTATTTCTCTAATGCTATGCTCGTTTTACAAAGAATACTCTGCTAATTCATGCTACTATTTCTCTTTAAACTTAAATAAACTAAAGCCTAAATGCCATAATATGCAATGAAATCAAAATTCATTCAACTTTTATCTCTTTTTAATCTTTTCCATATTGTTTAGGTTTTGCTTTTGTGCATAGGTGTAAAAGGTTTTATTGTTTTTTGTTATAAATAAGTAATAAATACACACTTTTCACACACAAATGGAGATAGACTAGGGCAAATGCTCATGCCCTACCCTCATTATACATCCACACATACTCTCTTATTTTTTGGTATTTTTTACGTATTAAAAAAATATTTTTCTATTGTTTCCCTTCAAATAGATTAATTTTCATGATTTTTAAATTTATATTAACATAAATTATTGATTTTTCTTGATTGTTTGATTTGTTGGATTGTATGAATTGTGTCCCATCAGATATTAATTATTATTCCATGTAAACAACATTAAACCCATAAAACCAAACAAAAACCCCATTTTCGCATTGAATCTCGCATCTCGGGTTTTGTGGTTTTGATTTCTTTATGTAAACGATTGAAAGTGACCGTGCTTTTATGATTTCAAACATTAGAAAATATGATTTAAGAAATTTCAAAAATATTCCATGATAGTCACAAGAGATATGATATCATATGCAATACATCGGCATTTATGCTAAATCCTACACATGTAACACATCGTATTTCAAAAAATGGAGCCACTGATACTATCACATAGTTGTTGATGCTCTCCTTTGTGGTTTCTTATCTCATTACTCCCATCTCTTCATATGAATCGATATCCCATCTCTCTCATCCTCTTGGCTCATATGAACAACAATTATGGCGAGAGAGAAAGAACAAAATCTGAACTTTTCATAGAATGCATCATTTCTCTTAATGTTTGCGGCAATATGGAGCAAAAAAATTCAGCACCTCATGCTCAGGAGGGTTCTTGTTGATTCCATCGTTTGCTGTCAAACTCCATTTTTCTTCCATTTGAAGAGGCATCGAAAAAAAATGCCCCCTCTATCACATTTGGTTTTTCTACATTAGTTGCTTCTTAATCCTTATCAATCACTAACTTGCCAAATAGCCAATTCACGAACCCCATCGTGTTTGCACTATTCAAAAGTGGTTTCGGGCCAAATGGAGGGACAAATGACCTCGGATTCGTGATCTGACTAGATGAACAACTTCTTGGCATAAAAAACTATTATCTTGGCCTTTGTCAGTTGCTTTTTGGCTTCTAGATTAGGTAGTTGCTTTATAATGCCAAACCTTGCAGCAATTAAATGGGGAGTCAAAGGAGAACTCCAAATCCTTTATCCGTGATCGATATATTTTCTACCAAAAATGCCACTTTTACAGATCTCATGGCACATTTTCACTTTAAATTCCACCTTAAAATTAGCTCTCAATTTTCTCACTAAAAGTCTTCTATTGGAACATTATATATTCTTTAGGAAGATGATGGGCGTAGGATAAGATGATGTATATTCCTCATCTTGATGTACTTCTATGTACACATTATACGTTTTTTTCTTTTTTTTTCTACACTCAATCACATTCACCTTTAAGTGTAGGTTGTTGGGGATTAAAGGCCGTATGTGCCTAGCTATCTACATTTACTTGTATACCACACCACACACCTCTACATTGTAGGTAGTAGGTGTCCATCACTATCACTCTATTCTTTATTCTTTTAATGGTAATAAAATAAGGAAAGACATGTCACACAATATGTCTATTGAAGTTTCCACATATGGATCTCTTAATTCTTACTTGAATTTCCATAGCTCTTGGTCCCTTCTTGCTTTTGGTCGTGCTTTCACTTCTGCTCCACCTTTCAACCATTATTAGGATGATGCTCCACTAGATACATTTTCCACCATAATTAGCTACATTGCATGAGTACTTGTGTGTATATACATATATATTATTTTATTTTCATGTGCAAGTGTGTATTGAGGGGAGTGAGCTCGAGGTGGAAGCACATGAATGGAAGAAATAGCTTTGGTGGAAGGAGCAAGAGTAAGAGAGAGAGATACACAACATGTGGGAACTCCATCAATCACAATGTGTGACCGGCCTTTACTTTATTCAAATGTCATTGAAAGAATGAAGAATGAAGTGATAGTGATCAGTGCTTGTAGCTCTGCAATACAGCCAATGTAGTAATACATGAGCAGCTAAGCATAGGCGCCTTTGCCCCCAACAACCTCCCACTTAAAGGTGAATGTGCCCCTAATGAGGAGAGAACAAGAAAAAAGTGACAAAGTATAAATATATATGAGTACAACAAGATGAGGAAAGACGTTATCTCATCCAACACCCATCAACTTCCTACAGAAGGAAAAACACTCTATCAAGAGACTTTTGGTGAGAAGATCTATAGGATGTTGGTTAGTTGAGATCTTGACAAGGTCAATAGACATGTCCTCAATGACCTCCCTATAATGAAGTGGCAACACACCTCAATGTGTTTCTCCTTTGCATGGAAGACCAGATTCTTGGATAAGTGGATAGCACTCATAGAATCTGAATGTAGTGCGGGGGCCACATCAGTAATACCAAGGTCCACTAGATGGCTAATGGCCCCCACATGCAAAATGGCTATGTGTAAAGCCATTGTATTAATTAAGGTTTAAGGTGGATATTTATATATTCTTCATCTTTAAAATATCAACATAAAATTCATATTATCCTCTTTCTTAGTAGTATAACTAATAACTTTCTTTGCATACTTACAATTCACTAAACATCACTTTTTAACTTTCATGTTGAACTATAAACTATAATAAATAAATTCCAATATCTTCAAGATTTCTACCAAAGAAATAACTTACTTAAAAACTCTTAATCTATACTTAATTTTTGCTAATATCTTAATACTATCACTAATATTTACTAATTACTATTTCAGCCTTGAACTATTTTTAACAAAGAAAGTACATACAAATGAAGTCCATTATTCATAAAATTTTATGAGAGGATTTTGAACAATAAATAAACTATATTCTCTTTTCAATATTTCTTCTAACTCACTCATTATCAAAAGTTATTGATTTTTTACTACTACTACCTAGAAAAATAAAAATATTTATAATAATTACATATGATCATGATACATCAAACCCTATTAACCAAAAATTTCTTATATTGAATTTAGTTTGAGTATCGATTTTTATCTATAAAATTTTCCATTTACTATTAATTTTTACCAATTTCTACCCAAAACACCCAAAAACAACTATTTTTACCATTAAAATTTGTTAACTTTAATTTTAGAAGTCTATTTGAACTAATATTTAATAGATAAATCCATCATGATATGATATAACTGTGTTTTAGATCTTCATCCATAATATTTCACTAATACTCTTAATGATCACTAATTACAATTAAAAACTACCATTTTTTATACTAAAATGCATATATCTTTTAGTAGATTCATCTCCATCATATAAAAATTTATTTTTAGGTTCCTTTCAATGCATTATAACTCCGTTTTAACTTAGTTATTATCAACATTATACAAAACTCTTAATTTTTCCTAATTATAGGTTAAAAATATAGTTTTTGCCCTAATTCAGCCATTTCTTTATCATTTCAATGCAACTAATGCAAGAACTTTAAAAATTCTCTTCCATTTTACCTTTAGAGATCATAAAATGAATGCATACAACCATAAATCATACATTCTATTCATTTCTTATTCACTTTTCAATGAAAACATTCATATCTAATTAAGAAGATAATTAAGGATGATCCACCGTATTTGAGAATGCTATTGCTTGCTCCTCCTCTCCCTTCACTTCAAACAATCTCCAAAATTCTTAATCTTTCACTTCTCCCACTAATATGCACTAATCTCTCCTTAATTTTATTGAAAATTTCTCTCTATACTCAAGAATCATGATCAAGAATGGTATGAGGTTGGAGGAGAGGATCAAATGCAGCCATTCCATGCCGAAAATGAGGCAACATCTGCAACAAAATCAGCAACACACTTCCAAAATGACGGTGCCCATTTTTTCTTGTGTTCTTTCTCTCTCATTAACTCCCTTCTCCCCCCCCCTCTGCCCAACTTCTTGAATAACCTCTTTTAAAAAATGATAGTTTTCCCACCTGAAACGATTTCTTTGACATCTCTTCACATCTTTGGACCTAATTTGTCCCTCTCCACAGCTTCTTGACCTAAACTCCATGTATGTATGCTAAATTATACCTGTATTACTACTCGTCTCCAAAATATCTACTCTTTTCACTAAACATTTTCCCACATTTTCCTTCTATCACTTATTATTTTTTCGCTCTCTAAATTCTAAATCTTTAAATCCCCGACTCTCAACTTCTAATTCCACTTCAACACATCCCAAATATAGCTTTACAACCTTATATTTAATTAAATTTTATGAAAAATAATGCATAATACAAAGCCAAAGCCCTTCAATTCTGCCAAAAATAGTGTAAAAATGGCACAAAATAAGCATTTATCAACAACATAAAACTAGAGAGCATCCTTGTTATGCTGATTATATAAGGTCAAATTTGTTGTTAAGGGTTTGAAGTAGGAAAATGAAGTTGATTTTGATGAGATCTTATCTCCTATGGGATCAAGATGATGACCCTACAACTAGTGTTGTCCTTGGTTGCTCCGTTGGATTCGGATCTTTATTAGCTGTAGGGTCAAGATGATGACCCTACATCTAGTGTTATCCTTGGTTGCTGAGTTGGATTTGGATCTTTATTAGATGGATGTTAATACAACTTTTTTACATGGGGATCTCATGATGATCTTTATATTCACTCGCCTAAGGGCTTTATGGAAAAGGATAGGGAACATCGAGTGTGCAAATTGAAGAAGAGTCATTATGAGCTTAAGTAGGCATCTAAAGAATGGTTCCATAAGCTTAATGATTTCATGCATTCATAGAGATATCCCTATAGTAATATGGATCTACTTCTATATACGAAGAAGGGCCGTGATGGTAGTCTTATTATCTTGGTGCTTTATGTTCATGACAAACTTATTATTGGGAGTGCTCATGCTGAGCTGGATGCTTTAAAGATAAGTTAGCTCAAGAAGAGCTTTGCGATGAAGGATGTGGGACAAGCCTCATACATATACTCATTACACGCAATCGCTCTAAGGGACTTCTCTACTTGTCCTAGAAGGAGTACATTCACAGAGTGCATAGAGTACTCGAGTGAATCGATATACAAGATGGTAAGACTATCGGTTGTTTGTTACCTTATCATGTTATCTACAAGATTCATATTAGTAGGGATCTTGACAAGCTCAATGGACTTGTCCCCTATGGCTATTTGTCTATATTGTTCATTTGTCATGTTAGTATAATGCTTCATCATATCCTTGACTTGCCCAAGAACATTTATGCACTAGACTCATAACCGTAATCATCCCCTTGGTGTCTCGAAGGCTTAACCACCTGGTTAGGTATTGGGGGTTAATTAATTGGCATTACATTGGGATTCATAATTGACATTACGTTGGGATTCATAATTTGACTTCCACTATTTAACAAGCCCATTTGACTAGCCATTGTTGACATAGAAGCATTAGGTGGAGCTAGCAACATAGGTATATTTTGTGTAACACATCTTCTTGCATTAGGGTTTATTATATAGATGGACTTATCACACCTTGATCTCCACTAGATATAGGTAATGCCAAATTATTGTTGGGACCTAGATTTGAATAGAGATTTTCCCTAGATACGTAGGCCACTTGTAATCGCGACTCTATCTCCTCTGTTTGTGTAATGGTAGTATCTATATTAGCGAGATAAACACTACTCAACTGCACTTGCATGTTGAAATCCAATCCATATAGGAAATAGTATAGTTGGACAACACCTGGAACGGCAATATACTTATCCTATGAGCTGTTCTATATGAAGTTGATGTGCAATGATGTCGTACTGCTGCGCATCCGAGGTGTGGAATCCACCAAAAAGTTGTGTGTGACATTTGTTATTTTGTACATACTTAGTCATTGTGTTTGCATTTTTGTTTTGCATGGGCAGTATAGTGGAGAGGGGTCTGGAAACATGAAGGGGAGAAGCCGAGAAGCCATCTGGACTTGCTGATGTCCATTTGTGTGTGGATTCTATCAGCTTTATAATCTCCAAAGTATAGCACCTGACATGTAGAACTTTCTAACAAAGAAGAGAGAAATGACACAGTTCTTGACTTACAAAAGAACCCCGAGATATTCATCAAAATTAGGTATCAGGAAAGTTAAGAGATCAAGTATGCAGATCCAAAATAGAAATGTGGTTGACTTGGAGGCTGAGAATTATGCACAGCAGAGTGCATCATGGAATACAGAAAGATCAGCATTTAAAGAATCTAGAACAAAGGGGTCACTGCCAGAAGGGAAAAATTTGGGAATAAGAGTTTTGGAATTGCTTGAGCACCAGAAAACATTGTTTACAAGCAACACACATGCACCAAGACAGGTTACCTCTGATGATCCTTGCAAGTCTCATTAAAAGGTTGAGATAGACTTGGCATCCAGTACTATATGCTCAAGAAATGGGCTAAGATCCAGAGCTTGCATGCTCAAAGATAACCCAGACTGTGCTGAAGATACCCTTGGAAAGACCAGCTTGGTACAAAATGTGTCAGGTGGGTTTTCTGGTCAAGCAGAGTCTAGTTTAGGCTTTTTGGGTACACAATTTGAACAGGAACATTCATGTACTTCTTTATTAGCTAGAGAGGGGGTCCCTTCAAAACAACAAGACGTCATTGGAGATGTTGCACGGCCTGGATTTTTCACTGCTGGTCAATTGCTAGGGGTCTCTTCCTCAGAACAGGGACATGGAAGAGTGGCATCAAAATGAAAAGCATAATCAATTAATGACTCAGCTAGAAGTGCCCAACGATCTAAAGTCTTAATTCCAACTAGAAGTCAAAGATCAATGAGGAGCAAACATCTTTCTGCAGCTGCAGGGACCTCAAGGCATATTGATGTTGATGCTTTAGAGTCCTCAAATAGTATATGCTTAGAGGATGATCAAGAGTCACAAAAGGCAAGGCTTTGCAAGTGCTTGGGCCAGGATTTTCTGCATTACATAGATATTGTCATGCCAATTGTTTGATAGATTATCAATCCACAATGTAGTTGCATGGACAGCCATGGTTGGTGCATATGTCCGATGCAGTGATGGTATTTCTACTCTCAAACAGTACGACAAAATGCTTGATGAGGGCATTAAACCAAGCAAAGTTGCCTACTTGTTGACATTCAAGGCCTACACCCGTTCAAGGGATGTGGAGCTTGGGCAATTAGTACACAGTCAATTTGTTCAGAGTGGGTTTGATGTGGAGAATATACATAATGGGAATGACACTGCTGCCCTGGAGCTTTTCAAAGACATGCAATGGCAGGGTCTCCAGGCAAATGAGATAACGTACCAGTGTGTGTTGAAAGGGTGTCATCTCTCACAAGAATTAGTTGTGGGAGAATTTTACATGACCAAATAGTTAGAAACCATTTCGAATCAGAGAGAGTAATTTGAAGCTCTATCATTGAGTTATATGCAAAGTTTGGATGCCTTAATGAAGCGCATTGCATGTTTAATCAGCTGCTGGACTGTGACGTAATGACATGGAGATTACTGTGGAAGGGAGGAAGCAATTCGGCTGCCATAGCGTGGGGTCTTCAATGCCTGCACTACGAGATAAAGGATATATCACCACCTCCTGGTGTCCGACAAACTATGGAAATGCAAGCAGAAGCTGAGAGGAGGAAACGAGCTCAGATCCTTGAGTCTGAAGGAGAAAGGCAATCAAACATTAATATTGCAGAAGGAGACAAAAGTGCTGCAATACTGCAATCGGAAGGAGGCTCGAATGGGGGACTTGCTTTGCATTAGGGGTGGGGAAGAGATCGAATGCTGTGAGGAGCTTATCCCTGAGTACCTAAACTTCGTAAAGGATGTGGTCGATTCTGAAGTCCTTCCTCTGAACATTTCTCGTGAGATGCTGTAGGAGAATAAGATCCAGAAGGTCATTAAGAAGAACATGGTGAAGAAGTGCATCGAGTTGTTCTTTGACATTGCTGAAAACAAAGAAGACTACAATAAGTTCTACGAGGCTTTCTCCAAGAACATCAAACTTGGAGTACATGAAGACAGCCAAAATTGTGCCAAACTCGCAGAGCTTCTGTGCTACCACTCGACAAAGAGTGGGGATGAGATGACAAGCCTCAAGTACTATGTGACCAAGATGAAGGAGGGCCAGAAAGATATCTACTACATCTCAGGAGAGAGCTGCTGTAGCTCATGTCCGATTCTGACTCCATGAGTAAGTGCAGTACTTTTCAGTGGTTCAAAAGGAACTTCTTCAGGTGCAGCCATGCAGAGCTTCCACCAATGCTACAAGCCACTTGATGGAGTGTTCCTCTCTGAAATAGCAAGAGTCTAGTCTTCAACATACATATTATCTTGGTGCTTCCTATACAGTACTGATCAGCAAACAACCTGCAGAGTGTTTCTCTCTGAAATAGCAAGAAGGGACGTGAAGGACTTCAGTTTTTGAGCAGCCAGTTTATAAATCAGATTTGTTTTTTTTTAAAATGAAGCTGAAGCTGTTGATGTTGAATAGGGTTGTAATCAAACGGGTGAAGTATAGCTAGTATTGCATACATTCAGGTCTATTTGCCACATTCAAGAGACCAAAAGGTTTGAACAAGTTGATTATAGAGCCATTATTCGAAATTGAGCTGACCTTCTTTCAAATTGAATCATGATTTTGCTTTATTGATCTTCTATTCTGAAATTAGTCAAGGTCCTCTATGGTCGCGACTTTGCTTTCGAAAACCCGTCGACATCTTTGGTGAACCCGACGTGAAAGCGTCGCATTTAAATTTCAGGATGGGAGATACTTTAGCATCAATTTCAGCCTCTTCTATGATTCTTGCTTTGTCCTCTACTTCAACTCCATCATTGACTGCTGCTTCAAGTACTTCAACGGATGATTTAAAGCAGATTTTTCAAAATATGTTTATGTATATACAACTTCAAAATCAGCAGACACAATTGTATATGCAGCAGCAGCACCAGTTGCATCAACAACAGTTGTCTCAGCAAAGGCAACTATATTCGGAGCAAGAGAATGCAATCAGTGCGACTAAGGCAATTGAAGCAGTTGAGAATGAAAAGAATTGGCCCTGAAAGAGGAGTATTTTCTTGAGGACTTTGGGATGGCTACATGGCGGTCATTCCGAGAGTGGGTCTATATGCCAAACAAAGGTCTAGCTGCTTCAGAATTGATACGAGAATTTGAAGAGAGGTATAGTCAGCTTGATGCCATTGAACAAAGAGCATTAGATGTTGAGAAAGTTGAGCTTTTCTTACAAGCTGCAGATCCTACTCTTCAGGAAGAATTAGGAGAGCTTCTTGAGGATCGCACGAAGCCTATGGGTCTTAAAATGGATTGGCAAGATGCCCAGGATGCGGTCTCGACTTTGACCAAGAGGAGGATATGGAAGACCCGCTTACAGAATGGATCCATGACACCGGCGCCGTCTTCTACTCCTATGTCTGCTTCTACCCTTGTCATTTCTTCTCTTCCTCAGCCAGTTTCTTGGCCTATGCCAATGCCTACTGTTTGTAATCCTCCTGTTCCTCCTATTCCAAGACCGATGTCGGCTCCTTCTGCTCTAAAACCATCCGTTGGTTCCTTCCTCTCTTGATGACATAATCAAAGGCATAACCGATTTGAAACTGGAGTCAGTTAAAGCAGAATTGGTGGGAAAATTGAAAGAGCAGTTTGCTTCGACTGCGCCTACTATTTCTTCTAGTGCTCCTACTGCACCTAGGAGTGCTCCTAGTGCACCTAGGAGAGATCGAAGATGTATTTGGTGTAATAGTATGGACCATCAGCATTGCAGGGATTGCGAATCTTTTCAAGATGAAAGGAGGAAGAAATTTAGTATTTTGGGGACAAGATGGCAAGATCTGGTTGACTAAAATAGGAGCTCCGCTTGCTACCAATTTTGGGAAAGGCGAAATGAAGAAATTAGTAGATGATATGGCTGCGCGTACTTCTTATGTGGTAGCTAGAGGAGATGCTTCTGCATATGGAGTCCAAATTGAGAAAGGTTCAAAGAGTCAGTCAGCATTATGGACATATGCTATGGAGACGGCAAACAAGGGAAAAATTCAGCAGACTATTTTGACTAGTGCAGGTTCTAGCATCAGATTTGAGACAGGTTGGGATTCTCGTCTGTTGACAGGTACACTATTTATGCCTACTTGGCTAAGTCTCAGGGACCAGATGTACTTGTTGAGGAGAAGCATAAGAGAGATGAAGAGAATCCAAATGCAGCTAAAAAGACTAGAGGGGGTGAGTTTGTTACTCCACCTACTGCAGGGCCGTCTTTGAGACCAAGGCTAGAACAACAGATGGAAGATGCTCAAAAGAAAGAAAAGAGGCAAGAGCCTAGAGAGAGAAAGCAGCCAGGATTTAGATTGATGTTCGATATTGAGACATCTACGGACATGAAGAAAATCTTTAATGATAAGATACTTGGCAGTGAGGTGACTTTTACTATTTCTGAGGTTTTGGGCATCTCGAAAAGAGAGTTTCAAGATCAATTCCAAGAAGTCCTGAAGAGAAAAAGACATGCATTGCCTACTACTGATACACAAGGAGTTTTGATTGGGGAGTTGGATGAGGATGAGGATGAGGTTATGGTTGAGAATGCTTCTATTTTTCCGCAGACAGAGCAGAGGGTTCAACCTATGCATTATGCTGAAACTGATGAGCCTATTTTGGTACCGCGTTGTCACTTTTCACGGAGTCTTTGGGCTAGAGCAACTTTAGAAACAATGGTAAAAATTGGAGAGAAATAGGTGCCTTATGTTGCTTTGGTGGATCATGGTTCAGAGATTAATCTCATAGTTCATGGAGTTTATGAAAGTAATAGATGGCCTATGGATGCAGAGCATGGGTGGCGTATGAGAGCCGCCAACAACACTACAAGTGATTTGTATGCTGCATGTCCCACTGTCAGGATTTCTATTGGAGATGTAGAGGAGGATTTCCATTTCTTTGTGCAGGATTCATGCTCTTACCCCATAATCCTTGGACAGCCATTCATCACAGAGATGCATATGGAGACGAAAGTAATGGATGATGGATCTGCTTATGCACGGATTCGCAGTAAAGATGGTATGAGAGCAGTCCATTTTATGAGTGTGTGTGTAAACTATGCAAGAAATAGAGATACTCTTCGAGATGCACCTTTGCCCACTGTGAAGGATTCGGATTTTCATTAGGTACCACTGTTCCACGAGACGACGGTGGTACAGAGCAGAGGAGATTGGAATTCTTGCCTCCTGGAAGCAGTGTTTTCTCCTCCAATTTTGTTGAAATTTCAGCAAACAGTTCGAAGAGTTATCAAAAGATTTCTAAGTTGCCTAGAGCTGCCAGGAAGTACATATGCAGGAAGGAGAAAGATTTGAAAAATGCAGGTATTTTAGAGGATGATGAGCATATAGATGGGATGTATGAAAGTATGGTTTGTGCAAATACGATGACAAAGATGGAAAATATGCTGAAAGCTGATATGCAGAGTTGTCACAATAATGTATCAGTGCAGTCCCTGGACATGTTTCATGAAATTTCAGATTTTGTGTCATAGATAGAGTCAGAGGCTGAGGTGACTCAGCAAAAAGTGTTGAGTGCTAAAGAAATTCAGCAAACAGAGTTTCCGACTGATTATGATCAGCCTACAGAGACACAGAGGGCTGAAAACTTTCAGCCAACAACACTGAAATATTTCAGTATCCAGAGTTTAGGCTATTCCTATGCAGTCCATAGAGCAGAGGGCTGAGGATATTCAGCCCCACCAAAGTGCAGAATTGCTGATTTACAGCAACATTTGAGTAGTGCTGAGGATCATAATGAAGCCAGGGTTGACACAAAATACAAGACTGTGGATAAGAAGGTGAAGCCGGTAGCTGTACCGCTTCCAACTAACAGTGATCAGCAAATAGAGAGGGTTGCCAAACAGCCAATTTTGAGGAATCTAGAGCATATAGGCCATAAATTTTCAGCAGAGACTTTTGCTGAATTAAAAATTGGAAATGGTGATTTCTTGCTACCTTCAGAGAAGCAATGCTTTCAAGATATGCTTGAGCGACATGGAAAGGTGTTTGTTTTTTTCTCGCATGAGATTGGATGTGTGAATCTAGATATTGTTGCCCCTATGGTGATCTTTACTATTCCTCATATTCCATGGAACCTCCGACCTATTCCAGTGCCTAGAGCAGACCTGCCAAAGTTAATTCACTTGTTGAATGAGAAAATCAGGATGGGAATTCTAGAGCTTCATCTGCACCATACTCAAATAGGTGGTTTACGGTTCCAAAGAAGAATGGTACTCTCCGATTTATACAGGACATGTAGCCAATAAACAGAGTTACTATTAGGAATGTTGGTATAGGTCCAGTTGTGGATGAGTTTGCAGAAGCATTTGCTAGATGTGCCATCTATTCTTTAGGTGATTTGTATTCGGGATATGATCAGTTTCAGTTGGCTTTGGAAAGCAAGGACATAACCACTATGAGAACTCCTATTGGGCTTGTTAGGATGTGTACCTTGCCTCAAGGTGCCACTAATTCTGTTGCGTATATGATGAATGCCATGCATAAGGTTCTTCGTGAGTACATACCTCAGCTTACCATGCCTTTCTTGGATGATGTGTCTATTAAGGGGTGTGCAAAAGAAGAGAAGAATGAGAGTCTAAATGAGCAGGGATGCAGATACTTTGTGGCTAATCATATTTCATCTTGTGAAAATATTTTGGCCAGGTTAGAAGAAGTGAACTTGACACTATCAGGGCAAAAATATGTTTTTGGAGTAAATGAGGTTGTCATTGTTGGACATATGTGTGGGTATTATGGCAGGAAACCTTCACTTGAGAAGGTGGATGCTATAGGAAAGATTACGGAGTATTATTCTACCACTTCAGAGGTACGAAGATTCATTGGAGCTTGTGTGTTTTACATGATTTGGATACCCCATTTTGCACACATAGCAGATTGTTTATATCAGCTGCTTCGAAAGGGCAGAATTTTTATTGGGATGAGAGCTACACTAGAGCCATGCAGAAATTGAAGAAGTTATTGCAGATTGCTCCTACTCTCAGGAAAGCGGATTATAATTGCGGAAGGCCTATTGTATTGATAGTTGACACTAGTCCAATTGTTGGGCTGTGGGTCAAGATGATGCAGATGAAAATAGGTATGCTATTCGGTTTGGGGCGAAAGTCCTAAATGAGAGACAGAGGAGGTATCCGCAAATCAAGATGGAATTACTGGGAATTGTTATGGCTCTCAAATGTGACAAGGAGTACTTTATTGGAGACTCAGTTGTGGTAGAGACAGATTGCTTGCCATTGATAGATATGATTACGAGTTGCTCTACTCCAGATATAACTATGCTGAGATGGATTGCATACATCAAGTCATTAAATCCAGAATTTAAACACATAGCAGGGAAGAATAATCCAGTGGCGGATATGCTGTCTAGAGCCAGATATGATGATGAGGAGACACTACTTGTAGAAGAGGATAATGCAAAAATTTAAGCTGCTATGGTTGATCATGTTTGCCATGTCTATGATATTGTGGCTTTCATAGAAGAGCTCTATGTTGGAGATTGGTTGCAGATTGGCAAGTACCTTAGTACATTAAGCAAAAGAGATGAATGAACAGATGAAGAGTTCAAGAAGATCAGAAGAAAAGCCTATGGTTATTTCCTCAATGATGGATTTCTTTGGGAGCACCCGAAGAAAAGAGGTGGATTACCCTTGCGAGTTGTTTGCGATAAAGAGACCCAGTTACAAGTGATGAGAGAGTATCATGAGAGTCCTTGGGCTGGTCATAAAGGAGTGTGGGCTACTTATGAGAAAATCAAGAAGAAATATTGGTGGAAAGGCATGTACAGAGATGTTTCTCACTTTGTAGAGACTTTGCAAAGACTTTCAGATGTATTCCGTAGTGCGTCATCAAGATGAGATTCATCCGACCTATCCGCTATGCATTCATTATAAGTGGGTAGTTGACTTGGTTACTATGCCTATGGGTCTATGGCAGATGAGATATATTGTTTTGGCTAGAGAGGATCTTACCAATCATGTTGAGGGCAGACCTTTGAGAACGAAGACCACTAGTGCAGTGTGTAAGTTCTTATTGGAAGAAATTTTATGCAGGTATGGCTGCGTGGGTAAGATCACTGCAGATCGTGTTGAATTGGATGCATATGAAGCTGGGGAGTTTTTCTCTCAACTAGGAAT
This sequence comes from Lygodium microphyllum, assembly GCF_053477565.2. Classification (NCBI taxonomy): domain Eukaryota; kingdom Viridiplantae; phylum Streptophyta; class Polypodiopsida; order Schizaeales; family Lygodiaceae; genus Lygodium; species Lygodium microphyllum. Next base: position 50,043,284 of record NC_141142.1, read on the forward strand.
CAAGTTGGCTCTAACCACAGCATACAATCCAGAGGGAAATGGAAAGAGTGAAAGAGGGCATCCGCCGATAGTGAAAGCATTAGCCAAAGCATGCAGAGGATGGATTGGAGAATGGCCGAGACTTCTACCATTTGCTTTGTGGGCTGATCGTATGACTCACAGTGTTACCACAGGATATATGCCCATAGAGTTGATGTATGGTCCAAAACCGATTATGCCGACTGAGACTTGTGCTTTGACTTGGTTAGTTTTACCTTGGCAGGAGGATTTGACGAGAGAGGAGCTCTTAGCTCTTCGGATCCGGCAGTTGAGAGAAGACCAGAGGATATTCAGCTAGCTATTGACAGGTTGAAGGTTGCTAGACTTAGAAATAAGGACAGGTTTGATAGCAGGCATCGCTTGCAGCCTAGAGCAATAGAAGAGGGAGACTGGGTATTACTTTGATAGTAGCCTTGAAAATCAGCATACTGTACTTCGAAAGATGGTAAAAAGATGGTTTGGGCCATACATAGTCAGACATGTCTTTGATAATGCAACATATGAGTTGACATAATTGGATGGGACAGTGCTTAGAGTGCCTATTGCAAGAAAAAGAATCAAGATTTTCAAGAAAAGAGATGATGAGGATTATGCATTGGAAGAATTTGCAAGAGAAGGGCAACGAGAAGAAACTCCAATAGAAGAGATAGATGCTATGACAAATAATCTTGCTGATATACCGGAAATACACAATGAAGAGATTGATCTGTTCGTGGATCTTGACGATAATGATCATGGGTAGTTGGCCCATCCGGAGGATGCGCAGGATCAGAGGGGGTGGATGTTGTACTGCTGCGCATCCGAGGTGTGGAATTCACCAAAAAGTTGTGTGTGTAGCATTTGTTATTTTGTACATACTTAGTTGTTGTGTTTGCATTTTTGTTTTGCGTGGGCAGTATAGTGGAGAGGGGTCTGGAAACATGCAGGGGAGAAGCCGAGAAGCCATCCGGACTTGCTGATGTCCATTTGTGCGAAGTTTCTGTCAGCTTTATAATCTCCAAAGTATAGCACCTGACATGTAGAACTTTCTAACAAAGAAGAGAGAAATGACACAGCTCTTGACTTACAAAAGAACACTGAGATATTTATCAAAATCAAGTATTAGGAAAGTTAAGAGATCAGGTATGCAGATCCAAAACAGAAATGTGGTTGACTTGGAGGTTGAGAATTCTGCACAGCAAAGTGCATCACGGAATGCAGAAAGATCAGCATTTAAAGAATCTAGAATAGAGGGGTCACTGCTAGAAGGGGAAAATTTGGGAACAAGAGTTTTGGAATCGCCTGAGCACCAGAAAACACTGTTTACAAGCAACACACATGCACCGAGACAGGTTACCTCTGATGATCCTTGCAAGTCTCATTTAAAGGTTGAGATAGACTTGGCATCCAGTATTATATGCTCGAGAAATGGGCTAAGATCCAGAGCTTGCATGCTCAAAGATAACCCAGACTGCGCTGAAGATACCTTTGGAAAGACCAGCTTGGTACAAAATGTGTCAGGTGGGTTTTCTGGTCAAGCAGAGTCTAGTTTAGGCTTTTTGGGTACACAATTTGAACAGGAACATTCATGTCCTTCTTTATCAGCTAGAGAGGGGGTCCCTTCAAAACAACAAGACGTCATTGGAGATGTTGCAGGGCTTGGATTTGTCACTGCTGGTCAACTGCTAGGGGTCTCTTCCTCAGAACAGGGACAGGGAAGAGCGGCATCAAAACGAAAAGCATCATCAATTAATGACTCAGCTAGAAGTGCCCAACAATCTAAAGTCTTAATTCCAACTAGAATTCAAAGATCAATGAGGAGCAAACATCCTTCTGTAGGTGTAGGGACCTCAAGGCATATTGATGCTGATGCTTTAGAGTCCCCGAATAGTATATGCTTAGAGGATGATCAAGAGTCACAAAAGGCAAGGCTTTGCAAGTGCTTGGGCCAGGATTTTTTGCCTTACATAGATATTGTCATGCCAATTGTTTGATAGATTATCAGTCCACAATGTAGTTGCATGGACAACCATGGTTGGTGCACATGTCCGATGCAGTGATGGTATTTTTGCTCTCAAACAGTACGACAAAATGCTTGATGAGGGCATTAAACCAAGCAAAGTTGCCTACTTGTTGACATTCAAGGCCTACACCCGTTCAAGGGATGTGGAGCTTGGGCAATTAGTACACAGTCAATTTGTTCAGAGTGGGTTTGATGTGGAGAATATACATCATGGAAATGACACTGCTGCCCTGGAGCTTTTCAAAGACATACAATGGCAGGGTCTCTAGGCAAAAAAGGTAACGTACCAGTGTGTGTTGAAAGGGTGTGCATCTCTCACAAGAATGGGAGAATTTTACATGACCAAATAGTTAGAAACCATTTCAAATTAGAGAGAGTAATTTGAAGCTCTATCATTGAGTTGTATGCAAAGTTTGGATGCCTTAATGAAGCACATTGCATGTTTAATCAGCTGCTGGACTTTGACGTAATGACATGGAGATTACTGTGGAAGGGAGGAAGCAATTTGGCTGCCACATCGTGGGGTCTTCAATACCTGCACTATGAGATAAAGGATATATCACCACCTCCTGGTGTTCGACAAACTATGGAAATACAAGCAGAAGCTGAGAGGAGGAAACGAGCTCAGATCCTTGAGTCTGAAGGAGAAAGGCAATCAAACATTAATATTGTAGAAGGAGACAAAAGTGCTGCAATACTGCAATCGGAAGGAGGCTCGAATGGGGAACCTGCTTTGTATCGGGGGTGGGGAAGAGATCGAATGCTGTAAGGAGCTTATCCTTGAGTACCTAAACTTCGTAAAGGATGTGGTCGATTCTGAAGTCCTTCCTCTGAACATTTCTTGTGAGATGCTATAGCAGAATAAGATCCTGAAGGTCATTAAGAAGAACGTGGTGAAGAAGTGCATCGAGCTGTTCTTTGACATCGCTGAAAACAAAGAAGACTACAATAAGTTCTACGAGGCTTTCTCCAAGAACATCAAACTTGGAGTACATGAAGACAGCCAAAATTGTGCCAAACTCGCAGAGCTTCTGTGCTACCACTCGACAAAGAGTGGGGATGAGATGACAAGCCTCAAGGACTATGTGACCAGGATGAAGGAGGGCCATAAAGATATCTACTACATCTCAGGAGAGATGAAAGGTGAGAAGGCTCGAAGCTTGCACACGAGCTATGGCGGGAGAGCAAGAGCAAGAAAGAGAGAGACAAGAAATGGGAACTCCAACAGTCACAATGTGTGACGGGGCCTTCCTTTATTTACTAGTCACTAAAAAATGAATGTAAAGAATAAAGTGACGTGACGGGCGCCCGCCACCTGCAGTGTGCAGTGGCGGGTACTGTCAGTGTAGTAATACATGGGGCGGCATGGTGGAGGCACCTTTACCCCAACAACCTCCCACTTAAAGGTGAATCTGCCCCAGTGAGAGAGAAAGAAAAGAAAAAGACAGTACAACTGTACATAGGTACAAGGGATGAGGAAAGGCAACATCTCATCCAACGCCCATGAATCTCCTGAGGAAGGCAAAGCGCTCAGTAGTGAGGCTTTTTGTGAGCAGATCTGCAGGATTCTCATCAGTGGAGATCTTGACAAGGTCAACAGACTTGTCCTCCACGACACCACGTATGAAGTGATACCTCACCTCAATGTGTTTTGTCTTCGCATGGAAGACTGGATTCTTAGCCAATTGAATGGCACTCATAGAATCTGAATGCAGTGTAGGTATAGCATCAATCCCAAGGTCAGCAAACTAGATGGCCTAGCCATATGGCCTCCTTGCAAGCCTCAGTGGTTGCAACATACTCGGCCTTAGTGGTAGACAAAGCCGTACACTTCTGAACCTTGGACATCCAAGAGACAGCACCTCCAGCATAGGTGAATACATAGCCAGAAGTGGACTTCCTACTATCTGCATGTCCTGCATAATCGGAGTCAGTGTACCCCACGACCCCTGTATCCTGGCTGCCATAGCAAATACACATATCTGTTGTGCCCTTCAAGTACCTCATGATACCCTTCACGGCATCCCAATGTTTCCTACCAGGTGTGGCCATATAGCGTGCCACAACACCAACTTCAAAGGCAATATCTGGACGAGTGGCTATCATGGCATACATCAAACTGCCCACGGATGAAGCATAAGGGATCTGGGCCATCTCGGCCCTCTGCTCATCTGTCTGCGGACAATCGGCCTGTGATACCTTCACATAAGAAGGCAATGGACAGCCAATAGGCTTTACGTCCTGCATACGGAAGCGCTCAAGGACTTTATGAATATACTCCCTCTGTGACAAGTAGAGGAGTCCTTGATGCCTGTCGCGTCTAATGCGCATACCAAGTATGTGAGAGGCCTGTCCCAAATCCTTCATCTCAAAGCTCTTCGTCAGCTGAGATTTAAGAGCATCTAGCTCATCATGAGCTTTCACTACTATCAGCATATCATCCACATAGAGTACCAAAATAAGCAATGAACCATCACAGGCTTTCTTCGTGTAAAGACATGGATCCATAGCATTCCTGCTGTAGCCTTGTGACTGCATAAAGGCATCAAACTTATGATACCATTCCCTAGGTGCCTGCTTCAAGCCATAAAGACTTTTCTTCAACTTGCACACTAGGTGCTCCCTGCCAGGTTCTGCAAAGCCCTTAGGCTGCTCCATATAGATCTCATCATGCAAGTCTCCATGTAAGAAAGCCGTCTTGACATCCATCTGATATAGATCTAAGTCAAGCTGAGCAACCAAAGGCAAGACCAAGCGTAGGGTGGTCATCTTAACCACAGGAGAAAAGACCTCATCAAAGTCTACACCATGCTCCTGCTTAAAACCCTTTGCTACCAATCTAGCCTTGTATGCTGGCTTGGGGTGTCCAGGGGTACTTTTCAGCTTGTACACCCACTTGCATGGCAAAGCCTTCTTGCCCTTAGGCAAGGCAACCAAATCCCAAGTCTCATTCTTATGTAAGGAGTCGATCTCAGACTGCAAAGCCCTCTCCTAGGAGTGACTGTCACCCCTGCGCATAGCCTCATGATAAGTGAAAGGCTCTCCTGCATATCTGTAACCAAAATATAATGCATAGAGGGCTGAAATCTATCAGGTGGACGTCTGTCTCTAGCAGACCGTCTCATTGCAGGCTCTGCTGCCTGCCCAGCTGCCTGTCCAACACCCTGACCATGAGCATCTGCTGCAGCTGTAGGCTGTCCAACTGGCTGTGCAGGAGCTCTAGGCTCCTCCTGAAAGATCACTCTGCGGATCTCAACCACTTTCTCAGGCTGCCTGTGCATCTTGTCTTCATGGAAGACTACATCATGGCTGCGTACTATTTTCCGCGCCTGCGGATCCCATAGGCGATAGCCCATCTCTCCTGAATCACCATAACCAAGAAAGATGCATTTAATGCTCTTTGGATCCAACTTACTCCTCTTGTCCTTGGGCACATGGCAGAATGCCTCACATCCAAAGACACGGAGATGCGCATAAGAGGGTGGCTTACCAGCCCAAACTTCCTCTGCAACCTGGAAATCCAATCCACTAGAAGGCGATCGGTTTATGACATGCACTGCCATACTAACTGCCTCAGCCCAAAAGCTCTGTGGTAGGCCTGCATGGCTAAGCATAGAGTGGACACGCTCCTGAATAGTCCTGTTCATGTGCTCAGCCAAACCATTCTGGGCAGGGGTGTAAGGGGTGGTCAACTGACGCTTAATACCCCTGTCATCACAAAACTGCTCAAAAGCACGTGAGACATATTCTCCCCCATTTTCAGTCTTAAGGCATTTCAGCCTATACCCAGTCTGGTTCTCAACAAGAGCAAGCCAACGCTGAAAGACTGCCAAGACATCATACTTTTGCTTAATGGGATAAGCCCACACTTTCCTAGAAAAATCATCAATGAAGGTAGCAAAGTACTTCGCGCCACCCATAGACATACACGGCATGGGCCCACAAACATCTGAATGCACCAAAGCCAAGGGCTCACTCATGCATGGCCTACCCGATTTCTTATGCGTAGACCTATTCTGCTTACCATAAAGACAATGATCACACGAGTCAAAACGTGCATAGTCCAAAGGCGGAAGATACTGCAAACCAGATAACATTTTCATTCCCTTCAAAGACATATGCCCCAAATGGGCATGCCAAAGTGATACATGTGGGATAGAGCCCACTGGCAAAACATGGTCTACAGAAGACCCAGATACAACAAGAGGATAGAGGCTACCAGCCTTGGCGCCTCTAGCAAGCACAAGTCTGCCTTTGGTAATCTTCCAGGCAGAATCCCCAAAACAGACATGAAACCCTGCATCATCCAACTGTCCTGCAGACATAAGACTGCGCATAAGCGCAGGTACATGACGTACATCCCTGAGCAAAAAGGAACTGCCAGTGGAAAACTACAACTGAATATCTCCACAACCCACAATATCAAGAGACATGTCATCTCCAAGTCTGACTGATCCAGATACAGTACGGTAAGAGTGAAACCACTCACGGTAAGGCGTCACATGGAAGGACGCACCTGAATCCAATAACCAGCATTGTGCATACATACTAGGTGTCTCAGTCAAGTATGAAGCATCAGAAGAACTAGCTGCAAGTATGAACTCATCACTAACATCGGAATCCTCGGTCTGCATGACATTAATTTCTTCAATCTTGACGCTGGACTTCGCAGGTACTATACTGTGATCAGAGGACTTCTTCTGCACTTTCTCTTTGCCCTTATCCTTGTGCTTCTCATTGCGCAACTCATGACACTATGGTCTGATATGGCCCTTTTTCCCACAATGATGAGAAGTGACATTAGCGTTTCGCCCACGCGACTTACTACGCGACTTTCCACGAGATTTAGACTGACCCTTCTGCGAGTCACGGCCACGGTTATTACCACGATCATTCCTGTCATTCCTGCCTCTAACTGTCAAAGCATGTGAAACACGAGAGGTATCCAAATTTTTGCGATTAACCTCTTCCTGGCAGAAGAGCACTCTCAACATCGTTCAGTTTCAGAGTAGCACTAGAGGCACATAGGGCAGTGCGGAATACATCCCATGACTCATTCAGAGTCCCAAGCAAGAAAAGAGGAGTTACTTCCTCTCCAAAGGTGATATCCTGCGAAGTCAGGTTCTTCAGTATAGCATGGAACTGGCTCAAGTGAGCAGACATAGTCACATTATCCTTCATGCGCAGATCCATAAGCTGCTTCAACCAGTACATCTGACTCGCCAGACTTTTCTTATCATAAAGATTCTTGATCTTATTCCATAGATCCCATGCACTCTGTGCTTCCTCAAATACATTATAATGTACCTGTTCAGTGAGAGACAATACAATCGTGGACTTGCATAGCTCATCAAGTTCAAGCCAGTCGTCATTGTCCATAGTTTTAGGCTGCTCCCCACTCAACCGAAGTGGCTTAATATGAGATTTCTGCACCAAGACCTGCCAAATTTGACTCTTCCAATAAGAGTAGTTGGTACCATCCAACTTTGTGATGTTAAATATGGCATTATTAGTCGAAGAGGATGCCATAATGCAGGCTGGAAATGCACAGACAATGTAAAACTGCTGGCTATTTTACTGCAGAAAATGCCCAAAATCCACTGAAATGAGCTCCAAATGGCGAGAAAAGTGTGCCAAAAGATGCTGCCCACTTAGTACTAGGTGCGTACACCAAATCAGGATATTTCAGCATAAAAAATACTGCTCAGTCCACCAATAAATGCTTGCTGTAATAAATTTCAGAATTGCAATAATGAGAGCAACGTATCCCAAAACTGGATCTAATGTCAATTAAACAATGCTAGGTCCAAAACCGGCATAAAGAGGACAAAGCAAAGCCAAATGACAGTGAAAATACATGAGCATAACACCGAGAGATGTCAAATAGCATCTGCCAGTAAGAGGCACACCCCAGACAATCTAGGCAAAATATAGAACCAACTGCCAAAACCTGACACAAATAGGTGTCTGCTCAAAAGAAAGTAGATCCAAAATTGAGACTCAGATCATAAGCATCCTGTGAACCAAGACATATACTCAATGCAACATCCAATTGTCGGAGTATAATCCCAAAGTCTCAATACATCCATAACTGCTCAATGACATAGATTGCTCCAATAGCATGTAATCCCTGCTCAAGGTCAAGTAAGCATGCAAGATGCTCCCACTGGCACAAAAGGCGTACAATCGAGTTAAGGGCTCAAGCAACCCAAGACAAAGTACCAGTGACAAGTGACCAAGTCAATGCGTCATACGCTTCCCAAGAGCATGACATACATGAAGCAACTGATGTAGCAACCACTAAGCAAGACATAATCCCAATGGCAAGATCTCTGTCAAGTCAATACATCCAGTAGCAAGCCAAAGTCAATATCCCTGTGAGTCAGAAGTGCTCAAAACATCCAAATCGGAGCTCCAAAATATCTGTCAAGCATGGACGAACTAAGAGGCATCAACCACGGACCAAAGCATGTAATGCATAGAGCTTATCCGTCAAGTACAGACAATAGGCATAAGCGGCCCAAATGCCAGTCAAGTTGACCAAACTGCCAATGACAAACCAATAACAGCGGAGCAAATGCGATCTCAAAAGCATTCCCGAATCATGATCATGAGTTCGAAGTCGATCCCCAAAGTGTAATACATCATGACATAACCCATAGCATACATCCGGTATCGATAGAGAAGCAATACATGTGACAAATGAGCTTCAGCCTGCTCATGTACATCAGCTCTAAATAGTCCAAAACTGTCAATTTCCAGCCCAAAAACAATGTCAAATCATGGGCAAATCGAATGCATACATTCCCAAGACATTAGGCATCATGTAGACCGCATACGAGCATCAAACAGGGTAACCGGAGTAGAGTATAAGCAACAAATGCCAATGCCAAGTGTGACTGCCCTGTTTCCAGCATTGTATAACAATAAATAATAGTCCCAAATCAGCCAATATTTCAGGCCAAAATCATGGCATAATCATGTGCATACATTCCAAAGGCACTAGGCATCATGTAGACCGCATACGGGCATCAAATAGCACAATCGGAATGGAGTATAAGCAACAAATGCTAATGCCAATGGTGCTGGCCTGTTTTCAGCCTGTTATGACAATTTATGACAGTCCCAAATCTGAAGAAATCAGCCCCGAATGATCAAGACCAATGCCCAAAGCTTGAATGACATCAAACATGAAGTCTATAGCCCTCTTGATCAAGGTAGAGAGCAAGAAGCAATGGCCAAGTGTGGAGCTGAAGTAGATGAGTGCTAACAGCCTGGAAAAAAATGGTGCAATCTACCCTGTTGGTGCTGAACTTGTTGCTGCTCCACATGGGCTGAAAAGGGGGTAATGGGGGGCTCAAGAAGGGCCTATCAAAGGCCTATGACAAGCCTCTTTGAGCCTTGATAGGTGTAAGGCACAATATGAGGAGAATAAGCTTCAAGGGTTTGAAGCCATGGCTGCCCTTGCTATTTGCAACCTGTAGACTGAAATAAAACCCTGAAAGAATGATCAAATACCTCAGTATCAATGTCTTGAAGGTGCCTCAATAGGCCGGGAAGGTGCTCGGGAAGCCCGGGAGTGACGGGAGCTCGGGGAGATCGGATATGGTTGCCGAGATGGAGATCCAATGCGTGAAGGGAGTCGATGCGAAGGTAGAGAAGCATCGAGTGAAGCTCGAGCAAGAGGAAGCCAAGCTCTGATACGAGTTGAAAGGTGAGAAGGATCGAAGCTTGCACACGAGCTATGGCGGGAGAGCAAGAGCAAGAAAGAGAGAGATAAGAAATGGGAACTCCAACAGTCACAATGTGTGACCGGGCCTTCCTTTATTTACTAGTCACTAAAAAATGAATGTAAAGAATAAAGTGACGTGACGGGCACCCGCCACCTGCAGTGTGCAGTGGCGGGTACTGTCAGTGTAGTAATACACGGGGAGGTAAGGCAGAGGCGCCTTTACCCCAACAAGAGAGCTGTTGTAGCTCATGTCCGATTCTGACTCCATGAGTAAGTGCAGTACTTTTCAGTGGTTCAAAAGGAACTTCTTCAGGTGCAGACCTGTAGAGCTTCCACCAGTGCTACAAGCCACTTGATGGAGTGTTCCTCTCTGAAATAGCAAGAGTCTAGTCTTCAGCATACAAATTATCTTGGTGCTTCCTATACAGTACTGATCAGCAAACAACCTGCAGAGTGTTTCTCTTTGATATAGCAAGAAGGGACGTGAAGGACTTTAGTTTTTGAGTAGCCAGTTTATAAATCAGATTTGTTTTTTTTTAAAATTTTAATGAAGCTGAAGCTATTGATGTTGAACAGGGTTGTAATCAAACGGGTGAAGTATAGCTAGTATTGCATACATTCAGGTCTATTTGCCACATTCAAGAGACCAAAAGGTTTGAACAAGTTGATTATAGAGCCATTATCTGAAATTGAGGTGACCTTCTTTCAAATTGAATTGTGATTTTGCTTGATTGATCTTCTATCCTGAAATTAGTCAAAGTCCTCTGTGGTCGTGACTTCGCTTTCGAAAACCCTTCGACAACAATCACATCATGATAATTTTTTATGGTTGCTTGGCAAGTTGTAAATACTTTGAACGCCTAATCATTAAGCTGCCTAGTGTAACTGAACAACCCATTTTCACCCTCGCACACTTACTTCGGCAAATTTGTGAGTTCTGAGAAAGTTGGAGGTATATTATTTAAGGGGTCAATTGGGTAGATTCCCCCACCAGCCCACAAGTCCACATGTTTCAATCCCATTTTCCTGTAACTCTGCAAAACCTGAGGTTTGACACTGGTACGCTGGGTTCTTTTGAATAATGGGGCATATTCAATCTCTATCTCAATATGCAGCTCCTTCTTTCTTGTATTCATTTTACTATTAATAGAAACGGGGAGCCTACTTGGTTGTCACAGGAGGTAGAGTGGAGATGCATAGAGAGGCACACAAATGTGCCAATGGAAAGGAGGGTGTAAGTAATTCACTCTGTTAATGAATGTTGCATAAACACAGAGAAGAGGTCACAATAAAGTCATGAGAGAGTATAGATATTGGGGAAAATAGCTCAGAGGGTAGGGATGTCCAAGATTTTTCATATTTTAGACATTTCTATTTCACCTCCAAAAACATCTCTAAAAAACACGAGATTTGACTAGTTGGTTTGTTTTTTTTACCAAAAGCTAGAATATAAAAATCCCCAAAATATCTTAAAAGGATCTTCCAAATTTTAATTTTCAACATCATATTGGGGAATATGGTAATTTTCCATAAGTTTGGGACATGTGGTCAAATCTTTGGATTTATTATAACTTGAACACTATAACTCCAAATCGAACGCTCTATAGCTCAATAGATTCCATTTTTCAAGCGCTTTCAAATGATAGGTCACATCATATGGTTTTGAGAAACTTATGGGCATGTTATCCAGGTGCCACCTTTTTAGTATTCAAGAAATGGGGATTGGGAGATTCCCAAACTCACTAATATTGTGTTTTTCCTTGTTCTCGATTAAAAAATAAATTGCCTCGTATCTACTAATCATTTTGCATTGAAAACAAAACAACACACTCCCATAACTAACTCCTTTTTTAATATAACATTTGGTTGAAAAAGACTTCTTAAATGAGCAGAGAGAAGGAATCTGAGTATATCTTTGTAGATAATATAAAAAAGGCGAAACGAGATTGCAAAAGTGGAGAGAGAAGAGGATTATTTTACTATTATTCTCTCCTCTTTTCCTTGTTTTAAGGAGGAGAGAGGGGGGCTAAAAGGCCTATTTATGAGTTAAGTTTTTTCCTAATGAAAGAGAGTTTGCCCTCCAGAGGTGGTCAATATTAGTTGTGTTTTTTAGATGTGACACCTCAAGAGCCTCGAGAGAATGCTCAAGCTTATGCCATGAAATTGAAGGAGGTGTTTCACAAATTGCAAGCCTTTGGTATAGTTGAATGACACTATAATTCAACAAAACAATCAAATTATTTCAATGTAGGATACTATCCATGACATTGGTATTTCATATGAGGAGGCAAAGGCACAATTGGACGACTTGAGAAAGATCAACAGCAAGCTAACACAGGAGCGCAAATGAAAGAAGAAGCCAATCAATGAGTTTTAATTGTAAATAATGGCTAGTGGAAGCGACGTATCAAAACATGTAAGGTAGCTCATAATGAGAACCTAGGTGAGAGTGAGGTTGGATCATGTATTAGTAGATTATTGAAGATAAGTACATTGAAAAACACTTTGAACAATCCTAAGTTTAAGGCTGTGAAGGAAAAGATGATTGAGTGCACATTAAAAGATGTGTCAAATGAGTTCTCAGCTGTGGATGCGCAATTCATTTGTGACAAGACCGGTATTAGCACAATAACTTACTCAAAGATATTCAAAGGTGTGAAGGCTGGGTTTGGTCGTGTGCTGAAGAGAAATAGAATTGTGCCTCTTTCTCAACCTTCAAAGTTAATAGAGGACCGATGGTAACTTAATACAAAGATTTTGGAGCTGATATGAGATACCATGCATGTTCAATGCATGGAAACACTAAAAGTTGGGACCAAAAATGTATATGAGCTGAAATTCACTGAACTCAACAATTACGATTTAGATTTTTACAAGGTGCAATCAGAAATGGTAATGTACTACAATATGTCTGTTGAGGAATGTAATGGTAAATTATAGTTTGTTATAAAATTAGATGAAAGTGAGGTCGTCAAAGGAGTAAAGCTTGAAAGAGTTATTGTAACTATGATGAATAGAGCTTTACTATTCGACAAGAACAACCCAAGGAACTTTAGTATTCAATTCGAGCGCCATGTGTAGTGGCTCATTGCATTTGAAGTTCCTAAGGAAACATTTGAGGTGCTGCAGCTGTTCTTTATGCACACAAGTATTCCAAGCATCATCGATCATCAAGAACATGGTGAGATGCTCTTGGTTGAAGGGTATGGTTAATACTTGGTCGAATTGTATCTTGAAGGAGACTTGAAAACTTTAAAATGCATGTGTGGAATCTCCAATGGTGCAAATACAAAGAATCCATGCCTATATTGCTTGACAGAGAGGGTGGAAGGAAGGGATGGAAAGAAGAATTGGCAAAGGGTGACAAGTGTTACACTGACACGCAATAGAGAAGATCCCACCCATCTTCAACATTCCATTGGATCGTATTCACATTTGTTCATTGCATGCTTTTGTCAGAATCATGGAGAAACTTGTATATAAATACATTTGCTTTTCTTATAAGATGCAATAAAAAAGAAGAAGCCATTGCAACGTGTATGAATGTGGAGCGAGTGCTATTAGAAATTGGGCTACATAAGTATCAAGTGATGATTGAAAAAGATGAGAAGAGATCAGGAAAATCTGGTAACTTGCCAAAAAAGCCTTGCTTTGGAGGACCAAAGGCTAGGAAGTTTCTCTCAGCACCCATCAATGAGGAAGAGAATGTCATGGTTCGTAGGACGCAGGACTATGATGGGTGGAAAAAGTTACATTTTGCAGTTCCTGATTGAAGTAATGGAGGAAAAACAAGGTTGGCCAAAGCTAAGGTTTGGATAAGTCTTAACAAATTGGCTCCCTTACTTCGCAAGATCGTGTTTAACAATGAAGATAAGCAAGAATTTATCGATGCTGTGCATAACTTCTATGAAAATATGGTGGAAGCGGGGGGCAAAAGCCCTATCACACATTACATGGTGCGTACGAACTTAATATTTTAAAATTGTATGAATTGTATAAACTATCGAGCATAGTTTTACTCATGTGTGATATGTGTCTTTGTAGCATATCCTTGAGGCACATGGGCCATACTTTGGAGAAAAGGGAAGCATTGGAGTTTGGTCCACACAAGGGATGGAAAATTCAGACTGGATAGCGCATGGTGCATACAAAAGAAAAACCGATCATTGTAGAGGGGTAAATGGTAGCAATCCAATGATCCAATTACTATCTTGGTGGTATAGGATTATAGTAGCAGATGAAGCTAAACTCTGGGAAAAGAGAGCAAATGAAAGTGCTAATGAATCATCATGCAAACATGATGGAATCATGTTGTGTTACTAACAGAGTGCATTATGAATCCTCAAGTGCCAAAGAAAACCATGCCAAGTGGCTAGAAACAAGGCTTCGACAAGGCATCAAATGGGTTCGAAGAGAGCTAAGATAGTAAGATGAACAATGTGTTCAGTGTGAATGCAATTCATAGTTTAAGAGAGAAAGAGAGAGTGTGCATCTATGTGAATGAGTCTTACAGTTTAGGGTTATATAAAAGAGGGTTTCACTTTCTATCTTATTCATTGAGTTCTCACATCTCTTGTGCAGGAAAGATGGTTAGGTCTAAGGTAGCTGCAAATAAGATTTTGGAAAAAAAAGCCTATAGACCCTTGGTCCGAAGTCTGGCATCTAGAGCCATTTTCCTCACGATGAACAGTGCGTATGAAGCTGAATTAACCTGGTTTTTAGGTTTAAATGGGTTAAAAGTTCATTCTTTTTCTCATTTTCACATCTTGCTTTCTTTGCTTCCTACATTCTCACACCCCCAACCTTTGTATCTTCTCCATCTTGCCCTCCTCGAGCTTGCATGACATGCACCAAGAAAGCATGTCATCATTTTGGCAATGGGAAGACCTCATGCCAAGGCCCGCCACCTGGAGCATAAGGTGGAGCCTCCTCTAGTGCAGCAGCAGGTGCTCCCCATAGAGCACAACGACCACCATGGAAGAAGAGGAGATGGAAACCAGGCACTGTTGCCCTTTAGGAGATAAGGAGAATCCAACATAGATATGAGCTTCTCATCCTGAAAAGATATTTTCATAAGGTTGTTCAAGAAGTCATGCAAGACTTAGAGCTGAAAGGGATGGGAAGATTTTGGGCGCGAATGCGGAATGGCCCACCAGTAGGAAGGTGGACTACTGTAGCTATGGAGGCCCTACAAACGATTGTAGAGGGGTTTCTCATCGACTTGTTCGATGATACACAGCTAGTGGCCATCCATGGAAAGTGTGTCATAATCACATATAAAGACATGAACTTTATCGTTCGGTGGCAAGGGGACTCCTCCATAGGTTATGAGATTAATGATGCAAGGTTTTGTAATGTGTTATAGCACCATAGCATCTTGGAAGGCAAAAAAACTTTGTATACTCTACCACATTGGAATATTTATCTATATATACATAATATCTCATGTGATGTGTATTGAATTCAAATAATTGAGTAAATTTTTTTTGTTTTGTTTCTTGAAACACACAAATCTTAATTTTTGTTTAACGTACGCATGCATCGAAAGTAGTAATACGTACAGATCTGAGTTACGTTATTGCTTATGCACAATCGCAAGTACAGTACTATGTGTTGATATAATTAAATTGGATTATGTTAACGTATGCGAATGTGTCATTCACGTACCACACATTATCGTCACACTTACACGAATTACACATTTATTCAATAAATATTTATTTATAGGGACAAAGTAAAATATCTTTTATTCATCAAGAAAAATACAGGCGATGGTTGACCAACAAGAACTCTCATTGGTTCCTTGGCTTTTTCATTAGTGGAGAGAAGAGCCAGCTTCCAATGAAAATACAAGTTTCTTCTTTTCTTCAAAAATGATGCACTTCCCCTTCAGCTCTTTCTTCAGGAGAAGCAGATTTGACACTTTAGCAAGGTCACCTAATGTAGTAAGCATGCACATTGCTCCACCACACGTTTGGTCAAACACGTAAAGAAGTTTTGACCGCTTGATTAGCACCACTTTCTCCAAGCTAGATGTCATAGCTATCATTCGAAAAGGTTCAAACTTGGTCAAAGCTTGAATTTTTATGATTGTTTCTTGCCCTCGTGGTGAGCACTTCTCATAGAAGACCACCAAGACTACAACAAGGTTGCCAATGTACTCCTTCAAAGCTGAATCCTTCCGTCGATCCGCATGCTAAGCTTCTCCTTGCCTTGATACAAACTCATCTATATATAGTATGTCATGAATGACAAAGTCAAATCAAACAATATATTTAGCAACTAACCCAGAGTTATGAAAAAGTGACGAAACTTGACGGTAGGGTGCATTAGGTCCCCCAAAGTCCATCGATGAAATCTTGGCAAAAAATGATGCATGTAGCTGCCATGTCCGAAGTCTGGTGTCTAGGGTCACTTTCTGGTCAGAAAGTGGCCCCAGACGCCAAACTTCGGACGCAATGCCCCGTACCGTCAAGTTTTGTCGCATAAAAATGTATGGTGGTTAGAAATCTCACCTTCTTTGATCATCTTGTATCTTCATTTCCTTGTTTGTCAGCGAGGCATCTTTTTGGACAGAGAGATCTACAAACTCCTTGGTAGGAAACTGGGGCCTTGGTCCAAACAGATCATGCTTTGGTGCTTCAAATTCAGCATCCGGCACAAGGTAATCTTCTTCAACTGAGGTAATGTGCTCATGTGTTGCTATGATGGCACTCACTATATCTAAGCTTGTGCCATCATATCTTCCAATCTCTGCCATCGTCGGATACACATCCATGTAATCATAATTGATCAAGTCTTCCATCAAATCCCTGACTAGGATGGAAAAAAACTCTTCTTCCTTCATTTCCGAGTATTGTAGCACATCTGATAGAAGCAAGTATTGTACACCATCTACTTCAATGCGTATCAAGGAGGAAAGGTTGGTTTTGTTGACTTGTGGTAGTTTTGAAGAAGATGTCACCATGAGAGCTAACCCTTGCTCTGCCACCACCCGATGCTCCTCTTCAACATTTATGAGCTCTTCAATCAATTCTTCTCTCGTATATGTGATAGCAACAACCTGTGGAGTTATATCTTCATCGCTCTCCTTCTCTAGGGGTGTATCCAATGCAAGGAGGTAAATTGCCAATGCACAATCACACTCCACGAGATCCAAAGGTGCTGTACTTGGTGTACTGCCCATGGGAATAGTGCATACTCTGTGCAAAGGATTTGCATGGGCTAGACACCTATTCACCACTTTTTGGTGATTCTTCCCTACCTGAAATACCATGAGCTGTTCTAGAGGCACCCAAGTCATGTCAGATCCCTTGATGGAGTATGTGCAGGTGGAAATGGTGCTCACAATGTCTTCAAAACTTAAAGGGGGGGATCCAATGATGAGAGCACACTTTTAAGGTTGACGTTCTTAGAGAAAACCTAAAATATCTCATCACCATGGCTAGCAAAGATAGTCTCGTGGATCCACTCGTCAAAGTGTACGTGAGCATCCATCATAGCAAGTAGGAGGGATGTGGTGGATATAAAGAGATAAAGAGAGAAAGAGTGAAATGAAACAATGAAACAAGAACTAAACTAGTTCTACCTTAAAAATCTTAACCATTAAGGGTTGTTCGCATACGATATTTAGTTATTACTTACATCTTTGTAAAGTTGACATGCATATGTAAATTTATTGATGTGAAAAGTGTATAGCAAGTGTATGATTTTGCATAAATACCATAATATTTAAATATTGCAAGTTTACAAGCGATAATATTCTTTTGGCAAAAAAAATCTGAAATTTATAAGTGTTGAATATTACAACTTGTGGTGTTGGGATTTTTAGGGAGACTCTACAATTTCTAAAATATGTGGAGCCACAAACTTTTCACTGGTAATAGTATCCTCAGCTCGGCTTCGAATTTTCCTACCATCTGGTTTAAAATAGAAGCTAATAAGTGGATTCTCTAGCATTAACATTGTAATTTCCTGGCGCACTATACTCAAGGGCCAATCATCCTCCATTTGCAACACTTGGGGCTCACAGCCCTCACAAATGACAATAACATCACAGCTGCACTTTCACGCATGTCTTCATCAAGGCACAACCATTTACCCTTGAGCATCCTCCATCTACGACACTTGAACATTAGGCATAAAGTCTGTCGTGTGACAAAGTACCTGTAATTGGAAAGGAAAGTCAGCCGATCCATCCCAAAATAAGATAATAGTCAACTAAGAGAAATTTTTTTACCTGAAAGCCATGTCCCTTGTTGTGACTTGATACTCCATTGTATTAGGAATATGAGTCATTTTTTATGTCCAAGTTTTGCCTAGAATCCTTATTACATAATCCTCCGATGCACTTTTTACGACATACGTGCTTCTGGTAAATCTCAAACCCTTACATCCCTTGAACATATGTGAAAACATTGCAATCGGTATGAACTAGCTTAGATGTACATTCTTTGAGCCGGTGCTTGGCTTTATGGAGTTCAATATGTTTGTCGAAATTTTTGTGCTACACATGTGCAAAATGTCGCTACTACACAATGGCAATTCTATGCTATTGAGATTCGATATGTGTATAGACTTAAGGGTTCCATAATCTCGACTCCCGTTGGGCAATATGTACTTGGAGTCATAGAAAAAAACAAGGTTCTCTGTGAGCTGCTTAGTTGTACACCCCTCAAAGATCAATCTACCAATTTCGAGGTGGTAACACTTAAAAGAACCTGTGAAACTCTCAACATTTCGCCACTCATAGCAATCCAAAGGGTGTACTTTTGTAAATATGAGACAAGTAGTTACCTAGATATCATAAAATTTCTCATTCTTAATGAGTTACAAATACTTACTATTTGCAATGTTTCATTGAAAGGGCATAGTGGATGCAATATGTATTTATTTTTGCATGAATACATGTTGTACAAAGGCCTCTGTTACAAGGTGAGAATCAACGTTCCTTTTTTTTAGGGCTAAAATTTTACCCTTCTAGTGCTTTGATACATCTGCAATTGCAAATGCTTTCACCTTGAAAGCTCTCTTAATACTTGGATGCATATGTATCCAAGACGAGCAATGATACAAATCAGTGATCCAATTCCCTTCTTCATCTTTTCTATTACATACTTCTATCGAGAGAATGCTTGTTCTTCTCTTAGGCATTATAATCTACACATTAGATGTAAAGAAGTATGTATTAACCCCTAAATAATAAGCATTTTAAGTCTATCTAGTAATCACCAATATGCCATACAAATCAACATGGCATTAAGATATGTTTACACTTTTGTAAACAGACACAAATATTGATATTGAAACGCATGTGGATATGTACATTGACACAAAGTATAGATTCAATTTCAAGGCATCACTATAATCATACCATTTACATGAAATATAATGAGAATAATAGCGCAAGAATACTCAAAGAATTTTGGCAAAATAAATTTTATTATAATGAATAGGAGTTTGATTTGACTCAATACATGGTATGAAACATGAGTATTATAGAGTAGTTGTTACAAGGATAGCAGCCACATGGCATGCAAATCTTAATAGGCACATTGGATTGACACCTGAGATATTCTAAGACTCAGCACATTTTGTGTTATATGGATGATATGATACAAGAGTTTCATGGATCATTGCCAATTGGCATGGAGATCTGAATGGACACATAGGACCAATAAAGTAGAGGATTTTTGAACCATCAATTTCCAGCAGATCTATATCATCCAACTCAAAGGAATCACTCACCACATCAAAATAGTCGATCGAGAATTATGTGCTTCACCTAAACCTTGTACAATATCTGCATATACAAAAAAATACATGCACGAATCCCTTTTAATAAAAAAATATCTAGATAACTGCATGAATAGAAGCAACAAAAAATAGGGCCAATTTACCTATAAACTGATCTGCTGAAGATAAGATTGAATCATTGCTGATAAAAAACCATTGCAAATGATGGAAAAAAGAAAAATCAATCCCATCAAACACAAAAGTCATTAATTAAATGAATAAAGTTTAGAATCACAAAAAATGACAGATTTACCCATAAATTGAGCTATAGAATCTTTGCTCTACCTTGTGTTAAGTGCTACAACAACAATTGATCCTTAAGTTAGAACTAGCATCAAACCCTATTGTAAAGATAGTAGAAAAGGGAAAATGCAGAGAGGAAGAAAGAGAGAGTGTGTGAGTACTTGGGAGAGAGAAAGAAATGAGTACCTATTTAATCTTGCCCAAATTGATCTTTGCAAAAGACAATAGCAAGAGTTAGTATTCACATGAAGGTATACTAAAAAACAGTAGAAAAGAGGAAACATAGAGAGAGAAAGAGAGAGGGAGAGAGAGATGAGCACTTATGCAATGTCACCCAAAATGATCTCTGCAATAAAACAACAAGGGTTAGAACTAACATAATGTTGTATTGAAAAGATAGAAGCAAAAAAAAAAAAGCAAAGAGAGAGAGAGAGATTAACACCTTTATCTCTTGCTCCAAATAAACTTTGCAAGAAAACAACAATTAGAACCAACATCAAATTCTATTGAAAACACAACATAAAAGAGATACAACACATAGAGAGAGAGAGACAGAGACAAACAGATAGATAGATAGATAGATAGATAGATAGATAGATAGATAGATAGATAGATAGAGAGAGAGAGAGAGAGAGAGAGAGAGAGAGAGAGAGAGAGAGAGAGAGAGAGAGAGAGAGAGAGAGAGAGAGAGAGAGAGAGAGAGAGAGAGAGAGAGAGAGAGAGAGAGAGAGAGAGAGAGAGAGAGATGAGAAGCTCTGTCTCTTGCCCAAAACAACCTCTGCAATAAAACAACAATAACAGTAAGAAACGACATCAAACCCTATTGAGAAAAAATAGCAAACAAGAGAAAATGTAAATAGAAATGGGTACATGTGTTTTGTCCAAAATGTGGAGCTGCATGGAGAAGAAAGTATAGAGGTAAGTAGATTGCTCAAAACCCTAACTACTCTCACCACTAGGGAGCTTCAACAATGGAGATGAAAATTCACGAGTACAGAGAAGAGAGGGAAAGTGGTTGCTCAACTTTTGGGTCAAACTAATTTCATGAGAGGGAAAAAAACCGAAATTGAAAATTCTCCAAAAAAGGGGGAAAAATACGAGGTGAGAGAAACTCAAATTTTGTGTACTATTCATTCTCCCTTTTTTCAAATCCCCCACTACCCCTTTTTTAAATAAAAAACCCAAGATTTGGAGAGAGAAGATTCACCCTCCATGGATGTCAACATCTAGCCTTCCTATTGGACAATCCAAAAGGCCCACATCTTAAACTATATTATTTTTAAGGGCCCATTTGTGAGTTCATTTTTTCCCTAATGGGAAGGCCGCATAAAATAGATCTATTGTGGTTATGATTCCAGTTCCCAAGCCATGATACCATACTATAGCTCTTCCTTTCAGAGTCATATTAAAGAACATCATAAGATGTCCTTCATCTTGAATCCGACAATTAGACATTAACTTTTGGAACTCACTAATATGGAGTTTTGCATCCTCCTCTCCTAACCCATTAAAAATGGATGTGGAAAACCAAGTACTAGCAAATTTGACGTTCCTATAGGTATTGCAATTGGTTGTGCCATCATGAGGAATGGGTTTGCTTTAGGGATTTGTACTGGAGGGGTTACATTTCCACTTGAAGTAGATTGAATTTTTAGGAGAATGGGAATGCTAGAGCTTCCTTCTCTCCCTGCTGCGGACTAACTGAGATATTAATGGGGTCAATAATACCTCTCACTCTTAGTGATATTAGATTGCTACAGTTAGGAGAATACATCCTAATGATCTCTGCTCTTTGTCTAGCCCTTTTAGTTCTATGTCGACACTTTTTGGCATGCACATGACTAGGTCCCTATTAGCCAAGGTTTGAAAACCACTACTTATTAGTGGCTCTCAAAAAAATGCACCATTTTTTCGGAACCTAAAATAGCCCCAACACTAGCTCAAAGACTCTAGTCGGGGCTCCGATACTCTCCAAACAATCCCCACGGCCTTGCGATCAAGAGCATTTGGATAATATGAAAGGATCTATCTAATGAATGCATTTGTAGACATGAGTTTCAAATTGTAGTCCAATGTATTGCCCTTTCCAACTCCGAGCAAAGGGAGTATCCTATACGTATATGTGACTAACACCTCATCATGCACACAAATAGAGCATCCCCCAACTAATGGCTATGGAAACTCTCCTACATCCTAGGGATTGGCCTCAAGATGATCTATCTTGAACATAAAGAATGAATGTGACAAAATTCTCTCATGATATATGTGAGGATCCATGAATATTTTAGTCTCACATAACGACTTCCCAAATATCACCATACTATCCTATAGCAAAGGAACCTCACACACTCACTGTTGGTCACATAACTAGGTATACAAGTGCTATGCATCCAAGGGTTTTCCTTTTGATACCATTTGTAAATACAAATGCAACATGTATGACTCATTGTGCTCAAACAATTTCAACTATAAACCAGTCATGTGTTGTATGAAAAGAGTATTTTCATGATTTTATTTCTCTAATGGTATGCTCGTTTTGTAAAGGGATAGTGCATGGGTAACCCTACTACTATTCCTCTTTAAGCTTAAATAAACTGAAGCCTAAATGCCATAATATATAATGAAATTGGAATTTATTTAAATGTTATCTCTTTTCATCCCTTTTTTCCCTACTCTTTAGGTTTTGCTTTTGTGTATAGGCGTAAAAGGGTTTTATCATTATTTTTGTATAAATAAGTAATAAATACACACTTTTCACACACGAATGGAGGTAGGCTAAGGCAAATCCTCATGCCCTATCCTCGTTATATATCCCCACACACACTCTTAACTTTTTGGTATTTTTTAACATATTAAAACTATTTTTTTCTATTTTTCTTTTAAAAATACTATTTTTCATGATTTCTCCATTTATTTTAATATAAATGATTGATTTTTCTTGATTTTTTATTTTTTGGCTTGTATGGATTGTGTCCATTAGCATATCAATTAATATTCCATGTGAACAACATTAAACCCATACAACCAAACAAAAATCCATTTTTTGCATTAAATCTTACATCTCGGATTTTGTGGTTTTGATTTTGTTACATAAATGATTGAAAGTGATTGAGTTTTTTATGATCTCAAACATTAGCAAATATAATTCAAGAATTTTTAACAATGTTCCATGATAGACACAAGAGATACGATATTATGCAATACATTGACACTTACGCTAAATCACACACATGTAACACATAGTATTTCGAAAAATAGAGTCATTGATGCTATCACACAGTCATTGATGCTCTCCTTTGTGCTTGCTTGTTTCATTACTTCCATCTCATCATGAACCGATACCCATTCCCTCTCATCCTCTTAGCCCATATGAACAACAATTATAATGAGAGAGAAAGAGAAGAGAGAAAGATCAAAATCTAAACTTTTCATAGAATGCATTATTTCTCTTACTGTTGCACTAATATGGGGTGGAAAAATTCATCATCTCATGTCCAAGAGGTTTCTTGCTGATTCCACGAGCTGTTAAACTTCATTTTTCTTCCATTTGAAGAGGCATTAAAAAAAGTGTGCCCCCATCATCACGTTTAGTTTTTCTACATTAGTTGCTTCTTAATCCTTATTAACCACTGACTTTCCAAATAATTGATTCGACCCCATCATGTTTGCACTATTCGAAAGTGGTTTTGGGCCAAATGGAGGGACAATCGTCCTTAGATTCTCAATCTGATCGGACGAGTGGCTTCTTGGCATCGAAAACTATTATCTTAGTCTCTATCATGTATTTGCTTTATAATACCAACCCTTGCAGCAATTAAATGGGGGGTCAAATGGATTCCATCAATGAATGAATACTTGCACTGGATTTTCGGCATCGAAATGCACCTAGGAAAACTCCAACTCCTTTATTTGTGATCGATTCATTTTTTATTGAAAATGCCACTTTTACAAATCTCACAGGAGCAAATACATCATCAAAGTCAACATCATATTCTTGCTTGAAATCCTTAGCTACCAATGTGGCCTTATAAGTGGGCTTGGGGTATCTAGGAATACTTTTCAGCTTATGTTACCCAGTTGTATGACAATGTCTTCTTGCCTCTAGGAAAAAAACCAAATCCCATGTATGGTTAGTCTATAAGGAGTCAAACTTTGATTGCATAGCCCTGTCCCATGAGTGACTATCATCTCTATGTATGTCCTCATCATAAGAGAGAGGCTCGCCTACATTTGTCACTACAACATAATCCATGGAGGGTGTGAGTGTTCACAGACTGATGTCTAGCTCTAGTAAAGTGTCTCAAAGTAGGCTGATTGGGCACAATAGGGGGTCCTAGGCCATTGGAGCATTACCTCTACTACATGCTATTTAGTTGGCTATACATGAGTAGAAGGCTCCTCTTGAAAGATCACCTTGCGTATCTTAATTGCTTGCTTAGGCTGCTTATGCATCTTTTCCTCATGGAAAATGACATAATGGCTATTGCGGATTACATTATGAGCTTGTAGATCCCATAGGGTGATAGGCCATCTCACTTGCATCCCCATAATTAAGAAAGATACATTTCACGGACTTAGGATCGAGCCTATTGTGATTGTCCTTGGGAACATGGCAGAATGCCTCACAATCAAAGACATGTAAATGAGCATATGATGGAGGTTTTCCACTCCATATCTCCTCTACAACTTGGAAATCAATAAGAATGCAAGGGGATTGGTTAATCAAGTGTATGATAGTAGTAACTGCCTCAGCCCAAAAGTTCTAGGGTAATCTTTACAGGATAAGCATACTATGGGCTCTCTCTTGAATTGTTATGCTCATGAGTTCGACAATACCATTCTAGAGAGGGGTGTAGGGGCTACCTCGGTCATTGCAAAATTGCTAAAAATCTTTTGAGACATATAAGAGTATATCGTGACAAAGCATCAGCCAGCTATGAAGCATCCAAAGAAGAAGATACCAGGATAAGATCATCAGATACATCAGGTTGCACTACATTAATCTCCTCAATCTTGACACTAGACTTGCTAGGCACAATGCTGTGATCATCATTCTTATCTTGCACTTTATCCTTGCCATTTTCCTTACACTTGTCTTCACACATTTTATGCCACTGTGGCCAAATATGACCTACTTTCCCACAATAATGACAAGTGAGACTAGACTTATAGCCATGAGACTTATTGCAAGACTCTCCACCTGTCGAGAAACAAAGACCTATTAGAGTCTCTACCACAACCATTTCCATCTTGCTAGCCTCTCATAGTCAATGCATGTGACATACTAGAAGCATCCATATTATTTCTCTTCATCTCTTCTTGTCAAGAGGGCACTCTCAAAATCCTACAATTTCAATCCCCATCCTTAGCACAGCGAGCCGTATGAAAAGTATCCTATGACTCAGGTAGAGTACCAAGCAAAAATAAAGAATGCAAAGTATCCTTGAACTCAATCTCTTGCGAAGCTAAATGACTGATGATGGAATGAAACTCATTCAAGTGTGTAGACATAGAAGTCCCTTGCTTCATGTGAAGGTCCATTAACTGTTTCAACCAATACATTTGAGATGTAAGACTCTACTTGTCATAAACATTCTTAATATGTATCCAAAGCTCGTATGTAGTTTGATTGCTAGTTACAGCATTGTAGTGAATGTTAAGAATCAATATTGAAGATAGCATTGTCATGAGAATCACTAGCCATAATGAGACCAACTAAGTGCACAGAAGAGCAAAAAAAAGAAAACTACTATAATATCTTGCAAATCAGTCCCAAAACCACTACTCAATCAAGTTGAAAAAAAGAGGTACTAACAAAATAATGAGCTATCCACAAACTATAAGCAAAAGACTGTCAAGTTTAGATGACTACTCTCAAATAGAATAAATACACTAAAATGACAGGCTCCTATAATAAATTGTAGCAATACACCAATAGCCAACTACAAGCAACCAAGAAGAAAGAAGCCAAGAACAACCAGCACTGAAGACTGTCACAACTTTGTAGTGTGTCAGAAACCATATGTGCAATAGGCATAGATGTCATGTATGAGGTAGGTCTCAAGGGTAAATGAAGAGAACTGCCAGATGCATAATCCATTGACCAAAGCTCAATACATAACCCAAAAGCATATAAATACCACTAACAACACCTTGACAGACATAAGTACCAGGTCCAAGCCAAGAGATCAAATTATCTCATGATAAGGTAACTACATCCAATAAATATCAAGAGAGCATGTACACAATAAGTCCCATTGTCTTAGTGTGATAAGCTTGAGATCAACTGCATATACCAATTGCTCTATAGTATATCTAAGTGCCAATGTAGCTCAATACACAAATCTGAGTAGCTTCCACTAAAGAAAAAGTAGAATGCCAAAAGAGAAAATAAAACTCAAAACATCATGTGAATGACATCCATACATCCAAGATCCATAGAGCATACATTTAGAAGCATAAACCCAATATATTCTTCAAGCTCATAATTGCATAAGTCAGTGAAGACACCAAGGTTTGAACCACAGTCAAGATGAATATTCCAAGCTCAAAATTGAAGCTCAAGAGCATTTCATAGCATATTTGAGTGCATAGCCTAATGCTAAGTATCAATGCCTAATGCTAAGTATCAATACATTTGTTTGAAGCATTCAAATGACATCCAAGAGTAACATGCATTTAATGTTCCTTGAGAAAAGCTTACTATGTATTATAGCAATGAAATCTTTGCTAAAACTAAGTCAATGCAAGCCCAAATCCAACCTTTAGTACCTCAATACATTTGCCAAACATCCCAACATCAATGCATATGCATACGGGCATTAGTAGAGATTGGAGCGAGCTCCACAACCATGGTCAACCAGACTTTTATTACAATACGTTTGCTATACATGATAGCAAAGAATGGAGGTTGGGAGCACCTAAACGTGAGTAACCAATGCCAAAAGTTGTATTAGAGGTTTTCTCAAGCGTCCAAGAGTGCAAAATACTACAAGGGAGCTAGAAAAGATGAGCACAAGGTCAAAGAAGATGGGTAGCATAGCAACAGACACACATCACCCTAGTTGTGTTGGCCCTATTGCTGATGATGTGGACCACCTTAGAGGCTCAAATACCGAGGAAAAAATCCCAATGCAACCCTAGAACAAGCCTTAGGGGGATAGAAGCAAGCTGAGAGGAAGGGCATATCAAATGCATACTAGTGAAGGTGAAGCCATATTTGCCGTTGTTGAAGAGCTTAAACTTTTCAAATCTTGGATGCAGTAAACTGAAGGGGAATAGCTTCTCAATGCTAGTGCAATGGCTCTGATACGAGTTAAAGCGAGTGAGCCCAAAGTGGAAGCAAGAGCTAAGGTGGAAGGAGAGAGAGAGAGAGAGAGAGAGAGAGAGAGAGAGAGAGAGAGAGAGAGAGAGAGAGAGAGAGAGAGAGAGAGAGAGAGAGAGAGAGAGAGAGAGAGAGAGAGAGAGAGAGAGAGAGAGAGAGAGAGAGAGAGAGAGATGTGTAAAAACTCCAACAACCATAATGTGTGAATGGCCTTCCCTTTATTCAAATATCATTGAAAGAATAAAGAATGATGTGATAGTGATGGACACTTGTCACATGTAGTATATAGGTGTGCAAGTATTGTTTGTATAGTGATAGACAAGCAATTAAGCATAGACACCTTTACTCTAAATATGTATGTGATTGTGCATGTATACACTGTGTGTGACTGTGTCATAGAGAGAAGAGGGGTTTTCAGAATCACTCTATAGCAAGGATAGTACACAAGTTTCCTATATAGCATACTAGTTATAATCACAACAATTTAAAGCTCTCTTAGTGCCACTCACATATGGAGTATAATTGTAGTAAAGGGCATGTTAGACATCTATGTGTTTGCATAAAGGTAAGACCCATATAGAAGAGGTTGCTAGAGAATGTGTAGCATACGGACAAGCCTCTGAGCAAAAAGCCTTGTAGGTAAGAGTCATGTGTAATATGTATCCAAGATGGAGGTTAAATATTAAGGGGTGAGAGAGAGAGAGAGAGAGAGAGAGAGAGAGAGAGAGAGAGAGAGAGAGAGAGAGAGAGAGAGAGAGAGAGAGAGAGAGAGAGAGAGAGAGAGAGAGAGAGAGAGAGAGAGAGAGAGAGAGAGAGAGAGAGAGAGAGAGAGGTATGTGCATGGAGGAAGAACCAATTGAAAGAAAGAGAGAGTGTTGGCAAGAGATGTCCCATGCTCGCGTACGCACACGCACGCACGCGCACGTTGTCGTATTGTTGCGCATTCGAGATGTGAAAACCACCCGAAAGTTGTGTGTGCGATTTAATACTTTATGCACACTTAGTTGTTGTGATTACATTTATTCTCTGCGTATGAGTATAGTAGCGAGTATGAAGGGTTGCTTTCAGTCTATGTTGAATAGGATCAAGGAGACAAGACATTACAATTATTCAAACAAATGCATGAGGAGGATATCTCTTTGGATAGTATCACACTTGTCTGCACCTTAAAAGCTTGTGGCATGGCTGGAGCTATAAACAAGGGCCAAGAAATACATGCTGAGATTGATAGGATAGGGCTATTGAAGACAAATGTGGATGTGGGCATTGCATTAGTTGATATGTATGCTAAATGTGGCTGGCTGGCAGAGGCACAAGCAGTGTTTGATATGCTTCCTTATCGAGATCTAGGCACATGGAATGTCCTAATTGCAGGATATATACAACATGAATGTGCTGAAGCAGCAATAAACAGCTTTGAGCAGATGCAACTTGACAGTGTTTCCCCAAACGCACTCACCTTTACATGCATCATGAAAGCTTGTGGAATTTTAGGATCTGTAGACAGGGGCCAAGGATTACATTCTGATGTTGTTAGGGAAGGATTTCTGAAAAAGGATATTTATGTAGGTTCTGCGTTGATTGATATGTATATGAAATTAGGCTTGCTGACAAAAGCACAAGATGTGTTTGATGCACTTCCAAAGCAAGATGTAATCTGCTGGAGTGCCCTAATCACAGGATATGCACAACTTGGAAAGGCTGAAGATGTATTTTATATATTCGACAAAATGAGGGCACAAGGCATAAAACCAAACTTGATAACATTCAGTAGTGTGCTTAAAGCATGCAGTCACACAGGTCAACTGGGTAAGGCACAAATCTACTTTGAAAGCATGAGCAAAGACTATGGCCTCATTCCAACGGTGGAGCACCTCACTTGCATGGTTGATCTCCTTGTTCGTGCAGGCCTATTAGGCGAGGCAGTAGCAGTTATAAAGAAGATGCCATATTCAGCTAACCTTGTGTTGTGGCTTACTGTTTTGGGTGCTTGTCAGAAGTGGGGCAATGTGGAACTCGGAAGGCAGGCCTTCGAACATGCATTGCAATTGAATAAGAAGAATCCAGTGGCTTATGTCTGTATGTCTAATATATACTCGGATGCTGAAAGGGAAAAGGAGCCGTGCTTTGAGGGGAAAAAGAGAAGCTTTTGGGCTATTTTGAAAGGAGGCTTTTTGGGGGGAAAAAAGTCCTGTAGATGGTGACGAGGGAGAAGACCATGGGATAGATGGTGATGAAAAAGAAGACGATGAAGATGGAGGAGAAGACTCCATCTTCTATGAAATTGCTCTTCCCGACAATCGTGTGACTCGGAGATCAACAGGGATGACGAAAGCCTTAATTGTGCGGAAGATGCTTATTAAAGAGGACGACGAGACCAGCATGGCTCGATGACATAATTGGGCCAGCTTGCGGCATATGGGCTATTATGGCTTCTCAAAATATATGCCGTTCCTCTGTTAATTGTGAATGGGGTTTCTTGTCTTCATCACATTCCTTCAGCACACACACCCTGCCCTTCCTCACTACTCTGAGGCAGAGTGGGAGTGGCTGCGTGGAGCACTCTCGACTGTGGATCGTGACTATGGGATCCTCAATCAAGTGTTTCATCACATAACAGACACTCACGTGGCTCATCACATATTCTCTACAATGCCACACTATCATGCAGCTGAGGCAACAGAGGCAATCAAGCCTATATTGGGCAACTATTACCAGTTTGATAGCAACTGATTATTATTCAGAGGCAATCAAGCCTATATTAGGCAACTATTACCAGTTTGACAGCACCTGATTATTATTCAGACAGAGCTTGCAAGAGAGCATGAAGGAAGAAAGGAAGGAAGGCTAACCAAGGCCTGAAGACGGAGGTGGCCAAGGTGTCCATGGAGGTTGGCGTCGATGGAGTTGCTGTGATCACAGTGAACAATCCTCCTGTCAATTCCCTTTCCATTCCAGTCTTTTGGGGATTGAAGGCAAAATATATCGAAGCTCTACAAAGAAATTATGTAAAAGCAATCGTTGTAACAGGTGCAGGGGAAAACATCAATCCCTCTGTATTCTGCTGCTCTGCTGCTCCTCTATGGGAAATCATGAAGTACTTGTCTGAGAAGAAATAAAAGGATGCAACCAGCAAAGCACATAAACAAAGTGGCAGCAGCCTTGAGAAGATTTCATAAAGGAAACCAGATCTACCAGAATTTTCAGTGACATTGCAACCTGATGCCTATGAAGACATTAAAAACAAAATCAGAAAACATTAGCAAAGACTTATTGCTCGTTTGATCATGCAATGTCATGCGAATTTAATTTCTGTATTGGAACACAACTAGCACCTACTGATGCTTCTCAGACTGACATTTAATACAAACCTCTTCAAAGAGGTTAGCAGGCTGGCTATTTCCTGCATTCACATGTATGTTGGAGTTTGTGGTGTCAAGCATTAATCAGCTTTACGAAACTTACAAGAGCCCTGTGTAGATGCCATAATCCATTCATATTGTAATGCTGTCATGAAATCTGAAGGATTAATCGACTTTTCCATGGAAGATGCTCCCCATAATTACATGCTTGAGCATACACTCACAACCATAAAACAAAACCGTCTGGAACTTGTTGCTGTGTGGAAAATTGATCAATAGGATTATTCACATGTTGAATCTTCTATCCTGAAATTATTCAAAGTCCTCAGTGGTCGCGACTTGGCTTTCGAAAACCCTTCGACATCTTTGGTGAACCCGACGTGAAAGCGTTGCAGAAATTTCAGGATGGGAGATTCTTCAGCCTCTATTTCAGCTTCTTCTACAATTTCAGCTGCCTCTACTTCAGCTCCATCTATGACTGCTGCGTCAAGTACTTCAACGGAGGATCTAAAACAGATTTTGCAGAATATGTCCATGTATATGCAGCTCCAAAATCAGCAAACACAAATGTATATGCAGCAGCAACAACAATTGCATCAACAACAGTTGTCTCAGCAAAGGCAACTCTATTCGGAGCAGGAGAATGCAAACAGCGCGACTAAGGCTATTGAAGCAGTTGAGAGTGAGAAGAAGCTATTTGACGGGCGTAATGTTTCAGCATATTTGAAGACATATGAGATCAAGATGGGATTTTTTGGAGTTCCTGCTGGACTTATGAGTAAGTACTTCCTTCCTCTTGTCACACCTGCTTTGAGAACAAAAGTGACTGATCTTTTTATTCAAAACACACATTGGCAAGATTTTAAGAAGGCCTTGAAAGAAGAATACTTCCTTGAGGACTTTGGTATGGCTACTCGGCGGTCATTCCGAGAGTGGGTCTACATGCCAAACAAAGGTCTTGCTGCTTCAGAGTTGATTCGTGAATTCGAAGAGAGGTATAGTCAGCTTGATGCCATTGAACAAAGAGCATTGGATGTTGAAAAAGTTGAGCTTTTCTTGCAAGCTGCGGATCCTGCTCTTCAAGAAGAATTAGGTGAGCTTCTTGAAGATCGCACGAAACCTATGGGTCTTAAAACTGATTGGCAGGATGCTCAGGATGCAGTCTCGACATTGACCAAGAGGAGGATATGGAAGACTCGCCTACAGAATGGTTCCATGACACCTATACCATCATCTGCTCCTATGCCTACTTCTATCCCTGTTATTTCTTCTCCTCCTCAGCCAGTTTCTTGGCCTATGCCAGTGCCTACTATTTCCACTCCACCTATTCCTCCTGTTCCATGACCGATGCCTACACCTTCTGCTCCAAAACCATCCGCTCCATCGGTGCCTACCTCTATTGATGATATAATCAAAGGCATCACAGATTTGACACTTGAGTCAGTCAAAGCAGAGTTAGTGGGAAACTTGAAGGAGCAGTTTGCTTCAACTGTGCCTACTACTTCTTCTAGTGCTCCTACTGCACCTAGGAGTGCTCCTAGTGCTCCTAGGAGAGATCGGAGATGTATTTGGTGTGATAGTACGGAGCATCAGCATTGCAGGGATTGTGACTCTTTCCAGGATGCAAGGAGGCATAATTTGGTATATTGGGGGCAAGATGGTAAGATTTGGTTGACTGAGACAGGAGCTCCACTTGCTACCAACTTTGGTAAAGGTGGAATGAAGAAGTTGGTGGAGGATATGGCTGCACGTACTTCTTATGTGACGGCTAGAGGAGATGCTTCTGCATATGGAGTACAGATTGAGAAGGGATCGGAGACTCAGTCCGCACTATGGACTTATGCTATGGAGACAGCAAACAAGGGGAAAATTCAGCAAACTGTTTTGACTAGCGCAGGCTCTAGCATCAGATCAGAGACAGGTTGGGACTCGCCTGTTGACAGGTATTCTATTTATGCTTATTTGGCTAAATCTCATGGTGCAGATGTATTTGTTGAGGAGAAGCATAAGAGGGATGAAGAAAATCCAAGTGCAGCTAAGAAGACTAGAGGGGGTGAGTTTGTTACTCCACCTACTGCAGGACCATCTTCAAGACCAGGGCCAGATCGACAGATGGAGGATGCTCAAAAGAGAGAAAAGAGGCAAGAGCCTAGAGAGAGAAAGCAACCAGGATTTAGATTGATGTCCGATATTGAGACATCTACAGATATGAAGAAAATCTTTAATGATAAGATACTCGGCAGTGAGGTGACTTTCACTATTTCTGAGATTTTGGGCATCTCAAAAAGAGAGTTTCAGGATCAGTTCCAGGAGGTCCTGAAGAGGAAAAGACATGCATTGTCTACCATTGATACACAGGGAGTTTTGATTGGAGAGTTGGATGAGGATGATGATGAGGTTATGGTTGATAATGCTTCTGTTTTGCCACAGGTAGAGAAGAGGGTTCAGCCTATGCATTATGCTGAAATTGATGAGCCTGTTTTGATACCGCGTAGTCACTTTTCGCGGAGCCATTGGGCTAGGGCAACTACAGAGACGATGGTAAAGATTGGAGAGAAACAGGTGCCTTATGTTGCATTGGTTGATCATGGTTCAGAGATTAATCTCATTGTTCGTGGAGTTTATGAGAGTAACAGATGGCCTATGGATGTAGAGCATGGGTGGCGTATGAGAGCCGCCAATAACACTGCAGGTGATTTATATGCTGCTTGCCCTAGTGTCAGGGTTTCTATTGGTGATGTAGAGGAGGATTTTCATTTCTTTGTGCAGGATTCATGCTCTTATCCCATAATTCTTGGTCAGCCATTCATTACAGAGATGCGCATGGAAACAAAGGTCATGGATGATGGATCTGCTTATGCACGGATTCGCAGTAAAGATGGTATGAGAGCAGTTTAGTTTATGACTGTATGTGTGAATCATGTTAGAAACAGGGATACTCTCAGAGATGCACCCTTACCCACTGTGAGGGATTCGGGTTTTCATTAGGTACCGCCGTTTCGCGAGACGACGGTGGTACAGAGGAGAGGAGATTGGAGTTCTCGCCTCCTGGCAGCGGTGTTTTCTCCTCCGGTTATGTTGGGATTTCAGCAAACAGTTCGATGAGCTATCAGAAGAATTCTAGGTTGCCTAGAGCTGCCAGGCAGTATATATGCAAGAAGGAGAAAAATTTGAAAAATGCAGGAATTTTGGAGGATGATGAGCACATAGATGGAATGTATGACAGTGTGATTTGTGCAGATACGATGGCAGAGATGGGAGATATGCTGAAAACTGATATGCTGAATTGTCATGGTAATGTATTAGTGCAGTCCCTGGACATGTTTCATGAAATTGCAGATTTTGTGTCACAGATTGAGTCAGAGGTTGAGGTAACTCAGCAAAGAGTATTGAGTGCTGAAGAAATTCAGCAAACAGAGTTTCCAGCTGGTTATGATCAGCTTTCAGAGAGACAGAGGGCTGAAAATTTTCAGCCAACAGAGTTTACTGCTGAAATATTTCAGCATTCAGAGTTTGGGGCTGTTCCTATGCAGTCCATAGAGCAGAGGGCTGAGAATATTCAGCCATTGGAGTGCAGAATTGCTGATTTATAGCAAGGTTTATGTAATGCAGAAGAGCATTATGAAGCCAGGGTTGACACGAAATACAAAACTGTGGATAAGAAGGTGAAGCCGGTTGCTGTACCGCTTCCATCTGACAGTGATCAGCAAATAGAGAGGGCTGCTAAACAGCAAATTTTGAGGAATCCGGAGCATATTGGTCATAAGTTTTCAGCAGAGACACTTGCTGAATTGAAAATTGGAAATGGTGATTTTTTGTTACCCATAGAGAAGCAATGCTTTCAGGATATGCTTGAGCGTCATGGAAGAGGATTTGCTTTTGTCCCACATGAGATTGGATGTGTGAATCCTGATATTGTTGCTCCTATGGCCATTTTTACTATTCCTCATATCCCATGGAATCTCTGACCTATTCCAGTGCCTAAAGCACACTTGCCAAAGCTGATTGATTTATTGAATGAGAAAATCAGGATGGGAATCCTTGAGCCTTCATCTGCATCATACTCAAACAGGTGGTTTACAGTTCCAAAGAAGAATGGTACTCTCCGATTTATTCAGGACATGCAGCCAGTGAACAGAGTTACTATTAGGAATATTGGTATAGGTCCAGTTGTGGATGAGTTTGCAGAGGCATTTGCTGGACGTGCCATCTATTCTTTGGGTGATTTATATTCAGGATATGATCAGTTTCAGCTGGCTTTGGAAAGCAGGGATATAACCACCATGAGAACTCCTATTGGGCTTGTCAGGATGTGTACCTTGCCTCAAGGTGCCACTAATTCTGTTGCGCATATGATGAATGCCATGCATAAGGTCCTTCGTGATTACATACCTCAGCTTACTATGCCTTTCTTGGATGATGTGCCCATTAAGGGGTGTGCAGAAGAAGAGAAGAATGAGAGCCTAAATGAGCAGGGATGCAGATACTTTGTGGCTGATCATATTTCAGCATGTGAGAAGATTTTGGACAGGTTAGAAGAAGTGAACTTGACACTTTTAGGGAAAAAATCTGTTTTTGGAGTGAATGAGGTTGTCATTGTTGGGCATATGTGTGGATATTATGGCAGGAAACCTTCACCTGATAAGGTGAATGCTATAGGCAAGATTGCAGAGTATTGTTCTACTACTTCAGAGGTACAGAGGTTCATTGGTGCTTGTGTGTTTTATATGATTTGGATACCTCATTTTGCACACATAGCAGATTGTTTGTATCAGCTGCTTCGAAAGGGGCAGAAATTCTATTGGGATGAGAGTCACAGTAGAGCCATGCGGAAATTGAAGAAGTTATTGCAGAATGCTCCTACTCTCAGGAAAGCGGATTATAATTGTGATAGGCCTATTGTATTGACAGTTGACACTAGTCCAATTGGCATAGGTTGGGCTGTGGGTCAAGATGATGCAGATGGAAATAGGTATGCTATTCGGTTTGGGGCGAAAGTCCTAAACGAGAGACAGAGGAGATATCCGCAAATCAAGAGGGAGTTATTGGGGATTGTCACGGCTCTCAAATGTGACAAGGAGTACTTTATTGGAGCTTCAGTTGTGGTAGAGACAGATTGCTTGCCATTGATTGGTATGATCACGAGTTGCTCTACTCCGGATATAGCTATGTTGAGATGGATTGCATACATCAAGTCATTAAATCCGGAATTTAAACACATAGCAAGGAAGGATAATCCAGTGGCAGATATGTTGTCTAGAGCCAGATATGATGATGAGGAGACTCTACTTGCAGAAGAGGATGATGCAGAAATTTCAGCCACTATGGTTGATCATGTTTGTCATGTCTATGATATTGTGGCTTTCACAGAAGAGCTCTATGTTGGAGATTGGTTGCAGATTGGCAGGTACCTTAGTACACTAAGCAAAAGAGATGAATGGATAGATGAAGAGTTCAAGAAGATTAGAAGGAAAGCCTATGGTTATTTTCTCAAGGACGGATTTCTTTGGAAGCATCCGAAGAAAAGAAGCGGATTACCTTTGCGGGTTGTCTGCGATAGAGAGACACAGTTACAGATGATGAGGGAGTTTCATGAGAGTCCTTGGGCTGGTCATAGAGGAGTATGGGCTACTTATGAGAAAATCAGGGAGAAATATTGGTGGAAAGGCATGTATAGAGATGTTTCTCACTTTGTTGAGACTTGCAGAGACTGCCAGATGTATTCAGTAGTGCGTCATAGAGATGAGCTTCATCCGACCTATCCGCTATGCATTCATTATAAGTGGGTAGTTGATTTGGTTACCATGCCTATGGGTCTATGGCAGATGAGATACATTGTTTTGGCTAGAGAGGATCTTACCAATCATGTTGAGGGTAGATCTTTGAGAACGAAGACCACTAGTGTAGTGTGTAAGTTCTTACTGGAGGAAATTTTCTGCAGGTATGGTTGTGTGGGTAAGATCATTGCGGATCGTGGTGAATTGGATGCAGATGAAGCTAGGGAGTTTTTCTCTCAGCTAGGAATCAAGTTGGCTCTAAGTACAGCATATAATCCAGAGGGAAATGGAAAGAGTGAAAGAGGGCATCCGCCGATAGTGAAAGCATTAGCCAAAGCATGCAGAGGACGGATTGGAGAATGGCCAAGACTTCTACCATTTACTTTATGGGCTGATCGTACGACTCATAGTGTTACCACAGGATATATGCCTGCAGAGTTGATGTATGGTCAGAAACCTGTTATGCCGATTGAGACTTGTGCTTTGACTTGGTCAGTTTTACCATGGCAGGAGGATTTGACGAGAGAGGAGCTCTTAGCTCTTCGGATTCGACAGTTAGAGAGGAGACCTGAGGATATTCAGCTAGCTATTGACAGGTTGAAGGTTGCTAGACTAAGGAACAAGGACAGGTTTGATAGCAGGCATCGCTTGCGGCCTAGAGCAATAGAAGAGGGAGATTGGGTATTGGTCTTTGATAGCAGCCCTGAAAATCAGCATACTGCACTTCGGAAGATGGTGAAAAGATGGTTTGGGCCATACATAGTCAGACATGTCTTTGATAATGCAACATATGAGCTGACAGAATTGGATGGAACAGTGCTTAGAGTGCCTATTGCTGGAAAAAGAATCAAGATTTTCAAGAAAAGAGATGATGAGGATTATGCATTGGAAGAATTTTCAAGAGAAGAGCAACGGCAAGAAACTCAAATGGAAGAGACAGATGATATGGCTGATAATCTTGTTGATCTACCGGAAATGCATAACGAAGAGATTGATTTGTTTGTGGATCTTGATGATAATGATCATGGGTAGTTGGCGCATCCGGAGGATGTGCAGGATTAGAGGGGGTGGATGTCGTATTGCTGCGCATTCGAGATGTGAAAACCACCCGAAAGTTGTGTGTGCGATTTAATACTTTATGCACACTTAGTTGTTGTGATTACATTTATTCTCTGCGTATGAGTATAGTAGCGAGTATGAAGGGTTGCTTTCAGTCTATGTTGAATAGGATCAAGGAGACAAGACATTACAATTATTCAAACAAATGCATGAGGAGGATATCTCTTTGGATAGTATCACACTTGTCTGCACCTTAAAAGCTTGTGGCATGGCTGGAGCTATAAACAAGGGCCAAGAAATACATGCTGAGATTGATAGGATAGGGCTATTGAAGACAAATGTGGATGTGGGCATTGCATTAGTTGATATGTATGCTAAATGTGGCTGGCTGGCAGAGGCACAAGCAGTGTTTGATATGCTTCCTTATCGAGATCTAGGCACATGGAATGTCCTAATTGCAGGATATATACAACATGAATGTGCTGAAGCATCAATAAACAGCTTTGAGCAGATGCAACTTGACAGTGTTTCCCCAAACACACTCACCTTTACATGCATCATGAAAGCTTGTGGAATTTCAGGATCTGTAGACAGGGGCCAAGGATTACATTCTGATGTTGTTAGGGAAGGATTTCTGAAAAAGGATATTTATGTAGGTTCTGCGTTGATTGATATGTATATGAAATTAGGCTTGCCGACAAAAGCACAAGATGTGTTTGATGCACTTCCAAAGCAAGATGTAATCTGCTGGAGTGCCCTAATCACAGGATATGCACAACTTGGAAAGGCTGAAGATGTATTTTATATATTCGACAAAATGAGGGCACAAGGCATAAAACCAAACTTGATAACATTCAGTAGTGTGCTTAAAGCATGCAGTCACACAGGTCAACTGGGTAAGGCACAAATCTACTTTGAAAGCATGAGCAAAGACGATGGCCTCATTCCAACGGTGGAGCACCTCACTTGCATGGTTGATCTCCTTGTTCGTGCAGGCCTATTAGGCGAGGCAGTAGCAGTTATAAAGAAGATGCCATATTCAGCTAACCTTGTGTTGTGGCTTACTGTTTTGGGTGCTTGTCAGAAGTGGGGCAATGTGGAACTCGGAAGGCAGGCCTTCGAACATGCATTGCAATTGAATAAGAAGAATCCAGTGGCTTATGTTTGTATGTCTAATATATACTCGGATGCTGAAAGGGAAAAGGAGCCGTGCTTTGAGGGGAAAAAGAGAAGCTTTTGGGCTATTTTGAAAGGAGGCTTTTTGGGGGGTAAAAAGTCATGTAGATGGTGACGAGGGAGAAGACCATGGGACAGATGGTGATGAAAAAGAAGACGATGAAGATGGAGGAGAAGACTCCATCTTCTATGAAATTACTCTTCCCGACAATCGTGTGACTCGGAGATCAACAGGGATGACGAAAGCCTTAATTGTGTGGAAGATGCTTATTAAAGAGGACGACGAGACCAGCATGGCTCGATGACATAATTGGGCCAGCTTGCGGCATATGGGCTATTATGGCTTCTCAAAATATATGCCGTTCCTCTGTTAATTGTGAATGGGGTTTCTTGTCTTCATCACATTCCTTCAGCACACACACCCTGCCCTTCCTCACTACTCTGAGGCAGAGTGGGAGTGGCTGCGTGGAGCGCTCTCGACTGTGGATCGTGACTATGGGATCCTCAATCACGTGTTTCATCACATAACAGACACTCACGTGGCTCATCACATATTCTCTACAATGCCACACTATCATGCAGCTGAGGCAACAGAGGCAATCAAGCCTATATTGGGCAACTATTACCAGTTTGACAACAACTGATTATTATTCAGAGGCAATCAAGCCTATATTAGGCAACTATTACCAGTTTGACAGCACTTGATTATTATTCAGACAGAGCTTGCAAGAGAGCATGAAGGAAGAAAGGAAGGAAGGCTAACCAAGGCCTGAAGACGGAGGTGGCCAAGGTGTCCATGGAGGTTGGCGTCGATGGAGTTGCTGTGATCACAGTGAACAATCCTCCTGTCAATTCCCTTTCCATTCCAGTCTTTTGGGAATTGAAGGCAAAATATATCGAAGCTCTACAAAGAAATGATGTAAAAGCAATCGTTGTAACAGGTGCAGGGGAAAACATCAATCCCTCTGTATTCTACTGCTTTGCTGCTCCTCTATGGGAAATCATGAAGTACTTGTCTGAGAAGAAATAAAAGGATGCAACCAGCAAAGCACATAAACAAAGTGGCAGCAGCCTTGAGAAGATTTCATAAAGGAAACCAGATCTACCAGAATTTTCAGTGACATTGCAACCTGATGCCTATGAAGACATTAAAAACAAAATCAGAAAACATTAGCAAAGACTTATTGCTCGTTTGATCATGCAATGTCATGCGAATTTAATTTCTGTATTGGAACACAACTAGCACCTACTGATGCTTCTCAAACTGACATTTAATACAAAACCTCTTCAAAGAGGTTAGCAGGCTGGCTATTTCCTGCATTCACATGTATGTTGGAGTTTGTGGTGTCAAGCATTAATCAGCTTTACGAAACTTACAAGAGCCATGTGTAGATGCCATAATCCATTCATATTGTAATGCTGTCATGAAATCTGAAGGATTAATCGACTTTTCCATGGAAGATGCTCCCCATAATTACATGCTTGAGCATACACTCACAACCATAAAACAAAACCGTCTGGAACTTGTTGCTGTGTGGAAAATTGATCAATAGGATTATTCACATGTTGAATCTTCTATCCTGAAATTATTCAAAGTCCTCAGTGGTTGCGACTTGGCTTTCGAAAACCCTTCGACAACGTGCATGCGCATTGCACACGCACGCACACACACATGCACGCATGCACGCACATGCACATGCACACGCACACGCACACGCACGCACGCACATGCACACGCACACGCGCGCGCACGCGCGCGCACACACACACACACACAGAGTGTGTGTGTTTGTTTATCAATATGAATCTAAAGAAGTAGAAAGATTATGTGCATTGTGCATTCCATACCATCTATTTCTTCTAAGTAGATTGCCAAGCAAAGAATGTTGTAATTTCTTAAGCTGACTAAAAGGCACTTGCCCACATGTGTTATAACATCTATGTGAGCAATTCATGGTAATACATGTGTGTGTGTGGCTTGCCTATGCTAATGAAAATGTCCATCTCCCTCTTTCTTGTAGTTATTCATGCTTGATAAACTATAAATACATGTATGTGAATATGAAGGTTCTGTTGTATCTTAAATAATGAATCATGTGACTTACATTTATAAAAAATTTCTCTTTTTTTGAATTTTTACTTTTTATTGAAACAGTACTATTTATCATTTGTAACTTTATTGGTTGATCTAGAAATAAAGACGCTAGATTGAGTGTCTGCTCTTTAAAAACTACTTTGTTTTAAGGTCTAAATAAGACCTCTAGTTTCTTTCTAAAAGTATTAGCCAACATGTTCCAAAATCACAATGGAGGTCTCTTTAAAAATTTGGGAGGGCAAGGGAGGGGATGTGCGCCACAAAAATCTATAACAATCACACCATCTCAATGTATGAGACTTAGCATATTATGTATAAATAGAAAAACAATTAGAAGGATACTCACCTCATATTGAACTCTCTATTTATAAGTTATTCTTTTTGTCTTATGCATTCTCTAGAATAAGGGAAACCCATATTCCTTTGCTTAGTCTGCATGTCATTTTTAGAAGAACTTACTTATTTTATTTGGTAATTAAAATTACCCTATACAGTAACAATAGATTTATTAGTTTCACCTCAACTTAAAATCTCTAATTTATAGCATTCATAGTAAATGAAATATTGACTTTATTGCCAAGTTATATCAATAATGCAATTAGATAAGTTATAGTGACATATTTGAAGTACCCAACATGAGAACACATTATACACTAATTTCAATAGTTTTCCAAACTAGCAATTATTAGTGGCATTACTACTATTTTAAATGCAAATACAATATGTTGTTAAAAGAATATTGACAATATGATGACTCTATATACTTAGGTCCTCTTCATTTTACAAATCACCTTATAAGATACGTATCCCTAAAATATTGGTATGGAGTGCCTTTTGGGTAGGCAAAAATTCCATTTAGATCTCAATACTTGCTTAAAGGCTCATATTCCATAGAATACTAATATGGAGTGCCTTTGGATAGGACAAATTCAAGTTTAGTCTCAATACTTTACTGAATGCAAATCATTTTTGTAGCCATAATTTATTCCTAGGGAAAACAATACTAGTAACTACTTGAGGATTTGTGTAGTATATCCACATGTAGTTCTTGTTTGAATATAGAATGGAGAAAGAGACAAGAAGAGGCTTGCATAAATGGTGAAGTTTTTGTTACTTTTTGTGCCAACACAACCCAAGAAGCTAACATAGGGACCACTTGCTTGTAGTTCAAAGATCCAAGACCAACTTATGCAAGCCAGTTTGTTGTCGTGGAATATAAACTCTAATAATGATGTCATTCACCAATAAAGTTCAAACACTCCACTCAATGATAGCAAGAAGTGAAGTTCCATTATGGAATTCACTTTATTTTAACACACTTATAATGTAGAAATCTATGTGTGTGTGTGATAAAGTTTCCACGTTAGCATATATTTGCTCTCTTTTGGAAAGCCATCACCACCATCTTAGCACAACTCTTTTCACCATCACCATCACCATCTACAAGTGTTGTACACACCTTTTAGGAAGCCATCCACACCATCATAGCACAATTCTTCTCACCACCACCATCTAGATTTTGAGATGTGAGCACCTAGAAGTATTGTGCATACCTTTTTAGGATGGCAACTTATCACTTGCACACCATAAATTGGTGTTTGCCGAGTATATTTACGCTCAAAAGAATGTGCCCTTAACTGTAAAGATGTTCGCAGAAACATGACTTACCTTTATTTCTAGAACAATGTGTTTGGCATTTTGTATATAGGGTAGTTAACCCTCTCAACAAGTTTACGACACATTAAAAAATAATTGTATTAAAAGGCTTGAAGCTCTATGAGTGTTTGAAAATCAAGCCATCTTTGAGGAAAATCTTCCCATATTATGTTAGAATGATTTTTCATCTTTAAGAATAATCCTATCATTATCACTCCATTGACCAATTGTAAGGTTAATAGACTTATAGTTAGGTACACCCATACAATCTATTCAAACTTTTACATAAAAATGCATGGCACTATGACGTCCCACATGGTCAAGTAATAATATTCTTGATCAATAATTGAGCACATATAGAACTTCTAAGCACGTATAGATTGAATATAAGTTCCTTAAGATAGCAAGCCTTTGATCCTTATCTCCCTTCAAAGGCATCCATCTTCCTCTTCAAAAATGCTAGTCATTGTTTTTTATAAAATCTCAAATTTTTTACACCATATTTAAGTAGCTATAACATTCTTGGAAAATGAAAACCAACATTGCTTGCTTACTTAGAATAGATGGTAGATTCTCTTCTTATGAATAGCAACCATATTTGATAATTATACTAGATATACTAGCTATGAGTGTTAACAATTCTTAAAGCAATAGGTGTGAAGTGGAATATCTTTTGTTTGCAAAAGAAAAGCTTGAAATATGGTCATATTGACAACTTGTCCACACATATCTACATTAGTGTCTTCTAGACTCTAGCTTGTTTTCATGACCTAAGTACGCATAAGATTTCACATTTGACAATACTACTAAAAATTGGATAATATCAACTATGAGGAATCTGTAAGTATTTTAATATAAAGAAAAGATCCAAAGTCTATTGCAATTATAGATTATTGTGCTTTAGGTTCATTATTAATAACAAAATCTATTTCCAAAAGTGAGAAGGAATAGAATCCCAAAACATTATGAGTCACCTTAGC
This sequence comes from Lygodium microphyllum, assembly GCF_053477565.2. Classification (NCBI taxonomy): domain Eukaryota; kingdom Viridiplantae; phylum Streptophyta; class Polypodiopsida; order Schizaeales; family Lygodiaceae; genus Lygodium; species Lygodium microphyllum. The sequence continues at coordinate 50,086,524 of NC_141142.1, forward strand.
TTGTAAATTCTTTTTTAAGAACTTCATATACTTAATTGTATTTATGAATTTCCTAGCAATTATTAATCATGAGTCATAATGTCAATTAGCTTCAATGTCAACAAAAAGTAAGATGCTAACTTGCTTGGATGAACACAAAATGGACGAACCCAAAAAATATACAACAAAAGAGAAGCCACACATAAAGTTAAACAATCCCATGTTAGTGAGTGAAAAAAGCATTAGAAATGCAAAATCTGGATGGAAACCTTGCACTCTAGACCCCTAAAGAAGTGCCTCAAATGTTTCTTCTTAGTGGGCATAAAAGTAGAAATTCAAAGGCAAGAGAGAAAGTACATGTGAAGCTAAGCAATGCCAAGTTCTTACTTCAATCACTCACATACAATTCACCTTTGAAATCTCCTCAATTAATGCATTTGACTTTATAAATAGGAATATAATCAAAGATTGACAATCAAATCCAAGCTCACCACCAAATTAATCATTCAAAAAGTTACTATACACCTCATAGAGGCCCAATTCTCATTGTTTCATTGAACTATATCCCATAATCGTTTAAGTGTTGTAGCCATGAGGCATGATTCTCAGGCATGCTTATCATTCATGAGAAGGCGTGTGCATACTCTTTCTATGATTATATGTGAATGCATGTGATAGATGTGTAATTATGTATTTGAAAGTTGGTCACTCATTTACAATTTCAATGTCAAGGATTATTGTTCATTTTAGCATATTGATAGTAAAGCCTTTTTGAAAGGATATCTTAACTTAATGATATGACAAACAAGGATTCACACAACAATATTGCTATGATATTAGTATACGAGAGACTATTCATGGTTATGAATTAATATGCAAACATTAAATATATTTTTCTAATATGTGATATTTTCTACATTGAAAATGAGTAAGTATTAATATGGAGAAAAAAAGAGAGAGTTATAATAGATAAAAATTAAATCATCTAAGAAACTCATCAAATAGGAATTTAAAGTGAATCCTTTACTGGTTCCCCATTTTACTAGAGAACAAGACTTGCTATTTGAGAAAACTCTTGCATTGATTTTATTATCTTCCAAAAAAGTTGCTAGATCAAGAACTAGTGAATGGTTCACCTCTTTCTAGCTAATACTTTTCTTTGATGCATTCCTATGTAACAAAGGGTTTAAAGGTCTTTCTATTAAGGGTTGTTTCTTCTTTTATTCATTGCTAATCAATGTTTATAGTGTTCTTCTTACCCTTACCCTTTCCTGTCTATATAGTTTCCTTGCTTGGCTACACTTTCATTATATATTCTTTTTCTACTTTTCTTTCCCTTGGACTTTTCATTGATTGGCCCTTGTTCTCATTTCCTATCTTTGTCCAACATGTTTGGAACAAGATCCTCTGTGGATATATTTGTTGGCACTTCCTTCTCCTTGCTACTCTTCTACATCAATCTTCTCTTCCTGTTGTTTAAGCTTTCTAGTTGTGTCTCACTTCCTTCTTTTGTGTTTTCTTTACCATCTATTCCCTTAGCTAGCTAATCAAGAGATACATGTTAGTCTTGTGTATTTTCTTAGCCCATTGTATATACATTTAATCCTTTATACTACCTTACTAGCACTCGACAGAACTCTGCATACAATAAGGATATATCTCCTCTCATAAACCAAGTTTTGGAGTTCTTTAATTCCTATTGCATCTTTCTTCCAAAATGAGGCACTTCCAAATGAATCGCATCAAGTACTAGCTATAAATTTTGGCATTTATTGCTTTCAAAAATGTGAAAGAGTGAAATGTGCAAAATTAGAGTTATCCCTTTTATTGCAAATATATTATATATGAAGAGGAGTTATTATATCCACATCAACCTAGTTCTATTGTTGCTCTATTTAGTTGCAAGGTTTACAAAAGCATGTGGTGCCATGCATTTATGAGAGTTTTAGATCAAGGAAAATTAGACACTATCAAGATAGAGTCAACTATCTATGTAGGATTCTATGCATAGGTGTACGTTATGATCATACTTTTTCATCAACTACACACATGACTATAGTATGCATGGTTACTTGTGTATTAAAGATCCAAATTTACCTTCTTTTCTTGCATTTGAAATGCTTAAACATTGTATATACTAACTAGAATACAAACATGCTTGAATTTAAGATAAATAGGAGAAAGTTTACCACCATGTGTGATGCATAGTGTGCCTTTTGATACAAGGGGATGAGTAGCAATGTGTAAGGACACATCCATCATCAATGTGTGTAGAGGGTGCACCTAGAACCATGTAAGCATTGTTAAATGATCGCCATGGCTACTTGGAAATATAAGACCATCAATGATGAAAAACTTGCATACTCTACATTTTTTTAAGACCTTAAACTCATATCCTTTTCTTAACTTGAATAATTTTAGGATTTCTTTTTTTTCTAGACTTTGTATCATAGTCTAGGCATCGCAAGTTACTTATCTTGACACTTCATTGCATTTATGATACCCTACACACATTGTATCTACACTAAGAAGACCACAACAATTGTCTCTTGGATAGCATAGCATCATCACAACCTTATCTCACTAGTTTGTCTCTAATTTTCACCAAGATTGTCTAATTTGAGTGCCATATAATCTTAGACCTATTACACTACACCTAGCAGATCCAACATAGCTATATGAGCATCTCTCCTAAACACTTTAATTGGTCATGGGCACTACCACAGTTAACCTACATCATGAAAAATGAACTCACAAAATGGGCCTTTTGGCGCCCCCTCCTTAAAACAAGGAAAATAGGAGAGAATAATAGTAAAATAATTCTCTTCTCTCTCTACTTTTGCAATCCAGTTTTGCATTTTTTGTATTATCCACAAAGGATTTTCTTAGATTCCTTCTCTCTCCTCATTCAATACCTTTTTTCAACCAAATTTTATATTAAAAAAAGAGTAGTTATGTCCTTCACTCTCAACTTTAATGTGTATCTTCAATGCTATCAAGAAGAGGACTAGAGAGAGAGAAATAGAAGAGAGAAGATTGCAAAAGAGAGAGAAGATGAGGTGCAGAAGAGAGAGAAAGAGAGTGATGAGGAGAGAGAAATATTAGAAAAGGAAAGAGAAAGACAAAAAAAGAAGAGAAGCCATAGAAGCTGTGAACAAGGAGGTGAGGTAAGAGACAGTAGTGTATAAATATTCCAAAAAGATGTGACAAATTACATGTCTCTCCCTTTTTATACCTATATTATTGTGACAAGTTATTATTATTGTTTCTATACTAGACATCTCTTCTTCCCATCTTTTTACAATCCATCCCATCCCAAAGGTTTTTGCCCACAAAAACAAACTTACAAAAGTTCGAAAGGGTAGATAAATTGAGTATTACTCTATTTTCAGCTATAAAATTTAGGAAAATGAATGAAATATTGAGAACATATGGACTGAAAAGAAGGAATGAAAGTAAGTCTCAACTATATACATGATTGTGAGTTTTTAAAAAGAGTTTAGAGCCTTAAAGTCTTCAAGAAATAGACTCAAAATAAAGAAGGCAACTTGTTGTAAGAACACACCATGTTGAACTAAATCTGCTAGAACTTCTGGTAGAAGTGTCCAAATGAAGTGTGCCACATGTCAAAATGTAGCTCTTGAAGAGTAATTTGACCCTATATAGATGGCATAATTTTGAAAATTTGGCAGAATAAAAGCTGCTCTAAAACAGACTGCTATTAGGACGTTATTTGCACCATAACAGGCTCTAGAGTAATTATGCTTCAACCCCACCAATGTATCTCGTAGGTAAGGAAACTCATCCAACATATATTCTAGCTGCTAAGAAGCTTCTTCAGGTGGTAATCCTCTCCATCTAATCAAATATTCAATGATAGAGTGAGAGCAAAGCTTCTTCTTATGTTGACCTATGATAGCCTCAAGAATGTACTAAATAAGACCTTCTTCATCTATAGCTAGTAGCTCATCAATTGTATCAACATGAGCACCATTGAAAGGCTTGAGCTGACTATGAGTTTTAGTGGAAGAGGATCGTTTCAATCTATATGCTAAGTCTCCAATGCGCTTCAGGATCATGTAAGGTCCATAAAACTTATGAGTAAGCTTGTTACTGGATCCATCCTTCAAGGTAGAATAATGAGACTTGTTGGGCACTTTTAGAAAAATTAATTCTCCTTCTTGGAACTCTAAAGGTCACCTCTTCTCATCTACATACAACTTCATCTAATCTTGGGCCTCCCTAAGATTCATCTTACACTACTGAAGAAGGGTCTACATTCTGTCCAATTCATCTTTCCCATGAGGATTCATTTTCTCATTGAAAATGACTATAGGAGCACCTGATAACCATACAGAGCCTCAAATGGTGAAATCCCAATACTAGTATGAGTGGAGTTATTGTAGGAAAACTCAACACCAAGAATCCCATGAAGGCTGCACATCATTATAAAAATGGTGAAGGTAAGTATCCAACCACTAGTTTACCCTTTCTATCTATCCATCAATTTGTGGATGATAGACTGTAGAAGGAGCCAATTTAGTGCCCATGGATGTGAATACCGCTTGCCAAAAGCTACTCATGAACTTTGAATCTTTGTTATGAATAATCACATGCGATAATCCATGTAATCTAAAAATATGCATTAACTAACTAGCCACCTATGAAGTAGTAAACAGGGTCTTAGTTGGAACGAAATGGGTTACCTTGGTGAGTCTATCCACCACCACATATATACTATTCCATCCCTTTTTGGTAGTAAGCAAGCCAATAATGAAGTCCATGGTAATGTACATCCATTTTTCCATAGGAATAGGTAATGGCTACAATAAACCGCATGGCTTATGGGTGCTATCCTTATTCTACTAACAAGGCATGCACTTCATGACAAAATCTTTACTATCTTTCCACAGTTCTTTCCAATAAAAGCTTTTGTTGATTATCATAGGTTTTAAAACTCCAAGGTGTCTAGCGAAAGGTGAAGGTTGAAACTCCTCCAAAATTTTCAGTGTAAAAGAAGAAGTAGAGAGAATAACAATCTTGCCATATTTAACTAGATTAGGTCATTTTTAAAGCTGATAATGTGAGTTTTTCTCCATGAGACCTTGCTATAATTTCTAAAAACATGGTTGAGCTCTTCATCCAAAAGATAGGCTTCCTATAATTCTTTAATCTAGTCCTCATTATATAGCTCAATCACAATTGAAACTTTACATGTCCATATACAAGAAAGAGAACCAACCACCACTACATTGTCTTTGCCTCTCATATGAGTGATGTCAAAATCATAATTCTGCAAACTAGCTACCCACTTATGTTTCTTAGGAGTAAGATTGGACTGAGTGAGGGAATACTTTAGGGCCCTGTGATCACTTTGAACTCTAAACCGAGTGCCATACAAATAATGATGCCATTTCTTTATTGCATGTAAGATAGCCAACATCTCTTGGTTGTAGATATTAATAGCCATTTCCTTATTTGTAAGCTTGTGACTTTCAAAGATAATCACTCCATGCTCATGTAACAAAACATCCCCTATGCCTTGGCCACTAGCATCACAAGTGTATGGTAAACTCTTTCAAAAAATTGAGGCATACTAAAATAGGAGTAGAAGTAAGGAGTTCCTTTAACTGGTTGAATCTACTATCTACAAGTGCATCCCAAAAGAAAGCTTCCTTGTTTAACCTGTCAGTCAAAGGAGCTACAATAGCCACAAAGTGCTTAATGAATCAGCAATAAAATAAAGATAGTTCAAGGAACCCTCTAAGTGAAGTAGTGGTATAGTAGGTGTTGGCCAATCTTTAATACACTGAACCTTCTTGGGATCAACCTTGATCCCTTTTTCACTGACAATATGGCCTAACTACTCCACTTGAGTTTGCATTAAAGAAATCCTCAACAAAGAGTTTGTGATATCTCAATATATCAAAAACCTTCTCATATGTGATAAGTGGTCCTAAAGAGTCTTAATGTAAATCAAAATGTCATCAAAGAAGACTAGGAGCAACTGAAAGAGGAAAGATTGTAAAATCTTGTTCATTAGACTTTGGAAGGTAGCTGGAGCATTAGTAAGCCCAAATGGAATTACTAGAAAATGGTATAGCCCTCGATCACCCTCTTGTATACGGATCTAATGATACCTTGACCTCAAGTCAATCTTTGTAAACAATCTAGTCCCCATGAGCTCATCAAGCAAATCATCAATTCTGGGTATTGGGTACATGTTCTTCATTGTGATAGTTTAAATCCCTATAGTCAATGCATATCTTGAAGGATCCATCTTTCTTCTTCACTAATAAGATGAGAGATATATAAGATGAAGAACTAGGTTCAAGGAATCCCATTCCAAGAAGCTCCTTGTTTACTTGGCTACTTCCTCACACTCACACTTAGATAATCTATAGGGTGGCTTATTAATCAACTTTGAGTTGGGCTCCAAAACAATAGGGTGATCTACTACTCGCAGAGGCAATGAATTAGGTACTTCAAACAAATCCCTATATTCCTCAGGAAGAGCTTTCAAAGCTGGATGATTTGTTGAATTTTTGGACTGATCTTCAACCTCTTTATTCTGTGAGTGCTTCTTCAACTTCTTCTTGAGTAGTTGAATGGTGACAAGTTGAAAATCCGATTTACTAAAGATTCCTTGTAAATGGATGAGTTGTGTATCAAAGATAAACTCCATATATATTTGTGAAAAATCCATAGCAATTTTCTCAATGTCATTAGTCAATCACACCCGAGTACAACATCTATGGGCCCCATTTCCAAAGTAATCAAGTTTACTTTTGTTTCATAATTTTCCGCTAGTTGTAAAGAAACCTATGGGTATATTTGAGTGCTGATTTCTTCTTCACCATTGGCTATTTGAACTCTTATGGGCTGTTGTAAATCAGTGGGAAGACAATTCAATTTATCCACAATGGACTTATTCATCACAAAACTGTGTGTACTACCATTATCTATCAAGATAAACACATCCTTCCCATGACTATTACCCTTCATATGAAGTGTATTAGGGCTCTTAGAACCTGTCCAATCATCCATGAAAATGGAACAATTAGTGGCAATAAGTAGCTCATCATGAGTTCCTCCCAAATTAAAAGGAACACTACCACCCGGATCAAAAGGAAAAGTGTTGACAAGGTCATAAAAGTGTTCTTGCCCAACTTTCTCCTCAACATCCTCATTTTCAATGGTAGTTACTAATACATTGAACTCATCAGTATCATCTTTTGAATCTTCAAATACTAACATTCTATGGACCTTGGCTTTTATATTTTTGTATACACACTTTATTGGCATGATCAACTGTATACTTATCTCCACATTTAAAGCATAAGCCATTTTCTTTCCATTCCTTGTAGAGGTCCATAGGAATAGACTTTGGATTCATATTGGTTGAAGTATATCTAAACTTATTGTCCCCTTGTTTAAGATCTACTCTTGGACTGTTTGTTGTCCTGAAATTGCATTGAGGTCTTGAATCATTAAACGATGGATAAGTTGGCACTCTTAAGCTCCCACTTCGTGCATAATTAGTGCCACATAAACATTGCCAACTTGTCCCTATTTTAAAGTAGTCATTGGTAGTCCATAACTAGGCTAAAATAAAGACACCCTTCTATACTTTCTTCTATAACATTTTGCAATCTCAATAGCTTTGAAAAGATTGGTAGGGTTTTGCACCATAACATTAGCTCTGATAAGGAAGGTTCTAAACCCTACATATACTTGTAGAGTTTAGTTTCATCGCTAATGGTCTCTACATACATGGTAAGGTTGAGGAATTGGTTTGTATAATCCCATACACTTAGGCCTCTTTGCTCTAATCCATACCATCTTTGTGCCAATTTTTCATTTTCAAGAGGAGAGACAAAGACTTCAGCCATAAGTGTTTTGAATGCATTCCAATTCTCTACAAGTGTTCTGTTTCTTGATGTATCTCCACCAAGAATGTGTAAATCCTTCCAAATGTAAAGATGTAAAATGAATCTGCATATCATCAGTTCTAGGGAATATATCAAAATAGGATTCTAATTTTGAAATTCATTCCTCTAGATCGTATAGTGAAGAAGACTGCCCATTGTACTTTGCCAAAATGATTTTATCCTTCAACTTCCTTTTATGAAAGGGTTGTTGTCCCAAAATAAACAGCTCATGGTTATAGGCATTGAACCTCCAAAATAAGATGGTACTCTTCCAATAGGTGGCTAAGAACTAGTGTGAAACCTCCCTGATGGTAGAGGACCTCTAGCCCATAAACTTGGGAATTAGCACAATTTATACTACCCAAATAGCATCATGCCTTTGTGAAGTCTCACCCACTTCATATTGACTATTGGGAATGCTCCTTCGTCCAATGATTCCATGATCTTGGCCATTTTGGTCAGGTGGCTAAAGTGGAACTAGGGGGTCATTGTTTGAATGAGCTTTCTCCTTAGCTTCCTTGGTTCCCATTTGCATTTGCATCTATTATGAGAATTGAGTCATTATTTGAGCATAGGATTCTACTAATTTATCAATTGAAGCCTTTTTTTCGGTAGTGGAATCCACTAATTTCTCAAATACCATCTATTCAACTCTAGATAATAGCTCCATATGCCTTTGAGCATGCCTATTCTCATATTCACACATAGTATTATTAAGTGCACCAATTTCTCCTTGCATATGAGGCTCTTCAGGGCTCTCTTGAGGTGTATTTTTAAATATTGAATCTCTGATTTATTAAGCATATTCATCATGGGCCTTACTCTTTCCCTTATGACCTGCCATAGTAGTGTAATCCTACAATAACCCTTGTCAGAAAATCGGCTATAACTTGAGCTAGAAAACTCTGATTCCCAAATCTTTTGATTTAAAATAGAGCCAATAAACCCTTATTCAAGATGAGCTATAGCACGTTATAACAAGTTTAGGATAGAAAATTTTGCAATTCAATTTTTGAGACTGAACTGTCTAGGCCTGCAGCCTGTTTTAACTTGACCGACAACATAAGAGATTAGCCCAAAAATCGTACCACAATTATTGGGGCTATTTACTGCAGACCATAGTCAATTTGGTACTCCTCATGCTAGAATGAAGAGTGGAAGAAGATTTAAGTGTTGAAAAACTTCATGTCCTAAGAGGTAGAAGGAGATCTTGAATGAAAACTCCATGAAACATGTAGGAGAGCTCCAAGAAAGGGAAAAAGAACCCTCTCTTTGAAAAGTAACCATAGTTTGTTCTCGAGGAAGTTACTATATGTATATCCTCTACATCACATGCGTTCAAGGCCTATTTATAAATATCCTTATCCAAAAACTTTCATGAATAAAACATAACCCTTTTCTATTCAATTTGTAAATAACTCCTTTATATTACACCCTTTGATATGTAAAAAATGTATAAAAAGTTATTTTAAAAATACCTTATTTTGAACCCATGTGATGCACACATATATTCATGAATAACTTATCTGAGAGTTTTTTTTCCTTCCAAGTCCAATTAACTCCTATTTGACCATGTTACCTTCCAAAATTGCATGAAATTTGATGAAGACTTGCTATTTTGTCCATCCATTGCCATATTTTTTCCTTCCATCTTCAAAGATCTCCAGATTTATCTCAATATCTCATATACAGATACACTATTTTGATAGAATTGACTATCTTTGGCTCTCACTCACTCACTCACTCACTCACTCACTCACTCTCTCTATAATACATCATCTCCTCACTACAATACTTAATAATGACACTTAATAATCACTCTTAGGTCATGGATGCACCTCCCAAGAGGTATGGGAGGTATGAAAGGGCACCAGAGCCACTACAGTGTCTTTTCATAGCTCACTACTATCACTGTCACTTCAATCTTCTATTCAGTCTTCAGCACAACTGCTTCTTCCATTTTTTTAAGCTCTTTTAAAGTTCCAACTATAGATGTGCTACAAGTCATTGCTAGTTACAATGTCCATGTCTTATACGTGTAGTGCTTGTTTGAAATTGATTTTTATAATGAAAATTAGGACTGAATATGAAGAAAAAGAGGAGAAAAATGGATCAAACACCAATGCTCTGATACCACTTGTCAAGGAGAGGACTGTAGAGAGAGAAAGACGAGAGACAAGCTGACTGCAAAAAAGAAAGAGAAGAAGAGAGAAAAAGAGAGCGACGAGGGGAGACAATGACTAGAAAAGGAGATAGAAAGATAGGAAAAGAAGAGAAGCCATAGAAGCTATGAACAAGGAGGTGAGATAAGAGGCAGTAGTGTATTAATGTTCCAAAAAGATGTGAAAAATTACATGTCTCTCCCTTTTGTACCTATATCAGTGTGACAATGTATTATTATTGTTTCTACACTAGACATCTCTTCTTCCCATCTTACAAATGTAGTTTTTGCTAACATGATCAATTTTAATAGAAAAAACATTTGAAATGTTGCTATTTCTCATTGCAAACTTTATTCTTGATGCCTTTGTATAATCTGTATGGTATAAAGTTTCTAAGGGCTAGTAATCACAATGTTCATTTCTCGCTTGTCGATCCATCCATAATTTTAGTATAGGATAATTTTAAAAATACCAAACTATATTAGTATATAGTGAAACTTCACTTGTGCACCCGTTAGGCTCTTAATGTCTTTGCATAGTCCATGCGGTACGAAGTTTTTAAAGCCCAGTAGTAGCAACATTCGTTTCTTGATTATCAATCCATTCATAATTTTGGTGTATGATAATTTTAAAAATACAAAACTATATATTGAAATGAAATAAACTTCATACATTCACTTGTTAGGTGGCCAAAAGCTCAATATTTTTTTGGTCAAAATAATAGCCAAGAGATCCCTTATTTGAAGTTTGGCATTTGAAGCTGAAAGGTGAGAAGGATCGAAGCTTGCTTGGAAATGAGCTATGGCAGAAAGCAAGAGCAAGAAGAGAGAGAGACACAAATGGGAACTTCAACAACCACAATGTGTGGACGGGCCTTCCTTTATTCAAAGTGACACTAAAAGAATAAAGATTAAGTCACTATGACGGCGGGTGCTCGCCACCTGCAGTGTGTAGTGGCGGGTATTGTCAGTGTAGTAATACACGGGTTGCTAGGTGGAGGCACCTTTACCCCCAACAACCTCCCACTTAAAGGTGAATCTGCTCCAGTGAGAGAAAAAAAGAAAAGACAGTACAACATATACACATGTACAACAGGATGAGAAAAAAGACATCATCTCATCCAATGCACATCAATCTCCTGAGGAAGGCAAAGCGCTCGGTAGTGAGGCTTTTTGTAAGAAAGTCTGCAGGATTCTACTCAATCAGAATCTTGACAAGGTCAACAGACCTGTCCTCAATGACCTCGTGAATGAAGTGATACCTCACCTCAATATGTTTTGTCTTCGCATGGAAGATCGGAATCTTGGCCAACTGAATGGCACTCATAGAATTCGAATGTAGTGTAGGCATAGCATCTTTCATACCAAGGTTTGCAATCAAACGGCCTAACTAGATAGCCTCCTTGCAAGCCTCTGTGGCTGCAATATACTCGGCCTCTGTAGTAGCAAGGGCCGTATACTTCTGTGCCATGGACATCCAAGAGATAGCCCCTCCAACATATGTGAATACATAGCCAGAAGTGGACTTCCTACTATCTACGTGTCCTGCATAATCAGAGTTAGTGTACCCCATGACTCCTGTATCCTGGCTGCCATAACAAAGACTCATAGAGCTATTGTGCCCTTCAGGTACCTCATGATACCCTTCACGGCATCCCAATGTTTCTTGCCAAATGTAGCCATATAACGTGCCACAACCCCAATTGCAAAAGCAATATCTTTGGGTGGCTATCATGGCATACATAAGACTGCCCACGATTGATGCACATGGAATCTTGGCCAACTCAGCTCTCTACTCATTTGTTTGTGGACAATCGGCCTGTGAAACCTTCACATAAGAAGGTAATGGACAGCCAATATGCTTAACATCCTGCATGTAGAAGTGCTCAAGGCCTTTATGAATATACTCACTCTGTGACGAATAGAGTAGTCCTTGAGATTGATCGCACGTAATGCGCTTACCAAGAATATGAGAGGCATGTTCCAGATCTTTCATCTCAAAGCTCTTCTTGAGCTGAGCCTTAAGAGCATCTAGGTCCTCATGAGCTATCCCTACTAAAAGCATGTCATCCACATAGAGTACCAAAATCAGTAAAGAACTGTCATGGGATTTCTTCATGCACAAGCATGGATTCATAGCATTGCGGCTATAGCCCTGTGACTGCATGAATGCATCAAACTTATGGTACCATTCCCTAGGTGCCTGCTTCAAGCCATATAGACTCTTCTTTAGCTTGCACACTAGGTGTTCCCTGCCAGGGTCTGCAAAGCCCTTAGGCTGCTCCATGTAAATCTCATCATGCAAGTCCCCATGTAAAAGAGTGGTATTGACATCCATTTGGTATATGTTCGACGAACACACACAATACATGCAAGAAGGAGCTCACTTAAGGATACAAGAAGAGATATGGAGGCCAAAAACTTTTCTTGCTAGTTTTTCATACTTCTTTCTCACACAATATAATGTAAAAAAAATATAGATAAGATACAATATAAAGAAAAGTGGCCCATAAAGTAATACAATGCATAAATATCTATACTAATTGATTGGCACTATAACTATGCTAGTTGTAGATAGGTGTAACTAACCAAATATAATAAGTAATAAGTCAAGGGCCATATGGGGATCATAATGACCACTTATGTGCTAAGTGTAGATGTAGAGTCCCATCTAACCAAGTAATCCATCATCAATATTCGCACATGTTGAGCTTGCCATCTCAACAAGCATCTCCAGAACCATAGAGGATACAAACTTCAAAAGAATATAAACTTCAAAAGGGAAAGGAGATTAAACCATCAAGTCAAGAGTGAGCACTGTGCAACCAAGGCCAAGACTAAGAGTAGGGTGGTCATCTTGACCACATGAGAAAAGACTTCATCAAAGTCAACACCATGCTCCTACTTAAAACCCTTAGCAGCCAATTGAGCCTTGTATGTCGGCTTGGGGTGTCCAAGGGTACTCTTCAGCTTGTACACCCACTTGCATGGCAAAGCCTTCTTATCTTGAGGCAAGGAAACTGAATCCCAAGTTTGATTCTTATGCAATGAGTCAAGCTTAGACTGCATAGCCCACTCTCAAGAGTGACAGTCAACCCTGCGCATAGCCTCATCATAAATGAGAGGCTCTCTTGCATCTGTAAATCCAGTACATAATCCATAGAGGACGCAAAATGGTCAAGAGGTCATCTATCTCTAGTAGAACGCCTCAACCTAGGCTTTGCTGCCTAACCGACATCTTGTCTAACATCTGCATGTCTAGTATGTGGGCCATGAGCATCAGGTGATGTTGTGCACTGTCTAGCTGGCCATGGACTAGCAGGTGGCTCCTCCTGAAAGATAACTTTGCGTACCTCAACCACTTTCTCAGGCTGCATATGCATTTTGTCCTCATGAAAGATGACATCATGGTTGCAAATCACTTTCCATGCCTGTGGATCCTATAGATGGTAACCCATCTCTCCTGCATCTCCGTAGCCAATGAAAATACATTTGACACTTTTAGGATTCAGCTTATTGCATTTGTCTTTGGGCACATGGCATAATGCATCACATCCAAAGACATGCAAATGATCATAAGAGGGGGGCTTGCCTGCCCATACCTCCTCTGCAACCTGAAAGTCAATGCCACTACTAGGCGACCTCTTAATGAGATGCATTGCAGTAGTAACTACCTCAGCCCAAAAGTGCCGCGGTAAGCCAGCCTGGCTAAGCAGGCTACGGATCCTTTCCTGAATGGTCTTATTCATGTGTTCAACCATACCATTCTAAGGTGGGGTTTAAGGGGTGGTCAACTGGCGCTTAATACCCGGCTCATCACAAAACTTCTCAAAAACACGTGATACATATTCACCCCCATTATCTGACCTTAGGCATTTGAGTCTTTTCCTAGACTGGTTCTCTGCCAATGCAAGCCAATGCTAAAATGTGTCTAAGACATCGGGTTTTCTCTTTATGGGATAAGCCCAAACCTTACGTGAGTAATCATCTATGAAAGTAATAGATTACTTTGCCCCACGAAGTGACTGACAGGGCATGGGTCCACATATATCTGAGTGCACAAGAGCCAAGGGCTCACCCATGGGTTTCTTACTAGACTTTTTATGCGTATTTCTAGTCTGCCTGCCATACAAACAATGATCACAAGAATCAAAATGCGAAGAGTCAAAAGGCGGAAGATACTACGAAGCACGGAGCATTTTCATTTCTTTAAGAGACATATGCCCCAAAAAAGCATGCTAAAGGGATACATGGGGAATAGAACCCACAGACAAAACATGATCCAATGTAGCTCCAGATACAAGTAAGGGATAGAGGCTGCCAGACTTGGCACCTCTTGCAAGTACAAGCTTGCCACAAGTAATCTTCCATGCAGAGTCTCCAAAGGATACAAAATACCCTACATCATCAAGCTATCCAGCTAACATAAGGCTGCGAGTCAACACAGATACATGGCGTACATAATGTAAAACAAAAGAACTGCCAGAAGGAAATTGCAGCCTAACATCTCCAATGCCCACAATGTCAAGATACCTATCATCACCAAGACGCACAAAACCAGACATGGTATGATAGGTATGAAACCAATATCTATAGGGTGTCACATGAAAGGATGCACCCAAATCCAAGAGCCAGCACCGCGCATACATAGAATGTATCTCAAAAGACTGTAAGGCATCGCATGTAGAAGCTGCAAGTCTGAATCAGTGGCTTGCATGACATTAATCTCTTCTATCTTCACATTAAACTTTGCAGGTACAATATTGTGCTAAGAAGACTTTTTCTACACTTTTTATTTTTTATTTTCCTTGCGCTTATCATCACGCATTTTATGGCATTGCAGCCTAATATGTCCTGCTTTCCCATAATAATAACAGGTAAGATCAGAGTTCTGTCCACGGGACTTATTACGACCATGTGACTTGGACCTGGACTTTTGAGAGTCCCTACCCTTATGAGCATTATCATGCCTGCTATTTTTGCCACCTCTAACGGTCATTGCATGTGAAGAGTGGGAAGCATCATTGTTTCTCATGTTGATTTCCTCAGTCAATAAAGCACTCTCAACATCTTTGATTTTTAGCCCATCCAGCTTGTTCGTGCATATGGCAGTACGGAATACATCCCATGATTCAGGCAAGGTGCCAAGCAGAAAAAACGGGTGCAAGTTGTCTTTGAACTCAATACCCTGTGACAAAAGACTCTTCATGATAGCATGAAACTGATTGAAATGAGATGAAAGGGAGGTCCCCTCCTTCATGCGAAGGTCCATTAACTGCATCAGCCAATACATCTGTGACGCAGGACTCTACTGCGCATAAAGCTCCTGAATCTTCTCCCATAAATCCCATGCACTTTGATTCTCATCTTCAAAAACATTATGATGGACCTCTCATGAGAGTGACAAAATAATGGTAGACATACATAGCTCATCAACTTCCATCCAAACATCATCCATATCCTCAGGTTTGATACCCTTGAAATGCAAGGGTTTAATCTGTAACTTCTGCACTAAAACCTGCCATATTTGGGACTTCAAATACCCATAGTTGGTACCATCCAACTTAGCAATGTTAAAGAGAGCTGTATCTTTTAGATGACCAGCCATACTGTCCCAAATCAAAGCAAAAAAAAAATACAGGTTGCTGTAATTAGCAGAAAATGCACTAAAACAACTGCTAAAACTGGTTGAAAGGGTGGATTTCACCAAGAGAAGCACTTGTCCACCAAATATGACCAAGATAACATCAAATAGTAAGCATTACCCTCATAAAAGTGCTCAAAATTTGTAGATTTTAGCTTGCTGTAATAAATGACAACAGTATGTAAAACTATCCCAAAATGAAGCAATCACTGATACATATGTCATTGCAACTACCAGGTAACAAGATACATCCAATAGTGATTTTCCAAGGGCAAGAAGGTACCAAGAATTGTCAAACCAATAACTTGTTAGGAAAGAGACATCTCATATGTCCAGAAGTCATGCATGTAATGGGTCTCGAGGTAAGAGAAGAGACCAAGCACAAGCACAGCTGATAGAGCAAGAAGCTCAATACATAACCATCCAAGATGTATACAAAACTGACAAACCTGTGACAGAGATAGGTGGCTGCCTCAATAGTCATATCAAATCAGCCCACTACAGACAAATTGCAGATATAAAGCTCTCAAGAGAGTAAATGCATGTAACTCTCCCACAAGCTCAAGCTCATTTGTAAATAAGACTTAGTAAAGGCTCAAAAGCATTCCAGAACCAAAGACAAGCTCGATGTCATAACCCGAAGGTCAATACTTCATTGCATATCCCAAAGACATAGCACGAAACCAATAGGCATAACCAAACATGAGATAATAGGCTTCAGCCCACTGTGGTACATCAATGATTTACTGTTCAAATCTGAGTAGTTTCAGCAAGAAAATCAGTCCAAAATGATGGCATAACATGTGCCTTGCATCCCCCAAACAATCGGGCATCAATAGGTACCAAACTGAAGTAGACATGCCCAAACAAGCATAGCATTATACCAATATTACTTTTGCATAACATGATTGTGGGACTACTGTAAACAGTCATGGGAATGTATAGATCAGACCCAAAAGTGATGCCAATGATCAAGGAGACTTCAACTGAAGTTAGAGACCATTGCGAAGTGCATTGCCAAGCCCAAAGAAGCATGACATAGCCATCAATGAGGAGTAGGTGAGCTGTTGTAGTGTGCTGTCTAGAACAACAAAAAAAATGGTGCAAATTTTCTGATCCCTTCTTCTGCTCTTTGCATCCATGTGGCCTTAATGGTAGTGGTTGGAGGCTCCGGGGAGTGCCCAGGGAGGCCCACAACAAGCCTCAAGTGCCCAAATGCAAGAGGGAGCAAGATCCAAGCTCCAAGGGTTTGAACGATGGCTGCCCTGTTTGACTGCACCTTGAAAACTGAAGAAAAACACTAAAAAAACACTTCAATATCTTTGTAGCAATGCTCTGAGGATGCCTCAATAGGCCGGGAAGGTGCTCGGGAAGTTGGGGAGTGACGGGAGCTCGAGAAGGTCGGCTATGGCTGCCGAGAAGGAGACCCAATGTTGTAGGTATTTGAATGGAAGCGAAGAATGCCAAGAACCAAGCTTGGGAAGTTAAGAAGCCTCGCTCTGATACTAGTTTAAAGGTGAGAAGGATCGAGGCTTGCTTGGAAATGAGCTATGGCGGAGAGCAAGAGCAAGAAGCAAGAGAGACACAAATGGAAACTCCAACAACCACAATGTGTGGTCGAGCCTTCCTTTATTCAAATTGTCATCAAAAGAATAAAGAATAAGTGACTGTGATAGGCGTCCGCCACCTGCACTGTGCAGTGGCGGGTACTGTCAGTGTAGTAATACACGGGCAACTAGGCGGAGGCACCTTTACCCCCAACAAGAGCCACTTTTCTACCCTTATTCGAGGTTTAGCGTTGTTAAGTGAGCAGTGATTGAGAGAACAACCTCACTCACTACCCAATAATGAAACGTGAAGGAGTGGTAGATAGGATAATTGACTTTGTTGATAAACAACATAAACATGAAAAATTTTAAAGTTTTACAAACTCCACACAAGCCACACGTGAAATCAAACGACCAGCAATGCCTCTGCTGGTAGCTCCAAAAAATCTTGAAAACACTCTAGGTAGAGCAATCAACAAATATTTAAACCAAATACTTGCATCCGAAACAAAAAACCAAATAGTTTGTACCTCTTTGAAATCGATACTCCTCCTTGAGAATCCAACATCCGTATTATGCGAGTCTTGAACACACTTGAACAACCATACTAATGTTTGGTACCTTCTCTCTCTCTCTCTCTCTCTCTCTCTCTCTAAAACCAATTTCTATAATGTGAGAAGGCCCCTTGCACTTCCTTCTCTCCTCCCTTGTATAGAATTGTTTTGGATTCTCACACATTGAGTTTACTTTTTCTAAACGCTTGAGCGTTTTGTGCTTTCCTATAAAGCTTTAGAAAACCTAAAACCTTTTTTCTTTTCAAACTCAAAAGTTTTAAGGTATTTAACCTTAAAAAGCTTTAATAAGCTTTTCAAACGCCATCGAACCATCTTCATTGAGAAAAAATGTATCGTACTTGCATGTTTGCTCGATGCACGATTTGTGATCTACCATGGCCACCTTGCCTGCTCTGCTACTTCTACTCCACCACAACTCCGCATGTGCTTCAAATTCCACGGGAAAAATGATATGCAAACGACCTGCACGTCGGAAGAAGAAGGATGAGGCAAAACAATATTTTAACGAAAAAACAATGCTTGTTGTCCATCATTGATAAATTGTAGGCGTCGAGTCCAGCAGCAGCAGCAGCAGCAGCGGCTGCTCTTCTGCTGCTGCTACTGCTCTTTTGCTGCTGCTGCTAAAAATGGCGACAGCAGCAGCTGCTGCTGCTCTTCTGCTGCTGCTGCTCTGCTACTGCTAAAAATGGAAATGGAGAGCAGTGCTGCTGTTGCTACTAAAAATGAAAATGGAGAGCAGTGCCAGCCATTATCATGATTATCAAACCAATCTTGTTCTCCTCTGATGTCGACTTCCAATATTGCGCCACATTCCGTCCCACGAAAAATGCACAGAGTTGGTCACCTCTTCTTTTCTGCAGTTGATCACCTCTACACCACTTCTGTTTATATGAAGCTAGTGATGAACTTTCCTTCATGACCTCTGTCATCGAAATTCACGACTTCTTTTCTATAATGGCTATTCTTACTCCGCTTATTGTTGAGAACCCTTTGGCATAGAATGCTCACATATATGGCATGGATGTAGCCTCCTTAATTGCCGCCGTCACAGCAATGTAATCAACCCTCAATAATCCCAATATAATAAAACCTGCAATTCTGTGTGGCACCAACGTTCTTTGCACTACATAATCAAATAATAAACGCGCGCGCCGTTCTAGAAACCATTTGCCCAAACTCGCAGATCATATGCAAAGCACAGAAATCTCAACACTTGCATTCCTCCAAGAAATTCATGTTTGAACATCCTCTTTAGCTAATAAAACATTGTCCCTTCTATAATTATACTGGGCGCTCCGCGCGTAGGCTCAGCCCGGCGCTACGCGCTAGCTTTCTCTCAGCACTTCGCACCGAAATGTGAAGCACCAATGTTTTAACTTGTTCACACATTCTTCCACTTAGTAATGAATCAAATAGTCTTGCAATTTTTAAACTTCATTATAAAATCTAACAATTCAATACAATAATATTGATTATCTCAACCATAATAATTGGAAAAGATAACTGAAGCAAAAGTGATTTTTAAATATCACTGAAAGAATTCCAACTATAACAACAAGTAAATGGAAAAGAAAGTATATAATGTTTTCAAAAAGATAGTTGTATTGTTGAAAATCAACTATCGAAAAGAAAGCTTTCGCTTCTTAGATGAATTATCAACATTGGATCTAGCATGGGGAACATGTGTGGGCGAAGCTCTGACACGCCCTGCCCCAGATTGTGCTGCAACATCTAAAAATGAAAAAAAAAGGCTTTAAAAATAACAATATTAAATTTATAAAGCAAAACATTAATGAAAATGGTGAGTAAGTATTACCTAGGGACGTGATATGATTGGCTCTAACATTAGTAGAGTAGTCGTCGGTGAAATTTGGATGAAACTGATGCAAAGTTACAAAACATGATAAATCTTGAAACTCCCATTTACTCTAGCCATTCGGTATGTGTCTAGTGTGGGATCGAGATATGAAGTACTCAACATCTGTTTGTCCAACATAGTAGCATTGGATCCATCCAAAATATAAAATTTCTACATATAAAGGAGTGTTTCCATTAGTAAATCCATCATTGGGTAATCTTTCGATTACCCTAGCCAAAGTTCTATGGATAATATCATCCGTAGCAATAGTTTGCAATGCTTCTTGAAGTCTCATTTGATAAGGAGAGGCACGATAATATTCGAACACTGTTTGGGCCATCTATTAATAAAATTTAGAAAACATAAAAATTAATAATATTGATCAAATTTTAAAAAAGAAAAAAAAAGACTTTACAATATTGAAATTAGAAGACCAATTTAGAAGAGAAAAAGAGTTTGTAATGCCTATTGTATAAAAGAACTTTATACATGATAATTTCTCAAAACTTACTTTTGTATAAATACAAATAAAATTTCATAGAAAATAAGTCAAACATGGTTTTATTCAAGGAATATAATATTTCAAAAGAGCATGAGAGATTAAAACATATCATTTTTTGTTAAAGGAAAAAAGTTGAACTTACTTTTCTTTGAAGATCTTAATACTTAAAAAGAATAGGAGACAATAAAATAGTTCATTTCTTGAAAATATCTGATAAAAAAAGAATAAATAAACTTTGATGATATTGCACCAAAAATATTATGCAAATATAATATGAGAAAAAAAACATTACACTTATGATAGAAAGTTCAAATAACTTTTATGGTAGAAATAATTTAAACACTATGTTCTCATATAGTAAAACAAACATACCTTTAACTCTACATAAAATCATGAATATCTATCCATACATGAGAGATCTGATTAAAAAATTAAAGTATTAAATCAGAGAAAATAAGACAAACTTGTTTTTCATTGACGAAGAACTTAATACTGAAAAAGAGCATAAGAAAGTACAACACTATATTTTATAGATATGTGAACAAAGAAGAAAAAAAGGCTTTGATTGTATTGAAATAAAAATATTATGCAAATATAATATGAGAGAACAAAGATTACACTTTTGAAAAAATAGAGGCTATAATACTTTCTGTAAAACTTCTTTATATACAATATTGATGGTACCATTTACCATGTCCTCTTTCTCATCAATCAAGACTTTCAATCTGTCCGGAGACTTTACTCTTGAGAAAGCAACATAGAGTTGACCATGAGTAAAGACTGGGGTTTTTAGATATATCCCCAAACATGATAACATTTGGCCTTGAGATTTGTTGATTGTCATTGCAAACGCCAAACAGACTGGGAATTGCAAGTGTTCCATTGAGAAAGGAAGTTCCAGTGTAGTTGGGATGAAAGTTGTCCTCGGGATGAAAACTCTGTCACCAATATTGGTCCCTATAATTATCTCTGCATCAATGACATTGTTATTGAAAGCCTTGCATACAAGCCTAGTACCATTGCATAAACCTTTAGAAGGATTCAAGTTCTTGAGCAATATTATTGGAGCATTTACTTTGAGCAGCAAGATATGAGGAGAAATACCTCCACCGAGGTCAAGGGAATTTAGATAGTCCACAGAATATAGGAATGAGTTCTCCTCTGTTCTATCCACAGAATCAACACTATAGTATTGTTTAACCTCTCCCGGCATCAGCTGCAATGCATGATTGTTTATCATTTCCACATCGTTGTTTCGAGGTGCAAGAATGGCACGTTCACTAAAGAATGTTTTGAAATCAATTACACAATTCATTTCACGATAGACAAAATTGATCAAGTCTTGCATAGATCCTCCCTTTAACAACAATGCAGGTGGAATTTGCAATATATTATTAGTATGTGTCAAATCTTTTCCATCTCCAATGACTTGCAACCATGCAACAAACTGATATGATCTAATGCGACCCACATATTCTGTGTAAGTTTCAAAACATTGAAATATTGCCACAAATTGGAACAACATATAGCAGCACCAACAATATCCTCACAGGTACCCTTTGGTACAACATGTAATATTTGCCTAAAATCTCCACCTAGTAGAATAACTTTACCACCAAATGGCATATCACACTGCATTATATCCTTTAAAGTTCTGTCCAGTGCCTCAACGGTATTATGATGCAACATAGGATCTTCATCCCACAAAATAAGACTTGCCTCTTTTAACGGTGCTGCAAGGTGACTTTGAATAGGTATATTGCATGTAGAATTATTATCTGCTTGCAATGGAATTTTGAACTTTGAATGGGCAGTACGACCATGTGGCAAAAGCAATGCAACAATACCAGAGGCTGCTGTAGCTATGGCAATGAGACCTTGACTGTGAAGCTTTGCAAGCAAACATTTGTATATGAATGTTTTTCCAGAACCGCCTGGGCCATCTAAGAAAAATGGTTTACCCAAACCACTATCAATAGCATTCATTATTGCCATAAAACAATTTCTTTGTCCATCATTCAACATAGCTTGCATTGTTAAGAAGGTATTCTCTTGTTCTACCTTATCATATAGTTGTTCATCAAGGATCAAAGGATTTGTGTACTCTTGCATTGTCACCTCAGGCAATCCATGATACTCTGCCAAATTGCATCCATGTTGATCTAAAAGTTTTTGAATATGCATCAACGCATGATTATTGGCCTCATTTTGCATATCAACATTTTGCCCATTTTGCAAGGAGAGTCGATGTTTTATAACTCTTCCCATAGAGCCTATGGTATTAGCGGAACTATGGGAACTCTGTCAGTGGAACTAAGAACTCTTGCCATAGTTCAGCAGAACCGATGCTCAATTAAGAAATTTTGCCATATTTTGTAAGGAGAGTCGATGGTATCAGTAGAACAAATTTCTTAATTGAGCATCGGTTTGCACCAATGCAGCTTCATGCAAACACATTTGCCATTCATCATCTGTTTCCAACATTCCTTTTACAATGCAAGCCTCCTTAAAAGTTGAATATACCACATTATCAACTGTACACAATGCCTCAAAGGATGTGCACCCCTTGCATACAGTGAGTAGTAGGTGCAAATAGTATTTTTCTCCACACGTAGGTGAAACAAAGTATATTCAACCACATGTGTTTCCTTGCTTTCTCTTTGTCCACATTTTTTTGTGTGCATTCCAAACCCAAAACATTGGAAAGTCTTGATAGAGAACGGTGTTAGCGTCAGGGTGCAAACGATTGCATGTAAACCATTCTGTGAGAGTTGTTTTTTGAGCATCTTCATTTTGCACCACATCACAAATGTTATCAGAGTCACGAAAGGAAACAATATTCTCTCCAAGTAAATGTATTTGCAATCGTTGAATATCGGGTTTCTCATCATGAAGTTTGAATTCAAATATTCACCAACATGCTTCAGAAGCTGAAATATATCGTGCATCTAAGTACCTCTCAATCTCATCAATATTTTGTGCATCAATATTTTCTGTGTCAATATCATTGGATCTGGAACCACGCGTACTTTTAAATCGAATGGTTGCTCGATCATGGCCCTCATATACATATTTATACAAATATTTGACAGCTGCAATTGTCAAGCAAACCTCAACATTTATGTGAGCACTATACTTGGAACTCAAATAAGGATTGTAAGGCACTATCCATCGGTTATCCAAGAGGTTACCATTAGCATTATGAGTCCTTCCATCCTCTCGATGTCTGTATAAAGGATAACCAGTTTTATCAATTGTAGTTGTATGTATAAACTTTTTTGGATAATCCTTTATACACTTTCCGTCCACCATGCAAGCACTTTTTGGATTGAACTCACCACACGGACCATGTATGTTACATTTAGTAACAATTCGATACAAATCCAAAAATCTTTCCTTATTAGGTAGCTCAGCACACACCAGTCTATCATAATGACGTGCTTCTAGTGGCTTAAAGCGTGGTTCTAATATCAAGAGCGTATGTGAATGAGGCAAGCCTCTCTTTTGGAATTCTATGACGACACATATCCAGCAACTTTACCAAACAACTCCTTTTTCACTATCGACTACATCATGTCCTTATGTTTCAAATGAAAAACTCTAGCAGTTAAATCTGGTCAATCATGTGCAGTTTGACTAGGCAACAAAGCATTTGTAATTTCAGACCACTTAGGATTGCATGTCATGGTGATAAAAAAATCAGGTTTCCCTTTGCTACGCACAATTGCCATAGCATCTTGACATAATTGGTACATGAAACTTGGTCCACCTGTAAAGCTAGATGGCAATACTATTCTCCTGTCCACACCAATCCCAACGATATTAGTATCAACTGGATCTGAACCATTGACCATATCAGCCAATCCCCTATACATTTCAACTTGCAATGTTGCTTGATTACGACGACACCAAGCCAATCTACATTGTTCAATGCTACAATAAGCACCGACAATGTATTGTTGTAGCAAGTGACCACCACGCAAAAGACATGCATTAGTATCATCTTGAATCTGAAGTCGAAAAGCGTAATACTGCATTTGAGTGACACAATCTTTATTTGCAAGATTATTGGCATTAATATGAGCATCCATAAATGCATATGGAACTTTAATATGCCATCCATCCTCTCCATTTGGAAAAAGAAGAATATATAACAGTGGCATATATGCCTTGTGTAAGTTAGAAATATAAATCAAATGGCCTTGTTGTGTGCGAACTTGAATGCTACGATGATCAAGTGTATCATCATCACCTTGTCCAGGCATGATCGCAACAACCTCACTTGCAGTGGGAACTGGATATCGTCTAGAGGTGGATCAAATTTGAAAAATGGACATTCTTATTTCTACTGATGGATTGCATTGCAAGCTTGCACCAACTGCTATAAAGGCCTGTGCGTAAGCATTGTGATCATGCATCATTTGTTGAAGCTCTTGTAGTAAGTCTGGCAAAAGCCTAGGTAAAACTTGCATGCGATTCAATAACTCATGATCAGTGTCATAAATATAAAGTTGTGCAAACTTTGGTATTTGTTGTCCATCCTCACAATAGGGAACCTATTCGGTGATATATTGATCCATGAACTCAAAAAGTATAACCATTTCCATTTTGAGGCAAAAGCTCATCAATTTTTGTACCCATTGAAACAAAAGCCAATGCTCTATTATAAGCACATATTTTTTTTTTAAACTCTCTACTTTGTGGATTTGTGCCATCAAGAAAATTACATAGAGGTTGTGGTGGCTGTTGTAGAGGTGGTAAAATTACTTTCCCTTCTCTACAGCAATGCTTTCCAATCGAGGTTGTACGCATTGTTTTAGTTTCACTGTGCCACAACTTAGCCATGCAATGGTGACAAACCTTGCAAAGGGTACCAATTGCATGCAAATTTGGTTTTTGGAAGAGCAAAATTGTTACTGATGGATGAATATCCAAATTAGGTGGCATGTTATGGAGAATTGAACAAAATCCACCATTTTGAGGTAGAAATATAGGAGCTTGAATCCTGTACTGGTCATGTACCATCTCAGTACTTGCACCTGCATTACGGATAGCTTCATTGTCTTCTTGAATAACGCGAGGAAATTGAACATCTAAGGACAGTAATGGTGCACCAGGCATTTGAGCACTTATATCAATTGTATTTGTTGTAGTGCGATGCAATTGTTGCAATTGCGTTCTTGCTCTTGCCCTGTGTCTACGTTTAGCTCTAGTAGCATCAAGCATTTGCCTACAATTTCTTAATCCACCATCTGGATTATTTGTGTTTCCATTTCTTTTTCGACTTGTATTACATACCCCCACTCCGAAGGGTAGCAATTCATGGTTATCCAACATCTCAACATCTATATTGTGGATAGTTGCATTGTCTTCTTGACTAATAGGAGGTGGTTGAACTTTCAACGGCAACAATGGTGCAACTAGCATTTGGACACTTGTAGCTTGGATGCCATTGTATCTATCTCTATCTATGGTAGCATGATACCGTTGTTGTAATTCTATTCTAACTCTTGCCATGTGCCTACGTTCAGCTCTCGTAACATTAAGCATTTGCCTACGCACACTCAAGCCACCATTAGGATTGTATTGTCGAGTTGTGGTAGACATCTGAACCTAAAAGGATACCAAAACATGAGCAGCAGAGCAAGATGCAGCGTGAAATTGATTGGTTTGATATAGCTGATTTGGGATTTGAACATCCATATTTTTTCCATTTGCATGATGTTGTTCATACATATCTCTTGCATGGTCACAAACATGTAATTCAGTCCTAAATCTTACAACGTGCCCACGTTTATGTCTAGTAATTTTGAGCATTTCCCTACATGCACGTAATACACGATCTCTAGGCAGAGAATGTGTTGGAAGTACCATTGTCAAGAAAAACCTAAGATAAAAAGAAAAATGTACTTTGATATTAGTATTTACAAATGCAAAGTTTTTCGAAACGTTATTATAGTCTATACTATGATAAAGATTATAATTTCACATAGGGAACAATGTAATCTCACATAGGCAAGAATATAAATTGAAATAGCATATTATGTCATTGTCGTGAGGGATACATAAGTCCAAATCACATAAAATTTCTCAAACCCGGCAATAGAATGACATATCTATTGGAGGATTTGTCCAAAAAGTCTTGAAGGAATTAGATATGTTAAGAGAACTATGCATTGGATGATGAACTCGTATGACGATTCACACCAAAGTTCTGGCAGAAGGAGATTGAAGCTCTTTGAAGTTTGATTAAACTCTTCATTTGCTTCTTAATTGTATCCAACCGATGCATGAGCTTTAGGGATACAACACAATTGTTGTGTCATTTGACATGTTTGAGGGCACATCAAACT
This sequence comes from Lygodium microphyllum, assembly GCF_053477565.2. Lineage (NCBI taxonomy): Eukaryota > Viridiplantae > Streptophyta > Polypodiopsida > Schizaeales > Lygodiaceae > Lygodium > Lygodium microphyllum. The sequence continues at coordinate 50,113,074 of NC_141142.1, forward strand.
GACTTCGTCCTTAGCATGTCTTAGATTTTACGGACATTCATCCGTGCATTGAGAACGCATGAAACGATGTTTGGTACATGAACATTGTTTCTTGCATCATATGTTTCAGCACACTCCATATGGTCATCGTTATACAACGTATTTTTAAAGAGAGAGAGAGAGAGAGAGAGAGAGAGAGAGAACATTTTTTAAAAGTAATTGCATACTTTTATGACCTAGGCGTACTAAAATTTCTTCCTATCTCTTAGGGAAGACTTTGGCAAAGATATACCTCAAGATAAATTTGTTCTAAACACTATTTCAATATAAAATTTGAAGATTATAACATCACATAAGCAACAATATAATCTTACATATGCAAGAATATAAATTGAAAGAGCATATTATGTCATTATCATGGGGGATATAAAAGTCCAAATCACATGAGAATTCTCAAACCCAACAATAGAATGACATATCTATCGGAGGATCTGACAAAAAGTTATTGAAATCCTTAGATATGCTAAGAGAACTATGAATTGGATGATGAATTCATGTGACGATTCAATAGGTTCAACATTGCAGAGAACCTATTGAGGCAAACTTTTAGAGATGTGACATGCACATTGAGGAAAATGCTCTCAGGTATTCTTTTGAGCCAGTAATTCACACACTCCATTATTTGTACGATCATTGCTCTTAGCAAGGTCTCGCAGCTTTTCTGCATGGTCTTCAAAGCACACCATGTCCAGTGCTTGTGAACCAACTCATAGATTTCTCCTATATAGCCCTTTATTTCATCTATCTCATCTTGCAAAATTATCCCATCAGCCAAGCCCCCTTCATATTTTTCTGCCAGGATTTTTTCGATCCTTTGAAGGTGATCACCAAAGTTTTGACAGAAGGAGTTCGAAGCTCTTTGACCTTTGTTTAAACTCTTGATTTGCTTCTCAATTGCATCCAACCGATGCATGAGCTTTAGGGATACGACGGAAGTGTTGTGTCCTTTGACATGTTTGAGGGCACGCCGTATTGACTTCCTCCTAGCCATGTCTTTGACTTTACGCACATTCATTCGTGCATTGGGAGTACACAAAACAATGTCCGGTACATGGACATTGTTTCTTGCATCAGATGTTTCAGCATGCTCCATACTGCCATGGTTACACAAAGTATTGAGAGAGAGAGAGAGAGAGAGAGAGAGAGAACATTTTTAAAAAGTTATTGAATACTTTCATGACCTAGGCGCACCAAAGTATTACAATATTTTGCATACATGAGAGAGACACAATGAGACTATGTCGAGAAAATATTTGACACATCTTTTCCCCCACATCAAAGCATGAATATCCATATACACATGAGGGACATCATAAAAGCATTAAACTATTAAATTATTCAAGCATTAATTAAAAATTAAATGAACAAAATATTAAGTTTTTAAAGTTTTAATAAACAATCTAATTACTTTATTCATCAATATTAACACATCTTTAACTCTATATTAAACCATGAATATCCACATGTATTTGAGAAAGACAAAGTGTGTATTAATAAAGAAAAACATTTTACATGCAATAAATTACAATATTTAAATTTCAACTTTGTAACTTTTAGACAACACATAATACACATTAATTAATAGCACACATACACATATCAATACATAACATTAACACAAACATAACAATATTATCACACATCCTCTCCATAACACACTTAACACACATTCATATTAAATGCATAATACACATTAATTAATAGCACATATATACATATGAATACATACTATTAACACAAACATAATAATGTTATCACACATTTATACTAAAACACATACACACATTAATTAATAACACACTTAAAACATGTAATACACCTTAACAATGTAATGACACACATGACACATTAATTAATAACACGCATAAACACATTAAGAAATAATATTAACACACTTTCATATCAAAATACATGACATGCATACATTAATAACACGTATAATACACATTATTTAATAACACACATTCATTTTTAAATGCATAATACACATTAATTATTAGCACATATATACATATGAATACATACTATTAACACAAACATAATAATGTTATTACACATAACACACATTAATTAATAACACACTTAAAACATGTAATACACCTTAACAATGTAATGACACACATAACACATTAATTAATAACATGCATAAACACATTAAGAAATAATATTAACACACTTTCATATCAAAAGACATGACATGCATACATTAAAAAATTAAACATGCAATAAATTAAAATATTTAAATTTTAACTTTTATAACTTTGAGAGAGAGAGAGAGAGAGAGAGAGAGAGAGAGAGAGAGAGAGAGAGAGAGAGAGAGAGAGAGAGAGAGAGAGAGAGAGAGAGAGAGAGATGCCTACATGAATACTTAAATGATCATTGTGCATACATGAGACACATGATCAAAGTGCTACAATTTCAACTTTCTAATTAACTTTATGTGAGAGAGAGAGAGAGAGAGAGAGAGAGAGAGAGAGAGATGCACCTGAGAAGTATTGATGATGACGAAAGAGTAGAGTTGATGACGAAAGCAAAAGTACAAAAACTGTATGGAAAAATAGAAATGATGTTAGAGAGTAACACCAAATATATTTAAGTGCATCATACACATTGGCAATGTAATAATGCACATTAATTATTAACATGCCTACACACATCCCCCTCTCTCATTCTTCACAATAGCATGCACACAACACACACACACGCACTTGCACGTGCGCGCGCGCGCACACACACACACACACACACACACACACACACACACACACACACACACACACACACACACACTCACTCACTCACTCACTCACTCACATGATATGCGTACATTAATAACTCATATTATTTAACAACACACATCCATATTAAAATACATAACATACATACATTATTAACACACATACACACATTAAGACATAATATTAACACACGCTCATATTAAAACACATTATATACATACATTGATAATACACATTATTTAATGCCACACATTCATATTAAATTACATAAAATTCATACATTAATAATGCACATTATTTAATAGCACACTCAACACACATTCATATTGAAGCACATAATACATAATATAAACACAAATATTATAAACATAATGCAGATTAATTAATCACACATAACACACATTAATAACACACACACACACACACATAGACACACACACACACACACACACACACACACACACACACACACAGAGAAATAGAGAGAGAAAGCAACGGCGAGGGGAACGCCACCAATGAGCCAATGAAACACCAATCGACCAATGAAATGCGAGTCGCAGGGTGTGGAGAGAGAGAGAGAGAGAGAGAGAGAGAGAGAGAGAGAGAGTCACGATGACAGAGGGAGAGAGAGAGGGGGGTGTATAAGAAGTGCTTGCAAAAAAGGAGAACCTTCTAATGAGGATGCTCTTTATATAGAGCTTTAGCCTGTGAGATCCATGGATGATGGAGCTGGGAGGGTCGTGGCCATGGCTCACAAATTGAGATGGAAGGTTCAACCATGCGCAGCTCGAGGAGGGTCGCGCTTGTCGATGCATTTAAAGGTCCACAAATCGAAATGCGGGTGGGGGCGTGGTCTCGCAGATCGCGGGCGTAGGCAGGTCGCGGGGGCGGCATGGGCAAGTCCTGGCACGGGCAGCGGGCGCCATCTTCGCAGCACGGGCGACACGGCTGCATTCTTCGCGGGCAAGGGCAGGTGCTAGATGCATGGCACCCGCCCCCGCGTTCTTCTTTGTGGGGAGGTTGGGGGCTGCCATGTGGCACCCGCCCCCATCTCCCCTTAACTAATAGTAAATATTTGTAGGTTCTTGGCTAGTCGAATCCAATTTGCTGCCAGATTTGTGCTAAATGAGCATGATATCATCTAAAACAATATACACTACAAGGATTTGAGCTAGTAGCGACGCCAATTAGCGACGACGACGGATAGTGGCGTCGCTATTGGCGTCGCTAATAGCGTCACTATTTGTGTCACAAATAGCGACACTCCACAGGGAAAAAAAGCGGCCGAAACCGAGCGCGGTTTTCATTTCACGTTTGCAGCTTGTGAGTTTTGAGAGCGAGAGCGAGGGAGAGAGTGACCGTCGTGAGAGAAGGAGAGGAAGAAGACTTGCCACTGCCGCAGCCGCCGCCATTGTTCGCGAAGGAGAGGAGGAGCCTTCATCGCAAAGAGAAGCCGCCCCACGCTCGCCATATCTCATCGGTGAGTCTCCCTCTCTCTTTCTTTTGCTTGTTTAAGGTTTAAATCACTTTCTCTTTTGCTTGTTTAGGAGAGGAAATGAGAGAGAAAGAGAGGGAGAGGGAGAGGGAGGGGAAGGAAATTAGAGAGGGAGAGAAAGAGAAAGAGAGGGAGAGGGAGAGGGAGGGAGAGTGCATTGTCTCTCTCCCTCTCCCTTTTGTTTGTTTAATGTTTAAATCACTTTATTTTTTGCTTGTTTAGGAAATGAGAGAGAAAGAGAGAAAGAGAGGGAAAGAAAGAGAGGGAGAGGGAGAGGGAGAGGGAGGGGAAGGAAATGAGAGAGGGAGGGAAAGAGAAAGAGAGGGAGAGGGAGAGGGAGGGAGAGTGCATTCTCTCTCTCACTCTGCCTCTTGCTTGTTTAATGTTTGAATCACTTTCTTTTTTGCTTGTTTAGGAGAGGAAATGAGAGAGAAAGAGAGAAAGAGAGGGAGAGGGAGGGGAAGGAAATGAGAAAGGGAGAGAAAGAGAAAGAGAGGGAGAGGGAGAGGGAGAGGGAGGGAGAGTGCATTCTCTCTCTCCCTCTCCCTTTTGCTTTTGGAGAGTGTTAAGATATATTGTGAGAGGGAGAGGAAATATGAGAGAAAGAGAAAGAGAGGGAGGGAGAGGGAGAGAAAGAGAAAGATAACATATATTGGAATGATAGCATATCCATGATTATGGTAATGGTATCCACTTTACTTTTTTTATGGGTACCATTACATCGACTCCTTAAGGGGGCTAAAAATTAGTCATACCGTTTATAAAGTCTAATTAGGAGATGAAAGATGCACGATAATATGCTTATCGATAATGGTATGCAATGTGCTTTGCCATGGGCCACGTACATTGGTGACTCTTTAAGATGGCTTAAAATTGGTCATGTCCTTCATAATGTCCAAGTAGGGGATCTAATTGTGATATGCATAATTCATAGTTTTTTATTAACTTTATAGGCATAACAAATTAGAAATCATGCTAACTAGTCAACGGAAGGACTAAAAGAAGATGATACCCTAGCTAATGGTCATTATGATACTTCATCAAAATGAACCCAAAAGTATTGTTATAGAAGAAGAATCCCTTAAATTGAGTATAGGATATTTTCCCTCAAGTCTTATGACTATGAGTATAATTGATTGAAATAAATTTTATTACTATAGTTGATAAATTTCATAGATGGCATTAATTTTAATACGCGATCCTAGGACAAAAAAACAACATTTCTAAGACGCTTTTTGTTGAGACTGATTTATTATTAGACTAAGAGATCCTCAATGATGCTCATAAATGGATTACTTATACTCAAAGCCCTCTAGTGCAGTTTTTTACAATAACAAATAATTATCTACCGGGACAAACAAATCCTTGAGCATGATACAAGGCCGAGATATAACATCAATAAATCTCTCAACTACTATGTACAATGCAAGATTTATTGTCAACTTGCAACTTGACGTACATCTCCATAAATCTATCCATTTAAGCCTCGTTTGCTGTAATGTAAATAAGATGGAAAACGAAGAAGGTCTTATTGTTCAAGATCGCGAGACGTATCTTAATCAGTGTGTCCCATGTCCTTGCTCTCAATGAAAGTTGGCAATTAGACGAAAACGCCGATTGTCTATAGAACACGTACGACGATTTGGCGAGTTTCAATCTGAGATCATTAATCAGGCGATTGCGGATTTTCAGCAAACGGTAATTTGAAGTTAATATTAATCATGCATTGTACTCGCAAGCTAATTGAAAACCATACACAATAAGATTGGGTCTTGTTGGCAAATTTTCTATCCAAGGGGGTGATGTCTCGACCCAAGGGGGAGTGCACCCTTTACGGCCAATTAGAAGAGTTTGTGGACGTGCGATGGATGGATTGCAGAAGCCAATCCACCACTCGCAAGGCCCATCTATACCATCAATGCCAGAGGAGACAGACAACCTTCCCGACCTACCTACAATCTTGGAGCCTGAGATGGAGGCAATGATCGATGCATTGATTCCCATGGATGTTGAGACATCTGACCCGCTTAGAGAGGAAGCATCCATACCATTATATGATGGGTTCCGATTATCTCGGTTGAAGACATTGCTTGCACTCTTAAGTGTGCAAGCAAAATACCGTTGGAGCGATACGAGTGTGACCGAGTTATTCAGGTACCTTGCACATAGGCTTCATTGTTTTTTTTTTTACAGTGTTATTGCAAACATTTGTGCTTTTTCAAGGTGTTTTATGATTTTTTTCAGGTTATTGAAATATCATATATTACCACCTGCAAATACCATGCTTGAGTCTCGTGATGATGCACGACATGTTTTACGGAAGCTTGGCATGGACTACAATAACATCCATGCATGTATCAACGACTGCATACTGTTTTGAGATGAATATGAGACTATGGAGACATGTCCAAAGTGTGGTGCTCACATATATCGACAGGACTTGCAAGGGCAAACCATCCCTCAAAAATTTCTCAGACACTTTCCGCTCATCCCCTGCATAAACCACATGTTTCGCACATCTGGCATGGCAAGCTTGACAATGTGGCATGTGCAGAATAGGTCCACGGATGGAGTTCAACGAATATCAGCGGATTCGCGCGCATGGAGCCACATTGACTCTACTTTCCCAGGCTTTGCACGAGAGCCAAGGAATCTTCGGCTCGGTCTCGCCATGGATGGTGTGAACCCATTCAGTCTGTGCTCGCGACTTCTTACAGTGTGTGGCCTATAGTGCTTGTCAACTACAACATCCCTCCATGGCTTTCTACGAAGAAAGTACATCTCATCCTTAGCTTGCTCGTCCCGGGCCGCTACAAAGTAACAAATATGGATGTGTATCGTCATCCATTAGTTGATGAGCTTAAGATTTTGTGGGAGGAGGGGGTCACTGTGTAAGATATGAGCAGGCGTGATGGTCGGCGGTCAGCCAACATTCGAGCCATTCTCATGTGGACAATGCATGACTTTCCGGGATTGGGAGAGTGCTCACATGAGCAGACCTCCATTCTCACTGGTAATATCTATATTTTATTTCATTCAATCAAGTATTCACTAGGTCGTGGCTCGCCTTAGAGGTCTGGTTACCTCAGGTTATCATGCATGTCCATTGTGTGGGCCACAGTTAGACTCCCGAAGGTCACAAACCATGAAGAAGATGGTATATCAAGGACACGCCGCTTTCTTGCTAGAGGATCATGAACTCAGGGAAGGTTTTCTTGGACGATCTCCAACATGTATGAACACTGCAAGTTGGTACGAGCTGAAAATGGTAAACCTGGAATCACATCCAAATGGAATGCAATGGTTCTCAGTTTTCTACGAGTTGCCATGTTGGACCCACTTATAGGTCAACCACTTGTTGGATCCCATGCATATTTTTAAGAATGTGGGCAGCTTGCTATGGGACCACATCACAGGATAGAGAGACACTATAGGGTCACGAATGGATTTGAAGAAGGTAGGTAAGATGGAGACGCTTTGGCTGCAGTCGAGTGCTGAAGGGGGAGTGCAAGTTCCTTGTGCTCCTTGGGTTTTGTCCACCAAAGAAGATCGCATTGTGAAGCAAGTAATCAAGTCTATCCGCACTCCGACGGGTATGATGCGTTCTCTCAGGTCCGCATTTTCTAAAGATGACCAATTTTCGGGGCTAAAATCCCATGATTGGCATAAGATATGTCAGGTTTGTGAACAGAATGGATTTTAATTAGCGTGGGTATCTTGCAATTTGAAAAGTGGCCATTATTCATAATGCTTTCTCATTTATGGTAGTTTGTCCTACCGATCGCGATCGCAGGATGCCTTATTCTTGAAATTCACGGGGCCATTTACAAGTTATCGACTTTGGTGCAATGGATCTCACAGAAAGAGATTAAGATGTCCTCTATTGAATCCGTGAGGCGGGGAGTAGTGGAGACGGTCTGTCTCTTTGAGAAATACCTGCCCACTAGCATGCTCACAATACAAGTTCACCTTCTTGTGCATCTTGTGGATGAAGTGGAGATTGCTAGACCTATCCATACATGATGGATGTTCTTCCTGGAGCACTTCATGAAAACCTTGAAAGGCTTTGTGCGACAGCGAGCTCGTCCAGAAGGTAGCAAGGCGGAAGGTTGGTTGGTGTCAAAGGCGTTAGTGCATATCTCACAATGGCTACCAACGGTGGAACCAGACAATGAAATGCTATGGACGCTGAAGGACGATAATAGATTGACTGGAGATGTGGTGGTTGGAAATGGGGTAGAAAAAAGAATGGATGCTTCGATGGAAGAGAAGGTGAATTGCTTTTGTATGTTGCACCATGATCCATGGAGACGTGGCTCGCCAAGTACCAGATTGCAAGGCAAGATCGAGAGGAAGCGCGAGCTGAATTCCGACGCAGTACGCGTCATCGACCGATTCGATATCCCGAAGGCATGGAGGAGATGCCATGGTTTATGTCAACACGATGGTTGCATGGATCCGAACACGGTTGTGGATGAGATGGAGTATTTTGGGAACTTGCAAAGTATTATTACGGTGGATTACCGTAGCTTCTCCATGATACTATTCAATGTGCAGTGGTTCAAAGTGGTACTTGGAGGAGCTGGAGCAACAGTTCAACGAGGTCCATCTAGATTTCTTGAAATAGATTCTAAAAAAAAATGGACGGATTAGCGCGACACCTTTGTGTTGTCGGCCCATTGTGAACAGGTGCATAGAGTCATTTGCTTGCTAATTGTAATACGACATGGTTTATGTCACAATGGTTTGAACTCGGTTTGTACGTGTTTGTGAATAGGTAATCTTCCATCCAAACCCCCGACAAGCTCGATGGTGGTATGTTATACCTTCAACTCCTTGAAGTGCGAGAGTATATGACCAAAGCGATGTTCCGGGCATAGATGAAGATAATATGCAAATAGAGGGGTCAATATTACAAGGGGTAGAGGCCACCGCAAGCTTGGAGCCCGCATCGGCTAACAATGATGGAAATACAGGAGTCCAAGAATTTTTTGAGAACGAGGCAGACTCATTATTTTGTGGTGACATGTCTATCGACCTTCCAGTGTATGCAGAGTTTTGTCAGGAGATTAACATGGGACCATAGGATACTTCATTCTTGGAGAATTGTATTACTCAATTCGTTGTTTAGATCTTCCATAAAGGTACATAAGATATGCATTTTAAGAGGGATTTTTCAAAAATGATTTATATTATTGTGCTTTGTATAGTTTAAATTGATTATTCTAACACCATTTTTTAATCTGTGCAGGTGACATTTTCAGGATGAGTCAAGGGATGAGCGATGAGGAGTTTCAGGACATGATGGCATGCATGTCTCCAGACCAGCTCACGAGATTCAGAGAGATGGCAGACCAGGAGCTGTCTCGTTCTTCGTCAGGGTGCTCTGCTAAATCTGCTTCAGCGCGATCAAATGCTTTAGCTTCGAGTAGACGATCTCGACACTCACGACTTGGGCCAGAGGGAGGGACTGCATCGGGATCAGGGGGATGCTGCTGTGGAGACATGGATGTGGTGTCTCCGTCTCGTCTTTCAGTTGGAGCTGCGTTATCTCCAGGATTTGTCACACCTATAGGGACGTCTACTCCAGTTACTCCAGCTTTTGCGTAGCCGTAGCAGGTGGCACCCCTTTTGGTGGCACCCCCTTTGGTGGCACCCCTTTGAGTGCCACTCTGAGAGAGGTTACCCCCGTCGGTACACCGGATGTAGAGGGGTCTCCTGGATATGCCTAGGAGCATGGACGGAGATGGGAGAGGACCCATCTTAGGCAGGCTCCTAGGGGTTATGGATACCTGGTTGATAGTAGGTCAGGAGCCATCATCATGAATGATGAGGGGAGGAGGGTGATGGCTCGCATGAGAGAGTTATGCCAACAAGTTTTTCGGCACAACGTCCTGGATCATTAGAAGAACATACCGGAGGGGAGCAAGGACTACATAGTAGCATCCTTGCACGAGGAGTTTCCGGTGCTAGCCACAGTAGAGAGATTCTCTATGGGCTGGATGATGGATTGCATGCGTGCATACATGTCACATAGACGATCCGACGCACGCAAGGCAATCAAGAGTGGGGCTGCAAAGCCCGAGTGGTTAGATGCAGATGACTGGCACCGACTGAGGGAGGAGGCTACAGATTCGCCAGGACATTGGAGTCCGCACAGTGGGAGGTGGCGAGGGCACGACTCGAGGCCGGAGTGGTCCATCATCTTGGGAGTGGCGGCCACAGGACATATTTGGAGGACTTTGTAAGTTTCTCTTTTGTTTTGCTTGTTTATTTTTTTGAAATATTCTTTGTACTGACAATCATGTTTCTAACAGTTAGCATTTTGTTTTCTTTGCAGCACTCCATTACAAATCGCCATCCGCAAGGCCTTGAGACTCGATATGCAGAGAGGCAAGGTCTCTATGCATTGATCGAGTGATTGTATAGACGTGGCGGCCCTGTAAGTCACTCATCTTTCTTGTCCGTAGTTACCATGAGATATTTGAATGCATTATTGTATGGTGGATTGATGTGTTGTTTCTTTTTCTGCAGAATCCATTCGATGCTCCTTTGCGGCGGGACGAGCTTTCGGAGGACGAGGATTTGTAGCTCGCCCGTGGATCCTTGGGGCTCACACACCTTTAGTTTTTAGTCGCCTGATCTATGTAGACATTTTCTATGTATTAGAGATATCCTTTCATGATTGTACCAATCGCATTTTATGCGATCATATATTTATTTCATGTATCAGTTTTATCATTTCAGTATACATTCTTTTTGTTTGCAAGCGCTTTGTATGCAGTAGTGCAGAAACTATTTTTTATGGCAAATTTGGTTGTTTGTATTTTCGTCACTTTAAACGTCGGTATAAGGTCTATATCTTGTAGTGCTACCCAACCCATGAATCATAAAATCTTTCTATCAAAGCATTTGCACTAGGCCTCCCAAATCCACTCCATCCAAATTAAACTGTTGTTTTCTCTACTAAAACGTCTAAAAACAAACTCTCGAAAATGGTATTATATGGCCATATAGGAAAAGATTTATTGAATCCACTTGTATAGAAACAATTTCCAAAATCTTCCCATTATCATCATCAAGATCTTTGTGCAATACCCTGAGAATCATTTTTAAAATATGTAGCAATGCAACAACTCCGAAATAAAAATACACATTTCGCATATGAATGCCCTCTTAGGTTAGGATAATTATTAGGGGTATATATTGTTTTGAATTGGGAAAATTTTTTTATTCCCTCCTTCCCCCAGCCGACTGTCGAGCTGGGGGAGAGGGAGGGAAGGGTGGAAACTAAGCTCCTTGATGGAGCTTGAAGGGGGGAAGACCCATGCGCATCGACGCATGGGGGAGGGAGGATCTTATCCCCTCCCCTATTTAAATCGAGGATGGTGGGACGATGAGGGAGGCGCTGCCAGGAGATGCCGTCTGAATGCGTGAGGGAGAGAAGAGAGGAGATACTCTGATTGCATGAGGGAGAGAAGGGAGGAGATACTTTGCGCTAGCAGCCGTGAGGTAGAGAGAGAGGAGTGGACGCGACGCTGCCGTCGAGACACTGCCGATCTGACGCCGTGAGCCAGGGAAGAAATCGCCCTGCCTGCCGCCAGTTCGCCACGAAGTCGCCCTCTTCCTCCTTCCACGTGGGCTCTGTGATATCTAGAAGCTCTTGGGAGCTCCTTGGAAGCTTCCAAGGGTGGGCTTCCTAAGCCCCCCCTCCCCTCAAATTTTCCCCTTAGGGCTCTTTAAGCCCCCTTCCTCCCCCTCGACCCCCCCCCGCGCCCCCGACTTTTGCCGTAAAGGGTCCTCATATGGACCCTTAAGCTTTTTTTTCCCCACCCTCGCAATAATTCCCTCCTAAGGGCTCCCTTAGGCCCCTTTTCCCCCCCTGATTTTCCATTGAAGGACCTTTAAGTAGTCCTTAAGCCCCTTTTCTCCCCCATGCAAAAATCCCTTCTTTAGCCCTTTTCATACCTTTGTTTTCCCCCCTTACAAAAGGAAAAGAGGGTGTTAAGAGTCTTTTGACACCTTCTTTCCCCATACACACAATCCCCTATATCCAAAGGGTTTTTTTTACACCTTCCATTTTCCCCTTTTCTTGTGAGTCTTTAAAAAGGTCATTAAGACTTTCCTGTGGCTCTAATGGGCCTTACTCGCGGAGGATTTTGAAACACCCCCTTCCCGGGTTTTAAACCCCTTCCGTGGTTTCTCCCCTCCTCCATAGAAGTATCCCTTCAAAGAGCTTCTACGAAAGGAAGGAAAAGAAAACTCATAAAGGATGGTGGAATTTCAAAAAGGAGTTCGCAAAGCCGCATCCAAGACAGAAAGGCTACATTCGCGATGGCTCCTAAGAAAGCCCAAGGCACAGCCTGCAAGAGGATCATCTCCTAACATCCATGTGGACATCTCACTCCAAGTCCAGGTTTTCCTTCCTAATTTTTTTATTTTTACGTTGTTATAATTTTACGTGCGTGGATGGTTTTTGGAGATAGGATGCATTTTTTGTCTTAAATATTTTAGTTAATTTAAAAGAATTAGCTTACGACGGACAAGTTCGGTCACTAGTATTTTCCATAAAACGAACAAAATAAAGTGAACAGAAAAATTGATATGCATTTCTAGCAAGTAGTTTTTGTGCATTTCAATGAACTGAACTTAAATTAATATCCATATTTACGAAACGAAATTAAGTTAGTGCAACCCGTTTAGGCATGGATGTATAAATTGCATGTTGCATTATTAGGACATATCTTCTTTACAATGAGTCATTATGGAAAGTGCTAATAACCCATAGGAAAGTGCAAGGCATGAAATGATTCCTAAGTTGCATAAATTGGTATAAATATCGTTTTTTTCAATTGCATAATTATTAGAAAAGGCTGCATGTTTTAGCCTGAATCTTGTTCGCAAGTTATAGGATGATTGATCGGAATTAGATTATAACCTAACCTATGCTTGATCTTAAATCAAAAAGTTAGGGCTGAAAATCAACTTATGCGTAGACAATGAGTCACGTGGTTATGGAAATAATAGCGTAATTATCTTCAAGAATAGATAGGTTAAATTGGCATAAACCTAAACACCTAAAAACCACGGAGTACTCGTTTAGAAAAGCGTTAATTCAATGCGACATATCCCAAGGAACTGTCGAGGGTTAGCTGGTGGAGACATTTATCTAGTCGCACGTATTGCCAAAAACTGAAACTCCTAAACCCTAAATACTTGCCCACATTCACGGAATGTAGGGACAATAGGACCTACTTGTGAGAAGTGATCTAGGGTTTTCCTAAGAACCTCTCGCTAAAATGATGAAACTCGAAACCCTAGGACTGACAAGTCGGCCTAATGCCATCAAGAACAGAGACTATTTCGTGACTCCATTTGATGGGTAAATAGTCCCATAGTTGATGCGACACTTGTGCAACAAGTGGTAGAGTCGCATGATCTTGTGATTTGATCACAAGGGAATGGCCAAATTCCTCGGAATGAGATTGGCAGATTCTTACGCAAGTTATCTTGCAAGAGGATGAAGAGTCGCCCTAATATAGTATCTTTCTTGAGTAAAGATAATTGCTTGGAAGCAAAAGTCCAACCGATAAATTGGAATAACATATGAACTTAAGGTTTTGACCAAGTCGGGTTAATAGGGTATGCCCTAACCCAGGATATAGGGAATCTTGCCAAGTCGCAAGTAATCCCGGATCGAGTGTTGTAAGCATTCAGAAAGAAGGATTCACTCCTTAGCAGTTGGCCAACAATAACGACCAATGGAAATGATTGTGCTTGTTACATATTTAAGAGCACTGTTTTGCCTTGTTTGATCAAAGAATTAAAGGATAAACGGATATCTAATGCTTCAAGTTGAAGGCCTAAAGGGAGAGGCAGCTTCAGTTACCCCCGACTGCCTGCCTGACCCTAACCAAGAGGGTTGTTAACCGTGCCGGGAAGGTGGACCGAACTTGCCACGAGAGGTCTCTCCGTTAAGCGCTACTTGGAGCAGGAGGATACTTGGGTATCAGGGGGGTTTTGGCCATAAATCCCTCGCCTTCCGGGTCCTGCACAAGAGGCTAACGTGACTCGGGATTCGATCTCAAGGCCCGCATACTAGTCTATGGGCGGAATCTTGGATTAGTGATCCCTGTGGATTTCTGGATAGCCTTCGGGCAGATTGTGGATAAGCCTATGGGCTGGACTTTATGTATTTCAAAGATAAATATGATAACCTGTTAAAAAGAACTTGTTTGATATTGTTTTTCTATGTCAAGTGATATGATTACGTGAAGGAACCAGTGCCTAATGACTAATTAAGGAAGCTGATTGATACATATCCAACTAAATGTGTTAGGTAATTAAATAATTAAAACAACCTAAGGAAAGTGCGGTGGATGTGGCCATAGGTCCGTCCTATGGATGGGTGGTCCCGATTGGCCCGGAACTTTTCTCAAATCATGATGGACAGCCAGAAGATTGTCAAAGAATAGGAACAACAAAAGCGTTGACCTAGAGTTATAATTGATCCTGATTTACGATGTTTTAGGGGAACGGAATGGGACTATGCCTTATGGTAGAGAGGTTGAGCTTCGCATCCCTCTCGTTTCCCATTCTCCTTGAACCAAGTGCAGTGTGAATCCGCTTTGGACCTGGCGTTTCTGCGTAAAGTATTTCGCTGGGGTTCGACACTAGTTGCCATTAGGAAATAACCAATAGGGAAAACCGTGGTCCTAAGTGGGAATGGCCGGAATACTTTCGCTACATGGCAGACGTGAAAAGTCCTAGATCGCAAACCCCATAACATTCCATGGGAGTGCTAGGCGGAGCTTTCTAGACATCCTTTCCGATGGACTGCTAAGATGTGTCCCGAAGATAACAGATGGACACATTACAAGCAACTCTCACCTCTGAGAAATCCATAAGATTCGGAAATGCACCTTTTAATGTCAGGCCTCTTGTTGTCCCACTCTTGCTACATTTTTGCACAACGTTTTTTAAATAATTGTTAATCTCCTGAATCAATCTATCCATATACACCTGCTCAATCTTTAATAAGGAGCTCGATGGTACATAGGACCCTTTTCGATTGATTATGGTCCTTGACCAAGCATGAGGACTTCATCACACATTTCTTTCCTTTTGATATATCCATTATCTTCATTACCTTCCACATCCATTTTAGGAGGAGAGAGATAAGGAACAACCTCTGCTCTGTCCATAGCATCCTCATCACCATTGTCATTGTCTTTGTTGTCATCTTCATCATCATATTCTTCTTCCTTTCCTTGACATTATAATATTCTCATTATCCACCTGCACCTCTCTTAATTAGGAATAAGTTCCCTTCATTCCTCTCCAAGAAAAAAACATTCTTCCATCAATCCCTCTTGAGTTTTCAGTTGTTTCAATACTTTGTCACAATGCAATGCGTCCTAGTAAGAAATACGATGTTGAAGATGAACTTCATGCTTAACCATTCATATGATTTGAAAAGTGCAAGACCAAGAATCCATGCCATGCAATCTCACAAACAATGCCATACACAAAAAGATGTATGCACTAGAAAATATGGTGCCTAGCCTATCTACATGTGTACGTGTGTTATGCAAAATGCAAACACAATTCCTTGATTAGAATTAATCCTTAACCTCACCTCTCAACACTCAGGAAATAAATCATTGAACTCCACTCCTCCCACCCAAAATCTCACTGTCACCCAAAAAAATGATGGTCCTCGAGATGTTAACAAAGAAAACAACCCATCTCACAAGTGTTGGCGGCATCCTTCATGACCCTCAAACTCACCCAACCACCTTTTCCACTCAAACAATGATTCCTAACTTGGTGATGAAAATCCCAACTCTCGTGCGTGCAAGAACAGTGCATGCTCAATGAAAGGTGTTCTCTCATGTGCGCGTGTAACTAAGATTTACTACATATAGCTACAACAAGTCTCATGCCATGCTAGTGCTCAACAATGGTGTAAAACGTGCATTAGCCCAACCACCCATGGCATGGAAGTATTTGATAAGATCAAGAGGACGACTCCTAAGTATAGTGTAATTGACAAGTGCAATGTGAAGTGCTCATGAACCCATAATCCCTTGTGATGTACAAAATTTTCGGCAAGAACATATACCTGTTCCATGATGTTCTACAGCTACCTACAACCTCCATCTCTAACCTGTCCAAAAAAATACCAATCTCGACCAAGGCTTTTCATATTTCCACACTCAAAGAATCAGACAAAATGACAAAAACAAATCCTAAGCTAGACAAACACAGAAAATCCAACTATGAAATGACAAAACAAGAATCTAGGCAAACATCTAAGCTAGCAAAAATCAAACCTATCTACACTTTTTCTAGTGGTTGTCAATTTTCACAAAAACACTTGACAACATTGGAGCCAAACACCACTTGGCAAAAAAGTGGCTCTAGATGACAGACTTCAAACAAGAGGTCTCTTGGCTTTTTTAAAGCCAAAAAATATATATTGGGCTCTTGGCCAACTAACAAGTGTGTGCGTGTGTGTGTGTGTGTGTGAAGTTTTGTCACATCTTGATAAAAAGTTATGGATTCACGATCACATGATGAAAAATGCATATGAAGCTATATTAACCAGCTGGTTTTTAGGTTTAAATGGGTTAAAAGTTCATTCTTCTTCTCATTTTCACATCTTGCTTTCATCGCCTCCTCCATTCTCACATCCCCAACCTTTGTTTCTCCTCCATCCTGCCCTCCTCAAGCTTACATGGCATGCACCAAGCAAGCCACTTGCCATTCTGTCCGAGTGGATGCCATGGACTACCTAGGTACCAGGTGGATCCTCTGCTTGTACAAAAATAGGTGCTCCCCCTCAATCACAAAGACCACCATGTAAAACCACCATGTAAGAAGAGGAGATGGAGACCAGGGACTATTGCTCGTTAAGAGATAAGAAGAATCCAATGTAGATGTGAGCTTCCCATCCCCAAAAGATCCTTTTAGAAGATCGTTTGTTGGGAAGTGTTGCAGGACATGCAGCTGAAAGGGTTGGGAAGACATTGGGCATGAGTGATTGATGGCTCATTGCCATGTAGGTGGATTGTTGTAGCCATGGAGGCCCTGCAAATGGTTGTTGTAGAAGGGTTTCTCATCAATTTGTTTGATGATATGCAACTAGCAGCCATCCATGCAAAGCGGGTCACAATTCTCCCAGATAAAGACATGAACTTTATCATTTGGCTTCAATACAGCAAAGGGGACTCCTTCATAGGCTTTGCCATGAGTGCTACATCACCATCACATTTTGGAAAGCTAAGACATTTTGTATACTATATAACATCAATCATGTATATATGTGTGTGTCTATATATATATATATATATATATAATGCACTATGTATTCAATTCCATTAATTTAAGTAAAGTTGTTTTGTTTTGTTTCTTGAGACACATGACACTTGTTTTTTTACTAAATGTACATATTCATCAAAAGTAATAATAGATATGGATACGAGTTATGTTATTACCTATGCATGATTGCTTGTATACATAATATGTGTTGACATAAGTAAATCAAATTATATTAACATATGTGAATGTGTCATTAATGTACCACACTTTATCATCATACTTATACAAACCACACATTTATTCAATAAATATTTATTCATAGAGACAAAGTAAAATGTCTTATACTCATTTAGGAAAATACATGTGATGGTTGATAATGATGATAAATACAAAGAGTTGATAGCCAACAAGAACTCTCATTCATTCCTTGGCTTTTCCATCTAGGGGCCATCTCTAAATGAAAATAGAAGTTCTTTTTTTGGTTAAAAAATGATACATTTTCCTTTCATCTCTTCCTCGAAGAAAAGCAGATCTGACACTTTTGTGAGCTCACCTAATGTAGTGAGTATATACATTGCTTCACCACACACTTGGTCAAATAAGTAGAGAACCACTTCACTAATACAATTTTCTCTAAGCTAGATGTCAGAGGTATCACTCAAAAAGGTCCAAAATTGGACAAGACCTGAATTTTCATGATTTTTTTCTCTCCTCGTGGTGAGCACTTCTTGTGGAAGACCACCAAGTCAATAACAAGGTTTCCAATTTACTCCTTTAGAGTTGAATCTTTCCATTGATCCACATGCTGAGATCATCCTTCCCTAGATGCAAACTCATCTATATATTGTATATTTTGAATTATGTGGTCAAATAAAAAATATAATTAGTAATTCACCTAGAGTTATCAGAATGCAATAAAACTTGACCCTAGGGTGCAAGAGTTCACATATGAATCTTGGAAAAAATGATGCTTGCAACTATCCTATTCAAAGTTTGACATTTGGTATCTGCTAGAGGTACCTTCTTGGGGTCAAGATTTTGATAGCTTCCTTTAGAATTATAAAATAGGTTTAAAACATGTTTTTGTATCCCTCATGGACATTTGACATTGTATTTGTGTGGTACATATGCCGTGAAAGGTTGTAAGTGACACTTTGAGGTGGCTTAACTCTATGTGGTTGTGAATGCTATTTTTTAAATGTTTGGCCTATTCAAGTGTGCCTAAGTCCTCATTAGTCACGTAAATCCTATGGCTTCAAAGACCAAAATATAGTTTTCTCTATCTTCAAGAGCCTTTGCAGATAGATTACTACAAATCTTTGGGTAATTCTACAATCCCCAGTTCTAAGAGGATTCTACTACAAATTGATGCTGCTAATGTTTATGGTAAGAATAGTGTGTTTAAGTTTCATGCTTCTACACTCTATGTTGAAGACCATGGTATCCTTACCATAGGTGACTCCATGTCAAATGATCAACACATCAATCTTCTTTCTCTTGTGATGCATAAAATCCAAAAATCAAACAAATATCCTTATTTTCATTTATGACATATAGCTATTGATATTATCACTCTTTTTCGTAGAGGTTTAAATGCTTCTTGTATGGTTGTTGTCTTAGATAATCCGCATAAGTAGATTATGGATATGATAATAGGTGAACCAATTTCTCCTCTTTCCAATGGTCCTATTTTCTTTGAGCTCCACCCTTATTATGAAATTTCCATAGAAGATACTTATCTTAGTGACATGCTTCTTTTGCATATTAGAACTTTAGGTTTAACTATGAAAATTGCATATGCATATCTTGCTATTCAGTACTGCATCGTATTTAGATGTATGTCTTGAGCCATCCCAAGAGTCCTTGAAGGGGTCAACAGTGACAAAGATGAAGGCCAAACAATAATTGTGAAAGGAGATGAATCAACATAGAGATTTTGGCGAGAATGTATTAATTGGTCTAACATTACTCTTTGAGTCAAGAATGGCAACTCGATATTCAGGCTTTACATTAGAAAGGATTGGTTTCCCTAAAGTCTTTGACAATCCATAATATCAATGATAAGACACTTGTACTTCCTTAGAATACTTCTTTTTCTTCCGAGAAAAAAATTGATGTGATTGTCCTTCAGTCCAAAACCTACTTTGAACGTGTCTTCATCTCAGAGAGCCAATGCTCTCTTAAGTTATTTTCTCATGCCAACTATACATACCCTACTGTGTCTAATGGTATTTGTGCTCATTGCAAAAAAAGTATACCTATGTAAAAGTTCTTAATGGAATTACTGAGTTTGATTATGAAGGTCATTCATACAAGTAACTCAATCCTTCGCATCAAAGTGTTTGGGCTTTACACCCTCGTATATTAATGGCTTAATTTGCAATTTTTGCATGAAAACTTGTCATATTTGTGCCTTCCAATAGCTATAATTAGTGACATCCAAAATCATTATTAAATATAACACTATCATTTGATCCACTAGCCATCATTCCAAATTAGAAGAAGAAGTCAGAGTTCCACTACAAGAAATTGTGAACTTGCTTTTGTAGAAAACTGCCAACCCATTGCAAGAAATTGTAAACCCACTAATACAGGAAATTGCAAAATTGATGCAGAAAAGTGGTAAGCTAATGCCAAAAAGTGATAATTTGATGCAAAAAAATGGTAGTTTGATATAGAAAATTAGAGCTTTTGAGAAATTAATCAGTAATTCCATATAAGAAACTCAAGATAGTGATAAAGAAGTTTAGAAAGTGCAAGATATGTAATAAATATAGGTTGAAGAGGTTCTGGAGGAGCCTAATCACTAAGCAATAATTGATACAGAATTGAAATTGAGCATGCCACAATTGACATTATATTCTCTCCACAAGAGTTAGTAGCTGAATGTCAAGATTTGTATAATTTAGTTAGTTTGTATTGTTTTTTTGAGTTTTTACATGAGGTTTATTCTATCAATCAATCTCCAATTGAGATGATTCAATAGCTTTCTTCCAAGGTTGAAAATTAAAGGAATGCAACAAAAATTGTAGTAGTTGAAGCTTGTTTTGTTAATTGGCTTCAAAAAGAGAAAACGTTTCTATGACAAGAGGTTTCTCGAATGAAGAATATAATGGATTTGCAAGTTTCTTACTATGTTGAGGTTATTAATGCTTTTTTTAATATTCAAAAAGACAATGAAATTCTTGATTTATATACTCATTTTGGAAATTTCTCATATTCCAAGTCAAGATGTTATTATTAAGGATTTGTGTGCATCAAATGATAGAGGTTGTTGATATTTAGTCCATACTGATATTTCTAAAGTGTTTGATGACTTTGATTAGTCTATCATCACTAAAGTTGAAGCATATGGAAGTATACAGAATGGATATTTATGCAAATCATATTGTGACACGAATGGTTGATGGTATTCATATTTATAAGTTTTTGAGCATGACAATTATGGTTTTGAATGAGCTAGATGCTAATAACATGACTATGTTACAATTTTTTGTATCAAGAGAGATTTAGGTTCTTTATTCATAAAATATATTTTTAAGTTTGCAAGAGATCTCAACACTTAAGAACTTTTAGGTTTGATAAATGCATCAAGATTACAAAATGAACTACAAGAGTCTAAATTTTTGCAAAAAGACCTATAGCAACTCGCAATCTTGATGTTCCTACAACAATAAGTAGAATTCATGTTGTTCTTACAACATCAATCTATATTCTTGTAACTCCTACAATAGTAAGAGGTGTACATCAAGCTTAAAAATATATAAAAATTTCATAAACATGAAAATCAGTAATTACATATTATGTTACTTTGGATTGATACTCAAAAATACTTTGCAGAAGATCTAACCCAGATTGAAGAAAATTATGATTCAAATGTCAGAGCAATCGATATGGCTACTCTTTACCATTGGAGTAGTGATTTTCTCATTCAATTATGGTTCTATATATTTATTCTCTATTATATATTGTGGATGTCATTCTACTTGATGGATTTCCAACCTTAGCATGTTGACATTGTAAAATTTGTGGGACAGGGTATTTTCATTTTAGTAACTTTGTAGAAAGACATTTTCAAGCATGTAATGAATGGTTTCAGGCCTAGAATATTAATCCAATCAGATTATGACGATCCTAATAATAATTTACAAGTTTAGCATGAAGCACAAGTCAATTTCCTTCAAATGATCACTACAATCCCGCAAGTAGTAAGATTGCAATATTCAATGGATATTTATGCGGTATGCAAGAAGTTTGGTGGAAACAACTATCAAGACTTTCAAATACTTAATTGCACTTGATTTGTGGACATATTGATGGTGAAAATTAACTTTTCACATTTGGAATTGCCAAATTTTGAGACCAAAAATGGTATTGGCACTAGCTCTAGGCCTCTAGTGAGGCCTCATACACTCACCCACACAACCCCACAGCCTCAGGGCGAGAAGCATATAGACAGTATGAACTAATTTATAAAAAAAGTGTACTTGTAGATACAATCTCTAGATTGTAGTCCAATGTGATGTCCTTCCCGAATCCAAGCAAAGGGAGTACCCAAACATATAGATGGCTAGCGCCTTGTAACACAAACAAAGGAAGCACCCCCTAACTTATTGTTGTGGCCCCACTATGCCTCTCCTATGCCCTAGGGATTGGCCCCAAGATGCATTGTCTCAATATATACCACATATGCATAAAGTCCACTCTTCACAATATTTGTTCTAGAAGATAGTATATTCCTCACTAAATTAGTCCCAATGAAACAATCATACTAAATCTACTGCGTAGGGAATGTCACACTCATCGTGGGTCAATAGTTTGAAACCAAGTGCTATGTATCTGGTAGATAGTTCTCTTTATACCATGTCGATGTAATGCAATGCAAAGTGGACGACTTTGAGTATACAAACATTTTACTCAAGCAAAATCAGCATTGTGAATATGCTTAAATATTCTTTTCATGATTTTCTTTGACTAATGACTTTGTTGCAATGATAAGGTAGTGCCAGACTACTCTGTGCCACTGTACCTCTTTATACTTGAAATAAGATCGAAACCTATATGAAAAGTGTAGCAAAAAAATTAAAATTTGAATCATATTTTGCACATAAAACACCCTCTCCCTACTGCTTAGGGTTTTGCTTGCAATGGGTAGGTTAAGAGGTGTTTCCATGTATGTTTCTTCATAATGTAAGTAGTAAATATGACCTAAAATATATAAATGGGGGTAAGGTGAGGTAAATCCTAATACCTTACCTCCATTATACTTTTACAAACACAGCCTTGATTTTCCACTCGCAGTATCTAATTTTTTCTCAATTAAAACTCATTTTCTCTATTTTTAATAATTAATTACAATTAAAATTCTATTTTTTTCATTTTTTGATGTGAGATACTTAAGAATATTGAGATTCATTATTACTCTCCATTTCCCTCCATGGGAACACAATTTACCATTATGAAAGTCATAAACTTGACGATTTAGCATAAAATCATACTTTTGCATATTTTGGATAAAGTGTATAAATTATTAAGACTTGTTGTTCATGTTGACAAACCAAATTTAACTATACAAAACCAATATGCATCGTAAAATTGAGAGAAAGCCCACTTACACCACATAAAATCACATACGCATATCTTGTAATTCAAAAATGGGAAGCCACATGCGATGCTTGTTTACAAGTACTACTTATGCTTCCTTGATCTATCTCTCACATTCCATCATGAATCAGGTTCCATTCCCCCTCATTCTCTCAGCCCATATGAACCATGTTTATGGCGAGAGAAAGAAGAGAGAGAAAGATTGATTTTGGATCTTACTGAATATTACATCATTCTTCATGAGAATCGAGGAGCGATGGAGAGCACAAAAATGATGGAACTTAGGCCCAAGAGGAGGGAGAAGATCGTTGTAGATTCAAAAATGCCATTTTTGGAGGATTTGAGGAGGCACTAAAAGAATGGCACCCCCTCTCCCCGGTGCCTTCACATCACATTCATTTTTTGAGTTTTTGCCCTCTTTAATTAAGATTATCATTAAACCACAACTTAGCTAGTTCATTTCTTGGTGTTCACACTTGACTCGAAGTGGTTTTGGTCCTGTTGAGGGAACAAACAAGCTTGAAATCACAATGATTAGAGATGCAACTTTCTGGTGTCGAAATATATCACCTTGGCCTCCATCATATGCTTTCCAACTTTTGAATCTAGTAGTTGTTTCATAATGCTGAACCTTGTAGTAGCCATTAAATGGGGGATAAAATGGAATCCAATTGATGAACCGACACTTGTATTGGATTCTTGGTGGTGGTCAAAATGCATCCAGGAAAACTCCAGCTCCATCTACAACTATTTCATTTTCTATGAAAATTTGCTATTTTATGCCTCTCAGACCACTTTTGTGTTTTAAAATCAACTCCAAAAATCTGCTCTCATTGGCAACCACGAGATAGGGCCACTTAGCTTATCAAATCCACAAACTTATTTGCACAAAAATAAATCATAAAGAGCATCAAGCGCTATAAGGAAAATACACAACAAAGAAAAAACACAACTCACACTCTACCCCGTGACAAAATCAAGGCATGAGGATCCACAAGGGATATACCAAGCATAATTTGACAACCTGCCTATAGGATCAAGGACAACTGCACCAAGAACTACTACTACTAGGCGAGGACTCCTATAACCTGGTCTTTTATTTCCAGATATGTTTCATTTATTACTTTTTTATACTTCAAGACTTGATACTTGGACATGTAAAAAGGATGGAGCTGAGCGTATTATGATCCAAGGGGAATAGGGCATCAATCTCAAGTCCTATCTCGGTACCCAAGAACCTACTAGGCTCTCATATATAAGGTGACACTAGATCCTTTTCTTTTTTCACTCACTTTTATTTTCACTCCAACCATCCTTATTTATTTTTTGGCAAAATGCCACCCCCAAGAAGACAAGGCATTGACCTTGGGTCTACTAACTCATCCCCAGGAAGCTACCAAGCCTCCGTAAGGCAATGATCATCTGCTCTTGGAATTCTCCCTTTCTTTTATTTTCTTTTCCTTATTTGGGGTTAAAACCCCCTTTTTACATACCTTTGTATCTTATATACATTTCAGCTCTATTTATTGTTTTATCTCTTTCTTTCATTTTGCAAGCTTCTCTACCTACCTCATAACTAATAGGAATTCTTAGAAATTGTTGTCTAGTAGTCTAGCAAGACAAGGTCACTAAGAACATCCTCAAAGCAGATCTTTAAATGCCTAATAATGTCTTTACAGGAGGCAAACAACTGCTCAAACCTCCCCCAAATATACTGAATCAAATCTTGGGATTTTATGCATTGACTTCCCGGTCCCCAAATATACTGAATCAAATCTTGGGATTTTATGCATTGACTTCCTGGTCTCCAAAAGAGAAAAATTTCCCACAAACACATATACATTCAAATGATGGGTTAAAAAGCTTGGAAAGGAAGGATAGCACCTAGACTTGGCCACAAGAACCTTTTTTGCAACAAGAGGCTCTCTCTAGGTACTTCTTCAAACCTGTCTGGTGCAACACTAAAACAAAAAACCGTAAAACACATCCACACAAAGCATACACATGGCTCTCTTGGCCTAATAAAATAACCTAGTTCACTGCAAAATAAACGACTCTCTTGGTCTAACAAAATCAAACATTAAATCCAACAAGAACAATACTCTTGGCCTAACAAAAATATAGCTATAAAATATACTATTCAACATCCTATTGTTGAAAACAAATCCTTGGCCCCCACATAAATCATATTGAAGTACAAAACTAGATTAAGGGGATAGGTTGCTCAGTCCCTATACTAAATGCATCAAATTATTAGCTAACCGCCCTGCATAAATGACAAGGGGTGTCCTATGAATATGCCGTTGAGCAATCCGATGCATCCATAAAAGAATATGAAGATGGTCAATTGCTACTTGGCTCATCACCCATATTAACCATCAGTGGACATAGTAAGTTATGTCAGCAAGTCCTCACAATAGTCCTAGGCTGATAAGATCTGAAAATTCTAAAAAAAACCCTCAGGACCATAGTTGAGAACTACATCCTCAACAAAGGCAGAATTTTCCAACAAATCCACGAAGTGGTTCCATTGTGACCAGAAACTAGTTGACAAGTCATTGTTTCAAAAACCTCAAGTATATCGAAGACTACATGATGATACATCTATAGAATGGAATCCCTCACACTACAGGTCCCACTCAATTTGTTGATCACTAACTGTGAGTCGCCTTTCACCAATAAATGGCATATACCACTATATTTAGCCCCATTATTAAGGCCTTGTATTCTACCATGTCATTAATAAAAACGGTGCCTAAATAAACTCCCATTTTTATAATGACTCTATGTCAAGGATCTTTAATAACCATATCGACACTCACATGCTTAGTGGGCCCGCATAAAGCTCCGTCAAAATACAAAGTATAGACCCATTCTTCATTGACAGGCTGCACTATACCAATCAATCTACTTGTACTTATGGTAGTCAAAGTTGACTGAGCTGAGAGAGAGTATGTATGGCATGTACAATTCCTCCTTCCTCACTAAACCCAATAGGGACCCTAATAAGAACCCTATGAAAATGGTGGCATTCAAACTTAATATCCCACATGAAAGTTTTGTCTTGCCACTCATTAATATGATAACCCTTACTCTATCAGATCACTTGACTTGGTGGTAATGTTGCTTTAAATATGGATGTTCAAGATAAGGAATGTTTCTGTCCATTTGATTTCCTTGGCACCTACTGCAAGTTTAAGCTAGATCCTAGAAGACTTGCAAAGATACCAAGGTTTATGTTAATCCCTACACATAATAGGGCTTCAATTTATTAAAGTTTACTTTAGTTCTAAACTCTACCCTTGTAAATCTCCTAAAAGGGCTATAGAGCCATTCTTTCCTATACAAATGATCTTAAAAGGGCCATGCCATTTGGGTTCTAACTTGCCAGGAAATAACTCATGATGTGCATCATAATATAATACAAATTGACCCTTCACAAATTTATATCTCTTAGTACAAATGTCATGAAGTGCATTTATCCTCTTCTTCCCTACCTCTTGATGTAACAAAGCTTGCAATCAGATCTCATCAAGATGTGCTAGGGAGGTCAATCTTTCTTGCAATACTTCCTCCTCACCCAAAGAATGGTTCAATGCAAACCTCACAATGGGTAACTCAATTTCCAAGGGCAAGACACACTCTTCCCCATATACCAATTTAAATGGGATGTGACAGGTTTCTCTCTTGAGACGTAGTATTATAAGCCTAGATAACGACATGAAGTTTCTTATTCCAATCATGCTTACCCTCAAATACAGTCTTGGATAAAATCCCTATAAGCTAATTGTTGGTACTCTCTACTTATCTATTTGCTTGGGGATTATATGGGGTGGTTTTCTTATGTTTACTTTTTAGAGCTTCGATTGAGGCTTCTATGACCTTATTCAAAAAGTGTCCCATAGTCAAACACCAGTTCTTTAGGTGGACCCAAACGACATACTATCAGTTCCATAATAAAACTAGCTATTTCATTGGCGTTCTCCTTCATCGTAGCTTGACCTTTTGGCCATTTTGTAAAGTAGTCACAATCGCTATGATATACTGCTTTCACATGGTAGACAAAGGATGCATAGGTCCAACAAAAGTGATGCCCCACATCTCAAAGGCAAAGTCACAAGAATAGGATTAAGGGCTACTTACAATTTTTCCTAACATCATGTCTTTGATAGACACCACAACGCTTAACATACGAAAAACCATATTGAAAAACTGAGAGCCACCAATAGCCAGCACGTAAAGCTTTTTGGGTGGTGAGACGTCCAAAAAAATGGCCCTCATATGTTGAATCATGATATTCGTCTAAAATAAAGGATACCTCATCAAGCATCACTCAATGATGATAAATCTCATCCACACCTTTCCTATAAAAGACACCTGAAATTGTTAAAAAGCAAAGTGCTTTGCTACTTAAACCTCCTCTTTTCAGATTTAGAAAGAGTTTCCACTAGGTTGCCTCTTGATAGATAATGCATGATAGATGTATCACATGATGGAATAGAGGCTGTATAAATTTTTGCATATAAGTCCTCATAGTCACTAATATCAGCCCACTCTTCCTTAGGCTCACCAAAATCTACTAGATAGTCTACGATTGTAGCTTTGGTAGCTTGCTCCTAATCTCATAGTCAAACTCTTGCAAAGAGATCAACCACTTGGCTAGGCGATCAGGGGGTTAAAGATTGTTCAATAATAAGCACAAGCACAATCCCTCTACCTTCTCATAAAGAATATAGTGTTTGAACTTCTTGGTGTGGCAAACACCATAGCCAAGAAAATCTTCTCCAAATAGCTATAGTGAAGCTCTAAAATTTCCAACTTTTGGTTTGTGAATGTAATAGGATGATAAAGCTGTGTATCCCAAATTTGGAATGGTAAACAACTACTACTATGCCTTGTCGCAGTTATAAATATATAGAAAACCTCACCAATTTTGGCACTTTTAAAATCGATACTTTGGATCATTCCATTTCAACATCTTCAAACACCACTCTGCATGGTTCTGTCCATTCAAAAGCATGGCTGTGAGATAAAAGATTTGTCAAGGGTAATAAAAATTCAACCAATGCAATCGATGATAGTACCCCACGGATGAGACAAAACTATGAAATTCCCTAGGGCAAGTGGGTGGGCTTAGGGCCATAATATCAACCACCTTTTCAAGGTTGCTGGTAATACTAGTGGCTAAATCGTAACCCATACTTCAAAATGTGACTTGGAAAGACAACCTATATAGTACTTAGGGTAGAGTCTAGTTTCAAGTAAGGGGACAAGATTTGATCATGTGGCCAAATATTAACTATATTGGGAATTTCCAAACTATATGAGAATTCCCTAATATAGTGTTAAATAGACACATAAGAGGACTTGATTGTTCCTTTTTTTTCTTATTATAACCAATGAGCATCATTCTATATGTTTAATATGAAAGATCAGACCCCAGCCTTTCTTAACCACATCAATTTCTCAAAAAGAGGCTCCCTCAACTCAAAAGGCATACATCTAACCTTCTTCCTTATTGGATTGCTACTTTCTTTCAAGGGGACCATATGCATGACAAAAAAGGGGGGAATCCCCTTGATTTTGTCATACTATCCATGCAAATATATCCCTGAACTCCTATTATAAGAGTGCCACATAATGTACATGCTCATCGGTAGATTAATAGTGCTGAGTTTAATTGAGCAGGGATCATTGGGAGTCACAAGATCTAGATCTATCACATCAATAGCACCAATCCTTTCCTTCTTTGGTTGCATCTACATCCTTAATTACTCCTCTTTCCACATCTGAAATGCTCCTCTATCTGTCTTCTTGCTTCTTTGTAACAAGCAGGATACACACCGACTAGGGTTTAGACACCCCGTCACACTGATTGGGGTATTTAAGGTGTAAGAGCCCCAGATTAGGGCTACTAGTTATTATCAAGATCACACTCTTCACCTTCATCTCCAGCTTCCATGGCTTCCTTCTCCTTTCTCTCCTCTTCTAGTCTTCTTCCTTCTTCTTCTTGTTCTCTTTCTCTCTCCTCAGCTCTCCTTCTCTCTCCCCTCAGCTTCTTTCATTACAAGTGGTATCAGAGCTTCACGCTTTGGTCCTTTTCCTCTTTCCCCTTTCTTCCTTTTCAAATCCCAAAAACCCTAGTTACTCAGCTTATAGGTACAAGTATAGCAAGAAGGACTGCAGTTAACTTCAGCTTTTTGGAGCAAGTAGGAGCTATGGATGGAGATTCAGACATATCTCGAGGTAAAACGGTCAAAATAGCAGGTCATCACTTCTTTTCATGCAAAATTTAAGGGTTTTAGGCCAAGTTTAGAGTCCTAGGAGTTGGAAGAGGGCAAAACCTCTGTTACCTTTTGCCTCAGCATTCAACATTGCTATTTGCATTTTGGCCTCTTTGCCATCCACCACGACCTCTTTGGCTCCCCCTGCCTCTAGAGTTACCATGTCCTCCTCCATAGGATTGGTTTTCTTGAGTTTGCTGCATGTTTTGATTTCTACCACGGCCTCCAAATCGGCCTCCTCTACCTCTGCCTCTACCTCTTCCAGCATTTGAGTAGAAGACAACTTCTTTTGAAGTTCCTCCTGAAGAAGATGCACCACCATTTCTCTGCTCCTGAGAAACTAGAAGAGCAATCAACTCCTCAAAATCAGGAAATCTTTCACGGACGGAAATGGATGTTCGGAACTATGCATAATCCTTTCCTAGACCATTCAAGGTCACAAAAACTAAATCATCATCTTCCACTGGCGACCCAATGGAAGCAAGTGCATCTGCAATCTTCTTCACCTTCATGTGGTAGTCGTTGATGCTCATATTTTCTCTTTGCACATTGTGCAACTCTTGCTTGAGCTGCATTTTCTTGGCTTACGTATTTGTGCTATACATTTTTGACAAAGTATCCCATGCCTCCTTTGGCGTACTTGCATCTTGAATATGCACAATCATAGAGTCTGAAATGTTGATAGAAAGCCAGTACATAACTTTCCTGGCTCTCTCATGCCATGCTTTAAATGCCTGCATTTGCTGTTGATTGGGAACATCAGGAAGAACTGGTTCTTCTTCATTTCCTGCAACAAATTCCCAATATCCTTTTCCCATAAGGAAATTCGTCATTCTAAACTTCCATGCTTGGAAGTTGTTCTTGTCAAGCTTTTCAGTGAGAATCTGTCAAAGAGAATCAGACGCCATTACAGAACACTGCAAAAAATTCTGTCACTGCAAAGAACATAGCTTCAGTCTCACAAGGGCAAATCTGCAAAACTGGCGAAAGTGGTATTTGACCACACAGTCACTTCCTAGTGACGATTTTGCATATACAGGAACCAAGGATGATTCTGTAACTCCCAATGTCTCTGCACACGAGCATACGATGCAATATCTGTGGTAACTTTTCACCGACCTGTAGAACAGTGGTCGCACAGCATAAAACATGGCTTTTTTTAGAGTGCATGCAGAAAACTTCCACCTCAAAACAGGCCCCGAAATGGCCTCAAATAAAAAAAACAGGGTCGCGGAGGGCTTTTAGCTCGCACGTAGCATATACTGCCCTCTTGCTTCACTGCGAAGGGCGTCTCAACCTGAGACAATGCACTCTTGCAATTTCCAGCTGTGCTGCCTGTAGAGATCTGCTCCCAAAACAGAAAATGAAAGCAACACTGCTCCTCTTACCAGAACACCGCGAGCTTGGCTTGCTTTCTTGAGCTCCTTACCACGAACAAGGCTCTGATACCATGTCAAGATTGTGGGAGAGAAGGAAGGAGTCTCACTTGAAGCTTTCTTGCTTGCACAATGGGGGAATACACACAGAGATGGAGGCTGAAAACAGTTTTCCTCTTCTTAGTTGTGTAAGCCAAAAAGAACTCTCATACAAAGAAATAGAAGAACCCTATATATGGGTCTCAAACCAAACTCAACTAACTAAGGTGGGATACTAACTGAGCCACGAACTAGAGTAGATAAGGATAGCTGTCATCTAGCTATTATTCATGGGCGGTGTACCAATTGCATCTGCAACTGACAAGTCGGTGACATAAATACACAACGGTCACCCTGGCGTATCACGAGTGGAGCTTGATATCTCAACAGTAAGATCCCTGGACACTTGATTAGATTGCTCCTTCTCTGCTTTCCCATCTAGAATGCTCTTTGTTGCCATAAAACTACGATCGCACGTGACGTAAATTTGGGAGTCCTTTTTTCATGAGGTCTCCAAAACTAGCTGAAAAGTAACTTGCTTTATGTATGATACCCTACTCTAGAAGTTTTCTACACCTTTTGAGGATATTTACAAGAAATAATGTCTAAAATATAAAAAATAGCCTAAAATTATCCAAAAAATTTATCATTTTGAACTATCCATACTATGGACACTAACACTAATAACTAATATGACATTGAATCTCTAGATGAATAAGAAAGGTGGATAATAATGTACTCGAGGGTTTTTTACATTGTGTTCGCATAGCGGCACAATAATGCTAGCTATATTTAGCCCCATAAGTAAGTCCTTGTGTTTCAACATATTATTAGTAAATGCAATGCCTAAATAAACTCCCATCTTTAATGATAGTCCCTACACTCACATGCTTGGCGAGCCCTCGAGAAACTCCATCAAAATACAATGTATAGATTAGGGTCTCATTAATATGCCATGCAATACCAATCAATCTACTCATACTTATGATAATCAAAGTCTAGTTGAGAGAGAGTATGTGTGATAGGTACTATCTCTCCTTCCATACTAAATTCAATGGGGATACTACAAAGAATCCTATGACAATGGTGGCAATAGACCTTCCACATAAAAGAGCCATCCAGCTACTTAGTAATGTGATAACTCTTCATCAAATGACTCAGCCTTGGTGGTAACGTTGTCGTGCCACTATGCACACACTGTGTAAAAAAATCTAGAGTGTGGCTTTGTTATTGATTTAAAGAGCCAATGCCATTTTAGACATTAGTGTTAGTGTCCATGGTTCAAAATATTAGATTTTTGGACAAGTTTAGCTAATTTATGATATTTTAGAATTATCTCTTGTAAAATATTAGATTTTTGGACAAGTTTAGCTAATTTATGATATTTTAGAATTATCTCTTGTAAAAATCCATAAAATTGTAGACAACTTCTAGATTAGGATAGCATGTAAAAGAAAGCATGTAGCTTTTAACTAATTTGAGAGGATTTTATGTAAAAAGAGAGATTAGCAAAATCGTGCAACGCGTGATCACTGTTTTCAGGCAGTGAACAACATTCTGAAGTGGGAGATAAAGAAGGAGTGATCTGGCAAAATTCTGGGCAGGTGTATTGGTATTTTACCCCCCTTTTGGAGCCAATGGAAGCATTAGATTAGTGATCTAAGCAGCATAGAGGAAGGTATTATTTTATACACGTTTTTGTATATTAGAGTTTTATCTTCTAATACAAGAATAAACTGACAGGCTTCATCTCTGTTAGTATTCTTATACATTTTCTATTTCTTTCTATGAGTATTCTTTTATATCTTGCATTTCTTCGAACCCCTTCTCTTCCGTGGGCTGATTTGGGGCTGATATCTTCAACCATATTCAGAGAATTAGCTACATCAGTGTTCTTTTAATTCATTTCTTACTCTACAGAAGACATATTGTCAAAATATGCAAAGTATTATGCGCCCCTATGGTAGGGCAATGTTTGTAGACCATTCATAGATGCTTTGAGTTGAATTAAAAGGAGCGTTTTCTCTTATTTCTTGGCTGTGGTAGCTTATCCTTATCAAGAACTCAATTTGAAGCTCTCTTGAAGCAAGGCTCTTTGCCCTACAAGCCTTGTAATTGACTCATAAGCTTTTGCCCCTAACAGTCTACATTGAATGTAATCATGCAAAGTTGATTCATGCTATGGCATCATGTATGAATGATGGGATGCAAAGTTGTTTATGATACATGACATCATATTGTACTTGATTTTATAATTTGTGATTGCTCTTACAGTCAA
Source organism: Lygodium microphyllum (assembly GCF_053477565.2). Lineage (NCBI taxonomy): Eukaryota > Viridiplantae > Streptophyta > Polypodiopsida > Schizaeales > Lygodiaceae > Lygodium > Lygodium microphyllum. The sequence goes on from NC_141142.1 coordinate 50,146,250, forward strand.
GAAAACAAGCTTGATTTGAGTTAGAACTTATGAGATAATACTCTTGTGATGCTCTATTAACATCTTCAAGAACTTGGCTTGAAACCTTCAACCCTTCTCTTATCTCTATCATCTCCGCAGTCTAAGCTCTTGAACCCCCATACATTCTTCTCTCTCAAACCCTTGTGATTGACCGTGAAGTACCTCTTGAACCTTTAAACATTCACTACAATCTACTTATCTCTTGAAGACACATCTCTATTTATCTTGTCCAATTTTCTTGCCAAACCCCTGTGGTGACCTTCAACCCTATGCATTGTGACATTAGTGAACTCGACATGAAGGTCCGTGTAAGAGAACTCTAAGATGGGGGATTCTTCAGGAGATACTCTACAACAATTGGTGCGCATACTGTAGCAAACTCAGCAACAAGAAATCTAAATGTTACAACAACAACAATAAAGGCAAGATGAAGAGAAGATTGATTCCACATCTATCAAGGCCCTAGAGGAAGTTGGGTGGGAATTAAAACAATTTAACGGTCAAAATGTCTATGTTTTCATTCACTTGTATATTGAGAAAATGCTCTTTTTTGGTGTACCGCAACATGCATGGAGTCATTATTTTGCCAAACTAGCCAAGCATATGGTCTTTAAGGAAGAATCCATGATCTTTTTCAACGAGATGCAAATTGGCCTGCATTCAAAAAAGCCATATGCGAAGAATTCTTCTTAGAAGACTCTGGTCTAATGAAGAAGAAAAGTTTCATTGATTGGGTTGAGAAACCCAACAAAGGTTTAGTTGCAATAGGTTTATACCATGAGTTTGAAAGTAAATTTGGACAACTTGATGCTGAAGACCAACAAAGTATGGAAGGTTAGAAGATTGAATTATTCCTTAAGGCTTCAGATCCCATTCTGCAAGAGAATCTTGCTAATCGCCTAGAAGGTGCTACCTCTGAATCAGGAGTCAAGACTGCATGGAAAAATGTTACTGATGCAGTTAACATGATTGCTCAAAGAGAGTGGATGCGAGTAAGATTGGGCTCTACTTCAACTTCAACAAATGCATTGATGGAGCTTGTTCCACCTTCAAAATCCCCTATTCCTTTGACTAATCAACCAACTCTTTCTTCTTCTGTTCCTTCTAAAAATGATGTCATGGATGAACTCGTTAAAAGCATGCGTGACCTTTTTTTCAATCTTACAAAAATTAGTTCCAAGGTGGAGAAGCTAGATGTCAAAGTTGAAGAACAAGGACAATCATCAACTCAAAGACCCATGAGCGAAGACTTTAAGACGCACTGTATTTGGTGTAACAGCCAACAACATGACAAGAGGGAGTGTTCTGCCTTGCGTGAGGCTAAAACACAGAAGCTCGTCTTTAGGCACTACAAGATATAGGCCTTATACCAACGTTAAAATTTAAAAAATATATAAATAAAAAAATTTACCCTCGTCGTCGCAAAAAACATCGTTATTGGCAACGCCATAGAATAGTTAATATTAGCATCATTATCAGCGTCGCTAGTTGCGTCGGTATCAGCGTCCCAAATGCGACGCTGATACCGATGCAAATAGCGACGATGATAATGATGCTTTGAGATGCTAATAACGACGCGCGCAAGTAAATTTGTGATGCTAATAGCGATGGTAACAGTGATTTTTTTTTTTGTTTCTGCATTATGTACAATGCTTGTGTAAACAAAAACAAAGTGTACTAAAATCATAACACTAATATATGAAATAAATACATAATCGCATAATGAAAGTGACTGGTACAATCATGACAAGATATCACTACTACATAGAAAATGTCTACATAGATCAGGCGACCAAAAAAGAAGGGTGTGTGAGCTCCAGGGATCCAAGGGTGAGCTACATATTCTCGCCATCTGAAAGCTCATCCCACCGCAAAGGAGCATTGAACGGACTCTGCAAAAAAAGAAACAACTACACATCAGTCCACCATACAATAATGCATTCTAATTAAACATGGTAACTACAGACAAGAAAGATGAGTGACTTACAGGGCCATTGCGTCTATACAATCAGTTGATCAATGCAGTGAGACCGTGTCTCTTTGCATATCGAGTCTCAAGGCCGGTCGGATCGTGATTTGTAATGGAGTGCTGCAAAGAAAATAAAATACTAATTGTTAGAAACATGATTGTCAGTACAAAGGATATTGTAAAAAAATAAGCAAGCAAAACAAAAGAAAAACTTAGAAAGTCCTCCAGATATATCCTGTAGCCGCCACTCCTAAGATGATGGACCACTCCGGCATCTAGTCGTGCCCTCGCCGCCTTGCACTGCTGACTCCAACATCCTGGAGAATTTGTAGCCTCCTCCCTCAGTCGGTGCCATTCACTCCAGTAGACTCCCGTATATCCGGTGTATCGACTGGGGTAGTATCTATCAAAGTAGCACCGTAACTGGAGTAGACGTCCCCACATGTGTGACAAATCCTGGAGGTGACGCAACTCCAGTAGAACAATGTGACGGAGACACCGCGTCCGTGCCTCCATAGCATCCACCTAAGCCACGCTCCTTGGAATTGCTACGAGAGTGAGGAGTCACACCTGTATCCCATGCCGATCGTGGGCTCACTACCTCCATATCTCTATAGCATCCCCTTGAACCTGAAGCACTCCCTCCCTCTAGCCCAAGTCTGGAGCGTTGACCTCGTCTGCTCGAAGTTGAAGCATCTGATTGCGCCGAAGTAGATTGTAATGGGCCATAGGAACCCTTCCCTAAAATTTTAAAAGAACAAAAGGAAAAAAAAATCATTAGGTTCAAAATTTTTTACTCCCCCCTCTCTCCCCGCCGACATCAGTCAAGGGAGGGGAGAGAGAGTGGGAGTGGTGGATGATGGGGGGGAGGCATTCAACCTCTAGGTGGAGGGGTGGCCATGCCACCTACCTCCTCCCCTCCCCTATATAAGGGGAGGCTTCTCCCCTCCCCTAGCAAAGGAGAGAGAGGCTACGCCCATACGTCACCATCCATACGCCATCCCCCAGCACTGTGTAGGGCCACCTGTCCCAAGCCACCCTACCCCCTAGCCGTCCCAAGCCACCCTACCCCTTGGTTGTCGGATCACGATTCCCCCCGTGCGATCTGCTGCAACGGCAGCCTCTGCCGACAACTGCTCTGCCACCTAGCCTTCCACATGTTACCTCCTTCGTCAGCACTGCGCAGGGCCATCTGGGCCCTTTGACCCTAATCGCACCCCCCTCTGATCGCCCTAGGCCATGACCACAACCACACTCCCCTCTGGTCACCGCCGTGCTACTGAAACGGCATTGAACAATGACTATAACCACCATCCCCATGATCACCAACTACGTGGGCCCCATGAGAAAGAGTAAGAAGAAGGGAATTAGAGGGAGAGAAGGAGAAGGAGAAGGAGAGAAGAGAAAGAAGGAGGGAGAGAGAGAAGAGGAGGAAGAGGGAGAGATAAGGAGAAGGAGAGAAGCATAAGGAGTGAGGAGATAGAAGAATAAGGAGTAAGGAGAGAAAAGAAGAGGGACAGAAGGAGAAGGAGAAGAAGAGAAGAGAAAGAAGGAGGGAGAGAAGAGAAGAGGAAGAAGAGGGAGAGAAGGAGAAGGAGAGAGGAAAAGAAGGAGTGGGAGAGTGAAGAAAAGGGAGAGAAGGAGATGGAGAGAAGAAGAAGGAGTGGTAGAGAGAGAGAAGTAGTGGGAGAGGAGTGAGGAGAGAAAAGAAGAGGGAGAGAAGGAGGAGAGAGGAAAAGAAGGAGTGGGAGGGGGAAGTAGAGAAAGAGAAGTAGAAGAAGAGAAGGAGGAGGAGAGAGGTAGAGGAAGAGGAAGTAGAGGGAGAGAAGTAGAAGAAGAGAAGGAGGAGGAGAGAGGTAGAGGAAGAGGAAGTAGAGGGAGAGAGGTAGAAGAAGAAGAAAAAAGGTAGAGGGAAAGAGGAGAGAAGTAGTAGAGGAAGAAGAAGAAGACGAGTAGAAGGAGAAAAGAAGAGAAGAGGAAGAGAAAGAGAGGGAAGGAGCAGAAGGAGAAAAGAAGTGGGAGAAGGAGAAGAAGAGAGAGAGAGAGAGAGAGAGAGAGAGAGAGAGAAAGAGAGAGTAGGAGAATAAGTGGAGAAGAAGAGAGGGAGAGTAAGTGAAAAGAAGAAGAAAAGAGAGGGGGAGAAAGAAGGAAGGAGAGGGAGTGAGAGTTGATAATTGAATCAAGCCACACCCAAACCACTCTCTTGGCAATGAACCCCATCCAGCAGTCTTTCCCAACCGAACGTGTCAACCCAAAACTATTAAGGTCCAGACTTTCCAATCTCCGCGAGGTGAATGGCTCCCAAGAAGAAAGTTGCAGGAAGCGTAGGCGTCCAAGCCACCCGTAATGCTGGAGGGGCGAGCAGAACGACCAACACAGCACACACAAATCAAGCCCAGGTTCTAAGCGTTAAAAATTAATTTAGAAATTATTTCTCATGGAAGGGATGAAAGGATTGATGTCATGTATAAGGTTTTTTTTACTCTAAGAACTAAGTTGCTTGCGCAAAACGGTAGAGATTGGAATTCACATAAGATTTTATGCATAAAATGATAAGGTTATTGCCTTACCTCACATGAAATGATAGCTTTTACTCACATAAAATGAAAGGGTTATCACCTTACTTCACATAAAATGATAGCTTTTTAACCAGTTTAGTGCATGAATAGTCATTTAGAATTTACGTTTCATAATCATGGTTAAAAGAAACACATGAAATGTTAATTTATGTTCATGAGATGCACTTGCATCGTTAGACAAAACCCTAGACTTTCATAGACGCAAGTCACATGTGTTCAGGTGCATTAGAAATAAGTATTTGTTGCCAGGAATAAAGAGAGATAAAAGTCATTTAGGAAGTACAACTATACTAAACACACTATGTGCACGATGGTTAAGGTTGATTGGGAAAATCCTGCATAGAACCGCACTAAGAAAATTGGAAGGATCTCATGCATCTAGATTGCATCTTGAAAGTCTAAATGAAAAATCATGTGTTGCCATGTGTGTTAACTGAGCTTGGTTGGAATTACAGATTAGAAGACCCTTGGTTGAGTTGCGAATAAGGCATGTCCGTTGCCTTGACTAACCAGCTAATGCTTGAGTTAGGGACTAAGATACCCTAAGGTAAAACCCAAGGGAAAAGGGCAAGTATAAGTCAACTTACCAAGACCATTTGCTTGGGTATCTTATTTGAAATTATTGGGATCTTGCCAAGTCGTGAAAAGACCCAAGATCGGGTGCTGGGAGCATTCAGAAAAAAAGGAGTCACAACTTAGCAGTTGGTCGCACAAACGACCTCCGAAATGTTCGTGCTTGTACTTAGGTGCATTATTTGATCTCTTTGCTCAATGAACTAATTCAAAGAAAACACTTAATGCTTCAAGTTGAAAGCTTGGAGGAAGAGGCAAGATCAGTTACCTCCGATTGTCTGCCTGGCCCTATCCAAGGGGGTTGTTAGCCGCGCCGAGTATATGGACCTAACCCACCGCAAGAGGTCTCTCCGTGGGTGCTGCTTGGAGCGTGAGGACGCTTGGGTGCTAGGGGAGACTCTGGCTGTAAATCCCATGCCTTCGGATCCTGTACAAGAGGCCGACATGACTCGACATGGGATCTCGAGGCCCGTGTACTAGTCAATGGGCGAAACTTGGAGCAACAATCCTGTAGATTGTTGGGATAGCCTTCGGGCGTGATATTGGATGTATTGCAGGATTTTGATAAATAAGAGCAGTTATTGGAGAAAAATGAACTTTCTTGGCATTGTTTTTGTGTCAGTGCCTAAGTTACGTGAAGGACCCGGTGATTAATTTGTTTAATTAAAGAAGCTGATTTGCATGTCAAAACGTAATGTGTTAGGTAATTAGATAACTAAAGCAAACTGAGGAAAGTGATGTGGACGTGATTTAGGTCCGTCCTATGGAAGGGTGGTCTCGGTTAGCTGGGAACTTTTCTCAAATGATGAGATAATAACACAATGAAGACCTAGTGTTAGTAGATGTAGAATTTTTTATTTAGTCTGTTTTAGGGGAAAGGAATGGGGCTATGCCGTACGACAGAGAGGTTGAGCTTTGCATCCCTCTCGTGTCCTATTCTCCATGAACCAAGTGTAGCTTGAAACCACTTCGTCTCTATTGTCCCTATGAAAGGTGGTACAACTGGAGCTCGACGCTAGCTCCTTCCTAGAGACTTTGTTGATAGGAAAGGAACCCTGACCTTAGGTTGATCCCAAGTGGGAACAGCTGGACACTTCCGCTCGGGGAAAACTCAGGAAGACCTAGATCGCAAACCCTGTATCATCCCCTGCGAGTGCCAGGCGGAGCCTTCTATGTTGAGATGACAAGCTCAACACATACAAACTCGGAAAGACCTAGATCGCAAACCTTGTATCATCCCTTGCGAGTGCCAGGCGGAGACTTCTCTATTGAGATAACAAGCTCAACACATATGGACATTAATGATAGATCGCCTAGTTAGATGGGTCCACACATCTACACTTAGCACGTCGGTGGTCATTATGACTCTCACATGGCCACTAACTCATTACTTATTATATTCAGGTTGTTACACCTATTTATAGATGGCATAGTTATAGCGCCAGTCGACTAGTGTAGTCGGTTATGCGTTGTTTGACTTAGTAGGCCACTTTCCTTTATGTTGTATCTTATCTATACTTTGTGTACATTGTAAATTGTATGGAAGAAGAAGAAGAAACCAGCAAGAAAACGGTTTGGCCTCCATCTCTCTTCTTGTCTCTTGAGTGAGCTTCTCCTTGTGCATTCTGTGTGTGTTCGGCGCAGCATCTTGAGCAAGTCCCCCCACCATGCGATTCTTGACATGGTATCAGAGCCGCGCCACTGAGAGAGGCTAATTTCAAAGGCTGAAGTGAAGGAGAAGAAGCAAGGTTTGAGCAAGCAAGCCACGGGTAAGAAGCTCTCCTATCCTTCCACTCTCTCTCTTGGATGGTGCCTGTGGAGGCACGGGAAGCAAGGTCGAGCAAAAAATCTCAGATTGCTATGAGATTTGGTGTGTGAGTAGAGCAGTTATTTTGGGCATCTGAGGCCATTTCACGCCCCGTTTTAGAGCCACAAGGTTGCGGACAACAATTTCAGGGTATACTGTTATTTCGGTTGTATTGACCAAAAGTGGGTGCACAGGTTACAAAATGCGAAGTTGTAATTTTGAGGTGTTTGCAAGAAGCAAACATAAGGTTTATCTATAAAGAGGTTGCAGATTACATGTACTGTTGAGCAATCAGTGAAAAAGGTTACTTGGTGTATTACTGTGCAAGTGTTGTGGAAGATTGCAGAAGACTAGCTTGCTATGCTATATCCTTGTTTGTGGTAATGGCAGAGAACAGTGGAAATCCCATTATTGAGAAGCTCGACAAGAATAACTACGCTTCATGGAAGTTCCGTGTGACAAACTTTCTCATTGGAAAGGACCTTTATGAGTTTGTCTCAGGTGAAGAAAAGGAGCCAGAGTTGGGTATCCCTCCAACTGCAGTAGCTGAGTTAAAAGCATGGAAAGAGTGGAATGCAAAAGACAAAAAAGTGATGTACTGGCTATCTACGCAGTAATTGATAATACTATGCTGGGACATATCAGGAATGCAGAAACTTTTCATGCAGCTTGGACAATTTTTGAGAGCATGTTTTCAGTAAATACAAAGGCACGAAAGATTCAACTCAAGCAAGAGTTGAATGCCTTGAAGAAAGGGAAAATGTATATCAATGAGTATGTTTTGAAGGTGTGGAGCATTGCAGATGCCTTAGCAGCGATTGATGCAATGCCAGATGATGATGATTTGGTTTCATCCACTCTGAGTGGCCTTAACAATGAGAAGGCATGGAAATCATTTGTTACTTCAGTATATATACGGAAGCCATTTCCAGATTTTGATGAGCTGATCTCTCTCATGATTACTGAAGAGATCAATATACAGGGTGATTCGTCTGAAAGAAATGGTGAATAGGTCCAAGAATTTTACTCCAGTTCAGGAAGGGGACGTGGAAGATTCTCTTCGAGAGGCCGTGGTATGGGACGTGCTAGCAATAACCAGCAAAATAGGTTCAATCAACAGTTTGGTGAAATGCAAGTTTCTAGAGGTAGAGGAAACTTTAGAGGTAGGGGAGCTCTAGAGGAAGAGGTGGATGGCAGAACAGAGGTTCTAACAACTCTGGTATTGTGTGTCACTACTGTGGCAAAACAGGTCATATTGCAGCCCAATGTTATGCTAAGAAAGATGATATTCGCAGTGGTAAGTTGCAGCAAGGAAACTATGCATCATCTTCAAGACAGAATGAAGAAAAAATGAACATCTGTTTGTTATGCAGCATATGTTGAATATTGTTATAGGAAAGGGAACACATGATGATGTTTGGTATGTTGATTCAGGTGCATCCAATCATATGACCAACCATGCAGAATGGTTTGGAGAGATGCAGGATTTGTAAAATGCAGGTTATGTGTAGACGGGTGATGATTCATGCTACCCAATTTCACACATTGGAAAAGTTTCCTTGCCATTGCATGATGGTAAGACAAAGAGTCTTTCAAATGTATTACATGTGCCATCTATTACAAAGAACTTGGTGTCAGTTCGGTCAAATGGTAGAGCAAGGGCTGCAAGTCAGATTTAATGCAAAGGGCTGCTTTGTAGAAGACTTTAATGACAAGTGCAGGTTGGTTGCAAAGGGAAGTAGAGTTGGACATATGTTTACTCTGGATGCTAGAATTCCTATTATGAATGCTACTATGTATGCTAAAGGAAAAGGGGTTGTTGTAGATATCGAAATTTGGCACAAATGCATTGGACATGAAAATGTACAAAGGATGAAATTAATGCAGTCCAAAGGGTTGGTTACAGGTTTGCCTACATTTAGAATTGCAGAATTTCATAAGTTATGCGAAGCATGTTAGTTTGGTAAGCAGGCAAGACAACCCTTTTCACATGACAGAAATGTAAGCAAAAATATCCTTTATATTGTGCATACAGATATTTGGGGGCCTACACAAAATGTATCTCTTGGAGGCAGTTCATACTTTGTCACATTCATTGATGATTATTCTAGAAAGTTGTGGGTATATTTTATGAAGGAAAAGAGTGAAGCGTTTGAGCACTTTAGAACTTTCAAGGCTGCAGTTGAAAGAGAAACAGTCTTGAAAGTAAAGTGCTCGAGGTCAGATGGAGGGGGAGAGTACCTCTCGAATGAGTTCACTGATTTTCTGAGATCTCATGGGATAAAGAGACAGTTTACATGCAAGTATATCCCACAGCAAAATGGTGTTGCAGAAAGGAAAAATAAGCATATTGCAGAAGTTGCACGCGCCTTGATGTGGCTGAAAAGAATATGCCTAAGCATTTTTGTTCTGAGGCTGCTCATACTACTGTTTATATTATGAACAAAACTCCCATAGTTGCAATTCATGGTATAACCCCCGAAGAATGTTTTACAGGTAAGAATCCTGATGTCTCACACTTGAAAGTGTTTGGCTGTATTGCATATGTTCATGTGCCAAATGAGTTGCAGAAGAAACTAGATCCAAAGGCTGAAAAGTGTGTCTTTATTGGATACTCTTTAGAGCAAAAAGGGTATTGTTGTTATAACCCTGTCACATGTAAGTTCAAAGTGAGCAGGGATGTCATCTTTGATGAAATGAGCAGTTGGTATGCATCTAGTGGTGATGCATTGGACGATGATGATGATCATGACACTCATGTGGTGATGCACTGGATGATGATATTGATCATGACACTCATGTGCAGGCTGAAAAGCAAGAATCACGGTCTTAGTGGACCAGAGACATCATCTGGTAGTCCTTGGTCTGGGAGACTAAGGAGTAGCTTTACATCTTCAGGTGCATCTAGTAGCACTACAGGTAAAGACAAAGGAAAGAATAAAGTGTCAACAGCCAAAGAATAAAGTGTCAGCAGAGCCAAAAGTTTATTCTTTCCTTTGTCTTTCCTTTGTCACCATGTGTGATTGCTTTGGCAGCAGCCAAAAGTTGGAGGTTGCAGCAAATGGATGTGAAGAATGCCTTCTTGCATGGTGATTTGTAGGAAGAAGTGTATATGGATCAGCCAGCAGGTTATGAAGATTTAGAGCATCTCACATATGTGTGCAGGTTGAAGAAGGCGCTCTATGGGCTCAAGCAAGCACCTAGAGCATGGTCTGACAAGATCAAAGAGTATCTTGTCAATATTGGCTTTTATGTTTCTGATGCTAATCACTCACTTTATGCGAGAAAGGGAGATGCAGGTTTAGTCATCATAGTCATCTATGTGGATGACTTGATTATTACAGGTGATAGTGATAGTGGGATTTCTGAAGTCAAGGACTTTTTGAAGAAGATGTTTGAGATGAAGGATTTAGGTGAGCTAAGGTACTTCCTTGGCATTGAGGTGATCAGATGTGATGATGGTATATGGCTATCCCAAAGACAGTATGGCTTGGATATGTTGTCCAAGTATGGTATGATAGCATGCAAACCACTTTCAGTCCCGTTGGAGCAGAATGTAAAGTTGAGCGTGGATGTTGGGGATGAGATAGAAGATCCTACTATGTTCAGGAAGATAGTGGAGAGTTTGATCTACATGACCATTACAAGGCTAGATTTGAGCTTGTGAGTCAATTTATGCAAGTACCTAAAAAGCCACATTTGGATACAGTCAGACGCATATTGAGATATGTGAAGTCCACATTACATTATGGACTTTTCTTTGAGGCAGGTATAGATGTACAGGTGTTTGGATACACAGATGCAGATTGGGCTGGTAGTATATCTGATAGAAGATCTACAGTGGATACATATTCTCTCTTGGTAGTGCAGTAGTTACTTGGAGTAGCTAAAAGCAATCTATAGTTGTTTTGTCAAGTACAGAGGCTGAGTATAGAGGTGTTGCTCTTGCAGCATGTGAGGTAGTATGGCTGCAAAAGTTATTGGCTGATTTAGATGTACAGGTGCAAGGTCCAGTTGTCATTCATTGTGACAACATGAGCGGTATACAGTTGGCTAGGGAACCCTGTGTTCCATGCCAGGACAAAACATATTGAGGTACACTACCATTTTGTGAGAGAGAAGGTACTAGCAGGTGAGATTGACTTGGTGTATGTCAGCACACAGGATCAAATAGCTGACATCTTCACAAAGGCATTGGGTACAGAGAAGCTTCAAAAGTTTCGAAGCTTACTTGGAGTTGCAGAGATGCAGTTGAGCTTGAGGGGGAGTGTTGAGATGACAAGCTCAACACATGCGGACATTAATGATGGACCGCCTGGTTAGATGGGTCCACACATCTACAATTAGCACGTCGGTGGTCATTATGACTCTCACATGGCCACTGACTCATTACTTATTATATTCAGGTTGTTACACCTATTTACAACTGGCATAGTTATAGCGCCAGTCGACTAGAGTAGTCGGTTATGCATTGTTTGACTTAGTAGGCCACTTTCCTTTATGTTGTATCTTATCTATACTTTGTGTACATTGTAAAGTGTGTGGAAGAATAAGAAGAAACCATCAAGAAAATGCTTTGGCCTCCATCTCTCTTCTTGTCTCTTGAGTGAGCTTCTCCTTGTGCATTCTGTGTGTGTTCGGTGCAGCATCTTGAGCAAGTCCCCCACCACGCGATTCTTGACATTCTAGACCCTTCTCGCGATGCGCAACGTGTCCCACAAGCAGACAAGCGGGCACGTTACAGTTGGTATTAGAGTGAACCAACGGGATCTAAGATTTACAAAGAAACTTAATGGAGGAAAGTAAAGGGAATAAGGGGACAGCCAGGGGAAGGTGAGTGGAGTAGAGCAGTGTTTCTGTTGAAAACATTTCCTTACTCACTTATGGATGTTGGGTTGCAGAGTCACAAAGCATGGAACAAATTCTTGGTGTTCCAGGTTATGTTTATGATTGCAATGCGTGCTGTGGATTATCGACAAAGGCTAGGCATGATGAATATTCTAGACCGCATCTACAATTCTTCACCCCTGTACGCAGAATAGAGGTGGACGGGAGAATCAGGAATATACTACATAGTAGCCCACCAACTTGCGTACCTTCAGACCAACTTGAAGAGAATCATGTGGATGGAGGGTTTAAAGATCGTGAAGCTGTTTATCTTTGTCGAAGCTCACACAAACGCAACCCTGCATGTTGGTGGACGGCAAGCCAAGCAGAACAAGTATGTGCATGAAGAAGTGACTCGGGTGATCCCTACCGATAGAATCAAAGTACTAGGGCGCTATGAGAAGAACAAAGGGATATCCCAAGCTTCCTATGACTTATCGTTTCCTGAAAATCCATGACCCCACTCTATATTATTACTCAGTCCCTGTAGCCGATTGTAACACAATCCTATTTTCCCTAAACTAATGTACCAATCAGCTTGTAGGGGAAACCCTGATTCAGGTCGGTCCTAAGTGGGAACGGTTGGAATACTTCTTCTACATAGCGGACGCGGGAAGTCCTAGATCGCAAACCCTGTAACATTCCATGGGAGTGCCGGGCGGAGCTTTCTAGACTCTCTTTCCGATGGATTGCTAAAACATGTCCTGAAAGGGAACAGGTGGACACGTACACTTAGAGTTCTTTTTCCTCTACCAACTCACATTTAGTAAGTTCAATCAAAACTTGTCAGCAACATGTTCAAGAAATTGCATTATTTTTTTGTGACAATAAACATGTAAATAACACATGAAATTTTCCATGTCCCCTTTAGAGTCAAAAGGGAATTTTTTCAACACCCTCTTATATCCTTCAACGTCATGTTTTTTTTAATAACTTTGGGATATGATAAGCTCATCAAAAGAGGTGCCGATTTACATTTTAAAGATATGACATTGGACTTGCCTATTAGGGTTGAAGCTCCCTTTCTTACAACTCAATACTTGGGGAGAATTTTCAAACTATGGATTCAAAAAACATGATATTGCAAGAAAACCAATCACAACAAATTGTACAAGATTTACTTAAGCAATTCAAAAGTTTGGTTCTGTAGGAAGGGGTTTTTTGGTTACATAAGCTAATGTAAACCATGAGATTGAAACAAGAGATCATATGTCTATTAAAGTTGCATGAAGATGATCTTCTCCAAAGGAAAACAAAATAATAAATAAAGCAATCAATGACATGTTATAAAATGGAATTATTCAACTTTCTAAGAGTTCTTGGGCATCAAAACCTCATTTGGTGAAGAAAGACAATGGAGAATAGAGATTTTGCGTGGATTTTTGACATCTAAATAACATCACTACACATTATGTGTATCCACTTTTCCTAAACAAGATGACCTCTTAGAACAACTTGGCAGATCTCGGTATTATCTAATGTCCCTAGAAATTTTTATAGGTTGTAAAATTAATGCAATTTCTAGAACATGTATATATCTAATGTCCCTAGTACTTTTTAGAGGCTGTTAAATTAATCCTTCCCAGTATGCTTTTCAAATTATCTAATGTCCCTAGTACTTTTTAGAGGCTCTTAATTTTTTTTCTTTATAGGCCTACATGATGAAGGTGTTTTGGTGGTCTACCTTCATGACATTTTAATTCATACCAAAACATGGGAAGCACATGTTACAATTTTACAAAGAGTTCTCAAGCACTTAAGTTAAATTTGAAGCTACAATTGAGAAAATGCAAGTGGGTACAAAGGGAAATGGGATTTTTAGGGTTTTGAATATTGAGCAAAGGAATTTCAATGGATGAAGCTGTAGAATCTTTTCCTATTCCACAAAATGTGAAGTATTTTCAAGTATCTTTGCTAGATTTTTCAAGATAACTACTCCTTTACAAGGTTTATTAAAGAAGGGGATCAAGTTTCACTAGACAAAAGAATGTGATGATGCATTTAAATTATTAAACAATCTTATATGACAAAATGTAATGTACTTACATTACCCAGATTTCTCAAAACCATTCCTACTACAACCAAATGCATCAAACTTAGGAATTGTTGTTCTTCTTGAAGTAGATGAGTTAGAAAAGCATGTGCCTATCTATTTTGTTAGCAAAAGCCTAATTAAGTCAAAGATGAACTACTCAACAATCGAAAATAAGCTTTTAGCAATAGTTTGGGCCATTCTAAAGTTGCACACCTATGGGCATGGAACTGAATTGATGGTAGAAACTATTAGAAATCAAGCTCCACCCCGTCTCTCTTTATATATGTGTGACTTAGTGACATTAGCTAGATATAGCTATACATGTGTGTGTCATTGAATAAGTCAGTGTAGACTTGATCTAACCATAGTTAGATGATGGTTAGTCAAACCTAGTGTAAGTGTCACTTTTAGTTTGTAGTCGAGTAATGAAATAATGAAGAATAAGAAGATGAGCTGATGTGCGTGGGTTATGCTCCCCTCTCTGTTTCTCCCTCTCTTCCACTATGGTATCAGAACCATGCTAGGTGGGTTCTCTGGAGTAGTAGATAGTGAAGAAGACCTGAAGAAAGTGAAGATCTAGGGTTCTCTGAAGATAGAGGTAGACTGCCATTGTTCATTGGAAATGTATGCATTGGTTCATTGTGGTTCCCATTGGTCAAGTGGTTGTTTATGGGTTATCTAGAGTATTTGGAGGTTTGATTTGGTGTAATAGAGCGCACATCAAGCATTAGAACAACCAAGATATGCTGTTGTTGTAGCATCCCCTACCTGCGTGTTTGCGCCTACTATCAATGCAAGTTGTTGTGGTTGGGTAGGACACAATGAAGGCCTATTGAAGCTTTCTAATGATTGAAAAACCATCTTAGAAGGTCATTGATGGGATCTAGACACAAATGCTTGCCTGTTGAGCTCTCTATTGAGCTGTAACAATGAATTGCAGACCTGGAAACTATCTAGAGCTGTTGTATACAGGGTATATATAGCATATGCTTTACATTAGAAAGGGTTTGGAGCTCTTGGACATGTCAAGAAGACTTCATTAGAGCATATCTATGATCAGGGAGACATGTATATTGGTTATCATGCTTATGGACTGAAGTTTTGACAAAAATACTCAGATATGGAAGCATTTACTTGGTTAGAAAACTGTCATGAATCTATAGACAGAAGCATTGTTTACACTTGAAGCATTACATGACATTACTTGATTCATGTTAAATGTATGATTTGGGATATGTCTACTGAATGTTTGGAGGACTAAGAAAACCATTAAATACAACTGAAAACTAAAGTCTGGAGCTGGAAATTAATATAGTCACATTGTCTTGGCTAGGTACAAACTATAAATGCAATCTATGACTTGGCTTCTTGAAGATAGAGTGTCTATGGTTGTATGTATGGTCATGTATTGACCTCGACACAATGAAGAAAATGTATGAAGTGATTTGAAGAAGTTTTGGAGCTGAATAAACTTTTTTTTGCAGAGTATTTGCTGACTGCAACCTTGCAGGCAAGATATTTGACACTTGTACTGTTACAATATAGGCATATCAATTCACTCCAAGAAAGGGTATATGAAGGCAGATGGATGTGAATGGTCTTAAGGGGCAAGGGAAACCTTAACCTTAGCTTGGCAAAGGCTATATAAATAGCCTATGGGTCACTATCAAGTGTGAGATAGAGTGTACCCATGTTGTACTTTGAGCAACTTAGTAAGAAATATTTTTTTATTGTACTTTGAGCTCTCATCTCCCTCTTGCCACATTCTTCTTGCTACAACTCAGGTTTTCCACATGATATTAGAGCCTCCTCTAATCCTTTCAACTTCCTCTAACCTCAGCCTCACTAAGTGCACAAGAAAAGCTTGATTATCTAATCTTGGACCTTCAACCTCCATAGCCAACTTGACCCCTTGACCTTGGAGGACCTGGGGAAGTCAAAGGAGACACTACAAGGATATGGAGGTATAGCGATAGCGCTTTCCGACGCAAAATATCGGCATCACTATTTGTGTTGCTATTAGCGCCACAAACGCGATGCAAATAGCGACGCAAATAGTGACGGTGCTGAGATGAAAAAAATGTGGGTCGAAACCCGAGCGCGTTATTTTGTGCGCATACATGAAAGAGAGAGCGAAAGGGAGAGCGAACATCTTGCATTTGAGTGGGAGAGGGAGAGAAAGAGAGAAAGAGGTAGAAGGAAAGCTTCTCACCGTCGCTATTGCTATTCATTAAGAAGAGGAGGAAGTGTACGGAGGGAGAAGAGGAGCCACCGTCACGAAGAGCAGTCGCCGAATCTATTTTCGAGCCTTTACAGTGAGTGCATTGTCCCTTCTTGCTTTGTTTTTGTGTTTTCTCTTTCTCTTTTACTTGTTTTTGTTAAAATTCATGTATATTGAGAGAGGGAGAAGAAATGAGATTGAAAGAGAGGGAGAGGGAGAGGGAGGGAGAGGAAGAAGAAGAGGGAGAGCGAGGAAATGAGAGAGGGAGAGGGAGAGGGAGAGGGAGAGGGAGAGGGAGAGGGAGGGAGAGGAAAGAGAGGGAGAGGAAGAGAGGGAAACATTAAACATAGTAGGGAAAGACAGAAAGAGAGGGAGAGGGAGAGGGAGAGGGAGAGGGAGAGGGAGAGGGAGAGGAAGAGAGAAAAAACATTAAACATAATAGGGAAAGAGAGAAAGAGAGGGTGAGGGTGAGCGAGGGAGAGTAAATGAGAGAGAGAGAGGAAGAGAGAAAAGGAAACAAGGAACGAGAGAGAGAGGAAAAAAACATTAAATATAATGGGGAAAGAGAGAAAGAGAGCGAGAGGGAGAGGGAAAGAGAGGGGGAGAGGAGAGATAAAAAACATTAAGCATAATAGGGAAAGAGAGAAAGAGAGGGAGAGGGTAAAAATATTAAACTTAATAGGGAAAGAGAGAAAGAGAGGGAGATGGTGAGGGAGGGAGAGGAAATGAGAGAGGGAGAGGAAGAGAGAAAAGGAAAGAAAGAACGAGAGAGAGAGGGAGAAAACATTAAATATAATAGGGAAAGCTTTGTTGTTGTTGTGATAGTCGTAGTAGTGGTAGTGGTAGTAGTAGTAGTAGTTTAGTTTTCTTGTTTTTTTGTAGTAGTAGTAGTTTTTTCTTCTTTTCTTGTTTATTGTTATTGTAGTAGTAGTAGTTGTTGTTGTTGTTGTTTTTTTTTCCTCTTCTTCTTTTCTTATTTATTATAGTGGTAGTGGTAGTGGTGGTCATGGTCGTAGTCGTAGTCGTAGTTGTAGTCATAGTCATGGTCGTAGTCGTGGTTGTAGTAGTAGTAGTAGTGATTTTCTTGTTTGTTGTTGTTGTTGTTATAGTAGTAGTAGTAATAGTTTTTTTTGTTTTCTTGTTTATTGTTATCTAGTTTTCTTATTTGTTATTGTTGTTGTAGTAGTTGTAGTAGTAGTAGTTTTTCTTCTTTTCTTGTTTATTATAGTGGTAGTGGTAGTGGTAGTGGTAGTGGTAGTGTGGTCGTAGTCGTAGTCATAGTCATGGTCGTAGTCATAGTCGTCGTAGTCGTAGTTGTAGTAGTAGTAGTGGTTTTTTTGTTTGTTGTTGTTGTTGTTGTTGTTGTTGTTGTAGTACTAGTACTAGTAATAGTAGTAGTAGTAGTTGTTGTTGTTGTTATTGTAGTAGTAGAGAGAGATATATGTTTTGTTAAAGGAAATGAGAGAGGGGGAGGAATAGAAAAAGGAAGAAGGAACGAGAGAGAGGGAATAAATATACAACATAATAAAGAAAGAGAAAAAGAGAGAGAGATGAAAGGAGAGGAGATAATGAATGGATAAAAAACAAAGAGAGAGTGGTAGCGAGGTTTGGTGCAACACCACGAGACCAACATACGTTAATTTGTGGGTGGGTGGGTGGAGACTTCACATACGTTAATTTTTGCTGAGTTATAAGAGAAGAAATCCATTCTCAAACAATTTAAGAGAGAAAAAAAGAATGATAACAAAAATAAAATTTTTATCGTAATATAGACAAAATGGAAAACAATGAAGGTCTTAATGTTCAAGATCGCGAGGCGTATCTTAATCAGCATGTCCCATGTCCTTGCTCTCAATGTAAGCTAGCAATTAGACGAAAACATCGATTGTCTATAGAACACGTATAACACTTCGGCAAGTTTCAATCTGAGATCATTGATCAGACGATCTTGGATTTTGAGAAAATGGTAAGAAAAGTTAATACCAATCATGCATTGTACTCACAAGCTAATTGAATACCATATACAAAAAGATTGGTTGTGACTGGCAAATTTTCTATCCAGGGAGGTGATGTCTCATCCCAAGGAGTACACCCTTTGCGGCCAATTAGAATAGTTCGTGGGTATGCAATCGATGGAGTGCCTAAGCCAATCCTCCATTTGGAAGGTACTACTCAATCTATACCATCAATACCAGAGGAGACAGACAGCCTTTGAGACTTACCTACAATCTTGGAGCCTAAGATGGAGGTAATGATCGATGCATTGATTCCCATGGATGTTGAGACTTCTAATCCACTTAGAGAGGAAGCATCCATACCATTATATGATGGGTGCCGAGTATCTCGCCTGAAGACATTGCTTGCACTCCTAAGTGTGCAAGGAAAATACGGGTGGAGCGATGCGAGTGTGACCGAGTTGATCAGGTATCTTGTACATATGCTTCGTTGTTTTCTTTTCGGCACTATCATTAAAACTCGGGGGAGGGGGGGTCACTCATGAATATATGTATATATAACGTGAGTTCAAACTAAGGGGTTTTTTTAACACTATTATACTTTTTTACATATAGAAGGGTGTCATATAAAGGGGTTACTTACAGATTGAATAGAAAAGGATTGTGTTTTATTCAATAAAAATTCACAGATTAGGATATTTATAAATAGGCCATGAATGCATGTTATATAGAGAATATATATGAGGTGAACCCCCCGAGCATTAAAAACATTTGTGCTTTTTCAAGGTGTTTTATGATTTTTTTCAAGTTGCCGGCCCATTGTGAACAGGTGCATGAACTCATTTGTTTGTTAATTGTATTACAACATGGTACATATCACAATAGTTAAATCTCTCTTGTACGTGTTTGTGAACATGTAATCTTCTATCCAAACCCCCGATAACCTCAATGGTGGTATGTTATACCTTTAGCTCTCCAAAGTGCAAGAGTATATGATCAAAGCCATATTGCGAGTATAGATGAGGACAATATGCAAATAGAGGGGTCGATATTGCAAGGGGTGGATGCCACCGAAAGCTTGGAGCATGTAGAGGAGCCAGCATTGGGTAACAATGATGGAAATACAAGAGTCCAAGAATTCTTTGAGAATGAGGTGGACTCATCCTTTTGTGGTGACATGTCTATTGACCTTCCAGTTTATGCCGAGTTATGTCAGGAGATTGACATGGGACCATAGGATACTTCATACTTGGAGCATCCACCTGCTCAATTCGTTGACGAATCGCTTATAAGGGTACATAAGATATGCATTTTAAGTAAGATTATTTTTTTAAGATTTATATTACCGTGCTTTGTATGATTTAAATTGATTATGCTAACATAACACCATATTGGGGAATATGGGAATTTTCCATAAGTTTGGGAAACGTGGTCAAAACTTTGGATTTGTCATAACTTGAACTCTATAACTCCGAATTGAGCCCTCTATAGCTCAATAGATTCCATTTTTCAAGCGCTTTCCAATGATAGGTCACATCATATGGTTTTGAGAAACTTATGGTCATGTTATCAGGGTGCCACCTTTTTAGTATTCAAAAAGTAGGAATTGGGAGATTCCCAAACTCACTAATATTGTGTTACATCATTTTTTCTCTGTGCAGGTGACCTTTGTGAATACTTAGATCATCAAGATGAGTCAAGGGATGAGCGACGAGGAGTTGCAGGATATCTTCACATGCATGTCTCCAGATCAGATGGCGAGATTCAGAGACATGGCGGATTAGGAGCTCTCTCGGACATCGTCAGGCCGCTCTATTAGATCTACTTCGGCACGATCAGATGCTTTAGTTTTGAGCAGACGAGGTCGACTCTCCAGAATTGGGTTAGACGGAGGGAGTGCTTTAGGGGGATGCTGCAAAAATCCGAATACAGTGAGCCCACGGTCAGCTTGGGATACAGGTGTTACTCCTCGCTCTCGTGGCGGTTTCACAGAGTGTGGCTCAGGTGGTTGCTATTGAGGCATGGATGCGGTGTCTCTGTCTCATCGTTCTGTTGGAGTTGCGTCACCTCCGGGATTTGTCACACCTGTGGGGATGTCTACTCCAGTCACTCTCAGCCGTCCGCAGGTGGCACCCCTATGCGTACTACTTCGATAGATACTACCCCGGTTGGTACACCAGATGTACATGGGTCTCTTGGATATGCCTAGGAGCGTGGTCACAGGTGGGAGGGGACCCATCTTAGGCATACTGTAACGTTCTAAAAAAAATCCTTTTCACGTGGACTACCTCTTGTTAGGAAATAAGGATAATGAAAAAAATATATATTCCCCTTATCCCCCCAGCCGACTGATGAGCTGGAGGGGGAGGGGAATAGAAGGAGTAATTAAGCTCCTTGGTGGAGCTTGGAGGGAAGGGGAAGGCATGCATGATGCCATGCAGGGGAGGGAGGATCCCCCTCCCCTCCCCTATTTAAATCGAGGGGGAAAAAGGCCTTAAGGAGGACGGTCGACACGCTGTGAAGGGGCCGTCAGTCTGCTGTGAGGAAGAGAGGAGTGGAGACTCTGCTGCTGGGTAGCCGTGAAGTAGAGGGTGGTCGTGAAGGAGAGAGGTAAAAGCCAAGCCTTGCTAGCCATTGGAAGACGAGACACGCCAGCGGCCGCTCTGAACTGCCGCTGCAATCCGCCGTAGCCGCCTCTCGGCCGTCGTAACGCCGCCTGGGGAGTCATCTTTTTCCCCCACGTGCCCCTTTTTTTTTTAAGCTTCTGGAAGCTTCCAAGGGGGCTTCCTAAGCCCCCTTTCGTACCCTTTGCCTATTTCCACCCCCTGGTTTTAATCTCTCTTAAGGGCCTTTCACCCCCTTCTTGTGCTATATGAAGCCCCTTTTTTTAAAATTAACCCCCCCATGTCTAAAACCCCTTTCCATGGGTATTAGAACCCCCCCTGCCGGGTTTTAAAGATCCCTTAAGTCCCCCTTCACCCTCGTGCAAAAAACCCTTTCATTTCACTTTGGAGTCACTCTCCCCAAGAGCACAAAGGCCTTAAGGGTCTTATTACTTGTTTCCCTGTGTATAATCCCTAAAAGACCTATTCCCTTGGCTTTGGAATCACCCCCTTCCTGTGGCCTCTTCAAACCACTTCTCCCGTGATTACACCTTAAGCCTTTTCCTTGGCTTCAAAACCTTTCACCCTCCCCCATGTGTAAACCCCCATAAGCCCTTTTCCTCCAAGTTTGACCTAAGGGTCCTTAGACCCTTGCTTATAACCTTTACGGTTATTATTTTCCCTTGGAGCTCTCCCGCGCCTTGTGTTTTTTTCCACACCTTTCTATTCCCGTTCATGCGAAGTTTACAAAGGCCATTAAGCCTTCCCCATGGCTTCAATGGGTCTTAGTTGTAAAAGATTCTGAAACACCCTTTCAAATTTTTGACTTCAAGGAGGGAGCCTTCCAAGAAAACTACTTTCGACGGAAACGGTGCAAGGGAGCGATGGTGGAATTCCGAAAGAAGTGTAAAGCTGCTTCCACGTTCGACGGGACTACAATTGCGATGCCCCCTAAGAAAGTCCAAGGCGTAGCCGCGGGTGGGTCATCTCCCGGTATCCATGTGGATATCTCACCCCAAAACCAGGTTTTTCTTCTTGGCTTTAATTCGGTTTTAAGTCGATCATGCGAAGAGAAATTGTTAGGGATAGGATATATTTGTTCGAGTTATTTGTAATGAAGGAGTTTAGCTTATTTGAATGAATGATAATGTATAGAACTTAGTTTCCTTCGAATTGCATCAAGCATTATAAATTACGAGCAAGATTATCCATTTACTATAGTAGTATATTTTAGTTAAATCCTAAAGGTATAGAAATTATATCTTGCACCATTAGTCCTATTCCTTTTTGCAACGAATCATTATAGAAGATTAAATTCATGAAAGGTTTCTTTTGTTGCTCCAAATACTAGGAAGTTATCATTGCTAATTGCATTTCTTAGCAAGGAAAAGATTATTATTTGGCATGAGTCGTTTGCAAGGAAAAAGGAAGGTTAAATTGAATTCATCGACTGAAAAATCAATTATCACAAGGATAACAAATCGTGACGAGGTGATCAATATTACCTTCCAAAAGATAACTAAACCAATCTAAACTTAGAAATACCATGCTGAAGAGAAAAATACGCTCGGAAATGATTTAAAGACCAAAGAAACGTTTATACCTTAAGCACTTGACTACTTTCCTTATTGTAAGGTCAATAGATTTGTAACGTTAAAGGACTAGGGATTGTCCCTGAGGTTCTTAAAAGGAAACCCTAGGTTCGACATACGTCAGCTTAAAGAAACTTAAACAGATTATTTCAACGTAGGACTTGCGCAGCAAGTACGAAATCATTTAGTCTTGTGATTGATTCACAAGGAGAAAGGGTAAAAACCCTCAACAAGGATGGCAGATCCCTACGCAAGTTATCTTGCAAAAGGACGTATTTTTGGATATACTTCTAAATAAGGACAGTTGCAAACCTGAAACTAGCGTATCTAAGGAACTTTAGGGTTGACCAAGTTAGGTTAATAAGGTACGCCCTACACCGGAATGTAAAGGATCTTGCCAATTTACAAGATACCTTGGGAACGAGTGCTGATACACTCAAAAGGGAAGAACACTTCCTTAGCAGTTTGCCAAACTACACGGTTGATTAATGGAAATGTTTGTGCTTGCTAGAGATTTTAGGGCTCTGTTTGAATTATGAATTACAAATTAAATGAGTACCTATACTTCAGGTTAAAGGTTGAAGGAAGAGGCAGTTTCAGTTACCCCCGACTACCTGCCTAACCCTAACCAAGGGGGTTGTTCACCGCGCTGGGAATGTGGACCGAACCCGCCATGAGAGGTCTCTCCGTTGAGCTCTACTTGGAGTAGGAGGACGCTTGGGTGCCAGGGGGCTCTGGCCGTAAATCCCTCGCCTTCCGGGTCCTGCACAAGAGGCTAACATGACTCGAGATTGGATCTCGAGGCCTGCTGTCAAAGGGTTTTTGAAAGCAATGTCGCAACCACAGAGGACCTTGACTAATTTCAAGATGGAAGATCAATCAAGTGAATGAATACAAATCTGCAACAGCAACTCCGACATAATGTGCATTGAGCAAAAGAATATTTTTATCAATCATGCCCCAGCAACACTTAATTTCAGTTCCAAACCTAATATGACTGCAATTGCCTTTCGTGGTGCTGATCAGTTGGAAAGATACAACTCTTAGAAACCACCTATTTTGTGATAGGCATTGAAGGTGGCTTTGTTGGGTAAAACTCCCTTTTTCAACATCATAACATACAAACAAAGGCATCCGTCGCTCGTACCACACTGTGTGTAAACAGAAATCGTGGCATTCCATAAGATGACATCTCGCACTAGCAAAGTTTTAGAATTCCAGATGAGCTTCAATGATGTATTTACGATTACTATACATGCTCATAGTTGCAATTATTTGGACAATATTGCAATCTGATCCCTTAAGAACAGAAAGCATATGGCATCATTTCTTTCTCAGTGATATAGACAGAAAGGACGCATACAAGAGTATCTCCTCAAGGTGGAAAATTGCCTCCTGGTGCATTCGATCAAAGAGATGAAAAGCCTTTGCATTGACAGAAGCTTTTGGAGAGTTCAGGTGTGTGTAATAATCAGCATCAGTTTGAGCGATTGTTTGAAATTAGTTATTGATCTATGTAGAACAGGGAAAGTTCAGTTAGCTTATACATTGTGTGTTTCAACACAGGTGATTTTTTTTTTACTATTGTCTTTTTTCACATTTGATCACCATCGACAGACCAATCCCCTCCCTTTTACTTGATTTATCACACTTTGTAAAAAAAACACTACTGTCAATGGAATCTTGTTGCGGCCCAGTCAATCAGCATAGTGTAAATCCATCTGTTGAATCCTGGTCGAACACGCAATCCGCAGAAGTTGCTGTTTTCATTTGAATCAAAGCTTTGATTCATCCGCATTGTTCTCCAGATAATTCTCATGAAGCGTTTCAGGAGTACAGTTAAAGTCAACTTTGACGTTGAGCACTCTGACGGCACAAGTAGGAGGGTGATAGAAATTGACAAAATTTGTCGATTCTCTCCTTCGAAGCATAGTCAATCATCCTGGACTTCTTCAATCTACTGAAGCTTTAGTACAGTCTGCTCTGTGATCATAGTAATGCTTCTCTATAAGCGTCGTCCTGCGTGTAGCACTAGAATTGTGCCCTCCTACTATGTCGAGCTCTCTTCCACCATCGACTTCCCCCCCAAATCCTCTGTTCCTTCCTCCGTTGTCGTGTTTGCAGTCATAGCAGCATCTGCACCTCTGAGCTGTTCTGACAACAGCATCCTTCGTCACCTTCAGTCTTCACTCCCTTCGTTCCCTTCAGTCTTCAACGTCATCATAGTGCTCCAATTTCAGCGTCTCCTACATCCTTCATCGAGGTTGTTGCCCCCTCTCTTCCTCTTCATCGTTGATCTCCAGCACGTTGTCCAAGACCTGCTGTGGTTACCTTTGTTTTTTTCCTCCTCAGCGACTTTACCTCTCCATCCTTACATTCCTCGTGGACTCCTCAATTCCACCCCCTCTTCAGCTTCTGAAATGCCATGACTTTCCTCTGTTCCTCCCTCCTTCCAGTAAAAGCCCACTGCTCCTTGAAGTCGTCCAGAAAACCAGTCCCCTGTTGAGCCACAAAGTCCCCTCTATTTCCCTTCCTTCCGATTCTATTTTCCCTCTCTCACGATTCAAAAAAAGCTCTTTCTTTTCTTTCCCGGATAAAAGCAGGTTCCCTCAAAAAGCTTTGTCAGGAAATAGCCCTCTACGCCTGTGCTCAGAAAAGCGACCCCTTTTTCTTTTTCCAGAAAAGCGGCCCCAGTCATGGCCTCCTTGACTTTGAAATTCCAAGCATAAGGTCTCTTCATCTTCCTCACCACTTATATCCATGTCACTATCACTATTCTCAAGATTCAAGAAAGCAAGAGAGTCTGAATTCATCTCCTTCTGTGAAGCCTCATAATCACTTTCTAGATTCTACTGAATAGATACCTTTCTTCTTGCAAGGTTGAGCTTTTGTATGTTATTACAACTCACAGATTTAAAAGACCCCTTGCACTTACCAATTATGGTTGAACTTGAGCTGGCTGTAATCGATTTCCCAATCATCTTTTCTCAGGAGCCATCCATCTTTAGGTGCCAATCTCAGCTGTCATGACTCTAGTTTGGACTTGAACACGAGCAACACAAAAAGTCGGCAGCAACCAAGACTCTATAGATTGAGTAAAATGCTTCAAGCACAGGTGTCAAACCAGTGATAGAGGTAGACCTATTTGTGGGTAAAAGTAGTCTACCATTTTGACTCCCCAACCTTTAGCTCCATGTGTGTCACTTCCTAACACCATGATTTTGAAAAAAAAAAAAAACCTGTCTCGTCCACCTTCAAGTGGGTTTCATCACAAGGACCTTAAGCTCTTGCCATTCTTCACAAACATATCCACCACTATGCTTCCAATCTTCTCCCCACTATACTCATACGCAAAAAATAAATGTAAACACAACAACTAAGTATGTACAAAGTATCAAATCACACACACAACTGTTGGATGGTTTTCACACCTCGAATGCGCAGCAATATGACATCCACCCCATCTAATCCTGCGCATCCTCCGGATGGGCCAACTACCCATGATCATTATCATCGAGTTCCACAAACAGATCAATCTCTTCATTATGCATTTCTGGTAGATCAACAAGATTATCTGTCATATCATCTGTCTCTTCCATTGGAGTTTCTTCTCGTTGCTCTTCTCTTGCAAATTCTTCCAATGCATAGTCCTCATCATCCCTTTTCTTGAAAATCTTGATTCTTTTTCCAGCAATAGGCACTCTAAGCACTGTTCCATCCAATTCTGTCAGCTCATATGTTGCATTATCAAAGACATGTCTAACTATGTATGGCCCAAACCATCTTTTCACCCTCTTCCGAAGTGCAGTATGCTGATTTTCAAGGCTGCTATCAAAGACCAATACCCAATCTCCCTCTTCTATTGCTCTAGGCCGTAAGCGATGCCTGCTGTCAAACCTGTCCTTATTTCTTAGTCTAGCAACCTTCAACCTGTCAATAGCTAGCTGAATATCCTCTGGTCTCCTTTGCAACTGTCGAATCCGAAGAGCTAAGAGCTCTTCTCTCGTCAAATCCTCATGCCAAGGTAAAACGGACCAAGTCAAAGCACAAGTCTCAATCGGCATAACATGTTTCTGACCATACATAAACTCTGCAGGCATATATCCTGTGGTAACACTATGAGTCGTACGATCAGCCCACAAAGCAAATGGTAGAAGTCTTGGCCATTCTCCAATCCGTCCTCTGCATGCTTTGGCTAATGCTTTCACTATCGGCGGATGCCCTCTTTCACTCTTCCCATTTCCCTCTAGATTATATGCTGTAGTTAGAGCCAATTTGATTCCTTGCTGAGAGAAAAACTCCCTAGCTTCATCTGCATCCAATTCACCACCATCCGCAGTGATCTTACCCACACAACCATACCTGCAGAAAATTTCCTCCAATAAGAACTTACACACTGCACTAGTGGTCTTCGTTCTCAAAGATTTGCCATCAACATGATTGGTAAGATCCTCTCTAGCCAAAACAATGTATCTCATCTGCCATAGACCCATAGGCATGGTAACCAAATCAACTACCCACTTATAATGAATGCATAGCGGATAGGTCGGATGAAGCTTATCTCGATGACGCACTACTGAATACATCTGGCAGTCTCTGCAAGTCTCAACAAAGTGAGAAACATCTCTATACATGCCTTTCCACCAATATTTCTCCTTGATTTTCTCATAAGTAGCCCACACTCCTTTATGACCAGCCCAAGGACTCTCATGAAACTCCCTCATCACCTGTAACTGTGTCTCTCTATCGCAGACAACCCGCAAAGGTAATCCGCCTCTTTTCTTCGGATGCTTCCAAAGAAATCTGTCCTTGAGAAAATAACCATAGGCTTTCCTTCTGATCTTCTTGAACTCTTCATCCGTCCATTCATCTCTTTTGCTTAGTGTACTAAGGTACCTGCCAATCTGCAACCAATCTCCAACATAGAGTTCTTCTGTGAAAGCCACAATATCATAGACATGACAAACATGATCAACCATAGTGGCTGAAATTTCTGCATCATCCTCTTCTGCAAGTAGAGTCTCCTCATCATCATATCTGGCTCTAGACAACATATCTGCCACTGGATTATCCTTCCCTGCTATGTGTTTAAATTCCGGATTTAATGACTTGATATATGCAATCCATCTCAGCATAGCTATATCCGGAGTAGAGCAACTCGTGATCATACCAATCAATGGCAAGCAATCTGTCTCTACTACAACTGAAGCTCCAATAAAGTACTCCTTGTCACATTTGAGAGCTGTGACAATCCCCAATAGCTCCCTCTTGATTTACGGATATCTCCTCTGTCTCTCGTTTAGGACTTTCGCCCCAAACCGAATAGCATACCTATTTCCATTTGCATCATCTTGACCCACAGCCCAACCTATGCCAATTGGGCTAGTGTCAACTGTCAATACAATAGGCTTTCCACAATTATAATCCGCTTTCCTGAGAGTAGGAGCATTCTGCAATAACTTCTTCAATTTTTGCATGGCTCTAGTGTGACTCTCATCCCAATAAAATTTCTGCCCCTTTCGAAGCAGCTGATACAAACAATCTGCTATGTGTGCAAAATGAGGTATCCAAATCATATAAAACACACAAGCACCAATGAATCTCTGTACCTCTGAAGTGGTAGAACAATACTCCGCAATCTTGCCTATAGCATTCACCTTATCAGGTGAGGGTTTCCTGCCATAATATCCACACATATGCCCAACAATGACAACCTCATTCACTCCAAAAACAGATTTTTGCCCTGAAAGTGTCAAGTTCACTTCTTCTAACCTGGCCAAAATCTTCTCATATGCTGAAATATGATCAACCACAAAGTATCTGCATCCTTGCTCATTTAGACTCTCATTCTTCTCTTCTTCTGCACACCCCTTAATGGGCACATCATCCAAGAAGGCATAGTAAGCTGTGGTATATAATCATGAAGAACCTTATGCATGGCATTCATCATATGCGCAACAGAATTAGTGGCACCTTGAGGCAAGGTACACATCCTGACAAGCCCAATAGGAGTTCTCATGGTGGTTATGTCCCTGCTTTCCAAAGCCAGCTGAAACTGATCATACCTGAATACAAATCACCCAAAGAATAGATGGCACGTCTAGCAAATGCCTCTGCAAACTCATCCACAACTGGACCTATACCAACATTCTTGATAGTAACTCTATTCACTGGCTGCATGTCCTGAATAAATCAGAGAGTACCATTCTTCTTTGGAACTGTAAACCACCTGTTTGAGTATGGTGCAGATGAAGGCTCAAGGATTCCCATCCTGATTTTCTCATTCAATAAATCAATCAGCTTTGGCAAGTGTGCTTTAGGCACTAGAATAGGTCGGAGATTCCATGGGATATGAGGAATAGTAAAAATGACCATAGGAGCAACAATATCAGGATTCACACATCCAATCTCATGTGGGAAAAAAGCAAATCCCCTTCCATGACGCTCAAGCATCTCTTGAAAGCATTGCTTCTCTATGGGTAACAAGAAATTACCATTTCCAATTTTCAATTCAGCAAGAGTCTCTGCTGAAAATTTATGACCAATATGCTCCGGATTCCTCAAAATTTGTTGTTTAGCAGCCTTCTCTATTTGCTGATCACTGTCAGGTGGAAGCGGTACAGTAACCGGCTTCACCTTCTTATCCACAGTTTTGTATTTCGTGTCAACCCTGGCTTCATTATGCTCTTCTGCATTACACAAATCTTGCTGTAAATCAGCAATTCTGCACACCAATGGCTGAATATTCTCAGCCCTCTGCTCTATGGACTGCACAGGAACAGCCCCAAACTCTGAATGCTGAAATATTTCAGCAGTAAACTCTGTTGGCTGAAAGTTTTTAGCCCTCAGTCTCTCTGAAAGCTGATCATAACCAGCTGGAAACTTTGTTTGCTGAATTTCTTCAGCACTCAACACTCTTTGTTGAGTTACCTCAGCCTCTGAATCAATCTGTGACATAAAATCTGCAATTTCATGAAACATGTCCAGGGACTGCACTAATACATTACTGTGACAATTCAACATATCAGTTTTCAGCATATCTCCCATCTCTGTCATCGTATCTGCACAAATCACACTGTCATACATCCCATCTATGTGCTCATCATCCTCCAAAATTCCTGCATTTTTCAAATTTTTCTCATTCCTGCATATATATTGCCTGGCAACTCTAGGAAACCTAGAAGTTTTCTGATAACTCATCGAACTGTTTGCTGAAATCCCAACAAAATCGGAGGAGAAAACATTGCTGCCAGGAGGCGAGAACTCCAATCTCCTCTCCTCTGTACCACCGTCGTCTCGCGAAACGGCGGTACCTAATGAAAACCCGAATCCCTCACAGTGGGCAAAGGTGCATCTCTGAGAGTATCTCTGTTTCTAACATGGTTCACACATACAGTCATAAACTGAACTGCTCTCATACCATCTTTACTGCGAATCCGTGCATAAGCAGATCCATCATCCATGACCTTTGTTTCCATGCGCATCTCTGTAATGAATGGCTGACCAAGAATTATGGGATAAGAGCATGAATCCTGCACAAAGAAATGAAAATCCTCCTCCACATCATCAATAGAAACCCTGACACTAGGACAGGCAGCATACAAATCACCTACAATGTTATTGGCAGCTCTCATACGCCACCCATGCTCTACATCCATAGGCCATCTGTTACTCTCATAAACTCCACGAACTATGAGATTAATCTCTGAACCATGATCAACCAATGCAACATAAGGCACCTGTTTCTCTCCAATCTTTACCATCGTCTCTGTAGTTGCCCTAGCCCAATGGCTCCGCGAAAAGTGACTACGCGGTATCATGACAGGCTCATCAATTTCAGCATAATGCATAGGCTGAACCCTCTTCTCTACCTGTGGAAAAACAGAAGCATTATCAATCATAACCTCATCCTCATCCTCATCCAACTCCCCAATCAAAACTCCCTGTGTATTAGTGGTAGACAATGCATGCCTTTTCCTCTTCAGGACCTCCTGAAACTGATCCTAAAACTCTCTTTTTGAGATGCCCAAAATCTCAGAAATAGTGAAAGTCACCTCACTGCCAAGTATCTTATCATTAAAGATTTTCTTCATGTCTGTAGATGTCTCAATATCGGACATCAATCTGAATCCTGGCTGCTTTCTCTCTGTAGGCTCTTGCCTCTTTTCTCTCTTTTGAGCATCCTCCATCTGTCGATTTGGCCCTGGTCTTGAAGACGGTCCTACAGTAGGTGGAATAACAAACTCACCCCCTCTAGTCTTCTTAGTTGCACTTGGATTTTCTTCATCCCTCTTACGCTTCTCCTCAACAAGTACATCTGCACCATAAGACTTAGCCAAATAAGCATAAATAGAATACCTGTCAACAGGCGAGTCCCAACCTGTCTCTGATCTGATGCTAGAGCCTGCACTAGTCAAAACAGTTTGCTGAATTTTCCCCTTTTTTGCAGTCTCCATAGCATAAGTCCATAGCGCTGACTGAGTCTCTGATCCCTTCTCAATTTGGACTCCATATGCAGAAGCATCACCTCTAGCTGTCACATAAGAAGTACGCGCAGCCATGTCCTCCACTAACTTCTTCATTCCACCTTTACCAAAGTTGGTAGCAAGTGGAGCTCCTGTCTCAGTCAACCAAATCTTACCATCTTGCCCCCAATATACCAAATTCTGCCTCCTTGCATCTTGGAAAGAGTCACAATCCCTGCAATGTTGATGGTCCGTACTATCACACCAAATACATCACCGATCTCTCCTAGGTGCACTAGGAGCACTCCTAGGTGCAGTAGGAGCGCTAGAAGAAGCAGTAGGCGCAGTCGAAGCAAACTGCTCCTTCAACTTTCCCATCAACTCCGCTTTGACTGACTCTAGTGTCAAATCTGTGATGCCTTTGATTATGTCATCAAGAGAAGTAGGCACCGATGGAGTGGATGGTTTTGGAGCAGAAGGTGTAGGCATCGATCGTGGAACAGGAGGAATAGGTGGAGTGGAAACAGTAGGCACTGGCATAGGCCAAGAAACTGGCTGAGGAGGAGAAGAAATAACAGGGATAGAAGTAGGCATAGGAGCTGATGATGGTGTAGGTGTCATGGAACCATTCTGTAGGCGAGTCTTCCATATCCTCCTCTTGGTCAAAGTCGAGACTGCATCCTGAGCATCCTGCCAATCCGTTTTAAGACCCATAGGCTTCGTGCGATCTTCAAGAAGCTCACCCAATTCTTCTTGAAGAGCAGGATCTGCAGCTTGCAAGAAAAGCTCAACTTTTTCAACATCCAATGCTCTTTGTTCAATGGCATCAAGCTGACTATACCTCTCTTCGAATTCTCGAATCAACTCCGAAGCAGCGAGACCTTTGTTTGGCATGTAGACCCACTCTCGGAATGATCACCGAGTCGCCATACCAAAGTCCTCAAGGAAGTATTCTTCTTTCAAAGCCTTCTTAAAATCTTGCCAATGTGTATTTTGAATAAAAAGATCAGTCACTTTTGTCCTCAAAGTAGGTGTGACAAGACGAAGGAAGTACTTACTCATAAGTCCAGCAGGAACTCCAAAAAACCCCATCTTGATCTCATATGTCTTCAAATATGCTGAAACATTACGCCCGTCAAATAGTTTCTTCTCATTCTCAACTGCTTCAATAGCCTTAGTCGCGCTGTTTGCATTCTCCTGCTCCGAATAGAGTTGCCTTTGCTGAGACAATTGCTGTTGATGCAATTGTTGCTGCTGCTGCATATACAATTGTGTTTGCTAATTTTGGAGCTGCATATACATGGACATATTCTGCAAAAAACTGTTTTAGATCCTCTGTTGAAGTACTTGACGCAGCAGTCATTGATGGAGCTGAAGTAGAGGCAGCTGGAATTGTAGACGAAGCTGAAATAGAGGCTGAAGTATCTCCCATCCTGAAATTTCTGCGATGCTTTCACGTTGGGTTCACCAAAGATGTCGAAGGGTTTTTGAAAGCAATGTCGCAACCACAGAGGACCTTGACTAATTTCAAGATGGAAGATCAATCAAGTGAATGAATACAAATCTGCAACAGCAACTCCGACATAATGTGCATTGAGCAAAAGAATATTTTTATCAATCATGCCCCAGCAACACTTAATTTCAGTTCCAAGCCTGATATGACTGCAATTGCCTTTCGTGGTGCTGATCAGTTGGAAAGATACAACTCTTAGAAACCACCTATTTTGTGATAGGCATTGAAGGTGGCTTTGTTGGGTAAAACTCCCTTTTTCAACATCATAACATACAAACAAAGGCATCCGTCGCTCGTACCACACTGTGTGTAAACAGAAATCGTGGCATTCCATAAGATGACATCTCGCACTAGCAAAGTTTTAGAATTCCAGATGAGCTTCAATGATGTATTTACGATTACTATACATGCTCATAGTTGCAATTATTTGGACAATATTGCAATCTGATCCCTTAAGAACAGAAAGCATATGGCATCATTTCTTTCTCAGTGATATAGACAGAAAGGACGCATACAAGAGTATCTCCTCAAGGTGGAAAATTGCCTCCTGGTGCATTCGATCAAAGAGATGAAAAGCCTTTGCATTGACAGAAGCTTTTGGAGAGTTCAGGTGTGTGTAATAATCAGCATCAGTTTGAGCGATTGTTTGGAATTAGTTATTGATCTATGTAGAACAGGGAAAGTTCAGTTAGCTTATACATTGTGTGTTTCAACACAGGTGATTTTTTTTTACTATTGTCTTTTTTCACATTTGATCACCATCGACAGACCAGTCCCCTCCCTTTTACTTGATTTATCACACTTTGTAAAAAAACACTACTGTCAATGGAATCTTGTTGCGGCCCAGTCAATCAGCATAGTCTAAATCCATCTGTTGAATCCTGGTCGAACACGCAATCCGCAGAAGTTGCTGTTTTCATTTGAATCAAAGCTTTGATTCATCCGCATTGTTCTCCAGATAATTCTCATGAAGCGTTTCAGGAGTACAGTTAAAGTCAACTTTGACGTTGAGCACTCTGACGGCACAAGTAGGAGGGTGATAGAAATTGACAAAATTTGTCGATTCTCTCCTTCGAAGCATAGTCAATCATCCTGGACTTCTTCAATCTACTGAAGCTTTAGTACAGTCTGCTCTGTGATCATAGTAATGCTTCTCTATAAGCGTCGTCCTGCGTGTAGCACTAGAATTGTGCCCTCCTACTATGTCGAGCTCTCTTCCACCATCGACTTCCCCCCCAAATCCTCTGTTCCTTCCTCCGTTGTCGTGTTTGCAGTCATAGCAGCATCTGCACCTCTGAGCTGTTCTGACAACAGCATCCTTCGTCACCTTCAGTCTTCACTCCCTTCGTTCCCTTCAGTCTTCAACGTCATCATAGTGCTCCAATTTCAGCGTCTCCTACATCCTTCATCGAGGTTGTTGCCCCCTCTCTTCCTCTTCATCGTTGATCTCCAGCACGTTGTCCAAGACCTGCTGTGGTTACCTTTGTTTTTTTCCTCCTCAGCGACTTTACCTCTCCATCCTTACATTCCTCGTGGACTCCTCAATTCCACCCCCTCTTCAGCTTCTGAAATGCCATGACTTTCCTCTGTTCCTCCCTCCTTCCAGTAAAAGCCCACTGCTCCTTGAAGTCGTCCAGAAAACCAGTCCCCTGTTGAGCCACAAAGTCCCCTCTATTTCCCTTCCTTCCGATTCTATTTTCCCTCTCTCACGATTCAAAAAAAGCTCTTTCTTTTCTTTCCCGGATAAAAGCAGGTTCCCTCAAAAAGCTTTGTCAGGAAATAGCCCTCTACGCCTGTGCTCAGAAAAGCGACCCCTTTTTCTTTTTCCAGAAAAGCGGCCCCAGTCATGGCCTCCTTGACTTTGAAATTCCAAGCATAAGGTCTCTTCATCTTCCTCACCACTTATATCCATGTCACTATCACTATTCTCAAGATTCAAGAAATCAAGAGAGTCTGAATTCATCTCCTTCTGTGAAGCCTCATAATCACTTTCTAGATTCTATTGAATAGATACCTTTCTTCTTGCAAGGTTGAGCTTTTGTATGTTATTACAACTCACAGATTTAAAAGACCCCTTGCACTTACCAATTATGGTTGAACTTGAGCTGGCTGTAATCGATTTCCCAATCATCTTTTCTCAGGAGCCATCCATCTTTAGGTGCCAATCTCAGCTGTCATGACTCCAGTTTGGACTTGAACACGAGCAACACAAAAAGTCGGTAGCAACCAAGACTCTATAGATTGGGTAAAATGCTTCAAGCACAGGTGTCAAACCAGTGATAGAGGTAGACCTATTTGTGGGTAAAAGTAGTCTACCATTTTGACTCCCCAACCTTTAGCTCCATGTGTGTCACTTCCTAACACCATGATTTTGAAAAAAAAAAAACCTGTCTCGTCCACCTTCAAGTGGGTTTCATCACAAGGACCTTAAGCTCTTGCCATTCTTCACAAACATATCCACCACTATGCTTCCAATCTTCTCCCCACTATACTCATACGCAGAAAATAAATGTAAACACAACAACTAAGTATGTACAAAGTATCAAATCACACACACAACTGTTGGATGGTTTTCACACCTCGAATGCGCAGCAATACAACATTGCATACTAGTTTACGGGCGGAAGCTTGGAATAGTGATCCCTGGTGATTACTGGATAGCCTTCGGGCAAATTATGGACAAGCCTACGGGCGGAACTCCTTGTATTTCAAAGATAAAATGATGAAATGTTAAAAAAAGAACTTGCTTGGTAATGTTTTTCTATGTCACCTGATAAGATTACGTGAAGGAACCAGTGCTTAACAGGATTAATTAAGGAAGCTGATTGTTATATGTCAAATTAATGTGTTAGATAATTACATAACTAAAACAAACCGAGGAAAGTGCGGAGGATAGACCATGGGTCCGTCTTACGGTTGGGTGGTCCCGGTTAGCTGGGAACTTTTCTCAAAAATCCCAAAGAACAACGGGATGATCATCAAAACGAATAATGAGAGCGATGACCTAGAGTTACGTCTTACCCGATTTATATTGTTTTAGGGGAACGGAATGGGACTATGCCTTATGGCAGAGAGGTTGAGATTTGCATCCCTCTCATTTCCCATTCTCCTTGAACCAAGTGCAGCGTGAATCCGCTTCGGACCTGGCGTTTCTGCGTAAAGTAGTTTGCTTGGGTCTGACGCTAGTTGCTGTTAGCTAATGACCAATCAGGAAAACCCTAATTCCAGTCGATCCTAAGTGGGAACGGCCAGGATACTTCCACTACGTGGCAGACGCGGAAAGACCTAGATCGCAAAACCCGTAACATTCCATGGGAGTGTCGGGTGAAGCTTTCTAGACATCCTTTCTGATGGACTGCTAAGATGTGTCCTGGATGATACTAACGGACATGTTACAGTTGGTATCAGAGCCGACCAATAACGGATTTGCTTTTATAAAATCTCAATTAAATGAAGTAAAGAAATTGCTGTTGTCCAAACATTTCCTTACCTTCAATGCTATCTTGCAGAGTTATGAAGCGTGGAACAAATTTTTGGTATTTCGGGTCATGTTTATGACTGCAATGCATTCTTGTAATATTTCCGCCCGTGAACATTGACTTTCCGCACACTGCGTAAACTTTGTACAAAGGTTATCCCACATATTGGATTTACCGGCAGTATAATGTGTAGCCTGCACGTGAGAAATCGAGACCATTCGCATTGGCAAAAGCGAGCCGAGGGTTCAAAACTGAAATTCCCGCGTAAACACCCTCTTGGGAGGGGCAAAATAGTTATTATTAAAGCAAAAAAAAAATTAATCCCTTTTCCCCAGCCGATGCATGGCTGGAGAAGAGGGAGTGTGGGGGGATGGGCCATGGAGGAGTCGTGGCCTGCATGGGAGGGGGGGAACCCATGCAAGGGGGGCCACGTGGTGGAGGCCTTCTTCCCCCCCTTGGCCTATAAAAACCCCCCCTAGTGGAAGGGGGGGAGGGGTAGCGTGAGGGAAGGATAGGGCCGTGCTGCGTGAGGAAGAAGGGACGCTGCTGTTCCGCCGTTTGGGAAATGGAGGGAGACTAGGGCTGCCATCGCCGCCAAGTAGGAAGCCGCCAGGCCGCCATAGTCCGCCGCCATCCTTGCCTTCTTCACGACCCCTTCCCAATCATTGGTACCCCCCCTCGACGTTGCCGCAGGTCTCAGAAGCTTCTTAGAAGCTTCTAAGGATTAAGGCCATAGGCCCTGATCCTATGCGACTTCTCGGTTTTTGAATCCGGTTAGGGAAATTCCTATTCCCAAGCAAGGAGAAGATATCGATCTCCTAGTCGTCTCGAAAAGCAAGGGTAAAGGATAGAGGGAATCTGCGGAGGCCGTAACCACGACTACTATGGCTCCCAAGAAGCTGCAAGGCGTGCCTGCGGGAGGTTTGTCTCCAAGCATTCAAGTGGATATCTCCCCGAGCCCACAGACCCAGGTTTTTATGATTTTTGATTCTACGCAAAAGTAATGCATTAGGTATGATAACTCCCACGGAATAGAAGGTACCTATGCATGTTTAAATTTACCAAGCCGAATTAAAAAGGCAATTGAGGAAAAATCTTTATTGTAATGGTTCATGGGGAAAAGCTATTAACACCCGTAGGAGGTTATCCGAAAAGTAATGATGGCATATCAAAAATTGAATCTAGGGATTGGCATGTGGCATGTGCTTGCAAGAAAGGATATACCAACACTAACTCTACAATAATCTCATTTAACTACGTTGTAGTTATGTAAAGGTTGTATGTTGCACTTTCATCGTGCATAAAAATTCATTCATCAAGTGTTGCCGTAGGAAAGGTTGCAGGATTTAAACAAAGCCTGAGATTCTAAGGTGTGGATAACAAGGTAGTAGACATGATTATTTGAAGTAAGGCCTAGTGGGTCCTAAGAAAGTTGGTATCCAACTTATCATATGTTTTTTACTTACCAATAATAGAGTGAGTCGCATGTTTACATGTATTGGTAGTCGAGGCCATTCTTCTTCTTTAGATCTAGTTTATTATCTCTAGGAAGGATTCATCCTTGTCGCGAGACAAGCATAGTGAATTACCCAAATCACCTAGCCACAAAGGATTTCGTATTCGCATGAATCAGTCAATACGATAGATACCCCAAACACTAGCTAGGGATTAGCAAGTTAAGGATTCGGCCAAGTTTTCCAATTGTCGCTAAGTCGAAACCTTCAAGCCCAATAGTCCTAACCACATTCCCAAAATGTTGAGTTAATTGGACGCTCATGTAAACAATAATCTAGGATTCCTACCTTAAGGACCAAGCGTTCAAAATGATGAAACTCGAATTGAGTTGGAACCCTAGGACTAATTGTTGTCGATTTAGTAAAATTAGGGATGGGTTGGGTAAAAAGACACCCTAAACCCTGCTTCTCGTCTGAAGTTAATTCCGTGACCAGAATACGCCATTCATTAGGTGAAACGATCTCTTGGAATAGAGGCGACGCTTGCGCAATAAGTTGCAACGTCGCATAGCCTTGCGGGTTGATCGTAAGAAATTTTGCCATTCCTTGAAATGAGGTTGGCAGGTTCTTGCGCAAGTTTAACTTGAAAAGGAATGGGTAGTCATCCTGTTACATCGTCCTCATTAGGGAAAAATTGCTAGTTAAGGGAAGTTAAGTAATTGCTCGGCGCAAATGATTAGTCAATAAATTAAAGCGACATGGTCGCCGGAATCTACTATTAATAAAACCTAAGGTATTGGTTAAGTTGGGTATGACCCTAGCCCAAGGACGATAGGAATCTTGCCAAGTTGCAATTGATTCCGGATCGAATGCGGGATGCATTCGGAGAGAAGGAGTCACTCCTTAACAGTTTGCCAACTAAACGACCACTGGAATTGTTTGTGCTTGTAACAGTTTAGAAAGCACTGTTTGCATTGTTTTTTCAAGGAATTAAAGGATGAAAGATATATAAATGCTTCAGATTGAAGGCCTGAAGGGAGAGGCAGCTTCAGTTACCCCCGACTGCCTGCCTGACCCTAACCAAGGGGGTTGTTGACCGCGCCGGGAACGTGGACCGAACCCGCCGCGAGAGGTCTTTCCGTTGAGCTCTACTTG
This sequence comes from Lygodium microphyllum, assembly GCF_053477565.2. Classification (NCBI taxonomy): domain Eukaryota; kingdom Viridiplantae; phylum Streptophyta; class Polypodiopsida; order Schizaeales; family Lygodiaceae; genus Lygodium; species Lygodium microphyllum. The sequence goes on from NC_141142.1 coordinate 50,184,558, forward strand.
GAGCAGGAGGACGCTTGGGTGCCAGGGGGGGCTCTGGCCGTAAATCCCTCGCCTTCCGGGTCCTGCACAAGAGGCTAACGTGACTCGGGATTGGATCTCGAGGCCCGCATACTAGTCTACGGGCAGAAGCTTGGAATAGTGATCCCTAGCGGATTACTGGATAAGCCTTCGGGCGGATTATGGACAAGCCTACGGGCGGAACTCCTTGTATTTCAAAGATAAAAGGATAAAATGATAATAAAGAAGTTGTTTGACATTGTTTTTCTCTATGTCCTGTGATAAGATTACGTGCAGGAATCAGTGCTTAACAGGGTTAATCAAAGAAGCTGTTTGTTATATGTCAAATTAATGTGGTAGGTAATTACATAACTAAAACAAACCGAGGAAAGTGCGGAGGATGGACCATGGGTCTGTCCTATGGATGGGTGGTCCCGGTGAGCCGGGAACTTTTCTCAAAATTCTTCAACGAACAGAGGGATGATCATCATCGCCGGAACAAATAACGAGAACGATGACTTAGAATTACCTATTACCCGATTCACGCTGTTTAAGGGGAACGGAATGGGACTATGCCTTATGGCAGAGAGGTCGAGCCTTGCATCCCTCTCGTTTCCCATTCTCCTTGAACCAAGTGCAGCGTGAATCCGCTTCAGACCTGGCGTTTCTGCGTAAAGTAGTTCGCTCGGGTCTGACGCTAGTTGCTGCTAGTTAATGATCAAACAGGAAAACCCAAATTCCGGTCGATCCTAAGTGGGAACGGCCAGGATACTTCCGTTACGTGGCAGACACGGGAAGACCTAGATTGCAAAACCCGTAACATTCCATGGGAGTGCCGGGCGGAACTTTCTAGACATCCTTTCCGATGGACTGCTAAGACGTGTCCTGGATGATTCTAGTGGACACGTTACAGTTGGTATCAGAGCCGACCAACAACGGAATTGTTTTCATGAGATTTCATTAAAAATAAAGTAAAGAAATTGTTGCTATCCAAACATTTCCTCATCTTCAATACTGTCTTCCAGAACTATGAGGCGTGGAACAAGTTTTTGGTGTTCCGGATCATGTTTATGACTGCAATGCATTCTCCACATTATAGGCAGAGAATTGAAATGATGAACATCCTGGAGAAGATTTATAATCCATCACCTCTATATATAGAACGAAGATGGACTGGATCTTCAGGAATCTACTACATAGCTGCCCACCGGTTCGCTTATTTACAAACCAACCTAAAGAGGATCAAGTGGTTGGAAGATTTGAAAGTCGTGAAGCTGTTCATTTTTGTGGAAGCTCACGTAAATTCGACTCTGCATATTCAAGGTCGGAGGGTTGAATTGAACTCATATGTATATGAGGAAGTAGCCCGTGTAATCCCAGCTGACAGGATTAAGGTATTGGGCCGCCATGGGAAGTATGGATTCCAGCGGAAAGGATATCCTGAGCTTCCGATGAATTATCAATTCCTAAAGATTCATGACCCAAAACCCTACTATTACACAGTTCCTGTAGACAAATCCAATACAATGTTGTTCTCCCCAAACTAAATGTAATGATTGGATTATCATCACATGAGATGTTGTATGAGGCTACGCCCATGTAAATATAAATAAGGACTTCTTTTATCAATATCCGATTGTGCATCAGGGTTGTTGCAAAAAGTTAAGTAGCTTCATGATTTACGAGATAGCTAAACTAAAGATAAGCTAATGTCAATTATCATACAATAATGTTAAGAAAACTTTTATCCAGGCACAACCCCAGGAACAGGGTCCAAATTCACCCCCTACATCAAGTACTACTGTGATCCAGGAGAAGAAGTTCCTCCTCAAACAGATAAAGCCACCCGAGTTTGACGGGAGAGGCAGATTCGTCCAGTCTGATGCTGAGATTTGGATTGAATCTATGGAGGACTACTTCGAAGCAGCTGGTACTGCGCCTACCAATCAGGCCATGCTCGCCAAATTAAAACTCACCGGTGAAGCCAGACTATGGTGGAAACAATGGTGCAGGGATCAAGGGATTTCAGAGGGGTCCGTTACCTGGGAGAAGTTAAAGCAAGCCGTGCAAGGGAGATATTTGCCACCTGCATACCGTACACAGAAAATGAATGAGTTCTATGAGCTAAAACAGTTAGGACTCACCCTTGACGCATACTACTCTAAGTTTGTCTCACTGTTAAAGTATGCGCCACAAATGGACACAACACAGCAGGTGTCCAAATTTTGCGCAGGCTTAAATCCACCTGTAAATACTCGTCTCGAATCTATGCGACCATCAGATCTTCAGGATGCACTCATTCGAGCGGCACCTATAATTCAGGAAGTGCAAGCTAAACCAAGGGGTATTAAGAATTGGTCTTATAGCGACCCGAACAGAGGGGCATTCAGACCCCAAGTTAAGAGAGTTCAAGGCCACAATCAGGGACAAAGGAAGAAAGCAAGGACAAATAACGTCAACAACTTTGTTCCTACTCACAGTAATGGCCGAAACCTCCGATGTTTCCACTGCAACGAACTCGGTCACTTCAAAAGGCAATGTCCCAAGCTCAGCGAAGGATACCGTCAAGGTGCAGGCCGCGGTCAGGGAGCCGCCACCCGTGGAAGAGGAAGAGCTGCCTGCATTATCAATAGGCAAAGATGTGATGCAGAAGAAGGGGAAGATCCGACTATGGAAGCGGAATTCGAAAGAGCGACGGTCCATGCCGCTTTACACAAGAAGGGCCCGAATCGCCAATTCTCGGTGATTCAAACACCGTCGGACTATCAAGGTAAAGGTTTCAAAACCTTGATTGATTGTGGCAGTACACATTCCTTTATCTCACCAACGTGTGCTAAGAGATTAGGAATAGCCACAGTAGAAGCACCTACCCTACTTGTGGAATTGGCAAACGGTCGTGAGGTAACTTGTACTAGGCAAACTGCTAAGGAGGAGTTCTATCTGGGAGGAAAGAAAACCTCAGTCAAATTCAGAGTCATGAACTTAGGTATCCATGAGTGCCTACTCGGGATGGATTGGCTTAAGCCTAATGACGCCCACATCCACTGTGGAAAGGGTCAAGTTTCCTTTCGAAACTCTGGAAGAGAGTTTGTTACAACTCAAGGTGAAGCAGGAGTGCCAAGAATCCAGTTAGCCAAAGTATCGCGGATCATAAAAGGGGTTAGGAAAGGGTTACCTGTTTACTTGATCAAACTCAACAAGTTAGATCAAAAGCAAGAGTCTCATGAGGGACCCTCTTAGCTAAAAGAATACGCTGACGTATTCCCTGAGGAATTAACTGAACTTCCACCTCCAAGAGAAGTTGATCATGAAATAAGGCTAATACCTGGAGCTGCGCCAATTGCAAAGAGACCTTATAGAATGTCCATTCCAAAAGCTATTGAGTTGAAGGAACAACTCAAGCAACTGTTAAACCAGGGTTACATCCGGCCCAGCAACTCACCATGGGGAGCTCCAGTATTATTCCAGAAAAAGAAAGATGGGACACTTCGACTATGTATTGATTACCGTGGGTTGAATCAATCAACAGTCAAGAACAAGTATCCTATTCCTAGAATAGATGAGCTTCTTGATCGCCTTCAAGGTGCAAAGATCTTTTTCAAAATTGATCTCAGGTCAGGTTACTATCAAATCAGGATCAAGGATGAAGATATTCCAAAAACGGCCTTCAATACAAGATATGGGCACTTTGAATTCTTGGTTATGTCATTCGGGCTTACAAATGCACCTACCACCTTCAATAGATTAATGCAGGATATTTTTAGACCATATCTTGATGATTTCGTGCTTGTCTTCTTCGATGATACTTTAGTCTATTCTAAACAGGAAGAAGATCATGAATCTCAACTTCGGATTGTCCTTGAGACAATGAGGTCTCATAAGCTATATGCAAAAATGAAGAAGTGTGCATTTTTCAAACGTCAGATTGAATATCTAGGATTCATAGTATCATCAGAAGGAATATCAGTAGATCCAGCCAAAGTCAGAGATGTGTTTGAATGGCCAATACCAGTATCCGTCAAAGAGATTCGTAGTTTTCTTGGCTTGACAGGATGGTATAGGGTTTTTATCAAAAACTATGCTTTGATTGCCGCACCTCTTACCGACTTACTAAAGAAGCAGACTTCTATTACATGGTTAACTCCCGAGAAAAATAGCTTCGACCAATTGAAGCAATGTTTGGTATCAGCACCTATTCTGAAACTTCTTGACCTCAATAAGGAGTTCGAGGTAGTAACTGATGCCAGCATTCTTGCCTTGGGGTGTGTACTTATGCAGGAAGGTCATCCAGTAGCATATTCTTCAAGGAAATTGAAGAGTCATGAAAAGAATTATGCCACGCATGATCTGGAGTTATTAGCTGTCATCCATGCTCTAAAGCTTTGGAGACACTACCTGTTGGGTAACAAGTTTACTCTGGTAACCGATCATAAGAGTCTCAAATGGATTTTTACCCAGAACGAGCTCAACATGAGGCAACGTCGATGGATTGAAGTATTGGAGGAGTATGATTTTGAGATCAAGTATCGTCCAGGGAAAGAGAATGTAGTTGCCGATGCACTCAGTCGCAAGGCATTCCTAAACTCCCTAATCTTGCAGAATCCATCAACGGCCAGGTCTCTGGCTACAAAGGTATCTATGCCAAGCAACCCTATACTCGAACTAGCTAGAGAGGAAGCATGCCATGACTTAGCCTACCAAGCAATGATAAAAGAAATATCTACCAAGGATCAGAATCTGAAGTTACAGGCCAAGTATCATGAATTTTCCATTGATAATGGACTTATTTACTACAGAACAAGGCTATGTATACCAACAAGCCAGGCACTTAAGCAGAAGATATTATGGGAAGCTCATGATTCCCCTTTCGCAGGACATCCTGGCTATGCAAAAACTCTTAACGCAGTTAGGAAGAGCTACCACTGGGTGAAGCTCAAAGGTGACGTTCTCAAATACGTCACTGAATGTTTGTCTTGCCAACGTATCAAGGCTGAACATGTCTTAATGCCAGGGAAATTGCAACCACTTGACATTCCCCAAATGAAATGGGAATTCATCAGTATGGATTTTGTGGTGGGCTTACCCCAAGTCCAAGGAGGATACAACTCCATTATGGTTGTAGTTGACATGCTTACCAAGGTTGCACACCTGATTCCAGTAAAGAAAAACTATAAAGCCTCCGACATTGCAAGAGTGTTTATCAAAGAGATATTCAAGCTACATGGGCTACATAGAAGGATCGTTAGCGATCGAGACTCTCTCTTCACTTCACACTTCTGGAGAGCTATCTTTGAAGCTATTGGAACTCAACTCTGTTTTAGCACTGCCTACCATCCCCAAACGGATGGACAAATAGAGCGAGTAAATCAAATCATTGAGGATATGCTTAGGGCTTACTGCTGTCGAGAGCCGAAGAGATGGATTCAGTACTTGCCGTTAGTGGAATTTGCCTACAATGCTTCTTACCAGCAGAGCATTCAAATGACCCCTTTCCAGGCATTGTATGGTCATGATTGTTGAAGTCCCCTAAATTTTTCTGATCCTACCCTGAGAGTGGAAGCTTCAAGACAAATGTTGGAGGACATGGATGACCAAATAAGGTCAATAAGACAAGACATACAAGCAGCCAAAGATAGACAAAAGGCATATGCAGATTTGAAACGCCAAGAGAGGGTCTTCGGAGAAGGAGACATGGTCTTCATTCGTGTACGCCCTAAAAGGAGCTCTTTATCTCTAGGAGAATGCAGGAAGCTAAGTCCAAGGTATTGTGGTCCGTATAAAATCCTCAAATGCCTGGGACCCAATGCTTATAAATTGCGACTTCTGGAGAGCCTAAAAGTTCACAATGTATTCCATATTAGTCTCTTAAAAAAATATGTGCCCAACCCTAATCATGTACTCGATGACCAACAAATTGTAATGCCTAGTCAAGGAGTCCTTGAACTAAGACCGGAAAAGATTTTAGATGTTAGGGAGAGACGGTTGAGATCTAGAACCTTGAAAGAATACCTCGTCCAGTGGAAAGATTATCCCGAAGAGGATGCTACCTGGATGGATGAAAACTCTCTCAATCTTCAATATCCCCAGTTTATCTCGAGATGAGGACATCTCGATTCTTCTAAGGGGGAGAGAATGTAATATTTCCGCCCGTGAACATTGACTTTCCGCACACTGCGTAAACTTTGTACAAAGGTTATCCCACATATTGGATTTACCGGCAGTATAATGTGTAGCCTGCACGTGAGAAATCGAGACCATTCGCATTGGCAAAAGCGAGCCGAGTGTTCAAAACCGAAATTCCCGCGTAAACACCCTCTTGGGAGGGGCAAAATAGTTATTATTAAAGCAAAAAAAAAAATTAATCCCTTTTCCCCAGCCGATGCATGGCTGGAGAAGAGGGAGTGTGGGGGGATGGGCCATGGAGGAGTCGTGGCCTGCATGGGAGGGGGGGAACCCATGCAAGGGGGGCCACGTGGTGGAGGCCTTCTTCCCCCCCTTGGCCTATAGCGTGAGGGAAGGATAGGGCCGTGCTGCGTGAGGAAGAAGGGACGCTGCTGTTCCGCCGTTTGGGAAACGGAGGGAGACCAGGGCTGCCATCGCCGCCAAGCAGGAAGCCGCCAGGCCGCCACAGTCCGCCAGCCGCCACAGTCCGCCAGCCGCCACAGTCCGCCGCCATCCTCGCCTTCTTCACGACCCCTTCCCAATCATTGGTACCCCCCCCCTCGACGTTCCCGCAGGTCTCAGAAGCTTCTTAGAAGCTTCTTAAGAAGCTTCTAAGGATTAAGGACATAGGCCCTGATCCTATGCGACTTCTCGGTTTTTGAATCCGGTTAGGGAAATTCCTATTCCCAAGCAAGGAGAAGATATCGATCTCCTAGTCGTCTCGAAAAGCAAGGGTAAAGGATAGAGGGAATCTGCGGAGGCCGTAACCACGACTACTATGGCTCCCAAGAAGCTGCAAGGCGTGCCTGTGGGAGGTTCGTCTCCAAGCATTCAAGTGGATATCTCCCCGAGCCCACAGACCCAGGTTTTTATGATTTTTGATTCTACGCAAAAGTAATGCATTAGGTATGATAACTCCCACGGAATAGAAGGTACCTATGCATGTTTAAATTTACCAAGCCGAATTAAAAAGGCAATTGAGGAAAAATCTTTATTGTAATGGTTCATGGGGAAAAGCTATTAACACCCGTAGGAGGTTATCCGAAAAGTAATGATGGCATATCAAAAATTGAATCTAGGGATTGGCATGTGGCATGTGCTTGCAAGAAAGGATATACCAACACTAACTCTACAATAATCTCATTTAACTACGTTGTAGTTATGTAAAGGTTATATGTTGCACTTTCATCGTGCATAAAAATTCATTCATCAAGTGTTGCCGTAGGAAAGGTTGCAGGATTTAAACAAAGCCTGAGATTCTAAGGTGTGGATAACAAGGTAGTAGACATGATTATTTGAAGTAAGGCCTAGTGGGTCCTAAGAAAGTTGGTATCCAACTTATCATATGTTTTTTACTTACCAATAATAGAGTGAGTCGCATGTTTACATGTATTGGTAGTCGAGGCCATTCTTCTTCTTTAGATCTAGTTTATTATCTCTAGGAAGGATTCATCCTTGTCGCGAGACAAGCATAGTGAATTACCCAAATCACCTAGCCACAAAGGATTTCGTATTCGCATGAATCAGTCAATATGATAGATACCCCAAACACTAGCTAGGGATTAGCAAGTTAAGGATTCGGCCAAGTTTTCCAATTGTCGCTAAGTCGAAACCTTCAAGCCCAATAGTCCTAACCACATTCCCAAAATGTTGAGTTAATTGGACGCTCATGTAAACAATAATCTAGGATTCCTACCTTAAGGACCAAGCGTTCAAAATGATGAAACTCGAATTGAGTTGGAACCCTAGGACTAATTGTTGTCGATTTAGTAAAATTAGGGATGGGTTGGGTAAAAAGACACCCTAAACCCTGCTTCTCGTCTGAAGTTAATTCCGTGACCAGAATACGCCATTCATTAGGTGAAACGATCTCTTGGAATAGAGGCGACGCTTGCGCAATAAGTTGCAACGTCGCATAGCCTTGCGGGTTGATCGTAAGAAATTTTGCCATTCCTTGGAATGAGGTTGGCAGGTTCTTGCGCAAGTTTAACTTGAAAAGGGATGGGTAGTCATCCTGTTACATCGTCCTCATTAGGGAAAAATTGCTAGTTAAGGGAAGTTAAGTAATTGCTCGGCGCAAATGATTAGTCAATAAATTAAAGCGACATGGTCGCCGGAATCTACTATTAATAAAACCTAAGGTATTGGTTAAGTTGGGTATGACCCTAGCCCAAGGACGATAGGAATCTTGCCAAGTTGCAATTGATTCCGGATCGAATGCGGGATGCATTCGGAGAGAAGGAGTCACTCCTTAACAGTTTGCCAACTAAACGACCACTGGAATTGTTTGTGCTTGTAACAGTTTAGAAAGCACTGTTTGCATTGTTTGTTCAAGGAATTAAAGGATGAAAGATATATAAATGCTTTAGGTTGAAGGCCTGAAGGGAGAGGCAGCTTCAGTTACCCCCGACTGCCTGCCTGACCCTAACCAAGGGGGTTGTTGACCGCGTCGGGAACGTGGACCGAACCCGCCGCGAGAGGTCTTTCCGTTGAGCTCTACTTGGAGCAGGAGGACGCTTGGGTGCCAGGGGGGGCTCTGGCCGTAAATCCCTCGCCTTCCGGGTCCTGCACAAGAGGCTAACGTGACTCGGGATTGGATCTCGAGGCCCGCATACTAGTCTACGGGCAGAAGCTTGGAATAGTGATCCCTAGCGGATTACTGGATAAGCCTTCGGGCGGATTATGGACAAGCCTACGGGCGGAACTCCTTGTATTTCAAAGATAAAAGGATAAAATGATAATAAAGAAGTTGTTTGACATTGTTTTTCTCTATGTCCTGTGATAAGATTACGTGCAGGAATCAGTGCTTAACAGGGTTAATCAAAGAAGCTGTTTGTTATATGTCAAATTAATGTGGTAGGTAATTACATAACTAAAACAAACCGAGGAAAGTGCGGAGGATGGACCATGGGTTTGTCCTATGGATGGGTGGTCCCGGTTAGCCGGGAACTTTTCTCAAAATTCTTCAACGAACAGAGGGATGATCATCATCGCCGGAACAAATAACGAGAATGATGACTTAGAATTACCTATTACCCGATTCACGCTGTTTAAGGGGAACGGAATGGGACTATGCCTTATGGCAGAGAGGTTGAGCCTTGCATCCCTCTCGTTTCCCATTCTCCTTGAACCAAGTGCAGCGTGAATCCGCTTCAGACCTGGCGTTTCTGTGTAAAGTAGTTCGCTCGGGTCTGACGCTAGTTGCTGCTAGTTAATGATCAAACAGGAAAACCCAAATTCCGGTCGATCCTAAGTGGGAACGGCCAGGATACTTCTGTTACGTGGCAGACACGAGAAGACCTAGATTGCAAAACCCGTAACATTCCATGGGAGTGCCGGGCGGAACTTTCTAGACATCCTTTCCGATGGACTGCTAAGACGTGTCCTGGATGATTCTAGTGGACACGTTACAGTTTGGTGTTCTAGTTTAGGTTCCTTCTTTTGTTTAGTATGGTAATTAGTGTGGAATTCTCTCTAGAAGGGAGTTCCATACAAGCAGAACTCCCATTGTTTGGTTGTTTAGTTTAGGTTCCATCTTTTGTTTAGTATGGTGATTAGTGTGGAATTCACTCTAGAAGGACTGGAACAAGAAATAGTCTACTCTTCTTGGCCCATTTGCCAATTTGACCTTATTCATATACTATATTAGTCTATATGAAGGTGAAGTCTTCCTTGTTCAATATTTGAAGGTATTTTTTAGCTCATGCTCTCCAATCCATGAACTTCCTATGAAAGTCCCATATATCACTCCACTCCTAGATTCTTTCTTTATAGAGTTTGGCTATCTTATTGAAGTCTTTCCTACAAATTAGATGGAGGGAGATGCTTCGCTAGATTGAGTCTCTACCCACCCAGTGGAAATCTTTCTTTGATTTTTGTAGGGAAAGATGGTCTTTAAATATTTTCCATGCTTCCCATAATCTTTTGATAAGGGGAGAAGCTCCCGAGTCTTTGAACTTATAGGGGGATAGTAAGACAATGTCTTTAGGTAGCTTTTTCAACTTGGGGGGCAGACTTCAGTTTGGAATTCCCTAATATTCTCAATATCTAGGAGTATGAATTACAAGGAGGGAACTTGTCAAAGACATCATCCAAGATCCCATATTGTAGTAGCATTGGTATAAGACATATTGGACCTCATTGGCCCTCTCCAATTTCAATACTAAGGGTGGGACACATGTTGTTCTAGCTATTTTTGAGAGTAAGATTATTGTTCGATGTTATATTTTCTAAGATTTCTAAGGTAAAGAAAATGGGCCCCCCTCCAAATTATCCCTTACATGTTGCTATAAGAGCTCACATGTCACATGGTGATGTCCCCAAAATAATGTAGGACTAATAATAATTTAAGGTTATTTATTGTAGAACATACTAGTGGAATTTTAGACCCTTTGTTGTGACACCATGTTATATATGGCATGTCCACAAATCAAGGTGCGTAGATCACTATAGAAAAAAACATCAAGGGTTGCATTATTTAATCCCACATCCCTGCATCCTTGGTCAATTTTATGAATTGCATAAATGAACCTTGATGGACTTGCTATTCGATTGACTCATCATTTCATAATCTTCATGACAAGTATGCTATACCTTTTGTATCACATGAGTAGGATGCACAAGGATAGTCCATCACTGATTCTCATGATGCTCATGAACCTCATAATTCATGAGGTTCTTTGCCTATTACTACTAGACTTTGTATTTTCTATCATACTTATGCTATGTATACCTATGTTTTGTGGTAGTTTTCCGAATAGATTGTGCAATCGTAAGAGAGGGCCATAAGTATCCTACTAGAGAGGCTCTACTTATCTTTTCTTTGTGTGGATTACTTTGTTACACAAGGCTTTGGGTAAGGTATAACTTATCTCACTTGATATGTCAACTCTTGATAATGCATTTGACACTGTGACATGCAAGGAAGCAAGTCATAGCTATTGTAGCCATCCATCAGGCTATGCCAGGTGTTAGCACACATCATGGGTACCTATTTCACATCATGATTATCAATTTCAAGTACATAAAACATGAATAAGTTTCAACCATCTTTGTGTAGGAAAATGTATGTATGCTACACATTATAGCAACTAGATACTCTCTTTATGGATTTTAAGGATTTTCTATACAATTTTGTAGCATATGACTATTCAAGTATGTTCTTACAGCCCCTAATTGGATAATAACGTTTGCAACTTGCATCCATTTTGGGGATATGACTTTAAAAAATGGTTGTTTTTTAATTTCAAGTGCTTGTGGAGAAGAATGAACAATTGTAAGAATATAAATATTTGTTGAGGTTTAAAAATAAGTTCATGATGGAGCTACAAGGAGAATCAAGAATACATAAAGATGGAGACGAGCAGTCAACCATGTTGGCCTTTACCCAAATACCTCCCACTTTAAGGGAAACATGCCTTTAAAGGAGATAAAAGAATAAGAGCATGTCTGAGGTAAATACATGTGAAATACTCTCACCCAATTCCCATTAACACCTTGCACTATCTAAAGTTTTTGGAGGGTACATTCTTCATGAGAAGGTTTATAGGCTTACCATCAATATGAATTTCCACAAACCCAACTCACTTGTCCTTGAGCACTTGTTGAATGAAGTGATACCTCACTTCTATCTACTTGGGTTTCACATGAGACACATGATTCTTCACTAATATGATGTCATACTAACTATCACTAGCCAACAAGGGCATGTCTCTGCTAAGGTAGATAATGTCATGTATTTATGCAAACAAGATATCTATGAGATTGCATTACCATATAAGATAAAAGTATATAATTTCATTGACTTGTTACTGTCAATATTTCTTACATAGTTTGCATATATGTATCCAAGTACACCACTACTACTCCCAAATCATATGTATACTATATGGAGGATCTTTCAGCGTTGCTGAAAACCAAAAATCAAGAGTTGCCATATGTCTTACAAGTCCATTCTCTAGTGATGTGTTGCAAAATTTCTGATTTCATGTTGTAAGAAAATTTGGGTACTGAGAATTCTCAGCAAAAAAGTTATTTACTAAAATATTTCAGCAAAAATATTTACAGGGTGCTATTTATACATAACAAAATTTGTGTTTACCAGGGTGCTTACAACAAGGGCTGAAATTTGTGGGTTGTAGCAAAGAAGCCAGAGTACAAACAAAATATAAGACAATTGACAAGAAGGTCAGACTAGTTGGTAGGAGTGCTACATTTGGATAGTGATGAGATGATTAAGAGAGTAGCTATGCAGCCTCCTTTACGAGATCCTGTAGGTATTGGACATATGTTTTCAGCTGAGACACTGAAAGAGATGAAGATTGGGATTGAACATTTTTTACTTCCAGTAGAGGTAAAATGTTTTGAGGAGATGTTGAGTAGACATGAGAGAGCCCTTGTTTTTTCCCTGCATGAGATTGGATGCGTTGATCCTAGGGTTGTGATGCCTATGGTTATTTTTACCGTTCTGCATGTCCCTTGAAATCTATGGCCTATTCTTGTGCCTAGGGCTCACTTGCATAAATTGGTGGAGCTTTTGAATGAGCAGATTAGGATGGGGATTCTAGAACCATCCTCATCTCTGTATTCTAAAACATGGTTCATAGTTCCCAATAAGAATGGGAACTCAGATTCATATAGGAATTACAGTCGGTAAACATGGTCACTATACAAAATGTTGGTGCAGGAGTTATTGTGTATGAGTTCACAGAGGCTTTTGTTGGACATGCTATCTATTCGCTTGGAAATCTTTATTCCAACTATGACCAGTTCTAGCTTGCCCTTGAGAGTAGAGATTTGACTACGATGAAGACACATTTAGGTCTTGTCTTGATGTGTACGCTTTCGCAAGGAGCTACTAATTCAATTGCTCATATGATGAATGCAATGAACAAGGTCTTACGTGATTTTATTCCAGAGCTTACCATGCCTTTCATTGATGATCTGCCTATCAAATGTTATTTTGAGAAAGAGAAGGATAAGAATTTAGAGATGTAGGTACTTCGTGGTCGCGCATATCAAAGATATTTAGAGGATTCTTTGTAAGCTAGAGAAAGTGAATTTGACCTTATCGATGCTGAAGTCTATTTTTGGTGCCAAAGAGATTTTGATTGTTGGACATATGTGTGGTTATTATAGCAGGAGGCCTTCCTCTACAAAGGTTGATGCCATAGAGAAGATTAGGGAGACTCACTCTTCTACTTCGAAGGTTCGCAGGTTTCTTAGAGATTGTGTATTTTATCTTATTTAGATCCCACATTTTGCTAATATTGCATATGATCTCTATCAGCTCTTGAGAAAAGGGTAGAGTTTTTCTTGGGACATGAGACACACTAGAGCTATGCAGAAGCTCAAGAAATTGTTGAGAGCTACTCCAACTCTTTGGAAAGTGGATTATGAGTGTGGGAGACCTTTTGAACTCACTATTGATACTAGTCCTATTGGCATTGGATGGGCTGTTGGCTAGGACGATGAAGATATATGAATAGGTATGCCCTTTCGTTTGGAGCAAAAGTCCTAAATGAGCAGCAATGCAAGTACCACAGATTAAGAGAGAGATCTTGGAAGTTGTCATGTCTCTCAGGAATGATAAAGAGCACTTCATTGGTGTTGTTGTGGTGGTCGAGACTAATTGCTTGCCTCTTCTAGGTATGTTCATGAGTTGTTAGGTGGATTGGGTACATAAAATCCATGAATCCTAAGTTCTGGCACATAGTAGGTAAAGACAACCTAGTAGCCGATATGCTTTCATGAGTGAGGTATGATTATATAGGTTCTTCTTGCATTGATGATGTTGATGATGGGGGTGATCTTTTTGTAACATGTTCGCTAGAATCATCCCGGACACGTCTTAGCAGTCCATCGGGAAGGATGTCTAGAAAGCTCCGCCCGGCACTCCCATGGAATGTTACGGGACTTGCGTTCTAGGTCTTCTCGCGTCTGCCACGTAGCGGAAGTATCCTGGCCGTTCCCACTTAGGATCGACCTGAATTTGGGTTTTCCTGTTTGGTCATTATCTAGCAACAACTAGCGTCAGACCCGAGCGAACTACTTTACGCAGAAGCTCCCGGTCTGAAGCGGATTCACGCTGCACTTGGTTCAAGGAGAATGGGAAACGAGAGGGATGCAAGGCTCGACCTCTGTGCCATAAGGCATAGTCCCATTCTGTTCCCCTAAAACAACGTGAATCGGGTACTAGTTAATTCTAAGTCATCGTTCTCGTTACTTGTTTCGGTGATGTTGATCATCCTTCTGTTCGTCGAAGACTTTGAGAAAAGTTCCCGGCTAACCGGGACCACCCATCCATAGGACGGACCCATGGTCCATCCTCCGCACTTTCCTCCGTTTGTTTTAGTTATGTAATTACCTACCACATTAGTTTGAAATACAAACAGCTTCTTTGATTAACCCTGTTATGCACTGGTTCCTTCACGTAATCTTATCACAGGACATAAAGAAGACAATGTCAAACAACTCCTTTATTATCATTTTATCCTTTTATCTTTGGAATACAAGGAGTTCCCGCCTGTAGGCGTATTCATAATCCGCCCGAAGGCTATCCAGTAATCCACCAGGGATCACTATCCAAGTTTCCGCCCGTAGACTAGTATGCGGGCCTCGAGATCCAATCCCGAGTCACGTTAGCCTCTTGTGCAGGGCCCGGAAGGCGAGGGATTTACAGCTAGAGCCCCCCCTGGCACCCAAGCGTCCTCCTGCTCCAAGTAGAACTCAACGGAGAGACCTCTCGCGGCGGGTTCGGTCCACGTTCCCGGCGCGGCTAACAACCCCCTTGGTTAGGGTTAGGCAGGCAGTCGGGGGTAACTGAAGCTGCCTCTCCCTTCAGGATTCAACCTGAAGTATTTAGATATCTTTTCATCCTTTAGTTCATTGAGCAAACAATGCAAACAGTCCTTTCTAAACTGTTACAAGCACAATCAATTTCAATGGTCGTTTAGCTGGCAAACTGTTAAGGAGTGACTCCTTTTTCCCGAATGCAACCCGCATTCGATCCGGAATCAATTGCAACTTGGCAAGATTCCTATCATTCTTGGGTTAGGGTCATACCCTACCAATACATTAGGTTTTGTTGTGGCAGGATCCAGCGACCATGTCGCTTTAGTTTATTGTCTGGTCATTTGCTTCAAGGCAAATACCTAACTTTCCTTTTCCTTGGCAGTTATCCCCCAAGAAAAGTGATGTAACATGATGATTACTCATCCCTTTTTGTAAGTTATCCTAGCGCAATAGCTTGCCAACATAATTTCAAGAAATGACAAGACTCTCTTGTGGACAAATCTCAGTCTATACGATGTTGCAACTTTTTCCACATGTGTTGCATTTATTCCACGGGATCATTCCACCTATTGGATGGCGTTTCCTGGTCACGGAATTACCTCCAGCCGATTAGCAGGGTTTAGGGTATCTTCTTACCCAATCCATTCCTAATTATATTGGCCCACGGCCCTAGGAATTTCCAACTCAGTCGGAGTTTCATCATTTGTACGAGTGATCCTTAGGATAAAACATTAGATCATTTTATGCATAAGCACCCAATTGACTCGACATTCCGAATGTGTGTAAGATCCTAGGGTTTGCGGTTTTAACTTGGCAACAAGTTGTAAAACTAGGTCGAATTCTTGCCGCACCAAACCCTAGTTAGCACTTGGGATACTTATCATATCGACTGAACCATGCCCATATGAATCCCTGTGGTTTAGGTGATTTAGACAACACAATATACTTGTCTTGCGACAAGGATGAACCTTTCCCAAAGGTGATAAACTAGATCAATAGTTACAACTACACCTATACGTGTAAACATGCGATTCACTGCTTCTACGCAACACATGGTTCACAATAACCCTATCCTTTCTTGGCAGAGTAAAAATGTCTGATAATCTGGACACTAACTTTCCTAGGTCCTACTAGGACTTACATCAAATAATCATGCCTCTTGCAAGTCCATAGATCAATTTCGTGCCCTTCTATTCCTTTTCGAAAAACATCTTATGGTGTAAACTTTTCCTCATAAATCATTACAAGGAAGATCTATCCAAAAACGGGGCATGCCATTAATCTTTCCATGCCTAGCAAAAAGGTGTACCTCAATAATTTCAACCTTGAAATGAGGCAATAGTTGTCCTAGGCTCGTCACTTTTGAATATACAAAAAGGAAACTTGCTGATAAGGTCCTACAATTTCATAGACACCTTATGCTCTTTTCATTCATTCATTTGAACGTACCAATGATCAATTTCCAAATCTTAAGCTATTTCTAATAATGTTCAAATAGCCAATTCATGTCCCAATTAACTTGACTAGTTGAATTCGAACATGCATGAGTGCTTCCTAATCCGTGAAGTTATCATGATTAATTCAATACTTTTGTGTGGAATCCAAATAGATCAAACCTGGACTTGTGAATTCCGAGAAATGTCCACTTGTATACTCGGAGATGAACCTTCCGCATCGCACCTTGTGATCTTTTTAGAGGCCATCGCGAATTCGATCTCCAGTTAGCCTTTGTGGATTTCAACTTTTGGCCTTGGCTTGCAGTCTTATGACCTTGGTCCGTCTCCCTTATATGTGCAATTCTCTTTGATATATGGCTTCCTTGACCGAAGTTCCGACTTGCGGAATTTGACTTGGGAAGGCCTTAGGGTTCTTATGAGGTCCTTTGGACAATGGAGGATTGAGAACTTTAATCCACCTTGAAATTCCCGGTTTAGGAAGGATTTTGTGGGCCTTACGATGATGTTCGCGGAAAAGGCTCTTGCGAATGGGCCTTGCAAGAATGGAGACTTTAGAGTTCTTCTTCTCCTTCCCTAAAATCCAAGGACCGGCCTTGTAAGCGATTAGTGGGAGGGCCTTTATGGGCTTCCTCTCTTATTCTTAAGAATCCCGGCCCATGGATGGCTGGTGGGAAGGGTTTTGTAGCCCCCTCTTCTTCAAGTCTTGAGATGGACTATTGGATGATTGGTGAGAAGGCTCGTCGCCTCCTTCTCTTCAAATCCCGGGGGGTGTGGATAGGCCTATGGGGAAAATGTAGTGGGAAGGGGGCTTAAGGAAGCCCCTTAGAAGCTTCCTAGAGAAGCTTCTAGGAAGCTTCTGTCAGCACGTGGCCCGTCGGGGGGGGAGAGAAAGTCGAAATTCAGCGGCGGGGCGGACTGAGGTGGTCTGGCGGCAGCTATGGCGGACTGGGCGGCAGCGTGGCGGCTCACGACGGCGATGGCCTAGGCAACAACGTCCTTCCCTCTTCCTCACGGTCCGTCCCTCCTCCTCTCACGCTTTTCCTCCCTCCTTCACGGCAGGCCTACGTCCAGCACGACCAGCCCTCCCTTCACGTCCGGCACCCCCCCTTCACGTCCGGCCTCTCCCTCTCAACAGCCTTCTGTCGCCATCTCCTTCTCATGTCCTTCTCCCTTGCTTCCTCCCCAAGAGGGGGTTCTTATAGCCTAAGGGGGGAGAGGGGACCTCCCCACGTGGTCAGTTGCATGGCTCTCTCCCTCTCACCCCCCTCATGCTAGCCCATCCCTTTCCCCCAGCCACACATCGGCTGGGGAGAATAATAAAAAAATTTGCAATAATTCCACCTTTATCCCCTTATCCTCCTCCCAAGAGGGAGTTTTCCCGCGGCTATGTAGGATTGAATCCCCGGCCTTATTTTCGTAAGGTGGAGCGTCTCCATTTCCCGCGTGTGGCTATAGATTAGCT
Organism: Lygodium microphyllum; assembly: GCF_053477565.2. Lineage (NCBI taxonomy): Eukaryota > Viridiplantae > Streptophyta > Polypodiopsida > Schizaeales > Lygodiaceae > Lygodium > Lygodium microphyllum. The sequence continues at coordinate 50,202,429 of NC_141142.1, forward strand.
GATGGCACTAGTGATAATCTTTGCACGAGATTTACACGACGTGCGGGAAGTCAATATTTACGGCACGCAGTGTGCGGAAATATTACATTCTCTCCCCCTTAGAAGAATCGAGATGTCCTCATCTCGAGATAGACTGGGGATATTGAAGATTGAGAGAGCTTTGTTCCATCCAGGTAGCACCCTCCTTAGGATAATCTTTCCACTGGACGAGACATTCTCTCAAGGTTCTGGATCTCAGTTGTCTCACCCTAGCATCTCAAATCTTGTCCGTCCTTAGTTCAAGGACTCCTTGACTAGGCATTACAATTTTGTTGGTCATCAAGCACATGATTAGGGGTAGGTACATACTTCATTCTTCAATAGACTGTTATGGAATACATTATGAACCTTTAGGCTTTCAAGGAATTGCAGTCTATAAACATTAGGTCTTAAGCACTTGAGGATCTTGTATCGTCCACAATACCTTGGACTTAGCTTCCTGCAATCTCCTAAGGATAGAGGACTCTTCTTTGGGCATACGTGAATGAAGACCATGTCTCCTTCCTCAAATATTCTATCTTGACACTTCAAATCCGTGTATGCCTTCTGTCTATCCTTCGCAGCTTTGATGTCCCGAGAAAGTGAAATCATGAGCTTCGCACAATACCTTCTATTAAATAACTGGCTTGTTCGTATACATACTCTCATCCTATAGTAGACAAGTCCACTACTGATAGAGAATTCACAATACTTAGCCTCTAGCTTTTGTTCCTGGTCCTTGATAGAGACTTCCCTTAGCATCCTTTGATAGGCTAGATCATGGCATCCTTCCTCTCTAGCTAGTTCGAGTATAGGGTTGTTTGGCATTGATACCTCTGTAGCTAGAGATCTAGCTATTGATGGATTTTGCAAGATTAGTGAATTAAGGAATGCCTTGCGATTGAGTGCATCAACAACTACATTCTTCTTTCCAGGTCGGTACTTGATCTCAAAATCATATTCCTCCAATACTTCAATCCATCGACGTTGCCTCATGTTGAGCTCGTTCTGGGTAAAAATCCATTTGAGACTCTTATGATCGGTTACTAGAGTGAACTTATTTCCCAACAGGTAGTGTCTCCAAAGCTTTAGAGCATGGATGACAGCTAATAACTGCAGATCATGAGTGGCATAATTCTTTTCGTGACTCTTCAATTTCCTTGAAGAATATGCTACTGGATGACCTTCCTGCATAAGAACACACCCCAATGCAAGAATGCTAGCATCAGTTACTACCTCGAACTCCTTATTGAGATCAGGAAGTCTCAGAATAGGTGCTGATACCAAACATTGCTTCAATTGATCGAAGCTATTTTGCTCGGGAGTTGACCATGTAATAGAAGTCTGCTTCTTTAGTAAGTCGGTAAGAGGTGCTGCAATCAAAGCATAGTTTTTGATAAAGACCCTATACCATCCTGTCAAGCCAAGAAAACTACGTATCTCTTTGAAGAATAATGGTATTGGCCATTCAAGCACATCTCTGACTTTGGCTGGATCTACTGATATTCCTTCTGATGATACTATGAATCCTAGATATTCAATCTGACGTTTGAAGAATGCACACTTCTTCATTTTTGCATACAGCTTATGAGACCTCATTGTCTCCAAAACAATCTGTAGTTGAGGTTCATGATCTTCTTCCTGTTTAGAATAGACTAAAATGTCGTCGAAGAAGACAAGCACGAAATCATCAAAATATGGTCTAAAATTATCCTGCATTAATCTATTGAAGGTGGCAGGTGTATTTGTAAGGCCGAATGACATAGCCAAGAATTCAAAGTGCCCATATCTTGTATTGAAGGCCGTTTTTTTTTTTGGAATATCCTCATCCTTGATCCTGATTTGATAGTAGCCTGATCTGAGATCAATTTTGGAGAAGATCTTTGCACCTTGAAGGCGATCAAGAAGCTCCTCTATTCTAAGAACATGATATTTGTTCTTGACTATTGATTAATTCAACCCACGGTAATCAATGCATAGTCGAAGTGTCCCATCTTTCTTTTTCTGGAATAGGACTGGAGCTCCCCATGGTGAACTGCTAGGACGGATGTAGCCCTAATCTAGTAGTTGCTTGAGTTGTTCCTTCAACTCAATTGCTTCCGATATAGACATACTATAGGGTCTTTTCACAATTGGCACAGCTCCTATTACTGGCTTGATCTCATGATCTACTTCTCTTTGAAGTGGGAGTTCTGTTAACTCTTCAGAAACTACGTCCACGTATTCCTTCAGCCAAGTGACCAAATCACTTTACGTCAATATTCATAGTCAAGACAATCGGGAAAAAGTTTTATTCCATTCATATCAGCATAGCCCTTACAATTATTTCTTGGGGCGATGGAACAAGTTAATACATTAATTCGAGGAGAATAAGATATTATTGCATTCAGCTACAGGAACTGAGTAGTAGAACGGATTGGGGTCATCGATTTTCAGGAATCGATAGTTCATTGGAAGATTAGGGTATCTTTTCCTTTGATATCCCTTCTTCACATGACGTCCCAAAACCTTGATTCGGTCGGCAGGGATTCTTTGAATCACTTCCCCGTACACATACTTATTCTGGTTAACTCTTTGACCTCCGACCTGTAGGGTCGCGTTTGCGTGAGCCTCAATAAAGACGAACAGCTTTACGATCTTCAAATCCTCCATCCACTTGATTCTCTTCAAGTTAATTTGAAGGTACGCAGGTTGATAGGCAGTTATGTAATAGATCCCTATAATACCCATCCATCTCCATTCCACGTACACAGGTGATGGATTGTAAATGCGGTCTAGGATGTTCATCATTTCAATTCTCTGCCTATAATACGGAGAATGCATTGCAGTCATAAACATGACTCGGAACACTAAGAACCTGTTCCATGCTTCATAATTCTGCAAGACAGTATTCAAAGTAAGGAAATGTTTGGGACACAACATTTGCTTTACTTCTTCTTATTAAAATTTCCTAAAAACAAGTCCTTTGTTGGTTGGCTCTGATACCAACTCTAACGTGTCCGCTAGAATCATCCCGGACACGTCTTAGCAGTCCATCGGGAAGGATGTCTAGAAAGCTCCGCCCGGCACTCCCATGGAATGTTACGGGACTTGCGTTCTAGGTCTTCCCGCGTCTGCCACGTAGCGGAAGTATCTTGGCCGTTCCCACTTAGGATCGACCTGAATTTGGGTTTTCCTGTTTGGTCATTATCTAGCAACAACTAGCGTCAGACCCGAGCGAACTACTTTACGCAGAAGCGCCCAGTCTGAAGCGGATTCATGCTGCACTTGGTTCAAGGAGAATGGAAAACGAGAGGGATGCAAGGCTCGACCTCTCTGCCATAAGGCATAGTCCCATTCCGTTCCACTAAAACAACGTGAATCGGATACTAGTTAATTCTAAGTCATCGTTCTCGTTACTTGTTTTGGTGATGTTGATCATCCTTCTGTTCGTCGAAGACTTTGAGAAAAGTTCCCGGCTAACCGGGACCACCCATCCATAGGACGGACCCATGGTCCATCCTCCGCACTTTCCTCCGTTTGTTTTAGTTATGTAATTACCTACCACATTAGTTTGACATATACAAACAGCTTCTTTGATTAACCCTGTTATGCACTGGTTCCTTCACGTAATCTTATCACAGGACATAAAGAAGACAATGTCAAACAACTCCTTTATTATCATTTTATCCTTTTATCTTTGGAATACAAGGAGTTCCCGCCTGTAGGCGTATTCATAATCCGCCCGAAGGCTATCCAGTAATCCACCAGGGATCACTATCCAAGTTTCCGCCCGTAGACTAGTATGCGGGCCCCGAGATCCAATCCCGAGTCACGTTAGCCTCTTGTGCAGGGCCCAGAAGGCGAGGGATTTACAGCCAGAGCCCCCCCTGGCACCCAAGCGTCCTCCTGCTCCAAGTAGAACTCAACAGAGAGACCTCTTGCGGCGGGTTCGGTCCACGTTCCCGGCACGGCTAACAACCCCCTTGGTTAGGGTTAGGCAGGCAGTCGGGGGTAACTGAAGCTGCCTCTCCCTTCAGGCTTCAACCTGAAGTATTTAGATATCTTTTCATCCTTTAGTTCATAGAGCAAACAATGCAAACAGTCCTTTCTAAACTGTTACAAGCACAATCAATTTCAATGGTCGTTTAGCTGGCAAACTGTTAAGGAGTGACTCCTTTTTCCCGAATGCAACCCGCATTCGATCCGGAATCAATTGCAACTTGGCAAGATTCCTATCATTCTTGGGTTAGGGTCATACCCTACCAATACATTAGGTTTTGTTGTGGCAGGATCCAGCGACCATGTCGCTTTAGTTTATTGTCTGGTCATTTGCTTCAAGGCAAATACCTAACTTTCCTTTTCCTTGGCAGTTATCCCCCAAGAAAAGTGATGTAACAGGATGATTACTTATCCCTTTTTGTAAGTTATCCTAGCGCAATAGCTTGCCAACATAATTTCAAGAAATGACAAGACTCTCTTGTGGACAAATCTCAGTCTATACGATGTTGCAACTTTTTCCACATGTGTTGCATTTATTCCACGGGATCATTCCACCTATTGGATGGCGTTTCCTGGTCACGGAATTACCTCCAGCCGATTAGCAGGGTTTAGGGTATCTTCTTACCCAATCCATTCCTAATTATATTGGCCCACGGCCCTAGGAATTTCCAACTCAGTCGGAGTTTCATCATTTGTACGAGTGATCCTTAGGATAAAACATTAGATCATTTTATGCATAAGCACCCAATTGACTCGACATTCCGAATGTGTGTAAGATCCTAGGGTTTGCGGTTTTAACTTGGCAACAAGTTGTAAAACTAGGTCGAATTCTTGCCGCACCAAACCCTAGTTAGCACTTGGGATACTTATCATATCGACTGAACCATGCCCATATGAATCCCTGTGGTTTAGGTGATTTAGACAACACAATATACTTGTCTTGCGACAAGGATGAACCTTTCCCAAAGGTGATAAACTAGATCAATAGTTACAACTACACCTATACGTGTAAACATGCGATTCACTGCTTCTACGCAACACATGGTTCACAATAACCCTATCCTTTCTTGGCAGAGTAAAAATGTCTGATAATCTGGACACTAACTTTCCTAGGTCCTACTAGGACTTACATCAAATAATCATGCCTCTTGCAAGTCCATAGATCAATTTCGTGCCCTTCTATTCCTTTTCGAAAAACATCTTATGGTGTAAACTTTTCCTCATAAATCATTACAAGGAAGATCTATCCAAAAACGGGGCATGCCATTAATCTTTCCATGCCTAGCAAAAAGGTGTACCTCAATAATTTCAACCTTGAAATGAGGCAATAGTTGTCCTAGGCTCGTCACTTTTGAATATACAAAAAGGAAACTTGCTGATAAGGTCCTACAATTTCATAGACACCTTATGCTCTTTTCATTCATTCATTTGAACGTACCAATGATCAATTTCCAAATCTTAAGCTATTTCTAATAATGTTCAAATAGCCAATTCATGTCCCAATTAACTTGACTAGTTGAATTCGAACATGCATGAGTGCTTCCTAATCCGTGAAGTTATCGTGATTAATTCAATACTTTTGTGTGGAATCCAAATAGATCAAACCTGGACTTGTGAATTCCGAGAAATGTCCACTTGTATACTCGGAGATGAACCTTCCGCATCGCACCTTGTGATCTTTTTAGAGGCCATCGCGAATTCGATCTCCAGTTAGCCTTTGTGGATTTCAACTTTTGGCCTTGGCTTGCAGTCTTATGACCTTGGTCCGTCTCCCTTATATGTGCAATTCTCTTTGATATATGGCTTCCTTGACCGAAGTTCCGACTTGCGGAATTTGACTTGGGAAGGCCTTAGGGTTCTTATGAGGTCCTTTGGACAATGGAGGATTGAGAACTTTAATCCACCTTGAAATTCCCGGTTTAGGAAGGATTTTGTGGGCCTTACGATGATGTTCGTGGAAAAGGCTCTTGCGAATGGGCCTTGCAAGAATGGAGACTTTAGAGTTCTTCTTCTCCTTCCCTAAAATCCAAGGACCGGCCTTGTAAGCGATTAGTGGGAGGGCCTTTATGGGCTTCCTCTCTTATTCTTAAGAATCCCGGCCCATGGATGACTGGTGGGAAGGGTTTTGTAGCCCCCTCTTCTTCAAGTCTCGAGATGGACTATTGGGTGATTGGTGAGAAGGCTCGTCGCCTCTTTATCTTCAAATCCCGGGGGGTGTGGATAGGCCTATGGGGAAAATGTAGTGGGAAGGGGGCTTAAGGAAGCCCCTTAGAAGCTTCCTAGAGAAGCTTCTAGGAAGCTTCTGTCAGCACGTGGCCCGTCGGGGGGGGAGAGAAAGTCGAAATTCAGCGGCGGGGCGGACTGAGGTGGTCTGGCGGCAGCTATGGCGGACTGGGCGGCAGCGTGGCGGCTCACGACGGCGACGGCCTGGGCAACAGCGTCCTTCCCTCTTCCTCACGGTCCGTCCCTCCTCCTCTCACGCTTTTCCTCCCTCCTTCACGGTAGGCCTACGTCCAGCACGACCAGCCCTCCCTTCACGTCCGGCACCCCCCCTTCACGTCCGGCCTCTCCCTCTCAACAGCCTTCTGCCGCCATTTCCTTCTCATGTCCTTCTCCCCTCCTTCCTCCCCAAGAGGGGGTTCTTATAGCCTAAGGGGGGAGAGGGGACCTCCCCACGTGGTCAGTTGCATGGCTCTCTCCCTCTCACCCCCCTCATGCTAGCCCATCCCTTTCCCCCAGCCACACATCGGCTGGGGAGAATAATAAAAAAATTTGCAATAATTCCACCTTTATCCCCTTATCCTCCTCCCAAGAGGGAGTTTTCCCGCGGCTATGTAGGATTGAATCCCCGGCCTTATTTTCGTAAGGTGCAGTGTCTCCATTTCCCGCGTGTGGCTATAGATTAGCTGCTGGCACTAGTGATAATCTTTGCACGAGATTTACACGACGTGCGGGAAGTCAATATTTACGGCACGCAGTGTGCGGAAATATTACACTTTTAGCCATGCATGTTGATCATACTTGTCATATATCTCCTTTGGAGAGCTTTGATGAGTCTTTGTATATAGGAGAGTATTTGCAGATTGGCCATTATTTGAGTACGATGTCTAGACATGATGGATGGACCGATGCAGACTTCAAGAAGATCATGAGGAAAGCTTATGGTTTCTTCTTGCGGAATGGGCTGCTTTGGAAGCATCTACGAAAGCGAGGAGGACAACCATCGAGAGTTGTATGTGATAGAGCTTCACACGTGTGAACCATGAGAGAGTTTCATGAAAGTCTTTGGGAACGACATAGAGATGTTTGGGTGACCCATGAGAAGATTAGAGAGTGTTACTCGTGGAGAGGCATGTATAGATATATCTCACAATTTGTTGAGACATGCACTGATTGTCAATTGTTTTCTTCAGTGAGGCATAGAGATGAGCTTCACCATACTTACCCGCTATGTATTCACTACAAGTGGGTTCTTGATTTGATTACTATGCCTGTTGGATTGTGGTAGATGCGTTACATTGTTTTGGCACGAGAGGATCTCACGAATCAGGTGGAAGGAAGAGCATTGAGGATGAAGACTACTTCAGTGGTCTATAAGTTTTTGTTGGAGGATGTTATTTGCAGGTATGGTTGCATTGGGAAAATTACAGTTCATAGAAGTGAGTTGGATGTTGATGAGGCTAGGGAGTTTTTCTCTTGCCTTGGCATTAAACTTGCTTTGACTTCAGCATATAATCTAGAAGGCAATGGGAAGAGCGAGAGAGACAATCTCTACTGATTCTGAAAGTCTTGGCCAAAGCATTTGGTGGACGGGTGAGGGAGTGGCCTATATTGTTGCCTTATAGCTTATGGACTGATCGCACTACTCACAGTGTGACCACAATTTATATGCCGGCTAAGTTGATGTATAGATAGAAACCAACCATGCTTACAAAGACTTGCACACTTACTTGGAGTGTTTTATCGTGGCAGCAGGATGAGATGACTAGAGAGGATATTTTGGCTCTTTGCATTCGTCCATTGGAGAGATCTAAGGATATTGAGAGAGCTATCCAAAAGCTCAAAGAGGACAAAATTTGTAGTAAAGAGCAATTTGATAGCATACACAGATTGAGATGACCTAGAGAGATTGAGAAGGGAGATTGGGTGTTGGTCTATGAAAACATTCTAGACAACCAGTACAATGCTATCCACAAGGTTTCCGGATGATGGTTTGGGCCTTATTTGGTGCAGATGTCCATGACAATGCTACATATTCCTTAGCAGATCTTGATGGTACAACTTTGCAAATACCAAATGCAAGAAAGAGAATTGAATTGTTTAAGAGGAGAGATGATACAACCTATGCAGTTGAGGAGTTAGATGATGAGTTTTATGATGGACCTAAGGCATGAGATGATGTAGATGAAGATGTTGCTATTGCAGATGATTTTGCAGAAGATGAGGAGATGGCATTGAGCATCGAGATTGGCGGTGATGAGGATGGATAGTTGTAGCCCAACTTGAGGATGTGCAGGTTTGGAGGGGAAGAATGTCGTGATGCTGCACGTCCACCACTCCGAACCTGGGGGTGGAGTTTTTTGCCAAGAATTTAAACTCATTAGTCAATTTAATTAGAATTTTTTTTTCCATTGTGTCTGTCTTTTTTTTTGCATTTTGCATGACGCACGAGCACATGTAGATAGGCTAGGCACATTTTCTTCAGTGCATTCATAAATTTTGTGTGGACATCATTTGATTGATTGCATTGCATGGATCCAACATTGCATATTTTCTCGAATCATGGGTGGATGAGCACGAAGTTCTATTTCAAAGCATATTTTCTTATTAGGACACAATGTATGATTCAAAATAAGAAGTGATGACAGTGTAAAGTTGACAATTGGGAGAGGAAAACTATTTGCGAAGAATGAAGATTGTACTCACATCCTAGCAATAATCCATGGATTACCCACTATGTATTTTGAATAAGCTGTTCCCATGAGAATACTTGAAATCTTGAACATGCAAATGAATTAGGCTTCTTAATGGTGTACCTTGCTAATTAAATATTGATGGGATTGTCATATGATCATGAGAATATTAGTGGTGGAGTAGTGGACATCTTATTAGTGCCACAGAATCTTATATCACCATTAGTCTTATCATATATCTTAGCCTAAAAGATAAGAAGATTGTCATTATTATGATATGTAATGGTGGGGAAGCTACTCAAACGCTACTCTTGAGGAGAAGGAAACAAACGTCGTATGAAGGAAAAAGAAGGTAGAGAAGCTGCATGCTGAGCTTGGAGTCTTAAAATTACTATGGTAATAACAAAAGGTACAAATATCATTTTTGGAAGAAAATACAGGATCGTAATGAGATTCAAGTAGTACACAAGTCGATGACATTAATTTCTATTTCTGGAGCAAAACGTATGCTTTGGGGGTTAGTCGGCACAACAATTTTGAAATACAGGGTGGCAACTAGTTGGACCGAGATGGAAAGGAACATGAAGTCTTGATAGCACAACACATCACTATTTATGTAGATGCATGGTGCACTGTGTTGGGAAGAGACGTGCTAGGGTCAAACAACAAAATTGAATAGGTTAGCCACACAAAAAAGAAAGCAATATTCCTGCATGGTGAACTTGGCTTTGGAAGGATTAGCATGAATCCATACAAAGAAATGTGTGCCTATTCCAGTGTATTCAGTGCTGAGGGAGAGAGTTCATTTGGTGATATTGATGGCATAGTGATATCATCGCTAAAGACATTCGGCGGTGTTGATTTGAAGGAGAAGGATGGCATCCTAATGAAGTGATACAGCTATCATGAATCGAGGCCAGCAAGGAATTTGTTGCTAAATGAAAGATGCAACGTGATCATGAAGAAGACTACGTAGAACCAACATAGAAGGATCCAGTAATATGAAGGGGACGAAAAAGCTTGTCGAGGAGATAGTCATCGCATTAGCTCCCTTACAAGATGTGACTATCGCATTAGCTCCCTTACAAGATGTTGGTAGAGGTGATGTCCTTCTAGTGTTAAAGGAGCGAACAAAGGGAAACTTAGACAAAAAAACAACGACTATAGCCGCAGCCGATAATTGCGAAGGAGACAACCATGACTACATGTGTGAAGGCGTAGTGTTGTTGGCATAGTGGAGACTACAATACATAGTTGTTTCCTACTATCTTTGGATGTACACTCAATCCATCAATATGACCAGAGTTTCATGGTAGGATTTTGTAGTTGGGTGGCAGTATAATCATTAGCATATGATGGCAGGGTTCAAAGCGCAATGGCGACGGCATTATTGCAAAGAAGATGGCGACTAGTTTGAATGAGGGCACGTGGTGTTGAGAATCGCAAGAATGCAGGTACAAGTGACAACGTTCTAAAATGTTATGTGGTGGCGATAATTGTGGTCGAGGTGGTTGCGTTTTCGAAACGCAAGGAGATTTGAAAGCCTTAAAGCCATACACTTTATTTTAAGCCTTCAAGGTTTTACTTTAGGTCATAACGTTTAAGGCTTTTAGCCTTAAGGAAAATATAACACATAAAATCTTAAAGCTTTATGTAAAGCAAGACCCAATGTGAGGTTAGGAAAAACTATATAAAGAGGTAGGAGAGGTGCTTAAACCGTACCCTAATCCTTGTAGAGACTTCTTGAATCTTGATAATAAGAGGCTTTTTGAATCTTAATAAGAGGCTCTTGCCTTACTCTACTTCCTAAAAAGTTTCTTGTATCTTGAGAGGAGAGTAGGAGGGCTTCCATCAGCTCGCAACACGTCCCTGCCAAGACGAGCAACTTTCACAAACTTTTGCACGTATTTTGTTTGACAATGTGTGATAGAAGACGTAGTACATGGATTGATATCAAACATCTACCACTACTCCATGCACATTGACTACATTGAAAACCTAGAGTATGAGTTGTGGAGGATACATTAAGTTGAGAGGCCCCCCTGGGACCCCCCCCAGCCAAGGGCCGCTTCCGCGGCCCCCGAACCCCACAATAGGGACCCCTTTTAACTCCCTTATGCCGCAACTCGATGCAATGCGCCTCGAGTTGCTACCAGCTTAACCACTCCATCTAACCCAAAGATTAGACCCACAACAGCCACCTTTTTGCCATCCGGTCACATAGACCTCATCTGATATACAAGTCAGGACTCAACCAATGTCCGGGCTCACATTTGGCTTCTCCTCATAATGGGGGCCTTATAACTTTGAGCACCATGGATCATTGGTAGCACCTAATGAGGGTGGGGCATTGATCATATCTAACACTAACCCCCTTCGTGGGCTATAAAAGCTAAGACCCTTCACAACCATTTATCATCTATCTTTTACCCAATCAGAGTTATTCCAGCTAGCCCTAAGCTATTCTCCTATCTTCTATCTAGATCACCATCTAAGCTTCACGGTGGAAGCATGTAGGTGGACAGAGCCATCTTTGTATTAGTTGTTTGGAGCTAAAGAATTTTTTTTCTCCTCTTATATGTTGTGTACTCTCTATCTCTAGCAGATTCTCTTCACTGTGCTGTGTAATTTTTACATGGTATAAGAGCACAGGGGGCTCTAGGATCGAAGAGTATGCAAGAGGGAAAGGCTTCAACAGCAAAGAGGAATGATATCATCTTTTGGAAGCGGGTCTGGTGGATTAAGAAGCGGTGTAGGAGGTGGTGCTATTGTACAAGCTATTCAAACACTAAGGATTTGTCTACCAACCTTCAGCGAATGCAAGCTAGATGGTACAAACTACACCTTATGGAAGTTCAAAATTATAACTATCCTTGATTCTTATGAGCTTTTGGAGATTATGTTGGGGACTGACGCAGAACCACAACCTACCCCCGATCCATCAAATTCTAGTCTGATGATTCCTCCAAATGTAGATCTTCTATAAGCTTGGAAAGGAAGGAATGGAGCTGCATTGTGTGTCTTAGTTACAAGTTGGACTTTGATTTAGCATACAATCAAAGCAATAAAGGCTTGGAATGTACTGAGGAGTCAGTATGAAATGCAAAACCAAGAAAGGATTCAAAACTTGGAGAATCAACTAGCACCAGAGAAGTTTGCTAAAGGAGAAACGACTAAAGCATTCGTCACTCGGATTAAGAATTTGCGTGACCAAATGGCTAGCACTGGGATACAAAAGACTAGCAAGGAGCTAGCTCAGAGGTATCTTCCGATTTGTCCACAAAAGTTTGATGGACTAGTAACTACCCTTAATACTTAGGTGAGACCTCAAGCTTTGACTTTTGAGGAACTTTAAGCATTATTGATGGGAGGAGGAGTTGAGGCTGAAAGCTCAAGAAGGAAGCAACAATGGAGATGGTGCATTCTCTGCCAATGCAAAAGGGAAAGGTGAACTCCACCAAAAATGATGGTGACAAAAAGAAGAAGGGCGGTAGGAAGAAGTGTCAAAGAGAGTGTGTCTACTATAAGAAGAAAGGACATGCAATTGCAGATTGTCGTGTGAAGAGGGTAGATGAAAAGAATGGTGCCCTTAAAAGTAAAGGAAAAGTGACAATCAATACGGCTGAAGCAGAGGTGGAGTTATTCATGGTGACCATTGAGGAAGTGTGCTCCTCAATGCAAGAAGAATCTACCATTGACTCATGGGTGTTGGATAGTGGGGCCTCCCATCACATAACCAACAAGAAAGGTCTATACAATTCTATGCAACCTCTACAAGAATCCATCACTGTGATGGTTAGAAATGATGCAAAATGCCCTGTTGCGGGCACATGTACTATTTCTTTTGTTGCTGCCAATGGTAAAGTCAAAAAACTCTTAAATGTGTTGTGTGTTCCCAAAATTAAGAGAAATCTGTTATCATTTGTTGTTGCCATAACTGATCTTGGTCTCATGAAGTGAGGTTCAAGAAGACAGGTGCCAAGATTCTCCACAGTGCTGGCAAAGTTGTTGGCAACAAAGGAGAAAGAAGGAACAACATGTATGAGCTAAGTGCTCTTATAGCCACCGCTGGAGTGGACACAAGTAAGCTTTGGCATGAAAGGTTTGGACACATCGGATTTGCAGTGTTGAAGGAGATGCATAAGCAAGGTATGGTTGCTCACCCACCTACAGTGAGACTGAATTGAAGGAACCATGTGAAGTTTGTATGATGGGCAAGCAACAGAGAGATAGATGACCAAATGAAGTCAATTAGACAGGACATCCAAACCGCCAAGGATAGACAGAAGGCATATGCAGATTTGAAGCATCAAGATAGAACCTTCGAGGAAGGAGACATGGTGTTCATTCGTGTACGGCCAAAGAAGAGTTCCCTATCCTTAGGAGATTGCAAGAAGCTACGTCAAGGTATTGTGGAGTATACAAGATCCTCAAGTGCCTAGGACCCAATGCTTATAGACTGTAACTCCCTGAGAACCTAAAGGTTCATAATGTATTCCATATCAACCTACTGAAGAAGTATGTACCTAATCCTAGCTATGTACTTGATGACCAACAAGTTGTAATGCCTAACCAAGTAGTCCTTGTGCTACGGCCTAACAGGATCTTAGATGTTAGGGAGAGACAACTGAGATCCAGAACCTTGAGAGAATGCCTCATCCAGTGGAAAGATTATCCCGAGGAGGATGCCACTTGGATAGATGAAAGCGCTCTCAAACAACAATACCCCCAGTTCCTCTCGAGATCAGGACATCTCAATTCCTCCAAGGGGGAGAGAATGTAATATTTCCACTTTAAAAAATTATTAAACCCAACCTCCCGCGCACCGTGTAAAACTCGTGCAAAGGTTATCTTCAATGCCGACAATTAATGTGTAACCATACGCGAGAAATTGAGAACTCCGTCTTGGCAAAGCGAGGCCGGGGATTCAAACCCGCATAGCCGCAGGGAAACATCCTCTTGGGAGGAGGTTAAGAGGATAATTGTGCAATTAATTTCAATTTTTTTTATTTATCCCTTTTCCCCCAGCCAATGCATGGCTAGAGGAGAGGGAGTGTGGGGGGGTGGGCTAGTAGTGGGCTACATGAGGAGGGGGGGAGAGAGCCATGCAATGGCCACGTGGGGGAGGTCCCCTCTCCCCCCTGGACTATATAAACCTCCCTAGTGGGAGGAAAGAGGGAAGGGAGAGGTCGTGCTGAAGAAGCCGCCGCCGTAGAGCCAGACATTGACAGACATAAGGAGAGGCCGCCATGCTGAAAGCAAGAGCTGCCTACTACCGTGCGAGCCATCCCGCCTTCAAATGCCAACTACCGCGTTGCTACCGTGGAAGTCACATGCTGACGTTGAGCCCATGTGCCGCCATCAAGCCCTTCCAAATCGTCGTCATCCATTCCACATCACTATTATCCTCCCTCTTCCACATCATTATTATCCTCCCCCTTCCACGTGGTTGCTGCGATAGCCAGAAGCTTACTAGAAGCTTCTTTTTAGAAGATTCTAAGGGGCTTCCTTAAACCCCCTTCCCTTCCCACTAGATCCCCCATAAGTCCATTCCTACCCCCCCCCTCGGGATTTTAGGAGAAGAAGGAGAAGCTCTCAAAGCCTCCATTCCCGCAAGACCGTTCACAAGAGCCTTTTTCGCGAACCCCCTCGTAAGGCTTCCATTTCCAAAATTCCATTCATAGAAGCCCCATTCCCAAGAACTTTGTAGGAGCCCCATTCCCGCAAACAAGCTTCAATTCCCACAAGCCTGCTCGTGGAAACCCCAATTCCCACAAGCACTCACTAAGTTCCATTTTCGCAGCTCTCCCGCAAAAGGCCCAAGCTCCAAAACCTAAGGCCTTCCATAAGCCAAATTCCGCAAGCCGGTACTTCTTTCAAGGATCCATACTTCAAAAGGGGATCTCCGCGTATGAGGGAGATGGGCAAAGATCTTAAGGCTGCATACCAAGGCGAGTAATTCGTAGACTGCGAAGGCAAACAAGAAGCCAAAATCACGTCTATGATGGCCCCTAAAAAGTCACAAGGCGCACCTCAGGAGGTTCATCTCCTAGTATTCATGTGGACATTTCCCCGAACTCTAGGTTTTCTTCCTATTTTTGATTTCACGTAGAAGCATTGAAATTATGCACGGTTATTTCATGGACTAGGATGCACTTATGCTTGTCAAATCCACCTAGCTAAATGAAATTGGAAATAAATTGGTTATTTAGAATTTACTAGAATTAACTCATGATACGAAATTGGTCATTGGTACTTTCAATGGAATGAACGAAAAAAACATAAGGTGTCTATGCATTTTAGGATCTTATTAGCAAGTTGCCTTTTGTGCATTTCAGAGTGACGGTCTAGAACGCCTATTGCCTATTTGTACAAGGTTGAAATTATTAAAGTGCATCTTTGATTAGGCATGGAAAGTTTAATGGCATGTCGTTTTTTTTTTCAAATCTCCTTTGTAATGATTCATTAAGGAAGTCGTTATCAACCGTAGGAAATAACAAAGCATGGAAAAGATTCTAAGGGCTGCATGAAATAGGTTAACTCTAGCTTCAATTGGCGTGAATCTCATTTAACTACGTAGTAGTTAGGAAAAGGTTGCATGTTACACATTCATCGTATGCAAGAATTTCATTCATCAAGAGTTGTATTTAGGAAAAAGCTGCATGGTTCATTTAAGCATGAAATCTTAACAAGCTTAGAAAAAGAATTGTGAGCATGATCCTTGAATGTAAGACCTAGTAGGTTCAATGGAAGTTATGACGCAATGTAACATGCATTTTTTTTCTTAACAAGAAATGTTAGGGTTATTGCGAATCTAGTCGTACGTAGAAGCAATGAATCGTGTGCTTACGTGAATTGTGACATAATGCAACTAGTCTTCCCCGTTTAGACCAAGTTGATATCTCTAGGAATGGTTCGTCCTTGTTGCAAGACAAGTAGATCAAAATACCTAAATCACCTAACCTGCAACGGATTCGCATAGGATGGTTCAAGCGATATGATAAATACCCCAAGTGCTAACTAGGGTTTAGCACGTTAAGGACTTGACCTAGTTTCGCACTTGTTGCCAAGACGAAACCCTCATACCCAAAGGTCCTACCCGCATTCACCAAATGTAGGGACAATTGGACGTGCTTGCAAGAAACGATCTAGGGTTTCTACCCTAAGGATCACTTGTTCAAATGATGAAACTCGTATTGAGTTGGAATCCCTAGGACCGAACGTTGTCGGCCTAGTGCAATTAAGAATGGGTTGGGTAAAAAAAACACCCTAAACCCTGCTTCTTATCTAATCATGCTTCTGTGACTAGAAAACACCATTCGATGGGCAAAATGATCCCATGGAATAGATGTGACACTTGTGCAATAAGTTGCAACGTCGCATGGTCTTGTGGTTTGGTCACAAGGAAGAGTTGCCATTCCTTGGAATGAGGTTGACAGGTTCTTGTTCAAGTTTAACTTGCAAGAGGATGAGTAGTCATCCTGTTATAACACCTTTCTTGGAAAAAATTTGCCAACCTAGGGGAAATTAGGTATGTGCTTGGAAGCAAAGGATCAGTTGACAATTTTGAGCGATATGGTCGCCAAGATTTATTGTTAATGTATGAAACCTAAGGTATTGGTTAAGCTTGGTTAATAGGGTATGGCCCTAA
The DNA here is from genome assembly GCF_053477565.2 of Lygodium microphyllum. Classification (NCBI taxonomy): domain Eukaryota; kingdom Viridiplantae; phylum Streptophyta; class Polypodiopsida; order Schizaeales; family Lygodiaceae; genus Lygodium; species Lygodium microphyllum. The sequence continues at coordinate 50,218,992 of NC_141142.1, forward strand.
CCCAATGAAAAAAGGGTGAACAAACAAACACTTGAGGATCTTGCAAAGTGGCAATTGATCCCGGATCGAATGCTGGATGCATTCGGAGAGAAGGATTCACTCCTTAGTAGTTGACCAAATAAACAACAACTGGAATTGATTGTGCTTATAACAGTTTAGAGAGCATTGTTTGCATTGTTTGCTCAAGGAACTAAAGGATGGAAAGATATTTAATGCTTCAGGTTGAAGGCCTCAAGGGAGAGGCAACTTCAGTTACCCCCGACCATCTGCCTGACCCTAACCAAGGGGGTTGTTAGCTATGCCGGGAACATGGACCGAACCCCACATGTGAGGTCTCTCCGTTGAGTGCTACTTGGAGCAGGAGGACGCTTGGGTGCCAGGGGGCTCTAGCTGTAAATCCCTTGCCTTTCGGGCCCTGCACAAGAGGCCAACATGACTTGGGATTGGATCTTGAGGTCCACATACTAGTCTACAGGTGGAATCTTGGATTAGTAATCCATGTGGATTGCTAGATAGCCTTCCAGCAGATTATGGATAGCCTTTGGGCGGATTATGGATTAGCCTGCTCACTGGACTTTATGGATATATTCCAAAGATAAATAAGATAACCTCTTGTAAAGGAACTTGTTTGACACTGCTTTTCAATGTCAAGTTCTAAGATTACGTGAAGGAACCACTATCTAACGGTCTAATTAAGGAAGCTACTTGATGCATGTCCAAATAAATGTGGTAGGTTATTAGACAACTAAAGCAACCTTGAGGAAAGTGCGGTGGATGTGGCCATGGATCCGTCCTACGGATGGGTGGTCCCGGTTGGCGGGGAACTTTTCTCTATCGTAATGGACAGCAAGGAGCTCTTCTCAAAGGAAATGAACAGCAAGGGTGCTGACCTAGAGTTTAGGTAACAACAAAAATCCCGATTTATGCTGTTTTAGGGAAACGGAATGGGAGTATGCCTTATGGCAGAGAGGTCGAGCCTTGCATCCCTCTCGTTTCCCATTCTCCTTAAACCAAGTGCAGTGTGAATCCACTTTGACCCTGGCATTTCTGCATAAAATAGTGCACTTGGGGTTCGATGCTAGTTGCTATTTAGGAAAATGACCATTAGAGAAGACCCTGATTCAGGTTGGTCCTAAGTGGGAACGGCCGAAATACTTCCGCTATGTGGCAGACACAGAAAGTCCTAGATTGCAAACCCCGTAACATTCCATGGGAGTGCTGAGCGGAGCTTTCTAGAGTCTCTTTTCGATGGACTGCTAAGACGTGTCCTGAAAGGGAATAAGTGGACATGTTACACCATGCTCAGTAAGAGCTTGATTTCTGTCATATAGTTGCATAATGTAGGATATACTATTTCTATTCAGGATAGGTCATGGAAGATCTATCGTGGTTGCTTGGTTTTAGCTAGAGGTTCTAGAGTTGGTTCTCATTAGCCAGTGCATGTCTTTCATGTGGGAGATTCTATGGTTACAGTTATCTGGATACCACATGCATTGTTATGGCATTATCGCCTAGGCCATATGCACCACAAATAGATGGAGATCTTGTTTTGTTTAGGCTCATTGTTGCCTTCTATGTCACTTACAGATCTTGTCTTGTTTAGGCTCATTGTTGCCTTCTATGCCACTTATAGATCTTGATTCTTGCCTTGATTGTACTCTTGGTCCTTATAGAGCCTCCTTGGCTTATGGAAATTGTATGAGGCATGCTCCTCTAGATCTTTACATTGTGTAGTATATGGACCTATGCCTTCCTAGTCACTTGGTGGAGCATCGTACTTTGTGACCTTTGTTGATCATGCTACCCACCATGTTTGGGCTTTTCCCTTGGTGCAGTTTGAGGATGCTGTAGTTATGCTTGACACGTTTATGGATTCTACTATTAGCATGCATAGGTGCTAGTCGATGGATTATGAGAGTCATGCTCTCTCTCCCATCTTTTGGACCTCTTGTCAGCAGTATGGCATTGATTTCTTGTGTCCATGGTATTATGGGATTTCTCATGGCATGTGCCTGACCTTACAGGTAAAGGTTGCTTCTATGCTTACCACAGTTGGGTTGTCTTATGGCTTTTGGGTTGAGGCCCTTATGAAGGCAGTCTATTTGGTTAATAGGATGCCATGCTTGACCTTGGATGGTATTACATCCCATGAGGCATAGATTGGCATGCAACCCTCCTATGATTACTTGAGGATGTTTGGCTGCCAAGCATTTGTACGTATGCCACATGAGCCTATGTAACGTAAATGTATCATCCTTCGTTATGGAGATGGTGACTTTAAGGCCTATAGATTATGGGATTGGGATGCCCAATAGGTCATACACAATCATCATACTATCTTGTAAGAGACGTTGTCGTGCTGCTACGTATCCGAGGTGTGGAATCCAACAAAAAGTTTGTGTGTGTGACATTTGTGCTTTGTGTATACCTAGTCGTTGTGTTTGCATTTTGTTCTACGTGTGTCTTGCATGTTTGTGTGTGTATGAACCCTAGCTTTCCTGTAAGTGTGTTTCCATTTATCGTCTCAAACCCGTGTGTGTGATGGGACTTCGTTCCATTGTAAATAATATTATCTGTGTGCATTTATCTCTACATGTGTGTGAATGAATGCTTGTGTGTGTGTGTGTCAAAAATATTGAAAAAAAACTGATGCCAAGGTAGTTTGCTAAAGCTGTCAAAGCGGTACAAGAAATCCCGGATCTAAGATAAGAAGAAATACAAGAATGCCCTACAAGTGGACGACTAGGAGACTTGATGAATGGGTGAAGCAGGATCAATTGGAACTTGATTATACCGAACATGAGGGAGATGAAAAATTTGATGATAAGGCTAGGATCTTAAAGATGACTCGCCATCAAAAACACAAAATCGATGAGACACATGTAGATGAGAGACATCAAGATTTTGATACTGCAAGTCTACGCGAACATGAAGAGTTCACAAAGGCAAGAAACATTGGCAAGATAGAGCTTGGGAAGTATGAGATTGACACATGGTACTTCTCACCATTTCCAACAGAGTATAACGATTGTGATAAGCTATATTTCTGGGAGTTTTGCCTCAATTTTATGAAGCGCAAGGAGCAGCTCACAAGGCACATGAAAAAATGTGACTTGAAGCATCCTCCTGGGGATGAAATATACCAATCTTGAACTTTGTCCATGTTTGAGGTGGACCCTTTGAAGTTAATATGGACTCCATACAAAGAACGAGGATTAAAGTTTCTTCAAGGGAATAAATCTCTCGGGAAGTAATCGCAGCTAGGCTACGCCGTTGAGAACACCAATCCTCAGAGTTTGTCCTAAAAGCTATCGCTGCCACTTAGAAAACACAGCAAGATGGTATTAATCTTCACGATCTTAAGGAGTAGAAACTCCTTTGCAAGTGGAGCTTCCCTATTAAGCCTCTTGTTAAAGCTTAAGCAGGCTTATATCAAGCTTTTTATCTGTAAAAGCGGCGCTAATCCATGCTTTCCCAGTGATTAGTCCTTGATTTATCCTCAGTTCCGTGGATCCAGTAAAGAAAAACACACTCTGATATGTGCAAAAAAGCATGGCTGCCCGTCTTGGGGGAGAATAACAACAGTCGTCCTGGGGTGAACTCTCTAAGGCCTATCAGAGATGCACATGTAACACTCAAAACGAAGGCATTGACAGTCATTGATTTGTGACATCAAGTTAGGCGGCAGCTCTGGAAGATGTATTCGGTGAAGAAGCGCTGATCCAGGGAAGGTATACATTGTCCACCTGACTTGTGAACTGGCTAACAAAGCAAAGGAGATTCATGTAGTGTTGCAGGGAGAAGAAAAATGGAAGCAAGGCATATGCAACAAGATCAGCGAGACAAGATCAAGGGAGCTTTCTCGAATAGCTCGCAGGGCTCACTGGGGCGCAGTCATAACTTGCAGTAGCTGGTTCCAGATATACAACAGCCTTGAGTACTACTTACTACCCACATTACCTACAAGATGGCAGCCATCTTCTTCTCTACATTGGCGAGCATTACTGACAGCATGGTTGACTCGAGTACTAGTTAGTTGAAGGGATTGGGAACACGCTTGAAGCAGACATGTCGACTCACTCATGGATATACAAACATATTGGGCTATAAAGATTATTGCACTCTGCAGAGTTTGTAGCAACAAGCATTTCTAAGCCACGGAGCCCTGAATGCTTCCCGATCGTCTCTGCTCTCTTCAAGATGGTGTGCAGATTCTGTATTCTTGAATTGCAAATCTTGCGTTCTGCTCTGAAATCATCCGCTCCTTTGGTTCCTTCCTCTCTTGATGACATAATCAAAGGCATAACGGATTTGACACTGGATTCAGTTAAAGCAAAATTGGTGGGAAAATTAAAAGAGCGGTTTGCCTCGACCACGCCTACTATTTCTTCTAGTGCTCCTAGTGCCCCTAGGAGAGATCGAAGATGTATTTGGTGTGATAGTACGGACCATCAGCATTGGAGGGATTGTGAATCTTTTCAAGATGCAAGGAGGAAGAATTTTGTATTTTGGGGACAAGATAGCAAGATCTGGTTGACTGAAACAGGAGCTCCGCTTGCTACCGATTTTGGGAAAGGCGGAATAAAGAAATTAGTGGATGACATGGCTGCGTGTACTTCTTATGTAGCAGCTAGAGGAGATGCCTCTGCATAGGGAGTCCAAATTGAGAAAGGGTCAAAGAATTAGTAAGCATTATGGACCTACGCTATAGAGACGGCAAACAAGGGGAAAATCCAACAGACTGTTTTGTCTAGTGTAGGTTCTAGCTTCAGATCTGAGACAAGTTGGGATTCACCTATTGACAGGTATACTATTTATGCCTACTTGGCTAAATCTCACGTAGCAGATGTACTTGTTGAAGAGAAGTGTAAGAGAGATGAAGAGAATCCAAATGCAACTAAAAAGACCAGAGGGGGTGAGTTTGTTACTCCACCTATTGCAGGGCTGTCTTTGAGACCAGGGCCAGAACAACAAATGAAGGATGCTCAGAAGAAAGAAAAGAGGCAAGAACCTAGACAGAGAAAGCAGCCAGGATTTAGATTAATGTTTGATATTGAGACATCTACATACATGAAGAAAATCTTTAATGACAAGATACTTGGCAGTGAGGTGACTTTTACTATTTCTGAGGTTTTGGGCATCTCGAAAAGAGAGTTTCAAGATCAGTTCCAAGAAGTCCTGAAGAGAAAAAGACATACATTGCCTACTACTGATACACAACGTCAGCAAGTAGAGAGGGCTGCCAAGCAGCCAATTTTGAGGAACCCAGAGCATATAGGCCATAAATTTGCCGTAGAGAGTCTTGCTAAATTAAAAATTGGAAATTGTGATTTCTTGCTACCTTCAGAGAAGTAGTGCTTTCAGGATATGCTTGAGCAACATGGAAGGGGGTTTGCTTTCTTCTCGCATGAGATTGGCTGTGTGAATCCAGATATTGTTGCCCCTATGGTGATCTTTACTATCCATCATATTCCCTGGAATCTCTGACCTATTCTAGTGCCTAGGGCACACGTGCCAAAGCTAGTTGACTTGCTGAATGAGAAAATCAGGATGGGAATCCTAGAGCCGTCATCTGCACCATACTCAAATAGGTGGTTTACGGTTCCAAAGAAGAATGGTACTCTCCGATTTATACAGAACATGCAGCTAGTAAACAGAGTTACTATCAGGAATGTTGGTATAGGTCTAGTTGTGGATGAATTTGTAGAAGCATTTGTTGGATGTGCTATCTATTCTTTAGGTGACTTGTATTCGGGATATGATCAGTTTCAGCTGGCCTTGGAAAGCAGGGACCTAACCACTGACTTGTAGAGACTATCAGATGTATTCCGTAGTGCGTCATCAAGACGAGCTTCACCACACCTATCCGCTATGCATTCATTATAAGTGGGTAGTTGACTTGGTTACTATCTCGATGAGTCTATGGTAGATGAGATATATTGTATTGGCTAGAGAGGATCTTACCAATCATGTTGAGGGCAGACCTTTGAGAACGAAGACCACTAGTGCAGTGTGTAAGTTCTTATTGGAAGAAATTTTCTGCAGGTATGGCTGTGTGGGTAAGATCACTGTAGATTGTAATGAATTAGATGCAGATGAAGCTAGGGAGTTTTTCTCTCAACTAGGAATCAAGTTGGATCTAACCACAGCATACAATCCAGAGGGAAATGGAAAGAGTGAAAGAGGGCATCCGTCGATAGTGAGAGCATTAGCCAAAGCATACAGAGGATGGATTGGAGAATGGCTGAGACTTCTACCATTTTCTTTGTGGGCTAATCATACGACTCGCAGTGTTACCACACGATATATGCCCGCAAAGTTGATGTATGGCCAGAAATCGATTATGCCAACTGAGACTTGTGCTTTGACTTGATAAGTTTTACCTTGGCAGGAGGATTTGACAAGAGAGGAGCTCTTAGCTCTTTGGATCCGGTAGTTGGAGAGAAGACCAGAGGATACTCAGCTAGCTATTGATAGGTTGAAGGTTGCTAGACTTAGAAATAAGGGCAGGTTTGACAACGGGCATCGCTTGTGGCCTAGAGCAATAGAAGAGGGAGACTGGGTGTTAGTCTTTGATAGCAGCCTTGAAAATCAGCATATTGCACTTCAGAAGATGGTGAAAAGATGGTTTGGGCCGTACATAGTCAGTTGACAATGCAACATATGAGCTGACAGAGTTAGATGGGACAGTGCTTAGAATGCCCATTGTAGGAAAAAGAATCAAGACTTTCAAGAAAAGAGATGAGGAGGATTATGCATTTGAAGAATTTGCAAGAGAAGAGCAATGAGAAGAAATTCCAGTAGAAGAGACAGATGATATGACAGATAATCTTGTTGATATACCAGAAATAGACAACGAAGAGATTGATCTATTCGTGGATCTTGACGACAATGATCATGGGTAGTTGGTCCATCCGGAGGATGCGTAGAATCAGAGAGGGTGGATATCGTGCTGTTGCGTATCCGAGGTGTGGAACCCACCAAAAAGTTTGTATGTGTGACATTCGTGTTTTGTGTATACCTAGTCGTTGTGTTTGCATTTTGTTCTACGTGTGGCTTGCGTGTTTGTGTGTGTATGAACCCTAGCTTTCCCGTAAGTGTGTTTCCATTTATCGTCTCAAACCCGTGTGTGTGCTGGGACTTTGTTCCATTGTAAATAATATTATCCGTGTGCATTTATCTCTGCGTGTGTGTGAATGAATGCTTGTGTGCGTGTGTGTGTCAAAAATATTGAAAAAAAACCAATGCCAAGGTAGTTTGCTGAAGTTGTCAAAGCAGTACAAGAAATCCCGGATCTAAGATAAGAAGAAATACAAGAATGCCCTACAAGTGGACGACTAGGAGACTTAATGAATGGGTGAAGTAGGATTAGTTGGAACTTGATTCTACCGAACATGAGGGAGATGAAAAAGTTGATGATAAGGTTGGGAGCTTAAAGATGACTCACCATCAAAAACACAAAATTGATGAGACACATGTAGAGGAGGGACATGAAGATTTTGATGCTGCAAGTCTACGTGAACATGAAGAGTTCACAAAGGTGAAAAACATTGGTAAGATAGAGCTTGGGAAGTATGAGATTGACACATGGTACTTCTCACAATTTCCAACAGAGTATAACGATTGTGATAAGCTATATTTTTGTGAGTTCTGCCTCAATTTTATGAAGCGCTCACAAGGCAGATGAAAAAATGTGACTTGAAGCATCCTCTTGGGGATGAAATATACCGATTTGGAACTTTGTCCATGTTTGAGGTGGACCCTTCGAAGTTAATATGGACTCCATACAAAGAACGATGATTAAAGTTTCTTTAAGGGAATAAATCTCTTGGGAAGTAATCGCAGCTAGGCTGCGCTGTTGAGAATACCAATCCTCAGAGTATGTCCTAAAAGCTATTGCTGCCACTCAGAAAACACGGGGAGATGGTATTAATCTTCACGATCTTAAGGAGTAGAAACTCCTTTGCAAGCTTTTTCCCCACAATCCTCTCCTGGAGCTTCCCTATTAAGCCTCTTGTTAAAGCTTAAGCAGGCTTATATCGAGCTTTTTATCTGTAAAAGCGGTGCTAATCCATGCTTTCCCAGTGATTAGTCCTTGATTTATCCTCAGTTCCATGGATCCAGTAAAGAAAAACACACTCTGATATGTGCAAAAAACATGGCTGCCCGTATTGGGGGAGAATAACAACAATCGTCCTGGGGTGAACTCTCTAAGGCCTATCAGAGATGCACATGTAACACTCAAAACGAAAGCATTGACAGTCATTGATTTGTGACATCAAGTTAGGCGGCAGCTCTGGAAGATGTATTCGGTGAAGAAGCGCTGATCCAGGGAAGGTATACATTGTCCACCTGACTTGTGAACTGGCTAACAAAGCAAAGGAGATTCCTGTAGTGTTGCAGGGAGAAGAAAAACGGAAGCAAGGCATATGCAGCAAGATCAGCGACAAGATCGAGAGAGCTTTCTCGAATACTCACAGGGCTCATTGGGGCACAGTCATAGCTTGCAGCAGCCGGTTCCAGATATATAGTAGCCTTGAGTGCTACTTACTACCCACATTACCTACAAGATGGCAGCCATCTTCTTCTCTACGTTGGCGAGCATTATTGACAGCATGGTTGACTCGAGTACTAGTTAGTTGAAGGGATTGGGAACACGCTTGAAGTAGACATGTCGACTCACTCATGGATATACAAACATATTGGGCTATAAAGATTATTGCACTCTGCAGAGTCTATAGCAGCAAGCATTTCTAAGCCGTGGAATCCTAAATGCTTCCCGATCGTCTCTACTCTCTTCAGGATGGTGTGCAGATTTTGTATTCTTGAATTGTAGGTCTTGCAGCCTATTTACAAAAAGGGGAATACTCTTGAGTTTGAAGCAGTTTATTAAACCTTGAAGACTCTTGGAAAAACTCTGCAAAAAGGGAGTTCAAAGAGGATACTCTTGTTGGAAGATACTAGCAGTTGGATTAGCAGATTTTCTTACCTTGATTATTTATTGGAGTTGAAGGCATTCTCTTGAAGACTGAGTGACATATTTGAAGCTCTTGTATTCTGATATAGATCTTGATGTGGTTTTCTTGAGAGGATTGACTCTCTTGATTGATCATTATATTTGTAATCCGTCTTGCCACTTGTACTTGAACCAAAGTTGTAATACACTTAAACCTTGTCATCAAAATCTCGTCTTGTAACAGTCTCGATCTGATCTTCCATCTTGGAATTTCTCAAGGACCTTTGTGGTCACGACTTTGTTTTCGAAAACCCTTCGACAACGCAGTCACCTCTTAGGCCTCTTGATGAGCATTCAGTATGCTTTACGGTTGATTTTGTAGCAGCTACAGTGCCAGTACAGCAAGTTGTTTATGCTCAAAATGAGGGACTTATTGGCCCAAACACCATATTGGAGAATATGGGAATTTCCCATAAGTTTGGGACACGTGGTCAAATCTTTGGATTTGTCATAACTTGAATACTATAACTCCAAATCAAGCACTCTATAGCTCAATAGATTCCATTTTTCAAGCACTTTCCAATGATATGTCACATCATATGGTTTTGAGAAACTTATAGACATGTTATCCGGGTGCCACCTTTTTAGTATTCAAAAAATGGGAATTGGGAGATTCCCAAACTCACTAATATTGTGTTCCCAAATGACGTAGCTATGCATAGCAGTTAGGGTTAGGATGTTGGTGGTCAATTGCTAGACTCCTTGCAGGCTCATGAGAGTTGTTTCCTTGTAGTTTTGCAGGTTGGATAGGCAGCCATATGTCAGTCTTCCACTTCGTTGAGGCCACATGTAGTCTTGAGACCTCGTTGGGACGAGTGTTCGGGATATTGGTGATTGACTATGGAGAGTTTGGCTGCTCTCTGCTGTCTTGTATGCACTATCGTGATGCTATGCACAACTCTAATGCTTTATAGCCGTGCATTGATGAGTTGTGCTTACTTCATGAGAAGCATTCTTGGATTACTCCATTGTATGGAGCTACGGGATCACTTATCTCTTGGATGTCATGGACTCGGGGATGCTTGACTCTTCTTCTGTAGAGGTTCTTGACACTTCTTGCACAGCTCACTTTCGGATTAGGCGTTGCATGAGATGTCGTGATTCCTCACCTTATCTTTTTTTCCTTTTCTTTGTTTTCACTCCCCATCCACATTGGCCTTTTAGTGGGAGGTTGTTGGGGTAAAAGGCCTCTGGGCTTGCCGGTGTACACTACGACCCATTCTTTATTTATATATAATATGATAGTGCAATAAGACTGTCAGTTCAGTTGGAGAGCACCTACATTTTGTGTGCTCTTCTCTCCCGCATTTTCCTCTTCTCCTTCTCCATTGCAATTCCATCCCCTTCATATCCTATTAGGAGATGAAAAACCCTCAGTATTGGGATAATCAAAGGCAAGTCAGACAAGGTTGTTTGAAGTAAATTCAGAAGAGTCAGAAAACTGAATATGGTAAACAAAAATTTTAGCAACAAATACCTGATATACAATTAAGTATTCAGGAGGAGATTCAACAATAGAAAACAAGGGAGGCTCAGTTGTGACAGCTGAAGTCTCGAGGAATACCACTGTTACAATGGATCAGATTTTAAGTTTGGTCCCTAAGTTCAAAAGACAGGTACTTAGAAGTCAGAGTGAGGAGGAAGAACAAGTGAATGAACCTAAAGCTTGTCAGATTGAGAATGAAGATGTGGACTAAAAAGTGCCCAAAATCATTGTTAATTTTCAAGAACAAGAAATACAAGGAGCATTGCTATATAGAGGTTCAGGCGTGAATATTCTACCTCAATTCCTATATGCCGGATTGAAGCTGCTTGAGCTAGAAGAAGCTCATTTTCAACTTAAAATGGCAGATCAAAGGAGGATTCAACCTTTAGGAATTCTTAGAAATTAGTAGCCTATTGTTTTAGGACTTACCTTTCTAGTGAATTTTATGGTTTCAAAAATGTATGAAGGAGACAATCCTTATCCAATTTTGTTGGGAAGGACTTGGTTCAAACAAGCAAAGGTCAAATAGGATTGGGAAGCTGCTAAAATTATAATTGGGAAGGGGAAGAAGAAAGTTCACATGAATATGGTACCTAGTGCAACCTTGCCCAGAAAGAAGCTAGAGCCTTGTATGCGCAGGGTATTAACATGGTGAAGGAAGTTGATGAAGATGAAGAAGATGCTTTCTTTAAAGTTAATGAATCAGTTATACCTGTTTTGGATAAAGATATGGTTAGAATTCTAGAACAGCTCAAGAAGCAGAAGGAATCTATAACCTCCCAACAACAGAATGAGAGTAAACAACAAGATCCTTCCAAAAGAGGACATAAATAGGAAGTTGTCTGAACAGGAGGAGAATATGCACATTCTCTAGATCATTCAGGCTGAAAAGACTTTTGAGGAACAGATGGCTAAAGCCAGGGTCAAGGAAGATGTTTTACAGGATCTTAATTTAGGTTCTCAAAGGGAGCCTCAAATAATCAAAGTTAGTGTTCATGTGGAAGGCCAGTTCAAAACAGATCTAAGTTAGCTATTACAGAAATTTAAAGATATTTTTGCATGGACTTATACTGATATGAAAGGAGTGGATCCTAGATTTTGTATGCAGGATTAGTAACCTCAAAAAAGATGCAGTCCTTGTTATTTCACAGAGATATAAGATGAACCCAAACTATGCAAAGGCTGTTGAGGAGTTGGATAAACTTCTGAAAGTGAAATTTATTTATCCTTTGGAGAAGGCGACATGGTTATCACCTATAGTGGTGGTGCCAAAGAAGAATGGAAAACTCAAAATCTGTGTTGACTACAGGAAACTAAATGCAGCCACTATAACTGATCGTTTCCCATTACCATTTCAAGATACTCTGTTGTATGCAGTTGCAGGTTGTCAAATGTACAGTTTCTTGGTTGGATTCAGTGGTTACAATTAGATATTGATGGTAGAAGAAGACATAGAGAAGACTACTTTTGTTACAGAGTAGAAGTATATACCAGTAACGTAATAGTATTTGGCTTGAAAAATGCTCCACCTACATTTCAGAAATGGGTATAGGAAGTCTTTGCTCCATACTTGACAACATTCATGAGAGTCTTTCTAGATGATTTTAGTGTGTTTGGGAAGGCTGTGGATCACCTTAATCAACTCAGATTATGCTTTGAAAGATGCAGAATAGCTAGGTTCTGGCCAAATGTGCTTTTGCTATTAAAAGAGGGATTTTATTAGGGCATATCATTTCAGAAGAAGGAATGTAGGTTGATCCCAAGAAAGTCGAAACTATTGAAAAGGCCAAGGCAACAAAAAACTTGAAGGAATTGAGCAAATTTGTTGGACAGATCAAGTGGCATAATAGATTTCTGAAATATTTGTCTCATGTTTGTGTTCCATTGACCAAGTTGACCAAGAAGGATGTGAAGTATGTTTGGACAGAAGAATAGGAAAAAGCATTCATATTACTGAAGACGATGTTACAAGTAGCACCAGTAATGCAGCATCCTGATTGGAGTTTACCATTCCATGTGTTTGGAGATGCCTCTAATATTGCATTGGGAGTTATGTTAATACAGGAAAAACATAAAGGTTGGTTTAGACCAATTTATTATGCAAGAAAGGTGATGACAAGAGTAGAAAGAAATTATTCTGTTTTACTGAAATGGAGTGCTTGGGAGTTATCTTTGCACTGAAAAAGTTCAAACATTATTTGTTGAGCAATTCATTCATAATTCATGTGGATCAAAACATGCATTGATCTATTTGGTCAACAAACCACAACCAATAGGAAGTTTGGCTAGATGGATTCTCTTATTATAGGAATATGATTATTCCATTGTGCATAGACCTAGAAGAGAACACTTGATTGTTGCTAATTATTTAAGCATATTGGAGTCACGAGAACCTCCTGAAGGGATAACAAATGATTAACCTGATGCATATTTATTTTAGATTTAGGCAACCAAGCCAAATGATTGGTATGAACAGATACTTGATTACCTTACTAAATGTATATTCCCTGAGAGGGAATGACTAAAGACCACACGAGAAAGCTGGTATTAAGAAGTGCAACCTATTCAGCCATTGGAGGACATCTGTACAAGAGAGGAGTGGATTAGATTATCAGGAGATGTGTTCCTTCTAGTCAGCATGCAGCAGTGTTAACTGAAGCTCATACAGGAAGTTTTGGTGGTCACTTTTCAGGTGACATAACCAATAGAGAAATATTTCAGAGTGGATTATGGTGGCCAACAATAATTAGAGATTCACATCAATATGCAAAGACTTGCGATAAATGTGAAAGGGATGGATATCCAAGGAATCCTGACAGAATGAGGCAGCATCCAATTTTGCCATTGGGTCCTTTTGAGAAGTGGGGAATGGATTTTATGGGTCCATTTAAGCCAGTAGTAGAACTTTCAGGAAATAGATATATTTTCATTGCTATAGATTATTGTACCAAATGGGTAGAAGCTATTGCATTAAAGGATAGTAAGGCAAGGAGTGTGGCCTATTTCCTAACAATAACATAATGACCTGATTTGGCTACCTAGTAGAACTTGTATCAGATCAGGAAGTCCATTTTCTTAACAAGGTGATTAAAGTTTTGACTGAAACTCATATGATTAGCCATAAAATTTCCTTAGTATATCATCCACAAGCCAATGGATTAGTTGAGAGCAGTAACAAGTTTTTTCTTAAAATTCTTAAAAGGACAGTTTCAAAAAATAGGAAGGATTGGGATTTGAAATTGAATTTAACACTGTAGACATTTAGAACAACCTTTAAGGTTAGTACGGAAATCACACCATTCGGATTGGTCTATGGCATGGAGGTCATGGTGCCAATGGATTTCATAGTACCATCTTTGACGGTGGTAGTTTCAAACAGACTAACATAGGAAGATTCACTTAAACAGAGATTGGAGCAATTGATGTCTTTGGATGAAGATAGATTTCACAATGCTTATGTGGCTACTGTGATTCAGAATAGAAGATCTACATGGCTCAATCAGTACTTGAAGAAGAAGAAATTCAAATAGGGAAACTTTGTCTTAATGTATAACTCTAAATTGGGCAAGCACCTTGGAAAATTAAAACTCGGGTATGTGGGACCATACATAATTTTTAAGGACTTAGGGCAGGGAAGATTTCAGTTGGCGTATTTGGAGGGTAAATTGTTGGCTAAACCTATGAATGGTTTTAGACTAAAGTTATTTTTGCTCAATAAGTTCCAAGATGCTAATTTGAATTTGATGGGAGTGGACACAAATTCATTTTCACACGTATCCTTTCATGATGTCGTGGATGTCGACCACATCCAATATGCAATTATAAAAAGGAACATTGATGATGCAAAATGTAAAATCTCCATAGATTTGGATTTGCTAGATCCATTAATTTCAGTGGAACCTGAAACGCCAGAGGATGGTGTATGACTAAAAATTGGGCTATTGTACCTGTTGGGGAAGCGCAAACTTTTGTGCAAGAGGAGAATGTTATTTCAAATGCTTAGTTTACATAACTGAATGTGTTTGATACTCAGACAGATGTCAGTGCAGAAGATGTTCGGAAAATTGATGAAGTTGTTCCAAGAGGTGAGGAAGAAAGCAAAACTGATGCAGAGATTGAGAAATCAATTTAATTAGTTTTAAATGATATTCAAGCAAAGCAAAATTGACAATCAAGAATGTAGTCAGATGGATAGAGTATATGTTGTGTATTTTGTGTAAGTTAGATGTATCTAGCCATTGCACTTTACACTCCATATAATTCTTGAAGACCTAGATGAAATTCTCAGGACTTAAATGAAAACAAGGGATTTTGTGGGTTCAAGTCCACTATTTTGGGGAAAAAGTATCCATCGGGTGTGCCAGTGTTAAAGGCATGATTAAGGCATAACCTAGGAGTTCCTTATTTAGTTTTGTAAGGGTATTTTAAACCTTTGCCTTGATCAAATGTGAAGAGTCATCAGCAGGATATATATATATATATATATATATATATATATATATATATATATATATATATATATATATATTGGGAAGTTAGAAGGAGGAGTCGTGAGATTTGTGTATGTGTGTTCACATTTAGAGAACAGATAAGCCTGTGAATGATGTTGTGATTATGAAGGAACATAACACATTTCTCTGCCTTTGCTTTTCTCTGTCTTCAAAATTGTAAGCTATTTCGTATAATGGATTATTTGAATTATGAAATGGAGTCTGTGTGGTTGGAAATGAGCCTATTGATGGAAGGAATTATTCAGAATCAATGTTCAAAATAGACAGATTAGTCAAGGTTTAAAACAGATTGGATATGTTTATTATAGAGGAAACTATTTGCTTTGGGTAAACATACGGGAAGCTTTTAGGCCCCTAATAAGACAATTAAAGGATAGTAGATTTGTCAATGGCAACGTCCTCTTTGCCAATACATTGATAAATCTTTGATAGTATCCCACTAATGAGATAGAAAGCTATGTACTTCTTTTAGAGGACTCATAGCGACAATATCCTTTATCTTTCCAGGATTAATCACAATACCAGCCAAGCTAACCACATGGCCCAATAGTAGTCGATAGGGCACTCCTAAGTCACACTTTTTTGGAAGAAGAGCAATGCAAAATTGCATGCAATTCTCAAAACATTTTCTTAAAATAATTACTTGTCTCTCCCTTATGATGGCTACCCCCAGATCATCAATAAATATTTTCAACTTCTTTGGGGAAATATCACCAAAAGTTTTATCAACTATACATTGCCAAGAACTTGGCATGTTGCATAACCCAAATCCCATAGCATGATATGCAAAGGTACCAAATACAATGATGAATGTTGTTTTCAACTTACCTTCCTCTGTAGTAGTCAATTGGTTATATTCAACAAAGAAATCCATAAATTAATAGATATCTCTACCCCTATTAAAATCTAGTCAATAAATGGCAAGGGATAGTAATCTTTGATCGTTTTTTTATTGAGTCCCCTAAAATTTACACAAATCCATATTTGATTATTATTATTTTTCCTGATAACTACCAAAAAACACCACTTTGTGTGTTGTATAGGAGATATTAGGCTATTCATAGACAATTTTTGCAGCTCCTTAGATAGTCTATCCCTTAGCTCAAAAGTCATACTCCTCACTTTTTGTTGCATAGGACAACTATCTTCCTTTAGAGGAATGGTATGCACAGTCAGACTAGGAGGAATATCCCTCATTTCATCACAGCTCCAGGTGAAAATATCACACGGAATTCTTGGATCAAGGATGCATAGTCCTTTCTTTCTTCTAGATTGAGCATAGACCCTAATATAATTAGTTGTGGATCATCCAATGTATACAATTTCAGCTCAACCACATCCACATCTTTGATTCTATCTTAAGCTTTTATCATCTCATTTAGAATCACCCTGGTAGACATCCTTTATAGTGGATCCCTCTTTTTATTTTCCCCTTGACAAAGTCTCACTAGTAGATGAATCCTCTAATGCATTTAATTCTAACAAAGATAAAGATACTCTCTCACTGTGAGGAGATTTGGGATATGCATCCATTATTACATGTCATGCACCTTTGCCAAAAATCAGATGACCAATGGGTATATCAACTTGATAGTCTAATTGTAAGATCCATGGCTTTCCTAACAATACTTGATAGCTTGGTCATCCCCTGCAAACCTGATAACCCTAAGGTCCACAATGCATTCCACATTAGCAACAGCCACATGTGTTAGAAAGATGAGAGAGAGATAGGGTGACAAAGAGTAGAAAGCTCTCAATGTTCTTCTTCTTCATTATTCATCACTCTTACTCTAACTCAATAACACAAAGTATAATGTACTACAACAACCTAAGTGAAGTAGTGTAAAGGGACTTAGTCTAACTGTACCAGCTAAGTCTAATTGACTTTATTATACCATCCCAACTGTGTTTTGACTAGACGAACCTGTTGCACTCACTTTCCTTGACATTTTTCCTTTTTGTTGCCCTCCCTTCCGATGCATGGATTTCTCTATATTAATTTTTGACTCTATTTTTATTTGTGTTTTTGCCGTTTTTTCCATGCAAACGTGCCTTACCATCCCCAAAACCGGGTTCGACCTTACCCATCCTATCCGAACTAGTTGTGTGGACATTTTCCCTGTTCACTTTGTCATGTTTCGACCGTCGAATCTTTTCGTATTAATTTTTCATTCTCGTTTTGAGCATGTTTTTTTTTATTTTTTCCACGTGAATGGGTCCTAGCTCGGCATTTTGATGTAATAGGCCTGTCTCCACATCGTCCCGCCTACTTTTCCTTATTTTTGGACTTCGTTTAGACAGATGGATTTTTTGAAATTAATTTTTGTCTCATTTTGCATCCAAACATCGAGTGGGTTTGTGTGCGAACATCCTTGTTTCTGTCTTTCGACATGGATATTGCATTCGTCATGACGTCCTCCATCCCTGCGCATGCCCCCACCCTCTCTTGTTCCTGGCAACACAAATTTTTTTACCCCCGCCCGCGCACGTGCACAAGAGGGGGGACATTTGTCTTTTCTTATTATTATTAGTATTTATTATCCAAACATACACCTTGTTAATTAACTATTTTGAAAACCCCTCCCCCCCTCCCAACTACCCCTCTCGCATCCCCTCACCCCCCATTTCCTTCATCTCTCTCCTCTCTCTCTTTCTTTCCCTCTCTCCTTTTCTTTCTCTCTCCCCTCCTCCTTCCCCACCCTCCTTCTCCACCTACCCTTGCTCCCTCCCCTTCTCCCTCCCTCCCTCCCTCCCTCCCTCCCTCCTCCTCCTCCTCCTCCCTCCCCTTCTCCTTCTCCCTCCCTCCTCCTCTTCCTTCTTCTTCTTCTTCTTCTCCTCCTCCTCCCCCTTCTCCCTTCTCGCCGCCTTACCTTCTACCACATGTCGTTGTCGTACTATGGCCGCCGCGGCCCGCTCGATCGCAGCGTGAGACCGTGCCCATGGCCTTGAGCCCACCGTAGTGACGTCCTAGGTTGCCTCTCTTGTGACTATCGTCCCACCACCTCACCGCCTTCCCTGTTGGGTGCTACTGCCGATGCCCTGTGCTTCCCGTGCCTCCCTGCCACATGCCTCCTCGGTGCTGCTCCTGACACCCTGCACTCCTCCCACTCGCCGCCTGAGGTCCTCCACCCCCTCTACCCCCTACACTACACCCTCCACTCCCTCATCCACCCCCTTCACCACCTTCATCACCTCCTCCCCGACCTTCCACCCCCACCTCCTCCACCACCTCCTCCCTCTCCTCCCACCTCCTTCACCTCCTCATAGCCCTCCCTCACCCCCTTCACCTCCTCCCACCTCCTTCACCTCCTCCACCACCTACTCCCTCTCCTCCCACCTCCCACCTCCTTCACCTCCTCATAGCCCTCCCTCACCCCCCACAGAACCACCCCCCGCAATGCCCCGTTCCCATCCCCATACTTGCACACCGTCCCCTTAGACCCCCTTCCCCACCATGCACCATTTAGGTCCCCCCTTGCTGATGTGTTCCAGCCTCCAGCCTCTGTGTTGTCTCTACGTGGTGTCGTTTTTGTGGCTGCTCGCATGTTGGTTCGTGTCTTGGATTTTCTATGTTCTGGACACGCTCGTTCACACGCGAGGATGTGCATCTCGTTTCCCCCTTACGACGGAGTTGTTGCTCATGCGTAGCTGCTATTGAGTTTCTTGTTGTTCTGACTTTGATTATTTTAATCCCATAAATTAGAAAATCGCAAAATTCATTTAAAAATGGGCAAAATGTGTAAAATTTTAAAAAAATCCATTAAAATGCTGAAAATACAAATGAAAATTGCAAAATTTCTAAAAAAACTCGTGAAATTTAAGCACAATTTTGTTCATGTTTTTTACCATTCCAAACATATGGAAATTTTTTTAAAATAAAAAATAAATGAGAAATTTTTCAAAAAATAGATTAAAAATCTCAAAAATATTTTGAAAATTTGTTTAATTTGCAGTAGTTGATAATGCCACTAAAATTTTTGAAAAACATAAACAAATCTCATCAAACCATAAATTTTCTTAAAAATTTTATAAAATCCTCAAAGAAACTCAAAATTAGTGAAAAATCCCAAGAAATTTCCATAAATTTTAGAAAATTTCATCTTTCATTATGGTCAATTGAAACATATCAAAAGATTATTATTTCCATAAGAAATTAACTTCTAAATGAGTCCATTTTTCACAAAAATCTTTTAATAATCCGAAAAATTATTGGAAAATTCTCAAAAATTATGGAAAATCAAGTGGATCTTTCTATTTAATTTTAATCACACTTTTCCTATTCAAACGAACAAAAAACTTCAAACTTTCACACAAATATGCCTACATTAATCACATTCACTAGACAACCCTACACACACACACACACACACACACACACACACACACACACACACACACACACACAACAAATTCCAAACCTTTAAAAAAACAAACAAATAAATAAAAAAACCAAAAATAAAAAAAAAACCCAAATCTAAGCTTGCACATTCTATACCATATCCATGGATCCATCTCGTTGAAAATATAATCACCAAGCATGTTGAAAAGTTTTATATAGTGTTTCATTTTTTTAGCTTATGTCCTCAATTTTCTAGCCAGCCAACTTTATTGTTTGATTTTGTTGTGGTTGAATTCAGTTATAGTGCTTGCATCACATCAGTGAATGCCAATTGAAGGTGGGTCTAAATCTTCTAGAAGAAGAACTATTGGTCCTGTGTGACCTACTAAAGGAGAACTTAGACATGTTCACATGTTCATACAAAGATCTAAAGGGTATTGGTCCCACAGTATACCAACATCACATCGACCTAGAGCCTGATACCAAACCTGTGAGGTAGAGACAAAGGCATATGAATCCAAATTACTCTGCCCTAGTGAAGGCTGAATTACTCAAGCTCCTTGAAGTTGAGTTTATCTATCCAGTGGCTAACAGGGAATGGGTTTCTCCCATTGTGGTAGTACCCAAGAAGAACAGAAAGCTTCCCTTTCATAGACCACTTTCATAGACCAACGGTTGGACACAGTGCCAAGCCATGAGCTCTATTCCCTCTTGGATGGATTCAATGGATACAATCAAGTCCAAATTGTAGAAGAAGATCAATCTAAAACGACCTTCACAATAGAATGGGGAACCTATGCTTACATAGTGATGCCATTTGGGATTTGTAATGCGCCTATAGTACTTTCCAAGGAGTGATGATGATTGCATTCCAGAACCATTTGTATGACTTCATTGAGGTTTACCTAGATGACATCTGTGTTTTAGCCTAATCCATGAGATTTGACAGATGTTGAGATCAACCATAACAAATGTGTCTTTGGCATTTCCTCAGGAGTTCTCCTAGGCCACATTGCCTTTGCACAAGGGATAGCAACAGATCTTGCCAAGATTGAGAAGATTGTTGCTTTAACAACCCCAACCAACCTTAAACAATTGAGGGGATTTCTTGGCCATATGGGCTATTACAGAAGGTTCATTGCGCACTTTGCAAAAAAGGCAGCCCCTTTGCATAAAATCCTAAGAAAAGATGCAGAGTTTACATGGACCACTGATTGTGACGAGGTGTTCAACACCCTGAAGCAATGTTTGATTGAAGCACCAATCTTGCAGCCTCCTGATTGGATAAAGGGGTTCCATGTGCACACTAATGCATCGGTTGAAGGACTAGGTGCAATCTTATGCCAAAAAGGCCCCTTGAAGTTAGATAAACCTATCTATTATTGAAGCCAAAAAGTAATCGATAGAGAATGAAACTACACAATGATGAGGCTTAAGTGCCTAGCAATGGTGTTTGCCTTGAAGAAGTTCTGATAGTATCTCTTGTCAATGCACTTCAAAATTTATGTGGACCATGAAGCCCTATCCTTCCTAATGAAGAATGCCGATGTGAAGGGAAGAATGATGAGATGGCTCCTTCTATTTCAGGAGTTTGATTTTGAAGTGGTTATCAAACCCCATCACTTCCATGTCCTGGCTGATCATCTTTCGCGGATTCCTCAGAGCGATGGCAAAGAAGAGCAAGATGATCCAGATCTTCCTGATGCTTCCCTATTTCTAGTCGAAACTCTTACCCCATGCTATGTAGACAAAGCCAACCTCTTGGCAACCCAACAATATCCTCTTGGTATCTCCAGCCGTGAGAAGAAGAAGCTTATGTTGGAATCATCCCCCCTATACCCTCTTAGGTGGTGCTCTATAGTACAAAAAATTAAAAGATGAGGTCTTGCAAAGATGTGTTTCAAGAGATGGGATTGGAATCATGCTGAAAGCATACCATGACAAGCCTTGTGGTGGACACTTTGTGGGAGGAGCCATAGTGAGAAAGGCCTTGCTTTTGCAGGATATTGGTGGCCAACCCTCCACAAGGATGCTTATGACTATTGCAAACGGTGTGATGCATGTCAGCTGATGGGAAAGCCTATCAAATTCAGTGCCATGCCCTTGCAACCCATTTTTCCCCTGAAGCCATTTGAGAAGTGGGGAATTGATTTTATGGGCCCTATTGATCCGCCAACCAAAAGGAAACAAAATAGATATATCTTGATCTGTATAAACTAGGTAACCAAGTGGTGTGAAGCTAAAGCTCTAAAGTGGAACGATGCCAACAGTGTGGCCTTGTTCTTGTACGAGAACATGATCACCCGTTTTGGTAGTCCTCTAGAGCTCATAAGTGACCAAGGTACTCACTTCCTCAAAAAGATCATGGAAGAATTGATAGAATTGTACAAGAATCGTCATCGTAAGTCCATCCCCTAGTACCTTAGAGCCAACCACCAAGTTGAAGTTACCCAATCTCATCCTCTGCTCAATTCTTACATGAACTATAGCCATACATCGTTGTGATTGGGATGATCAACTTAGAGAGGCCCTCTGGTGTAAAGATTGTGGGAGAGAAGGAAGGAATCTCGCTTGAAGCTTTCTTGCTTGCACAATGGGGGAATACACACAAGGGTGGAGGCTGAAAACAGTTTTTCTCTTCTTAGTTGTGTAAGCCAAAAGAACTCTAGTACAAAGAAATAGAAGAACCCTATATATGGGTCTCAAACCAAACTCAACTAACTAAGGTGGCATACTAACTGAGCCACGAACTAGAGTAGATAAGGATAGCTATCATATAGCTATTATTCATGGGCGGTGTACCAACTGCGTCTGCAACTGACAAGTCGGTGACATAAATACACAACGGTCACCCTGGTGTATCACGAGTGAAGCTCGATATCTCAACACTCCCCCTCGAGCTCAATCCCAATTCCTGCACACCAAGCAGGTCTCTGAACTTGCGCAGCTTCTTTGCGCCCAATGCCTTCGTAAATATGTCAGCTACCTGATCCTCTGTGCTGACATAAACTAGATCAATAAGACCTAGTAAAACCCTCTCTCGCACATAGTGATAATGCACCTCAATGTGCTTTGTTCTAGCATGATAGACTGGGTTATTTGCCAAGTGTATACTACTCATGTTGTCACAATAAATGACAACTGGCCCATCTGTAGACTGATGCATATCATAAAGTAGCTTATGCAACCAAGCTACCTCACATGCAGCCATTGCTGCACCCCTGTACTCAGCCTCTATGCTCGACAAGGCAACTGTAGGCTGTTTCTTGCTGCTCCAAGTGACTGCAGCACTCCCAAAAGAGAACACATATCCACTGGTAGATTGTCTATCAGAAATACTACCAGCCCAATCAGCATCAGTGTATCCATGCAGCTGTATCTGAACCCCAGTCTCATAAAATAGTCCATACTGCAATGTGGACTTCACATACCTGAGTATGCGTCTAGCCACATCCAAATGCGATTTCCTTGGAGCCTGCATAAACTGACTTACCAATCCAACAGCATAGCTCAAATCTGGCCTGGTAATAGTCATATAAATCAAGCTTCCTACTATGCGTCTGTACATAGTAGGGTCTTCCAGAAGCTCACCTGCATCTGCGCTCAGCTTCACATTCTGCTCCAAAGGAACTGAAAAAGGCTTACAGCCTGTCATCCCATATTTGGACAGCATCATCTTATCTTGACTACTAATCTTGCCTTGTATCTGTTCACAGAACCATCTGCATTGTGCTTCACCTTATAAACCCACTTACAGCCAATTGCATTTTTACCTTTAGGCAAAGGTACCAATTCCCATGTAGCATTTGCTTCCAAGGCATCCATTTCTTCATCCATGGCTTTCTCCCATTTTTCTTTTCCCATGGCTTGCTCAAAAGAAGTGGGTTCTGGTTCCTGTATAACTTTGACCATATATGCATAGTGAATGGCTGTAAATCCATCATATTTCAACCTATCCACAGGATACCTAGCTCTCGTAGACCTGCGCAAAGTAGGTTCACTCCCAAGTGCTCTCAAAACATCCCTGGTCTTCCTTACTCCAGGTGTAACAATAGAAGGAATACCCAACTCATCATCAATGCTCTGTTCTGAGCCACTGGATTCACCATCCACATAAGAGTGACCTGCATTCACATCAAACATGGGCTGATCAACCTTCTCTTTTCCTTTTCGTGATACCTGCATACCACTATCTGCATTACTTTGAGAAGATTCTCCTGATCTCAATCTTCCTGTCCATGGCGAAGAATGTGAACCACAGTTAGAGGACGCTCCAGGTCCACTAATATTTTGTGACTGCTGCTGTGAATTCTGTGCAGCATTACCATTTTGTGCATCTACATCATCAATCACATTTACTGGTTTATACCAACTACTCATCTCATAAAAAACAACATCTCTGCTCACTGTAAACTTACGAGTAGAAGGGTTATAGCATCTATACCCTTTTTGCTGCAGAGAGTAACCAATAAAGATGCACTTCTCAGCTTTTGGATCCAACTTGGATCTCAACTCATCTGGCACATGTACATAGGCAATGCAACCAAAAATTTTCAAATGAGAAATATCTGGTTTCCTACCAGTATACCTCTCCTCTGGAGTCATTCCATGTATTGCTGCAGTGGGAGTCCTGTTCATTATGTAGACTGATGTAGCAACTGCTTCAGCCCAATAAAAATCTGGCAAGTCTTTTTCATTGAGCATGGCACGAGATACCTCTCCAATATGCATATTTTTCCTTTCTGCAACTCCATTTTGTTGTGGGGTATGACTGCATGAATATTGTTGCTTTATGCCATGCTCCTGTAGGAACCTTGCAAACTCATTTGAGAGGTACTCTCCCCCTCCATCTGACCTTAGGCATTTTATTTGCAAACCTGTTTCTTTTTCAACCATAGCTTTAAGAGTTTTGAAATGCCCAAAAACTTCACTTTTCTTTTTCATAAAATACACCCAAACTTTTTTGCTATAGTCATCAATAAAACTGACAAAATAATGACAGCCTCCAAGAGATGCAGCTTTAGTAGTCCACACATCAGAGTGGATTAATTCCAATGGCTTCTTACTCTCTTGAACATGTCTAGGAAATGGTTTCCTTGCCTGTTTTCCAAACTGACAGGCTTCACATACCTTATGCATTTCTGCAACCTTGAATTTTGGCAAACCTGCAACAATATTTTGGGCCTGCATTGATTTAAGTCGATGTACATTAACATGACCAATGCGTTTATGCCAGATATCAATATCTGCAAGTACACCGGTCCCATGTGCAAACATTGCTGCACTCAATTCAGACATGTCTGCATCCAATGTAAACATTCTACCCTTCTTCTTTCCTTTTGCTATCAAGCGACCTTTATTTTTCATATCCTCAACAAAGCATCCATGAGGATTAAATCTGACCTGCAAGCCCTGCTCAACCATTTGACCGACAGAAACCAGATTCTTGGTGATATTCGGGACGTGAAATACATCGGACAGGTATTTCTTTTTCCCATCCTGCATAGACAAGGGAATTTTTCCAATCTGCACAATAGGATGTGCAGTATCATCACCAGTCTCCACAAATCCTAGTTTTTCCATTTTCCTTGCATCCTCCATCCATTCTGCATGACTTGTCATGTGGTTTGATGCACCTGAGTCAACATACCATACATCATTACCATACATCATTTCTTCTGCACTTGTCACAGAATTGTTCATGTGCTGCACCATAAACAAGTGCCCATTTCTGTCATCACCCTGTCTACTAGAAGATGCATAATTCCCTTGTTGCAGTTTTCCATTCATGATGTCATTCTGCGTTTTATAGCAGTCTTTAGCCATATGACCCATTTTACCACAGTAGTAGCATTCAACATTACTGTTTGCATTTTGGCCTCTTTGCCATCCACCACGACCTCTTTGGCTCCCTCTGCCTCTAGAGTTACCACGTCCTCCTCCATAGGACTGGTTTGCTTGAGTTTGCTGCATATTCTGATTTCTGCCACGGCCTCCAAATCGGCCTCGTCTACCTCTGCCTCTACCTCTTCCAGCATTTGAGTAGAAGACAGCTTCTTTTGAAGTTCCTCCTGAAGAAGATGCACCACCATTTCTCTGCTCCTCAGAAATTAGAAGAGCAATCAACTCCTCAAAATCAGGAAATCTTTCACGGACGGAAATGGATGTTCGGAACTGTGCATAATCCTTTCCTAGACCATTCAAGGTCACGAAAACTAAATCATCATCTTCCACTGGCGACCCAATGGAAGCAAGTGCATCTGCAATCTTCTTCACCTTCATGTGGTAGTCGTTGATGCTCATACTTTCTCTTTGCACATTATGCAACTCTTGCTTGACCTGCATTTTCCTGGCTTGCGTATTTGTGCTATACATTTTTGACAAAGTGTCCCATGCCTCCTTTGGCGTACTTGCATCCTGAATATGCACAATCATAGAGTCTGAAATGCTGATAGACAGCCAGTACATAACTTTCCTGGCTCTCTCATGCCATGCTTTGAATGCCTGCATTTGCTGTTGATTGGGAACATCAGGAAGAACTGGTTCTTCTTCATTTCCTGCAACAAATTCCCAATATCCTTTTCCCATAAGGAAATTCGTCATTCTAAACTTCCATGCCTGGAAGTTGTTCTTGTCAAGCTTTTCAGTGACAATCTATGAAAGAGAATCAGATGCCATTACAGAACACTGTGAAAAATTCTGTCACTGCAAAAACTTAGCTTCACCCTCACAAGGGCAAATCTGTAAAACTGGTGAAAGTGGTATTTGACCACACAGTCACTTCCTAGTGACGATTTTGCATCAATAGGCAACAGGGATGATTTTGTAACTCCCAATGTCTCTGCGCACAAGCATACGGTGCAATTTCTACAGTAGCTTTTCACCGACCTGTAGAACAGTGGCTGCACAGCATAAAACTGGACCTTTTCCTGAGTGCGTGCAGAAAACTTCCGCCTCCAAGACAGGCCCCGAAATGGCCTCAAATTAAAAAAACAAGGTTGCCGAGGGCTAAAGCCCTCGCCCGCAACATATACTGCCCTCTTGCTTCACCGCGAAGGGCGTCTCAACCTGAGACAATACACTCTTGCAATTTTCGACTGTGCTACCTGCAGAGATCTGCTCCCAAAATAGAAAATGAAAGCAACACTGCTCCTCTTACCAGAACACCGCGAGCTTGGCTTGCTTTCTTGAGCTCCTTACCACGAACAAGGCTCTGATACCATATGAAGATTGTGGGAGAGAAGGAAGGAGTCTCGCTTGAAGCTTTCTTGCTTGCACAATGGGGGAATACACACAAGGGTGGAGGCTGAAAACAGTTTTTCTCTTCTTAGTTGTGTAAGCCAAAAGAACTCTAGTATAAAGAAATAGAAGAACCCTATATATGGGTCTCAAACCAAACTCAACTAACTAAGGTGGCATACTAACTAAGCCACGAACTAGAGTAGATAAGGATAGCTATCATATAGCTATTATTCATGGGCGGTGTACCAACCGCGTCTGCAACTGACAAGTCGGTGACATAAATACACAACGGTCACCTTGGTGTATCACGAGTGGAGCTCGATATCTCAACATCTGGGTGTACAGAACCTCTCATAAGGCTGCTACAGGACTAGACCCCTTTCCAATTGATATATGAAACATAAGTCCTCTTTCTTGTTGAACTTGACCTACCCTCTCTATGTGTGGCTATCAAAGAACACTTGGGAGATGGCGAGTCACTACAATGCTCTCTCTTGCACTTGGAATGTCTCGATGAGAATTGCAGGATGGCCCTACAATGCATGGAAGCCACATAAGCTCGCAGAAAGGCCTATCATGACAGCTTCATCAAGCAGGAGTTCAAGGAAGGTGACTTAGTCCTAGCCTATGATTCACAATTTGGCAAGTTTCTAGGCAAGCTTAAACAATGCTAGATGGGCCCTTATAAGGTACCTACCATCAATCCTAATGGCTCTTTCCAAGTCCAAACAATCGACACTTCGGATGATCCCTTCCTAATTAATGGCTATCGCCTCAAGACGTATTACCGTCCCTAGGGATCTTGACAATCACCATCGATAGCTTCCTCCTTCCTTGCACAATGGTTGATAAAGCTTTACCTAATGCTCCTAATAACCCTCTTGTTGATCCTGATTATGTGGCTTCATTCTATTAGCCCCTCACGGCCATCTTCCCCTCCTCCTTGGCTTCCTTTCTGTCTAACGTAGTAAAGGTGGAAAGGTTGGTTCTGATACATGGTGTTCCTACCATTCTACTCTTCCAACAAAAAACAAAGAAAATAAAAATATATCGATCATGGGAGAAAAGGGCTTAGGTCCTTATCATGCCGAGCTATTCTTTAATAAAAGGTGGAAACACCCTCAACAGTAGGACATAAGAAAACAAAAAAGAGAGAAAGAAAATAAATAATAAAAAATAAAAATAAAAATATTATGGCTCTTTGTCATAACATGTCTCATTCCAAGAAAAGTTGGCACATACCCTTGGACGGGAAGTTGGCAATGGAAAAGGTGGTAACACCCCGTAGTCCAGGACAGTTGAAAATCTTACAGAACTTTTGTAGAAGAAGTTTGCAAGCCGCCTCCCTTGGTGTACTGAATCCTATAACCTCATTAGTGCTTGTGATTCCTATAACAGACAAAGTTTCCAACATGCAATTCAAATACTAATCTTGTTGGCTACCTCCATGGGTATGCCTCTTCATCAATCGATCCAAGTGACATTATCAACCTATTGACGGCGATCTTCATCAACAAACCTTGAACGATGTGAGATTTCATCCTAACCAAATGGGGATGTGAGTATGGACTGCCCTCTCTATTTATCAAAGAGAGTGTAAGACAAAGGGTGGGCAGTCCTTGCCCTTTATATCCAACAGAGAGGTGAAATGTGTGAATGGAGAGCTGTACGCAGAGGATTGGCCTCTCAATGCATAAAGCACAAAAATTTTCTTGCACATGACACTATAAGGCTCTGTGGCCTTCCTTCTTACATGGTATGCCGGCACATGGTAGGATACACACTTGCACCATCAATTGCGCACAAGGCATACATCCTCTACACAAGTGACAGTGAGAATAACATCAATAGGTTTCAAGAATAGGTTGCCCTCTTGCATCTATTAACGGAGCGTGAGATAGAGGGGGGCTGAGCGTGACTGATGTTTCCTCAAATAACTATTAAGAGGTGCAGACAGAGGGATGTTACGACACTTGGAGTCAGCACGTACGTTCTCGTTTCCCTATGCACATATGCGATGGGTCTCTGCCATCACCCTAGGACACATCACCCTATTCTATACACTATACTACAAGGCTTCCTACTTGCACAGTGGCATACTCCTTTTGAACTATCTCCCTTATTGATCTCTAAGTTGGGTGTGAGACTGGGTTTCCATCATTTTTCAATCGAACGATGTCTGTTGTGGGGTGAATGACTGTTCTTTCATTCCATTCGAGTGACTATGAGCCGAGCACAATATCCTTCTCCATCAACGATTTTTGACCGTTCTCTCTGCACAGTTGCCTTCCTAGGTGCTATTGCGTGATCCACTGTGCCACGCTGGACGTGCTGTGAAGACACTTTAGTATCTTGTGCAGCCAACTACGACAGAGCATGTGACATCGACAACCAACTTCAATTCTCAGAAACATGTGCTAAGTTTTTCTAAACCTACACCTTTTGTTTCTCAGTGACGGTCATGTTTTAAATGTGAGGTCATCAACGGTTGGTCTAATGTGTGGTCCTACGTTCTTGTTGCTTGGTTGGTCTAATGTGTGGTCCTAATGTGTGGTCTTACATTCTTGTTGCTCGATTCACCCTTTATGTTAAGGTCTTAAGTGTGGATTTACTCTAATGGGGTTCCTTCCCCATGCACTCATCCTCCTTCACCCCCTTTTTGAGGCCATTCCTTCTCTGTTTCCCTTTATCCCTTGTTTTGACATTTTTCCATGTGAATGCATTCTCTGTTCATTGGAACCCCCATCCAACCTTATAGCCTTGTTCACTAGGGTAAGTTACTCATGAATATATGTGTGTATCACGTGAGTTCAATAAATTTTTTACATACAAAAGGGTGTAATATAAAGGTATTATTTACAAATTGAATAGAAAAGGGTTATGTTTCATTTAGGAAAAATTCACAAATAAGGATATTTATAAATAGGCATTGAATGCACATGATGTAGAGAATATACATATAGTAACTTCCTCGACTTGTTTTTCCCTTCTAGCTGGCCAGTTTTCCTTTTTACAGCCCCCTATTTCGCACCATAGATCATGAGTTATTAATTTTTGAAGAATTTTCTACCCATTTCACATGTTTCCATGCGAAAGCGTCTTTTTTGCATCAAAACTACAATATATTGTGCCATCCTAACCTACACCAAGAAAATTTTCCTTTTTATTGCCTATCATTCCGATGTACGGTTTTTCCGCCATTAAATCTTCTATAATTTTGGGTATTTTCGTGTGTGTTTTTGACTCTTTTTCCATATGAACTTGCATTAATCACCTCCAAATTTAATTTTGATTGAATAGCCATGTCCAGTTTTGTCTCCTACATGATTTTCCTTTTTTCTATCCTTATCCGGTCTACCTATTTTATTTTATTAAATTTTCAGTGTGTTTTTATGATCTTTTTTTTTCTTTTTACGATGTGAACGCCATCGAAACTACGTTTTGACAAAACAAACCTGTTTCACTCACTTTTCTTGACATTTTTCCTTTTTGTTGCCATCCATTCCAATGCATGAATTTCTCTGTATTCAATTTTGACTCCATTTTTATTTGTGTTTTTGTCGTTTTTCCCATGGGAACGCACCTTACCATCCCCGGAACTGCATTTGACCTTACCCATCCTATCCGACCTATTCCTATGGACATTTTCTATGTTCACTTTTTCAGGTTTCAACCTCTGAATCTTTTTGTATTAGTTTTTATTTGTAGTTTTGGGTTTCTTTTTATGGTTTTTTCCACGTGAATGGATCCTATCTCTATTGGAATGGTATTCTAATGTGATAACCTTGTCTGGCACATCGTCTAGTCTACTTTTCCTTCTTTTTGCACTTTGTTATAGCAGATAGATTTTTTAAAATGAATTTTCGTCTCATTTTGCATCCAAACATCACACGGGTTTGCGCACGAACGCCCTCATTTTCATCTTTCGATGTGCACGTCACGTTCATCTTGACGTCCTCCATCCCTATGCATGCCCGCACAGTCTCCAGTTCTCGACAATGCAAATTTTTTTATGCCCCGCCTACACACGCACGAGACTGGGGGACTATTGTCTATTATTATTATTATTTTCTTTATTACCCAAACATACACCTTGTTAGTTATTTTTTTTAAAAAATCCCCTCTTATTACCCCTCTCGCATCCCCTCACCCCCCATTTCCTTCATCTCTCTCCTCTCTCTCTTTCTTTCCCTCTCTCCCCTTCTCCTTCCCCACCCTCCTTCTCTGCCTATCCCCTCACCCCCCATTTTCTTCATCTCTCTCCTCTCTCTCTTTCTTTCCCTCTCTCCCCTTCTCCTTCCCCACCCTCCTTCTTTGCCTATCCCTGCTCCCTCCCCTCCTCCTTCTCCCCCCTTCCTTCTCTTCCCTCCCCTTCCCTCCTCCCTCCTCCTCCTCCTCGTCCTTTCCCTTCTCCCTCCCCACTGCCTTACCTTTTGTCACCCATCTTTGTTGTATTGTGGTCGCCACACGCCCTCCCAATCATCGCAGTATGGTTGCCGCCCGCCCGTGGCCTTAAGCTTTTCTCCCTGACGTCACATGCCACCTCCCTTATGACCACCGCTACATTTTTGCCGACCTCGCCACCTTCCCTACTAGCCGCTGCTGCCGATGCCCTATGCTTCTCACACTGCCCTGCCACAGGCCTCCTCATTGCCCCTCTTGATGCCCTACGCTCCTCCTTGTTGATGCGGTCGGATATCCTCCACCTCTATCCCCTACACCACCCACTCCTCTCCCTCGTCCACCCCCTTCACCACCTTCATCACCTCGTCCCTGACCTTCCACCCCCACCTACTCCCTCTCCTCCCACCTCCTTCACCTCCTCACACCCCTCTCTCA
This sequence comes from Lygodium microphyllum, assembly GCF_053477565.2. Taxonomy (NCBI): domain Eukaryota; kingdom Viridiplantae; phylum Streptophyta; class Polypodiopsida; order Schizaeales; family Lygodiaceae; genus Lygodium; species Lygodium microphyllum. The sequence continues at coordinate 50,250,425 of NC_141142.1, forward strand.
CCTCCCACAAAACCACCCCCCTATTCGCCCGCGGGCCCCCCTTTCCACCCCATACTTCCACACCCCCCCCAAACATAGACAAAGAGAAAAAAAAAACCCCACACTGCCCGCAGGTCCCCCTTTCCCACATGCTACACCCTCCGGGCCCTCCGAGCCTCCTTGCTGACGCGCTCCGTCTCCCACCTCTGTGTCATCTCTACGTGGTGTCGTTTTTGTGGTTGTTTGTGTGTTGGTTCGTGTCTTGGATTTTCTATGTGTGCTAGAAGTGCTCGTTCATGCGTGAGGATGCATGTCTCATTTCACCCATGGCGAGGAGTTCTCATTCGCATGCAACTGCTATTGGCTACCTCTTTGTCCTGACTTTAATTATTTTAATCCCATAAATTAAAAAAACCCAAAAAATTCATTTAAAAAAATGGGCAAAACGTGTAAAATTTGATAAAAATTTCATTTAAATGCCAAAAAATGCAAATACAAATAAGAAAAATTTCAAAAAAATCTTGAAATTTAAATGGCAAGCACTAGAAGGAGTCCATAGGTACATGACAAGAGAGAAGGTAAAAATCAAATCCAAGAACGAGCTTGTAGAGCAACAAAAGCCTCTTTTGATGCCCTAGTAGTACTCTTTATAGAAGTCCCCACATGGCACTTAAGGTCCCCTTCCTAGTCAACTCCATCTTTGAAATATTGATGACATGCCAGTGAATGTAATCCGAATGCCCATCTTTAAGGGAGAGTACAATGAAGATCCTAATCTTCATGTAGCAAGTTTTATGGTAGCATGTGTGGCTAACAATTCCAGAACCCCTAAGCAATGGTTAGCAATATTCCCCGCCACTTTCAAAGGCACAGCGTTTGAGTGGTATGAAAGACAAGTAGCAGGAACTTTTGGCATATGGAACATGACCTTCCTCACTAAATTCAAGCCTGAAGGTTTTGAAGAGCGGATGCGAGAGGAGTTTATGAAGTCCTCTAGTGAACGAGTAGAAGCCTACGTCTCATGAATGGAATCAATACTGAAGAGATGGACCAACCATCATTTGGATGAAGGCATCTAGAAGGGATTTTTTCTTAGAGGCCTGCAACTAGAAGTTCACAAGTTTGTGGAATTGAGAAGACCAATCAATCTACAAGCTGTAGTGGTGCAAGACTATATGATGAAGTTGAAGCAAGGTTGTCAATGAGAGGAGGCCTACCTCCCCCATACCAGGAATGGCATACCCACCAAATGCAGTCCCAGGGATAGTTCCTTACCCTTATCCCTAGATACAAACAGTTCCACAATACAGTGCACCTAATCCATAGTGGCCACACGCGACACTACCTCAAATAATAGTTCAACCACAACAATAGTGGCCTCAAACGGTTCCCCCAATGGCGACTCAACAATAGTGGAATCCTACCCACTCGAATTAACAACCCCAAGTCTCAACAGGAGCTCTAAATCAAAACTAGAGTAGAGGATCGTCTGGATCATCAACCCAACTAGTGTATGAAATGATCACAGAAGCTTCCCAAAACCCTACTACAAGTACTCCAGGAGGTAAACATTTGAAGGACAACCTGTCCAATTCAGTTTGCAAGCATCAAGAAAGATCTTATGGATGTGATTTTTAGAACAACTATTACAAGTGCTGAAGGTGAATATCTCCAATATATCCACTCCTGCAGGAGGTGGGAGAGATGTGATGCGTTCTAATATATGGTATGGAAAATGCCATCAGGCAGGACATTTAACTACTGAATGTACCTGAAAATCAACGATTCCTAGCGCCTTCTATTCATATTGTTTGAGGAAGAACCCTGTAGAGGATATCTACTCTCTGAAGGAGATGCACGAAAGAAGAAAGAAAGATGAAGATGCAAGATTCAACTTGTTGGAGTCCAAAATGACAATGCAAGACATTGGACCAAGGCCTAGGGAATTCGGTCCTAATTTTGGTCCAAGGAGGTTTCCCTCTCAAAGTTATGTGTAACAGATTCACATCAGGAGAGACAAAGGGGCTATCAAATAGATCTTTCCCAAAAAATAGAGGCACAGTCCCTAACAGTGGGCACTCTAAGCCAACCATCGAAGGAAGAAAAGTCTCTGTCAATGGGTGAATACCTCCTGCCTGAACCCAAATTGACTTCTGAAATCACCTCTGACAGCAAGATAGAAGCATGGACATACTGTTCTCCGTGTTATATGATAGTAACAGAGACATGGACAAAGATAGGGATAGAAGCAGAGGCAGAAGACATAACAGAGGGCTTGTTCTTCTCTTACAGAGCCCCCACAAAGGTAGAACAAGAATATGAAGAGGACAAAGGTGATAATGCAGAAGAAGATTATGAAAGTGAGATAGAAGAGTCTATCCTACTTGCAGAAGGGAAATATGAGGAAGATATTTTAGAAGTTTGACAACTCAAACTGAACTCTTATAGAGCCCCCATAGAGATAAAAATAGAATCTGAAGAGGACGAAGGTGATAATGTAGACAAAGATTATGAAAGCAAGCTAGAAGAGTCTATTCTACTCACAAAAGGCAAAGATAAGGAAGAAGTCCTAGAAGTTCTTGAAGCCTCAGAAGTAGAAGAGCCCTTTTTTGTTCAATAGAATGACTATGGTACCCTTTGGACTGATTAATGAGTCATGTCATAAGAAAAGCCTCTATAAGAAATGGATTAAGAAGAATAGGCCTTCCTTCAACACTGGCTCTTGTCGCCCAAAGTTACCTTTCCTAAGAGAAGATGATGATGATGCACCTTGCTAACAACCCCCAGTTCGATAGCTCAAAGAGAACACAGAAGGTTCCTATCATGTGATGTTCTAAGATGCATTCTTAGAGGAGTAGCCCTCAAGACAAGGAATAACTCATTCCCAAATCAAACTTGAAACCACTCTAATACATCTCAAGGAGAAAGCTAAGTTACCACTGAAAGAGGAAGTTGTTGAGAATAGAAAATGATGCTTGCCCATAAGTGGCTTTGTATGAGAGATATAACAAAGATGTATGCTCTAGAAGCTCTAGAAAGAGATGTCCAAAATCCCATAAGAACAAAGAAGAAAAGTGGTACTATCCAAAAAGTTTTAAAGGCATGTACTTGACACTCATTCCAATGAGATGGTACAATCATTTTGAGTCACTCAAGATTGTATTTATGAGTCTAAGCTAATCTATCTTGGAACCTATTTCACTTGAGTTACAATTTCTCATTCTAATCATGTATCCTATGTTTGATTTGCATCCATCATAGCTCATCTAGTTCTAGGTTCATGATTATCAACATGGTATCAGAGCCATGGCTGAGCTAGGTAGCTAGTTGTGTGATTTCTTCTTTGCAAGCTCTACAATTTGTCTCTCCTTCATTCTTCTCCTTGTACAAGTCCACTTTCATTTCAATCTCTAAAGCCATCCAATATCAAGTGTGTGTTTGAGGTGAAGAAGCTCAAGGAAGGGAGTTCTACTCAAGGAAAAATCAAGAAGCTTGGATTGGTTTTCACCTTGAAGGGGAGAAATAGGTTTGCCGCTACATTGGGTGTGGTGGAGTGGTAGAAGAAGAGCTTGAAGCTCCAAGTTAACATCGAGCTTTTCAGCTTGAATAACAATCCTTGGGAAACCATCCTCACAATATGATTTTATCATAACCTCATCTATTATACCCACCACCAATGCTTGTCAGGCTTGGAGAAGCACAACAAAGAAAGAGAAAGAGAGAGGACAAGGACCAGGGACAACAACAAGAACATGGACAACAAGCTGCTGGAAAAATTCGAGCTCTTGGGCATCCCCCTACTCCTTGTGGTGTGCCTCAGATCATTGTCTGCTTTGACATTGATACCAACAACGGCATTTTGAATGTCTCTAGGATAAAATGACAAGATAGAAGAATAAGAGCATGATCACCAATGATAAGGAGCATCTAAGCAAGAAGGAGATCGAGAAGATGGTGCAGGATGCAGAGAAGTACAAGTTGGAGGAGGAGGAGTACAAGAAGAAGGTGGAGTCGAAAAACTTGCTGGAGAACTATGAATACAACATGCGGAACACCATTCGAGATAAGACAATAGCTGACAAGCTAGATACCACAAACAAGAAGAAGGTTGAGGAAGAGCAGGCCATCCACAACCAGCTGGCCGAGGCAGATAAATTCGATGCCAAGTTGAGGGAACTTGAGGCGGTGCATTTACACAAAGAATTTCAACTAGTCTAGAAACATTTAATCCTTTTCTTGGGAGGCACAAAGCCTGATACACTAGATCAGACTGCCATTGGCTCAGATCAGCAAACTATGAATGGGACAAGTTATATTAGTAATTTATGGATATTCTCTGATAAGAGTGGATAAAAGGTTTCAATTGGAGAAGACTATGAAGGTTCTTCGAGCTAGCTTGGTTGTTGAGCATGTAGAGTACAAAGATGGTTAAAAGTATGATTTGACAGATGATGTTGCACGTCCTGTTACAACTTTAGTTTTAAGAGACGTGAAAGCAATGTACCTATGTATATGCATCACAAAAGCATTGAGCAAAAAGATTATGTCAAGAAGACTAAAGCAAAAGGCACCTACCCATCTCAAACTCACTGAGAAAGAAGACCAAAAGGACCTCACAAAAAATACTAGATTAGAAAATAATGAAGAACAAGTCAAATATGAATAGCATAAGACCAAAACCAATAAAGATCAAAGATTGAAACAAAAGACCAAGAAGATTGAGAAAACCAAAGGATGCCAAATAAGAAAAAGAAAGAAAATAAAGAAATTTTTGTTGTGCTAACCCTTAATGGATCTTGTTTCCCATAGTGGATGTAAAAACCCTTACCAAAATGTAAAGTTTCAAGCTTGACCTGACTAAGGCTACCAAAGGGCTAGCCTCCTGGTCCATGTCCACATGTAGGGGGAGTAAATGCTAGCAGGAGTAGAAACTCCTCATTTGAGGGGGGTGTTGAGAATAGCAAATGATGCCTGCCCATAAGTGGCTTTCTATGAGAGATATGACAAAATGTATGCTCTAGAAGCTCTAGGAAGAGATGTCCAAAATCCCATAAGCACAGAGAAGAAAAGTGGTACTATCCAAAAATTTACAAAGGCATGTACTTGACACTCATTCCAATGAGATGGTAAAATCATTTTGAGTCACTCAAGATTGTATTTATGAGTCCAAGCTAATCTATCTTAGAACCTAATTCACTTGAGCTACGATTTAACATTCTAATCATGTATCATGTGTTTGATTTGTGTCCACCATAGCTCATCTATTTTTAGGTCCATGATTCTCAACAGAAGTTGGTTCCATTGAGTCATAAGAGGAGGAGACCACTCCCTTGAAGGAGTTGGATCTCTATCCAGAAAGAGTCCATGGAAAATTCATCCACAAAGTGGAAGGTGAGAAGAAACTAACGTACGTGGATGCTGCAGGTATTGAATGCCACTTGAAGGTGGGTATCAATCTTCTAGACAAAGAATTAGTGGTCATACGTGACCTGCTGAAAGAAAACTTAGAAATGTTTGCATGGTCATATAAATATCTAATGGAGATTGATCCCACAATATGCCAACATCACATCGACCTAGAGCCCCTATGAGGTAGAGATAGAGTTGTATGAATCCAAATTACTCTACCCTAGTGAAGGCCTAGTTAAACTGAAGGTCCTTCTTCAGACCACAATTTCCGTACCGGACGTGGAAGAGGGAGTGCCTGAAAGGCCAAAGGCCAAAATGCCAAGTGGGAAAGGATCATTTTCCTATCCCTTTCACAAGTCAACTATTGGACACAGTGGCAGGCCATGAGCTCTATACCCTCTTGGATGGATTCAACAAATAGAATCAAGTCCAAATTGCAGAAGAATATCAATCTAAAATGACCTTCACAATCGAATAGGGAACCTATGCTTATAGAGTGATGCCATTTGGGCTCTGTAACACCCCTACTACTTTCCAACGAATGATGATGGCTGCATTCCAAAACCATATGAATGACTTCATTGAGGTATACCTAGATGACTTTTGTGTCTATAGCCTAATAATCTGTGAGCATTGGGGACACCTAGAGCAGTGATTTGACAAATGTGGAGAGTATGGGATTCCTCTCAACCCCGAGAAATATGTCTTTGGCGTTTCGCCCAGAAGTTCTTTGAGGCCACATTGTCTCTACACAAGGGATATTAACAGATCCTGTCCAGAACTACATTGCAAATTATAAAAAAAACAAAATTTTTCTGAATTTTATCATTGTTTATTCTTTTGCATCAGAGTTATTTTTCAAAAAATTTGCAGTGTTCTAATTCAATCTTGTTTTACTGATAGCTCTATATCCATCAACTTTGCATGAATGGCAGAATGTGGAGTAAATGGTTGATTGGTAGCTTGGAGTTTTCAAGAGGAGCATGTAAGTCCAAGATAAAATCTAACCTCAATAGTGCTATGAAACCCACCACAGGATCCAAAGATGTGCATCTTAGTTGGTTTATTCCATTCTCATTGTTTGCACATTTGTTTGGTTCATGTGATGTTCTGAAGAAAACAAAGATTACTTATCAATGCAAGTGTCCATTCGAGGAATGGATGAGTCGGCTATTGGGTGAGTTATGGCAAGTCAAAAGAACACATTTTGATGAGACGATTGAGTGCAAGGTCAATCAATTTAATCTCACATTCAGGTAAATCTTTTTTACTACTTTGCATTCCTTGATTTAATTGACATAGATCTTGTTTAGATGAATTGTTGTGTTAGTCACATTTACTTACTATTATTTTTATTTTTACTATATGTATTTCATTGCTAGAAAAACTTTGTGCATTTTCTTTCCATATAGAAGATGGCAACTTTTGCGAGGGGATTGGATCAGCTTGGATCAAGATACCTGAGATGAGACACATAAAGCTCTCATAGATGTGGTTATCTTGTGGAATGGTCATAATCCTTTTGTGGTCAGTGCAGAGATCCATTGGACCATTTCTTTTTTGAGACAAGAAATCCAATTGATGTCCAATGAGCCCCTTTGTAACTTCTATTTCAAGTTAGATAATATAAAATTTGGGATTCGTAGTAGTGAGCAATCCATGACATGTAAACAATGTGTTTCTCCACATATCCTTGAGATAGTGGAATCCTTCTAAATTTTTTAAATAAAGAACAAATACAAAATTTTTAAAAAACTTATGAGTATTTTAAATTTAGATAATCTTAGTTTACTGTGATCCAAGCATGCGATAATACATACTATAATTAGTCAATCGTGCTAGTTAAAATCATAATTAAATTGCAGGCTAGAGTTTTATAATCTATGCAATATTGTCTTTTCATAATGATATATTATAGCTCATCTCTTTTACTCATTTCCTAAATTTAAATACTAAATTTGATCTAAGGGATTTTGAATGTCTTTCAGATTTTTTTTCTTTAAAAAAATCTATATTTTCTCTAGTGGACTTGAATATACTAAGCAATCCAAGTATATTTGAGGATATAATAATGTAGAATGAAGTGTTTGTTTGTATAAGTAATTTTAATGGTGACTTTAAAGTATTGAAATAAAGAAACCAAGGTAAGAGTTTTAATTTGAAACTTTAGGGTTAAAAAAGAACATTTATTTAAAACCCTAGATACATAAAAGCTATAGCTCCAAACGCATTTTCACTTTCATTCTCTACTTCCCTACACTTGTGCTCTCCTTCCTTCTCTTTGTGTGGCATGGCTATCACTTCTGCCTTTGTCACATGGATTAGTTTCACATGCTACACACACATAGGAGATGAGATATGCCCCAACTTTTTCATGACCTTGAGTCTAGAGAGCTCGCTTTCCATCATAGACCCTAGCTCTAGTATAGTGGCATCATTTTGTGATGCGGCAAACCCTCTCACCTGCTCTATTCTAGACTCTGCTCTCAAATGGGTCCCCATAGATTTCTTCTATAGTTTACATGTTGGATCAAACCATGCAAAGGTGATCAAGCCTTCGTGCATGTGAGGTAGCATCTCTGCGCCAAAGTAGTACCCACCCCATCCTAGCACCATGCCACAATGGATCTCATCAATCGCGATGCAACATTTACCATATATGTTTTGTGCACTACTGAGGTGCAAGACTGAGGTGCAAGAGGATAGTGATGAAGACATTGGTGCACCCTCTTGGCCACATCTAGAGTATTTTGAGAGGGAACCTGAGGAGATTGCACGCGATCCAAGTGTAGAGGCAACACAAAGCTTAACCATTGTGCACCCACCTCCTTTTCCCCCTGATGAGACGTCGACAAAAGTGATGAGCCACCCCTCCCTTCTCTCCATGCTATCACCATCGAGGGGGTGGAATATCTACTCATGCAAGATGTATTAGAAATTTTGGAGCTAAGAGAAGAAGAACTATATTGTATCATGGTGCATGATGCACATGATGATTTTATAGATTTTGATATATAAGATGCTCTAGCACATGTTGATGAGGTGGCTTAATATGATGGCACGAGTGTCAATGACATCTCTACCATTGTGAGCATCCAAGAGCAAATTGAGGATGTGGCACCAGAGTATGAGATCTTAGATGAGGAGTTCGAGCAGTTGTTTGCAAGAAAGCCTTTTTGGTCCTCGATCACCTGACTAGAAAGCCTTTTTGGTTCTCAACCACCTGACTACATAGTACCTTCCCAAGAGAGAGACGAGGGTAACTTGGATGCTCCATTATAGTAGTAGATAGATGATGTAGAGAAGGTAATGTTATCAAATTCGCACACAAATTTACCAGTAGGGCCTCCAGGGCATGGGGACCGTTGGGATCAATTTTTGTCAAAATTGGGCTCCAGAGTAGCTCTGGATGGAGGCTCGCATTTGGGGGACCTGCATTTGTAGATTCAGGCCCCCAGATGCAAGCCCTGCTGGTAAATGTGCACATGAATCTGATGTATATATCTTTAGCACACTCCATGTATAGCGAGTCTAACACAATGAGTTTGACATTGAACTCGTGTCATGCAGGACATTGTCTATATAGATGAATTTTCATCTAGACAAGGTGGCCAATCTGGTAGCCAAGGAAGGGTGCAGGATGACTCGGCATTGAAAGAGTACACCGACCAGCTTATGAGCGACATTATTGTATTTCATAAGACATGCTCTCTGGCTTTTGTTGTGAGCTCCATGAAGTTGAGGGCACTAATGAAGGTTGGTGGGCCCTTCAAGACCATCGCGATAAACTCTAGCTTGCAAAAAGTAGTGTTGCTTCGATGTTTGAAGCTCCTCTACTTATTCTCTAGTACTAGGTTTGGGCCATTTTTTTCCATGGTGGCCGGTGGCATGGTTGCTAGTGTTCAAGACCCCAACATCATTAGGCAGGAACTACTAGGGTAAAATGTATTGCTACCTATGATCAAGAATAGACCATGGGGAGTATAGCTCAAAGAAGCCTAGGAGAGAGTAGATGTACATATTGCCAAATGATATCTCATCATCAATGTAATGCTCTTTGTAATCTTCTCTTGAAGTAATGAAAATCGATGTTTGTTGGATTTACATGTAATGTAATTTGTCATGTGTCGTTCATTATTGTTTTTTACTTGAATATTACGTTTATTTGTTGGATTTACATGCAACATGATTCGTACCCTAAATTTAATATATAGTGCTTTATCGAGTTCATACACAACATGCATTCATTCGAATGCATGTAACGATAACTCAAATACATAAATAAAACAAATAATAAGCGAATAAAGAAAAATGAGATGTGCCAAAAATTTTGTATTCATATTCAAAACATTTTACATGGGATCCATTACAACCAGGGTTTTACAAAATCTCTTTGGAAGCTACATTCCGTATATGTTTTAGTAGTACACAACTATCGTTATTGATTTCCACGAGGACCATCCTTCCATCGCCGAAAGAACCTCACTATCTGCGAATCCCTATTCTTGATGGTGACTCTCCTTACATGCATTGCTACATAGACCAAGTCTCTGAATAAGTCGATAAGGTAAGCTTTGGTAGCTTCCTATAGCGCAAGGAGGGCTTGGGAAGTCCAGCGATCACGTTGTTGCAAGTGTGATCCATTTGGAAAGTGCCACCTCTAGCTTTTGGAATGGAGCCTTTGGTGTCAAGATGTGCGTGGTCTTTTGGTAATGACGGATGCCACAAAGAACCAATGTGACTGGAATCCATCGACACTTGCGATGCTAGCATGGTGCTGGTGGTGGTGGAGTTGGGGAAGATGGCCTATGCATGGGATTTCTAGGGGGGTGTCTTCAGGCTGCTTGCTTGGTGCGTGCCGTGTCTTCTAGGAGAGAAAAATCAAAACTAAAAAGTGAAATGTGTAAAATGAGGTGAAACTTTAAACTTAAAGCTAAAATTTTTAAAAACCCTTAAACTTGAATTAATGTATCCAAGCTTTGGACAAAATATAACCAGTGATCTGATTGACATGAAATTTTACATGTGGACTTCTTTAGGAAACATCAACTACAAAAAAAAAAGGCCTCATTAGAAGCCTGTGTGACACCTATCCAAAGGAGGGTGGTGTCTTCTGGGACCTTGAATCCCCAAATTCAAGGCCCCACACGTGAGGCTTTGGATAGGTGTCATAGAGGCTTTTGATGGGGCTATTTTTAAAAAAATCCATGAGTTTTTATGATGCTCCACATGTGGGAGAAGTTTCATCAGATTTTGATTTATAAAATTGATGGTTTAATCATTTTTTGAAAATACATTAACTAGATTATATTTCACTAATAAAACAGAAAAAATCACCTCCAAGTGTGTGCAACTGCATATTAAATGTGTTATCAACTTAAAAATTCACAAAAATTAAGTCATGGGTAAAATGGAATATTACATATCGGATATAGTGTTGCCAAACTGCTAAATAAAGTAAAGATATAGTGCATTGGTCCATGTACAACTGATCATTAACGTGTGCATGATTGCACATTGAATTTATCCTTAATGAAATTACTTTCAAAATTAGAAACTTGAAAATACACACAATACAAACCATGGTCAATATAGAATATCACATATTGGATTTGGCATTATGAAACCATGAAATAGACAGTAGATAGTGCATCGCACCAAGTACAACTAGAGCTAGTCAAAATTTAGCTCCATTTTGCAGGTCATTACTATCAAATACTTGAAGGTTTCATAATAGAAAAGTGGAGGGTAGAGTGAAGAGTAATGGGGAAAAATGAAAGGAGAGACTTGACTTAAATGTGAAACTTTTAAACTTACTGTGGTATAAATAAACTTTAAAATCATCATTTCATTTCATTTCTCCACCCCATCCCAGCCTCTCTCTATCTCCTACCAACCCCCTCATGCCCCTCTCTCTCTCTAGGCCAATGTGAATGTTCCAAGGTTTGGAATTTTCATATCTTTGTCTTAGGATTTCGAAATCGACTTTTCATGATCAAAAAACATAGTTCAAAATCAACTTTGAAAAACATAGTGACAAACCTTCAAAATTTTAAACAAAATTTGCAAGACATCTCATGTTAAAGATAGGAGTATTGATGTGTCATATTCTTAGTACACGTGCTCTCTCGTGGACTCTAAATGAATCAAAAGTATTATCTTTATCTAGGTCTCCATTTCTTGCCATCTCCCTCTTGGGTTGCCAATCATTCTACATGGCATTGTCTAGGTGTGTTGTTTTCATATCTTGCTTTTCTCACTTCATATATTGCCCTACTTATAAATTCTACTTGAGAGGTTTTGAACTTCTTTTCTTTTTCCTCGTATCATATCTCTAATCTCCTATACCACCATTGTAATAACTGCCTCATAGAATTGGAATCATTGATGCTACCTCCATGATCAGTTGCCTTTTGAAAAGCACAACGAGCTTGCCATTGAGATCATTCCATGCCTTGAGTTGACGATATTGCCAAACTTCCTTAATATGCAAAGTATGGGCCATGTGCTTCACGTATATGCTCCACAAGAAGAGAGATTAGAAACACAAACTAATTCGAAATGATTATTATTATTGTAATGGTGATAATATTGACCATGTAGTGTGTTATGTTGTTTGTAGTACATGCCTCCACCATGGACTTATTAAATTTAGCCAATTATCTCTTTAAATGTATTGGCATCACCATTCCTAAATCTCAACTTTTGTAAGAGAGCTGCTAGTCTATTTAGGTGTATCTACACTTCTGCCTTTACAATCCTTATTTGTCCCCCATTGCTCCAATCTGGCACATCATGGTGCAACTTTTTCCATGCTTCATAATTCTCTGGTTGTTTTACAATTATATTTTATCCTCATCTTGAGGTGGAGATATAAACTTCCTAGCCTTGGGTTTGCCAAAGCATGGTTTACAAGGGATATTTCCACTCTTGCCCAATTTTTTCTCATCCTTTTTTATTTCTACTTGGCCCTCATGCAATCCAAATTTAGAGAGGCCTTTTTCTACCTTCTTTCATGTAGCATCGACTTCTGACATAGGCTGCATCTTGTATGCAAAGCATATATATTCATATACTAGCTTCTCAATTATTCTAACCAAACAATGCAATATGCAAAAGTGAACCCTTGTTAGTGATATTTCAAAAAAAGGGCACCAGTTTGGATCCACTAGAACTATCATTCCATTTCTCATGACTTTTTGATCACGTGTTGGAGCACCTTGTTGTCTGGCCTTGGAAAGCCATTCTTTATTTCCAGCTTTCCCTTTCTAAGTTTGCATGCATTATATGCATAGAAATTTTGCATTCACTACATTTTATAAACCAAATATACACTTCAATGTTTTTAAATCACCTGTAAGATTCCATTTAACTTGATAGTCCCCAAACCCCTCGATGTGTAAAATTGCTCCATTATTTTGCTATTGAATAACATTGGGTATATTAGTGAGGTTTAAAAAAACTTTAAGTACTTCATGGTCCTCGTTTGGTACTTCAAATGCTACAAGCCACCATATTTCATTCTCTTTGATTGTACACTGAAGTATAAATGATGGTTTTCATCGATGTTGGGATCCAATGCTCGATTCATAAGTGTTATACTCACACGTTCAAGTTTTTGCGCCTTAATAATCTCACTCTCATCAAGTTTGAGGATAAACTTAAGCTTACCTCTACATTCTTCCATAGACATATTGTAAAACTTGACCATAGCAATATGAACCCTATATATATCCAATACAAATTTGTTGGATGCATTCAATACAAATGCAACTTCTTTGGAACCATACTTCAATATGTGTGTATTTTCTAGATACTTTGGCTCACTAATTAATTCTAAAGCTTTCTCATTTAGTTGTTTTCGAGCCTTCATCACATGAAATGGTTTTGGTAGAGGCATTACTTGCTTAGTTTTGAAGACTTTCCTAAAACCTGTATCCAATTTTTGATAGAGCATATTGTATGACTCATAACCCATACCCACCTTGTCACATAATCCCTGAGCATATGTAGCAATAAACAAGTTGCTCACATCCCTAAGATGTTCACTTGCCACATCATCTACAATGTCCTTGAATTTACAATTTTCCAATGCATTTTTGACAATATCCTTGCTTAGGACGTTGGCAATAATATCATTCTTTGCATGAGGGAACATATCTCTCATTGTGGCAGATTGAGCATCTATTTGTCTATGATATTGTCCACTTCCTTTTGTTAATTGGTGAATTGGTTTAACTAATTAGATGCGCCAACATGCCTCTTTAGTTTTTAAAGTGTGCCTAGTCTCCAAAGTTTTTGTGAGCTTCCTCTTTCTATTTCGATTCTCCTTCTCCAAGTCCATAACTTTAGACTATAACTCCATATTCTGTACATATGTAGCATGGATAGCATCTTAAATGACAGACACAGTGCTTGTTGTAAGCTCTAGTTCTCCCTATCCTTCTCAGCCAATAATCTATCCTTTTTATCAAAGACTGCATATTCCCTTGTAATCTTTTATGCATATTTGTCAAGGATTGATGAACCCCTACTAATCCTTGTGTGACAAGTCTGCATGAGTATCCATACAATCCTTCATTGCCTTCACAAACAAACTTTACAAATGATGTAAGCCCTTCCAATTGTGGTGGCCTTTGAGTGACTGGATCGGGTGGATAAATGCACCCATCAACCCAAAGGTCCACATTTTTTTCCCCTAAATTTCTTTCTTGTTGCATCTTGTATCTTATTGTATCATCCCTTTCCACACTTATTTTGAACATTGGTGCATATTCATCCTCCAATTGAAAGTGAATATCTCTCTTTCTCTTAGTATGTCTGTGCACCTGCATCTTGCAAAGAAAAATATATGTCAATTTTAACTTGGATTAACATTCAAATCATAAAATTACACCCCTTTGATTCACTATATCTGTGTTCTTTTTTACGTAGTTGGATCTTGTCTCTTTCTCTTGATTTTAGTCATAATAGACCCTAATCTACCTATAATCTTAGCACTTAATCTACCTCTAATTAGCATCAAATATTATCTTGTGTTCTATTCAAAATATTCTCTCTCTCTCTCTCTCTCTCACACACACACACAACAAGAATTGATCAAATATATTTAAATGCATTTATACAGAAGCTTGGTTAGTGGAGAACAATAACATCATCTTATCTTCTGCCCCAATTTACTCTCTGTCACTCTATCACTTATTTTATTAGTTTATCTCACAAAGTCCTCTCTCTTTCCCCCCTTTACCCACTCTTTCTCTCTGTCTCTCTCTCTGTTTCTCTCTCTCTCTCTCTCTCTCTCTCTCTCTACCCCCTCTCTCTCTTTATGAATTGATACTTAAGGATTAAAGAACAACTGTGAAGAATAATAACATCATAAAGATTTTAAAAATATATATACCTCCATTATTACTTGATTGCTTTTAGTATAGACTGTTGAAGATAAAGATATCTTGTAGCATTGTATTGAAGAGGGAGATTGCTAGCAGGGTAGAGAGTGTTATAGATAGAGATTATTTGATTTCAACAAATGGTTTCAAAACCACTCCTAAGATTTCTTATAGTAGGATAGAGAGTTTTGTTTCGAATATTGAGTGTTTCTTCAAAAGAATTCATACGTAAGAAACCATATTCTAGAGGGAAGGAGAAGAGCACACAAATTTCGGGACAAAATTAGAGCTTTGAGAGGGAATTAAAAAAATGCCCAAAAATAGGCATATACTTGTCCAAAGAAGATAAAAATTTACAAGGAAAATCTCAAGTCAAAAAGGTGTCTTTGGGTAAAAAATAATCTTAAAATATCATGTGTACATCATTTTATATCATTTTTTAACTTCTGCCCATTTAAGAAGCGAGAACGAGAATGGTTCTAATATATTTTCATGTTGAAAAGTCATGAGGGCATTAAAGAGTCATATATTAATGATTGGTTATATTTTTAGAGAAAATAAAATTCTATTTTTTTAGCTATGAGGATTTTGAGAGAAAGTTAC